>NW_026988431.1:18155000-20555000 GCF_030222135.1 Aotus nancymaae
CCTTTGGATGACAACAATTTTAATTTTAATTTTAATCTGGAGATTTTCTGGCCCACTAGCTGCCAGTTCTCCACTAGCACCAAGGAAGTATAAATGAACACACTGAATGCACAGATTTAAGATCTTGCTTTTAACAATTTATGAAGAGCTGTGAAAGTCACAATCTGTAGTCATTTATAAGGAGCAGTGATACTACCTGTTAGAGGTCTGTAAGAATTTGACCCACTCTATCTATCTAAGCTGGTGTGCAAGGCACTGAGGTAGCAAGCAATTCTAACCAACAGCCTAGCACCTCTAACTCAGCAGTAGTATGAAAACATGTATGGATCTATGGATCTGTGAAGGCCTCAGGATAGAGCCCTTGCAAATGTCATGGGTCAGTTATGTTATCCAACATGAGAGTTAAGGCCAAGAAAAATACATTCCACTATTTACAGGAAATACTCTAAGCATATACCAAATTTCACTCAAATGATGTGTAATTTTCTATGCCTATGGCCCTACAGACTCTATGATTCTATGAGCAGAACTTTTTTCTTATCTATAAAGTTTTGTTTTTAAATATTTACTCATTAAACTGTAAGTAATGTTTTTAAAAAGGATGACAAATATAACCCAGCTTCAAAAATAAAACTATCTTACTGAATTTTTACTTCAAAGACAACAAAAAAGTGAGAAAAAAACTGAAATATGTATGGGCAAATATTTCCTATTAGAAATAATTTAATCTACTAAATCATTTGCGAGTATTCTTTAAAATAATATTTGTTTATTCAAAACCTGGAGAAAATTCAGCCAATAAAATGCCTTGCATAAAACTTTACACTAAATGATGTGATTCGGGGTGACTTTATATTCTCAACTTGTTTAAATAACAGATTTGCACAACGCTTAAACACATACAGTTCTTTCAATATGATTCCAAAAGAAGTTTAACTAGCTATCACATAAGAGATGCACCAAAATTCAGTTTCCATCTAATCTGACATACACACAGTATTGGGTTCTACCAGTCTGTTAAGGTTCCTGGAAATAGTATAAACCACATTCTAAATGGAATATGGCACACACCAGACAACAAATAGAAAAAACTGTTCTCAACTCTCTGACTGACTAAACAGGTAAACCCACAGATGATCCTTCACATATAATCTTTACATGTGATAGCAGACTAACAACCTCCTAGGGAACCAAAAGGCTGAGTTTTGAAAGGCATGTGTGATTGGAGAGAGAATCCACAAAGGAGTAGTAGTAAGGGGATGCTTTCTTCTGAAATGAGGTATGACTTAACTGATTAAGTAGAGGACTATGACTTCTATTAGGAAGGTAACTTTAATTTGATCTATTTTGACAAATTAATCCATTACAGTCATTAGGCCAATGCAGGCAGTGCAGAACTTGTAAAAATCAACCACAAAAGCACTGTTAACTTTGACCAAAAATAAGCCAAACTAACACTATGACCTATCTCTTTCTGAAGATGGTAACCACATTTTCGTTGAAATACAGATGGGTAGATTAACTACAAACCACAACCAAATATTTGACACCAAACAATCCAAAGACCACAGTGATGCACTTAAACAGCACACCAAATATTCATATAAAGTAATGCAAGCACACATAGAAAATGTAAAACTAGTTAATCAACACTTATCAATCAGCCACAGCACAGAGGATCCTTTGCTTGCCAAAGGGAGTGACACACAAAGGCAAATAACCTTTCTCTCTGCCTGACCCAGTCTAAGCAACTGTTTTAGAATCAATAAAAGAGCCAAAACCACTATACTGCAGACCTAGCTTCTAAAGCAAACTTACCAGCTATCCAATCCTCAGACCACGAGTGAGAATTTCCTTGCAAATTCCCAAGCCAGAAAATTAACTAAAGTAGGTATCTTTCGCAAAACTGTTTGAAGGTCTCACGTGTGACTTCTACATTTACAAATGAAAACCTGTAATATACATTTTGCTCTATTTATGAAGAGCTTACATATGAACCATTAACTAAGGCTGAAAGACAAAGTAAAGCTCCAAATTTCAGCTGACGCTATAAATGCTTCTTTTACTTTAAATGGAACTATGGTTCCATTATTTTAGTTTATTTAAATAATAACCTTTATATAATTCCTTTCCTCAGTCATCTAATAGCAAAATTGCAGTCTATATCACTTGATACTGTATTTGGATTTCATTTATCAAAAATGACCCTTAAACAAACTCATTAAAACAAAGTTGTTTATTCTGCCAATGATTGGGGTTGTCAAAATGTAAGCAAAAAGTGTATAAATTAAGTTCACCTATTTATCAATTCAATTGTTCATAAAAAAGGTTACAAAAATAGTATATGTAATATATTAATAATATGGTTTTTTTTTTTTAAAGATTCAGACCATTAAAACAAATACTATCCTAAGAAACAAAAGATACTAGGTTTAATTCAAACTGGAGTTTTTCCACAAATCAAACCATTATAAGCACTGACCACCAAAAGCTAAACAATGATCTGCCATCTGAAACAGCTTTGATGTAATACAGTTCTAAGTGTGACAAAAAGTCTTATGTTAAACAGTTTTAGCTAACAAAGAAATATTTGTTCTATTGAAACATTCTTTGAATATTATAGTTTATACACTGTACATGACTCATTTAAAGAACCATATTCGACTCACCACAAAGTAAGTCCTATTAGAATTTTTCCTACACAAAATAGTTGTCAAATAGCCAACTATCAATATATCAAAATTTTCACTTTCATTAATTCTCACCATTGTTATCTTTGTTTTCACATAAAAATAAGATAAAGTCAGAAATCATACTAAGCAATAAATTCTACCTGCATTCAATGTTGGAAAGATTTTTATTTAATCTGCCCTCTCACCTTCAATGCTTAAGATTATCATTTTAAACCAGAAAAACTCCAGGTTGGCCTGGTTCCAATGCTGACCTCACATCAAAACAGAAATAAATGTCTTAAAAATAGCCAAACAGCCATCTTCTAACTACTGCACCAGACCCAAAGCAGCAGCATAAGGTAGGAGGTTATTTTTCTCCTTCTTGACTATGTACCTGTATAACATTAACCATTTCCCGGTAAGCACTTTTCTTTCTTAAAAGTAAACACTGATCAGAAAATTCGGGGTCATGATCATAAAGGGAGAAAGTGTTTTACATTTAACATCATTGCCTCAAATCACCCATTCTCACCCAGTCACAACCAATGACCATGAAGAAACACTGTTTAATGTGTCTGTGCTTTTAAAAATCAAATTCCAGCAAGATAACAATTAAATAATTACAACATAGCAAATATTTTAGCCATGCTATTATTCTATCATTTAAAAAAAACCATTTAAGGCCCTAACACCTCTTCCACTGAAAGGTAATTATATTTGTTACCCTATAATTTCATTGTCTTATTGTTACTGCATTACACTACTTTTGGCAACTCCGTTCTACCACTACAAACGTACTTGCTGAACATTCCATTTCTGCACAGAGATGACAAAAACCACTATCTTCCACAGTCACTTAAGTTCAAACCACAATGATGTTTTTACTAATTAATCAGACTATAACAACAATTGCATATAAAACCAACAGCTCAAATGTACCTTCTGCAAAAGATACAAGTAAATAAAAAACCGTAAGTACTTACCTACAGTTGGGAGGAGGGTCCAAAGTAATTTCTGCAAGTTCCTTCTGAATTCTTTAAAATAAAGACAAAGAACATTATGTTAAAAATACCTTCACTGTTAACAATTTACTTCATTAAAACGTTATGTTTCAACAGTAATTCCCTTTGGTAAGTTATTAGTTTGAAATACTAATACTGTATAAAGCATCACATGCAACAATGAAGTAGCAATTTCTGCCAAGGTTTTAACGATGCATCTAACAGTGCACACAACCTGTGGAAGGAACGCTATGACTTCACTGAACTACTGACAGCACTAATTAAAATTTCTAAAACTGAAAATTTCTGCCACACCATTCATAGGTCATTCTAACTTCTGTTTTGTATTAGAGCATTCCCATACAGGATGGAAAGCTGATATTAAGTTAAATTCAGGTATCTTGACTGTTACAATCAAATGGTGAAGAAAAGATTCAGGATCTCATTCCAATACCTGAAATTGCCATCAAGATGCACATGGAATTCCTTTCTGGAGCTTCTAATTTGGAGCAAGTTGGGACTCTGAAGTTTAACACTATTTCATCTGCTAGAACTATCCTAATATTACATGAGTAATTAATGTCATTGCATGAGCTTCATGCAAAACAAATTTTTTTTAAGCCTGCTCTATCCTCATGTGGTACACTCTACTTTTATTTTTAACTGCATCTAACATCTTATGTATGTATAAAAAGGCTGAAAGCTCACCACTGTTTCCTAAGACTATACTTAACAATCCCTTAACTATCATTCATACCTTATTAAATGTAAGCTTTGTTAAATCAATTACCAAAAAAGTCTCAAAATCGTTTTTTCTCTTTTGCCTTGGTTTTTAAATACGGGGTTATTAACAGCTGGATGCCTGTTATCTGATAATTATTGTGATTGTATATGGATAATAACTGATTAAAGTATCTTTAAAAAACAAGAATTTGAGCAAAAATATTTACATTCAAACAATTTCATTCTACTCCTTTTTCAAGACAACAAACTACTAGAATAAATGGGAACCCTCCAATAGAATTGGTATCAACTTCCCCAAGAAACTGCATGCTACTAATATAATTTTCACTTCTCTAAACCACGTGATTCAAAGTTGGTGAGGCATTATGAATCAGAGCAAGGCTAAGAAATTCAAAGTCAAAAAAATTTCATTGTAATTCTGCTAGGCTATTAAATTGAGTGCCTGGGCAAGAACACTGCTCGCACATGTTTGCTCTCTCTCCCTATGCCTCCATTTTCTGTCTTATAAAACAGAAGTTAACTAGAACAAACTCTGTGATCTCTTTTATCTTTAACACACTATAACTTCCTTCTAATACAGATTCTGTGATATATTTAGATGCATACAAGGTACATATGGCTCATATTTAAATGACAGAAGTCTCAAAGATTACATATAAGAGAACACATTTTATGGATTTCACACAGAAGAATACAACAGACACTTCAAAACTAAATAGCTAAGTCCAGTTAAAAATGGCAAACTAAGTAGACACACTTTCACCTCTCAGTCCTGCTGGACTCCACCGGGTGGGTAGGTGGAATACAGAAAATGCAAAAAAAAGAAAAAGCAAAGAAAAGGGTGGTAGTCACCAATGAGTAAGAAATTTCAATATATTTCTGCAAGACAAAACAGGTGTAAATCAAACAAGTGGAGACAGGCAAGAGGGGGCTGCAGAGTATGTGGATATAACAGACTACTAAAGGGAGCACTGGGGGAACTAATCAGAAATAAAGCTATGTAAGAAAATCACAGATGAAATACGAAGCAAACTAAAATGTAAAACAATTTTAATTAAGTATCAGACACTGGGGGTGGGGTGGGGAGAGAAAGATTTGATATATTTTGCCTAAATGCTCTGACTCATTGAGAAGCCCAGAGATCCTGACACTGGACTTATAATTAATCTAATCCTAATATGCTGTTTTGTCTGGCATTGAATATTTACAGTTACAATAAATACACAGACAATTTATTGGTCTTTTACTGACTGACAAAGCATAGAAGATTGGTTGTTAGTTGCAATATATAAAGTAAATGTTATCAATATTGAAGATGTAAAATTAAGTGTAGCTAATATAAACCATCTGAAAGTGGACAGAGACAATATTAATATTCCCAATTTACAAGGTAGAGAATAAAAAACATGTTATTTGTAGGAATAAGAAATTGAAGCTTAAATATATTTTTTAGAGTATGAAGGCAACCAATAATCTTTTTTTTTTTTTTAATTTTAACTATCATAACCAGGAGGAAGGAAAAGAAAGGGAGAACAGGTAAGTAAACTAAATCTTCGTATTTCAGAGCAGGGAATCAAAATACATTATTTCAATTAACAATTCAACAAGAAATGGGTGTATTATTTAGAGTCATGCAGAAGGAATAAGAGCGAAGACAGCTAAAGAGTCTGCTTCAAGGGAATGGAATTGGGAGAATTAGGGGAAGAGGGTGGATAAAAAACTGTTGCTTTCCATAAAAAATCTATGTATTGTTTAATTTGTTATCAGAAACACAAACAACTTTTAAAAATTGTTTTTAAACTAAGAGAACCAAAAGAATAAGCATTCTAAAAAGCATCCTTAAACTGTCAAAGAAAACTATTTTTAACATAAAAAAACTTCTTTGCAATTTTCAAACAACACATCTTGCTTTATATTTATACTGCCCCTTTTGGTTTAAAAAAAAAAAAAAAAAACTCACAAATCCTGGGCCAGGTGCAGTATCAGTGGCTAAGCCTGTAATCCCAGAACTTTGGGAGGCAGATGCAAGAGGAACACTTGAGGCCAGAAATTTGAGACCAACCCGAACAACATGGTGAGACCCCTTCTCTACAAAAAATTCAGGAAACTGTTGGTCATATTGGTGTGTACTTATAGTACCAGTTACTCAGGAGGCCAAGGCAGGAAGATCACTAGAGCCCAGGAATTTGAGGCCACAGTGATCTATGATCATACCACATACTGCAGCCTGGGCAAGAGTTAGACCCGCTTTTCTAAGGGAAAAGAAAATTGGCAAATCATAATTTTCTGTCATATAATTCTATAACAAAATTTCAACTCCAGATCCCTATAAGTCTACATTATTCAATATAAAAAGCAATTTACTGATAAATTCAACAAGTCTGAGTCAATATATTATAATATATTTTGAGCCACTGTTACCTAAAATGGTCATATTTCTGTCAACAGCAAAGATTATACTAAGAATTGCTATTTAAACGGTTGTAAGATGTCCTGCTGTTTTCAATGACAGCAATTCTATTCTCTCAAAAGTTGTGATCATAGTATGTATTAAGTTTCTCAGCCTTGACAAGTGGGATAAGGAAGGTAGCTATTTCAGGCAGTCTCTTAGGGTGAGGAAAAATAAAAAGTATCAATAATTCACACTTACAGTGTACCTTTCCCATGATGATCTTTTACCATTAAAATCGATTAGATAAAACTCACAGAAGTCTCTAAGTATCTGTTTTATCAGTCCCCATTTAAAAGACAAGGAAATCTAAGGCTAATTATTTTACACTGGTAAGGTGAAAGATGGGGAATTATTATCTTGCTAAGTCAAACAAAAAGACCTTCCTCATCAGAACTTTTAAGACAAAATTATTTTACGCAAAAGTCACCTGGACAATTGCCTAAATTTCCAATTTCCACAAGGCAGTGCCACCTCTTAGTATGATACAGAAGTCAGCAACTGCCCATTGTTACTGAGACAAGTAAGGAGCAACACACAAATTAAATTTCAATATATATTACTCCACCTTATACCTTAACTGTTCCAGGAATGAATGATAAGAGTACAATAAGAGTACTGTGTGGGACTGTTGTTTGCTTTTTCAAAAAAATGGCGGGGGAGTAGAATCATAACAATCATGATTCATTCAGACTTAAATGAAGAATATGGTACCAAAATTATACAGAACAGAGAAGATATGAAACATTCATGTGAATATCAATATATTGGAGTAAGGGTTCAGAAAAATGAAGCAGTGTATGTGTACTGACATGTTTAAAACACACACATACACATATCTTGGTTAAAAACATTCAAAAATTTACTCAGAGCCAAGGAGAACATGAATGTGTGGATATGTAGATTCACAAAGTGATTTCTTAGCAGTAATTTTTTAAAACCCTTCATCTCATCTAGATAACTTTCTATATTTCCTTACAGACTATATTCCTCAGTCACCTAAGAAACCGTATTCTAATCAATTGAATCACCTAGCAAAAACCTTCCAAAATGAACTTATTCTCAAGAAAGCATCATGTGACTAATTATTAAAATTTTTTTAAATGTCAAAGCCGTCTTTAGAAAACACATTGCCATTGCAAATAAGTCTAGAGTTTAATTCTGAATGGTGGTATATACTGTGTATCTATGACTCTAAAAGATCATTGATTTTTAAGACAAACCATCAATAATTGTGCACATCAACTTTAAAATGTGTCCCAATTTCAGAAACATTAAAAAGTTTTAAAATGTACATTTAGAATGAAGAAAATAAGGTAATTACAAAAAGAGTATCTATAAAAGTACTATTTCACTCTCATGTAGAAAACAAACTTAGATTAGCCCATATAATAAAAGTTCAAACTGGAATACAGTGAAATTAATCTTTCAACTAAGAAAAAGGTAGAGTCTGAAACCAAAAACTATACCTTGAACAGTATCATACTGAGTGTCTAAAAATAAAATCACCATGTCTGTTCTGAACAAAGTTAATTTAGAATAAATATGATTTAAAATTCACATTTACAGATGTGTCAACCTGTAAAAGCAGCAGCAGAATAAATTCAATGAAGATCTCAAAATAGATGTTTTATTGAACTGACTAGTCAATTTAATCAAAATCATCTAAATCTGTCACTGCAAATATAGTCCAACCACATACTTGCAAATATAACAAGAGTGATACAGATATATCAAGAGAACAGGCTGTTACAAGAGCACAATTTTTTAAGAAACAAATTCTTGCCAAAGAAAAGCAAAAATGCATCAAAGATGTAACTGTAATCTTTCCTCCTAACTCTGAGACAGAAATTAACTTCTACTACTGTTTAAATACTTAAATGTTTTCTGTATATCACTATTCTGTAATATCACAAATATGAGATTTTTCAAGAAATCGTATTTCTAAGCCAGCTTAATTCTACAATTACTGTATTATAGCAATTATTAATTCTACAATTATAGTACATTTCATATTATAACTGAGCACCTACATGCAAGCACTTTTCCTAAGTCACTACAAAATGCATTTAATTACAGTATTTCTAGTTTAACAATAGCATTAAGGCCTTGAAGGTTAACATATACCTCATTTTTCCAAAGTTTGTTCCAAATAGACTTGAAAAATATCATTATAGACTTTAACTAAGTCTATTAGTGACAGCATTTGTGAGAGCTTACTATGTGCCAAATAAATGCTTTATCATATTTAGTCCTCACAAGAACCTTGTGAAGAGTGTACCATTATCATCTTCCTTTTATGAAAGAAGAAATTGAGGCTCAGAGCTGTAATCATACATCAGGATCGCAGAGGCTAGGCACAGTGGCTCATGCCCATAATTCCAACACTTTGAGAGATCACTTGCAACAATGAGTTCAAAGCCAGCCTGGGCAACAGAGTGAGACTCTCATTCCAACAAAATATACATTAAAACTTTAGCCTGGTGTGGTGACATACCCCTGTAATCCCAGCTACTTGGGAGACTGAGGCAACAGGACTAAATGAGCCCAGGAGTTGGAGATAAAACACTGGACTGCAGCCTGGGTGACAGAGCAAGACTCTGTCTCAAAAGTGCCACACCCCTGTAATCCCAGCTACTTGGGAGGCTGATGCAGGAGGACTGAATGAGCCCAAGAATTGGAGATCATACCACTGCACTCTAGCCTGGGTGACAGAGCAAGACTCTGCTTCAAAAAAAAAAAAAAAATCAAGGAAAAGAAAGAAAAAAAGACCACAGAGCTACAGCTACTAAATGCTAGAACCTAGATTCAAACGTAGATCCTGTCTCTAGAGTTCAAGCTCTTCAATGCTACTCATTATCTCATAAAATGACACTATTTGGGAAAGACTTTTCATCTGAATAAAAATGATCATCAACAAAAAGTATGAAATAAAATTTATTTTGAAACTACCTCTAATTTTTAATCTTCTGAACACTACTACCAAGATCCTAATATTCATGAATCCAATTCCTATAATAAGCTCAGGGTTCCAAGGCAATCAGTAAATAAATATTGTGACCATACTCTCCTAGGCACTGCAGATATGACAGTGAACTTAAAAGATGGGGAGTCCTCTGTCCTCATAATTCTCAATTTTTTTCCTAAGTGCTTAGAACTTAAGCAGAAATGGGAAAGAACCAATAACTTCATTATCAACTGAATTGGAGGAAGAGAGAGGGGAGAATACTTTTTTTTTTTTTAATTAAAACATTAGTAGTGGTCCAGGTGTGATGGCTCACGCCTGTAATCCTAGCACTTTGAAAGGTCGAAGTGGGTAGATCACCTGAGGTCAGTAATTCAAGACCAGCCTAGCCAACATGACAAAACCCCATCTCTACTAAAAATATAAAAATTAGCCAGGCATGATGGCACACACCTGTAATCCCAAGTACTGAGGAGGCTGAGGAAGGAGAATCGCTTGAACCTGGGAGGTGGAAGTTGCAGTGAGCCAAGATCGCATCACTGCACTCCAGCTAGCATGACAGGAGCCAGTCTCCATCTCAAAAAAAACAGTAGTGAAGCCACATTTTTATATTTAAAATAAATAGTAAATTATTATATCACTTCATACACTGTCACCCAAAAACCAACTGAAGACCTTTCTAGAGAAAGATCATGAACCACAATTTGAAAATCAAAGATTAACAAGAATTTGCAAACAGAGGAATTCTTTCAGCCAGGAAGCAACAACTCAAAAGAGACTTCTTACTTTGACCAACGCAATAAAACCACTTTCTATTTACTGCCAATCAGGCACGGTCCTAGGCTCTGCACACTCTATCTCTAAACTAGGTTTTCTCTCTGATGTATTTTTTTGACAATGCAAAAAAAAAATCTTCTATGTTTTCCTCATGAAATCTATCATTAGGTTTGCATAATCTGTACTTTCTACAGATACTGTAGTAAAATGAAGACCCATATACTTGAAAAACTCATAAGCAGTACATCGTTCATAAGCAGAATTTGGTCTTTGACATATTACTCGAGAAATATGATTCTGAGGTATTTTATAGTGGTGCTCCCAGTTAGGGGGAAAGGCAGAGCCTCACCAAAACAGGTGACTTGGCTAACTAGCAGTCATAGAACAAAGCATAGGTCCAGCAGAACCCTATTCCCCACAGACCTGACCAACCAATCCTTCCCCTTTTCTGACAAACTAAAGACACTGAGGACTCCATTAGATTTTCCCAAACTACATGGAATTACGATCTGTACCTGAACATCTCCTACCCACCCACATCAACCTCCTTCTTTCATCTAAATGTCATATTTTCTCTATTCCCACCTTTTTTATCCATCCTAACCCCACCCTCCATTTCCCAGGTCACCTCTAAGCAGGTTGTGTTGTGGTCAGGCAACAGAAGGGTCAGCTAGCTGAGTCCCCTGTACTTGTGGTGTGATGGCAAAACAAACTGAACCCTCCTTCTTACCCTAGCATGTTCTAGTATACAGGACTAAAACTTTAAATTCGGGGCTTTCACACAGCTCCTTCCATAGACGCCAGGAATCAGCCATACCCTCCCAGGAAAGGGAAACTGAATACTCTAGTACCTTTAAATAACCACTCACCATTCCTCCAACATCTCTCACCGACGAACCTGAGAAGGTTCTTTCCAACCCTGTAGATTGGCTAAGACAAAGGGAAACAAGGTCTACTAGACTATAATAATGCTTTTTTTTTTTTTCTTCTGAGACAGAGTCTCACTGTATCACCAGGCTGGAGTACAGTGGTGCGATCCCAGCTCACTGCAACTTCCGTTTTCTGGTTTCAAGCAATTCTCCTGCCTCAGCCTCCCAGGTAGCTAGGACTACAGGCGAACGCCACCATGCCCGGCTAATTTTTTTGTATTTTTTTAGTGGAGACGGGGTTTCACCATGTTGGCCAGGATGGTCTCAATCTCTTGACCTCTTGATCCGCCTGCCTCGGCCTCCTAAAGTGCTGGGATTACAGGCTTGAGCCACCGCGCCTGGCCCAATGTTTTTTTTTTAATCTTTGAGAAAGGAGTTCTCCTTAATCCACAGCATACAATAACATATAAAGCTGTAATTCAACATTCAGACATTCCACTATGCCTAAAAGTTAGACTGCTTTTGTTTACACTTCCTATTTGATCGATATAAAACATACAAAAACAAAGCAAGAACATAAAATCACAGAATCAGGAAAGACATTATATTTATCTTTCAAATTATTTTCCAAGAGATATTCTATAATGTAACAATATCGAAAGATTCCCTTTAAGTCCAATGACATGTCAATCATCTTAAGAGATTGATGTACCAACAGAAAATCATTCAAATACCTACTTTCCAGATCCATCTATTCTCTAGAGAAAGAGAAGCTGTGTATCAAGACAGACCCACTGACTAATGTAATGAATCCAAGATGCACTTGTTGCTAATGTCAGCATTTCTGACTTTACCAACTGAGAGTAGTGGAAAATAAACTATCATTCACTCAATAACTACTTCAAAAGATTCTTAATCTTTATTCTGTGTTACTGAACAGGAAAAAAAAATTTATGGTCAAGTAACCATAAATGAAACCACTGCAATTTTACATGCACATCCTGTATATGCTTCCTCAACAATACATAAAAACACAAACGCACTATGAATATGTATTTTATGAATCTGCCACGCCATTTAACTGACTTTAAATACTTAAGTTCCCTATGGTTAAAACCATGTAAAAAAGATCATCTATAAGGGGAAAGAAAAATCCATGAAGTTCATGGCTTACACATCCCGGAAAAAATGATTAAATGCAAGAGAAAAATAGAACTTAAGACGATAAACTGATACCAAAAATAAAAAGGTTACAATAACTGAGGTACCTTTTAGCACTAGTTGACAATTTAGCAGCGGTTTTGCTGGATATTTTTCCCTCCTTTTTCTTGGGCTGAACTTGTTCTCTTTCTGGTTCTTGCTGAACACTTTCACGTTGATCTCCATCGGAACTTCCTCCACTAGTGCTTGGACTGTCATCAACTCTTTGTGCCTCAGTGGACATTTTAGATCCTGGATTAAAGAATCAAAAATCAGTTATTCAGCTGTGAGGAGAACTACAGTATGCTACCTCCATGACACAGAGAATGAGCCTCAAAGAAAACAAATAAATCTCAATATAAAATGGATAAATTGGTCATTTACAAAACAATGCAGTTTTGGGAGTTGCTAAAACTTTTCTTTCATCCATTCAAAGTATATTGTAAAATGAAAACATACAAAATTTCTCCATGAAATGTTCATAGCAACATTATTCATAATAACCAAAACTGGAAACAACGCAAATATCCACTAAGGGATGAATGGATAAACAAAATGTAGTAGTATATCCACATAATGTACTATTAGCCATAAAAAAGAATGAAGTACAGTGTCTACATGCTACAAAATGGATGAACCTTGAAACATTATCATAAGTGAAAGAAGCCAGCCACAAAGGACCACAAACTGACTATTTATATGAAATGTCCAGACTAGGCAAATCCATAAACACAAAATTCAGTAAGCAGATCTCACGCCTGTAATCCCCAATGCTTTGGGAAGCCCAGGCAGGACCAGCCTGGGCGACATAGTGGGACTCAATCTCTACCAAAAAAAAAAAAAAAAAAGATTAATATCACTGCATTCTAGCCTGAGTGACACAGTAAGACCCTGTCTCAAAGGAAAAAATAAAAATAAAAAAAATAAAATGGGTAAGTGGTTGCCAGGGAGTGAGGGGAGGGAGAGTAGTGAGGATTGACTTCTAATGGGTATGATGCTTCCCTTTGGGGTGATATAGATGTTCTTAAACTAGATAATGGTAATACTGCATAATTCTAATTGTAAATATTCTAAGAACTACAGAGTTGTACATTTTTAAAGGGTAAATTTTATAGTATGTGAATTACATATAATAATGCTGTTATAAAAAATAAGAAAAAAATGATTAAGTGTCTATTCTCTACCAGGCACTGTGCTAAGCCCTTTGGTCCCACAACTGTGAAAAACCTGGACTAACCAACTTGCTAAGTACTAAAACAAAGGTTAGTACAAAAAGCTGTGGGAACAGAAAAACGGGTGGACACTTTCAAATCCCTATTCAAATCAGTACATCCTCAGTGCTGGGCTATGGTTAAAATTCTCCAAACTAGTAAATTGTTTTAAGTGACCTTTGGGATAACAGATGAACACAAAGGCCTACATGACTGCTTGATTCTAAATAAAAATTGAACCGTATGATGGTATCAGCATTGATTCAGCTGTATACTAAAGCAACCATTTTTCGTAAGAGATGGAAACACTGAAGAATTTTTTTTTTTTTCACAGTCCGGTTAAGATATTCCTCAAGGCTTTCAAATTCCCTCTCCTCTGAGTTCATGCTCCCCAAGCAGCTCTGATTACCAACTCAATTTCCAAAATGCCTTGATATTTAGGTAGCTGTTATAACCTAGACAGCAGACACAATTCCTGTAAGTGAAAAGGAGTATCTCTTCTCAACTGTCATTCTATCATAATCAATTTCTGAGTTTGATTGCTATGAATACATCCCTTATGAGCTGACTAGCTTAAGAGTGTTATGACAAATCCAGAACTGAACCAACAAAACCTATGCCCAGACTCTAAAAGGCCTTGTGCTTACCACGGTTTTATCACCTAATAATCACTTTGAGCACTGTATAGCTACCTTCTCAGACACCTCTTTGAAAACAAAACTACCTATGCTTAACAAGTACCATTAACAACACAAAATACACCTTTAAAAATTATAGGTACACTGAACAAATTCCTTTTGAAATGGATTCTTTTGATTAATCAAATTAGAAGTTCAAATAAAACTGTTTCTGATATGATCAAGAAGAATACATAAAAACACTTCAAATAAAGCAAAATTTTTAATTACTATAATTTAGTCCAAATAGATAGCTATTTGACACTGATGAAAATTCGTCATTACCAAAGATTTAACTTGTAGCTTGCTCTAAGCAAAAGTAATGTTGTAACACGGATCTTTAATGGATTGAAATTTTTGTAAGACAAATCAGAAAGCAATGCAAAAGAATGGAAGCATCAGGAAGCAGAGAGAGGCAAAGAGTCAACAGAAAACAGTGAATGCTTTCACTGACACACCACATACACCACCACCAGCACCCCTTCAAGTACGACAGCTCCCCATGCCAAACAAAAACAGGTCTGCCCCAACAGTTCTGAAACATACTAGCAGAAAAGCTGACTACTTTTCTATCTATCCTGTAAATGAAGAGCATCAGTCTCTACAGCTGTGACATCTTTTATGAGCACTAGAGTCACTTAATAGAATGCTGAAATTTTATATCAGTATGTTTCACATCTAGCTCTAAAAGTCGTAACATATTTCTTGCCTTTTTTCAGTTTTATTTCACTCTAAATTCTCATTCTTGGATTTAACATTGTTTTTCTTTCACCTTACTTCAGTTAAATTTTATTAGATATTTAAAACCTTGAAAGTATGTACATAATAGCATATCAGATAGGGTGGCATGCATGGGAGTGAAAAAGAGAACAATACTCAGGAAAAGGTGCTCAGATACAGCAAAATGCTGCCAGCAATACCTTAAGAATTGTGAAATAAGACATCATTTTATACATTTTAAACCACAAGCAATCCATTACATGACAAATATATGGGAACCTCAATGAAATAATATTCTCTACACTGAGGCTGCAGCTTCAGTTTAATAAACTATGATTTAATAAACTATGCTGAGAGTTTCAGTTGTGTATCACATTAGTTATAAAGCCACACATTCTTCTTAATATTCTTATTTATGTGCATTTACATACTATCAAATAATGCCATAGTTATATAATTCCTTATAAAGATTATTCAATGATACGATCTGAGCCATAATGTGAAACCCAAATTTCATAAACTACTGCCGAATATCAAAGGAAGACTAAAGTAAAAATTAGTCTCACTAGAGAACTAATAAAAATACTATTAAAAATGCCCCAATACAGGCATAATTTCTAGTTTTACATTAAAGAAAAGAATTATTTCCACTTTTGACTTAAGATATCTTATTTCATCCAAATGTTAACCTACAAATGATGAATCCATCTCAGGCCAATGATAACCACTATGGGAACTTTTAGAAATAAAGTTTTCACATCTCTTTTTCAAATATCACTAATAAAAAGAATTTCTCCTGTGTTTGGTTTTTGAGTACTTGATTACAGAAAAAGTACAGAAAAAAACTGTTGTACCACTCAGGTGCAACAAATTTTTATGAAGAAAAAGTAGTCTATAAATCATTTTAATTAGTCATAAGTGTAAAATTGATGTCTCTCTAAAGTACAAAGGAATAAAAATTCCTAAATTAAAATTCTTTAAACATTATCTTCTAAATTAGTATTTTAAAATCAACTCCTAAACAGCTAATCTGAGCCGATTATCTAATCTACAAGGAAGATAAATCCCAGGGTTAGAAACAAAGAGCTACTCTCCAATGATAGTTTCAAAGATACTGAGATATATAAATTAATATGCTTATTTCATAACTCAAAGTAAAACTTGATTTTTAAACATAAAATAGTAAGGTAGTCCTTCCTAAAACTATTTTAAGAGGCTTACATATTGTTCCTTCTTCAACACAAACTAAACTTGTATTAGCTATGTACTCTATGTTGTAATTACAGTCCTGGAAATTAGCAACAACATACAGTGAATGAAACTCACGTGTTCCATAAAAATGAAATGATTTGGCTTGAAATATCACTGACTACATAAAGGCAACTACAGTCATTCCATAAATTCAGACTACTATCCAGATAAGCCTTATAACAGTATCTACTATACACAACTGCAAAACAAGTGTTCATTTGAGCTTTTACAAGAGGAAAGCGTTTAATTCTGTCATATATATCTTGTCTTCCTACTCACGTTTCTAAACTTTTCTAAAATGTAAAACAAAATAGTACACAGTATATGCACACAGCAATGTCCAGCTTTAAATTTAACTGCAAAGACATTTATGCAGAAAATAACAGTGGAACACCTGATTTGGGGGTAAAAGATGCAGCAGGAGAGAGAGAATGGGGTATGATATTATATGAAAACACTCCATTTTAAGCATCAGCCCACATACAGAACTCCAAAGAGCCAAGGAGCATCCAAATTGTCGCAGTAAAGGCAAATATTTAGATTCACAAAGTCCTGACTGAATTATCACATATCTAGAAACACACTTTTTAAAGAATCAGGGATTAAACACTAAGAAGAGCGTAAAATCTTTCTGAACTGCGAGACAATCTGAGGGTAAACCCTAGCACTTCCTTTCGTACTTTTAAATAAAAATATTTGAATAGACTCTCAAGAACACACAATACAAAACGACGAGTCTTGGAAACATGCAAATAGGTCTAACAGTCACCGAGCACAGGATGATGTCTTTCTAAAGCGGCCTTAATTTCCTTAAGGGAAGATGGATTGGACATTTCTGGTTGGTCGTGGGAAAAAAAAGCCACAAGAAGCCACGCTTTATCTTCATTAGAAATGGTAAAGGGCAAAAGGATCAAAACATTACGAGAGAGAGGAGAGAAGAGAGGGGGAGAAGTGGGTGGAGGGGGGAGAAGTGGGTGGAGGAGGGAGAAGGGGGAGAGGACAGAGGGAATCTAGTTTCAAACCAGGCCAGTGGGGGCTGCAGAGAAGAGACCGGAGAAAAATGGGCTTCGGTTCCAAACTGTGACAAGCGCCAGGCATCACAAAAGACCAATACACACACATCCCACACCAGGACACACACAAATATACCCCACAAGGTCTTCTCCGGGCGGGCCACAGGGGTGCGGCGGCGGAGCCGCCAGACCCGGCACTCGCCAGGAGAGACACCATGTGCAGCAATTATGCAATTAGGGAAAATAGCAAAAGATCAAGCCGGGCACTTTCCACCGTGACATTTATCCTGTACTTTTGCAAAGACTTAGTTCCAGGATGCGGCCAGGAGAAGGAAGGCGCTGGGAGGGTGGTGAAGGATGGGGAACTGAGAACGGAAGGGGGTAGAAGGAGGACTGGGAGAGAAGAGGCTGAAGGGGGGGGGGGATGGGAAGGGGGGAGGGGTAGAAAGGGCGAGAAACGGGGGCAGGAGGCTCGCGGGAGGGGGCGCAGAGAACCGGGCACGGGGAGCGAGGAAGGAGGGAACTAGGACGCCAGCGCTGTAAGCAGAGACCTGAGGCGCGGAGGGGAGGTCGGGGGAGTGGGGAGGACGCCAGCGAGAGGGAGGACGCCCGAGGAGGGGAGGCACCGGCGCGGCCCGAGCGAATACCTGAGGGGGGTGTCCGCGCAGGTCGTGGGTTCAAGCCGAAGCCCGGGGAGAGAGCTGCTGAGGCCCGAGAGGGAGGGAGACTAGGGAGGCCCCAGGGACGGGATGTCCCCTGCGGACCGTCTAGTCACCGAAAGCCGGACCCACGCACCACGCACCCGACCACGCCTGTCCCCGCCGCGCTCGCGCCCGCCCGGACTCACCCTCAGTGCCGCCGCTGCCGCCGCCCCCGGCCGTTCCAGCTCCGGCTCCTGAGGCTGCTGCCCGCGGCTGTCGCTGTGGCTGCCCCTGAGTACTGGAAAGTGAAGCCACCACCTCCGAGAGCCGCCGCCGCCGCCCGGCCGTCCGCGCGCGCACCCGCGACTGCGCGTGTCCGGGCGCCCGCCCGGGAGAGACCGCGAGAGCGCGAGCCCCACGTCGGCCGTGCGGCGCCGCGCGCCTCCCTCCTCCCCGCGTTCCTCCTCCTTCGGCGCGCGGCCGCGAGGGGGCGGGGGCGGGCGCGCTCCCCGGCGGGCTGCTCCCCGGCGGGCTGCCCCGCCGGCCAAGAGAGAGGGGTGAAGAGGCGGCGCGGAAAAGTAAAGTGACAGCTGGGTCCCGCGCGCAGGCCGGGCTGTGGCGGGGTGGGCGAGGGGCGTCCCACGGGGAAGGGACGACAAGGACGGGGAGAAGTGGGGGAAACCGAGGCTGAAGGGGTGTCTTGAGGGGAGGGGACGTGAGGACTTTGACGGGCACGCGCGTTAAAGGGAAATGCTGGCCGGGGGTTGGGGGGTTGCCCCCAGACGGTGCAGGCAGGGGGACAAGGAGGCCTTTTACACCCATCCACCGCAGTCTTTGACTTCACAGTCGCCTCGAAGCTTTCGCGAAGTAGCTAAGGGGACTGACCCTGTGGACACACTAACCCAAACTCGCAGATGCATGGGGCCCGCATGCACCCAAGACAGGAAAACTTCACGATGGCCTGGAAAGTTCGTCCAGGCCGAGCCCGTCTCTTCACCCGAGACTGCAGCACGAAGGCCCTTCTGCCTTTTGGCTCGGCCTAGCCCAGTATGCACAGCAGCCGGTCGAGAGGATCTTCGTGCCGTTTAGCCCTGGGATATTGAAGAGACAGGTGGTGGGTACAGGGTGCAACACTGTCAGAGTGAGTGGGAAGCCGTCTTCATGCCCAGTTGAAGTATGTGGGAACAGTTGCAGTGCTGTAGGTGGCCTGAAGGAACGTTAGGTTCTCTTGTACTCCTCACCCTAAATAACCATTAAAAAAAAAAAAAAAAGTATGTACCTGCTTTGCAAACTCAGCTTCCATGAAGTTTCTCCCACCCCCACCTCTAGCCTCTCTTACCACCGGAGTGCTGGGTCGTTGGCAATGGAGTGCAGCAAAGTAAACTTCCATCTTTGTGGAGGAAAGGATTGGAAGACATTTCACTGCTTAATTGCTGCAATTATGGTTGCTACAGTACTTCATTTGATTGAAGATGTTTTAACTGCTATTTACTAAGTTCAAAATGGGTTTAATACAAATAAGTTATCCTTTTCATTTATTCAAGGTATATTTATTGATACCAGGCACTGTCTAGGTGGTAGGTATATGACATTCAATAACAGAGAAAAATTCTTGTCCTCAGAACTTCCCCTATCTCTGAACCTTCTCTGTTTTACACTCAGCATCATATTCGTCAGTAAATTCTGTTGACTCTGCTTTCAAAAATATATGGTGAAAATGTCCCTTAAATGTTCTCACTCCCCTGCCCACTGCTAATATCCTGGTCCAAGCCATCATCTCTCAATAATTATCGCCTACCTGATCTTTCTACCTGACACTCTCCGCCTCCTTCCTCCCTCACACCCACACACAACAACTGTCCTTTAAAACAAAGATTAGATTATGTCTCTCCTCAACAATTCCAGTGGCTTCCCGTCATAAAGCAAAAGCCAAAGGGCTGAATATGGATACGTGCCCGGCATGATCTGCCCACCATTCCCAGCTAGGATCCCTCTGACCTCAAGCGGTACAATTTCACTCCATCCTCATCTCCTTTCAGCCACACCAACCTTGCTATTATGGACACACCAAGCATTCCTCAGCCTCAAGACCTGTGTACTTACCATTTCCTATCTCTAGAACATTCCTCCCACTCCTCCCCCAGAACTTCCTATCCACATCCTCTGCTTTATTTTTCTCCATGATCACCACCTGACATAATATATATATATTTACTTATTCATTAGTTTCCCCCTTCTTCTGCTTTCTTTTTCCTCCCTCTCCCAGCCCTCCCACATAAATGTACCTTGATAAAAAGGATTTCGTGTGCTGGGGTTCAGTGCTATATATATTCAATAGAATGATTGAGTGAATGAAATTGGTCTCTTTCAGTTGATGACATAATAGATATTGTTCTCATTTCTTCAGTAATAATAATTAGTACTCATCGTGTTCTTAATTTGTGCTAGGCAGCATGCTAAGCTCTTTAATTAAACTAGGTCACAACCACCACAGAAGTTGGTTTTATCCAATCAGCTGCACTGTACAGATGAGAATACTGAGGTACAGAGGGATTAAGTCACTCACCCACAGTCACATAGTTGGTGAGGAGCAGAGCTGGTACTTGAAATCAGCAGTTTGACTATGGAGTCTGTGAACCTAAGGACACTTTACCATGAGTCCAGTGTTACAAACATATTTATTTGATTTTCTCCATTTCTCTCTTCTGCGGCGCAAACTTGGTCTCCAAGACAAATAGCTCATCTTCCTTACATTTTCTGCTCTGATTCATCAGTCTGTCATCATGAACTCACTCCTTTCTTACATTTCTTATTTCTGGGCATTAATTTAGAGCCTACATTTTACCCCCTGGAATTGGCAAATGAGAATGTTGTTTGAAGGATCCTTCTTAAAACGCTGTCACTGCCAATTTCATGAGTAAGTAGAGCCACAGTTAGTTTTCCAGTTTGACTGGATGGGTCATAGGAAAGACCTCTCTCAGGGGAACTGGGCTAAATTTTAGCAGAAGCATTATACTGGTGGAGCCCTGCTGCTTGTTTCAGCAGCTTCTGTTCTTGTTAGGCACCCAGTTATCAGGGGTTGTTATGTATTTATATTATACCCTTTGGAAGAAACATCATATTAGCTCAGGTTTTCCAAAGATTAGCGCCCTGAGAGAATGGGATAGAAGGCAATGATCTGTTAGATACAGTCTAGCTTGAGGAAGGCTGTAGTCACCCCAAATGTTTTGGATACTTAAGGGCAACACTGGTGTAGAATAATTGAAACTCCATTAGAACTGTGACCCCATTACCTACCTAGTTCAGTACCAACACAAAGGTACAGCCAGATGCTTTACAAAACGTTTGTTTCATAAATAAATAAATGAAATTCTAGCAGGGAATAGAAGAGTACTGAGGACAAATTCCCCTGACTTCCCCACTTGTTCAGGAGCTGCTACCTGGACCACTATGTATGATTGAATATATTGTACACTGCAAAATGTCAAGGGGTGCCATTTTTGTAAATTAAGATGTAAACATAGAATTGTAGCTGCTCCTCTCACCCCTTAGACATTGCCTGAGTATGGTAATCAGTCTCCAAGATGTCCCACTGATCCCTGCCTCTTGGTATTCACACCCTTATGTAATCCCCTCCTACATCATGCTAGGGTTGATGTAACGCTGTGAGAAGTGAGGGTATGTCACTTCCAAAATTAGTTTAAGGCTTCCATCTTGGTTATGCACGTGCTGGCGCGCTCTCTCTCTCTCTCTCTCTCTCTCTCTCTCTCTCTCTCTCTCTCTCTCTCTCTCTCTCTCTCTCTGCTGTCACGGACTCTGAGGGAAGCTACCTGCCATATTGTGCGCAGCCCTATGGAGAGGCCCACGTGACTAGAAAACAAGATCTGCTAACATCCACATGTGTAAGCTTGAAAGCAGATCCTTCAGCTTTAGCTAAGCCTTCAGATAATGAAGCCCTGATCAGCATCTTAACTGCAACCTCTTGAAAGACCTTGAGCCAGAAACACCCAGCTAAGCCACTCTGGAACCTGGAAATAATGTTTGTTGTTTTCAGCCACTAAATTTTGAGGGTATTTTGTTATGCATCAATGGATAATTACTACAGCATGCTCTCTGCTCACTAATGATGAAGTCCTCCCTCAAGTCCTCCATGTATCAAGGATGTTGCTGTCATAGTAGTTCTCCCAGGGCAAGGAGTCCCACTCATTCCTGGAATGGACTATTGCATCCAATTTCCCAGAAACTACAAAGGAGGTACTGAGATATAAGTAAAGGATCTCAAGAGACCACATAGGACAGGATAAAAGGAAGAGTGGTTCTGAGGGGCTGTCTTTACACACCACAGGAGTAAGAAAGGAAGAATCAGCTCTAGAGAGGACTAACCAAACAGAATGGAAAGAATCAGAGATTTGTTGAGCAATGAGATTGTAGTTGAAGTTTTCTTTGTTGTGGTTATTATAATGTTATTAGTACAATAAATAAAAATAACTTTAACATGGAGAAACCTCAGAAAGAAACAGAAAAGCCTTGCCCAAGTTAATGCCTTTCCTAGGCATTGCAGAGATGATTTGGAACTGGGCTATCTAGATCCTGGCTCTACTACTGTCTTATGTGACCATGAGCAAGTGGCTTAACTTTTAACTGCCTCAGAGTTGTCCTCTACAAATGGGGCTTGTTTGAATAGCCAATTCTTAGGGTAAGAGGGAAGATTAAATGAGTTAAGGTATGTATGTAACTTGAATAGACTTGAAGCAAAGTAAGTACCATAGAAGTGTGAGCTGCAAGTCTTCCTGGTGCTTTGATAAGTGGGAGATCATCTCACCCTCGAGTTTAGCTGTAACTCTCTCACTTGAGTTTGCCAATTTCTTTTGCAAATAGTCTTCTAGGTCAGCTACACTGCATGTCTCCCTGTATCTTACACTGTTTAAAAGCCTACACTCTTTACTTTGCTGTGAACTTCTGAAGGGCATACACCATGCCTTATTTACCTCCACATTTGCACATTAGTAAAAAGAAAAGGCACTCCTGAAGGGTTTGTTGAATTAATAAATATACCTGCTTTTTCAGTTGCCATTTCCCCAAACTGTAGAACTGTGGAGATGGGTGTAATTGTTTCATGTCACTCATATCAACAATCATTTCAAAGAATACATAAGCTTTTTACTATTTTTTATGAATTCAGAAAGCGTATTAATGAATATTTTCCAGTATTTCATGAACCCTCTGGCCTTCTCTGCAGGCTCTATAAAGAAAAAATGTGGAATATCTTTAAATATGGCCAAATGAGAAAACAGTTTTCATTTTTTTTTTTTTTAGATGGAGTCTTGCTCTGTTGCCCAGGCTGGAGTGTAGTGGTGCAATCTTGGCTCACTGCAACCTCTGTCTCCCAGGTTCAGATGATTCTCTTGTCTCAGCCTCCTGAGTAGCTGGGACTACAGGTGCTCACCACCGTGCCCAGCTAAGTTTTGAATTTTTAGTAGAGACAGGGTTTCACCATGTTGGGTTTTACCAGTTCGAACTCCTGACCTCAAATGATCCACCCACCTCAGCCTCCCAAGGTGCTGGGATTATAGGTATGAGCCACAGTGCCCAGTCTGAGAAAACATTTTTTTTTTTTGGCTATCATTATTTTACTGCTTTTATTTTCTTTTACATGTATCTTAGTACTACCTTCTATACTAGTAAGTGCACAAGTTTTAAATAACAGCTTTATTGAGATATAATTCATAGACCATACAATTCACCAATTTAAAATGTATAATTCAATGATTTTTAGTATTACATATTCAGAGGAAGGCACAACTTACATGAATGGAGAAAAATAAAGACTCTTTTCTCTTTTGCTGTCATTCTGTTTTTCTTTTGACCAGGGCTTATTATGAGGACTCTGTAGATAAGCCATTTGTTTAAAGTCTCTGGGATTAATATGCAAACCAGAGTCAAATGAAAAACCAGCACCAATGGAGAAGCCAAGTGTCGAGGCCCCCAGTTGATGATTTATCTTACTAGCCTGGCTCTAGTCAGGTTGTATCCTCAAATTCTGAGAGAGCTGATCATAATCTCAAAAGACACAATTCCAAATGCCATAATCCCAAAAATCCCAAAAGATCAAAATCCCTAAAGTCCAAAATCCTGAAAATCACAACCCAGAAAGATCAAAATCTCAAAAATATAATTCTGAAAAATAAAACATATTTATTGACATATTTTAAAAGGGGACTTTATTTGAGAAACATAAAAACACAACCAAGCACTTCATAGGCCAGTTTACATAATAAAATGGGCAATAATATCATACATATTTTTGCAACATTCAGGTATATTAATGACAGTCACATGAGTATCACAGTTATGAGCAGACAAGCCATATTCATAAAGAAATAGGTCAGAAGGGAATGTGTAAATATATCACTATGGTTGGTAAGTGAGTGCACCCAGCTTTATAATTGCGGTCATCCTGAAATACCACGACAAATACCTAAATCTTTTGAAGAGATCAATCAAAAACCTCGGTGGGTTACTACCACATATGCAGTTGCCCAAAGAGCTGAGATCTTGAGAAATTTTACTTTTTTGCAAATCAAATGTACAAAAAAAAAGGCATCTCTTTATTTATTGAGGAAGTTTCAATGCTTTTACATACTTGAACAATGCTTACATACAAATCATCATTGTGATAATTCACTCTCATGGAGTCAAATTTGCAAAAAAATGCATAAAACACATTAGAATTCTCTAAAAGTCTCTACACAATTTACACCTCCAGTATTGGAAATGATCCAAAGATGAAATACATAGTATAGCAATTTGTAAAAAAAAATAATAATGCTGACGATTTAAAACAGTGGGAAAAAAGCTTAAAAAAAAGAAAAAAAAAGGCAGTGGCTCACCCATATAATCCCAGCTACTTAGGGGGCTGAGGTGGGAAGATTACTTGACCCCAGGAAGTCAAAGAAAATTCAACATATGAAACAGTATATTACAAGGATAGATTATAGGTAATTGCACAGATAAAGTCTCAGAAGAGCTGGCTGACTTTCACAATCATTAACTATAGTTTGAAGTCTTGCATCATAAAGAATAGCTGCTTTTTTGTGGGGTCGGACATAGCTCTCCTCAGAGAATACATTCGCAATCATTTTCTATCTGGCCCTGCTCTTTTTGAAATTCTTCTGTTATTTGATGTACAGCAACACAAGCATTTCTTACTAAAATTTCCCATCTTGTGTCTAAGGATGTTGATCTTTCAGGGCTTCAACATTTGGGATTATAGTATTTGGGATTGTGTCTTTCTGGATTACGATCCAAACTCAAACACCGGCATTCCCCCTTGTACTGGCTGAGTCCTCCAGGAGGTAGGCACCAAGACGCAGTTAGATGTGCAAGAAATGTTTGTATTTATATATGAATGATTAAGGGGAAAGGGAGCAGGAGTAGGTAAGGAAATCCTTCAGGCTATGATACAGGTTTGATATCTGTGAAAAGAGAGAAAGGAGGAAGAAGTGTGTAGGAAGAGCTTCATGCTGAAGTGCAGCACTGAGGAAGACTCGTCTAACCTAACAAAAAGTTCTAGTGCAAAGATTTCCCATAAGCACTGGGCAGAAATTGCCAGTTTCTACTGCTCCCGTCATGTTCAGTCATTTGCTGGAATGCCTGAGGAGAGCATGTCCTTGGTTCAAAAGCTAAAATGGGTCCTGAGGGCATTAAGAGCTGCCAGTTGGCAGCAGCTAACTGGACTCCTCACAGCAGATAGGCAAATTTTTTTCTTGAAGAATGATCCAAGCCATGCATTTCCATAGCTGCACATTCCTCTTGCCCCTTTGTCATCAGAACTCCACATTCACAAACATAGTTTTACACTACTTCTGTCTACCTTGGACTTGCTAACTGGAATGAGCTTCACTCATGCTGTTACTCACCATCTCTGCTTTAACCTGGCTTCTGAGCTTTGAGCTTCTGATTATAGCTGATATCCTGCCTCTAATTCTTCCATTTGCTTAATAGTTGATATGTTCAATCCTGTACCAGGCTCAACTTTCATTAGACTGGCCTCAGAGAGCCAAAATAAATACCTGAATTCTTCTTCAGAGGCTTAGAGTGAGTAGCAGATTAGCTTTCTTATTAGTTCCTGTCATTTCTCTCCGTTGTATGGGCAAGAGAAAGAGGCCCACTGAAATATACTTTGAAGAATACATATGAAGTCAAATTTTTGACTTCTTTTCCCCCAAAACTGCATCCTTGAGGAGTTGTGCACCTACCTCTAAGGAAAGTTCAGATGAAAGAGCTAAATCCCATTGATCTCTCTGTTTGTTTAGAGTAGAGGGCAAACATATGCTGTCCCTTCCATCAATCCTCAGCATTACTTTGCCAAGGACACTGGTAACAAGCTACTTTTACCTTGGAAGTTGGAAAGTATCAATTGACTCACATTGTATATGTGTAAATATCTTTATTCAGTGTATATACAATATATTTTTAATTTGACTTTTGAAATTTACAATTAGCATTGAATATGAAAAATTGTTTTGTAAATACTATCAGCAAGCTATTGTATATATATTTTTTCTGATTTATGAATGAGATTTTCATTAGTGAAATCTTATGACAAATGACCAATTACATTGTCACTGCTAAGTTCCAAGTGCATTTCTTCCCGTTATACTGTTTAGAGTATAAACAGCACACTGAATTATTTTTCAAGCTCCACCCAAAAATTTTAATTCAGCCATACACATCACATAATTCTTTACCCTTCCCCTTCCATGAACCTTTTTTTTTCTTTGAGACAGGGTCTCACTCTGTTGCCCAGGCTGGTGTGCAGTGGTGCAATCCTGGCTCAATGCAACCTCCGCCTCCCGAGTTCAAGCAATTCTCCTGCCTCAACCTGCTGGGACTACAGGTGTGCAACACCACTCCCAGCTAATTTTTTGTATTTTTTGGTAGAGACAGGGTTTCCCTGTATTGGCCAGGCAGGTCTTGATCTCCTGACCTCAAGTGATCCACCCACCTAGGTCTCCCAAAGTTCTGGGATTACAGGCATGAGCCACTGCATCTGGCCTCCATAAACCATTTTTTAATCTGTTATTTTAATTTTTCTCTTTCTCTGCTCTTAGCCCTCAGTCACAGAATCATATTGCAGGAAGGGCAGATAGGGGAAAAAGAAAAAGGAAAGGCATGAGTCTAATTTGTTTCAACCTAGGATTCAGAATGTCAGGTATGTATTGAGGGTGGTAGAGCAAGCCCTTAGGGAGGAGTGGCATATTTAAATGAGGAGCCAAGGATTGTCCTGAGAAGAATGATCTTAAGGAAAATGAGATTGGAGACATTGAAGATTGCTTAAAGCTGATGAGCACATCACTGGATAAAGGCAATTTTAGGCAAGTCATAAAATGTGTTGCTTTCTGATAATTCCAATTCAACCCCTGTAGACTTTTATGGTCCAAGGGAAGAAGGTCTATGACTAAGGACTAAGAGCTTTATACCCACAAAATCTGTTTGATAACTGCACAGTGTAACACACACAAAAAGGGAAGAAGTCAGGCATTGCCATGTTGAGGGAACTGACAGAGAGTGGGAAGTAGCCCCAGCTCTATCAGTAGCTTGGCTGGTGATGCAGCTTTTGCACAGGGAGACATCAGTGCAGAACTATTTGCGGCCAATCAGTCGGGGGTGAGATAGGCCCCTTTTAGTTAGTGGTAGAGAACAGATTACTTCTGGGGATTTCATAGGCTTTGGAGGCTTCAGGAAATGCTGCCACTTCTGGGAGCAACAAGTGGAAAAAAGGAAAGGGGCTGTTTTATAAGCACATATGAGAGTATACCTGGTGACTCCCAGAGGTGATGATATGGGGGTCTCTGAAGGATGCCAAAGCTCTGACAGTAGTGGAAAGAACCTTGCAGGATGTCAAATCCAACCATCATCAAATTTAGAATTCTGCCTTAAAAAAAAATTTCTTGAGGCCAGGTGCAGTGTCTCACGCCTGTATTCCCAACACTTTGGGAGGCCTAGGTGGGCAGATCATGAGGTAAGAAGATCAAGACCATCCTAGCTAACACAGTGAAACCCCATCTCTACTAAAAATACAAAAAATTAGCCAGGCATGATGGCACATGCCAGTAGTCCCAGCTACTTGGGAGGCTGAGGCAGGAGAATTTCTTGAACCCTGGAGGCAGAGGTTGCAGTGAGCCGAGATCCCACCACCACACTCCAGCCTGGACAACAGAGCAAGACTCCATCTCAAAAAAAAAATTGCTTAAATATCTTCAGGGACAGGGACTGTCTACCTCTTCTAATAGTCAAGTCCATCTTTGGGCAACTTTGACTTTCTTCACTCCAAAATTGCCTCCCAATTCTTCCCTTAATATGCTTTTGGGGTTACAGAACAATTCCAACAGCCCTTCTTCAGGAAAGCTTTTATTATTTAAAAGTGTTGAATAGTCCCTATTAGTTGGTTCCTCCCTGAATTAATATCTTCTTTTTCTTCATTTGTTCCTCATGTGATATGGCTTTGTGTTTCCTCGCCATTTAAGGCACTCTCTTCCAAATGCACTCTAATTTGTCTATGTTTCTCCTAAAATATGGTGTCAGGAACTGAACACAGTATTCCAGGAGGAGTCAGATCAGCTGAGAGCAGAAGGAAGCTATTTGTCACCAGCTATCCCCATTCCAGGAATCTTCCATTCCCAGCTGCTAAATGTAATATAAATTGCCATGCTGCATGGGGGTACTGCTTTTCAACCAAACATTAGATTAGTGTCAAAAGAATAAAAAAAAAATGCAAGAGATCCACAAGTTCAGGGAACAATCTTGACATATCTATTCACTGTATTCTAAATCTTTATCTCTCAAATTTGCATGCACCCACCACTCCTACGACTTGTAGGAAATAACGTTGTCAACTTTAAAGAATAGTCATAAATTTTACCTCTTTCAGAAACTCCTGGTTGGTTCTCTTAGAAATGTGTGTTTAGGGAGAAAAATAAGGGTATTGTTGATAGCTCAGAATTATGTACTTTTATGTCCTGAGAATATGGGAACTTATCTCCCACAGAATTCGGGTGGGTTTTTTATTTGTATCTGAAATTACATCATGTTTCCACTTTGGTAGTAAAAACAATAAATGGATTTCTTTTGGAAATTGTCTACCAGGGCTTTAATCTATAGCATACACACAATAGCAGATCATAGTTTTTGTTTTGTTTTGTTTTAATGAGACAAGATCTTAGTCTTTTGCCCAGGCTGGAGTGGAGTGAGGTGAACATGGCTCACTGCAGCCTCAACCTCTTGGGCTCAAGCGATCCTTCTGCCTCAGCCTCCCAAGTGGCTGGGACCACAGGTGTGTGCTACCATACCTGTCTAATTTTTAAATTTTTTGTAGAGACAGGATCTCTCTATGTCTCCCAGACTGGTTGAATTCCTGGGCTCAAGCATTCTTCCGGCCTTGGCATCCCAAAACAAACATTGGAAGGACTGGGATTATAGGCATGAACTACTGTGCCTGGCCAGTATTTTCTTTTCCATAAGAATTTACTTTTTTACAACAAGAAAACTTTGTTATATAAATGCCTTAACATTTGTATCTAGAAAGTGTCAGAGTCATGAACGATAATTAATCCAAGCTTGGTTGAGTATATAGTACAACTTCATTACATTTTCACTACTAATGGCTTGTTTACTAAACTTTTTCCCTCCACTCCACATCTCAGATTCAACATTCTCAACAGGTCCCATCTTATGTATTTTTCTACTAGATGAGTTACACATAAACATGCCCTTGTTTGTGTCATATTTTTAAACATCAGCCTTCTTTACACCTTTTTACCTTTGGATATTGTTATGGGAATCTCTTCTACATAACAAAGCACTCCAAAAGCTGATGGTTTAAACAACAATCATTGATTTTGCCCATGAATCCACAATTTGGTCAGGGCTTAGTGGAAATGGCTTATCTTTTCTCCACACAGTGTCACTTGGAACAGTGTGACAGAGGCTGGAAGACCTTCTTTCAAGATGGCTCATTCACATGGCTGGCAAGTGGTTTTGGCTGTCAGCTAGAATCTCAACAGGAATTGTGGGTGGGGTCCTCAATTCCTCCCCACCAGGACTTTCCATGGGCTACTTGGCTTTCTCACAGCATGGTGATTGGGTTCCAAAAACAAGCATCCCAAGAAAACCAGACAGAAGATAGAAAGCCTTTTCTCAACTAGCCACATAAGTCACATAGTGTCACTTCTCCACATTGTACTCATGGAAGTACCCTATCACAAAAAAGGGAATTAGAATTCACTTCTTGATAGGGAAGTGGAAAGTTTCTAGAAGGTTTTGTGGGAGTAGAGATATTGTTACAGTAATTTTTTGGAAAATATAGTTTGCCACAGATAAGTTGTTCTCTCGGCTTTGAATCCCTTTTTTCTCTTTGTTCTCTGTGAACTCAGTTCATCCCTCAATGCTCTCCTCAGACACTACTTTCTTTGTGAAATATTTTTCCAACAAAGAGTTAATCATCTCTGCTATGTCACCTATGTGCTTCGTATATACCTCTATTATTCTCTATCACACAATGTCTTGCAATTACTTATTAATGTCTAACTTTCCCATTAGCCTATAACTCTTCAAGTGCCAGCAGTGCAAGATCTGTTTGCTGGCTCTCCATTAGCCATCATCAATGTGCTTGGTCCTAGCTCCTGGCAGTCCTAAGGCCGCCTTCCCCTCCCATAGATATCACTCTCATTCTACAGCTGAGTTCTGCTCTTAGAGTCAGCTTAGCCAGGCCCCTAATCCAGGCCTCATGCTTTACATCTTTGCTACAGGTTAGACACACACCAGTAACAGATCACTAGTTGGAATCTTGTTAGAAATGCAGACTCTCAGGCCTTACCTCAGACCTGCAAACCTACATTTTAACAAGATCTCCAGTGATGCATTTGCATATTAAAGTTTGAGAAACATTACTTTTGGCTCCCCTTTGAGGAGTCAGGGAGCCAAGCTGATGTGCCCATCTGGAGCCCATTCTAGACCATGCTTCAGGTAAACAGGATTATGGAATTTTCAAAATGGCTCCGAGAGAGCTTTTCCTAGCAACTGCTAGGACTTCTCTGTGTTTATTCTTGTGAAAAGAGACAGTTTTACTGGTGCGCACAGCTCTAGGTTGAAGGGGTAGCCAAGGGGAAGCTGTTTGTGATAGGGCTAGGGGAGAAAGTGTTGGAACTTGTACCTGTGAGCCAGGATGTACACACACACACACACACACACACAGAGCACATGAGGCTGAGGCTTCTGGTGTAAGACAGAGTTGGTGGTGGGAAAAGAAGAGAGTAGGCTGTGGCTGGGATTTCTATTTTTACCCTTGCCCCTGGGCCTCAACATAGTTAGAGGGGAAACTAATAGAGATACTCACTCTTCCAGCCTCTCTGGTGGAATTTTGATAGAGATTGATTCCATTGAATTTATAGATCAATGTGAAAAGAATAGCTATCTTGACAATATTCAGTCTTCCAATCTATGAATATGAAACGTCTTTCCATTTAGGTCTTCTTCAATTTTTTTCAGTGATGTTTTATAATTGTCAGTGTAAAGTTTTGTATTTCTTCTATATTTTATTCTCTTCACCGTCATTGTGAAGGAAATGTTTTCTTAATTTCCATTTCTGATTGTTCATTGTTATATAGAAATACAATTAATTTTTGTCTATTGGTCTTATACCTGTGCTAAAGACTTTTATTAATAGTTTTAGTAAAATTCCTTTGAATTTTGATATAGGCCTACATTATATATAGAGGCAGTTTTACTTCTTTCTTTCCAATCTAATGTCCTTAATTTAAAAACAAAATTTTTATAGCATTAGCTATAGAAACTTCAGCACAAGATAGAATAAAAGTGGCAAAAGCAGATATCTTTGCCTTGTTCCTGATCTTAGAAAGAAAGGATCCAGCCTTTCAGCATTAAGAATGATGTTAGCTGTGTTTTTTTATAGATACTCTTTATCAGGTTGAGGAAGTTCTACTGTTAGTTTGAGAGTTTTTTTAATGAATGGGTGTTGAATTTTTTCAAATGCTTTTTCTGCATCTGTGGTTTTTGTTCTTTATTTTATTAATCTAATACATGTTAATTTTTCTTTTTTTTTTAAATACATACTTTCAGGAACTTTTAGGACTTCCTGAAGTTCAAAGACAAAAGTTGTTAAAGTTTCACTTCCTCTGTTTGTCTTAGAGGAAACTAATTTTCTGCCTGGAAATAAAATAATTGGATTGTCAAATGTTACTCTCAGTCTCCTGCTGGAATGAGTCTAGTTGCTCTCCCTCTCTTGAGCTTTAACTTTTCTCAAGACTTTGTTGCAGCAGCCTAAAAAGAATTAGATTTCCAAGGAACAAGTTGATATAAATTGATATAAAATTTAAACAATCAGGTAAAAACTACCTTCGGACCACCTCTTTCTTTGCCACTGTTTTTTCCAAATCACCCAAAAGCCAGAGAAAAATAAGTCTCCAGATGTTGCTCATCTACAAATTAGTGGTAAAAATATAATTGAGAGCTGGAGGAGAGAGAGAATGTTATATTGATAAGGATTCTAGAAAGAATGTGGTTAGGTGAGCACTTTAATAACTGAAACTTAGATTCTTTGTCCTGATAACGTCAAACATTTACTGAGTGCTCACTATGCATTTGAACTGTTCAAAGGATCTTAAATAACATCACTTAGATATCACAACAATTTTTGAGGTATTATCGTTGCCCTATTTTAAATAAGAAGAAACTGAGGCACAGATTCATCGGGCACTTTGTCCAATGACACACATCTAGGAAGTAGTGTAGCCAGTGTGTGAGCCAAGTCAGAGTGACTCCATAATCTGTGTGCCTAATCACTCTGTTATATCAGAGCAGGGGCACTATTAATTGTGGGTTCCAGTGCTTTGCAGCTTACATAGGGGTAAAAATTCCACCTTTCACATACAAAATTAGACTCTATCCTTGGCTACTGTGTCTAATGCATACCATTAGAATCAATCCTTTGAGTTCAGCATCTTAAGTATCATGTGTCTATGTATGTATGTAATAAAAATGATTTATTTAAAATGAGCAAAAGATTTGAACAGGTATTTCAGAAAAGAAGCTATATGAATGGCAGTAAAAAATACATGAAAAGATGCTTATAATCTTTATCAGAGAAATGCAAACTAAAATAATAATGAGATACAATGACACATTTATTCAAATGGCTAGAATTGAAAAGGTTGACAATACTAAGTGTGGGGGAGAATGTTGAACAACTGGAACTCATACATGATTGGTGGGAATGTAAAATGATAAAACCATGCTGGATAATTGTTAGTAGTTTTATAAAATTAAACATAGTCTTACCATATGGCCCAGTAATTCTACTCAAAGGTTTTTGCCAAAGAGAAATGACAATATATGCCAAAGAAAAATTGTACACAATGGCAATGACAGCTCTGTTTATAATAGTTGCAAACTGTACACAACCTAATGTCCATCTGCAGGAGAATGATTGGCCAAACTGTGATATATCCATCCATGCAACATTATGAATGAACCTCAAAAGCCTTATATTGAGGGATGGGGGAAGCTGGACACCGTGATATGATTTCATTTATGTGAAATTCTAGAGCTGGCAAAATTTGCCTATAATGACCATAAGCAGATCAATGGTTGTTTGGGGCTGGGAGGTCAGGTGTGGGGTGAGTTTCACTGCAACAAACCAAGAGGAAACTTTCCTGGGTAATGAGAAATATTGTATGTCTTGACTGCAGAGGTATTTGCATAGATGTATATTGTCAAAACCCTTTGCACTGTACACTTAAGATTGGTAAATTTTACTGTATATAAACTATTTCTCAAAAAAGATTTAAAACAGAAAACTTCTGGGTGCAGTGGCTCACACCTGTAATCCCAGCACTTTGGGATACCAAGGTGAAAGGATCACTTGAGGCCAGGAGTTCAAGACCAGCCTGGACAATATAGTGAGACTCAGTCTTTACAAACAAACAAACAAAAAAAAAAAAAAAAAAAGGAAAGAAAAACTATATAGATGAGAAATACCAACACAGAAGATTTTCTTGATGATTTATTGCTTGCTTTTTTTTTGTTGTCATTTGTCATTTGTTTTGTTCACCCAAAAGGCAGAAGAGAAAAGTTTATATGGGAAGAAAGAAAAAAAAAAACAAAAGGTGTGGTTCCTGAGATGCATTGCTCCAAAAGGAACTTTGGGTGACCTCACATTCTGGGGACATCCTTTGGGTGACTAGATGGCTGGAAGGAGAGGAACAGGTGCTGAAGAAGGGGTGAGACACCTCCTGAAGAGGGAGATGGGAATGGAGGGCAGCTAAGATAGGCTGCCTGCTATACAGTTGCCCCCGTGCTATCTGGTTGAGAGCAGTCCACTCTATTGTTACATTTCTACTGTAATTACCTTGTCTTTAGTATTTCAATTTGTTGGACTTAACTCTTCTAAAAGTAGTGAGAAAGAATGTCAGGAGGAAATTTAAAAATGCGGTGGGATAGGCCGAGGGGTCAGAAACCATCAGACAGTGATTGCTTAGTTATGTTGTAACCGAAGCCGTTAAAGGAGTGGGGAGGACAGGCTGGGGTGGTCCTGAAGCCAGGGAAGCTGAGGGACCTCCATGGCTTAATCTTGTGTTTTTCCTTTTCCTTTTTAGGGGGGATTGGGGATAGAGTCTTGCTCTGTTGCCCAGGCTGGAATGTAATGGCATAATTTCAGCTCACTGTAACCTCTGCCTCCCTGGTTCAAGCAGTTCTTCTGCCTCAGCTTCCTGAGTATCTGGGATTACAGGTGTCAGCCACCACACCTGACTAATTTTTGTATTTTTAGTAGAGACAGGGTTTCACCATGTTGGCCAGGCTGGTATCAAACTCCTGACCTCAGGTGATCCTCCCCACTTGGCCTCCCAAAGCACTGGGATTACAGGTGTGAGCCACCATACCCAGCCTCTTTTTTTTTTTTTTAATGGGTGTCAAATAGCTCTTGGAAGGACTGTACCTACCTTAGTTTATTTAATTTAGCATATAAATTTTACATAACACCCTATAGCAATGACTTTGAAACTTAAATTTGTACAAGACTCTTGTGTTGAAATGCAGACTCCTGGACTCCCTCCCTTAGACTCTGATTCAGTGGGTTTAGGATCTGCATTTTATCCTTTATGGTATGTACACTCTGTCTCCATGAACTACAACCGGAGAAATAACGTCCTAGAAGATTACAGATGAGAAAGAGAAAGCATAATTTCAATGACCATATTCAGACCAGAGAAAAGAAATACAGAAGTGACCAAAAGAAATCTTAGATTAATAAAGTATCAGTATTTATTTCAGTAAGATATTTGTGTGTGTGTGTGCGTGCGTGTGTGTGCGTGTGCTCGTGCTTGCTTAGAGAGAGCTAAGAGACATAAATAAGGTATTAGGAGGTCTGGGGTCTTCTGATGTAGTGGCTTGCAACTTATCACACTGACCCAGACCTGATATTAAGGACTTTTCTCCTTATTAGTATATGCTTCAAATTCTTTTTTTCCAAAGCCCATCAAATCAGTAGCAAACGTGAAATATTTGCTGGCTTGTCCACCTAATCCATCAAAGAATAATACAAAGAGATACAAAGGGACTGGGGTGGATAAAGGAAATCAATACCTTTTTCCTGTTCTTTACCTTAAAATCCTTAGTCTGGTGTCGGTGTGTCTTCAACAAAGTAAGAAACATAGCTCCAATTCCCAATCAAAATCAGATAAAACACAGGTGATAGGACATTGTGTCTCTCCTTTTTGCAGATAAGAAATTTGAATTATAAAGGGACCAAATTGTTGGAGCAATTTTTTAGTTATTAGAGATTTTTTTGTTTGTTTTTTGTTTTCTTTGTCACAGAGTCTTGCTCTGTCACCCAGGCTGGAATGCAGTGGCGCTATCTTGGCTCACTGCAGCCTCTGCCTCCCGGGTTCCAGCGATTCTCCTGCCTCAACCTTCTGGGTAGCTGGGATTACAGGTGCATGCCACCACACCCAGCTAATTTTTGTATTTTTAGTTGAGACAGGGTTTCAACGTGTTGGCTAGGCTGGTCTCGAACTCCTGACCTCAGGTGATCTACCCGCCTTGGTTTCCCGAAGTGCTGAGATTACAGGCGTGAGCCACTGTGCCCAGCCATTACTAGAGGTTTACATGAGCTTCATAGTCATTTATAAACCGAATCATAAGATATTTAGAGACAAAGCCAATATTACAACAATAGAAATAAGGCAATTGAACAAAAAAGTCTGATTATCCCGAAATTACAGGTAATCCTATATACCTTGCAACACAGATTGTAAAAATTTTGGTACAGTATCAGAGTCACTGCTTCATAGCATACCTAAGTCATTTCTTCAAAATGGTCATATAGTGAAAGAGAATAAGCCCCTTTTCTTAGCCTTTGTATAGAAATGCATTGGTATTAGATTGTAAAGTGGATCGATTAAATGATAAGAGGCTCAACTAAGGTGGCAAAAGAAAGTCTATTTACAGCAATCTAATAACGTTTGTGCACCCACCTCACAGCTTTCCTTTCCCACCTGCAAATAAGCACCATCACTTTAGTGTGGTTAATGTTGACTTCCTTTCATTTTGTTTGTCATTGTAAAGCAAGTGTTGTTCCCCGAAATTGTTCTCCATTAAGGAGGGAGTTGCCAAATAACTAAGTCCTTACAATCTTTGTCTTATGATGGGACTCTTTTGAGTTTTAAAGTTTGAACAGTGAAGTACTACTTGGGAATGAGATATTAGCCTGAAATGACCCTCCTTAATATGAGTCCTCAATGCTGATAGAAGTCATCTGATGAAATAACTAATTTTTAAAGGAGGTAAAGAAATTTTACACAGATATTGTAATTTTTAGTGGGGGTATGACCTCACAAATACTTGTATTGAAGAACATTGTTAAACGCTCTTTCAAATCACTTTCAAAAGCAATTCAGAAAGTTATTGCATTGAGGAGATCACTAATACACCCTTCCAGGATGCATTAAAAGAAAACTTTCCTAGTATTATGCAAATAGGCACATGCGATTTAGGATATATTTTCTAATAACAACTTGATGCATGGATTTAAAAAGTGTTGTATTTCAAAAACCTGCTTGAAGTTTATGTATTTTGAAAAATGTTGAATGAATCCACAATTCGTTCTGGTTATGATGATGTTATATTTTGTTAATCTAGATTAGGATTGCCCTGACCTAAAAATTATTGCTTGTCCTCGGGCAAAGTATACATGAGTGTGTGTTATTTGGTATGCCTTTACATACAGGAGAATGTGTTACCATGCTAAAAGAAAAAGGGGAGAGATTAGTACATTTGCTTTCTTTCTTCTCAAGTTGAGCATAGACAGAACGGGGAACTGACCTCAGTGCCCACCAGGTTAATAAGACACATGGGTTTATTAAAAATTAATGAACCCCTACTCCATGTTTTCAATTCTCTACCCATAGCTTCCCCAGTCCCTTTACCATTTTAAGGCACATGGGTTCCTATGTGCTTTCACTTCCAGGAGAGGTAGCATCTGTGTCTTTGCTGAAGGATTGCCCCCAAGCGGTTAGAATCTAATTTGTTTACACTTGGGGAGCTGAAAGTGCCTGGAAACTTGTTTTCTCAGAGGCAGTCCCTAACCAACGGCTGATGAATGCAGAGTGGGGTAGGGGGCAATAAATGGGCAAGATACCTTGCTTCCTGGTGGGGACAACTCTGAGGAAGTACACATACCCTCTCCAAAGGTCTCTGGTAGAACTGAGCCTATGTTACCTGCTGTAGGACTTTGCTTGATTTGCTTGCTTGGCCTTCTTCCTTTCCTGATCTCACTTCCCCTGTTGGTTTGTTTTGGGACATTTTCCAATAAATTGCTTGCATACAAATCCTCATCTCAGGGTCTATTTCTAGGAACCCCTCCTAAAACAGGTGGTTCACTGTGGACCCTCACAATTGTCTTGCCTGGGTTGTGGAAATTAGACCACACATCTGAATAAAATGAATACTACCTCTAGAGCAGGAAATGAGATGGCTTTCCTCTGTATTGTGTATGCTGCCCAGATCACTCATTCAGAATCTAGGCACTCATTCTCCAGCTGCTGGGAGCCCTGGCAACTCACATTCTTTTGTATCAATTGCCATTAGCCAAAGGACAGCCCTTATGGCATGGCTGTCCAATGTGGGAGTTCAGTTCCAGGCTTCTATGTTTTCATTTAGGACAGCTTTGAAGAGCTAACCTAACTCCAGAGCTCCCTGTAGTATCAGCTGAGAACTCTGCTATAATTCGTTGCAACCCAATTTCTCTCTCTGCCCAACTCTGCTTTTTTTTTTTTTTTTTAACACCCCCACAAGTGTTCTCAGAGGCATTCTTCCATAAAACTAATGTTAGGAAATTTCTTAAAATCTCTTCTCTGGGGAAACAGATATATAATATCCTCCAACCTGGAGAGAGAACCCAGAAGAGAGAACCTATTTGAAGTGAAAATTATGTATTTTGAAAATGTGTTTAGTAAATTTTTTTTTTTTTTTTTGGAGATGGAGTTTCACTCTTGTTGCCCAGTCTGGAGTGAAATGGCATGATCTTGGCTCACTGCAACCTCCACCTCCCTGATTCAAGAGATTCTTCTGCTTCAACCTTCTGAGTAGCTGGGATTACAGGCACGCACCACGACACTTGGCTAATTTTATATTTTTAGTACAGACGAGGTTTCTCCATATTGGTCAGGCTGGTCTCGAACTCCCGACCTTGGATGATCTGCCTGCCTCGGCCTCCCAAAGTTCTGAGACTACAGGCATGAACCACCACTCCTGGCCAGGTAAATCTCTATTATCTTTGTTTTAATAGTATTTAAAAATACCGTACTTACTGGTTTTTATTTTCCTCTATTGAAAATAAGTGCTAACTAAACACTCTTCAGGATTAAGGACCATTTTAATTTTTTCTCTACCAAGCACACTTTATTTGTACTCTTACTAAGATTGAAACAAGAGTGTTCTGGGCCAGGCACGGTGGTTCACACCTGTAATCCCAGCACTTTGGGAGGCTGTGGCGGGTGGATCACTTGAGGTCAGAAGTTTGAGACTGACCTAGTCAACAGAGTGAAACCCCATCTCTACTGAAAATACAAAAATTAGCCAGGTGTGGTTGCAGTCACCTATAGTCTCCACTACTTGGGAGGCTGAGGCAGGGGACTCACTTGAACCCAGGAGGTGGAGGTTGTAATGAGCCGAGATCATGCCATTATATTCCAGCCTGGGCAACAGAGCAAGATGCTGTCTCAAAAAAAAAGAGCATTCTGGCAGCCAATACTCAGATAAATATCCACAGTAATGCTATGTGCTCTCAGGGTAAGCTTCTGTGCATTGGAAGAAAGTTTCCATCGTATACTAATAATAACATTTTTCTTTGAAGCAAATGCCCAAAAGAATCTCAATGGGAAAACTTTTGTTAACTACCCAGATGAGTTCCTGTTGACTACAGTTAATGACAAAAAATATACAAGGATGTGAACACACACACAATGGATCTGAACTATCTTCCCTTCACTAACTCATATCAAGTTCTATCAACCTATGAGCAAATAGGACTCAATTAAAAATCTTCATTAAGTTATGTTTTGTTCCTAGCTGTTCTGTGGCTGCAGCAAGTGAATAGGATTATGCCTGTTGTTTTGCCAGATATAATTTGGTATTAATAAAAAGAAAGGCATAATCTCCTCTGCTAAGATGCCTTAGAAGAAAATAGGAAAATCTTCTTTATATCATTTAAAATGAGGTCTATAAGGTTTTATTAGTATGTATTAATACATTTCATTAGTACTGTCAAGATGGGAGAGGAAGCAGTAAAAGGGAAAAATGAAAGGTGAGGCTACAGAATGCAGAATGAGAAAGTGAGATTGATAAGGGGCCAAACCTGCTGTTGATTGGTATTGCCTAATTTAATTGTTTTTTGGCCTACTGTGGCAATCCTGTGTACTTGAGTTCAAGAATATAGTAGTAACATTCTGCCACTTCCCAGTAGAACTTTCCTGTGACTACCATGTGCAATGTAATTATCACTAGATAACTGTGGCTATTGAGCACTTGAAATGAGACTAGTGCTACTGAGGAACAAACTTTAAATAATTAACATTTAAATTTAAATAACCACATATGGCCAGTAGCTACTGCATTGGACAGTGCAGCCTAAAATTATTATTAACAAGATGAAAGTTTTATTTGTTAAAATCTTTCATTAGAATTCCTTCTAGGTACAAAAATTGTTTTCTTTGGCATGACCTGTGGTAAGCCCATTGGGATATGTATTCCACTTTACACGTATTAACTTATTTAATTCTCAGATTAACTCACTGAGAGTAACTATTATACCCAGTTAAGAGAAAATGAGTTTGAGGCACAAATAAATTAAGTAACGCCTAAGAAGCACATGGTAAGTGGAGATCCAAAGACGTGGCTATCATCAGGTGCTAAGGCATGCTTGTAGAAGGATAAACTGCCAGGCATAAAATAAGGGAACATCTATAAAGATGATAAGAGTGAGAAGACGGCAAGAGCTGGGTCTCTATAGGGTAAAAAGTCCATGAGGCTACAGGAAAAGGACTAGAGCTGTGCTATAAATAAAGTAGCCACGAGCCACAAATGGCTACTTAAATTTAAGTATGTTAAAATTAAACAAAGTTAAATTTTAATTTCTCAGTCACACTGGCCACGTTTAAAGTGCTCAAAGCCACATGTGGTTGATAGCAACTGTACTAAGCAGGGCAGAACATTTCCATCATCATAGAGAGTTCTATTGGACAGCTCCGAGTCGATGGTTCAAGAATGGCTGCATCTTCATGACCACAAGAGGTGGTTTTCACTGATTTAAGTCAAACCTCTTTTTCTTCTTTCCCTCAAATTGCTGGTAAAGCCCATTAAGTTCATGAATCTCTGTAGGAGTGAGTGTAAATGGAAGAAAAGGCTGCATTTCTCGCCTAGGTGAATATGACTTGGTATAGGGGGTTATATCTCAAAAGCAAGAGGCTAGAATCTGAAGCGGTCACATAAAGTTGCCAAAAGTATTGTTGAGGTATAAGGGGGGCTTTCAGCTCCTATAAACTATGGAATTAATTAGAGGAGTGGTAGTGGTTTGAACCATTTTTTTTAACTACAATTTCTGAACACTCTGACCCTCCCCACTCCGCCTGACAAAATTCATGTAACCACTCCTATAATGTGAGATGGAGAACTATTTTCTACTCAAGGAATAAATGGGTGTGGTTTGTTGTGTTCTAATAAAACTTTGTTTACAAAAACAGGCAGCAGACTAGATTTAATCTGAGGGCCACAGTTTGCCAACCCTTGATAAAAGCTAAACATTTTTCATGTTTGGAGGCAACTTTTAATTTTCGACTGTTTATGACAGGCTATTTCAACCACATATAAATTTTTAAAAATATTGTTAATTTTATTAGGTGTGATAATTGCATTGTGGGTGTGTTTTCAGAAATACTAAAATTTTAAGTTACCACACAGGTGACATTCCTGGCTCTAAATGTAATAGTGGTTAGCAATATAAGAGCAAAACACTGTTTTAAGCATTATATATATATTAAACCTATTTAGTTCTCAGATTAAGTCAAAGAGAGTACTATTATTATCTCCATTTTAGAGACAATGAATCCAAGGTACAGAGAGGTTAGGTAACTTGCCACTATTCACACAGTAAGTGGGAAAGGCAGGATTTGGATGAATTTGTCCCTAGACTCCAATTGATGTCTTTATTATGTTTCAAAAGGCAGATAGTCATAGTGATTTATGTCTTGTTGGCTTGGCCCCTGAATCACACCCAGGTGTGTTACCTTCATGGATACATCATGGCAAGAAGAGCTGACTCTGCAGGTGAATTTCAGACATTAATCCATGTGCCCGTGATCTCTAGGAGTGTGGATTTGGAAGACTGAAGAACATAAAGGGAATCCTGAACTCTTTGTAAGTGTAAGTACCAACCTCCACCCTTTGCGTGGAAAATAAAAGTATTCTTGGCCATCTGTGAAGCACTCTTAAGGAACTGGCTGCTAAGATACTGAAAATGTCTAGCTGTTGTCTGAACATCTTTTTTTTCTCACTGCAACCTCTGCCTCCTAGGTTCTATCAAGTACAAAAGACTTAAGAGACATAGCTATCAACTGAAGCTGGAGCTTATCAGGCTGTTGATTTAATCACACAAATTTTTAAAAATATTGTTAATTTTATTAGGTGTGATAATTGCATTGTGGGTGTGTTTTCAGAAATACTAAAATATTTATAGATGAAATGAATATGAATATTAATAATATAAAAGGATCTGTTTTAAAATAATTGTGAGGAAGACAGGTGGGCAAGAAGATAGATACAGATCAAATAAGATTGGCTCTAAATTATTATTATTATTTTTTGAAAGGGAGTCTTGCTCTGTTGCCCAGGCTGGAATGCAATGGCGCAATCTTGACTCATTACAACCTCCGCCTCCTGGGTTCAAGTGATACTCCTGCCTCAGTCTCCCTAGTAGCTGAGATTACAGGTGCCTGCCACCACACCAGCTAATTTTTGTATTTCCGTAGAGTTGGGATTTCATCATGTTGGTCAGGCTGGTCTCAAACTCCTGACCTCAAATGATCCACCTGCCTCGACCTCCCAAAGTGCTGGGATTACAGGCATGAGCTACTGTGCCCAGCCAGATTGGCCCTAAATTAGTAACTGTTGAAGATAGGTGATGCATAAATAAGAATTCAATATGTTATTCTTTCAACTTTTATATGTGGTTGAAATAGCCTGTCATAAACAGTTGAAAATTAAAAGTTGCCTCCAAACATGAAAAATGTTTAGCTTTTATCAAGGGTTGGCAAACTGTGGCCCTCAGATTAAATCTAGTCTGCTGCCTGTTTTTGTAAACAAAGTTTTATTAGAACACAACAAACCACACCCATTTATTTACATGTCTATGGCTGCTTTCATGCTACAGTGGAAAAGTTGAGTAGCAACAGAGACTGTGTGGCCCCAAAAGCCTAAATATTTGCTAGCTCTTTACAGTGATAAAGCTTGCCAACCACTGTCCTAGATGAATTTTTTTTTTTTTTTTTTTTTGGCAGAGTCTTGCTCTGTCACCCAGGCTGGAGTGCAGTGGCATGATCTTAGCTCACCACAACTTTTGCCTCCCAGGTTCAAGAGACTCTCCTGTCTCAGCCTCCCAAGTAGCTGGGACTACAGGTGCATGCCACCATGCCCGAGTATTTTTTTTTTTTTTTTTTTAAGTAGAGTCAGGGTTTCACTGTGTTAGCTAGGATGGTCTCAATCTCCTGACCTGTGATCCACCTGCCTTGGCCTCCCAAAGTGCTAGGATTACAGGTGTGAGCCACCACACCTGGCAAAGTTTTAAATTGAAAAAAGAATTAAGTGCTAATTTTTTTGTTTGCTTATCATTATACATACCATTTGTTATATGTGTGTTTTAAAACTTCTTCAGCTTTTTGAGTAATGTTAGAGGGACTATTAGAACATAATCATTCTGTAACTCTTAATGATTCAATGGATCTAGGTAATACCAATAGATCCTAGGCATTGATCATCAACGAATAAAACATAACGATATTGATGCACCATATAAGACTGTGTATGAATAAATAAGCTACTGTCCTAAAATAATGATGCTGTTAGATATAGTAAACTCCAAGTTTCTCTTCAAAGAATCAGTATGTCAGTATGTTCAGCTCTCTTATTCTTTAATTCTCCATTTTAAAGTTTAACTTCCTGGTTCTCTGCACCCCCTTACCTCTAGTTTTGGTAAACAACTTTCCCATCAGTTCTAATCAGTAGTTCACATCTGTTCCCCTGGTCACCTGCTCTGACCTGTTCTGTAACTGTTCTTCTTGCCAAACTACCCACCCCGCCACTCTGGCTCATACTCCTGCTCTCTTTAAAATGGACAATCAGAATTAGTTTAGACTGTGCAGTCCAAACCTAGCCTTAGGGGAGCAACACAGCAGTAGGGGCTACCTGCATCAGGAATAAGAAACCCTTCTCCTCCTTTGTCCAGGCGTGCATTTGCTATTGCTCCATCTGTGAGATACACCCTTCTACAGAAGCAATTTACTTCTGTAAAAAGTGCTACTTCTTTTGCACTCAAATATAAATTTGTAAACTCCATAATTTATGTTATATGTAACATAAATTTACATATAACAATGCCCAGATGACTCTGATGATGGGCGCATATTGAGAACATTAATCTCTATCCCTTTCCCTATTCACATGAGAAAATAACCAACCTCAGTTTCCTCTGATATGGCAGGTTGACCTCACAAGATTGCCATGAAGATCAGATGGAATACGTATGTCTAAAAAATTGTAAACTCCATAATGTGAGGTAAATGTAAAGAATCCGTAACTAGGCTCATTTATTCTGCCAATGAACTGAATCTCTTTGACAGTAGCCAACTTCAGGAATGTTGAAATAACTATTTGGCTTTCTGTAATTGGGTTATTTTCATTGAATTTAGGCTATAGCACCTTCTTCATCCTTGGCTAGACAATCCATAATGTCTTTTTCAAATCAAACAGCTTAATTCTTGTGTATTCTCCTCTCCCTAGGAAGCATAAGTGGAAGGGCTTTGGATGGGATATCATGGAGGGGAAGCATAGAATAAAAGGAAGAGTAGGAGTGCAGACAGTTACATATCTCTGAGGAAAAGTAAAACAAAAAAGTAATGCATGTTGGAAAATAGAACTGAGAAGGGAGGAGTGAGGAAGATTGAGAAGGCAGATAGGCTTCCAGATTGACATGAGTTTTGGGTCCTCCATAGCATAATATTCCAAAGCCTAATACAGTTTTTTGGTTTTGTGCATATCTCTGGTATCTGAACAGCGTATTTCCTTCTCTCAGTTCTACCCAGCACCTAACAAAGTACTATGCACTTAGCAAAAACTCAATAGATATTTGTGGAATGAATAGTCCTCCCATTAAAGCTGAAAAAATTGAGAGTTGGCTATACATGTTTATTCTGCAAAAGGACTTGATCGCTCAGAGGAGGACTGAGCTATTAAAACAACATTGAGAATTCAGTCTAGGTTTGAGGTGATTAGTTATCATCCTGTTTTATCTGGCTTGGCCAGATACCCTAACCACTTTTAAGTGTTCTGTACAGCTTGTGTGTAGCTAGAAGCTACTGACAGGCTGAAGAGAAGCCTAGGAAACCAGTATTGTCGTCTTAAAAATTTTGCAGAGATGTATTTGTGAAGATACAAATACATTTGGAGACAGAATTCCTTTTGGAGACAGAATTCCTCTTGTATAGCCTAATTGCTACTCAAACAGAATATCTTCAGCTGATGCTTTCTTTCCACCTTGCCTGCTTTGAAATACACCAGTGAACTATTTTGCTTTTTTCTTTTTTAAATAAGGGTAAGAGGTTTCTTCAGAGGTCATTGCTTACTAGGATGCTCTGATGTCTTACATATTAAATACTGTTATAGACAGTAAATGATATTGTAGATATCAATATTATAGTTATTTAAAATGTTATAGCTATTAATTTACATATATGATCTATAAAATACTGAGCATGATGGCATCAGTTCCAGAGGTTTAACTCAGATGATCCAGGCAATAATTGTTCTTTTTGAAAAATGTTTTGTTTAGGAGTTATCTTAGGTCAAGTTCCTTAGAAGCAGAGCCTGGGATGAGGATTCTTCTTTGAATGATTTATTGGGGCAGTGTTCCCAGAAGAAGGGAAATTCAGAAGCAATATAAGATAAGGGAAGGAGCTAAGCAAGGATGTGGTCTCAGCTGGAGACTACCTTCTGCCTGATCCCACTGAGGAAGATCTGAAACACAAATTATACCACACTGTTAGATCCTCTTGAGGCAAGGGGGCTGGCTTTTGATCTCCCGAATGCCAGTCAGTCCTTGGCTGGGGTCTGTCCCTGTAGGGAATGGAGGTGGGGAGACACAGCCCAGCCTTCTGGATCAGGTGGTTCCAGTTTGGCCGAGGGCAGTTCTCTCGAGGAGAGAGTAGCTGTGAGCCATTAGCGAGCAACACTTTGCAGCTGGACAGCAGGAGCAACTAAAGGGGATCTTGGTGCAGCACCAAGAGCTCCCACTACATGGCTCTTTTTAAATGGTAAAAGGAACCTTGAAAACTCAGTGCATTTTGTAGTCATTTTACTTAACCAAAATTTTTCAATGAAAAATTGAATAAATGGAAGAGAAAAGAATACTAGAAGCTCAGGTAAGACAGTATTTCTTGCCTTTGAAAGTACAATTTCTGTTCTTCATGCATTTTCTTTGGTTAATGTAACCTAAAAATAATATTTTTAACCTTTAATTCTTTAGTTTTTTTTTTTTTTTTTTTTAAATTGATAGCCGAGCATGGTGGCTCACACCTGTAATCCCAGCACTTTGGAAGGCTGAGGTGGGTGGATCACTTGAGGCCAGGAGTTTAAGACCAGCCTGGCCAACACAGGGGAAACCCCCTCTCTGCTAAAAATACAAAAATTAGCAGGCCTTGGTGGTGTGTATCTGGAGTCCCAGCTACTCGGGAGGCTGAGGTACAAGAATCTCTTGAACTTGTGAGGCAGAGGTTGCAGTGAGCCAAGATTGCACCACTGCACTCCAGCCTGGGCTACAGACGGAGACTCTGTATCATTGATGAATGTGGGGGAACTGACTACACTAATTATTACTCCGGAATGAAAATGTAGAGCTAATAACACTTGCAATGCATAGACAGATCTGGCAACTTGCATTTGCAGGTTTACAACATGAATCAAGTGGATTAAGCAGATTCCTACGAAATTTCAAATTTAATTCAGCAGCAGCTCACAAGATGAATATAGAGAAAATGTTTACCAATATCAATATAACAAATACTATCTTATGTGTCTAACTAGGAAATTCTACCAACCTGTGTGGAATGAGTGTTACATGAAACTTCTTACTTGAATGCAGTTGGTGACATTTATTTCAGTATTAGGAAAAGTTTTGGTGAGCATGGGAAAGGATTGCAACAATTATGGAATATATTGGTAGGTTTTTCTATAACTAAATAGAATACACACATACACATACATATGCATCCCCATTCAGTGTTATTTTATATCCATTTCACTGTTAGCACTAAAATGGAAATTGCATTTGTTACTTAAATGGGATTAAGGAAAAAATAGAATTCATACAACATTTTGCATGTGATAATGTGATGAAATCTGCCAAAATTGCACATTATCTCTGTTCCTCTTACCTCTTTTTAATTTGTAAAAATAACTCAAATTGTACTACCTCTAAAGGAGTTTTTTTTTACGTTTTATTCTTCCAACTATGTTATTTCAGAATTCTCTTTAAGATGTATGCACAAAAAAGACATGAAAGAGCTATACATATAAACAAAAAAAATCTTATGTATGATACTATCCAAAATACTGTATACTCATGAAAAGATAAAGACAAATAGACGTAGACCTGGACCCAGAATAAAGGATACACTTCCCTATGAAAACAACAAACAAATATCCTCAAGGACAGGGGAATAGGAGAGTTGGGAGACTTTGAAGACAAACTGGAATATCTAAAATATTACCAAGAGTCCAAGCATACAGGTAGCTTAGGAAAGATCAGAAAGGTGGTGGTTTTTCAGGGTAAGCAGAATGATGTGAGATAAGCTCAGAGAATCAGTAAAGTGCTGGATCAAAAGGGAATATCGGTATCGAATAAGGAAGCTGAAGGCGTTAAGGAGACTTTAGGTGGAAAGGAGTTCAGAAACTTTTAAGGAAACAGTTGAAGAGAGGGTTCTTGCTGCATTGCACAACCTCCTGTAGTTTACAACCTAAACAGAAACCTGGTTGTGCACTTAATAAAAGAACAATCAATAATGGCTGGGCGTGGTGGCTCACACCTGTGATCTCGGCACTTTGGAAAGCTGAGGCAGGTGGATCACCTGAGGTCAGGAGTTCAAGACCTAGCCTGGCCAACGTGGCGAAATCCCGTCTCTACTAAAAATACAAAAATTAGCTAGGCATGGTGGCATGTGCCTGTAATCCCAGCTACTCAGGAGGCTGAGGCAGGAGAATTGCTTGAACCCAAGCGGGGAGGTTGCAGTGAGCAGAGATCATCCCACTACACTCCAGCTTGGGCAACAGAGCAAGATTCCCTATCAAAAAAACCCAAAACCAAAAAACAAAACACAATAAATAAATTAACAACTCTCTCCCAAAATGGGACCTTTCACTTGATTCTGTATCCTTGGTCTTCAAGACCCATAATTCTAGGACTGCTGCTTTCTTCCACATGTGGTAGAATGCCTGCCCAGAGGTCAACCTTGCTCTTTGGTCTCTGTTTCCATGAGAAACACCTGGTGTCCTTTGAAAAGATGACTCACAGGTGAATCACAAACAAATCCCTCTCCTCACTCCTCATTCCATTGCCCAGGGAAAGTAATCAGAATTTTGTCTTTTAGGGCTAAAAAAGTAGAAGCTGCTATGTAGTGTGGGCTCCCTGAGAATATCTAGGGGTTTCTGAAAGCCTAAGGAGAGGTAGCATAACCTTGAAGGGACAGAAGAGAGCAAAGAGCAACCAGCCAGAGTGTTGTCAGATCACTTGAGCCAGCTGAGTCTGCAGAACAGGGGGACCCCATTGGTGGTCTTCAGCTGGAGGGCATGCTTTCCAGGGCAGTGTGAGCAATGACTCTTCCACTTCCCCCAAGAGGTGGGCAGAAAATGTTAGAGCACTCACTTTTTTTCCATCTAAAATTAAGCTTTACTAATAATGAATACATATGGACACTAGTGCCTTTAGTGTATATTAGATGGTTACATGTTATACAGTCTTTGAGGTATCTCAAGGCAACAGTGAGAGCTCTACTTTGTGTTTGTGTGTGTGTGTGTGTGAGTGTGTGTGAAGGGTTGATCTTGGCAACCTCACTCATGTGCTTTCAGAGTGTTGTGACTGATGTGTTGCAGCTTTTATTTGTACCACTTGCAGAGCATTTATAACTTATTATGTCTGGTTTTAACTAAACTAACCCATACAAAAAGAATAAGTGGATTAAGCAGATTTGTACAAAGAAAGTGTTTGAAGACTATCCTAAAGGTAAGCACAAGCAAACAAAAAGAAGCAACAGAGTGTTTAATGCCTTTACTCTGAGACAGACTCTTCATCAGTCAAGGTAAAAAATGGTGATGATCTAACGATCTGACAAGGTCAGCCAAAATAAATTTTCATTATCAGGATGGCTATATGAAATATACATCTGTTTTCATTAATAATGGCCTTACCTTATGTAAAGAGGGAGCACCAAGATATTAGTGTAACTGTTTTAGGGAATGAGATGAACTTGGTGGAACTAATTTAGGGGAAAACAAAACAGTAAGGAATTGACGTTATTTTACCTAAAACGGTGTTCTCAATAGTGACACACTTGTCTCCTTTCATTGTTTAACAAGATCTTGAGTATATTCTACTCTAGTCACTTTCAGCTAGGTAAATAGAAGTTCTTATTTAGGTAATTCTAACTCATTTTCATGTGTTGGAAGGTTCAGGTCATCAATGTCACATCCAGGTCTGAAGTGTCTTTCCTTCTTTCTCAACCTTTCTGTCAGAAGAGAAGTGATATGGTTTGACTGTGTTTTCTCCTGAGTCTCACCTTGAATTGTAGCTCTCATAATTCCCATGTGTTGTGGGAGGGACCCAATAGGAGATAATTGAATCATGGGGACAGTTTCCCCTATACTATTTTTGTGGTAGTGAAGAAATCTCACAACCTCTTTTATAAGAGGTTTCCCCTTTCGCTTGGCTCTTACTCTTTCTTGCCTGCTGCCATGTAAGATGTGCCTTTCACCTTCTGCCATGATTGTGAGGCCTCCCCAGCCATATGGAACTGTCCATTAACCCCTTTTTCTCTATAAATTACACAGTCTCAGGTATGTCTTCATCAGCAGCATGAAAATGAACTAATATAAGAAGCAAGTCTTTTTTTCACTTGTCACTTTCGCTGCTATTGTCCGTCCTGGTTAACACTGTCTGGTTCTTTTATAGGACATTTGTGTGTTCTTTGAAATTCCTCTTGTGGGGATTTCCAGAGTGATGTGAGTGATGCATTCTACAGTGACCTCTGGTCCAGCCCCCTCAGTTCTTGCATTTGGCAGTCTATCCCATAGTCTCTAACTCCTAAGGTTCCCTCTCCCCATGGGTGGCTTTCTTGGGTAGATCCCATCAAGATGACTTGAACATTGTTACTTTCCATTGTACCCATGTAGTTCATGGGAAGCACTTGCATCCTTACCACCCCCAAAGTACAGATTGTTTCAATTTCTGCTCTCCTAGCCTTCTACAGCAAATCACTTCAGCCTGCCTCCTGTTTTTTGTAGTCACCAGCTGGTAAGCAGACCCTAGTCCCTGCTTCACTCTTCTTTCATTCCCACATTCAATCAAGCCACAAATCATTCCATTTTTAATTCCTAAGCATTTCTCAAATATATTTCTTCCTTTCTTTGCCACCATTTTGTTGATTTAGTCTTTCATCTATTTTCCTCCCGGATTTGTCCTCTTAAAATCTACCCCAGACATGGCTGCCAGAATGATCTATCAAAAATGAAAATTGGATCACATTACTACCCTGCGTAAAACATGTTGATAGTTCCTCACTTGGCACTGCCAAGTTTCTTAACTTGCCCTAAAAACTTCTACATGATCTTGTTCTTGTTGAGTTCTCTTGTCACCACTTGTACATGCCAAGCTACATCTTGGCTGTCTTGATTTTTGCTGTCCTCCTTCTGTCGGAAATGTTTTCCACCCACCATGCTGTTCTTCCTTCGCCTGCCTCCATCCCCTGCCAACTCATTCATTAAGACTCGGCTTACTTTCATTGCATCCAGGGGGTTTTCCATGATCCCCACTCCTGCCTGTGCTCCCACTGCCCCTGAGCTGGATAGGAGCACCTTTTCCATGTTCCTTAGTCTCCCCATCACTGCCTGCTCCATTTCTGGGTTTACTGTGCACACTGTAGTACCTATGTGTCTTTCTCCCCATTAGACTGAGTGTCTGAGAGGAAGGACAGGATCTTTTTCTTGTGAGACCTGCCTCATGCCTGGCACATAATAGGCACTAAATAAACATTTACTAAAGTAATGAATGAATAAATGGAAGAATAAAATAATGCTTCAAGATAACAAAGGGCAGAAAACCAGGCTGGGAGTGTTGATTCCGCCCCTCCTTTCCTTTCTATTATTGCTGCTGCTGTTCTGAATCACCACCAAGTGGGCTTTCTCAACAGCAACTGGGAGTGCCATCTGTACTCCCACCATTTGTCTGCAAATCTTCTTTTTCCTACTTAAGTAAAGACAGGGCCAGAGTAGGTGATCACTACATTTACTTTTAGCACTGCAATTCCTGCCCCAGAGGATGATGATGATTTGCCCAATTCAAGAAAATGAAAATCTGAGCTGGTTCTTGTGGGCTTTCTTGTTGGATGCCAGACACGTGGGTGGCAGGGTCAGCCTTGTGAGTAGTCCTAGAAGGGCACTTTTGAGATGTTTCCAGATTTCTGAGGTAGGGACTGAAGGTCTTAGTTTTTCCAGAGCAATTTTGTGAACTTTTCACAATCACAGCCAACAGAAAGGGATGAGGTTTCTGGAGGGTAGGACTGAGCAGCATGGTGGGCAGCCAGGAGAACCCACGGCCAGAATGGAGGGAGGACCTGGAAACAGAGTGTTCAAGGTGATGCCATTTGATAGGCCCCAAAATAGAGGGCTGGGGAGATAGAGAAAGGTTCTATATGGTTTGGATGTTTGTCCCCTACAAATCTCCCATTGAAATGTGAACCTAGATGGAGGTGGGGCCTGGTGGGAGGTGTTTGGGCCATGAGGACGGTCCCTCATGAATGGCTTGATGCCATCCCCATGGTGATGAGGGTTATCTTTCTGATGGCACATTTTGCCTATGTCTGTATTTACCTAATGTCTAGCACTGAATCTGGGAAATATTAGACATCTGCTAAGGGGGAAAGTGACACAGGATCAGCAGTGTCTAGGATTATTTAAAAAAAACAAACTTGTCCTCAATGATGGCAGTCACTGAAAATAACTTACTCTTGCAAAAGTATGGACTTTCTAAATTAAGAGAAATAATTCTGGCCCTTGCTTCTTGCATATTCCTAAGATCATGGTTATATAAGTGGTAAGATTCTCTCCTATAAAACTTTGAAAAAACACCAGTATACTTTTGCAGTCAGTTAGGCAGCCATTTCTTCTTTTTTGATAAAAAGGGTCCCAGTTTTTCTTTTGGGGAATTCATCCTTCTCCACAGTTGGTCCATTTGGGGTCCGATCATCTTTTGGCTCCAGGAGTGGGCAAGTGTAAGGCTCAGGACTAGACAAGAAGAAAAGTGTATCCCCTGGCCATGGTGATTTGTTTAGGGGAGAGAACAGAGCCAAGGAGAGACAGGCATAGGACTTGTCTTGGAGTGCTTGTCAAAGAGGTTTTTTCCGATGCGATGACTACTGTGAGAAAGTGTAAGCCTACAGATGCTGGAGGCCATATCTGGGGCAAGGCTTCCTGGAAATAATGGCAAGTCAGAGGAAAGAAAAGCCTGCTGATGGAGAAAATCAGATTCCTAATGATACAGTGTCTGTGCCCAGATCAAGCCAGGCCTAAAACTGACAAAACCCTGGACCTTTACATTCCAAAAGCCAATAATTTTTCTCCTTCCCACCCCTTTACCCCGCTTGTTTAAGGCAGACTTAGTTGGGTTTCCTGTTACTGCTCACCCAAAGAGTACTGACAGCGTAGGACCTGGGCCTCTGCCTGGGGCGGTTGGAGCTTCTGCTTCTGTGGCCGTTTAGGAAGCACTTCTTATTTATGCCCTCCTGGTTCACGCAGAAACAATGCAGGAGCCCTAACTATGGAAAATGGCAGGGGTTCTTAGGAAAGAAGCTGCTTCTGTTTACCCTTCTTTATAGACAGACATGTAAAGTGAAGAAACTAATATTGATTTGAGAGATGATATATCTTTCTAAGGTTACTGTGAAACTTTGAACACTTTCAAAAGGGAAAATAATTTTTTAGTTTTCCTTTAATCTCTAGCTCTTTTCTGAGGAAAGATGTAAGAAATGCTCTTCTACTTTGGATCTTGGGTTTTCTCTGTCCTTTCTCCCAGCCCATTGCCCTTTCCGGCTCCCCTCCCGCAGGCCACACTCGCAGTCTCGCCTTGGCTGCCGCATCACTGGGGCACAGGCCTTCTCCAGGAGCTCTGGTTCTGAAACAGTTCCCTCTGATGTCATTACTCACACTTTGCATCTCTTCTACTTGGTTGTTTCTGTTGAACTCAGTTCTGTCCTCATTCATTTCACAAGTATTTATTGAATACCTACTATGTGGTAAGCACAGTTTTAGGCACTTCAGATACATCAGAGAACAAAATTCAAAGATCCCTTATTTCATAGGCTTACATACTAGTGGGGCTGTGGGAGATAGACAACATATAATAAACACAACAAACAAGTACGTTGTGTAGGGTTTTAGAAAGGCTGAGAACAAAATGAAAAAAAATAGGGAAGAGGGGACGGTCAGGATTCCTGGGAGTAAAAGTGGTTGCAGTTTTAAATAGGCTGCATTGAGAAAGTGAACTATGATCAAAGACTGGAAGGAGGAAAGCAGCTCACCATTAGAAATCTGGGGGAAGAGTGTCTCAGGCAAAGGGAACAGTACAAAATCCCTAATGCAACACTGTCCCTGGCAGTGTTTATGGAACAGTAAAGAGGTCAATGTGCCTGGAGTAGAGAGAGGCAAGGCAGGACCAGCAGGAGGTGAGAGGAGGAGGTGATTGGTAAGGGAGTGGTAATAGGGGTCAGTGTCATGCAGGACTTTGATTTTTTTTTTTTCCTGAGTAAAATGGGGAATCATTGGAGGGTTTCAAGGAGAAAGGGACATGATCTGACTCAGATTTTCCAAGGACCATGCTGGCTGCAGAGTGAAAATAAACTCCAGAGGAGCAAAGGTGGAAACAGACAGTATGGGTATTCCAGGAATCAGTGCCAGAGATGCTGATGGCTTGGATCAGGGTAGAGGCTGTGTAGGTGTTGGTAACTGGCTGGAAGTCTGGGTCTGTTTTAAAGACTCAGCCATCAGGACTTGCTGATAGATTAGATGTGGCATGTGGGAGAAGGACCATTTGTAAGGATAGAGCTGCCATCAGCCAAGAAGGGGGAAGACTGAGGATAAAACACCTCTGAGAGGAATATTAACAGTTCAATTTAGGATAAGCTGAGAAGGAAGTTGGAAATGCTGAGCTGGCAGCTGAGCACTAGGTTTTGGGAGATAGGTCTGGCCTAGAAAGATAAATTTGGGAATTGTTGCCATCTAGATGGTAGTTAAAATCTCATTGTAAACTCTAGGTCTTTCTTAGCCAATAAGCTTCCTATTACCCTCCTGACTTTACTGAGGGAAGTTGAGAGCATGACACAATGGAAAAAATGTGGGCTTTAGAGATGGACAGATCTGGATCAGAGTCCCAATATTACCACCCTACTAGTTGTGTGACTCTGGGCAACTTTCTTACCTTGCTGAGCTGCAATTTACTTACCTGAAAAATTACTTACCTAGGAAGTGGGATGACAACACCCACTTCCTAGGGTTGTTGAGCTTATTAAATTAAAGAATATCTGTGAAACTCTTGGCACATTGTAGATTCTTAATTATTTTCTTTCTCTTCCTTTTTAAATCAAGTCTGGATACTAACCAATGATTGCAGCTCTGGTATTAGCTTTCTGGACCAGTGCTACTCAAAGGGTGGTGTTTGAACTAGTAGCAATCAGCATCACCTGGGAGCTTGCTGGAAATGCAAATTTTCAAGCCCCACCATCCTACTGAATCAGAAATTCTAGGGGTGGGACCCTGCAATCTGTATTTAAACAAACTCTCCAGGTACTTCTAATACATGCTAGAATTTGAGGACTACAACTTTAGTGTCTTCTGATTCATAAGCTTCCATCTGACCCCTGAGCATACCTATTTCTCTGCTCGTGTTCCTGCATAGCTATTGTCAGAAAAGTTATATTAACCTCTCAGGTGAGTCTAGAATTACACTTCTAACTCTTTCCACATAAAATAAATCTATTCTAGAAAATACTCAAACTCAACATGACCCAACAACTCACTCTTCCCTGTCCCCCCTACCCCATTCCCTTCAAAGAGTAACAATGAACTGTAAAATAACTGACTTCCTTCTCTTCTCCTAGCTTTCCCATTTCAATAATAGAGAAATTTATTCACTGAAAGCTCACTCTATGTGCCACATTACATGTATCAATGAAATGATATATAAGGTAGCATTAATGTGAATTTCCACTTACTAGATGAGGAAATTGAGGATTAAGGAAATTAAATATCTAACTCAAGGGTACAGAGATTGTGCCAGTGGGGACGTCAGCGGGAGACCATAAAGCTGGAGCAGGGAGAAGGGCCTTGCTCTTTCCTCTTTGTTGCCTGTGTCACCTTGCAGTGCTGCTTCACTCCAGCAGAGGCACTTTGTTCTAGTAGCAAAGGTAACTTTCTGTTTTACAACCAGCCATTGGATGGAGGCTCCTGCTGGGGAGGGGCATGGTCTTGGATGAGCAGCCCTGTGCTGCTGAGTAGCCCATTCCTGTGGAGGGCTTCATTAGGTCCGCTCCTAGTAGCTGTGGAACTAGATTGTTTAGTTCTGAAAGGGAAATCTGGGCCACACACCATAGCATCCACTAGAGACTCACATGATTCTGCCATACTTGTAAAACAAGTGAGATAACTCACTACGTCTATAATCGTATTAACTCCCCAGCCTCATATGTACTAGCCTGAGATTTTACTTGCTGAACTCCAACTGGTCTTTTAAATATTATTTTGTCAAAATGGCGTTATTGAAATACAATTTACATACTGTACAGTTCACCCATTTACAATGTGCAATTCAGTGATTTTTAGTATATTCACAGATGTGTGCAACTATTACCACAGTAAATTCTGGAACATTTTCATCCCCTCAAAACAAACCCCATACCCTGTAGGTCCCCCTTTCCCTTCAGTTCTAAGCAACCACAAATCTTTCCATCTCTATTTCCCCATTCTAGCCATTTCATATCAGAATCATATGGTAAGTAGTCTTTTGGGTCTGGCTTCTTTCATTTACCATAATGTTTTCAAGGTCCATCTATGTTGTGTGTATCAGCATTTCATTCCTTTTTATGGTCAAATAGTATTTCACTACATGTCCATACCATATTTGCTTATCTAAATTTGTCAGTTGATGGGTGCTTTGGACTCTACACCTTTTGACTATTACAAATAACACTGCTTAACCTTTGTGTACAGGTGTTTGTATGGGCATTTGCTTTCATTTCTCTTGTGTATACACCTAGGAGTGGAATTTCTGAGTCATAAGATAAAGCTATGTTTAATTATGTAGGGAACTGACAGATCTTTTTTCAAGAATTGCTGCTTTGAAAATGCCACTTTTGGTGGGTGGGGAGGTTGGGGAGAGATAACATGGGGAGAAATGCCAGATATAGGTGACGGGGAGATGGAGGCAGCAAACCACCTTGCCGTGTATGTACCTATGCAACAATCCTGCATGATCTGCACATGTATACCAGAACCTAAAGTACAATAAAAAAAATTGTTTTTTAAAAAAGAGAAAATTCCACTTTTGGTCAGGAGCAGTGGCTCACATCTGTAATCCCAGCACTTTGGGAGGCCGAGGCAGGCAGATCACCAGGTCAGGAGATTGAGACCATCGTGGCCAACATGGTGAAACCCCCGTCTCTACTAAAAATACAAAAATTAACTGGGCATAGTAGCATGTGCCTGTAATTCCAGCTACTTGGGAGGCTGAGGCAGGAGAATCGCTTGAACCCAGGAGGTGGAGGTTGCAGTGAGCTGAGATTGTACCACTGTACTCCAGCCTGGTGACAGAGTGAGACGCCATCTCAAAGAAAAGAAAAGAAAAGAAAAAAGAAAGCCACTTTTCTATGAAGTTGACAACTACCTGCCTGCCTCCTAAGTCCCCCTCCTTTCATTGCAATTAAATGTTCTGTTTCTATATTCTTTTAGCACTCTCTGTGATCCTTGTTTCATGCTCAGCCTTGTAATGTTGTTACAGTGGACATCTCTGTTTTTTATATGCACTCATTTCCCTTCTTGAATGACATCCTTTTTTCTTAGTAAAAGCATCCCTCCTATACTTTCAGTCTGCTGGCCTGGCCAAGTAAGATGTTCTATCACTGTAGTCCTTGAGAATGGTTCAGGGATGGGAATGTGACCCCAGTTAGGTTAAATTAGCATCAGTTCTGGGACTTTTGCTGGAAAAAATGGGCCAAGACTCTATTTGTTCAGGAGTTCCTAAGCTGGTGACATGTATGCCTAGAGCATACCTTCTTATCAGCATAAGGTGAGAACCACCTTGAGAGTGAAATCAGAGAAGAGGAAAGCTCCAGTGTGGAGTGAGACAGATTGCCTGTTGACTTTGTTTGATTCAGTCATGCCTGACATCTACACCTTGAACATTCAGTTACCTCTAGTAACTTCCCCACACACAAGTTCTTAGGTAACTTCTGTCATTTATAATGCTAAGAACCCCAGTCAATAGAGTGTTAATAGTGTATTCCTTCTTCCACTGGATTTGAAACTTCTGAAGGTAGGACCATGTCTTTTTCATTTGAGCATGATGCTGCCACATAGAAATTGCTAACAGATAGTTGTTGAATAAATAAATGAATGAATGAGGAATGATTCTATCTTTTGCTATGCTTGAAACCACATCCTATGGTTTATGGCCAGCAATAGAGCTTTCCTTTCATTCAGAAAGAGACTGAGTTTTCGTGTGTGTGTGTATGAATGTGTGTGTGTGTGCATGTGTGTGTGTGTTGTCCTTTATGTTCAAGACTGAATTAAGCAATCTCACATGGGGAATTGGGTATCAATCAAAGAACCTTAGTGCTTCTATTTAAGGTCCTACCATAGACCTCTCCTCACATGCTCTTGAGGAAAACTGAGCCACTTTTGTTTTCACAGAGCAATCAATGTAGCTTCATAAATAGATTGTCTATCACTTTATGTTGTTTATTTCTACATAATTGACTTTTGGGATATGGAAATGAAGATCTGGCTTTTGCATTACTTGAGAAAATGAGTTTATTTTTTGATTCCAACTCTTTAAATATATACAACAAAATTATTTAAGAAATAAGTAGGTGTTTCCATAAGGAGGGTTATGTGGTAGAATAAATTCAGAGAGATGTAGGAGAGGATAAGTGTAGCCAAAAAAATAAAAAGCCATTGTGAATAATAGGAACATCTGGAGTGTAGACTTTGGTAATTTTTGGTATTCTCATTTGCATTTTAAATGGGTGAGCAATAAAACAGCATCTATTCATATATGTCTCTATCTAGCTTGACTTAAAGTATACATTTATGATTTCACCCAAAAAGCTGAAAAATACTTCAAAGCACCATAATTGTCCACTTCTCCACCCCTGAGACACATCATACTCAGGCAAAGTAGGGGCTTTGTGGGGCCGGTAGCTACCGAAAAACTGTTACCTGAAACATGAAACCCTGGGACTAAAGACTCAGGTTTGAATTTTTTTTTTTTTTTTTTTTGAGAGGAGACTTGCTCTTCACCCAGGCAGGAGTGCTGTGGTGCGATCAAGCCTCACTGCAACCTCTGCTTCCTGAGTAGCTTGGATTACAAGTGCCTGTACCACACTAGGCTACTTTTTGTATTTTTAGTAGAGATGGGGTTTCACCATGTTGGCCAGGCTGGTCTTGAACCCCTGACCTCAGGTGATCCTCCCGCCTTGGCCTCCCAAAGTGCGGGGATTACAGGTGTAAGCCACTGCACCCAGCCAGGTTTGAATCTTTTTATCTTCACAAAATTGAGATCTTTATTGTCTGCCATATTTGTCTGTGTTCTGTGGACTGAAGTGAACAGAACAGACAGAGCATTTGGAAAGGGATTGTTCTCCCTCCTATTTGCCAGATTATATTTTTTTCCTTTCTTATTGATGCATAAAAACTTTATCCTTTGGAAAGCAAACCTCCCAGAAGACTATGATCTAACCCTAGTGACTCATTTGAGAGATTCTTTAAAGTAAAGGAGTGTTCCCTAAAATAGAAGGGGATTTCACTTTGAGGGCAAGAAGGTTTTCCCTTCTCATCCTTAGTCATAGAGGTTATGCTGTTCCTGACACATCCTTCCTTCCCTCCCATTCCTTTTCCTTTCTTTTAAAATACACCAGGGAATATCCTCATTATCTAAAACATTTTCTCTGTGCATTTGATTAAAAGCTTATACTTTCTGTTGATAAAAAAAATTAGGACTGTAGTAGTCCAGCAAGACACTGCTTCTGGGGTAAATCTAGGGCCAGATCCTTATATTAAAATGATAGTGAGAAGCCTGCTGGCTACTGCTTGTGGTGGAAGAACAACCTCAGCTGATGAGACCTTCACACCTTACAGCTATATTAGAGTGTCTTTTCTTTTCTTTCTTTCTTTTTTTTTTTAGACCGAGTCTTTCTCTGTTGCCCTGGCTAGAGTGCAGTGGCTTGATCTCAGCTCACTGCATCCTCCACCTCTTGGGTTCAAGTGATTCACCTGCCTCAGCCTCCCAAGGAGCTGGGATTACAGGTACTCATCACCATGCCTAATTTTTGTGTTTTTAGTAGAGATGGGGTTTCCCCATGTTGGGCAGGCTGGTCTTGAGCTCCTGACCTCAAGTGATCTACCCACCCCAAAGTCTTGGGATTACAGGTGAGAGCGCCCAGCCTAGAGGGTATTTTCTGAGCAGTGTTTTTATAAACCATGGGTCCTCAAACCCTGGAACATGGACCCTGGTACTGGTCTGTGGTCTGTTAGGAAGTAGGCCACATAGCAGGAGGTGAGTGGCAGACAAGCGAGCATTACCACCCAAACTCCACCTGCCTCCTGTCAGATCAGCAGCAGCATTAGATTCTCATAGGAGTGCAAACCTTACTATGAACTGTGCATTTGAGGGATCTAGGTTATGTGCTCCTTATGAGAATCAAACTAATGCCTGATGATCTGAGGTGGAACAGCTGCATCCCAAAACCATCTCCCACACCCCTGGCCCCCATCCATGGAAAAATTGTCTTCCATGAGATGGGTGCCTCGTGCCAAAAAGATTGGGACTGCTACTATAAGCCATTCTGCCCTGTGGGAATACTGTATATATACCTATATTGCCAAGACTCTATTTTCTTATCCTTTCTTATGTACTTATCAAACATACTTAGCCTCCTTTCTACTTATTCTCACATCAACTTCATGTCTTCAACTAGCTATGTAAGATTTAGAAGGTCTTTTCATATTCTTGGACTTCAGTTTCAGTAATGTTAGGTACCTTATCTTTAAAATCTTTATCAACTCTAAAATTCTGTAGTTCCTTATCTATGCTTCTGTGTTCTAATGCATTTGATTCTGGTCTTAATTCTTAAGTTAATCTTTTATTTAGCCTTAATTTAAGATAAATATCACAAGCAGAGAGGGCAGGAAATGGCATCTTGGTGTCTTAAGTAGAGAAATTAGAAGCTCATAAATCTCAATGAACCTTGAATTAATTAGTGTAGAAGTTACCTTTATATCATTGTGCCTCAGATGATTTGGGGTCAAAGAAGGAATACTGGGTATATAATTATGAATGCTATACATTATAAATAATGCAAGGACAGTGGTAACATTTATGATTGACTATTATATAAAAATCACTCTTGGAATTGCTGTGCCTTTTGTTAAGATTAGAGTATCATAATGAGTTTTACTAGAAGTCTGAGCATGTTTAATACTGGGAATACTGAAATCAACTCCATCATAAATTTAAAGTGAGGATACCATTTATTCTAGGGGCTTCTGCAAACCCAAATATAGTTATCACTTATTTCTATTTAAAACTTTATGTCCTAACAATATTCATCCATCACTCTGGCACCATTGCCATTCAACCCTTAAGTCAGTCAGTACTTTAAAACCATGACAAATTTGGACTTAAATTATATTGATTAATTTTAAGATTTAAAAGAAAAAAATAATTTTTAGATTAGAAGGAAAATGAGCTTTTTACTTTCTTCTTGGCCCATTGTTGCCTTTATTAAATAACCCCTCTGATTTCATTGTATAATGATAGAATATTAGAGAATAATTAATATGGTTTGGACAATTATATAAACATTAACACAAGTTGAGACAGTTATTCTGAATAATTTCTATATCTAATTATAAAATGCTGAAAGGAAATTATAAGCATTAAGACAAATTTGAGACAGTTATTTTGAATTATGTCAATACTGAATCATAAAAATCTGAAAAAAAATACAGACCCAGGTTCTTTCTTTAATGTACAGCATTATAGGCTGCTTGATGGTCAGAAAACCACAGACTTATCTGCAAAGTAAGTTGTAGTAATTGTTAAGGTCAGTGGTTCATATTTTAAACAACCTGAGAATGTAGTAAGTATTTAGCAAGCTAGTGTTTAAAAACACTCATAAATATGTATTCCTAGAATATAGCTATTGGAGAAAGTCTTGTCAACTTTCATGCACTTTTATGACAGATTGTTTTTCTTTTTCACACAAAAGATACATGGCTGATTCAAAGCTCAGAACAGTTCAATAGCGGTTATATGATACCATGACAAGTTCTATCTAAGCTTGTTTAAAAATATTCCTCAGGGAATGCTTCAAAGAATGGCACACAGTGACAACTGGAAGAAACTGCTTTATTAATAGTTGGCAATTTTTACAAATTCCAGGCATGTTGCACAGACTCTGCTCAACCTAGCCATTGATTATAGTTAACATCCATCTCTAAAACAAGTGTGTAAAGCTTTACAAGTATTAAAAAAATTCTTTCATGCAAGCCATAAATTATCTTATATAACTTGACATTAAACAAATAGAAGCAATGTGAGTATAAGAAATTCCATATCTGATTAGGAACTTGGTACTCCCTTTTATCAAAGTGTGAATAAGGGTTCCAGCTCAGGATCCTTTCAACACTCCTCCAGGTGAAAGAGAGCTTTTAATCTCCCACTTCTTCTTTTCTGCCTGATTCTCATCTCCTTTTTTCTCTTTTCTTACCATCTATTCTATTTTCTTTCCCATAATGTTCTATTTCTCCTTCCTTTGTTGTCTATTTCCTCTTTTTTCTCCCTCCTTGCATTTATTTTCTTCCCTCTGTACTCTCAATTCTCCCTCTTGTCTCCCTGCCAATGTCAAAATCATTACATGCTAACAGAGCCAAATAAATTGCAACGGCAAGGACGTGACCTGATGTCTACAGCAGAAAATATTTAAATTATGAATTTTCCTTTTGTTTATACAGGCAATTACAAGAAATTAAATGTTAACTTTTCGAAGTCAACCCTTAATCAGAAGTGTTTTTACATAAAACCACTACGTATGATATGTTGAGTGTAATTACATTAAAAAGGAAAACTATTTCATTTCATTTGCTAGTAGCCACTAATGGCTATTTAGACTCAGCCTATTAGGTAAATGAACAAACAATTGGCTTATTTGTTTGAAGTATAAGTAGCAAATAATTCATGAATAAGTAAATTATACTTTCTTGCTTTGGCATATTAACAGGATGCTTTTATATTTTATTTTTAATTGACAATAATTATACTTATTCAAAGGGTACATAATGATGTCTCGTTACATATATAGTGATCAGACTGGAGTAATTAGCATATCCATCATCTCCAACATTTATCATTTATTTGTTTTGGGAACTTTTGATATACTACTCCTAGCTGTTTGAAGCTGCATGTTATTAACCGTAGTCATCCTACAGTGGTATAGAGTACTAGAACTTACTTCTACAATCTAGCTATAATTTTATATCCTTTAACAAGTCTCTCCCTATGAACTTTTTTTTAGCGTCCATATGTGAATGAGAACATGCAGGGTTTAACTTTCTGTTCCTGGCTTATTTCACATAGCATAATATCTTCCTGTCCCATCCATGTTGTTGAGAATGACAGGATTTCCTATTTTTTATGGTGGAATAGCCACTGTGTGTATATACCACATTTTCTTTATCCATTCATCTATTGTTGGACACCTAGGTTGATCCCATATCTTGGCTATTGTGAATAGTGCTGCAATAAACATAGGGGTACAGATGTTTCTTTGGTATAATTATTCCTTTTCCTTTGGATAGATTCCCAGTAGTGGGATTGCTGGATCATATAGTAGTTCTATTTTAGTTTTTTGAGGGGCCTCCATACTGTTTTCCATAGTGGCTGTAGTAGTTTACATTCCCACTGGCTGTGTAAGAGTTCTCTTTTCTCTGCATCCTTGCCAGCATTAGTTATTTTTTGTCTTTTTGTTAAATAGCCATCCTAACTGGGGTGAGATGATACCTTACTGTGGTTTTGATTTCCTTGATGATTAATAATATTGATACATTTTTCATGTATTTGTTGACTATTTGTATGTCTTTTGAGAAATGTCTGTTTAGATCACTTGCCCATTTTTTTTAGTTGGATTGTTTGTTTTTGCTGTTGATGTTCTAGTTACTTATATATTTTGGATATTAATCCCCTGTAGAATGAGTAGTTTGCAAATATTTTCTCCAATTCTCTGGGTTGTCTTTGTTGAGCAGAAGCCTTTTAGTCTGCTGTAATCCTATTTGTTTATTTTTGCTTTTGTTGCCTATGCTTTTGAAGTCTTATTCATGAAATCTTTTCCCAGGCCAAGGTCCTAAAGCATTTCTTCTATTTTCTTCTAGTAGTTTTATCATTTTGGGTCTTATCCTTAGGTGGCTGATTCATTTTGAGTTGATTTTTGTATAGAGGAAGAGCAGGTCTAATTTCATTCTTCTGCATACAGATATCCAACTTTCCAAGCACCATTTTACCTTTGTAAAAAATCAATTGGTTGTAGATATGTGGATTAATTTCTGAGTTCTCTTTTCTGTCCCATTAGTCTATGTGTCTTTTATTCTGCCAGTTCTATGCTGTTTTGGCTACTACAAGTTTGTAGTATATTTTGAAGTCTGGTAGTGTGACACTTCTGGCTTTAATTTTTTGGTTATTCTGGGTCTTTTGGGGTTGATATGCATTTTATGATTTTTTTCTATTTCTGTGAAGAATGTCATTGGTATTTTGATAGGAATTGCATTCAATTGCCGTGTGTAATGTTGTCATTTTAACAATATTCATTCTTCCAATTTATGAGCATGTCTTTCCATTTGATTTTTAGCCTCTTAAATTTCTTTCAACAGAATTTTGTAGTTTTCCTTGTAGAAGTTTTTTTTAACCTCTTTGGTTAAATGTATTCCTAGGTATTTTATAAATGAAATTGCTTTCTTGATTTCCTTTTCAGATAGTTTGTGGTTTATGTATAGAAATACTACTGGTATTTTGTTTGTTTTTTGAGATAGAGTCTCACTCTGTTGCCCAGGGTGGAGTGCAGCGATATGGTCATGGCTCACTGCAGTCTTTACCTCCTGGGCTCAAGCAATCCTCCACCTCAGCCTCTTTAGTAGCTGGTACTACATGTATGTGCCAGCACGCCTGGCTAATTTTTGTATTCTTTGTGGAGACAGGATTTTATCATGTCGCTTATGCTCTCAAACTCCTGGGCTCAAGGGATCTGCCTGCCTTGGCCTGCCAAAGTGCTAGGATTACAGGTGTGAGCTCCTGCACCCGCCCAGGAAACTTTTAAAGTAGTAATATCTCAAATCTATGACAAATTTATTTCCTTTAAAATGAAACAATATAAAAACTGAAAAACAAGACCTGAAGTTGTATTATGCAAACCAATCATTGGAATCAGGTAGGTCAAAACAACCTCAGTTCATTAAAAGAAAATATAGCTGATGTATTGTTTGAATAGGTTCTCCAAAGCTCATGTGTTGGATATGTAATCTTCAATGCAGCAGTTTGGGAAGTAGGGCATAAAGGATGATTAGGTTGTGAGGCTCTGCCCTAATGAATGAATTAATGTCATTATTGCCGAATGGGTTAGTTACCTCAAGAGTGTGCTTGTTGTAAATGCAAGTTCTTCCCCCTCTTGCTCTTGTACTCTTGTTGTCTCTTGCCCCACCCTCTTCTGCCATGGAATAACGAAGTACAAAATCCTAACAAATTGCCAGCACCTTGCTCTTGAACTTCCCAGCCTCCAGAACTGTGAGAAATAAATTCCTTTTCTTTATAAACTGCCCAGTCTGTGGTATTCTGTTACAGAAACACAAAAAGGGTGTAGGTAGCTGGATTGCAGATGTAAACTTTTTGAATATTGAGGGAGAAATAGGTTTTATTCTATTAGCTCCTAGAAAGTAAATATTAAAAATATGATGTCAGCCTCTATATTTCCATGGAATTAAATGATACTACATTTTTATTGACTATGAAATATTTAATTTTGTCCTTGTGTGCTAGTGCACTCCTATAATCCCAACACTTTTGGAGACTGAGGCGAGTGAATTGCTTGAGCTCGAGAGTTCAAGACCAGCCTGGGCAATATGGCAAAACTCCATCTCTACAAAAAATACAAAAGTAACCTGGCATGGTGGTGCATGCCTGTAGTCCCAGATACTCCAAAGGCTGAAGTGGGTGGATTGCTTGAGCCCGGGAGGTTGATGCTGCAGTGAACTGTGATCATGCCACTGCACTCTAGCCTGGGTGACAGAATGAGACCTTGTCTCAAAAAGAAAGAAAGAAAGAAAGAAAGAAGATGTTGGGTCTCAAGACATTATTTTGAAATAAGAAAACAAATATAATTGAAGAGTAATGTTTTTAAAAATTTATTTAAACTATAAAGGCTGCTGATTAAACCACCCCAGTAGTTTTCTGATTACTAAACAGTTCTTCCTTACAAAGGTCCCAGAAAGACATTCAGCGAATCAGTGACACATTGCTAAGCACATCATTGTATGTTAAATTCACTCAATTGATTGTACTATAATTTGTAAATTACTTTATTAAAACTACTTCAGTGAATGGCCCTATAAATATTAAATAATAAAATCAAGAAAAATTAGTTTGTATCACTTTCCAGATCTGAATTAAAATGAATTCCTAGCTTATTTTGATACTAACTAATACCATGTGGGGCTAAACTAAATTGCTTTCTGTTTTTCCAATCAAGTTGGTAACACTTTTTTAGAAAAATCAAACTTTGAATTGGCAATAATTTCCGTGTACTGAACAACTGCAAGAATAAGAAAAGCACAAGAACAGCTGTCTATCTTTTATTCAGGATCATCTATTGTTAACATTTTATCTCATTTGCTTTGTTATTTGGGTGTACTATCTCTGTATGTATATGTGTGTGTGTACACATTTGCATGTGTATATGTGTATACATAGATGTATGTGAATTTTTTTCCAAATCATTCGAGAGTCAGTTGCATATATTATGGCCCTTTACCCCTCAATAAACTATGGATTTCTTAAGAATAGGGATAATGTCTTACTCCTAACCACCATACAGTTAAAACTTCAATAAATATATTGATATAACTCTTTAATCTGTGTTAATCTTGTTTATAAACCAAATAATGTCCTGTTTAGCTCCTCTTCTCAGCCCCCAGTCTAGCTGCCAGTACAGGATCCAGTCTAGAATAGGGTGTTTGCATCTAATTGCCATATTTCTTTAGTCTCTTTTAATCTGGAACATTTTCTCCACCTTTGTCTTTTATGACAGAAGTTCCTCATTTTGAGTTTGCCTGATATTTCCTAAAGATTAGATTCAGGTTATGCCTGTTTGGCTGGAATACTGCAATAAGCAACATTGTGTTTCAGAGTGTCAACCACTACAATGGTTCTCTCTCTGAATCGGTGATGTTACTTTTTTATTTTTATTTTTTTGAAAAGGAGTCTTACTTTGTCACCCAGGCTGGAGTGCAGTGGTGACGTGGTTTTGGCTCACTGCAACCTCCACTCCCTGGGTTCAAGCGATTCTTCCACCTCAGCCTCCCAAGTAGCAGGGATTACAGGTGTGAGCCATCATGCCTGGATAATTTTTTTGTATTTTTGGTAGGGACAGGGTTTCACCATGTTGGCCAGGCTGGTCTTGAACTCCTGACCTCAAATGATCCTCCCGCCTTGGTCTCCCAAATGCTGGGATTGCAGCCATGAGCCACCGCACCTGGCTGGTGATGTTAATTTTGATCACCTAGTTAGATGTTGTCCCTGTGTTTCCAGTGTTTGGAAACTATCTGTCTTTCTTACAACTAACAAGTAATCTTTGGGGAGACACACTGAGATAATGTAAGCCTTACCCTCATCAGATGTTCCCTAGATTGAACATCCATTGATGATTCTTGCTTGAACCAATTCTCTTTATGATGGTTGCAAAACGATAATTTTCTGTCTCCTGTATTCCATATTTATCAGTTGGTACTTGACATTCTACTTTAAGCCCTTCTCCCTTATTTCTTTATTTATTAGTAGTATGGCTTATGGATTACTTTTTTCTCCTAATGGTTTATAATTTACTATAGTCTTTAAACATTTTGGTGCTCAAATTGTCTCAGATTTGGCCAGTGGAATCCCTTTGAGCTGAACCCCATGTCTTCGTGAACTGGCCTCATCTTTTTTGTGAGCACTTCCTTATAAGCTGTTCCAGGTTCATCTTGTATTATTCTTCCCCAGCCCCAGAATCATCCATTTCTCTGAGGACTCACGGTTCCTTTTAGTGGAGAATGATACAAAGATCTGGGTCCTGAGTATGTTTATTGCTACTGAGGTATCTTTGCTTTAGAGCCTTTCAGCAGACAAAGCTAATATATGCATGTACACATATGCAAACACACACATATATACATATATATGAATATGTGCTTATATATGTGTGTGTGTATATAAATAAATATAAATGTATATATTTTGAGTTGGAGTCTCACTCTGTCACCCAGGCTGGAGTGCGGTGGTGTGTTCTCAGCTCACTGCAACCTCTGCCTCTTCAGTTCAAGAGTTCTCCCTGCCTCAGCCTCCCGAGTAGCTGGGATTACAGGCATCCGCCACCACGCCTGGCTAATTTTTGTATTTTTAGTAGAGACAGGGTTTCACCACGTCTGCCAGGCTGGTCTCGAATTCCTGACTTTAGGCTATCCACCCGCCTTGGCCTTCCTAAGTGCTGGGATTACAGGTGTGAGCCACCACGCCTGGCCCTACGTGTCCATATATTTTTTAAAATCATGGGTTCACCAGTACCTCCAAATCCAATCCATCTTCACAATGTTCTTTTTAACCTTCTATGATCTCGTATGTGTATGTTCCTTCTTCCATAGTGAGAACTGTGGCTTACAACAATAGTGACACATTATTACATATAGACAATATTAACACAGAGTAAAGAGTTATATCCTATTCTTAAGAAACCCACACTGTGTATGGAGGGATGAAGCACCGTCATGTATGCAGCTGACTTTGAAATGATTCAGAAAAAAATTTACATACATCTGTATATACATATATACACATGCAAATATGTACATACACACACTTACACGTACTGAGATAGTACACCTGAGTAACAAAGCAAACGGCAAAATGTTAACAATAGATAATCCTGAGTGAAAGATATACAGGTGTTCTTTGTACTTTTCTTATTTTTGCAGCTTTTCAGTACACTGGAATTATTGCCAATTTAAGAGTTTTTTTTTTTTTAAGTACTATCAACTTGATTGGAAAAACAGAAAACATAATTTAGTTTAGCCCCAAATAGTATTGGTTGGCATCAAAAAAGTTAGGAATTCATTTAAATTCATATCTAGAGAATGTTGCAAGCTAATTTTGCTTAGATGAATTAATTATTTAACATTTATCAGGGCTGGGCACAGTAGCTCACTTTGGGAGGCTGAGGTGGGCAGATCACCTTAGGTCAGGAGTTCAAGACCAGCCTGGCCAACATGGTGAAACCTTGTCTCTACAAAAATTAGCCGGGCATGATGGTGGATGCCTGTAATCCCAGCTACTTGAGAGACTGAGTTGGAAGAATTGCTTGAACCGGGGAGGCGGAGGTTGCAGTGAGCCGAGTCAAGATTGTGCCACTGCACTCCAGTCTGAACGACAGAGCGAGATTCCATCTCAAAAAAAAAAAAAAAAAAAAAAGTAGGGACATTTACTGAAGTAATTTTAATAAAATAGCTTGCAAATTTATTTAATGCTATAGTTTCAGAATTACTTTGCCCATATCACTACAATAAACAAAGCTACAAAAAAGAGTATAGGTTTTGTGGGCAGTTTTTCCCCACTCCACGACCCTGTGTAAGACTGAGGGTATGTATCTGAAGTCAAATACTCTGCTCATGTTACTTAGTTTTTTTTTTCTTCTTTACTATGAATGTGACATTTATTTGAAATATAATTAATTCATTGTTTTGGTTTGCTTTCAGTTTTTAGATTTTTAATTATTCCCCTTCGTATCTTTGCTAATTTAATATAATTTTAAACATATGTACAATAGTAACATGCTTCCAAAGTTCAAAACTATGCAAAAAGTAAAGAGGCATCACACTCTCCTATATCCCTTCTACCTCCTTCCCTTCTACTGTTGTCTTATCATCTTATCCTTCCTGTGGTCTTATCCTTCTTTTGGTAAATATAACAGATATGTATATGTTATCCTCTTTTCCCTTATTTTTTTCCTTAGAGCTTTCTATAGTGCATTTTACTCATAAACATTATTTTTGGTCCAAAACATCGCCTATATATGAACTGATTATAAATTTATCAGGAGATACAAATTTATCAGGAGATAAATTTATAATCAGTTCATAGAGGTTATCCTCATTCTTTCAACAGCTTCATAGTACTCCATTGTGATAATATGTTGTAGTTTACTCAACCAATCTTCTATGCTTGGGAATTTATGTAGTTCCCAATATTTTGCAGTTGCAAATAATGCTGCAATGAGTAACCTTGTGCATATGTAGTTTTGTATTATTAAAGATGTGTCTTCAGGATAAATTCCTAGAAGTGGCTTACATATGTATTTTTGTTGAACATTGCCAAATTTCATTTTGTTGAACATTGCCAATCTGCCTCCCTATGGGAATTCTTCATTTCGCATTCCCACCAGCAATGTTTATCTAGTTGGTGAGAAATGATATCTCACTATAGTTTAATTTGCACATCTTCTATTGTGAGTAATTGCTATAGACTGAGGCTGAATATTTGTGTCCTACCTCCCACTCCCAACATTCATCTCTTGAAATCCTAACCCTCAATATGATGGTGTTAGGAGGTGGGGCCTTTGAGGGGTGATTAGGTCATTAGGTTATGAATGAGTAGAGCTCTCATGACTGGGAATAGTAGTTTTATAAAAGAGGCTGGAGAGAGCTCCCTCATCCCTTCCACCATGTGAGGACAGTGAGAAGACAGCTATGAACCAAAAGAAGGCCTTCACCAGACATCAGATCTACTAGTGCTTTGATCTTGAACTTCTCCCCCTCCAGAACTGTGAGAAATAAGTTTCTGTTGTTTACAAGGCACTCAGTCTATATAGTTTGTTATAGCAGCCTGAATAGACTGGAATAGTAGCAGTATACTATTGCATAAGGGCCATTTTTATATTCCAAAATTTTCTGCTTATATTTTTGTCTGTTTTTAAGAGTTTTGGTCTTTTCTGCCTCAATTTTATTTTATTTTTCATTTATTTATTTATTTGAGACAGAGTCTTGCTCCGTCACCAGACTGGAGTGCAGTGATGCCATCTCAGCTCACTGCAACCTCCACCTCCTGGTTCGAGTGTTTCCCCTGCCTCAGCCTCCCAAGTAGCTGGGACTACAGGTGCATGCCACTGTGCCCAGCTAATTTTGTGTATTTTAGTAGAGACAGGGTTTCACCATGTTGGGCAGGATGGTCTCAATCTCTGGACCTCATGATCCACCTCCTTAGCCTTGCAAAGTCCTGGGATTACAGGACTGAACCACCTCGCCCAGCCTTCTGTCTCAATTTTAAAGCATACTTTGTATATTAAGTTATTTAGCTCATTATCTGTGATATATGTTGAAAATGTTTTCTCTCAGTGTGCCATTTGTCTTTAAGCAGTGTGCATTTTTTTTATCATGCAAACATTCTCTGTTTTATATAGTCAAATTTATCAGACTCCTCTTATATTACATCTAGGTTTTTAGTTATAGAAGCCTTTCCCTATGCCTGGGTTAAAGAGGAATTTGCTTAAAATTTTCCCTAGTATTTATATAATTATATTTTTTACATTAAGATCTCAGGTCCATTTACAGTTTATGCTTGTTTATAGTGTGAGGAATTAATCTAATTTTAATTAATTAATTTTAATGAATTTTATCTTTTTTTTCCCAAATGGTCATCCAATTATCCCAACACAGTTTATGAAAAAGTAATTTTTTTCTTAAATATAACACTTTGATCGTAAACTAGATTTGTACATTTAATTGGGCATATGTCTGGATTTACTGTTTCATTCTACTGGTATGCCAATCTACTTATATAGTACTACTACATTGTTTTAATATTCTAGATTTTGTAGCATGCTTTAATGGCAGGTAGAATGGTGCCTCCTCATAGCTTTTTTTTCTCAATGTCCTCTGCCTATTCTTACATTTTTTTTTTAAACCTCATGAATTTTAGGATCAATTTGTTTAGTTCAATAAAATACCTTCCTGGCATTTACTGACCTCTCATTAAATTGATAAGTTCACTTAGAACTGGCAAATTGATATCCTAACCAAGAACAAAGGATGCCTTTCTATTTGTTCAAGACTTTTTGGACAGCCCACTCTTAATCAAAGTGAATAATGATGTTAGGTAACCATTAATTTTTCCTGGTATGCTTTAATTTAAAATATCTGGTGGAATAAATGAGAAATTTAAGTGGCTGTAGGAAGGAAACATAACACTTTTGAGTAACTTTTAGGTGCCATTTACTGTGCAAATTGTTTATTTAATTCCCAAAGAAGCGAGAAGTTATTGATTTTGCTTTGTATATATTGTCAATGGGTGTACTCTTTTACAAAGTTTCTGTAACTTCTCTGAGAACAATTAATGAATATCAAGAGTGAGGCTCAGACCCTGTACCACGTGCTATCAATGTCCATTTTCTTTAAGTTCACTACCTACTAAAAACCAACACTGTGTCACTCATCAGGCAAAAAAACAAAAATGTGAAAGTATACATTGTCTTATTTGATTTTTAGAGCTACTGGGAAGTCAATAAGGCATGCATGGACTATTTGTACATTAATTTTGCTGATAAGGCAATTGAGGCTCTAGAGAGGTTAAGTATTCCAAGATTATCATTAGTAAGTGTCAGAGGAGATTCTAGATTATAGGACCACTAACCCTGCTCTTTTCTGGGTACCACACCAAACCTTAAAAATTCAAAGGAGGCTGTGTATGGTGTAATCCCAGCACTTTTGGAGGCTGAGACGGGAGGTTTGCTTGAGCCCACGAGTTCAAGACCAGCTCGGGCAACAGAGTGAGGACCCATCTCTTAAAAAAAATTTTTAAAAGTCAAAGGAAAACAATTATACCTCTTCCTATCAATCTTGGACATGGATGATTTAAAAACTAATTCTTCGAAGTAGAACCAAAATATGTTACACTTTTGTCCCACGTGGGTGGAAGCCTTTCATTGTTCTTTGAATCAGTAAATCTCAACATTTCCTTTACGTAGGAATCACCATGAAGCTTCAATAAATATACACATGTGTATGACACTTCTAGACATGATTATTTAATTGGTCCATGTGTGACCCAATCTTGAGGATCTTAAAAATACTACCCACAATGCTAATGTGCACCCAAGGTTGAAAACCACTGGCCTAGATAATGTTTGAGATACCTTCAATCTTAGTATTCTATAGTTCTGAGATTTCTTGTTCTGTACTAGTTATAAGAGTACAAATTCTGGAATTGACTGCTGAAGGCTGAATCCTTTTTCCTTACTACAACAGTTGTATCTAAGGTAAATTACTCAATCTCTTTAATCCTCTATTTCTTCATATTTGAAAATGAATACAATTTTGCTTCATAGTTAAAAATTTAAAACCTTTATTTTTAGAGCAGTTTTAGGTTCACAGCAAAGATAAGTGGGATGCACATACTTCCTATATATGCACTGTCCCACAGACACAGCCTCTCCCACTATTGATGTTCTGCACCATTTGGTACAATTGATAAACTTACATTGACACATCACCATTACCCAAAGCCCACAGTTTACATTAGAGTTTGCTCTTGTGTTGTACATTCTATGGGTTTTGACAAATGTGTAGTGACATGTGTCCAACAATATAGTATCATGCAGAGTAGTTTCACTACCCTAAACATTCTCTGCTTTCTGCCTATTCATCCCACTCCCCTGACCCTGGCAGTCTTACCCTTACTGTCTCCATACTTTTACCTTTTTCAGAATGTCATATAGTTGGAATCAAACACTATGTAGCCTTTTCAGATTAACTTCTTTCACTTAATAATATACATTAAGTTTCCTCCATGCCCTTTGAAGTCTTAAAAGCTAATCTCTTTTTCAGCACTGAATAATATTCCATTGTTTTGGATGTACCACAGTTGATTTATCCATTCACCGTCTAAGGATGTCTTGGTTGCTTCCAAGATCTGGCAATTATGAATAAAGCTGCTAATAGTACCTTTGTGCAGATTTTTGTGTAGATGTAAGTTTTCAGTTTGTTTAGATAAATACCAAGGAGTGTGATTGTTGGACTGTATTTAGAAAAACCTAAAGACTACCAGAAACTCTTAGAACTGATAGATGAAGTTAGTAAAGTTGAAGACTATAAAGTCAACATACAAGCTGGGCATGGTGGCATGTGGTTGTAGTCCCAGCACTCAGGATACTGAGGTGGGAGGATCGCCTGAACCCAGGAGTTTGAGAGCAGCCTGGGTGACAGAGCAAGACTTCTGTCACTTAAAATAAATACCAAACTATTAGCACATCTATACACTAACAACAATTGATCTGAAAAAGAAATCAAGAATGTAATCTCATTTATAGTACTCACAAAAAAAAAAATACCTAGGAATGAACTTAACCAAAGATATGATAATGTTATGAAGCTTTTAATACATAATGCTGCATATAGTAAATGCTCAATAAATGATAGCTATTTTCTTTCTAATCACCTGTTTTCTCCTTGGTATGCAGATTTTGGAAGGAAAGAGAGTGAATTTCATATTAGAGGGTAAAACATAGGATTTTATCTGCCCTGTTATATACCTGAAGCCAGTCTGCATTATTTTAACAGAACCTTGACTTTGTAAGTGGTAAGCAATAGAAAAGACCTGCTAGGAAAAAGAAGCTGCAGAGAGGGATAGCTGACTATAAGGTGAGGCCTGGTGCTCTCTTGGGTCATAGACTGATGGGAAAAGTGTAGGAAGAGAAGTCACTTTGGGTGTTGGGAGCTGTGCATGCCTGTGCACACACGTGCACACTCCTGGGAGTGTAGAATTCATGTCTGTTGAAGTGTAATTCTCTATGTGTCAGGAAGCAGAAGATCATGGGGGGAATTCTGAGGAACTAGGGAAATGAAGAAAGAAAAGTACATGAGAACAAAAGAGACATTCTTTTTTTTTGTTCTCCCACTTTCTTCCTTCCTTTACTACCTATGGAATGTTAGCTCATTTTTATGGACTCCCATGTGTATATTGTCTCTTGGCCACTGTTGGAAGAATTGGGGAAAATATGGACTTTTAAAAGTCAGGGATAGTTTTGAAACCATAGACCAGTGTAACCAAACTTTGTTTCCTTCCTTCCTTCCCTCTCTCCCTTTTTTCTTTCATTTTCTCTTCCTTCCTACGTTGATTGAAAGCCAGGCTCATTTAGTACTCAAAATGTTTCTTGAATTAATACATTAGACTTTGGGTTTACAGGGGCTTAAATGGAAAGACAGAGCTTGCACCCTTGAGAAACTCATAATTTTCAAATTTTGGTATTGGACCATTTGATTGGATTGGTACTATGATGGCTTATCTTCCTCATTTAGTCTATTACAATGATTCTCACACTTAGTGTGCAATGGAATCACCTGGAGGTCTTGTTAAATCTCAGATTTTTTCAAATGATGGGATTAACAGAAAAAAATAATAAAGCTCAGATTTCTGGACCCATCTCCAATTTCTGACTCAGTAGGTCTGATGCAGGGCTTGAGAGTTTGTATTTCTAGCAAGTTCCCAAGTGATGCTTATGCTGCTGGTCCCTGGATCATACTTTGAGAATCATGGATCTAGTAGGATGCTCTCCATTTTTCTCAGTGAGAAGACAGAAGCTGTATTAGTTATTTGAACAGAGAGAATATACTACAAGGAATTTTAAGCTAGGTATAAAGTTGTTAACCTGAAAGTAAATGAGGTTTAAAGTTCCATGAAAGAAGCAATTTTGGGAAGCATCTCCCACCTCCTGGGACTCATAGAAAAAAAAAAAAAAAAGAAGGGAAAATGCCTGGACTATTAAAACTTCAGAAACGTCAAGAAGCTGAAACTCCAATCTCTAAGAATCTCTCCTGTTCTGGTATCCCTGAGGGTAGGAGTGTGATGAAGCTTGTCCTGCAAGTATTGGAAAAACTGCAAAGTGAATTTATCTGCTGCTGCTGGGAGGTACTGCAGCTATTGGGGTGGAGATGCAGTGCTGTGGTGATTCTCACAACAGCAGAAGGCAAAAAGGAGCAAGTCCCTTCTTCCTTCATCAGTGCAGCTTCTCTATTGCCTCCTATTTTGCAGAACCTAACAATGGTTGCAGGTGGCAAAAAAGAAAAATGGCTTGCAACACCTCAGCTCAGAGTGTGGTAGGTTGGGTTTGTTGCTGAGAAACATACAAAAAACAAAAATACTAGAGTACCAGTCCTTTAAATGGCTGTGCTTTGTGAGAAGCTGACTTTTTTGAGATGATTTATTAGGAATCAGCTGAAAACTGGTTCAAAATAATAACTTTGAAAAAGCATAGTAAAGTTAAAGGCTAACTACTTGATTTTAAGACTCCTTATAAAATGAAGAGAATCAAGAGAGTGTAATATTGACATTAAGATAAACAACATATCAATGGAACAGAATAGAGAATCTAGAAATAGACTCACACATAGAATGACAACCAATTTTGACAAAGGTGCAATGGCAATTCAGTGGAGAAAGAATCCATCAACAGGTAGTATTAGAAGAGTTAGATTCATATGCAAGAAGAAAAGAAAAAAACCCTTTGATTTATGCCTTGCATCATTAACTGAAAATGGATCATAAATCTAAATGTAAAATTTAAAACTATAAAACTTCTAGATAATAATAGTTAAGAGAAAATCTTTGTGATCTTAAGTTAGACAAGGATTTCTTAGATATGCTATCAAGAGCACAGTCCATAAAAGGAAAAATGATAGATTAGATTTCATCAAAATTAAAAACTTTTAATCTGCAGGCTGGGCACAGTGGCTTACACTTGTAATCCTAGCATTTTGGGAGGCCAAGGAGGGAGGATTGCTTGAGCCCAGGAGTTTGAGACCAGCCTGGAGAACGTGGTGAGACCTCATCTCTACAAAAAAGTATAAAAATTAGTCGGGCATGGTTACAGGTGCATGTAGTACAGGCTACTTGGGAGGCTGAGGTGCGAGGATGGCTTGCGCCTGGGAGGCGGAGGTTGCAGTGAGCTGAGATCACAGCATTGCACTCCAGCCTGGGCAACAGAAAGATACTATCTCAAAAAACAACAATAAAACCCTTTTGATCTTGAAAGTCACTGGTGGGAGACTCTGCTAAAAAAATAAGCCACAGACTGGGAAAAAATATTTGTAGGGCATATGTCTGATAAAGGGCATGCATCCAGAATGTATGAAGAATTTTCAAAATTAAATGATAAGAAAACAAACATCTCACTTAAAAAATGGGCAAAAGATTTGAACAAGCCCCTCACCAAAGAAGATGTACAGATGCAAATAAGCACATAAAAAGATGAACATCATTTATCATTAGTGAAATGTAAATTAAACCACAATGAGATATCCCTATATAGCAATTATAATGTCTAAAATTATAATAAATATACTAACCATACCAAGTGTTGCCTAAAATGTGGAACAACTATAATTTTCATAGACTGCTGATAAGAGCATAAAATAGTATGACTATTCTGGAAAACAGATTGGCAGTTTCTTAAAAAAGATAGACACATACATCTGCTATGCAATCTAGCCATTCCACTGCAAGGTATTTTCTCAAGAGAAGAGGAAGCATATGTCCATATAAAGACTTGCACCTGAATGTTTATATTGACTTTATTTATAACAGCTCCAACTGGAAATGACCCAAATGTTCATATACAGAAGAATAGATATGAAGTATAAGTGTTCATATCCATATAATGGAGTACCTGTCTACAATAAAAAGGAATGAACTCATTCATGGTTCAGCATGAATGAGTCTCAAAATAATTATGCTAAATAATAGAGGCCTGACAAAAGAGTGTATACCATGTGATTCAATTAAAAAAATTCTAGAAAGTATAAACTAATGTTAATGACAGTTTATATCAATTGTTGCTTGGGGATGATGAGGTCAGGGCAGGACAGGTGGGAGAGATAACAAAAGAGGGTACCAGGAAACTTTTAGTAGTGATGAATGTGTTCATTATCTTGATTATTGTGGCAGTTTTATGGGTATACAGATATGGAAAACATAGAAAAAATGGTGTGATTTAAGTATATGCAGTTTATTGTATGTCAGTGATACCTTATTAAAGCTATTTAAAAACTGTTTTGTTACAGTGCTAAATTCAAATGAAGAATTCAAATGGGGGACAAGAGGTCGTGTTTAGATACGTCCATCTCTGCTGCTTGAGAGGCTCAGGGTAAGAATAAAAGTGCAGGCTCATAACTTGCACGTAACCTCACTCATTTTTCTTCCCATCCTTTCCATTCATGTCTCTGCTCAAATATAACCTTTTCAGAGAGACCATTGATTAACATAATATCACCTTCTCCCTTACCTTGCTTTATTTTTCTTCACAACACTTACCAATATCTTATATCTCAAGGGTGTTTGTTATTCAGCTATAGTCTGTCTCACCCACTACAATTTAAGTTCTATGAGGTCAGGGACTTTACCTCTTTTGTTTAATGATGTGAATATTATGAGTAAAAGAATGAAGAAATGTAATAATAAGTACATGAATGCTTTTGGAGTTACAATTTATCACACAATATTGTATCGACAGTGGTTCCAGTCACTTCAATGACATGTTTGAACCACTACTCCTGAGAAAGTAGGTAGCACAGGAATTTTTGTGGGATGGGATTCCATGAACTGGGAACTATCCTGAAGGCTTTTCGGAAATGAAAGTTTCCCTGACTTCAAGCATATTTGCTGCAACTCATCTTGATTCATTATTAGAGATTGTAATGTTGACTAACTCCTGTAGTAAAAATAAATAGAAGTAGGGGTTGAATAACCTCTGAAGATATTTCTGTTTGTCCTATAACTTTAAGTAAGCATAAACTGTCAAAGCAATTACTAAGATGTAATCCATTAGTAATTCTAGAGGATGAACTTGAATTATTGAACAGCAAACGAGTGATAAGAACCTGACAAATATTTCCGGGCAATCTCCTTCAACAATCAGAATCTTGTAACACTTTTTTAAAAAAAAAAATTGTAACACGGTCTTTGTCACCCAGACTGTGGTACAGTGGCATGGACTGTGCTCACTGCAGCCTTGAAATCCCAGGCTGAAGCATTTCTCCCACTTCAGCCATCTGAGTAGCTGGGACTACAGGCGTGCACCACCATGCCCGGCTAATTTCTCTATATTTTGTAGAGATGGGGTTTCAGCATGTTGCCCAGGCTGGTCTTGAACTCCTGGGCTCAAGCAATCTACCCATCTCAGCCTCCCAAAGTGCTGGGATTAAAGGCATGAGCCTCCATGCCCAGCGTAACGTTTAAAGATTCTTTGAGGATTGAACAGGGTGATGACAGCCAGGGTAAGTTTTCTTTTCACAAGTTCTCTAAAAATTTTTTGTTGTTGATTTTTTTCTTTTTTTGTATATTTTCACAAATTCTTTAAGTGGTGTTATGGTTAAATTTATTGTTGAAAACAATGTTGGCATCCTTGTATTTTAGAGTTAAGATTTTTGCACTGAAGTCTTTTTTTCTTTTAAAAAAACAAGTTTATTAAGGTATAATTGATATACAAAAACTGCACATATTTAATGTATACAATTTGATGAGTTCAGACATATACATACCCCTGGAAGCCATTACCACAATCACGATAATGGACTTGTTTTTTTAAATGGCAAAGAAAAACTGTGTTACTCCTTGAAATTGCCTTCTTTGATATGTCAAACACAGTGGCCTAATTGCCAGGATATTTTCAGCTCTGCGTCACTGAATTTATTTTACTTTGGGAAAGTTTGATCTACCCCTGAGCTTACCTATGATAATAACCTGCCCAGGTTATTATCTTCGGTTCAACACTGTCATTATGAAATCTAAGTGTTTTAGATTAGCCAGAGCCCTTGAAAAAGATTTAATGTTGCTTCTTCTGTGTGTTTTTTCTCCTTTAAAAACAATCATTTCAATTTTTATTTTAGATTCAGGGTACACGTGCAGGTTTGTTACACGGGTATATTGTGGGATGCTGGGGTTTGGGGTACAATTTATGCTGTCACCCAAGTAGTGAGCATGATACCCAACAGTTTTTCACCCTTTGCCTTGCTTTCCTCCCTTCCTCATCTAGTCCCTGGTGTCTGTTGTTGCCATCTTTATGTCCATGAGTACTCGATGTTTATCTCCCACTTATAGGTGAGAACATGTAGTACTTAGTTTTATTTATTTACTTATTTATTTTTTCCCCCTGAGATGGAGTCTGTCTCTGTCACCAGGCTGGAGTGCAGTGTTGTGATCTTGGCCCACTGCAAACTCTGCCTCCTGGGTTCAAGTGATTCTCCCGCCTCAGCCTCCCAAAGTAGCTGGATTACAGGCATGTGCCACCATGACCAGCTAATTTTTGTATTTTTAGTAGAGACAGGGTTTCACTATGTTGACTAGGCTGTTCTCAAACTCCTGATCTCAAGTGATCTGCCCACCTTGGCCTCCCAAAGTGCTGGGATTACAAGCATGAGCTACTGCGCCCATCCAGTATATGGTTTTCTGTTCCTGCAATAATTTGCTTAGGATGATGGCCTCCAGCTGAATCCATGTTGCTGCAAAGGACATGATTTCGTTGTTTTTTATGGCTGAATGTATCAAAGTTTGAAATGAAGATGGAGAGTACTTTGAGCTCCCTTAAGTTACTGTGAATAAGAAGTTCCTCTGCTATAATAGTCCTCCTCAATTAGTATTAATATAGAACAGTAAGCTAGAATGAGCATACTCTCATTTCCTTTTTCCTTCCTTCCTGCCTTCCTGCCTTCCTCCCTCCCTCCCTCCCTCCCTTCTCTCCCTTCCTTTACCTTCCCTTCCCTCCCCTCCCCTCCCCTCCCCTCCCACCTCCTTCCTCCCTCCCTCCCTCCCTTCCTCCCTCCCTCTCTCCCTTCCTTCCTCAGAATCTCTGTTGCCCAAGCTGGAGTGCAATGGCCCTATCTCAGCTCATTGCAACATCCACCTCCTGGGTTCAAGTGATTCTTGTGCCTCATTCTTCTGACTAGCTGGAATTACAGGTGCATGTCACCACACCTGGCTAATTTTTGTATTTTTAGTAGAGACAGGGTTTCACCATGTTGGCCAGGCTGCTCTCAAACTCCTGACCTCAGGTGATCTGCCCACTTTGGTCTCCTGAAGTCCTGGATTACAGGTGAGAGCCACCATGCTTGGCCCTTACTCTCACTTTCTACAAGGTCTTTGTTGTTATGTTGGTAATCTGAATTGAGATATATTATTTTACAGCTTTTTTTTTTTCTTTTTTCTTTTTTTTTTTTTTTTAGTACGGGGTTTCACTGTGTTGGTCAGGCTGGTCTTGAACTCCTGACCTCAGGTGATCTGCCCGCCTTGGCCTCCAAAGTGCTTGGATTACAGGTATGAGCCACCGTGCCCAGGCTATTTTACAGTTTTTAATATCAGGTTCAATTCAAGATACTCCAAATGTATCTCTGGCCCCACTTAGATTTAAATGATTCCTAGGTATGCTTGTGGGTGGTCTGGTCAAAATAATATGCCAACTATCTTCTTAATCTCTCCATAAAAGCAATTCTTTATGGACTACTAACTTATACTGACAGATTACACATGTATTGAATCCCTCAAACAGACCACTTCTTTAAACCCAGTTAAAACACTGAAAAACCTGAGATTCCTGTGCAATTAACTACAATTTGATTAGCCTAAAGAAGTAGGTAAAGGATGTTTACCTAACATAAAAACTACCAGGTTCAGAGCCTAAATATTTCACAATATAATTTCAAATGTTTTAATGGCAATAGTTCTGAGCATTCTCAATGAAGCTTACAAGCTTATCATTAGGAAGGGGCTCTTTCTAAAAAGTAGAATAGACATAGAGCAGGGGGTTTTAACCTTGGTTCCATATTACAATTGGCTGAGGAGCTTTTAGAAAATATTGATGGCCAGGCCCACCCCTAGAGTATCAAATACTTTTTATTCATTGATGATCATCAAGTTTTAATCAATTATTTTATTATATTGTATATTGACTAATTTTTTATTCTGAAATATACTTGTATTCCTGGGGGTAAATCTTACTTGGTCATGGCATATAATCCTTTTTATATGTTGCTAGATTCAGTTTGGTAGTATTTTACTGAGAATGTGTTTATATTAATAAGGTATATTGGCTGTACTTTTCATGTGATGTCTTTGGTTTTCATATCAGAGTAATAATGACCTCATAAAATAAGTTAGTTTGGAAGTGTTCCCTACTCTGTTATTTTTTTGGAAAAGTTTGTGAATAATTCATGTTCTTCTTTTTTTTTTCTTCTTTAATATTTGGTAGAATTTACCACTGAAGCCATCTTGTCCTGAGTTTTCCTTGTAGGAATCTTTTTGATTACCATCTTTTTAGTTGTTATAGTTTCATTTGTATTTTCTATTTCTTCTTGAGTCAGTTTTGTTGTTTCTGTCTTCCTAGAAATTTATCCATTTTATCTAGCTTATCTAATTTGTTGGCATTAAATTGCTCATAGAATTCCCTTAGAATTCTTTTTATTTCTGTAAATTGGTAGTAATGCACTTTCTTTTGTTCTGGAGTTTAGTAATTTGAGTCTTTTCTCTTTATTCATTGTCAATCTATCTAAAAGTTTGTCAGTTTTTTTTTCAAGGAAATAATTTTGGTTTTGTTTATTTTCTGTATTGTTTCTCTATTCTCTATTTTATTAGGTCTGTTCTAATCTTTATTACTTCCTCTATTTTGCTTTTCTATAACTCATTTATTAAGTTTTCTAAAAGTAGGTACTAGTGTTGATTTTTATTAAATGCTATTTGGGAGCATCTGTATAGGTCCTATGATTTATCCTATTGGCCTATTAGTATAAATTTATTAATAGATTTCCTAATATTAATTAATTTATTCCTGAATGTCTACTAGATTATTGTGGCATAAAGGGAATGAGGGACATTCGTTCTCTTAAATTCCTTTTGTATTTATCAAATATCTGTAGCGAATATATATGATTTTAATGATTAGGAACATATGATTTATATTTTATTTTGAAAAATGATAAAAATATAGAAAAATAATGTGAAGTATCTGATCTGTGTATGGAAAATTTTGATAAAATTGAAGAACATGGAGAAAATCTCAAAATATTTTATTACATATAAAAACTCATGTGTCAAGATATATAATAAATAAAATTTAAAGAAAAACTGGGAAAATATGCATATAACAAAAAAAAAGCAAAAAACCCAAATTCTTACTCAGTAGGAGCTCCTTAAATGGGAAATGTCCAAAACCATCTTAGTATATAAATAAGCTAATTAACAGAAAAGAGAATCTAAAGCAAGGAAATGAAAAGTACTAATACATATTTGGAAAGTTGTTAACAGTATTATAGACATTTACATTAAGTTGAGATGTTATGTTCATCTGAGAAATCAGGCCAAGATTTTTAAAATGGTTATTACTGAAATGTTGGTGAGAGTGCAGTTTGAGAGGGAAATTCACATATTCTTGCTTTAAGTGTAGGTGGTATAAACTCTTTGGAAAGCAATATGGCACTATTTCAAGGGCCTTAAAAATGTTCATACATTGTGACTAAATAAGGAAAAAAAAAAAACCCTGAAAAATATAAAATGATTTAGGGACAAAGAAGTTCAACTGAGTAGTGATTTTAATAGCAAAAAAGTGCTAAACATGTATATGTTAATCATTAGCACATTAATGAGATTTAATGTTTTATAGCTATTAATATTATCATAAAGGATTTTTAATACCATAGAAACTGCTAATTGAATATTATGTGAAAAAATGAGATACAAATTTTGTTCAGTTAAATTAAAAATTTGTTAAAAATGCTAAGAAAAATTTATAAGGTAAAATAAGGAAAGAAATATGGAGTTTAAAAAAATCCTCACTGGAAAATAGAATAGGTCTAGAGACTTAAAATTTTTTTTACGAGGCGTCTGTCATAATTAATTTAACTTCTTCTATTTATTTGGTTCATTCAGGTTTCTTCTTTTTGTGTCAACTACATATACTTCTGGAAAATTATGTATTTTCTTAAGCTTTTCAATTTTATTAATTTTGGATTGGATAAAATTTGCTCAGAATTAAACAAAACCTTTACAGTTTTTATGTTTCCTATATTATTTGTAGATGGTATGTCTGATTTTGTCTTCTTTTGTGTTAGTTTGCTTAATTATCTTGTCAGAGTTTGGACTATATTATTTATTTTTATATTTAAAACTAAAACTCTTAGACTTGTTTGTAAGTTCCATTATCTTTCTTTCTTTTTCCTTAGTTATTTTACATGTATTTTTATGTTCAATATTCTCTCCTCTTGCCTTCCTTAGAGTTTTTTTTTCTGTAGGTTTTTTCCCCTTACTTTCTTGATTTGAATGCTTTTTCTTTTTTTTCTTTTCTTTTCCTTTCTCTTTTTCTTTCTTTTCTTTCTTTTCTTTTTCTTTTTTCTCTCTTCTTTCTTTCTTTCCCAGCCTCCTTTCCTCCCTTCCTCCCTTCCCCTCTTCCCTTCTTTCCTTCTATTCTATCACCTTTCCCTTTTCCTCTTTCTTTCTTTCTTTCTTTCTTTCTTTTCTTTTCTTTCTTTCTTTCTCAGAGTCTCTCTATGCCCCCCAGGCTACAGTGTAGTGGGGTGATCTCGGCTCACTGCAACCTCCGCCTCCTGGCTTCAAGCAATTCTCTGCCTCTGTCTCCTGAGTAGCTGGGATTACAGGTGCCTGCCACCACGGCCAGCTAATTTTTGGTATTTTTAGTAGAGACAGGATTTCACCATCTTGGCCAGGCTGGTCTTGAACTCCTGACCTCATGATCCATCTGCCTCAGCCTCTCAAAGTGCTGGGATTACAAGTGTGAGCCACTGTGCCTGTTTTCTTTCTTTTTTTTTTAAATAAACTACTTAAAAAGCTATAGTTTCAATTCTTACCACAGTCATGATTAAATCCCATGTTTTTATAGATTCAATTCTCATCTCCATTGTTGGTTTTATAAACTATGAATATTTTAGAATTGTCTGTTTAGAATTCTAGAAATATCTAGAATTGGGTAGCTTTCTTCCTTTGACTTCTGATTACTGGTAATTATTTTCTTCATCTCTTTTGTTTCCCTTACTCCTTTTCTTCCTTGTTGTCATCAGCAAATGGGGTATAACACAGGCAGTTTCAGGAAATAGTTTTGCTAGGTGGTGGTGGTGATAGGTGCTAGGGGCATGGTTAGTTAATTCTTAGGCCTATGATGCCCCTGACTGAGCTAATGGGAAATGGTGAGGATGAGTCAGACTTTTTCTCTTCTTCAGAGCTAGTATGCTCTTCCAGCTTAGCAGGTGCAGTGAGCTGTGGCTGCATTTTGCACCAGCCCACTACTGCTTCATTTAGTGGAAATATCTCTATATTACGATACCTAATATTTTAATCTAGAGCAGTGTGTGTGTGTGCCTGTGTGTGTGTAGGAGCGAGTTTGTTGGTAGGGAGTGGGTCTGTTTCTGCAGGTACTTGAAAGAAGAGATTCCAGACATTGTAGGTGCTATGGTTTGAATGTATGCCCTCAAATTCAAGTGTTGCCAATGTGATAGGATTAGAAAACAGAGCCTCTAAGAGGTTATTAGGTCATAAGGACTCCTCCCTCATGAATAGGACAAAAGCCCCTTTAAAAGAGGCTCATGCAGCATTCAGCTCCCTTGAACTTCCATTCTTCTGCCACATGAGGACTCAGTGTTCCTTCCCTCTAGAGGATGCAGCAATCAGGTGCTGTCTTGGAAGCAGAGAGCAGTCCTCACCAGACAACCACACCTGCCAGTGCCTTGATCTTGGACTTCCTGGCCTCTTGAACTGTGAGAAATAACTTTCTGTTCTTTATAAATTACCCAGGCAGTGGTATCTGTTATGGCAGCACAAATGTACTAAGACAGATAACAGCTTTTCATTCTTAGCCTGCTTTTAAAAGTCAGCTGGCCTCAGAAAATGTTACTTTGGTAGTGGTGAAATAGGCAAAAAGCCCTAAGAACCAGTCCTTTATCACAGCCCAGATCACCTACATGCAGATGACATTAGAGTCAGTATCTCCTACTCAGATTCCATTGCTAAGCTCTAGATGCCTACCCTTGAATTTTCTACCTGTCCTTCAGGCTCAACATAGTAAACCCAGAACCCATCATTCTTCTTCCTGAGCTCTCCTTTTTATCTCTAGTTTTTATTTTGGTGACTTGCACCCCCATTTAACCAGCTCCCAATCCTGAGTTGTCTCATATCCTTCACTTCTAGGTTATGCAGAGTCTTAACATATTTGGACATTGTTCCCCTTGTCTCCATCCTCACAGCCATTGCCTTGGTGAGGCTTTCACTTGTCTGAATTATTATTAGAGTTATAGCCCAATTTCTATTTAAAAATCTGATCTGCCAGCTTAATGTTTTCCACCAACTTGGGGAGCTGAAACTTTCACAGGCTTCACAGTCTTTTGTTGAGGTGCTGCCTTTGTAGGTGCCTGATCAGCAGCCATTGCAGTCTTTTTAGATACTTGCTTAGCCTTTTTTGCTTCCTTAGCAGCCCTGATAGCTTGTTCTCATTGAGACATTCTAAATCCAGGTTTCTGATTCCTCTTGGCATGATGTTAGCAAGAGATGCACCAGTAATGGCCATCTGGAATTTGACTACTCAGCGGGTTTTTTTTTTTTTTTTTTAAATTTCTTCTAGCAGTCCCTTTTTGTGCTTCCTTCTGTGGAGGGCAATCAGTTTATTTGCTGAGGATTCCTCTTGGAAATAAATGTATTAAGAAATTGGAAAACCTCGTCTGTCCTGGTGTTGTGCCTTCCATGTCCCGGGTAGATCTTATACCCGCTGAAACTGCACGACCTGATCTTGATGGTGGCGGATCCACAGGAGGAGAAAAGATGGTGAAAAGAAGCACTTACCTGAATTATGATGGCAACCTCCTACTAGGCTTCTTGCCTCTCATTTGGTCCCACCAAGCTACTAAAGCGGTCTTTCTAAAAATGCTAATTGGATTTCATTTCACTCCACTTGGCTTTCAGGATGAAGTTCATATTTCTCAGGTTGGAACAAGGCCCTTCAGGAATTTGCCTTTGCTTGCCTCTCTGTCCGCAGAGCTCACCACTCTCCGTTTTACATGATTCACTCTGGTCAGATAGAACCACCTAAGGTCACTGAAGGCATTATTGCATTTCGAGTATTAATACAAAAAAACCTTTATTTTGAAATAATTTTAAACTTATAGAAAAATTGCAAGATTACTATAAAAAACCCTCATATATCTTTCACCCAAATTTACCAATTGTTAACATTTTACCACATTAGTTTTATCTATCTATCTATCTAATCAATCATCATCTATCTAGTATTTGTTTTCTAAACCATTTGAGAGTAAGTTGTAGACATTATGTCCCCGTATTTCTAAATTCTTCAGTGTGTGTTTCTCAAGAACAAAAGCATTCAGTTATATTATACAAACACAGGGAGGATATCAAAATCAAGTAATGTAACATTGGTTAAACAGTATTACCTACTTTATAGACCTTATTCAAGCTTCATTAATTTTCATAGCAATTTTTGTGTGCACACACATGCACTCATGGATCTTCCCTTCTATGTAATTGTCATGTCTCCATGGTCTTCTGTAATCTGGACATTTGGAATTTTTAACCCCTTGATGGCTTCTCCCAGTCTCTTGTCTGCCTATGATACTTTTTTCTTCTTTCTTCATCCAGTTCTCTTTCTTTTTCAACAGTAGCACTTATAGCCACTTACCCAGACATACTTTGCCAGACCTCACAAGATGATTTTCTCAAATCTCCTTTCCTGTTGCATCACATAAAAACCTCATCCTTGCTAATCATATTGCTTTTCTTATCTGATTTGTAAGCCACTTGAGGATGAGGATCAGACCTTATTTAACTTTTTATCACCATTGCCCAGCAAAGTACTCCACATAAAGTTTGAGCTCAATACATGTATTTGAAATATTTTAATAGGGAACTGTTCCCATGAATCAGTGTTTAACATTTAAGAGTTAATACCCCTGATACCCAAAGAGTTTCTTCAGATTGATTGAAGTGTGGGGAAATGGTTTGGTGAGGGTATGAATTGCTGTCATTGAATGAGAAAGTAACTGGCAGCATCTAAAAAATTAAAAATTTTAAAAATTAAAAAATGCTGCTTAAGGGGCTACATCCTGTGGTGAAATGAGTGCTGGTACCTAAGGACATAAGGGCAAGGAAGTTTCTTGTAACATTTTTTATTGTAATAAAACATACCAGAAACAGTTTGAATGTTCATCACTAGAAGTATAGTGCAATGTATTGTGGAATATTCATACAGTTAAAAAGAAATGAATATTGTGGTTATCTGTGTGATACAATGGATAAATTATGACTATTACACTGAATAAAATAAGTCAAACACAAAAGGATGCAAACTTGATAACTTGTTGGAAATCATAATGCAGGCAAAATTAGATTTATGTCTGATCTATAGCTTGGGGACTTGTTTGACTAGCAATAGGCAGGAGAGGACTTTCTGGATGGTGGAAATGTTCCATATCTTGTTATGGGTATCAGTTGTGTGGGTATATGCATTTGTTAAAACTGATTAAATTGCACACTTAAGCTCTGTGTCTCAATAATATTGTTAAGCCTGGGCAACATGGCGAGACCCTGTCTGTATTAAAAATAAAAAATATTAGCTGGGCTTGTTAGCTGGTGAGCGTCTATAGTCCTAGCTACTTAGGAGGCTGAGGTTTGAGGATCACTTGAGCCCAGGAGTTCAGGGCTATAGTGAGCTATGATCATAGCACTGCCCTCTAGCCTGGGTGATCAAGTGAGACAATCTCTAAATAATAATAATTACAACAACAACAACAATATTGTTAATAAGAAATGTATATAGCCCCTGAGTTAATTGCTCTGTTTCGAGGGCTAGATCACAATAAGGTATAGCCCCCAACTACCTCTACATAAGAAGATGTGTACAAGGAAGTTTGTTGTAATAGTATATATTATAGTAAAGCACTCACCAAAAGCTTGAAAATATCCAAAATGTTCATCTCTAGAGAAATAAACATATTTTGATATAATTATAATGATACAACTACTTAGAAGATAAGTCAACCTAAATGTACTGATCTGGAGGGGTATGCAGCATATATTTTAAGTGAAAAAAATATAAATTATTGATTAGTGTATAGTGTTTTTTATAAAAAGGAGGAAAACCTTTATAATTATAAATGTTTATATAGCATATGGAAAAAAGGTGTGAAAAATCCACACCAAACATGATACAGAGAATCCAGTGAGTTTATATTTCTATAGTATGTGCTATTTTTATAATTAAAAAACTCACTAAAGTAATTGCATTCACAAAAAATTCATGCTAGATGAGTAAAAAAATACCTTTTTTTTTCCTGTACTCTTACAACACATAACACTTTTGTGACCAAGCGTGTGGGGCTTTTCCACACATATCACCAAGCAAGCAATCAGTTCTGCAGCAGACAACAGCTGGGTGTCTTCTAATTCAATTCGATTCTGGCAGTATCACTTGGAGGTAGCATCAGATCTCACAGGTTGAACCCAGTCCCACAAGACTGCCCCCTACTTTAGGAGCCAGTCACAAGTCTGGGCTTCAGGAACTTCTGGCCAACTGGCTATAAACTGGGGTTTCTATGGCCCCTCCTCTGGTTTCATTAATTTGCCAAAGCAGCTCCCAGAACTCAGGAAAACACTTTACTTATGTTTGCCTATTTATTACAAACGATAATTTAAAGGATACAAACAAAGAGCCAGATAAAGAGAGAGAGAGGTGCAAGGTCTAGAAGGTTCCTGAGTACAGAAACTTCTATCCTTACGGAGTTGGGGTGCACCTCCCTCCTCACATGTGGATGAGTTCTTGCTCACCGAAATGGAAGCCCCCTGAGGGGAGTAGGACTGAAAGTTCCAATCCTCCAAAGTCCTGGTTGTTGCCTTGGTAACCAGCCCCCATCCTGAGGTAATCTAGGGGATCCCAGCCACCAGTCATCTCATTAGGACACAAAAAATACGTTTTCCCCAAGATAGGATACTGTGTCACCCAGGCTGGAACACAGTGGCATGATCAAGGCTCACTGCAGCCTCCACCTCCTAGACTCAAGTGATCCTCTTGCCTCAGCCTCCTGAGTAGCTGGGACTTCAGGCAAGCAGCCACCACACCTGGCTAACAAAAGATACTCTTATCTCTTGGGAATTCTAAGGATTTTGGATGCTTAAGTGAGGACATGGGGAATAAGACCAAATATACATTTCATTAGAAAACACGAGGAAACACGGGGAAGTGATAGAAGTCTGAAATAAAACTAGCTGGGAAACTACATTTATTGTTGGACTGAGTATATGGTTGGTTTGACTTGATTCCAATTGTTTTTCCATTCCAACCTTCCTTTGCCTTTTTGTCCTTGATCTAATTGTCCTTTGTTGAATAAATGAATAATATGGATGAGTGATTTAAGTGCTCCTGAAAAAAAAAATCACCTGAAGAACATTACACTGTGGTTCCATTGAAATTAAGCATGTGAGTAAACTAGTAGTTTAAGACTGGTAAGCTACCAATTTAGCAAATGTAACAACATTTGGCAAATATGATTTATGTTGTGGGGATGAGGCAGAAATGTTTTTATGTGTCCTGTATTTATTTAACCTAACTTTTTTTTTTGAGGGGTGCACAATTATGATGTACACAGAATGGACAAAGTGAAAACAAATGTTTGTGTGGTTGGGCTTGTCCTTCTGGCTAAACCAGTCCACAGACCAACACACACCCAAGCCTCCTACTGTTTCTATGGAGGCAGGGTGCTATAGGAAAAGGAGATGAAAACAAACAATGAAAATGAAAGAAAAAGCCTTGGCTTCAGGGTGGGAGAAGCAGGGGTTTGAATCACAGTTCACTTAAGAGTATACCATGTGTAACTTCTCTAAGCCTCTTTTTCCTCATGCTGAGGGGATTATGAGGTTTGCTGTATTTTAAAAAGAATTTAAAAAAAGATAGCACCGTTCTGACATGTATTAAGTCATTGAGCATATTAACATATCTTCCTTCCTAGTTGCAATGTCATATTTTTACCTGCCCAACAGTATCCTGGTATTTTTGTTTTGGAAATACCCAGTATTAGAAGTGAAATTGGCTCAGAAACAAAGGGATTTATCAGCCACATTAGGTGACGTTCCATATTTCAGCTATATTTGACATCTGCTCCTCTGGATAGACTGCAACTTCCCATCATAAAGTTGGCTTCCCTCTGTCCCCACTTGCGCCTTTCTTCGTTGTGCTGTACAGTTTTAGCAGGATAAGATCCTTAAGTCTGCATTTGTGATAAAGGAGGTAGCAGCTTCTACTAAAGTGGCTTTCTCTATGTGTGTTGAGTCTGCCTGACTGATAACAGATCAGAAACAGCGAGTGGCCTTTGAAATTGAAGCGCCGACTGTAGTGGGGAAAATGAAAGGATCTTATGTTTTTGATCAAAGGATGATATCTTCCAGCTTGGAAAAGGGGGTTATTCTGCCTGCCAAGGCCTATGATACTCTGTTACTTACTTACCCTAGGGAAGAAGATTCAATTTCATAGCTATTATATTGCTACATAGTTTAAAAATATATTTATAGCTATACATTTTTTTTCAGCTATTTTGCTTTTCCTTTCTAACTCCCATCTTCCAGTCTGGCCCCCAGGTAAATTGCTCTGTGATTCTTAACCTAAATGGCAATAAAACAATCCTCTGGATCTTGGATCTTACTGAATATTCACTACTAAAGAGATGACAAAATTTCATTGAAGGGGGGGAATTAAATGAAGACAAGGATGCCATGTCGAATGTAGGTACTTAATGGGAAAAATCTCTGGTGCCATTCTGTAGGACATGGTTTCATGTTAGTAATAAAACCGGCTGAGAGAAAGGTGTGGGTGTGGAGAGGTCAAGGCCAGTGCCAAATTGAGTCTATGATCACTGTGTTAACCAGTGGGTGTCTGAATTTGAGAAGAGATTCAACAGAGTAAAGAGAAAGGGGAAAGTCTGAAAGGGGTCTGCAGTACTAGACTGGAAAGAAGACTGGATATGAGAAGACTACTTGACTGAAAATTAGACAAGGGATGGACAGATGGAAGACAACCAGGGGTTAATTCCCACACAAAGACAATATTCTATTCTGAGTAGCTTAAGTATTTTGTGAGGAAGATATTAAATCCTATTGATATCAAATGATGCCAGTTTCTGGCTTACCAATCATGAATGCTGTATCTGCATGCACCCAACATATTTGTGTGAGGGTATACATATGTTACATATATAAATATACACATACACACTTGTATAGATTTATATTGTCTTATTTCAATATAGATCTGACTTCTGCTTGTCAGTCCTGTTATTTGTTCCTTCCAACTACCTAAGATAAACCAAACAGGTAATTTATATTTCTCCTTAAATACTTAATCTCTGTCTATATTATCAATTCACTCTCACTCATCCTACCAGTGGTTGCACTGTCCAATAGGGCAGACACTGAGCACTTGAAATGTGGCTAGTCTAAATGGAGATATACTATAAACTTAAAATATATGATGAATTTCTAAAACATAAAAAGGGCATGTAAATGACTGTAACAATTGATACGTGATATAATTATGAAATTATGTTTTTGACAGGATGGGCTTAATTATAATTTTATCTGTTTCATTTTGTGATTTTAATGTGGCTGTTAGAGAATTTAAAATTACATATATGCCTCACATTTGTGGCTCATGTTGTATTTCTATTGAACAGCAGTTTCAGAGACCGTCTCACTTCTTCCTTTAAGTAAAAAAATTGAAATGACCCAGAATAAGTTCCCTGATGGCTTACTCCAGTCTTCATATTGACATGCCATCTACCTACATCTGTCTACTCATAGACAGTATCATGAAGTGCTTAAGAGCCCAGTGCTAGAAGCAGATTGCCTGGGTTTAAGCCCTAGATTTGTCACTTGCTACCTGTCTGATCTTGGGCAAGTTGCTTTATCTCTGAGAGATATATCATCTGTAAAGTAAGACATAATAATAGAATAATTACAGAATACTACTTAATAGGACTAGTACAAGTATTAATTGAGTCAACATATGGAAAATACTCTTAACTATGTGTGGCTCAAAGAAAATACTCAAGGTTAGCTGCTTTATTGTTCCTTAAAATTCTCAATGGAAGACATACTTTGTCCCTTAGACAGGGTTAGATAGAACTCTATGGGGATTAGCGTCCTTGGATGAAGAAATAAAGGCATGAGAAAAGTGGTGTTGATAGTCACCATCAAGATCATAGTTTGAGGCTGTGAATTTTTAGAAGGAGGTGGAGTCCAGACAGAAACACAGAGTTCAGGGTCTTCCACAGAACCCTGCTGATGTAGGGATGAGGCCAGTAGAGGAGAAAACACAGCCAGTGAGACTAAATCGAGTGAGCAGGAGCAAATGAGCCAGCTTAGACACAGGAGCCGTTACCTTAAGATGCTACTGAGAAGGGCCAGAGAGAGGAGGACCTGGCAGCAACTGGTCTTTTTATTAGGATGGTGGTTTGCAAAATTTAGCACACATCAGAATCACCTGGAGGCTTTGTTAATACCCACATTGCTGGGACCTACCTGTGGATTTATTAATTCAGTGGGTCTGAGATGGGGCTGAAGAATTTGCATTTCTAACAAGTTCCCAGGTGATACTGATGCTACTGGATCCCAAGACAGCGCTATGTGAAGCACTGTTCCACTCTAGGGATGTTCTCAATGATGTGGCCCTATGATAGAGCAGCTGAAATCTCTACAAGAGGAGGTTGATTGCCTCCTTCATTAAGTTCATTGGCCCTGGGGTGCAGAATACCTGAAAGTAATTGCCAATACTGATCTGATGGAGCTGTATGGCAACTCTATTCCCTTGCCTGGCCAGATCTATTGTTTCATAGGAAAGGCAGACAAAATGTAAATGACTGCTTACTCATTTGCAGTAGCTGAGATGAACACAAGATTGGCTAGTCAGTCTGATTAAGGGAAGGTGGTAGCTTTGTGGTCGTTTGGATATCCAGTATTTACCCTGGGCACACTTCAGAACAGATCTGTACCCTGGAAAATAGCTCCAGGCACCCTGACTGGAGGTTAAGGTTGTTAATACTTTTCTTCTCTTTGTTGGGATTGGTTCAGATGATGAGCAAAAAACAGAGTAGTGAGCAAAGGCTCCAACGTCAAGAAGAGCCAGGGGCAGCTTGACATCACTCATATGCCCACATTCCTCTCTCGCTCACTCCCTCTTCCCCTGGCTCATAGTAGTAAGTCTGGTTACCTCCAGACTTTTGTCCTGATTCCTCTGGTCTACTCCAAATTCCTTCCCTCATTTTTACAGCTTAAAAATTTTGCTCTCTCACCTTTTCTTTTTCTTTCTACCCATGCACATGTTAAATTCTCCCCATCCTAAACAATCAAATTCCATAAACCTCTCAAGCTATTGCTCTCACGGGCATCTTCATGTTTCCAGTCAGAATTCTGTCCATGGGGAAGGCTTACATTTTTCTTTTCTTTAATAAGGACAAAGACTGAGACTATTTTTATCAAAATCTATTTTGAGAGAAAGACTCAACTCCTGTAGCAGTGAGGGTGCAAAATGTTGACTTGGGATGGCTTTATTCTCTATAATTTCCATTGCCCTTCCAAAGCCAGCCACTTAAACATGTGACCAAATACAAAGAGTGATTTTGCTATGCAATAAACTTGCAAAACAAGTTCCTTTGCCCTTACTTATAAGCAGATTGCACCCCTAAGCACCTCTAGGGAGAAATTCAGGGGCTTCTACAAATCTGTCTGTGGCTTAGGGATGTCCTCTCAGTCTCATTTGGAGGCTGAGAGTTTCAAGTCTGGATCTTGGATGTCCAGTGCATGTCCCAGGGACAAGTCCTCCTCAGTGCAGCAATTGATGAGGCCACTGCAGATATCCCACTGGTTTCTGAATCTCCCATACCCAGGATTTCCCAAACTTTCCTGATGCTAAGAATGATCTGGATGCTTATTAAAAACAAACAAGCTTGATACCTCTCCTATAATTCAGACTCAGTAAATCTGGGCCAGGTCTCAGAAATCTTGCTTTTAACAAGTATCCCAAGTGGGATTTTGGGAATATTTTATAGCATTTAAGATAATATCTGGTATCTGGTATACCAGTATATACATATTTGGAAAAACAACTGTACTCAATAAATAGTTCCTGAATTGAATTTAATTTGCTTACTTATACCACGTTGCTTCATAGTGACTTCCACTTTGATACTTTTAGTGAACCTTGTCTGTTTTAAAGGGTCATACCACTATGACCCTTCTAAGCATACTATCCCTGCAAATTATATCAACTTGAGTATTGAGTATTAGAATTCAATACTCATTTTTAAATGGTAGAATCCACCTGTAAATCCCTGTGTTGGCTATCACCTGTATGACAATTTATTGCCTAACCTTTCTGGGGAAACTTTGTTTTATGGAATTTCACTTATGTAAATGAAATAGTTCATCATTTACTGATAATGGGCCATGTTTGCAATTACTCTGGAAGAATATGCTTTATTAAAATCATGATATTAGATTTAGCTTCCTAAATCATTTTATGAAGCTAATGTAACATTAATACCAAAGCCTAACAAAGTATCAAAACTCTAACGCCATCAGCTAATTTCCCTTAAAACACAGATGCAGAATTCTTAAATAAAATACTAGCAAATCAAATCCAGCATTATATTAAAGGAACAATATATGATTAACCAATAACTTCCAGAAATTCAGAGATGACTTGCTATGAGAAAATATATCAATGTAATTAATCATATTAATAATTGAAAGGAGAAAAAGAGCCAGATGCTGAAAAGGAATTTGATAAAAATCAACATCTATTTTAAAAAAGACCTTTACAAAACTTAGGGTAGAAAAGTAAGTCCTTATCAGTATGTTACGCAATGTTTATTTTAAATGATTTATATGATACTTAATAGTTACCACTAGAAGAATACTTGTCAAAATCAGGATCAGAAGAAGAATCCTCCTTAGCATCTGTACCATTTAACATTCTTCTGGAATGTTTAGCCTATGCAATCAGATTTGAAAAATAAATAAGAAACATAAACCAGGTTACTCTTTGATGGTGATTTGATTACCGATCCTAAAGAATGAACAAAAACAATTTTAAAATCATTAAGAGAATAACAGAAACAAAGTTTTCTTATAAATTGATAATAACCAGATATAAAATGTAATTATTCTAATAACAATAATATAACACATATAAAATACCTAGTTAGAAACATCATAAGAAATGTGTAAGATTCATGTAAATTTTGTTAAAGCTGAGTTGAAATATGGAAAAATATGTTACAGTTATAGATCAAAAGACTCAAATGTAAGATATCTAAAACCCCACATTAACGTGTAAATTTGATGTAATCTTCCTAAGATGTAATTGGTAGCTTTGGAGATGAATAAGACTAAAAGATTCAAGATTCATTAAAAAGTTCATATGGACTGGCCAACATGGTGAAACCCCGTCTCTACAAAAAATATAAAAATTAGCCAGGTGTGGTGGTAGTAGCCTGTAATCCCAGCTACTTGGGTGGCTGAGACCAAAGACTCGCTTGAACCCAGGAGGTGGAGGTTGCAGTGAGCGGAATTGTGCCATTGCAGTCCAGCCTGGGTGACGAGTGAAACTCCATCTTAAAAAGAAAAAAGTTCATATTAAAAAACAAATGGACACAACCAAGAAAGTTTTGAAAAAAATGTGGCATGTGTAAGGAGTGTGTGTGTGTGTGTGTGTGTATAAGTGTAGATTTGAAAGTATATTTTAAAGTTACAGCTTAAAACAACAGGCTACTTGTAAAAGCGTAGATGACCAGATGACCAGAATAGAACAGAAAGATCAGAACAGACCCAAATTTGGTAATACAATATGACAATGATATTTTAGATCTGTGGGGAAAGAATAAATGATTTGCAAATGGCACTCTGTGAAGTGTTGCAGGCTGATGCAGACAATCGCTCCCCTGTACCCCTCTCCCTACCTCTGGTTCACAGCACAGCTCCATTTGTATTTGTAATACATATCATGGCTTCTCATATAAAATAATTTTGCTTGGAGAAAGCATTCCACTGTTTTAAAAAGGTATTTGAAAAACCGCAAAAATAGAAGGTACATGATCAAGTGTTTAGGTATATGGAAAGGAATAAAGTTAAAATCTTAAAATGCTAATATAAATTCCAGATGGATTATGGACTAAATGTAAAAAATGAAACTCACTAAAGAACTTAAGAGAATGTAGGTAAGTATTTATATGATCTTGGGGGTGGGAAAAGCCTTTCTAGCATACAAATAATATAAAAGAAAAATGGATAGGTTTAATTATTTAGAAATGAAAAATCTTCTGTATGTAAAAAACAACAGAAAGATGATTAAAACTTGTGATAAACTGGATAAAACATCTGTAGTATATTATCTTAAAAAGATAATATATTTTTCTTATCATGAGAACATCCTTAATAATCTAGGATATTCTCATGATAAGAAAAAATTGTGCAGCCTAGTAGAATGGACAATGGATATAATAGACTGTTGTAAAACAAGAAATTTACATGACTAATAAAAGCATAAAGAAACAGCATGACTAGTAATTGGAAAATGCAAATATAAATAGATACCAATTTATTTATCAGTCTGATGATAATTAGAAGTCAATGTTATTAGCAATGCTAGAAATAAACATTCTCATGTTAAAGAGGGGAGGGTAAATATAAACTGGCACCATTATTTTAGAAAGCAATCTGGCAATGTATAGCAAAAGAAATCTGCAAATTCTTAAATATAGTAATGTTACTTTTAAGAATATAACCTAAGGAAATAGTCGTGGTTGTGCACAAAGATACATGTAAAGGAAAACTTACTAAAGCATTTTGTACAATAAGGGGAAATTGTAAACAAGCTATGTATCCAACAATAGGGGATTAGTAAAATAAATTATAGCATATTCTTAAAATGAAATACTTTGGGGGCCGGGCGCGGTGGCTCGCACCTGTAATCCCAGCACTTTGGGAGGCCGAGGTGGGTGGATCATGAGGTCAAGAGATCGAGACCATCCTGGTCAACATGGTGAAACCCTGTCTCTACTAAATATACAAAAAAATTAGCTGGGCATGGTGGCGCGTGCCTGTAATCCCAGCTACTCAGGAGGCTGAGGCCGGAGAATTGCCTGAACCCAGGAGGCGGAGGTTGCAGTGAGCCGAGATCGCGCCATTGCACTCCAGCTTGGGTAACAAGAGCGAAACTCCGTCTCAAAAAAAAAAAAAAAAAAAAAGTGAAATACTTTGGAGGCAATAAAATGGTGCTGTTAAAGAACATTCAATGATCATGAAATTTTTACAGTCTGTGATTAAAGGAAAAAAGCAGGTTATAAAAAATTCAGTGTATTATGACTCCTCCATATGAAAAATGCATTTATATGCCTAGGAAAGACATTAGTTTTGCCTAACTTTGAATGTTGGGCTTTTGAGTGTTTTTTATTCTTTTTGATATTTTTCTGCATTTCCTAAGGTTTCTACCACAAACATTTACTATAGTTTAAATCATAAAAAGACAAACAATATTGGATATTACTTAGATTTTTCAAATTTTAGCTTTCAATTAATCTCACAGTGAGTGTGTATTGAAATTCAGTCTCTGAGTCTTTATTTTGCTATGTTCTATTTTTACTATCTACATTTTCTTCACAAAGGGTTGATGGCGTTTTAATTTGCTGAGACAAATGTGGAGCAAACCATTTAAGTTTGTGTTTACAATGTTGCATTGTTGTATGCTTTTGGGAAAATACAGAAAGTTTTTCATTCTTTTTATTAGCTCCATAATTACTTTCTGTAGTATTCTGCCATGATAGCAAAAAACTTGAAAATGTAATTAAGATATTTTCAAGCACAGCAGGAGATTTTGCTGGAAAAAAAGAAACTTAAATAAGAAACTTGATGATAAAGTAGGGCTTGAAGACTGCTTCTAACCTTGACATTTGTGGGAGAGGCCCTAAAACACTGTATAACTTCACATTTTTTGTGATTCTAGTACAATATACTTATTGTTTAATCATTGCCTTATTGTTTGATGTAGCTATTGCATTGGTGATTTCCATGCTACTTTTCTCTTTGATAGCTGAGCTTTCCTTATTTTATCTTGCAGAATCTACATGTTGTACCATTTCAGGGAATGCAAGAGGCATAATTGAATAACCCTATGCAATTTTGGGATTTAACTTGGTGAAGGCAGGGACTAGAGTTAGGAGCCCATCCTTACCAGTGGCTACCACTGAAGTTGTTTATCTTATGTATGCTCAAATCCCTATATGTCCAAGTTTCTCTACACTAACCTTGTCTAGCCAGTATGAATGTGCCTATTCCTTGGTTCCTGATAGAAATTTATTGGGACTAGAATCTTGCCCTAAATCTCAGCAATTGACAGATGTGTTCTTGCTGAGATCTGAACTCTTTCCTTTGTGCTCCCTGCTGTTTGTTGAAATATTTTCCCAAATCAGATGGACCACATAAGTTCATGATGTTGTTACCTCTTGACCGCCTCATTCACCAATAAGTGAAAATGCTGCTGTAGACTCTTTGAGTATCCATGTTAACCAGATAAATGCACTCTCTTCTTATGGAATCTGTAGTATGGATTGCTGACCATCAGCTTTGGTGCTCAACCCTTGTAGAGGCAGTTCCCCTGTTCTGGTTGCGTCTAATTTAGGGAGCATTTCCTCCTCTACCAGCCTATGTCTAGAGGCTGATTTGTCCTGAATTATGACCCTATTTTTTTCCAGGATATGGAAACATAGTTTAAAAAGGAGCAATTGCTTAAGAATTAGAGGGAATTTTCTCTAATTTTCTTTAAATTATGTAAAATATTTTGAGATGTGTAATAGTGGTTAAATAAATCTGAGTAGCTTTTAACTTATTTGGAAATAGGGTCAGATTGACCTTACAATCTCTGGGATAAATTCAAGTTTCACTATTTTAGTTCTTTTAAAGGGCACAGAGGGAAATAGCCATTTGTAAGATTTTTTTTTCATAAAATAAATAGTTTGATAGATAACTATGTTTAGATAAAGTCTGCACACTTCAATGGACAAATAAATAGATAATGTCAGAAACATACTTATTACACAAATTTATCCTCATATTTTATTTAGTCAGAAGCATTTATAAACCTAAGAAAAAAATTACTGGCTTGAAACATTCATAAAGTAGCAAACAAATACCCTTGGGCAAAGAGTCTACCCACATAAATTGATTTCTAAATAAAGATTCAATTTAGATTTAAAAGTCTTATATGCACCCAGAGGTATCTATTACATCTGTAATTTCCTTGTGGGGTTCTGATGCCTGATTCTGCTGTCATCAGCTTATTAGTTGCTTTCACATGGAGGAAGCAGAGCTTCCAATTAGCACAATTTTTAAATGAACATGTGTTGGAAATCATTGCCTCCAAATGTCACTTCTTTTACATTGATCTAGTCTTGTCTTTGTCAGCCTTTCTGCTGGGGCTATTTGGGATCACCTAGTCAGCTTTGGGTTATGGTAACCTGAGAGAAAATTTAAAAATTAAATTTTTTTCTATTTATTGGGAAATATGACAAACACATTAAAAATTTTAAAATGCAGAAGAATTATCAAATAGTATTTTCAGCTTTGTAGTTAACCCCTCATCCCACTGAGAGTACAGGTGATGCTGGGAGCATGCCCAGAAGAGCAGCAGCAGGAGGGAGTGCCTCAACTTTTCTCTCTCCTCTTTTTATTTTTTAATTTTATTATTTATTTTATTTTTATTTTTTTGAGATGGAATTTCTCTCTGTTGCCCAGGTTGAAGTGCAATGGGGTGATCTCGGCTCACTGCAACGTCCGCCTCCCAGGTTCAAGCAATTCTCCTGCTTCAGCCTCCTTAGTGGCTGGGATTGCAGACACCCACCACCATGCCTGGCCAATTTTTGTATTTTTAGTAGAGAGGGGGGTTTCACTATGTTGACCAGGCTGGTCTCAAACTCCTGACCTCATGATTCACCCACCGTGGCCTCCCAAAGTGCTGGGATTACAGGCGTGAGCCACTGCACCTGCCCATTTCTCTCCTTTTTTGACTTGTCCTCTCCTGCAGAGCCACTGAGCTTGCAGTCCACGTGATCACCATTTTTGTAGCAGTACTGCATTCACATGGGGCACGTTTTCTTCCTTATCCCTCTGAATTCATCAGGAGTTACAAGGATATCCTCATGGACATCTATGCAATTTATTATTTTTTTTACTTCAACATCAGCCCTAGAACAGTTGGACTAAATGTTTTTCTTCTGTATAATAATGATTTCCAGTGCATTAACATAACCCAGATGTGCAGCTGTCCTTTTGTCTAAGCCCTGGACAAACTCTTGACTCAACCTCACTCCTTTGCTTTCTCCTTTCAGAAAAGGAATCGTATCCTGGGGTTTGTCATTTTGTGAAGATGGGCAGAGTTTCTGGTGGAAGTCTTACTATAGAGCATTTGATTTAGAAAATTCTCACTACATTTTTCTCCCCCTGAGTCTTTCTTCTGCCTGCCTCATTGCTGGCCAGGGCTCCCTCTCTGCCTTTTATTCATCTCAGCTACCGGGACTCCTTTTTCCATAGCCCATCTCTTCATGTATTTATCATTCAGTAGATAGTGACAATTGGTAGACAATGAACTTGAAGGCAGAGATGTTTTCTTTGGATGTGTCTGTACATGCCGGGAAGAGTTCATTACAGTGAACACTCAATAAAGTTTTGAGGCATAAATAAATGCCAAAAGGTACCATGAATTAGGAAATTTTACTCTTTTCACTTTGAAAGAAAGTAGAGAGTTTATTTTCTTGTTTGTTCTTATTATTACCTGTGTTTATGGGAGCAAGATAAAATGGAAAAGTGAAGCAATTAAAAAAATTAAATAGCAAATCTATCACTTTAATTTTGGGGGAGAGAACTTGTTCATTCATTCAATTGGTCAGGATTTTGTTGTTGTTGCTGTTGTTTTTGAGAAAGGGTCTTGTTCTGTTGCCCAGGCTGGAGTACAGTGGCTGGGTTTCAGCTCATTGCAGCCTCCACCTCCCAGGTTCAAGCAATTCTCCCACTTCAGCCTCTCGAGTAGCTGAGACTACAGGTGCCTGCCATCATGCCTGGCTAATTTTGTATTTTTAGTAGAGAGGGGGTTTCACCATGTTGGCCAGGCTGGTCTCGAACTCCTGACCTCAAGTGATCTGCCTGCCTTGGTCTCCCAAAGTGCTGGGATTATACGTGTGAGCCGTTGTGTGCAGTCCCAATTGGTCAGTAGTTTTTGAGAGCCTCCCATGTGCTGACAAAGACTCTCTTCTTGACCAGTTTTTAGTTAGGCTCCTTTAAGCCCTCTTCTTGACTAGACTCAACCTTGGTGTTGTCCTATCTGTGGCCTGCCCAGCCCTGTCATAGCAAACAATCCTAAGTCATCCTTCAGTCTTTGATATCTGACTATCCTGGCTTGCCTTCAACAAGAATCCTGTTAGGTCAGCTTAGCAAGAATCCTCCTACCCTTGATGTCTTCTCTCAGTAATTGCCCATCCTCTGACCTTTTACTCTGAACTTTGGTTACAAATCCCCACTTGTCCTTGTTGTATTTGGAGTTGAGTTCCATCTCTCTGCCCTATTGCAAATCCCTATTGCAGTAATCTTGAAAAAAGTCTTCCATACCATTTTCACAAGTGTCAGAGTAATGTTTTCTTTCATAGAGCCAAGCACAAAAAAGATCAGTTACTCGCTTTCGTGGGGCTTACATTCTAACCGGTGTAGAGAGAAAACAAGCAAATTTAAAAAAGGACAAAATTATGACATTTATGTAGATAAGGGGCTTCTTTAAATTGGGTGATGAGAGGGGCTGCTCCAGGAATCTGAAGGCTGAAAAACAGAAACTCCAAGCCGAGAGGAGGAAAAGGGCACTGCAGGCAGAGGGCAGGGTGGGTAGAGCCAGGAGGGTGGACCAAGTGGAGGAGGTTCTAGGAACAAATTGGAACATAGTGGGTGAGGAGGAGGAAGGCACAAAGATGAGGCAGAAAAGGGAAGAAAAGCCAAGTCACGGTGGGCTTTGTAAGCTGAGTGAAGAGTTTGGAATTTATTTCATGTAAAATTGGTAACTTAGGCTTAACATGTTTGGATGTCATCTGTGTTTTTTCCATGGCATTGCTGTTGTTGGTAGGTCTTAGAAATTGTGAAACATCTTTGCATTCTCATTACAGCTTGCCCTTCCTTGTGTTTATTATTCTGCATAAGATTACTGAAAAGCAGGAAATTATTGTTGCTCAGGGATATCACGATTTTCTTTGTTTCCTTTAATGCTGGGAGGTAACATTAAAAAACAAAATCCTAGAAAATAACCAGTATGCAGTTTGTGCTTCATTGCTTTTAATTACTTCTTTCACCATCAGCTCCTCTCTGGGACCCCCTTACCTCCTGGAGGGCTTTTCATCATATAAAAGAATAGATAAGTCCGCTTAATTGTTTTCTTTTTGCTTGGATAATCCTTCTCCATATCAGAAAACATTGAATGTTTTAAGTTATCCAAAGTTTCCCAACCTGATCTTTAAAAAATTTAGTTTATTAATTCATTTTCTCACATCGTTAATGCTTCATAATTATTGTTCTAAAACATTGCTTAATGAGTTCTTTTTAGAAAGATCTTAATATGTAAGTTTGTGACACTGTCATCATTTGGTACTTAATATTACTTCAAGAAATTCAGAATTCTTGTGAACTCTTACTTGAAGGGCTGTACTGCAATTTACTTTCATATTATACTTTTGTGAAACTCTAGTAGCCATATTCTGTCTGAGTCATAGGATGGGTATATGTTTAACTGTATAAGAAACTGCCAAACAGCTTTCCAAAATGGGACCATATTTCCATCAGCAGTAGCTGGGAGTTCCAATGGTACCACATCCTATTTTTTTTTTTTTTTTTTTTTTTCTTTGGAGACGGAGTTTCGCTCTTGTTACCCAGGCTGGAGTGCAATGGCGCGATCTCGGCTCACCGCAACCTCCGCCTCCTGGGTTCAGGCAATTCTCCTGCCTCAGCCTCCTGAGTAGCTGGGATTACAGGCACGCGCCACCATGCCCAGCTAATTTTTTGTATTAGTAGAGACGGGGTTTCACCATGTTGACCAGGGTGGTCTCGATCTCTTGACCTCGTGATCCACCCACCTCGGCCTCCCAAAGTGCTGGGATTACAGGCTTGAGCCACCGCGCCCGGCCCCACATCCTATTTTAAGAACAAGTTATAAAGCTCTCTGGACTTAATGCTTTAGGTAATTAAGGCTATTTTTGCAATGTGCCAGTGTGTTGATCCATAAAACTCTAGATGGTCCTAAATTATTTTTGTAAATAATTTTTTTCTACTTTTTAAAATTATATAGTCAGAGAAACTAAGACTGAACTTATGCCTAATCTTCTATAAAGTGCTGAAAGAAAGGCAAAGGAAATGCTTTCTCATGGCTTAGCAATACCGTGATGACCCCTCCCAAATTAGAAGGGGAGAATCAAATTCCTGTTTGGTGTACTGTCATTCCCCACCTCTCCCTGGCGTTTTGTCATACATCTGAGTGAGGTTGGAAGAAGTTTAGAAGTAATTATATTGAGAACTATGATAGATGCCAATCTTTAGTCATCATTGTATTTAGGGCCAGAAGTACTCTGGGAATTTGATTTAAATTACTTGCTTTTAGAGATGAGGAAAATAAAACTCAGAGAAGAAAGTGAACTGATGAAGGTTATTCATCTGCTTAGTTAACTAGGCCAGGGCTAGAACTCAAGCCCAGGTCCCCTCTGTTTAGGGCTAGTTTTAATCCTGCTTAAGAATATCCATTATCAGTTCTCTGAATAAGCCTGGATATTTTCCTCATCATTCTTTGTGAAAAGGTGTTTTTGTTCAGAGTTACAGGGGGTAAAAGTTACAAGTAATTCAAACGAATCCTTTAAAATTAATGTAAAATAAAAAGATTTTGGAAATACAGCAATTTGGTTCAGTCTGATTTTTAAAATAGTTTCATGAAGTAATTGGGCCCAAAAGGTTTTAATTTTTTTCCCCTCTTCAAACTGATGTTGTAGTATTACTCCGCTGTCACAGGGAGCATATATAAACTACCAAAACCCTAACACAGATCTTTGGGTGTTAAGCAGGTAAGATTAAGTCATAGAGTTCAATTCTGGAGGAATTAAATATAGCATCCATTTGAATCACCAGCACCTATGTGCTGGAAAACTGCTATTTACATTCTTTCCATGCATCTGGAAGATTTAAACACTGTTCTCATTCTGTTCAGATGAATGGGGAGTTTTCCAATGTCCACATTTGTTGGAGAGTGCTAAAAGGAGTTCTTCAAAGAAGACTTAAAAAGCAATCCTTCAGACTAGAAGTTTTCAAACAATGTTTACTTTCATATCAAGAAAGCCATTTATGGTTTCTGAATAAACAGATGCCATTTGATATTATCACACTGTTGACTGTGTGGCTAAAATATACTGTAACCACAGAATCAGGAAGTGGATTGCAACTGATTTTTTTTTTCTCTCAAGAGTATATGGGCTATGACATAAAACCAATAAATGTCTTAATGCTCCAAATAGTTTTAAAATCTAATTTAGAGTGTTTCTAGAAATTAAACCATGGACCATTATCCTACATAAAATGATATCTAGTAGAATCATACCTTCCTTTCAACTCTCCAGATCATTGGCCTTTTCAAAGGTAAAAATCTAGCTAGGGAAACTAGTTTGCTTTATGGGAATCTCTTATAGTTTCCTGCAGGTAAAGTGCTTTTCCTCTAGAGAAGTGATGTGTTAACTTTCAATGTGGTGTATGCGTTCCTCTACAATGCAAAAGCATAGGCATTTTATGTATGCTTCATGAAGTTAAATTGAATTTTAATTTTGAATGAATACTTGTAAATTAATACATTATAAGTAACTCTATCAAGACAGTCATAAGTCTAGATCATGTTTTCTTCCATTCAAACTACACTAGGGGTCAGTAAACCTTTTCTGCAAAGGGCCAAATAGCAATATTTTTGGCTTTGCTGGCCATATGGCCTCTGTCATAAGTACTCAACTCTTGTTATAGAACAAAAGCAGCCACAGACAATATGTAGACAAATGGGTGTGGCTGTGTTCCAACGAAACTTTACAAAAACAGGTGGTGAACCCATAGGCTGTAGTTTGTCGACTCCCAGTAGATACACAAGATTGTGCTGTGTATGAAAGCAGATTGCGATTGGAGGACATAAACATCAAAAATCCTTTTGGCTTTTATTTTGGTATTTTTCTGCCCATTGTCCATGGATTCAAACTGTTTCTACTTCATATATCATTTAGAGATAATGTTGTAAGATTCTCTTCCATTTTTGTTGAGGAAAGCACAGAACTTTAAAGACAATCTGCTTCTGTCTATGCTATGTTCTTTAGAGTTTAGCATACCACCTAGGATTAATAAATGCTAAATAATAATCGTTTTTTCATTTCATCGCCATACCCTTTATGGCATCTCCTTTGGCAGCCTCGGCGGTATTAACCTGTAGCTTTTACAATGTTCTATTACACGTTGTCAGCAGCACCTTGCTGATGAAATCACACTCAGGAGAGAGTTAACTACAAGGCTGTAAGTATTCCTGACAGGTTGTTCTTGCACGGGCTTGGTTTCTCTTGTATGAAGATTAAAAATCTTGTCACAGCTAGTAAAAAATGAAGTACACATAAAACCACTGAGCATACATAACTCACAAAAGGCACTTCCCTAAAAGTCAGAATTCGGATGAGCAGGGTAGATTATATAAAGGAAAGCACAACTGTGAAGTGATGACCAGGTATTTCATGGTGTTGGGTATAGTGATGATGTAGCCTTTTGTGGGTGTTTGTGTTGAGGGAGTATCTTCTAACACATGTAAAGCCTTCATGATTAATCCAAGGATTTCATGTTTATGTTTATAACTTCATTTAGTCGGATCCAGGCTTGCAGTCCTATTTTTTGTGTTTGTCCTAAAGAAGAGCTTTTTTTTTTTTTTTTTAAATGTGAATCTAATTTTTCTTTTCTACCATCCTTAGTGCAATGGTTAGAAAACTGTCTTTTTGCTGTCCTTCCAGATTCTTTGCTTAAACTGGATTTGTGCCCAAAGCAGCAGGAGATGCTGTCCCATAAAGCCGGAACATTTTATAAGTACTGGCAATGAAGGTTTATTACTTCATTCCAAAAACAGCACAGAGAGCCCACTAAGGAGGTCCAGGGGAGAAGGGGAGCCACTGAACTGCACATCGGGGGGAAGTGCTGACCGCCAGGCTTGGAGTCAGGCAGGCTGCCTTGCTTTTGTGGCTTTGTGCCGGGGGTAATGATGAGCATAAAAGCCAGTGGGAATTTGGGTGTTGCAACTTGTGATAAAAAAGCAACTAGTTAGGAGATTCACCTCCAATCAGGCAAGACTGGGGCTAGTCAGGCAGACTCTGTGATTTGAATTTATTAATAGATAGATGATGTTGATAGTCTTAACAAACAGTAATTAGTGTGGCTCAGAAAGTCTTTTAATTTTGAGAGCCTAAAAATATATATATAAGCCTGAACAAACCAGATAGATCTGTGTTTTTGCCATCCAGAGTCAGCCATTATTAAGAGTTTGTCATATTTCTTTCCAGTCCTTCCATAAATGAAAGAGAGACAGCATTAAAGATCAAGTTGAAGCTTTCTATTTCTCATCCCTTGTTCCTTTTTCTTCTCTTACCCAAAGGTAACCACTGTAATTAATTTTGTGGGTGTATCAGTCGGGATCCTGGTGGGGAGAAGATGTCACACTTGAGATGAATAATTTGAAGGAGTGTTCATTAAAAATGCCATTTACACAGGTGTGGGCAGAATGTAGGGAAATCGCAGTGGGTATCCAAGTGCTAATACCCCTAGGCCTAAAGAGGAGAAGGGAGAGAAGAGTTACTGGATTCCAGAGGAGACAATGGCATAGAGTGGGCAGCCTCCGTAGGATCTGTGTCCTTTGGTTGAGGGATGCAACCTGCCTAAGAGCGCTGCAGGGAGGGAGCTGGCAAATCGACACCCCAGTCTCATTCTCCTCTGTTCTTTAGTCTCCTAGAAGTGCCCCTATTGGCCACACCCAACCAGGAGCCAGAAGACACTTGATGTAGTCCATACAGGTCAACCTCCTGGGCAAGGAGGAAGTTGGGGAAATGGACCCAGAGGGGGCAAGTGTAAGACATCCAGCACATCCAGCATCCTGAAATTATAGTAAATAGTATACATGGCAGGTCAACAAACTTTTTCTGTAAAAGCCACAATAAAACATATTTTAGGTTTTGTGAACCACATACAGTCTCTGTCCTATATTCTTCTTTTTCAATTTTTACAAACCTTTTAAAATGTAAAAATCAATCTTAGCTTGTGAGCTGTGAAAAATAAGACGTGGGCTTGACACACCCTAGGGGTGCAGTTTGCTGACCCCCTAACATATATAATATCAGTTTTGTGTATTTTTAAAATGTTTACATCATGTATACTATACTTTATTTCTTTTCCAATGCTATATAGTATCATGTATACTATACTTTATTTCTTTTCTAATGCCATGTATCTCAAACTTAGTGGCTTATTAGAACACTCATTTGTTATTCACATAGTTCCATAGGTCAAAATTCCAGGTGGGATCATAGATGATTACTTTGGTAGGAGCAATTGATGTCTTGTTAGTGTATTATACTAACTTGGCTTTAGTGTTGAAAATCTAGCAGAGGTATTTTTATCCATGGGACTTCCCAGTAGTCCTCAGATTATATCCAGTGATGTCAATGACTGAGCCCAGCCACATAGCTGAATCTAGTCATTGTCATGAATGAAGATGTTGCAGCAATATGTGGAAGGATATCCCCTAGTCATATGAGTACCACTCACTGACACAGAACCAGTATAATAAGATTCTTTCCCTGGGTGACTTACAGCCAGTGATAGAAAAAACCTTTTTCTCTGAGCTGAAAATAACCAAAATAGATGATAACAGAGAAGCAAAAATGGGAATGTTTGCTCCTTGGTTAAGACTGTAGAGGACCTGTAAAGTGGTGAGGATGCACTAACTGAAACTGGATTACACAGAAAGGACATTTTAATCTCATGAAGTTCCGAGGTGGGGTGGGCTTCAGGGTAGGTTGATTTGACAGCTTGACCATATCATCAAAGACCCAAGTTCCTGCCACCTCTTCGCTCTGCCATCCTCAGTATTCCTCAGCCTTCAGCAAAATGTCTGGAGTAGTTCCAGTCATCATGTTTAGGCAGGAAAGACTTCAGACATAAGAAACTTCCTCTGTTTTATGAGAAAACAAACTTTCTCTAGAACATGACTTCCCCGAGCAGAATTCTTTTCATATCTTGTTGGTGAAAGTTGAGTTGTATGCCAATTTCTGAACCAACTAATGGTAGAGAAAGTGATATCACCATTACACAAATAAGGTTCATTTATATAATTGGGCACATGGCTGCTTAGGTGAAAGGGTGAGCATCTGAACAAAATTAGGGACGTGCTAGACAAAAACTAGGGCTGGAGAAACAGGGTGGGAAGAGAGCAAGCTGGGGAGGCAAAGAACAGTTCCCATTGTATCCTGACAGTTCATATCCCTTCAAATATATTAAAAGATAGCCATAGCCCACATTAAATATAATTTCTGCATAACTGTAAAAGCTGAGATGCAGTCATGTAGGTAATGTAACTTTATGCTTCGAAGGCATTTAATTAATCATTTTTTACTTTGATTTTACAGGTTTCTTTTCATATTTTGGAGTCAATAAATCTTTCATCAGGTCTTAAACATTTAAAAAGCCCTTGCAAAGCTGGTAGACCGTGCACCCCATGCCTGTGAGAATCTACTTTCTAGCTGGAGGTAGAATAATGAGGCCAGGACTCCTGTCATTTGTAGGTGAAATATATCATCATCTATCCATGATACGATTTCAAGTTCACAGAGAAGGGCCATTTCCTTGTCCACAGGACCAAACCTTTTTATCACAAAATTCATGATAAAGCTCAAAATGCAAAACGTTTGAGATAATACTTCAAGTTTCATTAAAACCATATTGGCAGCTTTTAAAGGTGGGATGAGAGCAAGAGCAATAGACACCACAGATGTAAGCAAAAGGAGTCAGGGACACTAAGAACCAAATTCTCTTGAGCTGCTACTCTCTAGCAGCCTGTCTTACATCAAATACATTGTATTCATCAATTACACAAATATATATTGAGCACTGCTATGTGGCAACATACTTGAAGGGCACAGTGAAGGATTTTTTAAAGAAAACAGGTAGTCGAAATTTCTTTTGCCTAAGGAGGCTGCCATTTTAGAAGGCAAGTATGAGAGTGGGGGATATATAGGTATGAACTTATAGTAATGGATTTAAAATATCAGGGTATTACTTAGATAATTTAATGCCCAAGTCAAATTACATTTTTTTTAATAGATCTGGGGATCTTGCTATGTTATTCAGACTGGTCCTGAACTCGGTCTCAAGGGAAACTGCCACCTCAGCCTCTCAAAGTGCTGGGATTATAGGTGTGAGCCATGGACCCAGCCTAAATCCAAGCTTTTTGATATACATTTCTGTTTAGTAAATAGGTCTTGTTTTTGGCTTGTGACACCTTCTACTTTGTACAATTGGTACTTTTACACCTATCTATGTCTCCCACACTAATACAGTAACTCTTGGAGGACAAGAAATATGCTTTTCTCGTCTTATCTTTTTTATTTTTTTGAGACAGCGTTTTATTCTGTCACCCAAGCTGAAATGCAGTGGTGCAGTCACAGCTCACTACAGCCTCGACTTCCTGGGCTCACGTGATTCTCCCACCTCAGTCTCCCATGTAACTAAGACTACAGGCATGCACCACCACACCTGGCTAGTTTTTTGTATTTTTTGAAGAGACATGGTTTTTGCCATAGGGACCCGGCTGGGCTTGAACTCCAGGGCTCAAGCAATTCACCTGCCTCAGCCTCCCAAAATGCTGGGTTTACAAGGCGTGAGCCCCTGTGTCCGACCAGGGCTACACTTTTCATATTTTTCATCTCCATAATGCCTAGAATAGTACCCTGAATAGATACATCATTAAGCCTGTGTTAAGTCCACATACACTAACATGATACCAGGCTCTCAAAACAAACCAGAACAAAACAACCAAAAGCAAACCTAACACTTCTTATTGCTCCCTCTGTACAGATTTCTTAGGAAACTGAATTGCCATTAAAGAGCACTTGGCTTTATTTTTAACTCTATAGCTGTTATCGTATGAACATGTAGGTTTTTCTCTCCCAGAGCAGAGCTTTTGAGATCCATAAGGTGAAATTCGTTGTTGAGTATAAAGCACAACAACATGCCATGGAGCAAGAAGTTTTAGTGGAAGAGCATCTTCACTTGAAGCTGTGCGAGCTCCAGATTGGCCCTCCCTCTTCTTTTCTCTGGCTTTGTATGTAAAAATTGTTACAGCAGTTTGCTACACTGAGCTAGAATCAGTTTAAAGCAGATTTTACATATTTATTTAAAAATGGTCTGTAATGTATTTTAGACTCAGTATTGATTCCACTTGTCTTTGTGATTGCATCTGTGACGGGTGTTTTTGTTATGTTGCAATTGCACGGTAAAGTAATAGGTTCTGAGATTCTATCAGTGCCTACTCTTTTTATGTTGCAATTGCTTGATAATAATTCGATTGTATCTCTGCCTGATGTTTTAATACTCGCATCTTCCAGATTGCTCTTGCTGCGGAGGTATTTACTCCAATAGGTTGTTAAACCCTAATAAGAATAAACAAAGCAGGGAAACGTGGTTGCACACACTTCTTTGTGTTTGTCTGGGCTGACACTGTGGCTTAGGCTGACTTTTACCACATGCTCTAGTTATCTACTGCTGCATAAACACCCCCAAAAGTTAGTGGCATAAAACAACAGCCATTTTATTATATTCATGGATATTATGGGTCAGGGGTTTATTCAGGGCAGGGAAAGGATTGCTTGTCTCTGCTTTATGAGATTGGAACCTCTGCTAGGAAGACTCAAAGAATAGGGGTGTGTGGGTGATGCTAATAGCTGAGAGCTAGAATCATCTAGATGCTTCTTCAATCATGTATCTGGTTTGTGGGTTGGGATGACCTGAAAACTAGGCTCCACTGGAACTCTGTCCACTGAAGTGCCTGGCATGTGGCCTCCTTCTGTGGTTTGGGCTTCCTCACAGCAAGGTGGACTTAGGATAGTTGCACTTCTTACATTTGGGCTTCAAGAGTGAGTGTTCCAATGAACAAGGTGGAAGCTGCAGGACTCTTTCTGACCTAATCTCAGAAATCATGCAACATCACTTTCGTTGCATTCTCCTCGTCGCAAGTGAGTCACTAAGTTGACCCAAATCCAATGAGAGGGGAATTAGACCCCACCTCTCAACAGGAATATCAAAGAAATTTGTTGCCGTCTTTAAAATCTTTACAATCGACGTTTTATTCTTTTGTCAAAAATGTTTTCTATTAAATTAAAAGATTGATTGGTTAAGAGGCACATTCATTAAGTACCTGTTAAAACATGGAAAGCACAGTAAGAAATAAGGTGAAAGAAAAAATTTTTTTATTACAAAGGATTCTGCAATTTAATCATAAATATGGTATGCAAATATATTTAAAAACTGAGTAACATATTTACAAAGTAAAGTATCAAAGAGTGCAAATCATTTGCTCTAGAACTTTGCTGTAATAGTTGTAGAATTTTCATAATATGCAAATATTTTGGATCTTATCCAAGAGAATATATCTAATATAACTACTAACAGCAGCACATGTTACCCAAGCAATTTTTGCAAAGCTGGAGTCTATGAAAGGAGGACTCAGATGAACATAGAATGTTAGGGGTAGAAGGAACTTTAGAGATAATTTATTCCAACTCTTTCAATATGTAGATGAGGAAACGAAGGCCCAAAATGTAACATCACAGATAGTCCAGGAAGAGAGAAAGAATATGAGCTTATTTTTCTGGGTACCCTTAAGCATGGAAAACATAACTTCTTTGAGTCTCATTTAAGGATTAAATTCTATAGGTCTGATTCTGTTAGCTTACACTGTTATGCTTAAGTAACAAATTACCTCCAAATCTCAGTGGTTTACAACCAACGTTTATTTCTTGCTTATGCTACAAGTCCGTGGTGGGTCAGCTATGTCTGTCTTTGATGATTTCTTTACTCTAGGACCAGGCTGACTGAGCAGTTCCTATCTGGGACATTGCTGGCTGATGCCTGGGTAAAGAGATTATCTTGAAGCAAATACTGGCTCTTAAGGCTTCAGCTTGAAGTCATGGGCTAATCCTGACTGACATCAAAGGAGTGGAAAGTAGGATCTCCACTGGAGGAATGGGTTCCCTGCAGGGAGGGGCAGCAAGTATTTTGAACAAGAGTACAATCCAACATAGTAATGCATATAAAAGCACTTACTGAACAGTAGAACTCCATGTGAATGCAAGTTGTTCTTCATCTGCCCAAAGTCTACCAGCCAATCAGTGTTGAACCTGAGACTACAACTCCAGGTGGCTCTAAACCCAGCCCAGTGTTCTCTCCTTCTCTGGAGTGATTCACTGACAGCTTTCCTTCCACATTTTACTGCTCAACAAAACATTAATTTTAGAATTACCAATCAACATATTCCCTTTGCCAGATATAGGAACAATTTTTCTAAGAATAAACCTCTCTTGCTGTCTCTCCTCCCTTCCACTCTCTCTATATATTTGATAAGAATTGTTTTAAAGAGTCATTGCAGCTTTCAGTTTGATTGATAATTTTATACTACATGCTAGAAAGCCTTGTCACATGTGTCTTAAATCAGCGATTTCAACCTTAGGTGTTTTATTTGTGGAGAGAAGACTTCCACCATGAACATTTTTTTTTCTGACAGAATATGTCCTTAAAAATATGTAAATTCCATTACTAGCTTTATTGCTCTCCCATAATTTCCTTATTTGCCTCTGAATTATGCTTAGAAAGGCAAGATGGATAATATAAGCTTTCCAATGTTTTATGAAAGATTTAGATGCAGACTCTTTGTAAACCACTACACCCAAGCTCTTCTCTTTCCACTAATACAGGCATTAGAACCCAGGAAACTCACTTGCTGTAGAAGCTGATCTGCAGAATCAATTGGATTGCTTGCCAGGCTAAAAGAGCTATGATGTTTTGATCCCCACAGCTTTTTTTTTTTTTTGGTAGCCTTTTATGTAGCAGCACCAGTTGCTTCCAGACTTAATATACTTTTTCCAGTGGGGTTTTGATGCAAGCCTCCACCATGCTCTTGTTTCAGTTTTTGCAGAATTGGAGGAGTAGAGTTGACATGCTCTTTCAGGGGGATGGAAAATTGAGTTCTGTCTTTTAGCTATGGATTGTTGAATAGGTTGCAATACAGTTGTTATGCCACTAGCCCAATGATGACCTTCATGCAGTAATTTTTGGGCATATTTTACAAAGCAAACATAAATCCAATGAACCTTAATCATGGCCAAAAGCCAAACTGAAAAAAAAAACCTTTAAAGTGTAGATTAAAAAACTATTGTAGCATTTATTTCATACAGGTCAATGAATTATAACAGTGAGGAGTATTAATTTCAAATAGCCCAACCCCCAACTTCCTGCCTCCAAGGGGAAGTCCTGTGTAATTTGCCATTATTTTTACAAGGTGAAAAAGCAATGACTAAAGTAACAGGATATTTACTGGTTGAAAAATGGTAATAGAGTCTCTACTGAGCCATTCTATCATTAGCTTTTACCTCAGTTCAAACTTCAAAATGTTTTCCCACATGCTTATTTATTTGACCTGTGGGAATAAATTTGAAGTGATAGCCTAAACTTTTACAGTAAGTAAAATCCTTTGCAGTTGACATACAGTACCATTCATAAAAGCTATTAACTGACTAATTAACTACACACTGTAGCACTCCAGACCCAAATTTACACATATCCAGATGAATAGTTTGCAGGAGACTAGGAAACCATTACTGTAACAATTTTACTACATCCTTGCAGGTAAACGAAGACCAAAATGTTTCACAATTCTGTAATATGAGCCAGAGTACATATTTATTTTTAAAAATTCCAGAAGATATAAAGTTAATATTTGAATATTACAGCAAACATTAATCTCATTGAAAATTAGTGGACTTTTTAGACAATCACTGGCATGCGTGAGAAATTTATATTTGATCTAAGCTGTTTATGGTTATTTGGTTTCTGTCTTATATTGTCTAGGAGGAAAGAAACAGAAATGACAACAATGTTAATTTTTCCTTTTATGCTTATAAAAGAATGGTCTTCTGGCATGGTTCTTCATATTCTTTACTCAGTTTGTAAATATCAGCCTGAGTTTACAGTACTTAGATGATGGAAAATTAGGGAAGTACCTCTAATTCTGTGCTTTTGGATTGATTTTACATACCCCACAAAATTTCAGTGACACAGTGATTGGCCAGGGCTGCTCTGCTCAGCTCAGCTGGAACTGCCTGGGCTTGCCTGCTGGCTGCAGGCTCCATTCAGGTGTGATCCATGCTGCTATCAATCTTTGGGGGCCAGTGGGCTGCCTAGGACTTGTTCTTCTCATGGTGGTGGCACAAGCCCAAGTGCACCAGCCCCTGCATACATCATGTTTGCTAGTTTCCCATTGACTAAATACATCACATGACCAAGTGCAGAGTCTCCCATGGAGGTAGAGAAAAGGGAGTGAATATTTGCTGAACAATGATCTGATCTACCACAAACAATCTTTAATGTATTGTCCTTTTATTGTGTGGTAGGAGCTGGCTTGATACCTTGTTGTTTAGATGAGACAGGAGAGATAGGGAGTGACTTGTAGGTTGTAACATTTATAAAGGTAGGATGTTAACAGCCATGCTAATAATAACAGTAGAAGCAGCATACATGCTGACTATGTATTAGAGATTATGCTAATCACTTTACAGAAATTTATGTGTTTAATCCTCACAGTAGCCCTATGAAGTAAATGCTGTTATCTCAGTTTTTAGCTGAGGAGTCTGGCACACATAGCTATTTGGTGGCTTGCCCAGGGTTACATGACTCTAGCAAGTTGTGGAGCAGAGACTTAAGTCCTGGCAGTCTGGCTCCTCAGTTCGGTCCAGAGTCTGTTACTAACACCCTCTCTTCTTAAGTCATTTTATAGGCTAAGGGCTGACCTAATTTACATTTTAAAAGGTCATTCTAGATATTTTTGCTAGAAAAATAGGGGACAGAGTGGAAGTGATAATATCTATTAGAACAGCGTTATTCAGAGTGTGATCCATAGACTGCTTCAGGACCACAGACTATTTATTATCAGCCCATGGCAAAGGAAGTACAGGAATTGAGAAGAAGCCTTTAGAAACTTTACGGCAAGTTTGACATTGTTGTACAACCCAAGTGCATGATTAGTTTCCTAATAACATGTTTTCATTGTATGTTACAAAATGCTCATTCATAATGGACTGAAAATAAGACACAAAAAGCAAAAATGAAAACAAACTGTCCCTTCATTATAGATAACTTGAAAAACTATGAGTAGAAGGTGGCTGAACTAAATCCAGGCAAGTGTTCATTGATCATGGCTTCAACTAGAGTGGTGCTTGTGGAGATAGAAAGAAGTGGATGAATTTGCCAAAAATTTTAAGGGCCACTCAGTCGTAATACCTATATCTCACAGAGATTAGGAAGGAGGGGAGGAAGATTATCAGGTAAGTTTAAAAGAAGTGTTCCAAAATACTCCTTTCTCACTATTCAGTCAGGGACTATATGCTGTTTCCTGTGGTGATTTTAAGGCAAAATCACAGAGGAATACACTTCCAAGTGAAACCCAGGAAATAGAAATTTAGAGAAAACTTTTAGTGATTTTCAGGGTAGATACCATGTTTGTTTACTATGTTATTTTTATTATTATTTTTTGAGACAGAGTCTCACCTGTTGCCCAAGCTGGAGTGCAGTGGCATGATCTCGGCTCACGGCAATCTGCACTTCCCAGGCTCAAGTTATTCTCCTGCCTCAGCCTCCCGAGTAGCTGGGATTACAGGTATACCACCACGCCCAGCTCATTTTTGTATTTTTAGTAGAGATGGGGTTTCACCATGTTAGCCAGGCTGGTCTTGAACTCCTAACTCAGATGATCCACCCACTTTGACCTCCCAAAGCGCTGTGATTACAGGTGTTTACTATTTTAAAGTAAGCAACTCATCTGGATTTGTGCAGGCCTTTCCCACTTTCAGCACTGGAAATTATATGTCCTAAAAGTCTCTGCAAGTCCCAGGCAAACCAAGATGGTTGTTCGTTCTCTATTTTGCATTGTACTAGGGTCAGTTTTCCCAGTGCTGCTCATAATGGTTCATGTCTTCTTCCATTTTGCCAACACCCATCTGGTGAGGTTCTGCATTCTTGGAATAATGACATGTAGTATATGAAATAGAGAAGGCCAGAAGGAATAGAGAATTTGAATGAGGCCTTATTGGAAGAGATTTCTAAAGTGATAAAGAAATAAGAAATATGAGTAAAATGAGATATTAATTATTCATACGTCTAGAATTTTTTTCTGTAACCTGTAACTTCTCACAATTTTTTTACTTAGCTTTACTGACTATTTTTCCATGGGGTAGAGGAAGCAGGAAGGGAAGCTGCTATACCCTGGCCAGTAGGGAAGAACTGGTTGGGAGCATGAGATTGTCAAAAACTTTAAGAGCATGTCACAGATTTATCTTAGGGTGCATAAAAGTGAAGGGATGGAACATTATGTCAGAGACTCATTAGCCTCCTTACCCCCAATAATGTAGATTTCAACCTTTTAGAGGATTGATAGTGATAATTCCACAACCAGATGAGGTAAATAGAAATCCAGATCAAGGGAGACAGTAGATTTTTTTAAAAATGAAATTCATAATTTGTAATGAAAAAAGTGGGCAAAGCACCTGCTGATGCAAACTTAAGTTTTTGATTAGGAAGCTGAGTCTTGAGTCCTCCTATCTACAGCAGAAAGTGTATTTGGAGCTTCCATCCCACCAGTGGTTGTGTCTAGTGTGGATAGTGCAGTTGGTGGCTCATTAGTGAGTGGGATTCAGTTGACTCCTTGATGCCAGGTGCCAGGGTATTATCTGAATCATTAATTCTGTCATACCTATTTAACAGTTTTGTCTTTAACTTAGGACACTTAGGAAGTAATAAAGTTATCAGAAGACATATTCAGAGAGAGAGGTAATATGCAACGTTGCAGAATCAGGAATTCAAGGGCATCTCAATGGAATCTACTAATGGACCAAAACAAATAAGATAAATCCTAACAAAGATCAATTTAAAGCCCAGCATTTAGAGGTAAATAAAACCAATTGTTCAAGTGCAGAATGAGGTAAATCAGGCTTGAAAGCAAATTATGTGAAAAAGACTTGAGGGTTTTAGTTGATTATAAGATCAATATGAGCCAACAGTGTAATGTTCCTTCTAAAAACCAAAGAAAATCTCAAATGCAGTCTTTGATTATGTTTGTAGAAAACAGTTATAGATGTATAGTAAGGATGATAGGCACAGGGTGCTTTACACTATAAGGAGAATGTATTCAGTATTTTTTTTGTCTCAAATATTTTGTTTAGTTGAGGTTGTCACATTTTAAGAGAAGCATTGACAAAGAAGCAAAATGTTGAGGATATCAGAAAATATTTGATACGGTTTGGTCCTGTGCCCTGCCCAAATCTCTTGTCAAATTATAATCCCCAGTGTTGGAGGTGGGACCTGGTGGGATATGATTGGATCATGGGGGTGGTCCTTCATGAATGGCTTAGCACCATCCCATTGGTGCTGTTCCTGTGATGGTGAATGAATGTGTTATTGTGAGATCTGATTGTTTAAAAGTGTGTGGCACCTCTCCCCTCTCTCTCAGTCCTGTTCCCACCATGTGTAAGATGCCTGATCTCGCTTTGCCTTCTGCCATGAGTAAAAGTTCCCAGAGGCCTCTCCTGAAGCAGAAGCCAGTATGCTTCCTATACAGCCTGCAGAACCGTGAGCCAACTAAACCTCTTTTCTTTATAATTATCCAGTCTTAGGTATTTCTTTATAGCAGTGTGAGCAGGAACTAATACTGTATTCATTCTTTCTTACTACATTTATTGAATGCTGAGAGCATTCCCAGCCCTCCTTCTGGAATTAACAATAGAAAGCAGGAATAATTTTACTTTTAGAAAGTTAACATGTTTGCTTTTTAAATATATTAACTTACTGGATAATAAAACAAAAATATTTAAAAATGCTTTTTATAAAAATTTAGAGAAGTAAAGGAAATTCAAAGGAAGTAAAAAAAATTAAATTAAAAATATTCTTAGCGTTTACTTATTATAAAAACTTAAAGATGTAAAGGAAATTGAAAGGAAGTGAACAAATGGTTACTCATAGTCCCCCCGTTCATGGGTAACCATATTTTTTGTGCACTGCTTTTGTTCTATGCCTTTTTTTAAGAAACCCAAGTTCCTTATGCTCCAACTTTTCTGCAGGTCCTCAGAATCTTCTCCAACCATTAAGCTTGTGGAAGATGAAAGAAAAACTATGCAAGTGTGCACGAATAGTTTGTGTGGGTCAGATCTGAAGTGAGGGCTGTCATTTTCATTCACGGTTGATTGGTCAGAGCTCAGTCACCTGGGCCATAGTACCTCAAAGGGTGCTGGGAAATATAGTCTAGCTGTGTTCCAGAAGAAAATAAAATAGTGTTTTCAGGCCAGGCACCAAGGCTCACAACTGTAATTCTAGCACTTTGGGAGGCCAAGGTGGGTGGATCATCTGAGGTCGGGAGTTCGAGACCAGCCTGATCAACATGGAGAAACCCCATCTCTACTACAAATACAAAATGAGCTGAACATGGTGACACATGCCTGTAATCCCAGCTACTCAGGAGGCTGAGAGGCTGAGGTAGGAGAATCGCTTGAACCCAGGAGACGGAGGTTGCAGTGAGCTGAGATTGCATCACTGCACTCTGGCCTGGGCAATAAGAGTGAAACTTGGTCTCAAAAAAAACACAAAAAACAAAAAACAAGAAAATGGTGTTTTCAGCTATTATCATGACCATTTGTTGAGTCGTGGGCACTGTTAATTGTCTTTGTTTTGGTCATGATTCAGTATATCTGCTATTAGAAATATCATTGATTTTTAAAAATTATTTTTTCATCAGAACTAGTTTAGTGTACATCTCTCTTTTTTATAGCTGCCATTTTCTCTTTCTAGCTTTTACACTGTTGTTTAGAGTTTTGTTTGGGCTATTTTTTGACTCCTGGGCTAGCTGAGTACTTACCTTCATGCATTTATTTCACATGATCCTGACTTTCATTTTTTTGAACAGTCTAGGTGCTGCCTAGTGGAATGTGGTACTGCTGTCTAAGTGCTCGAGATTGCTTTGATATCAGAGCAGGAAGATAGAAATCTATCTCTGCCCAAATGCCTTCCTTTTCAATCTCACTCGTGTTTTTCTGCTTCTCAAATTGTGCTGTACAAATGTCTTTTTTCCCTCACTCACATTCACACTCGTCCTTTTAAAAGAACAACAACATTATCTTCTATATCTCTATCTGTTTTCATCACAATTTTTCCATGCTCTAAACTTTGATTTTTTTTAGTCTCTCTAGACAAGCTTTTAAAAACTACATCCCTTCATGCTTCATAAAGGGGATGACAGTCTCTCCCTGCTGGATTTGATTCCTTTAAAACTTCATGGCACTTTGGGGATTTCCCAAAGCTTGCAAAATGCCATTTAATGGAGAGAAAATGCAGCATCCAAACTCAAAAATAAAGTTTTCTTTGAATTCCCTCCAATGATAAGTATAAGAGATTTTTTTTGCTTCAAAAATAGTTTCTTCTGTTAAAAACCGAATAGATTGTTTTTATCAAAATAGTAATAATTAAGTATCTGGTTTGTAATTTTTATTTTTGAGACAGAGTTTTTGCTCTGTTTCCCAGGCTGGAGTGCAATGGCAAGATCTTGGCTCACTGCAGTCTCTGCCTCCCACGTTCAAGCGATTAGCCTGCCTCAGCCTCCCAAGTAGCTGGGATTACAGCCATCTGCCACCATGCCCAGCTAATTTTTGTATTTTTAGTAGAGATGAGGTTTCACCATGTTGGCCAGGCTGGTCTTGAACTCTTGACCTCAGATGATCCACCTGCCTTGGCCTCCCAAAGTGCTAGGATTACAGGTGTGAGCCACTGTGTCTGGCTGGTTCATAATTCTTTAGAAAAACTTTTAGTATAGTTTGTGTGATGTATATTTGCATTTGTGTTCATTTTAATCCATATGCAAAATATAATTGCTTGACTATACCCTTCAGAAATAATTAACCAGAATTTAATCAAGAAGTCATACTTCAGAGATGGTTATTATAAATGAATATTTTATTTATGTTGATTTGTTTATAGTCAGCATTCATTCTGATTGGGTGGTCTGTGCTTTTTGTGATGTTAAATATTTTGAGCATTGCGTCTTGGAACAAGGCAGAAGGATGAGAGCCCAGCAATACCCTGAGAATGTCTACACCCTTAGGAACGTCTGTACCCTTAGGAAGGACAGCAGGGGTGCTGCATTTGGTTACAGGGTTATGCAGTGCTCAACAAACACAACTGTGTGCTGCAACCCTGAAGAGTGCCTGCGCGTGATTCCTAAGGAGTTCTGTCCTCAGTCACTAATTTGAAGGATTCTTGGATGTCTGAGTCTACTTGAGGATTGGTTAAATTGTGGTGTTAGAATTTTGTCACATTTGGCTTGGGTAAGCCTTTCCTGCAAGGTGCTATCAGGCTTTAAAAAGATAGAGGACTGGGATTTCATCAGGTTTAAAGAACAGGATGCATATTGTTTTGGGCCTGCTTGCTCCTTAAATGACAGGATTCTGTCAGACATGTACTTCCTTTGTTACCTGGTAGTGAGGTTGTAGAGAGATTTAGAGCCATCTCCTGCCTCTAATCTGGCTTCTTAATCTGCAGTCTGTGAACCCTTTGCATACATAGAATCCAAAAGTTCATGTTCTTGGATGTGACAAAGAATTACATTTTTATTTTTACTAACTATAACTGAAATATAGAATTTCTTTCAATTATGAGTGTAGGTAACATATGCTGGTATTATTAGCTTTCCTCTGTAATTAACAGACATTATATTTATTTTCATGACACATATAGACAACTCAACATGTCATTTAATGTCATCATTATTTGAAATTATAATTATAGTAGACCCACTAGAAGGTCTATTTTTAATTGATTTGTAATTGTAGAGAAAGATTCTATCTATTTTTATATCACAAATATTTAAAACTTTTTCAACAATTATATTTCAAACTGTTTGGCTTCCTTTTTATTCCCTATGCATTTTTTTTTTGCATTTAAAAATACTGTTCTGAGAGGACACACAAATGGAGAAGGTCTGCTTTTTAGAGGCAATTGATATCTGCCAAAAAGCCTACTAGTTGTCCATGACTGGACTGGCTTATAGCCACTTAGTTCACAATAGTGGATGATTCACAAGGTGAAAAAGTGGTGTGAGAGTAACACTGATGGGAAAAATGTGGTCATGGCATAGAGCCATTATTCTTCACCCATTAGGTGACTGTGAGCTGGGTTAGAGACATGCAAGGCTCTAAAATCAGAGGTAGTTTCCCTGGAGGGAGGGCATAGCGGTTATGTTTGTAGGGTTGGGCATGACCTGTTGCATTGGTTGGTGCGGACAGATGCCATATCATTTGTCTACCCTGTCTTCCTCCTATGCAATCTTTTTCACATATCCCTCTAACTTTCTTCATATTACTTCCAAACACCATTTTGTAATTTAGAAATTATTGAGAAGATGTCTCTTTTTGAAAATGTGTTTAGAGAGAAACCAGTATATCCCTTGGCTGCTTCCTTCTCCATCTATTCCACTTCTGGGCTGGACATTCTGGGAAATGCCATATATAGGACTGTAGGAAGTGAATTCTAAATGTTTTCTATTTTACAGAATTTTTTTCATTTTCTTAAAAACTGAATTTATCTCGATGCACTTTTAAAAATAGTAATCATTGTAAGTACTAGGTAAGAAGTTAGGTATTTGAGGATAATAGTGAAAATAGAAAATCCCATTTTAAATTTAAAACCGTATATCGATCAGTGGCTTTAAAAATTTTTTGACTGTGACTTACAGTCAGAAATGCATTTTACATCCTGTTCCAGTGTACAGGTGCACATACACAGGCACACACACATTCACAATTGAAACAGAATTTTTTCATTTATCTCATCCCATCTATCCCATCCCATCCTGTCCTGCCCCATCTGGCCCCGTCCTACCCACTGCTTCATGTTCCATCCCATCTCATCCCATCCCATCCCGTTCCATCTCATCCTGTCCCATTCTGTTCTGTTTGATTCTATCCCATTTTATTCTATTTTTTAATTTAAGAAAAATGTTGAATAGGAGTGGTGAGAGAGGGCATCCTTGTCTTGTGCCAGTTTTCAAAGGGAATGCTTCCAGCTTTTGCCCATCCAGTATGATATTGGCTGTGGGTTTGTCATAAATATCTCTTATTATTTTGTGATACAAATCAAAACCACATTGAGATACCACCTCATGCCAGTTAGAATGGTGATCTTTAAACAATCAGGAGACAACAGATGCTGGAGAGGATGTGGAGAAATAGGAATGCTTTTACACTGTTGGTGGGAGTGTAAATTAATTCAACCATTGTGGAAGACAGTATGGTGATTCCTCAAGGAGCTAGAAATAGAAATTCCATTTGACCCAGCAATCCCATTACTGGGTATATACCCAAAGGATTATAAATCATTCTATTATAAAGACGCATGTACTTGTATGTTTATTGTGGCACTGTTCATAATAGCAAAGACTTGGAACCAGCCCAAATGCCCATCAATGATAGACTGGATAAAGAAAATGTGGCACATATATACTATGGAATACTATGCAGACATAAAAAAGGATGAGTTCATGTCCTTTGCAGGGACATGGATGAAACTGGAAACCATCATTCTCAGCAAACTGACATAAGAACAGAAAACCAAACACCACATGTTCTCACTCGTAAGTGGGTGTTGAACAATGAGAACACACGGACACAGGGAGGGGAACATCACACACTGGGGCCTGGGGGGTTGGGGGGACTAGGGGAGGAATAGCAGGTGCTGGGGGGATTGGGGAGGGGTAGCAATAGGAGAAATACCTAATGTAGATGACAGAGTGATGGATGCAGCAAACCACCACCATGGCACGTGTATACCTATATAACAAACCTGCGCGATCTGCACATGTACCCCAGAACATAATAAATAAATTTAAAAAAAAGAAAAAATATTGACCTTAACCCAATAAATTGATTTTATAGCTCACTAATACATCACAATCTGAAGTTTGAAAAAATATTGGCCTAAATAAGGTTTATGCTTTTGATTTTTAAACTTAGTTGAGAAATGACTCACTACATTTTCTCCCTCTCTCCATAGCACTTATTACAGTGAAACAAAACTCAGTGAGGGGGATTAGCTGGAGGAACTAACGCTGAGTACCTACTATGCACTAATCATGTTATGTTTGTTTTGTTATCTCTTGTACTCCCCCAAACCATCTTGGGGAGTAGTAACATCAAAGCTGCATAGTGGCTCAAATTTTTATTTTTCACTTCTGTGTCCCCACCACCTATAATAATGACTGGCATGTATCAGGCATTCAACAATGACTTGTTAAGTGAGTCTTATCTCAAGTTTACAAATAAGAACACTGAAGCTCAGAGGGGTTTGTGACTTGCTTAATATCTCAGAGATTATAGATGGAAAGTGTAGGCTTAAAAGTATTTGTGATGGCTGGAGCTGTGGTTCATGCCTGTAATCCCAGCACTTTGGGAGATGGAGGTGGGTAGATCACTTGAGGTCAGGAGTTCAAGACCAGTCTGACCAACATGTTGAAACCCCGTCGCTACTAAACATACAAAATTAGTTGAGTGTGTGGCACATGCCTGTAATCCCAGCTACTTGGGAGGCTGAGACAGGAGAATCACTTCAACCTGGGAGGCAGAGGTTGCACTGAGCTGAGATCGTGCCATTGTACTCCAGCCTGGGCAACAAGAGTGAAACTCTGTCCCCCCACCCAAAAATGAAAAACGTATTTGTGATTCCCAAGTCATTGTATATTAAGAAGAGGTATGTCAGTTGTTAATTTGGCTTTATGAAAATGGGATAGTTTTGCATGCTAGAAAGTTTGGTGTGGTGGTTTAACACTTTTAAAACAAGTTCTGGTCATGAGGAATTGAACTATGTTTTTATATTTTTGATTATTCATTCATGCCGAGGTGGTCAAGACTGAAATCATATGAATATTTTGGTCGCAAATCATGCATTTTGAATAGAAGCTTTTCTTTCTTACCACCCAAAACAAATACAACTAGCCACTCAGCCGACTGAGTTCTGCTTAGCAAACTGATGACCCTGCTGGAACTGCTGATGCCATTGAGTAAACACAATCTGAATCATCCAAGGGCTAAGTCTGTCCATTTGAAGACTGGATACACCCTCACAGCTCTCTACAAGTCTTAACTTGATGTAACGCAACCACAGGATAAGGTCATTGTTATTATTATTATTATTTTTACTAAGGCAGAGACCTTCTCTAAATCTGGACCAAAGCTTTGCCAATAAAATCATCCTAAGAGAAACTCTGAGCCAAATTAGCAGTGTCTTCTCCTTTCTCTAGTCTTGCAAAAAAAAACTTTAGCAATAGGCTTTCCCAAATAAAGGTGGCACAGCTGTTGTCTGGGGTAGAGCCATTGCCCTACTGCCTAAACAATGGGTGGCTCACCACCCCAGCAACTGGGGACTGACAAGACTGAGACATCTAACAACTAATCATGGATCTCTAGGAGAGAGACAAAGCTGCTTCACAACTCTCCAAACAGAATTGCCTCTAACCGTGTGAAAAGAATTTGATTAATAGATTCAGAGAGTTTGGTGGGAACCACTGACATCGAAGCACAGAATAGATTTGTAGGAATGTGAGGCTGGCAGATTGTTTCAGGCTGAGCCTGGAGTTGAGCCTTGGAGGAGGATACTCAAAGCATAGCAACTGGAGTCTTATGCCTTTAAATGTGGATTCTCAGTGGCTTTTCATTCAGCTGTGGCCAGACTCAATGAGTGGGCAGTCACCTAAAGTGCAAAGTTGCAATTTATTAATACAATTCTTTATAGGTAGGCCATTAAAACCAGATTGTTTATGTTCACTGGGATAGGTCATTCTTAGTGATAAAGTCTTTGGGAAAAATTAATAATCGAACTCCAATGAATACAAAATTCATGTGAAAGTAATTGAGGCTTCTCTAAAGACATTCTTTTATTGAATTATGTTGAACTATTGAGTCATCATTTTCTATTGCAGGATTATACATGTGATTGACATCAGAGGTTTCCAGTCATTTCTGACTTCAGTAAGGATTCATCTCTGGTTTTGTGTCTGGTTTAATTAAAAAAAAAAAAGCCTCAAGAGATACTTAGCATTCACAGACTTAGCTTCTGAGCTATTCCATTTTGCCTGCTTGTTCCAAGCTCTGCTTCTTGATTCCCTAGACCTTATTATTATTATTTTGAGAGGAACAACTTAGACTATTGGAGCACTGTCCAATTTGATACATTGATTGGCTCTTAGTGTTCAATCACTGCCTCTGTCTCAGCTACTCTATTTTTTCCATGAACACCCCCAAAGCATGTGATAGCAACCTTCCTGTTTGATTTCCTGTAATTGGACTTTTCTCGAAGGCCCTATTTGGGGATAACTTGGGCTTGGAGATGAGTCTCAGAAATCTTTGTCAGCATTTTCTTCTTTTAACAGTACTGTAGACATACTGATAGGAGGGAAAACATCTACCACATGTCAGACTGTGCTGGAGACTCCAGAGGAATTCGCTGAAACAACAAATTGACCAAAAATAAATATTTACCATAAAGGAAGTTTGTCATATATTAGTAATTTTGTGTATCATAATGATAGTGTTGCAAATTTTTATGTGACCTTAAATATTTGTGTCTATCAGAAATTTTCAGGGTTTTGGAACTATTTTTATAAAGCCTGGGATACTTGCAAGAATGTACAATGTTTCTATTCAGTTCTCAGATATTTGGAGTGTGTTTATTTGTTTTTGGTCAATTAGGCCTGCTTAGCTTGTTTGGCAGTCTTTCATGAATTTAAGTTTGGCTGCAGCTCTGAATTTTCCAGAAGGAAATTCATTAAAAATAAGTGTTTCCAGGCTGGGCACAGTGGCTCACGCCTGTAATCCCAGCACTTTGGGAGGCTGAGGTGGGCGGATCACCTGAGGTCGGGAGTTCGAGACCAGCCTGACCAACATGGAGAAATCCCATCTCTACTAAAAGTACAAAACTTAGCCAGGCGTGGTGGTGCATGCCTGTAATCCCAGCTACATGGAAGACTGAGGCAGGAGAATCACTTAAAACTCCGGAGGTGAAGTTGTGGTGAGCTGAGATCACACCATTGCACTTGAGCATGGGCAATAAGAGGGAAATTCTGTCTCAAAAAAAAAAGGTGCTTCCAATCACCTTTATTGTAGTAATTTATCAATAAACCACATTTACTGATAAATTTTATGTGTGCTAGTATAATTTTACAATTAAAAATCATAATTTTGATTTGCAATTCCTTCATTTTATGTATTTTGATTTTTAAAATTTAAAGTTTATTTTTTACCTAATGATGCCAACTTATATAGAGAAATTTCACCATTTTGACTGTGTATTACTTTTACATATTAACAATTTTAATAAAGAAAATTTTATAGAAAAAGCAGGTTTAAGGAAATACATTTTTTGTTTAATATGCCTGAAAGCAACATTAGGTTTTTAATGTTATTTTAACACTGGAATGTGAAAGAAAATGTCAAGAAATATTGGTCTATATAATGTCTTCTAGATTAAGTGGTTCGATACTTGTAAGCATTGTTGAACTTTTTGTCCTAAATATACTAAATACTAATTTTTAAGTGGTATTACTGTTTTTTTTTTTTTTTTTTTTTTTTTGAGACAGACTCTCATTCTGTTGCCCCGGCTGGAGTGCAGTGGTGCAATCTTGGCTCACTGCGACCTCCCCTGGGATCAAGCGCTTTTCCTCCTTCAGCCTCCTGAGTAGCTGGGATTACAGGTGCACACCACCACGCCTGGCTAATTTTTTATATTTTTAGTAGAGATGGGGTTTCACCATGTTGGTCAGGCTGGTCTCGAACTCATGACCTTGTGATCCACCCTCCTCGGCCTCCTAAAGTGCTGGGATTACAGGCGTGAGCCACTGCTCCCGGTCAACTGTATTATTGTTTTTGAACATTCCTTTGTATAGGCAAAGTTGCCATCATCAAATTATCATTGCAAGTTTAAAAAGTTCTTTTAAAAACTGATTATCTGCTTTTATCCTACCTGTTTTCCTCACTTTATCTCACAGCTACTAAATGCAGCAGGAATTACTGTGTTCATTTTACAGGTAAGGAACTAAGACTCAGAGAAGCTAGGTAACTTTTCACAGTCTTTGACTCAAATCAGCACTTAAAGCAAGAATGAGACTGAGCTCATTTCAGTTCAAACGCTTGTTCAGATCTCTTAAAAAGTAACCTCTTTTTATTTCAACAGGTTTTTATAACACTAATTTTCAATAATTTTGTTTCATTGGATTATAAGTAGCTGGTACCTAAATAACTATAGGCTATTTTAAGGGCCTGTATGTAGCAGATAATCTGAGAATCTTACTCCTGTCCCCTTGGGACTTACTATGTCTAGGCACACTGGCTAACTTCTAATTGCTAGTATCTCTATGTTTTCATAGGCTATCGGTGCTGGGAATTAATGCCCTCCCTCTACCAATGACTGACAGAAGTTGGTGGATAAATACCCCAATTCCCTCACCCCTGGATGAGATAACTGCGATACATGTTCTATCCTATCTCCCAGAATTCCCTTCTCCCAGTGGCATTAAAGTTCAGTTGCCCTGAGTAGTAATTTGCACAGTAACACATTATTGACTTTCTTCTCTTTCCTCCCTTGCTTTGCTTTTCCTTCAGTGGTATTTTCTGTGATCACCTCCAAATTAAGTACTTTCACTTGAATCCTTATCTCAGCATCTCCTTCTGGGGTAACTCAAACTCAGATACCATCTTCCCTACTGGTTAAGGTATATTTGGAGGTAATATTTGGAGTTAAGGCATATTTGGAGGTAAATCTTTCATCCTGCAGCATGTTGAAGTCCAATCCTAATCTGGGACCTCTAATTCTGGGATTCACAAAGATAGCCTCCCATTTGCCTTGTGAGCTGGCTGTTTCCTGCTTTTGCTTCCTTATCTCTGTGATTTTGTTTCTCCCTGGAATTCTCTACTCCCTGGTTCTTTTTTTTTTTTTTTTTTTAATTGCAATGCATTTGGGGCTGACTCTTGTTAGCCACTTTACCTAGTCTCTTGACATTGCATGTTGCTTGCATGTATTAGTTGTATATTGTTGCATAACAAATTACCAGCAAAACTTAGCAGCTTATTACAGCAGACATTAACTATTTCACAGTTTCTGTGGGTGAGGAATCTGGGTGTGGCTTAGCTGTGTGTCTCTGCCTCAAGGTTCCTTATGAGTAGGTGGTGGGCAATCTGTTAACCAGGATTATGGCCTCATCTGAAAGTTTTGTGCAGGGGGAGATCTGCTTCCAAACTCACTCATGTGGTTCTTGAAAATCCTTAGTCTCCTGCCAAATGAGCCTCTTCACAGGTTTACCTCATGACATAGTATATTAGTCTGTTTAGGTTTCCATAAAAAAAAAAATCACAATCTGAGTGGCTTAAACAGCACATGTTGATTGATCAATTGACAGGGTTTCACTGTGTCACCCAGGTTGGAGTGCAGTGGCACAATGTCTCACTGCAGCCTGTGACCTCCTGGGATCAATTGATCCTCTCATCTCAGCCTCCTGAGTAGCTGGGACTACAGGTGCACACCACCATTCCTAGCTAATTTTTTATGTTTTGTAGAGATGGGGTTTCATCAAGTTGCCCAGGCTGATCTTGAACTCCTAGCCTCAAGTGATCCACCTGCCTCAGTCTCCCAAAGCGCTGGGATTATAGATGTGAGCCTTTGCGCTTAGCCTGGACATTTACTTTCTCACAATTCTGGAGGCCAGAAGTCTGTGATCAAGGTGATGGTGGACAAAATTGTGTGTGTATATGTGTGTGTGTGAGAGAGAGAGAGCTCTCTTTCTGGTTTGTGTCACCGTGTCCTCATGTGGACTTTTCTCTGTGTGGGGAGCAGGGAGAGAGTGGCAGAGAGATCTCTGGTGTCTCTTCTTCTTTTGTAAAGACACCAGTCCTATTGGATTAGGCCCCTACTCTCATGATCTCATTTAACTTTAATTACCTCTCTAAAGGCCTTATCTGTAAGTATCATCACATTGGGAGTCAGGGCTTCACCAAATAAATTTAGGCCTGGGGAGGGGCACAATTCAGTTTCTAATACATGGCAGGGTCCAGAGAAGAGTAAGCTAGCAAGTAAGCCAGAGAGTATCCAAGATGGAAGCCATGGAAGCCATAGCCTTTTCTAGCACTAGTGTCCCTTCAGTCTCACCATAGTCATTTGTTTAGTAGTGAGTCAGTAAGTTTAGCTCACACTGAAACAGAGATGATTAAATGACAGTGTGAATATTAGAAGGTGAGGATCACTGGGGATCATTGCAGAAGCTGCCTACCATGCTCCACTCCTGTGTCAGAGCAGTTTTTAGACTCCTTTCCTATCCTGTGGACTTTCCCCAGTTGAACCAGCTAGTTCCTGACTGTCCCACCAAAGATGGGTCATCCCACTGCAGATGGAGAGCCTATGGGACAGTACTCAAGGCTGAGGGCTTCGGGGTCAGGGAGACCTGGGTTTGATTATTTGCTTTGCTGCTTATGACCTGCATGACCTTGGACAAGTTTTTAAAAACTTCTCTAAGACCGAGTCTCTTTCATAAGCAAATAAAAAATAATTATAGGCCCAGTGTGGTGGCTCACACCTGTAATCTCAGCACTTTGGGAGGCCTAGGCAGGTGGATTACTTGAGGCCAGAAGTTTGAAACCAGTGTGGCCAAGATGGTGAAACTCCATCTCTAGTAAAAAAAAAAAAAAAAAAATTAGCCTGGCATGGTGGTACATGCTTGTAATCCCAGCTACTCAGGAGCTGAGGTAGGAGAGTCTCTTGAACCCAAAAGGCAGAGGTTGCAGTGAGCCAAGACCATGCCACTGCACTCCAGCCTGGGCAATAGAACAAGACTCCATCTCAAAAAATACATATATATTAAAAAGAAATTACAGAACTCTCTCTGTGTTCCACCAGAAGCTGACCCAGAGGAGGATTTGAGTGTAAATTGTTTGGGAGGTGATCCTAGGAACCACCAGCTGGGGAGTGGAAAAATGAGACAGGAAAGGGAAGAAAGCCAGCGAAGGTTGTGTTATCCAGCAAGGAACTACCACGGGCAGATAGAGTGCAGTCCCACCAGGGAGCCCTGGAAGTCAACGTGGAATGTGCATCCTAGAGTTATTTCAACAAACGGGCAATGGATCTGGGGCTTTTGCTCACCGACTCCCTTGTTTTCATTGGTTGAAGGCTGCTTCTGGGGGCATTAACTCTTCAGCACTGATTTCTCTTTTGCATAGGCCAGTCATGCATCTGGTGCTGGGAAAACCCGCTCAGCAGGGAGTCACAGATGTTCATAGTAAGCAGCTTTCGAGTATAGACGTGAATATGTAATGTAGTACTGTTCAATAGAAATATAAGACCACCCACAAATTCATGCCACAAATGTAATTTTAAGGTGTTTTAGTAGCTGTATTTAAAAAGTAAAAAGTAACAGATGAAACGATTTTTTTTTTTGTTTGAGACAGGGTCTCACTCTGCCTCCTGGGCTGAAATGTAGTGGTGTGATCACTGCTCACTGCGGCCATGCCCTTGTAGGCTCAAATGATCTGCCCACCTCAGCCTCCCAAGTAGCTGATACCATAGGTGTATACTAGCATGCCTAGTTAATTTTTCATTTTTTGTAGAGACAGGGTCTCACTGTGTCGTCTAGGCTGGTCTCAAACTCCTGGGCTCAAGCTGTCCTCCTGCCTCAGCCTCTCAGACTGCTGGATTATAGGCATGAGCCACTGCACCTGGCCAAAATTAATTTTTATAATGTATCATATTTAATCCAGTATATCAAAACTACCATTGCAACAAATAATATAAAAATATTGAGATATTTTACATTTTTTTGTTCTAAGACTTTGAGGTCCAGTGTGTATTTTAGACTCATAGCTTATCTTGATTTGGTCTAGCTGTATATGTCAAGTACTTGTAGCCACATGTGGGTGGTGGTTACCACACGTGGCTACAAGCTATGGTCAGCATGGGCCTTGTGGATATGGAGGGTACCTACATCATCTACCATAAGTACCCATTTCATTAAGGTTTTGTGAGATATGAGGTCATATGCATATAGCATCCCAAATTTTATAATGTTTCCTATAGCCAGCATTAAGGGGATCCCACTAGTAATTAATAGGTTGTGATTCCTAGAGGGAGGTATTCATGGAACAATGGTTGAGACAGGAAAAGCTGTATTCTGAAGGGGTACACTGAGATTTTAGGGACTGTGTTAGAAGCGTGGCTATCATCTAAAATATATAGGTTCCTTTGCCCCATTTATCTTGGCTCTGCTCCCCTAATTCCCCAGACATTTAGCAATCCGTGAATCAAGCTCAGGGATAAAGCAAATATTGGTAAGATTATGTAAGAAGGAGAATGAATCAGTTGTATTTATGTGCATATGAAGAGGAAAGAGAGGAAGCTCTATTCTAACTAAGGGTGTTATAAACTGAGAACTTGGGTGAGAAAGGTACACACAGATCAATTTATGGAACCTTGTCAGCAAAGCTGCTTTTTAAATAGCACTTAAAGACTTTTTGGCAAAACAAAAGTGAAACAACTGGAACTGCTCCAGCCTTAGGCTTGTAGAACCACCAGTCAGTGAATGTCAATAAACAGATGCACATTCCTACCTTGAGCCACGCCTCCTCCCCCACATGCTTCTACAATTCCTCCATACTGGTACCCAAAGATATTCAAACGGTTTACAAAATCAAGGCTTAACCCACGCTCACCACAGCCACACTCTCTGGTCTCTTCTCCTTTGGCCATTTCCAAATACACTGATTTTCCTTCCCAGATTTGCACTTCAGAGCAGAGCTTGTCTTCAGCTAAGAGATTGTCTTGCGCCCCCATGCCTGGCTAATTTTTGTATTTTTAGTAGAGATGGGGTTTCGCCATGTTAACCAGTCTGGTCTTAAACTCCTGACCTCAGGTGATTCACCTGCCTTGGCCTCCCAAGGTGCTGGGATTAAAGGCACGAGCCACTGTCTCTGGCCCGAGACTGGAAGTGTTTGGAAGAGTATGGGAAAAATGTGTTCCAGGCAGCGAAAGTGAAGCCTAACGGGAGTTGGGCAGGTTGGAACTTACACAAGTGCTTCTGCTCTCCAAGCAATGAACTCTGATATAAGGCTGTGTCTGTCCAGAGGAAAAATGCGCAAATTGCAGAATGACTAGCAGAAGCCTCTCAAGAAGGCCTTGGCTAGGAAAGACCAAAGACTAATAGATCTTTGCACCCTGGAGAACAGGTGTTCTTTTAAGGTAAACTGAATACGGGGGAAGTAGGTGGAGTTGGGAGCTGGATTAAGCCATAGGAGTTGGTGGAAGTCCAGCAATGCTGGAGGAAGACAGTTTGTGGAGACCAGCGTGATGGGGGATGCTTTAGGGGGACATCTCTTCCAGGAATGCCCCGTGAGGCAAGTCTGGTTTCCAGGTATATCAATGCTCTGGGAAGCAAAGACTTAGTAATATAAAGCAATGAAGGAAAGGAGGCAGGTAGAACAACCCCAGCTTTAGGCCAGTGGGCCCTGGCAGACACTGGCCTTCAGCAGTATGGGAAAGAGGAAGAACAGAGGAAAAATAAGAACAAAGTAACACTACAGGAAACTAGTAATCAAAACTGGGTCCTAGAATCAGAGAATTAGGGCAAGACTCTCTGGCTGTTGTGTTATTGATCTAGTGGGCTTTAAGTTCCTTGAATAGTACCCAGCTTTGAGGAGTGCCTAGGGCAAAGTTTTGTTTGTAGAAAGGATTTAAGCTGAATCAGATTTGAAGATTAAGTGGTTGACCAGTGGGTAGAGGTCCAGGCATGTTGTAACATGATATACCTAACTGATGACTTAAAGCATTTGGGTGCACTAGTAGTGTCTCAGTCATTTCTGCATTCATTTCTTGGTTGCATCAAACGTTTCTTATATATCATCTCAAATCTTCTCTAACCTTCCTGTCTGTGGGGTCCTTGGCCATTTGTTTTCCCCAGCTTCATGGCAACTGGCTTCACCTGGGCATAACCCAGTAATGCCCTGTCTTCTGCCCCCCTGCATTTCTTGCTTGCTGCTGAGGGCTTTCTCCATAGCCTCTAATGTGTGAGATGCTGTGGGATCTGGACTAGCATCATGTACAAGCAACCTAAAAGTGTGGGGGCATTAATGTTCTGTGAGGTGAGCTGGCCAATGTGAGACGGAAGCTAGCTGATAAATTCCTCCTTCTTCCCACAGAGACGTCGTACCTTATGTGTCTAAGAAAATGATTGTATGTGATGGCACAAATCATTGTACCTGTGCTTGTTTCCAAACAGTGGCCAACTCAGAAACATATCCTCCTAATAGCTCTCCTTCCTTCCCCACTACACTCTTCTTCTTTCTATTTCCTGGGGATTGCACCTTTAATAAAGTCATAACACGTAAGCTTTTGCCTCAGGCTTTGCTGGGATACAATGATCCATTTCAGATTTGTGCTAAGGTCAGTAGCTTACAGCTCAGTGGCTGCACAGCCAAGCTGCACATGGGCTATAGAGCATTTGAAATGTGGCTGGTCCTAATTAAGATGTGGTGTGCAAAAAATACACATCAGATTTTAAAGATACAGTACAACTAAACATATAATAGATATCATAATACTTTTTCATTTGTGACCTGAAGTAATTATAATATTTAGATACATTAAGTTAAATAAAATGTACTATTAAACTTAATTTCTTCTGGTTCTTTTAACATTTTAAAATGGGGCTATGATATTTCCATTAGCCAGCATTTGTCTAGAGTTTGTGGAATCCACTTCTTAGCCCTTTATAAAAATTAGGAAAACACCTGGCACTCTCCCATCTCCTTTTGTTCTTTTGGCACTTCTTTTGTTTGCTGTGATTTCTTAAATGTTACTAATCAGTGAAAACAGGAGATATTAAATATTATTAATCAGTGACAACAGCTGTGAATAAGTGATACTTTCAAACCAGAGGAGTGCTTTTACTGGGGTCAAAAGAAATAGCAGCACATGTGCATTGACTGCATGAATATGTTAAAATGACCATCCATATTTGTTAATGCCTAATTTTGCAGAATGTTAGGTCTGTAACTTGAACTACAAATGAACTAGAGCCTCTGTTTGATGCCTTACTAAGCATATTAGTATAAATACAATAGGTGTAGAAAAGACTAACACTTTATGAGTGTTAATCTTCTGGTATATTTTATTATATGTATTTTCCATGCTCTAATTGAATATCATGAGCCTGAGGACTGACTTCTGTGCTTTTTTTTTGTTCACCGATATCATCAATTACATGTTTCGATTTGGTGGGCTAAATTAAATTTGTTGCAGGATTTGGCCCTGCCCCTTTCTCTGGAATTTTCTTGTGGCTTTCTTGCCTAGGGTATTTCATCATCAAATTGTCTTATTAAGCTCTCCTGCACATGACATTGGCTATGCACTGTATACAGTACAAGTCAAATAGCTGTGAATTCTATTCTGTTCTATAAAAAGATAAGGTTCTGGCTTAGAGTCACATTCCTTCTCTTGGAATTTTGTTCTGGCTGGATTGAAATATTGTTAAAGAATAGTTTGGTGAGAAGTTGCTTGGGGGGCAAGAGTTGAATGATTTCATACATAGAAGGAATGTGACTTGTGATGGAGGGAGTAGCCAATGTGAGATGGAAGCTAGCTGATAAATTCTTGAAGTTGTTAAGAAGTCAACTTCAAGCTGAGTAGGAAGTGGAGGGAACAGATTTTAAAGATTAAAAAGGAGAAATGGTTTTAAAACAACAAATTAAGAGATTGCTTGCCATGGCTTCACTCTATCTAGGTATAAGATTTTGGGGAGGGAGGGGCGCCAAGATGGCTGTGAGAAGGCAACACCAGAATGCAGCTCCCAGTGAATGAGACACAGAGGGCTAGAGGACTTCAGGATTCCAAATGAGGTGCTGGGTTCGTTTCTGTGGGACTGATAGGGCACTGAAAATAGCCCAGGGAAGAAGCTGCAGGGTGAGAGATGCCCAGGGGGGCAAATCAAGACGGTGGGGGTGGGAGGGGGGTGTCCCTGCTTGAAATGTGCAGTTGGCTCGGAGGGTCAGGGGACTTCATCCTCTCGGTGCTCCGATTAGGATCCTGTGCTTACCTCATCCCTCCTACAACCCACGGTCCACGAGAGCCCTGCCAGACTGTGGGGCACTGTGGGTAGTGGATGCAAATCTGAGCAGCGGCTCCCGCCGGGCGTGGCAAGTTGTCACATGGACCTGGGCGGAAGTTTGGACTAATGTCAGCGGGACGGACCGTCCCACAGAGGGAGGCAGAGTTGAAAGCAGGAAACAGACCATAAAACCTGGCAGGCCCCACCTCCACAGAACTCAAACTGAAGCCCTGCTAGAGAGCTTGGCAGCAAATACGCCAACTTAACCCCAAGCAGGAAGATCAAGCTGTGGGAGAGATGCCATTGGGAAGGCGGGGACCATCTCACCTGCAAACAAACTCCAGGGAAGGACCACCCACCCAACAACCTGACTGAACCCAAGAGAGCCCAGCAACGCCCTCTACAGGCCAAAAAAGATACAGCTCCAACCTCAATAGGAAAAAACGTCCACTCGGAGACACCTCCTGAAATCACCAACTTCAAAGATTAAAGGGAGATAAATCCTGAAGATGGGAAAAAACCAGCACAAAAAGGATGAAACCATCAAAGAACAGAACACCTCTTCTCCTCCCAGGGATCACAACTCCTCACCATCAAGGAAACAGAAAAAAGACAGAGAATGAATTTGACAAATTGACAGAAGCAGGCTTCAGAAGGTGGGTAATAACAAACTTCTCTGAGTTAAAAGACCATGTTCTAACCCAATGCAAAGAAACTAAGAACCTTGTAAAAAGGTTAGACGAAATGCTAACTAGAATAACCAGCTTAGAGAAGAACATAAACGACTTGATGGAGCTGAAAAACAGCACGAGAACTTTGAGAGGCATACACAAGTTTCAACAGCCGAATCGATCAAGCAGAAGAAAGGATATCAGAGATAGAAGATCAAATCAATGAAATAAAATGAGTAGGCAAGATTAGAGAAAAAAGAGTGAAAACAAATGAACAAAGCCTCCAAGAACTATGGGATTAAGTGAAAAAACCTAATCTACGCTTGATCAGCGTACCTGAATGTGATGGGGAGAATGAATCCAAGTTGGAAAACACTCTTCAAGATATTATCCAAGAGAACTTTCCCAACCTAATGAGGCAGGCCAACATTCAAATCCAGGAAATACAGAGAACACCGCAAAGATATTCCTCAAGAAGAGCAACCCCAAGGCACATAGTTGTCAGATTCAGCAGGGTAGAAATGAAGGAAAAAATCTTAAGGGCAGCCAGAGAGAAAGGTTGGGTCACCCACAAAGGAATGACCGTCAGACTCACAGTGGATCTCTCAGCAGAAACCCTGCAAGCTAGAAGGGAGTGGGGGCCAATATTCAACATCCTTAAAGAAAAGAACTTTCAACCCAGAATTTCATATCTGGCCAAACTAAGCTTCATGAGTGAAGGTGAAATAAAATCCTTTACAGACAAACAATTGCTGAGAGATTTTGTCACTACAAGACCTGCCTTATAGGAGCTACAGAGGGAAGTACTAAACAGGGAAAGGAACGACCAGTACCAGCCACTGCAAAAACATACCAAATGGTAAAGAATAACAATGCAATGAAGGAGTCATGTCAATTAATGGGCAAAATAACCAGCCAGTAACAAAATGGCAGAATCAAATTCAAACATAACAATATTAACCTTGAATGTAAATGGCCTAAATGCCCCAATCAAAAGACACAGACTGACAAACTGGATAAAAAGTCAAGACCCATCAGTGCGTTGTATTCAGGAGACCCATCTTACATGCAAAGACTCATATAGACTCAAAATAAAGGAATGGAAGAAGATTTACCAAGAAAATAGAGAGCAAAAAAAAAAAGCAGGGGTAGCAATCCTAGTCTCCGATAAAATGGACTTTAAACCAACAAAGATCACAAGGACAAAGAAGGGAATTACATAATGGTAAAAGGATCAATGCTACAAGAAGAGCTAACCATCCTAAATATTTATGCACCCAGTGCAGGAGCACCCAGATCCATAAGGCAAGTTCTTAAAGACCTATAAAGAGACTTGGACTCCTGCACAATAATAGTGGGAGGCTTTAACATTCCACTGACAATATTGGACAGATCAACGTGACGGAAAGTCAACAATGATATCAAGGACTTGAACACAGACTTGGACAAAGCAGACCTAATAGACATTTACAGGACACTCCACCCCAAATCCACAGAATACACATTCTTCTCAGCACCACATTGCACTTACTCCAAAACTGACCACGTAATTGGAAGTAAATCACTCCTCAGTAAATGCAAAAGAACAGAAATCATAACAAACAGTCTCTCAGATCACAGTACAATCAAATTAGAACTCAGGATTCAGAAAAGCACTCAAAACTGCACAATCACATGGAAACTGAACAACTTGCTGCTGAATGACAAATGGATAAACAATGAAATGAAGGCAGAAATAAAAATGTTCTTTGAAACCAACGAGAATGAAGACACAATGTACCAGATCCTATGGGACACATTAAAGCAGTATCTACAGGGAAATTTATAGCAATAAATTGCCCACATGAGAAACAAGGAAAGATCTAAAATCAACACCCTATCATCAAAATTGAAAGAGCTAGAGGAGCAAGATCAAAACAACTCCAAAGCAAGCAGAAGGCGAGAAATAAGATCAGAGCAGAACTGAAGGAGATAGAGACACAAAAAACCCTTCAAAAAATCCATAAATCCAGGAGCTGGTTTTTTGAAAAGATCAATAAAATAAACTGCTAGCTAGACTAATAAAAAAGAAAAGAGAGAAGAATTGAATAGATGCAATAAAAAACAATAAAAGAGACATCACCACCGACTCCACAGAAATACAAACTACCATCAGAGATTACTACTAACAACTCTATGCACATAAACCAGTAAACGTGGAAGAAATTGATAAATTCCTGGACACTTGCACACTCCCAAGATTAAGCCAAGAAGAATTTGAAACACTGAATAGACCAATAACAAGGTCTGAAGTCAAGGCAGTAATTAACAGCCTACCAACCAAAAAACTTCCAGGTCCAGACGAGTTCACAGCTGAATTCTACCAGACATACAAAGAGGACCTGGTACCATTCCTGTTGAAACTATTCCAAACAGTACAAAAAGAGGGAATCCTCCCTAACTCTTTCTATGAGACCAGCATCATCCTGATATCAAAATCTGGCAGAGACATGAGTAAAAAAGAAAACTACAGGCCAATATCCATGATGAACACTGATGCAAAAATCTTCAATAAAATACTGGCCAACAAAATCCAGCAGCACACCAAAAAGCTTATCCACCATGATCAAGTAGGCTTCATCCGGGGATGCAAGGCTGGTTCAACATATGCAAATCTATGAACATAATTCACCACATAAACAGAACCAAAGACAAAAACCACTTGATTATCTCAACAGTTGCTGAGAAGGCCTTTGACACATTTCAACAGCCCTTTATGCTAAGAACTCTCAATAAACTAGGTATCGATGGAACGTATCTCAAAACAATAAAAGCTATTTACAAGAAACCCACAGCCAATATCATACCGAATGGGCAAAAACTAGAAGCATTCCCTTTAAAAACTGGCCCTAGACAAGGATGCCCTCTCTCATCACTCCTATTAAATATTGTATTGGAAGTTCTAGCCAGAGCAATTAGGCAAGAAAAAGAAATAAAGCGCATTCAGTTAGGAAAAGAAGAAGTGAAATTGTCCCTATTTGCAGATGACATGATCATACGTTTAGAAGACCCCATCGTCTCAACCCAAAACCTCCTTAAGCTGATAAGCAACTTAGCAAAGTCTCAGGATACAAAATCAATGTGCAGAAATCACAAGCATTCCTATAGACCAATAACAGACAAACAGAGAGTGAAATCATGAGCGAACTCCCATTTACAATTGATACAAAGAGAATAAAATACCTAGGAATACAACTGACAAGGGATGTAAAAGATGTCTTCAAGGAGAACTACAAACCACTGATCAAGGAAATAAGAGAGGACACAAACAGATGGAGAAACATTCCATGTTCATGGTTAAGAAGAATCAACATTGTGAAAATGGCCATACTGCCCAAAGTAATTTATAGATTCAATGCTATCCCCATCAAGCTACCATTGACCTTCTTCACAGAACTGGAAAAAACCACTTTAAACTTCATATGGAACCAAAAGAGAGCCCACATAGCCAAGACAATCCTAAGCAAAAAAAGCTGGAGGCATCACACCACCTGACTTCAAACTATACTACAAGGTGACAGTAATCAAAACAGCATGGTACTGATATCAAAACAGAGATATAGACCAATGGAACAGAACAGAGGCCTCGGAAGCAATGCCACACATCTACAACCATCTGATCTTTGACAAACCAATCAAAAACAAGCAATGGGGAAAGTATTCCCTGTTTAATAAATGGTGTTGGGAAAACTAGATAGCCATATGCAGGAAGCTGAAACTGGACCCCTTCCTTACACCTTATACAAAAGTTAACTCCAGATGGATTAAAGAGTTAAACATAAGAACTAACACCATACAAACCCTAGAAGAAAACCTAGGCAAAACCATTCAGGACATAGGCACAGGCAAGGACTTGATGACTAAAACACCAAAAGCAATGGCAACAAAAGCCAAAATAGACAAATAGGACCTAATTAAACTTAAGAGCTTCTGCACAGCAAAAGAAACAATCATTAGAGTAAACTGGCAACCAACAGAATGGGAAAAAATTTTTGCAATCTACCTATCTGACAAAGGGCTAATATCCAGAATCTACAAAGAACTAAAGCAGATTTACAAGAAAAAACCAAACAAACCCATTCAAAAGTGGGCAAAGGATATGAACAGGTACTTTTTAAAAGAAGACAAATATGCAGCCAACAAACATATGAAAAAGTGCTCATCATCATTGGCCATTAGAGAAATGCAAACCTAAACCACAGTGAGATACCATCTCATGCCAGTTAGAATGGCAATCACTAAAAAATCTGGAGACAACAGATGCTGGAGAGGATGTGGAGGAAAAGGAACACTTTTACACTGTTGGTGGGAGTGTAAATTAGTTCAACAATTGTGGAAGACAGCGTAGCGATTCCTCAAGGATCTAGAAATAGGAATTCCATTTGACCCAGCAATCTCATTACTAGGTATATATCCAAATGATTATAAATCGTTCTATTATAAAGACATATGTATACATATGTTCATTGCGGCACTGTTTACGATACAAAGACCTGGAACCAACCCAAATACCCATCAATGATAGACTGGACACAGAAAATGTGGCACATATACCCCATGGAATACTATGCAGCCATAAAAAACCATGAGTTCATGTCCTTTGTAGAGACATGGATGAATCTAGAAGCCATAATTCTCAGTAAACTGACACAAGAACAGAAAACCAAACACTGCATGTTTTCGCTCTTAGGTGGGTGATGAACAATGAGAACACTTGGGCACAGGGAAGGGAACAACACTCACAGGGCTAGGTAGGGGGGTGGAGGGGAGGGGAGGGACAGTGACGGGGGGTGGGTAAGATGGGGAGGGATAACACTAGGAGAAATGCCTGATGTAGGCAATGGTGGGAAGGGGGCATGGAGACAGCAAACCACCATGGTATGTGTGTACCTATGCAACAATCCTGTGGGATGCAGGATGTGCATATGTACCCCAGAGCCCAAATACAGTAAAAAAAAAAAAAGATTTTTGGTTTTAGTCATAAGTCAACATGATAGCAGAGTATCTTACTTATGTTTTTGGTAATCAGTTTATTGTTATAGAAAATCAAGAAGATATACTCTCCAGAACTGTGAAAAAATAAAGCAAGCTGTTCATTCCCAAGCATATGTCTAATGATATTCTTTCAACAGATAGAGTATTTGACTTGATTCCAATAGCTAGATTCAGGGGTGAGTTTCACATGCCACAGGTGTATTTACTTCCCTTCTTTTGTAGCCCTTAAATTCTGTTTTCTTTGAAATTGTGTTTCTTTTCTTGTCAAATAAAAGAAACCAAATGTAGAGAAACAATCCTATCAGAAGATTCATTTTGATAAGAGAAGAATTAATTAAAAGTTAATTAAAGATGTGCTCATATATGAATTGTTACATTAATATTAACTTTGTTGAAAAGCATAAATAAGCAGAATGCTGGGACAATCACAGTAAATAATTTATTTCAAGCTAAATTCCCAAAACTCTTCTGTAACCTTTTAGGGAGGATACAGTGACATGTAGTATACTTAATAGGAAGATAAATTTATATCCCTCATTTATATCTCATTTATATCCCATGAGAATCTTTATGCCAGACAGATCCACTTGTAAAGTTGACATAAACTCATTGCATTTGGTGGCAATTGGGACAGCATCCCAAGGTTGTGTCAGTCTCCCACTGGATCAAGGCCCACTACCACACTCATGTCCAATTTGGTTTTGTGTTAAACATCTCTTAAAAATCACGATTGACAGCTTTCACTGCTCATAAAGTTAAGATGACTTTGTTAACATTTTATGGCCCAGAGAGGTAGGTTATCATAGGCAGAAAATAGAAAATAAACTATAGTTTAGATTTTGTTTTGGCCAACCAACATAAATTATAATCTCAACAGCAAATATCATCACAGCAGCCACATTTGAAAATTAGAAAGAATTGGGCTTGGTGTGGTGACTCAGGCCTGTAATCCCAGCACTTTGGGAGGCTGAGGCAAGCAGATTACCTAAGGCCAGGAGTTCAAGACCAACCTGGCCAACACAGCAAAACCCCGTCTCTACTAAAAATACAAAAATTAACCAGGCATGGTAGTATGCACCTGTAATCCCAGCTACTTGGGAGGCTGAGTCATGAGAAACATTTGAACCCAGGAGGCAGAGGTTACCATGAGCTGAGATGGCACTATTGCACTGCAGCCTGGGCAATGAAGCGAGACTCTGTCCCACCACCACCACACCATCACCACCACCACCGCAAAGGAAAAGAAAAGAAAATTAGAATTCCAGGGATGATGTTGGTGCTAAGCCTGGAATCAGGATTTGGCTAACCTGCAACTGCATAAGCAATGGGAAGTTTGGGGTTTGAGTCTGTGGCAATGTATTTTATTCGTGGTTGTCTTCCAACTCCTAACATAGCCCTGATGCTTAGTAAGCCTTCTGTAAATATTTGCAGAATATGCGAAGAGTAGAATGCTAGGAGTTGTGTTAGTGGCCCTGCCAACTCATCGGGGAAAGTATGAGATGTGTAATCTGGATGTGGGGCAGGAAAGGGAACAGGTGAAAGCTGTTGAGGTCATGAGAGATGGCAACATAGGGAAGAGTTGCTGAGGTTTTCTGGTATTTGCCATTGACATTTGTTTGCCTTGAGATTTTCACTTGTGTCTTTCTGGGAGGCACATTAGAGGTGCCTCCCAGAGGAGAGGTTGATCTGGATAAAGACATATCAGAATCCAGCAGAGAAAGGAAAACCTTGAGGTTGCAAAAGGAACATTAGAAGAATTCAGTATAAGGATACTAAAAACACTGAAAAAATGCTAAGTTCATCTATGAAAAAAATTTTTAATACTGATTCTTAAAAAGGGAATGAAAATTAAGGGCATAATTGCATGGATAGTATTTGTTACATTTCTCCTTTTTTAAAGCATAAAATGACATTTGGGCCATCACATTTAGTATAAGATGCTAATGATAAAGGTATTAATTGTAGGGCCAGGGAAAGGGAACTTGTGAGCATCTTTTGTACCAGGATTTATAATAATAAAGTGAGCATCTTTTGTGCCAGGATTTATGATAAAGGCTTTGCAAGTGTCATCCCCTCTGACTCTTACAATAAATTACTAATAATAAGCTCCCAATGCTTGATAAAGTACAAGAAAAACCCTCTGTTTTTTCCTTAGAATAATTCCATAATCAATGCACAATACATGCTTATTATGTTTCAAATGCCAAAGGAGACAGAATAAGATGGAAAAATTTATGTTCAATCCTTGCTATTTTCCATGATCTCTTCCCTTGTATATGAAATTACTATTAACAGTTGATATGTGGCCTTCCAATTATTTTTACTTGCATATATTTAACTTTTAAAATATGAAGGTAATTATTGAGGAGCACAGTTCATTGGAACATAAATATGAAATGATTTAATTTTTAAAAAATGACTTTCTCCCATATGTGGTATTTCAAATTTCCCTTTTTTGTTGGGTGATAAGTTCCTTAATGAAATCTCAGCCCTTTTCTATAGCTTTCCTGCTTTCAGTTACTATTAAAGTGGTTTTATTTTTGGTATTTCATGTTATATTTATTTTAAAACTTCAGTCTTATGTGCAATTCAGAGAGGGTCTCCTCCCCAGCCCCAGTGAAGGGTAGAGCTATGTGTGACTCTAGTTGCTGGGGTCTGTGTGGGAGCGGGGGAAGAGAGCTTGCTTACAGCTTTTTCTTGGTGACTGTATCTGCTATTCCAGTCTTTGTGAGCTCAATAAAAATGGTAAAAATATCAATATGCTCCATCTAAGAGAGACTTGTTTCCATCAGCAGTGGCGGGCATAGGTATCCCTTTGTCATATTTAGGTATCTCCTCCAGCCAAGGATGGTATCCAATCTCATTATTTGATGGGACACATCTTTTCCCTCTGCCACACCCAGGTATGGTAGTTCTAAGAAGAGTTATTTCAGTCTCAACTGCTTACTGAAACTACCCACCTCCAGAGCTGGCAGACATGTGGGATCTCATCTTCCATGTCTCTCAGAAATCAAGAACTCGAGGCAATTCTGAGTTTCTTTCCACCTGGCCTCTCCCCTATTCCTATTTGTCATCCCTCTGCTCTTTGCTATGTAGGGAGTGTGGAGCAGATCATCAGATCATCTGGATAAGCAGACATCAGATAGGGATAAAATGCCAGTCTTGAATTCTTGCAGTCACCCCAAATCTTTACAAGTGATTCTCTTGGAGTATCAGTAGAGATTGCCTACCTTGTTTTGGGGAAAGGGAAGCAATCCTCTCCCCATCCTCCATGGCAACTAGAGGGAATAAATTCTTGCCATGAATTTCTATTCTAAGGCTGGTGATCCCCTCTCCTCCTAGTTCTCTTTTTACATAGACTAGAAGAGGGTCATGTGGTGATGGGTGGTAGGACTGCTTCTGCATTTTTGTTTCCCCTTGTAAGGGCTGTGGGGAGGCAGGTGGCCTCAACGTTGGCTGCTTTGTGCACATAAAAACGTAGAGTGTTCAGTGACTCTGTCTTCAGCCCTGCCCCTTAGTGGAAATTCTGTACCAGGAGACAAATCCAAGCTGACATTTCGTTTCATATCCTCAGGCACTAGAATGTGCTGGCTTGCTGATTGGTCCCTATTTGTCCCTCTACCCAGGATCTGTTCTCCATCTCTTCTGTCCTGTAAGGTGCCCTGGAGAACTGACTTCTGTAGATTATATTATCTTGCCTTCCTTCTCCTCTTGCTTCTGGTTGGTTTTGACTAATGGGAGGCACTGGTGGGAGGTTGGAGAGTGATAGAGAAGGAAGTTGGGTTATTTATAACCCTGACCCTGTCCCAACCCAGGTTCCTCTGTGGCTTCAGCTGCTGCCTGGTGGCCTCTTTCTTAGCTCCTGCTGTTAACTATTCTCTCAGTTTAAGGCTGGTAAAACTTCCTGCTGGTGCTGATCCCCAAAGTAGTACCATCCTGTGTGGGTTTCCTCAATCTCTTGCTGCTTCTTTGAGTCTGTCCACACCTGTGAAAAGAGTCTCTTCATTAGAACAGTTTCAGTTAAATCCTTTGAGTGGGCCATCTGTTGTCTGCTGTGATCATGACAAATATGCTCCCCATTTCTATTAGCAAAGTATCTCGAGGTCTTGCATGTCATTACATATATATTTACTGACATGAGAAATGGCTGTATAATCTAATATGAGGAAACCTCAGACACATCCAAATTAGGAGGCATTCTACAAAAATAATCGGAGTGAACTTTTTTTTTAAGAGACAGGGTCTCTCTCTATCTGCCAGGCTGGAGTGCAGTGAAGTGATCGTGGCTCAGTGCAGCCTCAACTTCCTAGGCTCAAGCAATCCTTCCACCTCAGCCTCTTGAGTTGCTGGGACTGCAGGTGTATGCCACCAGACCTGGCAGATTTTTAAATGTTTTTTTGTAGAGACAGAGTCTCACCATGTTGCCCAGGCTGGTCTTGAACTCCTGGACTCAATGAATCCTCCCTCCTTGGCCTCCCAAAGTGCTGGAATAATAGACATAAGCTATTGTGCCCATTTGTTTGTACTCTTTAAAAATGTCAAGGTCCCTGGGTGTGGTGGCACAGGCCTGTAGTCCTGGTTTCTTGGGAGGCTGTGGTAGGAGGATCACTTGAGCCCAGGAGTTTGAGGCTGCAGTGAGATATGATCACACCACTGCAGTCTAACCTGGGTGATAGAGTAAGATTCTGGCTAAAAAAAAAAAAAAAAGTCAAAGTCATGAAAGACAGAAGAGGTATCATGACCACTGTAAAATTAGAGAAAACCAGCTTTATGCATGTTTGTGTCTTTCCATAAGGTCAGGCTTTTATTAATGCTATTTCAATCGCAAGAGTCACGAACACAGAATTCCCAAGGAGGCAATTCTCCTTTGCACTTTCTGTTCACTCAGTAGTCAGAGCCACATGCACACAGGCTCAAGCCACTCCACAAGTCAGTCAGTATTGCAAGCCATACATAGTAGTATACTTAATCAATATATAAATGTTACAGATTAAACATTCCACAACAAACAAAGTAACATTTAACAAGAGGAGAAAAGGGATAGAGAAAGGGGTGATAAACCACCAGTCTGGGGTGAGTGAAGAAGATAAAAAGAGTCCTGGGCTGGGCTGGGCTGGGCTGGGCAGTCTGTCAGTCTTGCAGGGAAGAGTATTGGATGTGGCAGAGCCTTCCGTGGCAGATGCTGAGTTCTTATCAGGAGTGGCTGCGAGACGATGTCAGTTAAGATGGTCATTTCGAGCTGCTGAAGGCCTGCTCTTTTATAGTCACATAGTCCTCTGGTGAGAACTGATAGTGTAAGAGTGTGCTTGTTTGTACCCATATCTGGTTGGATACAGTCTTTAATTTTTATTTTTTTTTGTTTTTTTTTTTTAAGATAAACATCTTATTCTTGTTGGCAAGGTGCCCTATGAAATATACAATGGAGTCTTTTTTTGTAAGATGGAGTTAGTTGTGTCAAGGCTGCTCTATACAGAAGGAAAACCAAGGAACTATTCCAGATTCAGGGAGACTTGAGAGACATGGCAAGTAAATGCAATACCTGGTCTTGGACTAGGAGAAAAAAAATTTATGAATTTTGCTGAAAATCACTAATGCATATGTGTGTATGTGTATATACATATATATATATACATATATACACACATATTTACATATGCATATTTATATGGAGAAAGAATAAGGCAATTGTGATAAAATGTTAACTTTGGCAATCTGTGTAAAAGGTATATGGGAATTCTTTGTACAATTTTTGTAACTTTTCTGTAAATCTGAAATTATTTCAAAATAAAAAGTTCATGCAGTGTTTCATAGCCCAGATATACGTAGCTACTGCAGTGCTGTTAGCCATTTGTATAGGTTGTCTCCCGTTTTTTTCTGTTACAAATAGCCCTACAATGAACACATATCTTTCTGTATATGAGCCAGTATTACTGTTGAATGGCACTGGAGAAGCAGAACTGTTGAATCAAAGGTCATACACACTCTACAGGTTCGTAGATTTTGGCAAGTTGCCAAAGACTGTTTAGCAAACACAAGATTTTATTCTATTTTAAAATTATGAGAAAGCATTTATTAAAAAGATTATAACCTATACAAATGTAATCTTTCAATCTGATCAAGTTTAGGTCCTTGGAGTTCAGAAGTTTAGCCAACTCTAAGTTATTTGCATATGTGTTACTGAGACACAGCAGCGACTCCTCTTAGGGGCCTTCTGGGTCCCCTCAAGCATAAAAATAAAGGAAAATCTTGAGTTTCTTCAAGGAAAATTCCAGGTACCTAGCTAGCTTTGAAAAATAAATGAGCAACCTGACAAGCAAGAAGGTAACAATAGCTCAAAACAATAGCCAAGGAAGTTAGAACCACAGAATGTTTGGTTCCCTATAGAAACTAAAGATAACACTTTAACACATATCACTGAGTTGTTTTTCAGAAACCTGGACACCCACCAAATGGAAAATGCCATCCATTGGCATATAGACTTCAGATAAGGGGGAACCAAGGACTGAACTCTTACTTTTGTTCTTTGTTCTAAATTTCTTCCCGAAGGATCTGGAGGAAGTTATGCCCACAGGCCACAGCTTAACATTCCTTTCTGCTGACCCCAAGTTTTTAGACAAAGCTTTACTTCCTTAATCAATTGCAAATCAAGGAATCTTTGAATCTACCTATACCTGTAAGTTCCCCTGCTTCAAGATATGCTGCCTTTTTAAGCCAAACCAATGTAAAACTTTCATTATTGATTTATGATTTTGCCGATAACTTCTACTTTTCTGAAACTTACCCCTGCCTTTGAAAACCCTTGATTGTAAGCCATCCAGGAGGTTGGGTGGTAAGTATGAGCTTTCATATTCTCCTTGCTTGGTGCCCTGCAAATGTTTTTCCTACTGTAAAACCTCAGTGTGGATATTTGGTTTTACTGTGCTGAGTGGGCAGACCCCAGTTCAGTTCCATAGCATTAACTGCTTTTCCCCACTTTAACAATTTCAATGCCCTGCCTGTCTGCATCCTTCCTTTGCCCTGGGGTTTGTAACTCAACTTCTGCCTCTCCGAATTCCAGTTAGCCAGAAATGCTAACAAATTTTAGTCAGGAGGGTAAAAATGTTAAAATACTACTTGCAGAAATTAATTATATGTGGCTTTTGTAATTAAGCATGACATTGCTTCCTTTCATGAACATACATAACTGTATTGGTTCATTCTCACATTGCTATAAAGAACTGTCTGAGACTGGATAATTTATAAAGAAAAGAAAAGAGGTTTAATTGGCTTATGTTTCTGCAGGCTGTACAGGAAGCATGGCTGAGGAGGCCTCAGGAAACTTACAATCATGGTGGAAGGCAAAGAGCAAAGAGTCATGTCTTACATGGCCAGAGCAAGAGCAAGAGAGAACGGGCAGGTGCTACACATTTTTAGTAACCATATCTCATGGGAACTCACTCATTATCATGAAAACAGCAAGGGGGAAGTCAGCCCCCATGATCCAGTCACATTCCACCAGGCCCCTCCTCCAGCACTGGAGATTACAATTTGACATGAGATTTGGGTGGGACACAAATCCAAACTGTATCAATAATCAATAATAGTTATAATCCTTTAGGAAACCAAGTGATCTAATCTCCAGGTTGAATTTAAAATGTTATAAAGTTGTTTTACGGTTTATAGAACACATTTGTGTTTGGTCTTTGAATATAATCACAAAATTTTAAAGATGAAAAGAATGCTGTAGAGCATTTGGTTCACTCTCTTCTTTTGTAGATGTGAAAACTGATTCCCAGAGTTTAACATGATTGAAACCACATAGCTGATAACTGGCACAACAAGGGTTAAATACCAGTTTTCTGACTTTTTAAACTACTCCTTCCTGCTTCACAAACTCTGACATGCAAGAGCTAGAGCATCTAACTTGGTGAGTCTGGGGCTGTAGGTTGAAAACATAAGTGCCTAAAGCTGAGGTAAGCTGAAGGCAGCCAGGGCTGGACACATCATTCAGATCTTTCTTTCCCCCTCTGTCAGAATTATTTTCTCTCCACTCCTTTCACTGTTTGGATTGATGAAGACCAGCATACGAAAGTAGAGCTGGCTTTTCTGCATAAGGTTGCTGGTGCTTATCTTCTCTAGAATGGGGAAGTAATGGTAACATTTTTTTTAAAGGTCATTTTAGGTTTTAATGATACAGAATAAATAGTACAGAGATTCTTTTTATGTCATCCAAGGATTTAATTAGGCATACTTTGACATATTGTTAATGGATATTTGAAAGCCTGATTTACTGAAGATAATATCTAAATAATTACACTCTGATGATGGAGGACTTTCTCTAAAAAAATCTATTAAGGGAGGAAATTGTTATTTGGCTTGAGTCAAGAAGACAGAGATACAAACAGTTGCTATAAATTTCCACACTTGTGTCCAGGGCCTGTGCTGTGTTGAGACCAGTGAGAGGCCCAGGGCACAACATTTAAGAAGGCACCTGCTCTCAGGGTTGCACAAATGCATAGTTGGCACCTGAGAGTGAGTGCCTGACCCTGCCAGTGCCCAGGACAGGCATTGCCGGGTGAATAGAATAGTGCTCGCATAGGAATTGATGCCTGTGCCAAGAACTGCATGGTGGATGTACCATCTAGCTGATGAAAATATCTTCCTCTTACCTTTGGTTGATGACCTAATAACTGGAACACTGTTTCTTATTAATAAGTTTGTGGTTGGCTGTAATAAACTCCACATAAAGCCACACCAGTTCTTACCTTGAAGGCATGCAGAGGGAAAAATCTCAACAGTTCTCTTATTCTCTGTATCTAAATTTCTTCTTGGTCTTTTTGCAGATATGATATTATTTCACCATAGAATTACATAGCTTGTTTATTTACTATTTTGAAAGCTTACCTAAGGATGAGTAACTTCAAGTTTAGTGAGTAAAAACAGACAAAACAACAGAACATAAAAGTCAAAACCACAAACCACAGACCCCTCCTCCTACATGACTTGTAGTCATGATTAAGTCATAAAAAATTTGTTATTTTTGAGAGAGAGTAAGATCCTGAAGGCCAAAGCCAATACTTGAAATCCTTCTGTTGAAAAAGGCAGTTTTGGATGCTTCCTAGCTAGGTTTCAATTGCTTTGTTTCAGACCAGTATGTCAAAATCTCTAAGGGTGAGGGATGGACATTGGGAATGTATAAAACTGCCTGGGAAACACTGATGCTCAGGCAGGATGGAGAGCTGGAGCATGCAGATGTGTCTATTTTCAGAGTGTCAGAAATGTTCACATTGTTAAAAGTTGATTTTACCATATGCTAATCTAAAGATGTTACCAACTAAAATTAAATTCATGAAAAAATATTATAACAATAATGAAGATAAAACAAAAAAAGTATGACCTTTACAAATAACTATTTGTTTATATTTTCTCCCTTTTAAGTAGTTCTTCTCTGGGCTTCATGGTCCTGTGACCTTTGCAATGTGCTATGTTGATTCAAATAGTGAATGAATTCCCTCTAAAATTCATCTGTTGAAACCTAATCTCCATTGCAATAGTATTAGGAGGTGGGACCCTTGGGAGGTGGTTAGATCATGAGGGTGGAGCTCTCATGGTTGGGATTCGTGCCCTTATAAAAGAGGCTTGAGGGAGCATGTTTGTCCCCTGGGAATGCAAGGACACAGCAAGAAGGTGACGCTTATGAAATAGCAAGCAATCACCAGATACCAAATCTATGGGCACGTTGATCTTGGACTTCCCAGCCTCCAGAATGGTGAGAAATGAATTTCTGTGGTTTGTAAATTACCTAGTTTAAGGTATTTTGTTATAGCAGCACAAAGTGGTTGAAGAGACAGTGACCCAGGGTCCCATACGGAGAAGGGCTTCATGCAGAACATTGATTTAATGTTCTACTGTCACCAACTAGAGATTTTTAATAATTTCTTAACTAGGGTTCCTCATTTTCATTTTGTACTGGGCCTCACAAATTATGTAGCTAGTCATGTCTTTATATATCTAAATATAATTTTATATTGCTGCAATATCATATGAATTTGTTTTTTCACACAAAATTGTATCCTAAGTATTTTTTCATGCCATTTTACACTATTACACTATTTTCATGATGATCAATTTTAATGATGTATGTATTATTCAATGAATTGTATCTATAATCAAGCTAATATTCTCATATCTTAATATCTCCTGTATTAGGTTGCTTCTTATTTTTCACTGATGCATATTCTGTAGCAATGGGAATCTTTGTGCATTTATCTTTATCTTTTGAAAATTTTTACATAGAATACATTATGAGGATGAGGACTACTGTGCTGGGCTGATCATGCTTCTCAATATGCCTAGGACAGGGCCAGTTTGTACCTGGTGTATTTATTAATAGTCCCCATCATTGCTCTTAGAAGTGTCATAGTTTGAGCTATATATTTTGTTTTTCTTGGCTATGACCATTATTATGGCCATTGAGTGCTTTTAGAAGGAAGGACTGATGAAAGCAAATGATCAACAATAAGCTATTACAACCCAATAACATTGAGAATAGCCACTTTGGAAAATAAAATACAGTAAAAATATGTCTTCTTTTCAAAAGTCTCTCAAAATAGGTTTAAATTCTTCACACAATCGCATAATTAAGAAAAGTAGAATTAATGAAATGAACAGTAATATATTTTGACATTTTAATTTTTAGCAAATATATAGTTATTAATGTCTCATGTTAGGAAATACCACTTACAAACCAAGATGTTACTTTTATTTGTTAAATCCACAATTAATTCAGGCTTATATTAAAATTTCATTGATCCTAGTAATATCAATTTAAAATTTGTGATAATTCAGAAAGGACTTTATATGTTTTTAATAATTTCAACTTTTATTTTAGATTCGAGGGGTACATGTGCAAGCTCACGGCCTGGGTATAATGAATGATGCTGAGGTTTAGTATGATTGCTCCTGCAGAAAGGATTTTAAATAAAGTTTCTCTTTGCTATGTCAAGAAAAAAGGATGTTGCTAAGTGAAGGAATAGTGTAAATAAGAGTCAAGGAAAAGGTGCTTATATACTTTATAGAATAAATAAAAGGCTTCAGTAACTGCGCTTACATAGACAAAGTGAGACGTCTCTGAAAGCTAAACTGATGCTCTGATTTGCTAACTCAAATAATTCTTAGCTATTTGTTAAATTAGGTCTTTATCCAAGTACGATCGCCATGTGCAGTTCTAGTTAGTACATGGACATGACCATGGCAAAGCCTCTTTTCCTTGAAAATAATGCACCATTGTTATTATATTACTTTTCTCTGTTTTAGGCAGGCTTGCCCCTTGAATTTGTTCCAAATGCAGGGTAGTTTGCCTCAGCCCAGTTCCAAGCCCCTGCTAGAGAGGCGATGTGGTCATTTGGAAGAAAGGGGGCACTCTGGCTTTTTGAGTTTTAGTGTACCTGTGCTGATTCTTTCTCATCTTTGTGGGCTTATCTATCTGCAATATTTGAGGTTGTTGGATGGATTTTTTGGATTTTGTTTTTTCCTTTTAACAGTATGGCCACTTTCCCACAGGGCTGCTGTGGTTTGCTGGGGATCTGCTCTAGTCACCTCAGTTTTTCCAGTACCTGGATATATCACTAGTGATGGCTGTGAAACAGTAGAGATGGCAACCTACCCCTTCCTCTGGGGGCTCTGTCCCAGCAGGGTACAGACCTGTTGTTGGCCTGAACATGCCTGTAGGAGGTAACTGGAGACCCCAGTTGGGAGGTCTTACCCAGTCAGGAGGAATGAGATTGGGGACTCACACAAATAAATTGTCTAGCCACTCTTTCATAGAGCAACTGTGTGTGCTGGGGTACTGCTTCCTCTCCCAGTTGGCTTGGGATTTTCCAAGGCCGCAGACTGGAACATCTAAGTGTGTAGACAGCAAAGATGGTAGCCCACTCCTCCCTCTGGGAACTCTGTCCCAGGGATGAATCAAATCTCTGGCCAAAGAACATGGGCAAGGGTGACTGGAGGCCTTGGTTGGGAGGTCCCACCCCGTGAGGAGATATGGATCATATGTCTATATATGAGTCTTTGGTTGCCCAATGTCTGAGTCTGTATGTGTGTATGTGTATACATATATATGTGTGTGTGTATATATATGTATACACATATTTGTATACCTTCACTATTATTAGTACAGTCGTAGGAGGAAGAAGAGAGAAGTGTATTTGGTCATTGCCATTTTTAACTTGAAGGCAGAAATTGTGTTTTTTAATGCAACTCACAGAATGGGACATACTTTCATTTCATAGACTAATTTTCTGATTATCTCTATGAATAAATTGCCTTTTCCTAATAGCTAAGAACAACCAGTTAATCTAATTGATATTGAGGGATTTTAAAAAACTTCAGTTTATCTATAAAACACAAATAATACTATGTGCAGTATGGTGCTTGACACTTAAATTTTGTTAGTCTTATTTTTATATTAATGTAAAACTAGGATTGCAATTTATAATGGGTTTCATGCTGTGAGGCTGACACTATATTTTAGCAGCGGAAAAAAAAGATGAGTTTGATGAGTGGTGATCCTGTCATTTTTGTGGCTGAAGCAACTCTATAATGTACTTTAAAAAAATCATTAGAAACATCTTTCCTCACCAAATACAATTCTCTTATAAATATTTATAGCTCTCCATTACCCAGCCTTTTTATTACGGAGGCCCTCATTTACTCTGCTGCAGAGCTGTATCTAGTTTTCTTGGTTAATAAAGGACACACATTTTTCTTTTGAAACAAGAAAGAAACCAAATTGAAAAAAGCCCAAAATATCTGCTGTTAAAGTTACTTTCACATTAAAAAATTTTCCTTTTCTTTCTAAAACACACTATCAACTACTAAATAGTAATTCATGTTTATTGTCTGAAAAATTGAAAAACACACACATAACCAGGAATAAAAGTAATAAACAAAAACAACCCATGATTTTGCCACTTCCACTAGGTAGGTATCTTTTTAGATTCCTTTTCTGTACATATGCTCCTATGTATTAACTTTGTCATTTAATGATTTATTATGATCATTGTTCCTTATTAAGATATATAAGCCCAAATAATCAATTTGAGTGTCAGCATAAATCGTCCAGTTTATAAATGCAATAATATGTTTAACCAACTTCCTACTAATGGACATTTAGGTTATCGAAAATTTTCATTATAATAAACAATGCTGTGATGAATATTTATATGTGTGTGTGTGTGTGTGTGTGTGTGTGTGTATATATATATACACACACACACACACACATGCCTGTACATATACACAGGTATGTATACACACACATACTTGTTCATTGACTATTTCTGAATGGTAGATCCTTTGAAGTAGAATTTGTAAGTTGTAGGATGTTGACATTTCATGTTGTCAACCTCCAGAAGGGTGGAAATATTTCCGCAACCACAAACATGTACTCCCATGAATCCCCAGTTCACCACACCCTCTCTAGCATTGATAAATCATTCTTTTAATATTTGCCAATGACAAGTTCTCCATTTCTACCTCCAAATGTACTCCCCCACCCTTCCCCACCCTGCCCTTTGGAGCCTTTGTGGGTTCTGTGACCTCTGGCTTCCTCATGGGTCAGCCAGTGGAGCCACTGGCGGGACAAGCACAGATGGAAGCAGAGTGAGGTCAAGGTCGAGTCATTTATTTCTTTGCCTCCTTTCTGCCCGGTTGATGGTGGGTGGGCTGTATCTTTTTACCAAACGCTATGGCTTCCATTTGGTGGTCTCTACTCATTCTAGTTTCCAGCAACTTCTCCCTCACTTTTCCATTCTGACCTAGGGTGGGAAATGGATCTCTCCTGGGCTGCTGCTAGCCCCCGGGGTGCTTCATCATCCTTGGCTGATTTCCCTTAGCCTTTTCCACACTTTTGTAAAGTGTCCTCTTGTTAAACTCCTCCAGTCGCCCTGCATGAGTGTGCCATCCGTTTTCTGCCAGGACCTTGACTAATAGATGTGAAAAACATCTCATTTTTATGGTAACACTTTGTCTCTCATATATTATAGTTTCTCTGTCCCCATTTTTAAATTTCATCTTGTTTTCAGCATTGTTGCAGTTCAGTGTTAAATAGTTTCCTGCAGTCAGAATTATTGACCTTTTCCAGGTTCTATCATGTTTGGACAGTTTTTCCATGCCCTGATTAGGGTAATGTTCCTCCTGTATGCTTATAATTACCTTTTAATATTTATATTTTTAATTCATTTGAATTTTATTATGAAAGAAGGTATGAATTAGAAATAAAATTTTCTTTTTCTGTTTGACCACAGATTTTTCTCCAGTTTCCTGGCAATACTTACTGAATACCTTTCTCACTGGCTCAAAGTCCCTCCCTATGACCATTAACCACTTACTTATTCCATTCTGTTTCATTGATTTCCTGGCTCCCTTGTCAAGCCCTTTTCATCTTTGTAACTTATTTATTTGTTTACTTTCTTACTTACTGAGACATGGTCTTGCTTTGTCATCCAGGCTGGAGTGCAGTGGCGCCATCTCAGCTCACGGCAGCCTCTGCCTCCCAGGCTCAAGCAATCCTCCCACCTCAGCCTCCCAAGTAGCTGGCAGCACAGATGCATGCCACTGCACCTGGCTAATTTTTTGGCATGTTTTGCAGAGTTGGGGTCTCACCATGTTGCCAGGGCTGGTCTCAAACTCCTGGGCTCAAGTGATCTGCCCACCTTGGCCTCCCTAAGTGCTGATATTACAGGCATGAGCCACTACACTTAGCCTATAACTTTAAAATATATTTAAAAATCTGGTAGAATAAGTTTCTCCTATCATTCTTTTTCAGAAAATTTCTGGATATTCAATTTTTAAATTTATTATACTTTTAAACAAACTGGGAATTATTTTTTTTGGAGTTATCTCTCCACCCAAATTTTCTTACAATTTTATTTGGTATTCTATTATATTCACATATTATTTTGCAGAGAATTAATATCTTTTCAATTTTGACTCTTTCAATCCAGAAATATAGTCAATGTACATTTACTTAAGTCTTTTAATGTCTCAGTAAAATTTCTTTACTCATATTGTGTACAATTCTTTATAATTAAAAGTAAATAGTCATTACTGTTGTGGATTTTTCATTCTTGTTATAAGAAGATGAAGTGAGGGACAGACAGAATTATTCCAGTTCTTGTTTTGAAAAATCACTAGCAAATTTAAACTCATAAGCCACTTTGCAAAGCATTTCAGTATTTTTTCTAACATTCATACTCACAGTAACTGAACCAGCAATTTCACATTAATCTATAGTTATATAGAATAATTATTAATTCATAAATATATAATAGATTTCCACATCTAAGACCATGTAGTACCTTAACACTTTAAATCTTACCAAACATTTGTGGCATACCACAATAACCAAAGAGGATAGAAATTAATATATACAAATTAATTATATATAAAAATAAAAACTCCAAATATATACATTTCTAGCTGAGCAATTTCAATGCTAAAAAAATTGCATGCAGTTTGAATAGCCCTAGATTTTCCAAAGCTCTTGCTAAAATGTGAACAATTTTTACTGCAATAAGATGAACGATGAACATTAACTTGAGAGAATTTAAGCACACTTAACATGTAACTTTTTGTTTTGTTTTTTTGAGATGAAGTCTTGCTCTGTTGCCCAAGCTGGAGTGCAGTGGTGCAATCTCAGCTCACCGCAACCTCCACCTCCCAGGTTCAAGTGATTCTCCTGCCTCAGCCTCCTGAGTAGCTAGGATTACAGGCACGTGCCACCATGCCTAGCTAATTTTTGTATTTTTAGTAGAGACAGGGTTCCACCATGTTGGCCAGGTCTCAAACTCCTGACCTCAGGTGATCCAGCAGCCTCGGCCTCCCAGAGTGGTGGGATTCCAGGTGTGAGCCACTGCAGCCAGCCAATATGTAAATTTTTCAAAGTTACTTCTAATTCACTTTCAAAATGAGTTTAGCATTGTTTTAGAAACTTATGAATGTTAAAAGCTCTTTATAGATATACCAAACTAAATTTCCAAGTACCGTTACGTTTTTTATTGTGCATCTAAATTTTGTATGCATTGTTTTGAATTTTTGAATTAAGTTAATAAACTTTTCTTTTTATTGCTAATGTTTCAATTACTTGCAGGATGTAACATATATATTGTCTGTACTTAGCAAATTGATAAACTGAGATATGGGAAGATTAAGTGGCTTCTAATACTATATTGGTCATTGCCTTATTTTAGGTTTTCTACATCTTTGACTTTTAATTGCAGGAGGCTTTTTACCAGTCTGTCTTGTCTCCAAATCACTGATCTTGGCCCTTTGTGCAGTGACTTCTTTAAGGATAAGTTAGAACATGTGCTTCTTGTTCAAAGGATTCAAAGGAAAATGAGAACCTCCAAAGCTTCTTTCATTTATGGAGTGATCTTTTAATGTCTACATTTGTATTCGGATGCCTTAAGTATGTCTGTCTCTTTTGTAATTTGAGGCCTTAGTCAAACCTGTCTCTTCCTCTCCTATTTTCCTGTGGTGCCACATTGTTACATCCTCTTCTTCACCTCTTGACAACCTATCCAAACTCACAGTGGAGGCACATACACTAACTCTTTCATTATGTTTTTGTTGATTTTTTTCACCTGAAACAAACACTTCAGTTTTTCATGGCATTTTCTTTGTGCCTCTCATATATAATTAACAATTATTTTGTTACTTTTTTAGTGCACCTATTTTAAGAATCCTTCTAATAGACACCTGAATGGCAGGTAGAGTCTCTTGTTTATCTTTCTATGCCTCATGGTGCCTAATATAGTTAAATTCTTACAAGTCTGTAGAACCGAATGGTGTTTTCTAATGCTAAGATTCACTGTATGATGTTGACATTAGCCACAGTACTCTTCCAATGATGGAATGGTTTAGTTATTGTAATTAGAGAAGGAAATTTTACTACTATAAATATAATGAAGATATTCATCATAAATATTTCTGTGGATGGTTGTAATGGGAAATCATCAATTATTTAATTTGAGTAATTTTTACTTTTGCATTATTTCCTATCATCAATTGTTTGAGTAATTTTTATTTTTGCATTATTTTCTAACAGCAAACTTCATGTAATCATTTTTGTAGTGGATTATTGTGGCTATCATTTCAGAGGATTGGCATTGGCTCTAGCTCTTGTTATCACTGGGGGAATAAATTTACAAGAGTCTTTCCAGTAGGTGAAAAATAATTTGGCTGGTTAATAACATTTTCTCTATTGTGAAAAAAAAGGCAATTCTACAAGATAAGATATGGCTTAGCACTTTTCGCATTAAACTAGCTCTAAATGAGGAAGTATTTCTAGGAGGTTTTTGAACATGAATCTCATCTACTTTTAGCTGGGTGCACTTGAGCGCAAGCATGCTGGACAGTGCTTAACTGCTGGACATGGCCTCATTTATTTTGATTTAGTAGGCGAGAACATGATAAAAAAAATCTGCAGTGGATCAATGGGAAGGGAGAATTTCAGCTTCTCTAGGGGTTAGTGAATATAGATGAAGTTTTTGCCTGTTTTTCAATAAAATTTGGATTGAACTTCTACCTGATATCCAAATGATTCAAGCAGAAAGATGGCAGAATTTAAAAGTCAGATAACAATGGATTATTATCAGTATCTTATGCATTCCAAAGGCATAAAGCATTCATTTTAGAAATTTATGTTTTCCTTACAAATTTAGTTAAATTGTATGTAATTGTTTTGAATTGGTTCAATGATGACAAAATGAATTAAGCCTGCTTTTTCTTGTCAATGAGTGAAGGAGTACCTAGCTTGTGTGCTGTCAAAATATTACTTTTCTAGACAAAGCAAAATAATGTGGAAAAAATATATATGTTGAAAATCAGACCTGCTTTTCAAGTCTTCCTCTACCCCTTAATGACTGGGGAGACCTTGGCAAAGTTACTTCACCTAAGCCTCAATTTCTTCCCCTGTAAAAATCAGGTAATTCCTGCTTCATATAGTTGTTCTCTGAATAAAAAATAATATATACAGAAAATGCTTACTATTGCCTGGTACATAGTAGGAGTTCAAAAAATCATAGCTATTTTAGTATCTGAAGTACTCATAATTATTAGAACTTAAAAAATCAGTAACATGTTTAATGGGACACTTAATGAGTGAGGAATGGCTGAAAAAAGCAAGAAAGTAGATACATTTAATGTTTTGGCCTAAATGGAGAGATTACAGGAAAAAGAAAGTTTTTTTTGAGAGAACAAAAAAAGCAAAGCAAAGCATTTCTTAGTGGATGGAGGATTTCTGTGCAAGGAGCAGTCCTTGTGTCCACCTTTTAGGTGGTGCTGGGCTCGCCATCTTCATGGTTCCACAGCAAGTGGTTTTTCTTATCAACCTTGGGTATGTGATGTCATTTACCCTTTCTTAGTTTGAACAAATCCTTTTCCAGCAGGACAATATGCACATTGCTCTATTGTACCAAATTTGTTTCACATTCCAAATTGGAAGGAATTTTCTATGCGCTTAATTATAATAGCATCTCTTGATATGATAGTAATCATCTAGTTGTCTATATTTATGTAGGTACCTAACTACAAGAGAAACTTTGCAGCAGAATATCTGTCTTTTTATTTTTGCTTTTTGCTGTTATATTTTCCTGTAAAACACATTCATAATAGTTTAAATAATTTCCTGGAGGAGTTAATGTGGCTAAGTCATCGTTCTTTTTTGGTGCTTCATTTTCTCTTTGACTCTCATGGAATGCTTGCTTTTGCCCTTTGGGTGTTTAAAGACCACATTTTGTAGGCCTAGTGTTCTTCTAATAGAAGTGACATAAGAAAAAGGAAAGTATGTAAGAAGTGGAGAATAGAGTAATTAAAGGAGTCTAGAGCGGAGAGATGTCAAAGAGTTTAGTTGGGTATTTAAGGAAATTAATGAATAACTCATCTGGGACTTAGAGATATTGACTTAAGTGGCAACTGATCCATTGGTAGAGCACAAAATGAAAGAAAAAAATCACTGTATTTAGAACAAAAATAGTGTGGTAGAAATAATGGGGCTAGGTGTGGTGGCCCATCCCTGTAATCCAGCACTTTGGGAAGCTGAGGCGGCGGATCACCTGAGATCTGGATTTTGAGACCAGCCTGACCAACGTGGAGAAACCCCCTTTCTACTAAAAATACAAAATTAGCTGGACGTGGTAGTGCATGCTTGTAATCCTAGCTATTCAGGAGGCTGAGGGAGGAGAATCACTTGAACCCAGGAGAGAGAAATTGCAGTGAGCCCAGATCGTACCATTGTACTCCAGCCTGGGCAGTGAGAGGGAAATTCTGTCTCAAAAAAAGAAAATTAAAAAAGAAGAAAGAATGAGGAAAAATTATTATAAATATAGTGTTCACCTTAGTATTCTTGTGAGAAGTTAGGCAAGGGGAACAGAACTCTATGAAAATTTAAAAAAATCCATGAAAAGTTTAAAATGTGAAGAAGAAAATTTAATGATTAATACAGAGAGAAGAGAGGCATATAGAACAAGTGTTAATAAGATATGCTGCTGTTTGGGTAAAAATGGTGTAGTTTGAGTAGAAAATTCTTGCAGTTTGAAAGGGAAAATGACTATTTTTTCTCTACTGTTGAAATAATATGAAAAATGAAGTAACAGATAGAAGAGCTATACTAAAATAGAATGTACAATAATTTTGGTTAGTAGAAAGGGATAGAAACAAGAGTTCTTAGATGATATAATGTAAAAAGAGAAATTTACTACAGTTAATGAATGAGTAGTCTTAAAAGAGAATGACAATATTTCTTTTTTTTTTTTAATAGTTATATTGGAACTCATGAGAGCATGACAATATTTCTTTCACATTCAGAAAACAGAGGCTACATATATCTGAATTAGTTAAAAACCACTCTGAATGCTCAAAAATAGAAAACTGGTTAGCTTCCATATATTGGAGACCTGTGCTGCATTCAAATGAAGATGAAGATAAGCAATTTCTGTCATAGACAGATATTTATGAGATATTTTAGGTGAACAACATAAAAAACAATATGCATAACTTTTTTGATAAAGAAATTATATATATATATATATATACTCTTATAGGAAAAATTCTCAAAATGCATTCACCAAAGAAAAGTGACTACTTGGTAAAATTATTCATTCATTCAATGTTTATTGTGTAAATTATATGCTAGCCACCATGCAGAACTCTGTGTAGGTAATTGTGAATAAAACAGATATACTCCCTGCTCTCCTGGCATTTAAAATCTAAAGAAAAAGGAAACACTTAAGAAGTAAACGGGTAAATAAGAATAATTAGACGGTGATAACTGCTCAGAAGGGGATAAGCAGGGTATGAGTATGCTGTGACACAGAATAGCATGGTGGAGGCAGGCACTGCTTAGATGAGCTGGTGGGTTGAGCCAAGCCTCTCTCAGGTGGTGATATTCAATCTGGCATTTGAAAGAAGGGAGGGAGCCACCCTTTGAGAGCTGGAGAAGAATATGAAAAGTGTGGAAGTGAAAAGCATATGCACAGATAACACATTTTTTTTTTCTATCTCCCTTTCCTGATAACACAATTTTTTTTTTTGAACTCAAGAGGCTCAAGGATGTGGATTCCAGGAATAGTTTTATAAAAATGGAATATACTAGAGTAACTTTGTTGTTTCTTTCAATGCTTGCATCATAAAATCTTTAGAACAGTCATGCCGCTATTCTAACATCATTTTGTAATTAGGGGAAAAAGCAATAAAGGTTAGGAAAAGTTGTCCAAGTCGTAAATGGTCAGAGGTTGAGTCCTTTGGAATTGTCAAACTTAAAGTTATTAATGATGTAATGAAGGGAAATTTTCACAGGAAAAACAGATAGGAATTTGAGAGGTGAAATAACAAGCAGCAACTATAAGGTGTGTTATTAGTTGCTAGATTTTGGTGGTTAGAAATTACAGAGCAGTGAGAACGTAAGATGTGACCATGAAGTAATGCCAGAGTTTTATTGAATTAAATTCGTCTTATTTCATCATTTGAAAGTCCCAATTTACAGAAAAAGGAACAACTCCTCACCAGTCCTGCAAGACCCAGCTCATGCCCTGTTTCCTTCATGAAGCATTCCTGACTATTCCAGCACAGTTGGTGTTTGTTTTCTGAATTTTTATAGCATTTGTAATAACGCTATCATTTATAATATTGCAATCAATACTAGCACTTGGTTGGGCTAACTTGTTTATTTTCTATTTGTTTTATAAATATGCCTTCTTCCAAATAAAAGTAAGACTTTCTTGTGACCATGTAAAAAGTGCTCAGAAAGTTGGTTCAAAAGAAGAACAATTTTTAACATACTTAAATACCTTAAACATTTTACTTTTATTTGAAATGAAAATGTGCATTCATTTGTCAGTCTTTCATTTTAAGGCAAAATTCTTTTCTTGCCATGTGAGTTTGTTGATTGAAATACTATGTCGTCTTCCTTGTATAAGATTCACCCATTATGAATTATCTAATTCACCTATTATGAAAGTTTTCAATTTCTCGAGCAAGATATTAAAGACATTCTGTAGCGAAATCTAAGAATATAATGCTTCTGGCATTTTACCTTTTCTCCAGTCTCTTTTAAAAGCTGTTACACTCAGACTTAATTCAACTCTAGTATTTTTTAGAAACTTGACTTTATTGTAACTTTCCAAAAGAAATAGCTGAACTTTTGTAGAAACAACTCTCCTTCTATCCTCATGCTCATTAGTTAATAGAATATTAAATTACATAATTTTAAGACAATAAAATTAAATTACATAATTATGATAACAAGTGCAACTGACATTAATAATTTGGAAACAAACTTAACTGACTGCTTAAAATATAACTCAACTGGTATAATTCCTGTGACTAGTAGGGCATATGTATAGATACTAGTCATGACAGTCAACATACTGATAGTATCAGTCAATACATTTTCTGGAAGAATTGGGGAAGTCTCAGTCTGTGACTGGATGTGTGAATGGAAGGCAGTTATAAGGGTTTCCTGCATATAAACTTTCTATATTAATTTTTTTTCATTTTAGTCTTTCAGCTTAGATGATGGTTTGACCATGATGGATCATTGAAACAATTACTGCATGATAGATCATTGAAACAATTACGTCATTAAGGAATGGTCACTGAAGTGTTTCCATCAAATAGTAATGTTTCATAGAGGAAGGTTAGAGTCTTCCTTGCATTAAATAAGAAAATGCATGTAAAGTGGTTAGCACACTATATGACACAAGATAGATGTACAGTCATTATTAGTTGAATCTCAATACATAATTTTTTTAAGACTAACAAGAAAGTTAAGGCAGCCTCAGGAGCATCTTTGGGATAGTCTATGGTGAGGATGGAGAATGTTCCTTTCCGGAGTGATATTCGGGATCTTTTAGTTATTTTGGGAAAAACATTACCTTTCTGAGATAGGACAGAATTGGTGTTTTCTATTCTTGCAGCCCCGAGTTCTGTTCTAGTTGAAAATTGGGAGCGTGAGGGAATTCTCCTTGCATCTCAATGAAAAGTTCAAGAAGATCTCTATCTTCTTGAACTTCTCTATTGCTGTGGCTTAAAGTGCCAGAAACAGCCATCAGGAAAGTATTCCTTGACTCAGAAACATTAATGCCATGTGCTAGATATCTGATTTAGTTCCTGCACAGCCATGAGATGACATCAACTCATTTATGCCTCTATGGCTTTATGTAGGAACAGTGGTTCTCAGCCTGAGGAGTCCTGGGGAGGAAGCCCCTGGTCATCCTTTCAGGGGTCCATGAAAGCAAAACCATTTTCATAGTGATACTGAGGTGTTATTTGCCTTTTTCACTCTCATTTTCTCATGGGTGTACAATGGACTTTTCTTTAGGCAAAATAATGTGTGATACTGCAACAGCACAGAGGCAGAATAGGACAATGCAGCTGTCATCTATTGAGCCAAATGTGAAAGAGATTTGCAAAAATGTAAAGCAGTGCTGCTCTTTCACTAATCTTTGTTTTAGAAAAATATATTTTTCATACACTATGCTATTTCTGATAACATATAATAAATTTGTTACTGAAATATATAAACAAGTTAAATGTTTTAAAATAATCTGTTTTAATTTTAAATATAGTCAAATATTGATAAATATCATTCATGTAAACAAAAAGCTCTTTGGGATTCTAGATAATTACTTTTAAACTTAAATAGTTTTTGGGGAACAGGTGGTGTTCGGTTATGCGGATAAGTTCTTTAGTGGTGATTTTGGTGGCACCCATCACCCAAGCAGTGTATACTATACCCAGTGTGTTGTATTTTATGTCTCAACCCCCCTCCTACTCTTCCCTCTGAGTCCCCAAAGTCCATTTATCATTCTTATGCCTTTGTGTCCTCATAGCTTTGCTCCCACTTACAAGTAAGAACATATGATGCTTCGTTTCCCATTCCTAAGTTACTACACTTAGAATAATGGTTTCCAGCTCCATTCAGGTTGCTGTGAATGTCATTATTTCATTTCATTTTATGGCTCAGTAGTATACATACATATATGTGTGTGTGTGTGTACATATATATACACATAAAATGAAGATTTATATATATATGCACACACATACCATATTTTCTTTATATATATCGCATATATAGTATATATATCAGAATATCTGGATAGACTATATCCTGGATACACACACACACACACACACACACACACACCCCATATATATATATATAGATTATATATATGTATTTTCAAGATATAGTCTATATCTATTTAATCTATCTCTATATCCTGATATAGCGTGTGTCAGGATATATATACTATATACAGCCAGGAGAAGAATATGAAAAGAATATTCATGAACATAAATCATGGAGATATATACACACACATACACACACACACAATATATATATGATATATTTATATACTATAATTTATGATTTTTATATATTATATATAATTGATATATGTGATATATATATATTCTCATATACCATATTTTCTTTATCCACTCATTCATTGATGGACATTTGGTCTGGTTCCATATTTTTGCAGTTGGACATTGTGCCACTGTAAACATGCATGTACAAGTGTCTTTTTCATATAATGACATTTTTTCTTCTGGGTAGACACCTAGTAGTAGTGGGATTGGTGGATCAAACGGTAGATCTACTTTTAGTTCTTTCAGGAATCTCCACACTGTTTTCCATAGTAGTTGTAATAGTTTACATTCCCATCAGCAGTGTAAAAGTGTTCCTTTCACTTCATCTACACCAACATCGATTATTTTTTGATTTATTGATTATGGCCATTCTTGCAGGAGTAAGTGGTATGGCATTATGGTTTTGATTTGCATTTCCCTGATTGTTAGTGATGTTGGTACATTTTTATGTTTCCTGGATATTTGTATACCTTCTTTTGGGAATGTCTATTCATGTCCTTAGCCCACTTTTCAAGAGATTATTTGTTTTCTTTTTTCTTGCTGATTTGTTTGAGTTCCTTGTAGATTCTGGAGATTAGCCCTTTGTCAGATGCTTAGTTTGTGAATATTTTCTCCCCCTTTCTGTGTTATCTGTTTACTCTGCTGATCATTTCTTTTGTTGTGCAGAAGCTTTTTAATCTAATTAGGTCCCACTTATTTATTTTTGTTTTTGTTACATTTGTGTTTGGGTTCTTAGTCATGAAATCTTTGCCTAAGCCATGTCCTGAAGAGTTTTTCCATTCTATAATTTTTATAGTTTCAGGTCTTAGATTTAAGTGTTTGATTCATCTTTAGTTGATTTTTGTATGAGGTGAGAAATAAGGATCCTGTTTCATACTTCAACATGTGGCTTGCCAATTATCCCAGCAACATTTGTTGAATAGGGTGTCCTTTCTTTACTTTATGTTTTTGTTTGCTATGTCAAAGATCAATTGACTGTAACTATTTGACTTTATTTCTGGGTTCTCTATTTTATTCCATTGATCTATGTACCTATTTTTATACCAGTGCCATGATGTTTTGATGACCATATCCTTGTAGTATAGTTTGAGTCAGGTAATGTGATGCCTCCAGATTTGTTCTTTTTGCTTAGTTTTGCTTTGGCTATGTGGACTCTTTTTGGTTCCATAATAATTTTAGGATTGTTTTTTTCTAGTTCAGTCAAGAATGATGATGGTATTTTGATGGGAATTGCATTGAATCTGTAGATTGCTTCTTGCAGTATGGTCATTTTCATAATATCGATTTTTATCCATTCATGAGCATGGGATGTGTTTCATTTCTTTGTGTCATCTGTTATTTCTTTCAGCAGTGTTTTGTATTTCTCCTTGTAGAGGTCTTTCACCTCACTGGTTAGATATATTGCAAAGCATTTATATTTTTGCAGCTGTTTTAAAAGAGTGTGAGTTCTTGATTTGATTCTCAGCTTGGTCACTGTTGGTGTATAGGAGTACTACTGATTTGTCTACATTGATTTTTATATCCTGAAATGTTAATGAATTCATTTATTAGATCTAGGAGATTTTTTTTTGATGAATCGTTAGGGTTTTCTAGTAATACAATCATATCATTGGTGAACAGTGACAGTTCGACTTCTTCTTTACCAATGTGGATGCCCTTCATTTCTTTATCTTGTCTGATTACTCTGGCTAGGACTTCCAGTACTATGTTGAATAGAAGTGATGAAAGTGGGCATCCGTGTCTTATTCCAGTTCTCAGGGGGAATGCTTTCAACTTTTTCCCATTCATGATAATATTGACTGTGGGTTTGTCATAGATGGCTTTTATTACATTGAGGTATGCCCCTTCTATGCCAGTTTTGCTGAGGGTTTTAATAATAAATCGGTGCTGAATTTTGTCAAATGGTTTTTCTGCATCTATTGAGATGATCATGTGATTTTTGTTTTTAATGTTTATGTGGTGTATTCCATTTACAGACTTGTGTATGTTAAACCATCCCTGTATCCTTGGTGTGAAACCTACTTGATCCTGGTGGATTATTTTTATGATATGCTGTTAGATTTTTTTAGCTAGTATTATTTTTGAGGATTTTCTTTGCATCTATGTTCATCAGGGATATTGGTGTGTAGTTTTCTTTTTTTGTTATGTCCTTTCCTGGTTTTGGTAATAGGGTGATACTGGCTTCATATAATGACTTGGGGAGGATTCCCTCTTTCTCTGTCTTTCAAATCATTTCAGTAGGATTGGTATCAATTCTTCTTTGAATGTCTGATAAAATTCAGTTGTGAATCTATCTGATCTTGGACTTTTTTGTTGGTAAATTTTTTTTACTACCATTTCAATATTGCTGCTTGTTATTGATCTGTTCAGCATTTTTAATTCTTCCTGATTTAAGCTAGGAGGATTGTGTATTTCCAGGAATTTAATCTCCTCTAGTTTTTTTTAGTTTATGTGCATAAATGATTTCATAGTAGCCTTGAATGATCTTTAGTATTTCTGTGGAGTCGGTTGTAATATCTCCTGTTTTGTTTTTAATTGAGATTATTGGATTTTCTCTTCTTTTCTTGGTTAATCTTGGTCTATCAATTTTGTTTATCTTTTCAAATAACCAACTTTTTGTATCATTCATCTTTTGTATTTTTTGTTGCAATTCCGTTTAGTTCTGCTCTGATCTTTGTTATTTCTTTTCTTCTGCCGAGTTTGGGTTTGGTTTGTTCTTGTTTCTCTATTCCTTGAGATGTGACTTTAGATTGTCTATTTGTATTCTTTTAGACTTTTTGATGCAGGCATTTAATGCTATGAACTTTCCTCTTACTATCATTTTTGCTGTATCCCACAGCTTATGATAGGCTGTGCCACTATTATTGTTCAGTTAAAAAAACTTTAAAATTTCCGTCTTGATTTTATTCTTGATCCAGAGATCATTCCAGAGCAGATCATTTAATTTCCATGTATTTGCATGGTTTTGAGGGTACCTTTTGGAGTTGATTTCCAATTTTGTTTTACTGTGGACTGAGAGTACTTCTATAATTTTAGTCTTCTTAAATGTATTGAGACTTGTTTTGTGGCCTATGATATGGTTTATCTTGGAGAATGTTCCATGAGCTAATGAATAGAATGTTTATTGTGCAGTTGTTGGGTAGAATGTTCTGTAAATATCTGTTAAGTCCATTTGTTCTAGGGCATAGCTTCTTAAGTCCATTGTTTCTTTGTTGACTTTCTGTTTTGATGACCTGTTTATTGCTGTCAGTGGGGTATGAAAGTCCTCCGCTATTATTATGTTGCCATCTCTCTCATTTTTTAAGTCTAGTAGTAACTGTTTTATGAATTTGGGAGCTCCAGTGTTAGGTGCACATATATTCAGAATTGTAATATTTTCCTGTTGGACTAGTCTTTTTATCGTTATGTAAATGTCTCTCTTTGTCTTTTTAGACTATTGTTGCTTTAAAGTCTGTCTCATTTGATATAAGAAAAGCTACTCTTCCTTGCTTTTGGTGGCCATTTGCATGGAATATCTTTTTTCACCCCTTTACCTTAAGTTTGTATGAGTCCTTATGTGTTAGGTGAGTCTCTTGAAGAAAGCAGATACTTGGTTGGTGAATTTTTATCCATTCTGCCATTTTGTATCTTTTAATTGGAGCATTTCAGTCATTTGCATTCAAAGTTAGTATTGAGATGTGGAGTACTATTCTATTCATTGTGCTAGTTGTTGCCTGAATACCTTATTTTTTTCATTGTGTTATTGTTTTATAGGCCCTGTGAGATTTATGCTTTAAGGAGATCAATTTTGGTCTATTTCAATGTTTCATTTCAGAATTTAGAACTCTCTTTAGTAATTCTTGTAGTGCTGACTTTGAAAAACAACTTTATCTTTCCTTCATTTATGAGGCTTAGTTTCACTGGTTACAAAATTCTGGTTGATAATTATTTTGTTTAAAGAGGCTAAAGATAGGATGCTAATCACCTCTATCTTGTAGGGTTTCTACTGAGAAATCTGCTGTTAATCTGATAGGTTTCCTTTATAGGTTACCTGATGCTTTTGCTTCACAGCTTTTTATTCTTTCTTTTGTCTTGACTTTTGATAACCTGATGACTATGTACCTAGGTGATGATTTTTCTGTGATTAATTTCCTGAGTGTTCTTTGAGCTTCTTGTATTTGTATGCCTAAATCTCTAGCAAGACCAGGGAAGTTTTCCTCAACTATTCCCTCAAATAAGTTTCCCAGACTTGTAGATTTCTCTTCTTCCTCAGGAACACCAATTATTCTTAGGTTTGGTGTTTAACATAATCCCAATACACTGTTGATACTTTCCAGTGTACTTTGTATATCTCTAAGTATGTGATACGGTTTGGCTGCGTCACCACCCAAATATCATCTTGAATTATAACTCCCACAATTCCCACATGTCATGGGAGGAACCCGGTGGGAAGTGATGGAATTATGTGGGTGGGTCTTTCCTGAACTGTTCTTGTGACAGTGGATCAGTCTCATGAGATCTGATGGTTTTAAAAATAGAAGTTTCCCTGCACAAGCTCTTCTCTTATCTGCAGCCATGTGAGACATGCCTTTCACCTTCTGCCATGATTGTGAGGCCTCCACAGCCATGTGGAACTGTAAACCTATTAAACTTCTTTCTTTTGTAAATTGCCTAGTCTTGTGTATGTCTTTATCAACAACATGAAAACAGACTAATACAGTGTGTCTTTCATTTCCAGAAGTTGTGATTATTTTTATTTGTGATACCTATTTCTCTAGAGATTTTTTCTTCTAAAATATCTTGTATTATTTTTAAAATTTCTGTAAGTTCATTTTTACCTTTCTCTGGTGCCTCTTTGGGAAGCTAATAAGTGACCTCTGAATTCTTTTTTTTTTTTTTTTTTTTTTTTTAGCAATTCAGAGATTTCATCTTGGTTTGGATCCATTGCTGGTGAGCTAATGTGATCTTTTTGGGGTGTTATATTGTTTTGTTATATTACCAGAATTGTTGTTCTGGTTCCTTCTCATTTGGGTAGACTATATCAGAGAAAAGATCTGGAACAAAAGGGCTTCTCCTCAAATTCTTTTGTTCCATGGGGTGATCCCTTGTTGTAGTGTTCACTCCTTCTAGAAATGGGGCTTCTTGAGAGCCACACTGTAGTGATTGTTACTGCTCTTCTGGGTCTAGCCATCCAGCAGAGCTACTGGGCTTCTGGATAGTACTGGGGAGTGCCTGCAAAGAGTCCTTTGATGTAATCTGTCTTCTGAGCTCTCAGCCATGGATACCAGCACCTGTTCTTGTGGAGGTAGCAGGACAGTGAATTGGACTGTGTGAGAGTCCTTGGTTATAGTTTGGTTTAGTGTGCTGGTTATCTTGAATGCTGGTTATGCTAGCAGTGAAGCTGTCATGTGTACAGACTCAGGAGCTCTGGTTAGCTACGATGTTACAGGTGTTAGAATTAGCTGTTGTTTTCTTCTTTCTTGGAGCAGGATTGTTCTATTATGAGTTATTGTAACGGCTTGAGTTCTTTGGCCTCCAGCCAGAAGGTGGTGCTTTCAAGAAAGTGTCAGTTGCAGTAGTATGGAGGGGGATACAAGCTTGCTCTAAGGTCACCTAGATAAGTATTCAGGTTTCTTAGGTGATAGGTGGGGCCACAGAGCTCCCATGAGTTTATGTCTTTGTCTTTGGCTACCAGGGAAGGTAGAGAAAGACCATCAGGTGAGGGCAGGGTTAGGGATTTCTAAGCTCAGACTCTTCTTGGGTGCGGCTTGTTGCATCCACTGTGGGGGTGGAGAAAGTGGTTCTCAGGCCAATGGAGTTATGTTCCAAGGGAGGTTATGGCTTCCTTTGCTGCTTCATATAGGTTGCCAGGGAAGTGGGGGAAAGCCAGCAGTGACAGTTCTCACTCAGCTCCCAGGTACACAGCAAGGCTAGTCTCACTCCCACTGTGCTCCCTCAACAGCCAACAAGGCTAAATTTATATCCAGGCCTCCAATGTGCAGGGCTCAGATCTTCCCTCAGGCTATAAGCTTCTCCACTGAGAAAGCAAGTGGGGCTTGCAGGCTTCACCCCTCCCTGCCTGCTGTGGCTTCAGTGCTCTTATCTGCATTTCCCATTCATCCCCTGGATTCTGCCCAGGAAAGTTCGCTCTCAGTAAAAATTATTTCAAAGTTCAGCTGGAATTATCCTCTCTGTGGCCCTTCCCCAATTCTATTGGCTGCCCTCCCCATGGACACCTGTGAGACAAAGTCAGAAATGACTTCCCTGGGGACTGGGAGTGCCTATAGGGCTTTTTCCCCTGCTTCTTCTACTTTTATATTTTGCTCCACTCTCTAAATTTTTTCCAACTCTAGGTAAGGGTTAAACTCTTCTCCTAGGATCTGGATTTTCAGGTTCTCCAGTGAGGATGTGTGCTTGGAGGCAGACTTTCCCCTTCTTACACTTTGGGCATTCGGTTTTTCAGCTGTCTCATGGAGTTTGCAGTGGTAAGTTGTTTCTTTCAAAGGGTCTGTGAATTCTTTCAGTTTTCCTGATATGTTTCTGTGGTGGTTCTTGGAGCAAAAGTTTGTAGTGTGAGTCTCCACACGCTTTTCTGTTTGTCTGAGTGGGAGCTGCAAGTTAGTTCTGCTTCCTATTTACTATTCACCCCAAACCTCTATGTAATTTTAATAAGTATAAAGAGGTCCCAGAACCAAAACGTTTGAGAACCAATGATGTACAAGGAGAGAGCATGGACTGAACTCTAGAAATGGTACAATCAAGGGATGTTGAATTTCTAATAACCAATTAATGTTTAACAGATTATATTACTCTGGTTATTTTATTCTAAACACTTTAGAATGAAAATAAGTAAATTCTGAGAACACTTAAAAGTTTTGTCTCCAACTTTTGAAGCAAAACCAGACACAATGAAAATTAATGAAAAGAAAAAAACACAGACAAAAGTTTCTAAAGAATTATCCTAGCAGGAGAGGAATTGATGTGAAGTGGGTAAATCCTCATGATTCTGGAGGCCTTGATGTCTGATATCAGGGTGTCAGCATGATCAGGTCCTGGTGAGGACTCTCTTCTGGGCCGCAGACTGCCAACTTCTCATTGTATCCTCACCTGGTGGAAAGGCAGCTAGGTAGCTCTCTGACCTTTTCCAATAAGGGCACTAATCTCATTCGTGAGGGTTCCATCCTCATGACCTAATTACCTTCCAAAGCCTCCACCTCCTAATACTGTCACATTGGATGTTAGGAATTCAACATATAAATTTTAGGAGGACATAAACATTCAGTTCATAGTACTAAATTAACTAATGCTTGGTTAAACTTCTTTATTAAGTTATTCTTTGTTATATGTGCTGGCAGCCGTAATGTAGTTTTAACTGATACAAGGAAGAACTAGCTGCTCAAATGCCAAGCCAATATAGACATCCGTTTAAAAAAGTACTGGTATTCTCAAAATAGTGGGGATAATTTTATATGTAGATTGACAGTTTGTGTAACTACTGCCTTTTAGTGGCATGCATTACATGCTGAGATTCATCTTTTCTGAGTCATGATTATTAACAACATAACCTATTTGTATATGTTTAGTTTTTGAGGGCTGTATAAAAATAGGTGAATATTCCAGTGGTATCATTAAGATTCAAGAGCCACTGTAAAGGCGGGTCCCTGGAATAACATTTCATTAATTGCTCACATAGTTTTCAGTCATTAGCAACCCCTAATTATTCTGAAAGTTCATCCTTGAGTATGCATTCCTTAAAATAATATTTATTATTTGTTTCATATTGCAAAAGGAATATGTGTTCATGGTAGAAACCATAGAAAGCATGGAGAAGCAAAAGGAATTAAAAATCACAAGTGAGTTCTTCTCATGAAGATTACTCACACTATTAATATTTTGATAATATCCTTTCAGTTTTCTTGGCATATAAATCTATACATATATTTTTTCTTTTGCAAAAAGAGGATCATACTATACATACTGTTTTATAAGTTGCTTGTTTTCTCTGACAGTGTTTCATAAACATCTTTCTTTCAAGTATGCATTATATTAGTACTCATATTATCTGAAGTTCTCCCCATATTTTTTATCACTCTTAGATTATGAGAATGCACTGTGATGACTTGAAGGTTGTATTACTCAGGGTTCTTCATTAGAATATTCTACCCAAGTATGTGCACATTTCAAAATCAGCCTTACCTGCTTGACTCTGCAGAATCTGTTCTATTTACTTAGATTAGAGCTAATGGAGAATAGATCAGGCTGAAGTCCAGAATGGCAAAGAAAAAAAGATGAACAACCCAGACACTGAGATAAATTGGAAGGGCTCCTGCAGTTCAGAACCAGAGGGGTTATTATGTAATGAGACTAGCACACTGAAGATCCTCCAGCTTGCTGCACCATGAGTCACACACAGGACAGGCAGGTTTGCATTTTTCACTTATTGCTGTTTTTGCAGCACATGATTTTGTTATTTATTTGAATGATGGGAAAGACTACGGTGGACTGCCCTGAGGGTTGTGATAGTGAGCTGGAAACAAGGGCCGGACGACCTGAATGTGAAGTGCTGAATATATGTGGATGTGGAGCAACAGAGGAGGTGAAGCCAGGATGTGAAGGAACCCTACAGATTTAAGGACTGTGCTATATCATAGTGGCAAATCAAGCCGTATCATCTCCCTCTCTCCCTCCTCCACCCCTAAATTGCTAAGTCTGTGACCATGTGTTAGCCTGACTGATATAACAGCTTGAAACGAGGCCATTTGAAATATAAGATGAAATCTTGGGGATAGGCGAAAAAATATGCCATTTTGAAAAGCCGTCTTCTACTAAAATCATTGCATAATGGCATTCAGCAGCATTAAAAATGACATGGAGAAGAAATAGTGCTTCGAGAATAGAATTGCTCTTAGCTTTCTTTAGTGTTCTGAGGAGTTTTTCCGGAGAAATGTACTCCTGGTGGATTCGGTAAAACTAGATATCCAACAACTGCTATAACTGGGAGAGGCTGTGCTCCATACAGCACTGGACTGTGAGTGGTGCCAAAAAAAAAATGAGTCTCTTTTCTCCCCCATTCCCCTTCACCCCCACAAAAGAAAAAAGCTCTTAGTGATGCCTAGTTCTTAAAATGTGACCTTGCTGAGAAAATTAGTGTCCCAGTCTGCACAACTTACAAAAAAACCCTTGCATTTTCTCAGAAAATAAGAATTTCATCTTAAGAATAGGAGGGGTCAAGGAATGGGAAGTAAACAGAGAAAGAAAAAGGAGGAAACTCACATGTGTGAAGAACCTACTAGTCCTTGTTACTTTGCATATATCTTCTCAGTTAATGCTCCCAACTACTCGGTAAGTGGCTTAATTAGTATTCCCATTTCAGAGGAGTTACTGAGACTCAGAGAGGATAAGAGATTTGCCTCTGACCACAGATGCTAAATAGAAGAAATCAGATTCGAATTCCAGTTTTTTTTCCATTTCAAACTGTTTTCTTTATCATTCTTGAAGGCAAGGAAAAGGAAAGAGCTGAAAGACATTTCAGTGATGAGAGAGGAGAGAAGGAAAAACAAGGCTGTTTTATATTTGTTAATGTTGACATCTATATTTGTAATTGATCACACTAAAATACATACACAATTATAAAAATGTGATTTAATGTAAAGAACTGATTATTAACTCAATTTAAAGATGTAGTAGCTTACCACTAATTAACATGAAAGCTGTCTGTTCCTCACATATTCAACCTGCATTATCAAAGCATTTTTGTGATAATTCATTTTAATATATGTTTTGTAAATGAGTCTATCATCTATCCATCCATCCATCTTTCCTCATATGTATATCTTATATCTATAACACACACATGCATAGATATATACTCAAAAAGATTTTAATTACTGGGACATCTTTAGGTTTTTACATTATTCAATAATTTCTTATGAAAATATTTGCTCATTGAACAAAAGTTTAAAAGTGTGATGAAAATAAAAACTAGTCAAATCTTACTCATTTCACCCAGTTATACCCAATGATTATATTTTATATAACTAAAGTACAATGTCAGAAGCCAGGAAATTGACATTGGTACAATGAGTGTATATAGTTCTATGTCATTTTATCACATGTATATATTTATATAACCACCACACAATAAAAATTATATATGTATATTTAAAATAGATAATTCTGCATAATCTGCTTTATAACTATTTTTCCATTTGGCAATGTACTGTATGGAGCACAGTTTTCAATACACTTACTATCTGTCCTACAATGATAACTTTTTTTTTTTTTAAATATGGAGGCTTGCTCTGTTGCCCAGGCTGGAGTGAGGTGATGGAATCTTGGCTCACTGCAGCCTCTGCCCCCTGGGTTCCAGAGATTTTCCTGCCTCAGCCTCCTGGATATCTGGGATTACAGGTGTATGCCACCATGCCTGGCTAATTTTTTGTATTTTTAGTAGAGATGGGGTTTCGCTGTGTTGGCCAGCCTGGTCTCAAACTCCTGTCCTCAGGTGATCCGCCCACCTCTGCCTCCTAAAGTGCTGGGATTACCAGTGTGAGTCACCATGCCCGGCCTAATGATAACATTTTTATGTCTGTCTTGTATTCCATTGTATAGATGTGAATCTTTGTATGTGTATCTGAGATCATTTCTTTAAAATAAGTAAAATTAGGTGGTCAATGTCTATGGACACTTTAAAGGTATTTGCTGCATACTACTGGATCACTCCTTGAAATGTATCAGTTAATAATAACGTGAGCCAAAATGAATAATGATGTTCATTAACCAGTGACTTGGCCAACGTGGGTATTGGCATGAAAAGAAATCAATATCTGTTTGATAGTTGAAAAGTATTATTTTATTGTACTTTAATTTGCATATGTTTAATTTCTGGTAAGTTTAGACACTTCTTATGTTTTTGAACATTTGTATGTCCTTCTAATAAATTCTTTCCTCCTATGCATTAGTCAAATTTTTCTATGGAGGATTTTTCCTTTATTTATTTGTAAATGTCCTTTATACATGAAGGGCATTATTCCATTGTCCCTATATAGTTACATTTTTTGTAAGTTTGTTAGGTTTTAACATTTGTTTATAATGATTTTGCTGCACAGAAGTTAAGAATTTTTTTTTGTTATCAAATCTATCAGTCTTTTAAAGTAGTTTTGCCTTTGGAGAGTTCTTTTCCATATTGAAATAGTTGTTATATTTTCTTTTTGTTCTTTTAGGATTTATTTTTAAATATTAAACTCTTTAAGCTACTGCCATCTCTTTAAGTGTATAAAGTATCTAATTTAATTTTTCTTCTAAATTGTTAGCTCTTCCAGCAACAACTATTAAAATAAAGCCTTTTTCATTAATTTGAAATATTCCATGTATCATAAGTCAAAAATCTTATGCGTATTGCATAAAGAATAGAAAGTGAATTTGGACTCATATTCATTTATTTACTCATTCATTCACAAATTCACACTTCCATTCACTCATTCTACAAACTTTTATTTACCACCCACTGTGTGTGTTAGGTACAATGGTTAAAATAATGCAAAAGATGAACAAGGTGCCTGTGCTTATAGGACTTTGATTGTTTCAGGGGTGGGTTGGGGAATGGAAGAAGTTATAGCAAATAAGTTAAAAAGTATGCAAGTTTTAGGTAGAAATTTTATGAGAAAGAGAACATATGACTTCTTCTCATGATCCCACATCCTATCCAAGTCTAAGTTACCATCATCTCTTGACTGGATTATTGCATTGGTTTCTGGCCTGAACTCCTTGATTCAATGGTTGCTCTCTTTTAGCCTATTCTCCATGCAACTGCCAGAGCACTTCTTATAAAACAAATCAGATCACTTCACTCTGCTCAAAACTCTTTCATCTCCCTGTTCATTATCATTTGCTGGGTAATAAATTACTACAAGTAGTGGCTTAAAACAACACAAGTTTGTTATCTCACAATTTCAGTGGGTCAGTGGGGATAATTGGGTGTCCTCTTAGTGTCTATCTGCCACCCCCCACTATGTCACTGTAATAAGAAGGCAAAGAGCTGAAATGGCCCTGGGGGCCTCATATAATCTACCCAATGCCCTTCATACCTCTCTAAGCACAGCTCCCTTTTTTAGGACTAAACTTTTCCCTTCTCTGTCCTTTCATTCAGCCCAGTTGCCCCTTGCGGCCCTCAAACAGGCTGGGCACACTCCGACCTTGGGGGCCTGGCTTCTGGGCCTCTGCTCTGGCTGTTTCCACTGCATGGAGCACTCTTCCTGCCCATCACTCTGACTAACTCCTTTGCCTCCTTCATCTCTGCTTATATGCCACTTCTCAGTGTCCCTGACCGCCACATGTAATGATGCAAATTAGTCCTTCTCAGCACCTCTCCTGCACTCCCCACCCACCTCACTCTGCTCTCCATTTCCTGTCTTCCCCAGCACAGATTGCTTCTGAAACGGCATATTTGTATGATTGTTATTTGTCTTCTGTCCTACCGCACTTGAAAGTCAGCTCCACGAGGGCAAGAATCTTTGCTTGTTTTCTTCATATTTGCTCAGCACCCAAAACAGCGCCTTGCACAAAGCAAGCATTTAATAACTATGTATTAAATGAATGGAGTTGAGAATTAATGAGGAGCTGGAGGTGAGGACGTTTAAACTAAGTCTGGAATGATAGGAGGCCTCCTCTGAAGAGACGTGGGGAAAGATCATTTCGGGCAGATACTTTAAGAAGTTTTGTATAAAAGCTCTAAGCACTTTTCAAACATTAGTTCACTGAATCCTCTAACAACTGAATGATGTAGATATGGTTATTATTCCCATGATACAGATAAGGAAACTAGGCACAGGAGAATTAAGTAACTCACTGAAAGTATCATAGCTGATATTTAAACACAGGCAGAAAGCCAGGTAGTATGAAGCCAGAGTCTGCACAGTTAACCACTATACTTCATTGACTTTTAAGGCAGAGCCAGTGCAAAGCCTCCGAGGCTGAAACAAGCTTGAGGTTTTTGGAAGGACGGCAACAAGGCCAGTGTGGCTGGTGTTTATATTTAGGGATGAGAAACATGTTGTGAGTGGGTCCAGAGAGGTAGGCAAAGGTGAGAACATAGAGGACCTTTCAGACTGTGGGAGAGTGAAATATAGATTATTCTCACTGCTGGAAGCTTTCAACAGATACAATCTGCTCTAGGTTTAAAAAAATTTCTCTGGATCCTGGATAGATAAGGAACTTTGTGAGGGTGTAAAAGAAGGTAAATTAAGAAAAATCCTCATAAACAATTCTGTTTCCCATGGATATATATATTTTAAAGTTATATTAGTTTGTATATACTTCATGGATTTCCTTCTATATTAGCTAATGGAATGTATTTACATTTTGAAACACGTTTTAGTATTTTTTTTTTGCATAGTGAGATCTATGGAAATGCAAATAATTTCTGGAAATGCAGATAATTCAACGTTAGAATTTTTGAGGACAAACAGAAACCATGTGCACTGATGTCACACTACAACTAATGTGCAATAGCCTGGCTTATTTTCAGAATTCGATCTTATTTTTTAAAATGACTTTATTGAGGCTTAATTCACACACCATAACTTTCACTCAGTTTAAGTGACTAATTTAATGACTTTTAGCATATTTACAGGATTGTGCTACCATCACCACATTCTGATTTTAGAAATTCCCATCACACTAATAAGAAAGTGACCATTAGCAGTCATTTTCCTTTCCCATCTCTTGCCTAGGCAACCACTAAGCTACTTTCTGCATACAAATTTGCCTTTTCTAGACATTTTATATAAATGGAATAATACAGTATCTGTTTGTTCATGCCCAGGTCCTTTCTGTTACCGTGTTTTTGAAGTTCCTCCACAGTTTAGTATGTATCACTACCTCATTGCTTCTTATTGCTGAATTGTATTCCATTATATGGAGGTACCACAGTTTGATTATTATTCATCAGTTGATGGACATATGAGTTATTTCTACTTTTGGCCAGTATAAATAAAGCTGCTTTTGACATTCTTATACAAGTCTTTGTGTAAACATATATTTTAATTTTTCTTGAGTGAAGGTTTCTTTTAAGAGGAATGGAATTGCTGGTTTTGGAGGAATGTTTACATTAATTTTCAAAGTCTTAAAACCAGAACAATGTACATCATAATTTTATTTTGATAAGTTGCCATCTTCAAGTAATTTTAATTGTTTTGTTATTACTTATAAATTTGTAAAACTAGCTTTTGTGATATCCTTGAAGTTTTAGTTTATTTAAATAAGAAATGTCTTTACATCATACTGCTTTAAATATTTAGAAATAATTTCTCTATGCTCATAGATTCTTTATCTTGGTGCTTAATTTGTGATTTGATTAAGAGTATCTTTAAATAAGGATCTTCTCTAGATTTTTGTTTTAGCATACATAACATATGGAATAATTTCTCTGTCTTTAAAATAATCTTCTGTGGAATAGGAGGTTTGAAAATCACAGAGTGAATATCTTTCTTCCTTGTTATTTTAGCTGCTGACATTTTTAATTCAATTTAGCTGTGGCCTTATATTTTTAAAGTTAATGAAGTGGATTTCAGGTTCAGTTAGCGGTAATTTAAGATGACAATTCAATCATTAGTGAAGCTAATTATTAAATGGAAAATTCACTGTGATCCTTAAGCTCATAATGAAATAAAATCTTAGGTCCAAGGGCTATGCAAAGACTATAAGCTGGTTGGCGTGTAGCTCTTTTAATAAAATGGCACAATAGTAAGTTTGGGAGACAGCAGTCCTGTACATAGTATTATTTTCAGTGGGCTGAAGTTTAATATTTAGGTTCATTTCTAGTCATGATTTTATTTAGCTAAATCACATAGCATGTAAAGAACTTTGTTTCACAGCATCTCCAACAGTGTTCCTAAATATAAACATATTCATTATCCTATTTATCTCAAACCCGTATGACAGGTATGGTAATTGCTGTGTTCACATAATAAGAATAAAACAGAAATGATGTTGTTATGAATGCTTTTGTAGCTTCATTTTGGTAAGCAAGTGAATGCATTTCTTTTGGGTACATACCTGCAACAAAATTGCTGGATCACAAGGAATGCTGTGTTCAGCTTTGATAGATAAGGCCACCTACTACCAGTGTTTGAGAGTGTCTGTTTCTCTATCATACTTTAATAGGCAGATCCAGAACAGTGCATGGTAAATGCATGAATAAGAGGGATGCATGAACAATGCATGGCAAATGGGTAAATAATAGTGTGTCTTAGTTTTAGCTACTATAAAAAAAATACCTAGATTGTATGGCTTTAACAACAAACGTTTGCTTCTCTCAGTTTTGGAGACTGGGAAGTCCAAGATCAAGTTGCTAATGGATTTGGTGTCTAGGGAGGTCTCATTTCCTGATTCATAGATTTCTTCTCACTATATCCCTACATGGCTGAAAGAGCAAGGAAGGTCCCTGAAATCTATTCTATAAGGGCACGGATTCTATTATCAGGGTTCTGCCCTCATGACCTAATCATTTCCCAAAGGTCCCACCTTCTAATATCACAACCTTGAGGGTTAGGGTTTCAACATATACATTTTGGGAGTCATGGACATTCAGTCTATAGCAGGTAGTATATGTATGCAGTAGAATACTACACAGCAATGGAAAATGAATGATATGATTCAGGTAACAACATGAATGAATCTCAAAGAATATGCTAAATGAATAAATAAGACACAAAGTGAAATATGTGATCCCTATTTTTTTAAAGTTCAAAAAAGACAAAACTAAGTTGTGGTGTTAGAAGTTATGATAGTGGCTAATTTGGAGGAGTAAAGAGGGTAGTGATTGCAAAGGGGCAGGAGGGAAGTTTCTGAGTGTTGGTAACGTTCTGTTCCTTAATCTGGATTTCTTCACTTTGTCATATTTTTTCAAGCTATATACTTAATGATCTATAAATCTTCTAAATACATGCTAAAATTCATTAAAAAGTAAAAGACAAACAGGCATTTAGCTTAAAAAATTAACTTAACCTTTTTATTTTACTTTGAGACAGGGTCTCACTGTGTTGCCCAGACTGGAGTAGAGTGGCACAATCTTGGCTTACTGCAGCCTTGACCTCCTGGGCTCTAGAGATCCTCCCACTTCAGCCTCTCAAGTAGCTTGGACTACAGGTGCACTCCACCACACCTGGCTGATTTTTGTATTTTTTGCAGAAATGGGGTTTCGCCATGTTGCCGAGGCTGGTCTTGAACTCCTGAGCTCAAGGTATCTGCCTGCCTCAGACTCCCAAAGTGCTGGGATTACAGGTGTACTACAGTGCCTAACTTCTTTTGATTTTAATTATAATATTTATTTAAACTTAATTATTAAAGTAAAATTTATTTAAAAAAATCCCTTTCATGTCAATATAATTCTTTAATATATACCAGGAATTTTCTTTCCTAATAGAGTATTTTTACCCTTTATTTTTTGAATTTTTAAAATGTTTTTATTTTTTTTAAATCACACTGTAAACATTCTGTTTTATAATACATTTTAATTTCTGACAGTACTGTTACTCTTATGATTCATTTGTTTAGAGCAATTTTAACTGTTTCCTTATGTGAGTATTTTGTGAATTTTCAAAAAGGGGCTAGGATTTTGATTACTTTAACTTTACAAATTAATTTGAGTGGCATTGACATCTTGCCAGATTGAGTTTTTTTCATCTAGATCTATGATGTCTCTCCATTTATTTAAGTCTTCTCTTGTGCCATTGAATCTTTGGAGTTTTCCTTTAGAAAACTCAGCTATAATATATAAATGATAGATGAATACATTCTTGTTGTTAAAAAGTTAAATACAAATAAATCTACAATCCCAAATTCAGATATACCTTTTCCCCCCAATAGAGCTATCCAGTTACCAATGTGGAATGTATCTCTCCAAACTTTTCTAAGCATGTACCTATGTGTACATGTACCCAGAGAAGATATATAATATGTTGATTTTTTTCATAATTTTTCTGTCTACATGAATAGTCTCATACAATCTATATTTTGGGGTGTGTGTGTGTGTGTGTGTGTGTGTATGTGTGTGTGTGTCTATGTGTGTTATTTGTTCACCCTCAACACTATGGTTAGACATAGTTCCATGCTAGGACATTAGAATTCTCTCCTTCTATTAAATTGCAAATCAACATATTGCAGAATGGATATATTATTGGTTGTTTATTTTACTGATGGACACATAGATTGTTACAGTTTTTTTGTGATTATAAGCAATGTTAAATCACATTTTTATACACATCTACTTGCATACACTTACAAGTTTTTCCCTAAGTAGATTTTGAGACATGGAATTGGTCAAAGTGTATGCACATATTAAATCTTGGTAAATACTGCCTAATCTTTCTACAAATGTTTTTCCCAATCAGCATGCTCACTAAGAATGTATAAAAATATCCGTTAACTCTTCATATGTTAAAAACCATGGGAGATGGAAAGAATGAATAATTATTACTCGCAATGGAGTTTACAATAAAATGTAGTAATATAAGGCAGTAAACATAATACCTTAAAAGTAGCTAACCTTGTAGAAGTAATAGCTTATAGTGCTTGGCAAAGAGAAGGGGTATTATCCTATTTCCAGGATGTCATGATAATTTTTTTCCCCAGCAAAATGGGCAAGCTAATAAATACAACTTGTTGGCTCACTGAGTGGATTCATTTTTTGGGAACAGATAAACTCACAAAGTCCATAGTATACAATGACCAAACTTACAGAGCCCAAAGTACAAAACCAGTTTATTAATGTACAGGAGATAAAACATGCCTGTGGGTCCAGACATGCCCACCCACCCTCACCTTCTGTCCATGTATACACCACATCAAAAGCCAATTTAACATTTGAATGCCAGCAAATCTAGTTTTTAATATATCCACATGGCAGTCCACTTTTCATGTACTTTCTATGAAGCCTCTCAACTGGGAAAACCAATTTATAATCTAGATGGATGAGTATAGAATGAGAAGAAGAGGAGAGGGTTGGGTTAGTTACAGGAATCACCACCCCCACAGTATGGAATATACCTGCCCTTGGTTAGACAGGCTGTCTCCTAGGCAAAGACATCTTTCCTCTTGGACAGTGCTGGGATGGATCCATCCAATATATTCCTCTAGCATTCTCTCTTTTCTGGATTTTCAATGATGGAAAACCCTCCATCTAATAGGCATATTATTTTCCACTATAATCAAGGATTATTCTCTAGAAGCAATCCACATTATTTAATTCCAATAATAAAATCAATAATTACAGTAATGTTTATTTAGGGCTTATGATATGCCAGGCAGAGTTCCAAGTACTTTAAATACATTAACTCATTTAATCTTTTTAAAAATGACTTTCTCTATCTCCATTTTTTACCCATCATATGTTGGTTTGATAGTTTCTCTCTCTCAGGGCACAAACTCATTTATTTTCTTTATACATTCTTGAAGTGATCCTTGATATAAGTGAAATGGAAACATGATTAAAATACAGCAGGAATTCTAGTAGGAAGATATTCTTTCTGATTAGGTCAATAAAGGAAACTTCTCATGAAGGAAGAGAAGGGGTCTTAAAATATGAATAGAATTTTTATTGGCAGAGGTAGGAGAAAATTTCATGCTTAAAAACGAAGAAGAACATTTCTCCTCCTTAAAAGGGTAAGTTTCATTTACCTGGAAGTTTACTTACATAAAATACCTGACTTCATAATAATGACTGATAAAGGAGAGATATATTTTATAAATAATTTGTGTGGTGAGTGGGAAAATATGAATGTTTTCCTGTAAAAATTTTATTGTCTGATTAAACTAAATGGACATAAAACAAAACTGTCATTGGTTCCATGAGACTTTTCTAATTGTGCTTCTCACATACTTGTACAATTTATACTTTATTGAAAATGAGACTCGAGAGATGCTGTTAAAATCCAGGAGGGGGAATTAGAATGCAGTGCCTTTGATTGCAGCATTTGTTATTTTAGAGGGAAAAAGCATCAGTGGTTACTTATAAATTGTGAGTCTGACCTACATTGCAGTGCTAGCAAATTTCCCTGGGAACCTGATCAATAAAACACAGTTAAAAAAGAACCTTCCTAACAGCCTTTCCTTATAAAAAGCTAAGGTTGACAGTCAAGAAAACAATTTGCTCAATTTCATCTACTCCCCTAGAATTCCCATCAGGCAAAATTACTCACTATTTCTTAGTCACAAAAGCATTTCATTTAAAATAATAATTTTGATTTTTACTGCATTTTAATATAAAAGTTACACATAAGGACTTATGGGTAATTATAATAGGCTAACTATATGTGGTACCCTTTTTCCCGGTGTGCTCAGAAAAGACCCAAACTGGTAACAGAGGAAGGAACAAATGGAAAGACTGTGAGTCACACTTTGGATAAAATTTATAGTCACTATCCTTGATGAAGATGCATTGAGAATCCTATTCTTGGACTACACACCATTTGCCCACTTTTTACATCTAATTGAGACTCAAAAATAATAGAATGAGATCTTAAGTCAGCCCCTGTTTAAAGGCAGCTATCTTCTTAATCAGGATTTCTCAACATTGACATTATTGACATTTGGGACTCGATAATTCTTTGTTATAGGGGATATTGAGTAGCATCCTGGTTTCTCTTCACTAGATGATAGTAGTACTCTGCAGCCTTCCCCAGTTGTGACAACCAAAAATGTCTCTAGGAATTGCCACATACTTATTGAGGAACAAGGCAGCTCCCAGGTTAGAGCCACAACCCTAAATGACGAGAGTCACCAGAGCCTGTAGCTTCTTCTGTTCTGTCTCTCTTTGTCACCATTGGACCCTCTCTTTTCACTTCCTATGACAAGAAGTCAAAGCATGAAGAATGCAGTCCTCTGAGTTCTGGGGCACTTTATCCTGAAAAAAAATTTAAGAAAGAGCATTAGGACCAAAATTCATTTATGGTGCTAGAAGTTAAAGTAATGGTTACCTTTGAGGGAGGGGATATTAGCAGAGAAGGAACACAAAGGGGACTTTTCTGGTGAAAGGATATTCTTGATCTAGGTGGTGGTTATGCATATGTTAAAATTCATTGAATCTTACTGTTAAGCTGGTTGTACTATACTGTATTTAAGTTATACCTCAATTAACAACAACAAGAAAAAGAAAGGCTCAGGAGAAACAGAACCAAATATGAGGCATATTAAAAGAAAAGGATAAAGACCCTGAAGATAAATAGAGAATATACCTCTGAAAATTAAAAGATGTGAACACTTTAGAATTCATGTGCTTACATCGAACAGTTCAGTTTGGGAAAGTTAGTGGATTTTCATGTAACCCATACCAAAGGCCTTCCACAATTCCTGTGAAGCAAAAAGAAAATTAGCATTAAAAGCTGGGGCTGTTATTCAACCTATTGCCAGAATCTTGAAGATATAATGGATTTGCTTAAAAAATATAATAGATGGCTCTTCTAAGCTGTGCCAGCAGAAATAGCCTCCACATGTCCACTAGAAAGTTGGGGAGAAGCTTCATACCATCCACTTATCTGCCTCTTTGAAGGCGAGGATTGTACTGATCATTATTCTAAGCAGCTCTTCTACTGCATAGGTACTGCTTTTTAAGGCAGAGTTCTCTGCTCCCTATCTACCTAGTGACACCAATTATTCTACTTCTAATCTGGAGGGCAATGTCTTAGAAAATCTGAGGCTGGGGGAGTGTCCAAGAGGCCAGCAATGGCTCATTGTTTTGGGGACCAAAGTCCACACAAGTAAAGCATTGTACCCAGAGTAATAACAATGAGTGGGAAGTATGCACTGAGTCAGCCTTGACATGTATCTAAAACAGTCAGAATTGCAGAGTGATTAGTGCAACAGTGGCAGATCTGACAACCGAATCACATTATCATCTGTGTAACAATGGTGCACATACTACGTTTGACAACAATTCATCTAGTTCCCACTTTGAAACAGGTTTCTACCTCTAATGCTCCCATGTTTAGAGACTTGGAAGCTGCTGCTGCTGTCCAAATAATCAGTATGCCTAGAGTGGTCAGTGCATCAGCACTAGTTCACATGTCATCCCAATAGGTCCATATTTTGAATGTGATCATTCTATCTAGAGAGGCCGGTGTGTCTGAAATGGTTAGTGTGTTGAGTGTAATTAATCCGTTAGGTCCTGTGCATCTACAGTGCTCAGTTTGTTTAGGCCAATGGAATCTGCATTATTTGTTTGCATTTCTCTGGCATATCTTCTAGGCCTACATGAAATCCACCATCTTTAGGAGATAAAGTGGTCTGAGGACATATATGACTGGGATGTGGCTATGTGCCTGAGGCTTTTGCATCCACTCTGGGATGTGGGTTCCCACTGCTCCAGGATTATTCCCTTGGCTTGTCTGTTCAGGTTCTTAAATAGCTACCTTCTCCGATAAACAGGGGCCCCACCCTAACTCCAGCTACACGCCACCAGGAATATCCAAGAGGAATGAGACTATTTGGTAGCATTTTGCTCAACCTGCAGCTTGGGACCCAGGAGACCTGGGCAGCAGGATTTCTTTTCCCTTAGCCCTTTCTCAGTTTCTCACTCTCACTCAGCACTTCCAGGGACTGCAGGATCCCCTCATTAGTGGCCCCAAATACCTTCCTCACCTCCCAGCTTTATGTAGTAAAAGTCATTATTCATTGATTCATTAATTTTTTTTAGTTCATGCATTCAATCAGCATATATTTATTTACCATCTAATGCATTCCAGGCATTACTTTATGGGTGAAGGTTATAGTGATACATGAGGCGGACAATATCCTTATTCTCTTGGAGCTTATATCTTAGTGGAGAAAACAGACTAAGTGAATAAACTATCAAACAAGCATATATTAGATAGTAATAAATGCTATGATGTAAGTTAAACCAGTACATGAGATTTTTGGTTGGGGTCAGGGTAGGGGGTACTGAGAAGGTATAGTTGTTTATCTATGCAAATAAGAAGGCCCAGGACCTAGGAAAGTCTTAAAACAGACTGGAAGTTATTAAATGTAGTGGAGGCTTCAATGGCCTATTGACATTCATTTTCCCCTTGTTCCTTCCTAAAGAAATCAATTCCTAAGTGTCTATGTGTCTCAGGGAAGGCTGAGGGACACAGCCACCAGCTTGGTCCTGATTAACATCACCCAGTAACACCATCCACCTTGCTAGTGATTGGTTTAAGAATCTGGGCCTAACCCAATCAGCACAAAGTATTTTCTTGTCAAGAGATTGGTTCAGTAATGGACACATGATCCAATTTGAGCCAATAAGCTGTGAGGGGAGTTTTCTGGAACTGTCTGGGAAGTTTTCTGCTCTTAATAGGAAGAGAAAATCGGTCCACTAGATGTGAAGGAGGAAGCAAGCATACTCAGTTGTTCCTAGCAGCTGGTGTAGGGCCACGAGGCAAATTCTCTTGAGAGTAAATCTGACACTGTGGATGGCTAAGTGTAAAGAAGGAAATGGTCTGGTTTCGGAGGACATCAGTGAACCTCCAAACTAACGGATCTTGAAAGCCTGCTGGGGGGCCCTTGCCATTCCTGTGCAGGCCACAACTTCTGTTTGTGCGGAGAGTAGCAGCTAGAGAGGTCCACAGGCACAGTACTCAGTCAGTAAGGGACAAGAAATGAGGGAGAACCACAGCAGCTTTCTTGTCCCTTGCTTGAGACAACCCTGAGGACACCAAGTGACGGGGAAACCCTGTCCAAGTAGAACACATTTACACTGAACTATGAATGACAACAAGAAGTCTTCTGTGAGAAGCGTGTTCACAGCTGAGGCATCAACTTGGCAAAGACCCTAATGTATTTGTTTTGGCAGGTTCTGGAATCAGAAAAAAAGAGGGCAATTATGGCTGGGCACTGGGGTTCTAGAGTCCTGGGGTCAGGAAGTCTGGTAACATCCTTCTCCTCATCTTGCTTGCAGTTTGGCCTTCGGGAAGACATTTAATCCTTTTGAGTATTAGTTTTCTCATCTTTAAATAGGCTTAATCGTAGCACCCACATGACAGGGTTGTAATGAGAATCAAATGAGCTCATGAATGTGAAGTGTTTATCACAGTCCCTGCCCAGAGTAGTTATTCTCTCATCTAGATTAGGTTTGTTTGCCCAATGTTCAATTTGCTATGGATTTTATGTCTTTTTAGGGTCATTGTCAGGATGAGCAGAATAAAATCACACTTGGCTGAACCTTGGAACAATGAAGTGCAAACCCCCACTGGTGAATGCTGCGGAACCATAGCTAAGCTTTTTTTTTTCTTTTTCTTTTCATTAAATAGATAATCCAGATCCTTTCATAGCTCCAGCTGCCCCCAGAGTTTACTTCTTTGCCAGAAAACCTCGAAATATGTCTTAAAGTTTTGCAAAGTGTAAGTTAAGTTTATCCTCTGAGCAAGAACACATCTCCTCTCCTGTAGCATCTGCTGGAAACTATCAAAAGATAATCTGTCAACATTCCTAAAGATCGAGGTCCACAGTAAACACTCTGGCCAATTTGTCCATCAAATAAGATTAAAAACCTTCTGCAGACATATTATTGAGAAAAACTGGAAATGCTAATACAGTTCCACTGGAACACAGATGATTAATTACCTGATGGATTTGACACACATATTTTGGGCTGCTTTGAAAACCTTCCTTGGGACCATGTACTCTCATGGGATATCATTACTGCAGGGAAGTTCCTGAAGTAGCCCTAACATTGAAGGTCATCCCAAGGACACTGCCTCTTTAACCCATACCCAGCTTTCCAGGGAGTCACTGCAAATTCGCATATGTTGATTGCACAGATGACTTTGTACAGTAATTTTACTACTTTCCTGCAAGAGGGAGAAATTCCACCCAGAACACTTTTAGCAGTGTGCTATTGTGAGTCCACAAAGAGAGCCGTTGGATTTAATAATATGTATTTCCTTAAAACAATGAAGACTGATAAGATGTGTTTCACCTCACACATAAATAAAGCTAATAATAAAGTGATTTCCTTTAGAGCTTTCTGTCAGAGAAGTCTAATAAAATAATAGAAACTGTTCAGTATTACTTATCTAGGGCAAGTAATATTTTTCTCACCCCTAGTAAGCTCATAATCAAACCTGTCTATGTATAGTCACATGCTAGTGACCAGTTCTGTCTACCATCATATACTAATTTTCTATAATTATGTGCTTTGAGAAATGAAATGAATAGATAGAGAAGGATTCAATTCCTAGTTCTATCACTTACTTATTCTTTGACCTTATTAATAATAATAGTAATAATGATGGTTAATGTTTATGACAGCTTACCAGGTCTCAAGAATTATGCTTAGAGATTAATTATACTTAACTTATACCCATCTTATTTAATATTTGCAAAAAACCATTAAGAGGGAGAAGTATAATAATTATACCTTATTTGTAGTTGAGAAATAGAAACTTTAAGTGGTCTTAAGACCCTTGTCCAAGGTCAAACTTTTAGTAGGTGTCTCAGTTGCATTTCAAACTTGGGCTACCTGACCTGGCAGATTGTGTATTTATGGTATATTATGCTTCTTCTTGGGCCTAATTTCCTCATCTATATTTGTTTTCCTCTCCTAGGTAACTGGGGAGTCCAAGACTCTGCTCAGACTGTTTCCAGATTCAGTGCGGGCAAGAGTAGGGCTGGCTTGCAGCTGAGGATATGGGGCAAAGTGTGATGGAAGCCAGGGCTGCAGGCTATGGGAGGGCAGGGCAGGAAGCAAGGGAAGGCTTGACGTGCCCAGCCCCAGTACAGACATCCACAATGAAGGATCGGTGACAGAGGACCTGCAGAGGCAACAGCTTGCATAGCTTGTCCCACCTTCTCCCCATGGCATGATGATAAATCCTTTATTCTCTATCTTTCATAGTGGTTCTGCTGTTACGAACCCTGGTGTGCTGCCCCTGCAGAGTTTATGATTTAGACAGACAGCAGGCAGCTTAATAAATAAGTAAATTGTATATATGCTTAAAAGTTAAAGGTGTTAAAGGTTCTGTGGAAAAAAAGAAGATTAAAGAAGCAAAGAGTAAGGAAATTTAGGGTACTATGGGGGTGGGTGGAGTGGGAAGCAGGGCACCGTCTGAACTAGAGTGGTCATGCTGGGCCTGACTAAGAAGGGAGGATTTGGATACAGACCTGAAGGAGGTGAGGGGCAAGCCCAGGGAAGCATCATGGACAGAGGGAGCATAGAACATACTCTCTCAGGCAGGAGAGTGCCTGGAGTGTCCCAGGAACTCGAACTCCAAGGAGGCCTGTGTGATTGGAAAGGAGAGAGCAAGGAGTAGGGCAGGAGGACATCTGTCTGGAACTGTGATAGGCTCTGATCATAGCAAGGGTTGGCAAATACAGCCTGTGGACCACATCCCATCCCTTGGCCTATTTCTGTACATTAAGACCTATTGAAGCACAGCTGCTCTTACATATCATCTATGGCTGCTTTCTGGCTATAACTGCAGAGTTGAATAGTTGTGACAGAGACCTTATGGATTACATGGCCTGATATATTTACTGAAAAAGTTTGCTGACCTCTGGTGTAAAGCATGGAGGTTTTTGGCCTTTACTCTGAGTGAAACCCAAATCTCAGGGTTTTGAGCAGAGGAGGAACAGGATCTGATTTATGTTATGTAAGAATTATTCCTACTGCTATGTTGAGAAAAGCATGTATCTGGGCAGCATAGAAGCATAGAGACCCATTAGAAGGCTATTACTTTAATCCAAACAAGAGATTATGGGAGATTGGAAGAGAGTGGCAGCAGGAGAGGTGGAGAGAGGTGCTCAGTTTCTGATTATCTTTTGAAGATTGAGTCAGCCTGACAGGTTGGATTTGGAGTATGAGAAAAATGAAGGAGTCAACAAACGTATAATAATAATCTATCTTAAGTGCTGATATAAAAGGATTCCTTAAAAATGTCTTAGGGACCAATGGGGATGGGAGAGGTGCCAACCTCTCTACCCACTGGAGTAGCTCTGTTTTATCTATTTTATGTATTGGGTTTTCTGCTAATGCAGTTGTTCTCAACTTTGGCTGCACATTAGAATCATCTGGGGGAGCTTTAAAAGGTGCTGATGCCTAGGTCCCACCCTGCAAATTCTTGTTCAGTTGGTTTGGGTTTTGGCCTAAGCGTTAGGATTCATAAGGGCTTTCCACGTGATTCTTCCATCAGCCAAGGTTGAGAACCACTGCTCTGATATTTTCTTTGAACAAACTTTCCATGGTTTTTGAATGATGAAAAAGGACTGGTTTCAGATCTAGAAATGTGTGATGAAATTTGTCTTTGTCATTTAAATTTTCTCAGCATTCAGTACCTTCATAACCTCTTTTGTTTTCTTTGAAGGATTTTCTTCTCCCCTTTGTTTATAGCCTTGGTGGTGGAAGCACCTGTTCCCCTATCACGTAAGGTGATCTTCCTGGATCTCTTTTCTCCCTTCCTCTGGTGCACGCAGATGGCATCTCTTTGATTTGAACCCAACCAGTTGAGCACACGAATGTGAATGTCAGAGGTGGTTGCAGGTGTCTTGCCACAGCAGTGGCAGTCTGCCCAGGATTGCCCAGCCATGAAATGATTGCAGAGTCATTTCCTGTTTCTCTACTCTCAGAGCCCCTGGGTACTTTCTATCCATTCCCAAGCCCAGGGCCCCAGTCTTTCGTTGATTCTGTCAGTCCTCTTTCCTCCACTCTTTATGATGTTGATTAATTAAATTCCCTATTGCTTCAGTTAGCTATAGATTGTAATCAAGAACCCTATTGATACAGAGTGCCTGGGTGGCATTTGCTCATTTGTATCATGCCATTATTCTAGTCTATTCATTTGGCAATAGTGCACTGTGATTTCTTTGTTGGAAAAGAGCAAACAAGAAAAACAATCTATTGAACTACGCTTATTCAATAGGGACAGACAGATATGAATTGGTGCCAGATATTTTGGTGGTTATAGCAATCGTTTATAAAACTAGCACAGCTATCAATAATAACAATTTATTAATCATCTACTTGAAAGTACAAAAATTTGATTTAATATTTCTACAGATGCCAAGTCTTTGGCTGAAAAATGTCATATATGTGTAAAATCAAGACTGATATGACAAGCTAACAAGATCTCAATTTTGGGGCACACTTTGGATCTGCAGAGAGAGATTTGTGTCAGTTTGTGTCCTCCAGGAAGCAGACACCAAGACAGAATTAGAAGTGCAAGAGATTTATTGTAGAAAATATCTTTGAAAGATAAAGGGAGAGGTCACAGGAGTAGTTAGAACTAGTTAGACCATTCCGCACTTTTGGACACTGTGAAAGGAGAGGAGGCGGTTAGGAGTATTTGTGGGAAAGCCTCAAACTGCAATGCAGTTCAGAGAAAGTCTAGACCAGGCTGATGGGGAGCTTTGGTGCAAAGATTGCCAGTTAGAGGAGTCTTGTTTTGGGCAGGAATCTCCCAGATCCAGTAGCCCTGCTAACCTGTCATTGGCCGGGAGTAGCCTGAAAAGAGGATGGTCTCAGAGAAAACATGGGGGTGGATCACAAAGATGCAGCAGCTGAAGGTGGTCCATTAACTACTTTCCTTGCAGCAGGTTCTCTTTTGAAATATTTGAGTAGTGTACCACCATAGAGTCCACAGAAGGCCGTAGAAGCAAAGTTTGCTTTGTAAAAATCAAGGTTGAACTCTCCAGCCGGCCCTATTATTCAAGACCACATAAAGCATGAAAACTGAGTATATGTAGACGTGTGTATGTGTTATTATTATAGTTTTTGTTTGTGGTTTAGCAGGAAGTTTTTCAATCTATTGTTTGGGGAGGGTAAGTCTTTATGAAGAATTGATGCCTTTTATTTCACCTACAGAAAAGTCATAAGTGGGGTGCTGCAGAGGCATTATAATTCTAAACACTAGGTCCTAGGGAAGGGTAGCTAAATTTTCAGAGCTCTAGATCCCAGTCCTTTTTGCCTGCTCAAGTTATGTTTTTTTGTTCTCTCTTCTCTTTCATGCACCATCTACTGCTCTTTCAATACTGTATTATTTTTATCATTATATAAACATGTTCTTTAAAATTTTTCTGTTTCCCACATTCCTTTCCAGTCATTCTCCCATTATTCTGCACCTATTCAAGGGCAAACACATGAGTTATCTCCTCTACCTTTATATCCTTTCAATCTTCAACCCATTTTATTTTATTTTGTTAGAAACAAATGCTTGTTACTCAGTGCCAAAAAGAACTAGTGCTCAGACAAAGAATTTTCTCAGCAAGGCAATTTACTTCTATAGAAGGGTACATCTCATGGATGGAGCAATAGCAAGAGCACACCTGAACTGGGGAGGGGAAGGGGTTCTTATCCTTGATGCAGGTAGCCCCTACTGCTATGTCATTCACCTATTGGCTAGGGTTAGACTGCACAGTCTAAGCTAATCCCGATTGGCTATTTTAAAGGAAGCAGAGGTATGAGCCAGAGTGGCAGGGTGAGCAGTTTGGCAGGAAGGACAGTTACGGAACACGTAACTAAAGGTGACTCAGTTTGAAGCAGGTGACCAGGAGTGACTCAGGTCAAAGCAGGTACCAGGGGAACAAATGTGAACTACTGATTAGAACTGGTGGGAAAGTTCTTTACTGAAACTAGAGGCAAGGGGGCAAAGAGAACCAGGAAGTTAAACTTTAAAATGGAGAACAAAGAATAAGAGAGCTGAACATACTGACATACTGATTCTTTGAAGAGAAACTTGAAGCTCACTGTATTTAACTGTTTTATTTTATTTTGCCTTCTGAAACCCAGATAGAACCCACTTTAATCTGACTTCACTCTCCCTGCTCCTCAGCAGTTCCATTTGTCAAGGGCACCAATGACTTCCAGGGAGCAAACCCAGTAGCCAGTTCTCTGCTCTTGCTTATGTGACCTCGGTGGCATCAAATACTGCTGACACCTTCTTCTTTTTGAAACATGTACTTTGGTTTCCATTCATACCACTTTCCTCATTTCTTCCACTTTTGCTCCAGTCACTCCCTGTCAATATCATCAGCTGACTCCTCTTTAACCAAATCAAACTTTGGACTTACCTTGTTTTGGTCTTAACTGAACATTCTTTGCCCCTCTTCCCTCCCTCCCCCACTCCCCTGCCTACTTGTTTCTCGGTTCAGGGTGCTATGGCCATTTTGGGTAGGATGATTCTTTGTTGTATGGGATATTCTTTGCATTGAAGGTCTTTTAACATCCTTGGTCCCCAGGTAACTAAATTCCTTCTTAGTTACTGGGTCATCCGGATTTGCATGAGTTCTCTGAGGCAAGCCCTTAAAGGAGGAATGTGTGCAAAGGGCCTGTTAAGGAAGAGCTCCCAGGAGAATTAGAAAGGGTGTGGGGGAAGTAGGGCAGAATAAGAGAACACAGCAAGAAAGAATGGTATTTCAGTTTGTCCTGGCTTGAGACAAAAGAGCTGGGCATTCATGTTCCCATTTCCGTCAGTCATTGGCTAAGGACTGCCGTGTGTGTGTGTCTGTGTGTGTTTTGTGGAGGGAAGGGCAATTACGGTGAGTGGGTTAGATGTGAAATCCTAAGAACTTGGCTTGCAGCCAAAGTAGTCCAGTAGCTCCAAAGAAATCACTGAACCAAGTTGCAGGTCCAAGCCCTTAGAAACAAGCACCCAGGTGTGAGGGGATGGAACTTAGGACTAGCAAGGAGGATTCCAGGGGACCAGCACAGATAGTGTCTGTTACAAGTGTCTGTGATGGGAATATGGATGGAACAGGGTGGGTGGAAGCTGTATGTAAGGGGAAAGAGAAGGGAGAATGGGTCTGACTGATCAGACCCCTGCATGCCATTCATGAGAGTGGTCCTTTGTGGATCTGTTTTCTAGAAAGTCTTTAGGCAGGTGGATAGAGAAGGCAACTATAAGAGTGACAGTGTGAGTTCACAGGAGCTGAATTGGTTCAGAGGCCTGCTTCCAGCTTCTGGGGCCAGGAATTACTTTCTGGGATCAGCAGTCCACCTTGGTATAATCAGAGACCTGGCCTGCAAATGTCTCTCACTGTCTGTGTCTTGTCCCCTTCCAGCAATCCAACAGGACTCTCGTAAATGAGACATAATCCCTTGTGGGGTAGAGTGTAGGAGTTCTCCCCACTACCAGTAATGAACAGGAGTATTTGTTGTGCTGTGTCTTTTGGACTGAGGTTTTATAATTAAAAAAATTAAAGAGTTTAATAATTTTAAAATGGAAAGGAGAAATTCTGTTAAATATTAGGAAACTTTTGAATTATCTTTATAATACTTATAATAAAAGCACATGACATACAAGGTGCAAGTAAGAATACCTTAAGCTGGAAAGAAAGGAAAGGATGCTTCCTTGCATAGAAGTATTGAAAAGTAGAGAGGACAATATTAACTCTCAATTCTAACACACAAAGGCAACTGATTTTAACATTTCAATATTAGACCATCATTCTCAGCAAACTGACACAAGAACAGAAAATCAAATACTGCATGTTCTTGCTCATAGGTGGGTGTTGAACAATGAGAACATATGGACACGGGAAGGGGAGCATCACACACTGGGGTCTGTTGAGGCAGGGGCTAAGGGAGGGACAGCAGGGGGTGGGGAGGTTTGGTAGGGATAATATGGGGAGAAAAGCCAGGTGTGGGTGATGGGGGATGGAGGCAGCAAACCACCTTGCCATGTATGTACCTATGCAACAATCCTGCATGATTTGCACATGTATGCCAGAACCTAAAGTACAATTTAAAAAATTTTCAGTATATCTTTTTCATATAATGCTTTTTCTTCACATAATGCTATAAAAGAAATGGTTTTAAAGTGTGTCTAGGATTTGTTTGATACTTCTTCCTTCTAGAAATGTCTCTTAATTTACCTCTTCTTAAATGTTAGAGGGACTTGGTGTCTCACTTCTAACAAATATACTATGGCAGAAGTATTAATAATGGTGTGTGACTTTGGAGACTAGATCATAAGAGGGCTGTGATCCCTTCCTTGTTTTTCCTTGGGACACTTATTCTGGGGAAGCCAGTTGACATGTGAGGTTGCTCCAGCAGCCCTATGGAGAGATTCACGTAGTGGCGTCTATCAGCAGCCTTCTCCAGGGTCTCTAACAGCCAGACAGGTACATCATTGTGGAAGCATGTCCTGTAGTGCCAGACAAGCCTTCAAATGGATGCTGGCCAACATATTGACTACAGCCTCATGAGAGACCCTGAAACCACCCAGCTAAGCTGCTCCCAAATTCCTGACCCACTGAAACTGTACAGTAACAAATGCCTTTTCTTTTGGGATAATGTTTAATGAAACAATAGAGAACTAATATCAGGCTCTTGATACATTCAAGTTGCCTTTTCAAAAGGTTATACAAATTTATTCACTCATCAAAAATAGATAAGAGTGGTTGTTTAACTATGCCCTTTTCAATTGAATTTTTATGACTAATGAAACAAATCTTTGCTAATGCAGAAATAAATTATTATAAGTACTAGATTCTTTCATTCTGCTTTGGTTAAAATTAGAGTTGAAATAATTTTAGTGTCACTTAATGAATTCTTTAAGTGAAGGAATCATTAACACAGGACTTTAGAAAATGCAAAGCACTTATTTATTCATTGCCCTTTATTGTGAGAGGATAAGAAAGGGTAGAGAAAAAATATATATAATTTATCATAATATTTAAGTTAATATTATTCTTCATCTTGTCATAAAGTTGAATTTCTGTCAAAGTATATGTGTTTATTAAGAAGAGCAAACATTTTTCTGTAATCTTGAGAGTTATTCTTTAACAGGTCCAAGGACTTATTCATCTGAAACCTTAAGACTATTAATGTTGTTTATAGGCAATTACATTTGCTATAATTTTTTGGTAGAAAATAATACTTTTTATTTAAAATTGTTTCTTAAAGAAAATGGCTTTTCTCCTCAACCTTGTCTTAATAACTATTAACTGGCCACGGCCTTGCAAATCTGGTTGCAATTATCTCAAGTAGTTTTCAAAAATATTGGAGCAGGGGAAATATTTGTAATTTTTTCCTTTTTACATAAGTCATACAAGTAAAGATAATCATTGTAATGTTATAATAGAATTAGCGCTTAAATAAAAAATGAAGTATCAAACTTTTAATCTATTCTCTTTTGATAAATTAAAAACGGGGAGAAGTTCTGACCTTAAAACATGGAGAAAGCCTTGAATGAAATGTAACATCTGTGGTTTTCAAATAGCCTCATATATCGGAATATGCACAGTACAATCAACTATCTTGTTATTTCTGTTTTCAAAAGCTCATCCATTTCTTTTCATCATTATTTTGCAGAGTACTTTAACTGCTTTGAAGCGGCTTCTATGAGTGAGATCAGAGAGAGCAGTATTGCCTGTTAATTATAGAAGCCTAAAGCTGGCTGTAACATTGTTACATTAACAGTACATGCTTAGCTGCTCTTAACATGTACTTAACAGTACATGTGGGTGGCACATACATGGAACAGCAAGAAATAGTATAGAAAAAAACATGCAATTGAAATGAAAAATAGTTTACAATACTTCCTAGCACTAACATTTTTATTTTCAACTTTGGAAAAACAATGAAATAATTTATATCTCTGAATTTGCTCTTACATAGTGTGTTAATCTGGGAACTTTTGAAGAGGTCTTTTGTTTCTATTGACTTATCTGGTTGTTAAGTACACAAATAAAATCTGCTGCTTGACTCTCTATGCTATATGATTTTCATTTTAAATGTATAAGTGGAAAGGTAATCCCTCATGTAATTATATGCAGTGTCCATGAAAGCATTAACTTAGGTGACTGCCTTCTTATTATTTCAGAATACATTTTAAATATATTTTATGCAAAAGTATTTTTAAATGCATCCATGCTGCATCTTAACTAAGTAGTTCAGGAAGATGGTAAGCAAACAGATTTTTATTTGCTCACTTGAACAAGCCACTTTCAATGCTTTGTAGAATGAGGCATACCTAAGCAAATATATAAGCAAAGAAATTAATACTAGCTTAAACAATCATTGCCAATTTGACTATGTTCTGACATCAAAACAGAATGGATGTTATCTTGTTCAGAGAGAGTTTATTTTTATGTGTATCAGTGACTCATGAAAAAAATTACAAGAAACTCTCAAAATGATAATTAGGAAAAACATGATTTTGCCTTGCTTTCAGGTTTTCTGAAACTTTGACTTTAGAAAAAACTTGGCTTGGCCAAGTTACAGGTGCCGTGGCTCATGCCTGTAATCCCAGTTCTTTGGGAGGCCAAGATGCGTGGATCATTTGAGGTCAGGACTTCAAGACCAGCCTGACCAACATGGGGAAACCCCATCTCTACTATACATGCCAAAATTAGCCAGGTGGTAGTGGCGTGTGCCTGTAATCCTAGCTACTCGGGAGGCTGAGGCAGGAGAATAGCTTGAGCCTGGGAGGTGGAGATTGCTGTTAGCTGAGATCGTGCAACTGCACTCCAGCCTGGGCTATAGAGTGAGACCCTGTCTCAAAAAAAAAAAAAAAAAAAAAAAAGAAAGAAAGAAAGAAAAGAAAAAGAGAGAAAAGGAAAAACTAGGCTTGGCTGTGTTTGTTTATTTCTGGTATTATAGAAGAATTTGATTTTATAAAATAAGGTACAGTCTCTGCATTTGGCAGAAACATGCCTCCTTTCTAATGATGGGAGAAAATCTTGTAGCTCCTATCCTGAATGTGTCTTTAACCATTTCATGCCATAAAATCAGTGCCATACTGTTCATTCATTGGTGCAGGACTCAGTTCCATTTTTTTCCCTACAATCTTGGCTTTGAAGCAACGACTCTGCCTCTGACCTGTGGTCTGTATACCTGGACGCTTCCTTTAAGTGTGTGGCTTGGGCTGGATAGCATCCCAGTTCTGCACACTACCCGGCCTGAGATCTCTACTGCTCTACTAATCTCTGATACCAGACCCAGGTGTCTGGCATGCACTGTCCTTCCAGGCTGGGCCCTCAGTACTCTGGGCCATCACTAACCTAGGAATGGGAATTGAACAGCCTCTGCGGAGACTGTTCCTCCTGTGCATGATAAGTAAGCCAACAGAGCAAAAAGTTGGTAGGCACTGCCACTTCTAATGAGTATCCCCTTCACACAATTATATGTTTTAAGATTATAGATAAAGAGACAAATTATGTGTTAGGAAATTAGCTAAAAGTACAGTGCTTTCCATATAAAAAGATTTCCCTATCATTCGGGGTGGCTTTGGAAAAAAATAAATCAAAACATCATCTTTGAAATGATTTGTATTTAATATCACCTGTGGCAAGTTTAAAATTGTGAAGTTTACTTTAGCTTTAATTCCATTTTTTTTGGTAAGAAAACCAAACCAATTTAATAGCCTTGTGTGTATGTGTTGGCTCCTAAACAACCCTTCCCCCCAAAATCTAGTGTCACAACAACACACACATTGACTCCCTAAAGATCAATATAAGTCCATTTGAGGGTGTCCTACTTAAGATTGTAAAGTTGAAGCGATTTTATAATCCTACAACCTGTGTGTGTGTGTGTGTGTGTGTGTGTGTGTGTGTGTGTTTAAAGTACATTAAAAAGATGGGGACAGGGTTGGGGGCATATAAAACAGGTGCCTAAGTAAATGGCAGACCATGTCCTTTTACCTACAAACTGTTATCATGGAAGTATATAGTGCCCTTTCCTTCAATTAGGCTAAGCAGTTGTCTCTTCCATTGTTGTTCAGTAAGTTTCAGCAGTTCTACCTTGAAATAGGTACCAGTTTGTGGAAAAGTCACACTCTAGGTTGTACAAAGGTTCTATGTATACAGTTGGTCACAAGTAAGAGAGCTACTTTGCAAGGCCTACTTTTTTTTGAAATTAAAAATAAGTCTAGTCTGTGTTTGGGGAGATTTATTTTTTAATGTTTGCAAAGCAGCATAGCAACAGCTGTGATTGCAGGACTTGCCTGAGGTTGTGGTCCCAACCTTTGCCAGCATTTGCATATCAGTAAGAAAAATAAGAGGAGTTTTTTTTTTTTTTTTTTTTTTTTTTTGAGATGGAGTTTTGCTCTTGTTGCCCAGGCTGGAGTGCAATGGCGGGATCTCAGCTCACTGCAACCTCTGCCTCCCAAGTTCAAGTGATTCTCCTGCCTCAGCCTCTCAAGTAGCTAGGATTACAGGCATGTGCCACCATGCCTGGCTAATTTTGTGTTTTTAGTAGAGATGGGGTTTCTCCCTGTTGTTCAGGCTGGTTTCAAACTCCTGACCTCAGGTGACCCACCCGCTTCGGCCTCCCAAAGTGCTGGGATTACAGGCATGAGCCACTGTGTCCAGCCTAGATTTTTTTTAAAGAAGATTCTAGAGATTTCACTCTGCATTTCTCCTTCCATGGAAGTCCTCCTATGCTGTAACTGACCACAGTCTCATTTTTATACAGCAAGTGAGGACACCAGTGTTTGGGATCAGTCAATAGCACCTGGTTTTTCCACATCTGCACAGATACCTGATTGGAAGCCATCCCTCTTGGAAATTGTGGTCTTATTCAGGACCAAGCTGGCCCCCAGGGAAACTGGGAGAGTGGAACATGGCCACTCCAGACCACAGAGGTCTCACTGCTCTGTCTTTGTGGCCAGAGCACCTTGAGCATTCTGGTGCACTGGTTCCACACAGCAGGTCCACACTCACCAAAGGGACCAGAATTTCCTTGGGAAACGTTTCTGAGACTCTTTTTCTCTCGGTACCTAACAGACCCATGGTGTTCTCCATGGCTTCCTCCCACGGTGGGCCAGGTGACTGTTTACCCGTGTGTCATAGAGTGGACCTTCAAGGTGCCTTTTTTGGTAAAGGCTTGCCCACAAATGCTGCATTCAACAGGCTTCTTGCAGTATGCACCTGCTCATGAATCTGGGTGTGCTAGCAGCGTGTTCCTCCCACACACATGCTGGGCCTGCTGGCGGGGCTGAGTGCTAACAAAGGGCTCACTTGAGGACAATACTGAGGGTTCGACCGAGGTGCCAGAACCCTGACTTTGTCATGGGTTGGCTAGGCTGGCATAAATGTGGAAGGGAGCCTACTCTCACACTTATGCTTGTCGAGGACCACCTCGTCTTTGGGTTTGCCCCCTCACAGAGATGTCCAGCGGCTTCCCCTTCTAGTTCCTGGGTGGCCTAGCACAACCCACCATGAAGAAAGGCTGCTGGCTGAGTACCCGGCCAGGCACGAGGACGCACCGCACTGGGGAGGCGAAACTAAAATTCGGGAGTGCCCTCTCCCATCTGGCTGCAGAGCGGGGCGGGCGGGGGTGCGGGGCAGCAGTCCTGGGGACATGCATCTGGCAGCAGAAGGGATGTCGGTGTGAGGTAGCTTGGCTTGTTTCAAGGCATCCAGAGACAGACCTTGGCTTCTAGCTTTCCCCCTGAGCAAAGCCACTGCCGCAGAAACCTGTGGGACACGTGGCCACCCAAGGTCTTCGGGGTGCGGCGCCGTTGGGTGAATGGGGGGCAAGCGAGGCCCACTGGTGCGCCTGGGCTCTGATCTGCTGGGTGACCTGGATCTGCTGTAGCTGCTGCAGGCATGGGATCTACTCGAGCACCGACAGGATGCTGTTGGCGCCAGGCACTCGAGCTCCGCAGACTCACCACCCTGTAGTGCCTGCAGGGGCACCTGTTGGCTATTGCTTTTGGGTGCATAGCTTATGCCCTGGGGTGTGGGTGGCAGGGCAGTGTCTGTCTTTAAGTGCCCCATAGCCTCAGCACCCGGCTTCTCCTTCATGTGCCCTGGGCAGCCATTATTCTCCCTGTGGCCGTCCTTCCTGTTTGGACCTGGTGGCTGGTGGCTCAGTACAGACCTGAGGAAGTCTTCTGAAGGCAATGGACCCTCACTGTCATTCATGATGCGGACACGTGGATTTTTAGTGCAATTTTCCTTATGTTCCAAGAACTGAGAGATGCCAAAGAACTCCACACAGCATTTCTCCCAGACGTGCATCTTCTCTGGAAGACGATTTACCATGCCTTTGTCCTCACTCCTTCCATCTTCATTCCCTGGGACACACGGCTTTCCCGCCAGTGCCCATGGGGTAGGGTCTGCAAACTCAGGGATTGGGAGCTGCTGCTGCTGCTCACCCTTATCCTCCTTGGAGATGTTGTTTTGGGGTATCCCCTGCTTGCACAACGTGATACAAGCATTGGGGTGCCAGGTGAGCCGCAGTTATTTGCCCTCTATGGCAAAAATTCCCAGAGTTGAGAAATATCTCATCTTCAAAAGACAGCAAATCTTCAATAACAAAAATGTCTCTTTTAAACTCATGGCGGCTACCATGACCAATCCAGCCCAAACTGCTTATTACATTCCAAACTCCTCACACAGCCTAAGCTCCCTGTGTGCTCTCTTTCCACAATGATTGCTCTTGGCTGGTCTGCTTTGTAAACTATTTCCCCAACAACCCACCTCGAACATGTTCCCTGTGAAATCTTTCATCTCCCTTCCTCGAGTTGAGTTGATCTTACCTGATGCCAACACTTTATATTGAATATAACACCATTTCTTACACTGATTTATTACAATTTATCCTTCTGTTTGAGACTTTGAATTCCTCAAGGGTAGAGGTTTTATCTTTTTTGTGACCACTGAATCTAGGTACCCATGAAATATGTGTGGCATGAATGAATGACCTTGAGGAACAATGAAAAGCCAGACCCAGTAGGTGATTGGAATTATTAAATTGTGATATGGCCATCAGACTCTATGACACAAATTGTTTCATTAACCTGCTGGGTGCAGTGGCTCAACACCTGTAATCCCAGCACTTCCAGAGGCCGAGGTGAGAGGACCATTTGTGCTCAGGAGTTCAAGACCTGCCCATGCAACCTATCTCTACAAAAAATAACACGTCTCTACAAAAATAAAGAAATTACCTGGGCCTGGTGGTACACACCTGTAGTTCCAGCTACTTGGGAGGGTGAGATGGGAAGATCGCTTGAGCCTGGGAGGTCGAGGCTGTAGTGAGCAGTGATTGTGCCACTGCACTGCAGCCTGGATGACAGAGCAAGACCTTATCTCAAAACCAACCAACCAAAGAAACAAAAAACTGAATATTAACCTCAGTCTGTGAAAGATTAGACCATAGCCCACTCTGGTGTGTGAAAACAAAGTCGACTGGGTCTCAATAATATTCTTTCTAGCTGGCTGGAAGAAATGCTAAGTCAATGCTTTTTTCTGTGAAACCAATACATTTTTATTTGGTTTGTCATTTATTAACCTCTGAATAACTTGTTATAGGTCAAGTGATAGAGTTGCAAGAGGGATTGCTTTGAGACAGGCTGGCAGGATGCCCAGACAGTCTCTCTTGAGTGCCATCATCCCAGAAGTGCTGCCCTATTCTAGGCTGGGTTCTTTGCTTTCCACAACCTTGACATTTCATTCAGTGTAGAAATGATCATGTAACCAAACCCACAAGACTGATGTATATTAATTGAGATCTCAGTCTGTTAATTGACAATGAAAAGTATAACTGGCAAGCAGATAAGAAATTTATATTAGCTGGTTACTGTGTTCCTACCTCTTCAGGAAAACATAGTTGGGAAACAAATGTTTAAAACAAAAGTTACTTAGTGGATCTAGATGAAGAGAAAGGGAGCAAGTAGGTCGTTGAGTCATGAGAACTGGAGGCTCCATCTTCCTCCTGGCCCCCAGCTGCCAAGCTTTGGGTATTTGCATTCAGGGGCTACAGTAGTCTTTTCCCTAGATGGAAGACCTACTAAAAAATTCTTGTCTTTGACTTCCCACTTACAAGGAAGTCAATCTACCCCGATGCATTCAGTTCCTACTACTAACAGGATTTATTCAGGCAAGGCAAAATAAAACTGTCTATTTTAATCTAAAATTCTCATGTTAGAATTATAATCCAGTAAGACTGCTGTCACACTGTTCATCCTGGACACCTCGATTGGACTTGAGAGCATTTTCAAATCCCTGTAGCCCCACAGTTTTCTTGAATTAATTTCTACATTTAGCTGATCTCATCCATTATGCGTTAACTCATATTAGCTTCATTCTTAGAAAATGGAAACATTATGTATAGGTTTTGAGGGCTCAGGACTTTCTAATGTTAATGCAGTTTTGGGGCGCTTGGTTCACTGCTATACTCCCTGTAAATACTACTTGATAATTATCCTTAAGCAGTGCCTTTTAGACCATTAGTCCCATGCACTGTGTGTCAGAAATTCAAACTAGTGGGTTCTCACTGGATGCTTGAAAAATGAAATGAATAGAAAATATTGGAATGCATGGCACATCGTAAAGTAAATATTACTTTATATGTATCCTCTGTATTAGGTTGTAAAATGTTTTTTGAGTGCGAGTTGTGGTTCAAAGGATTTATAAACCTCTCCCTAGAACTCAGAGCTTTATCCTCTGTCTTAGAAAACAAGATGTTCTTTGTGTATGAAGGTGTTAGACAATTTATTTACCTAAAACCTTGGCCATGTTATTGAAAGTACAGTATATACTCTACATCGGAGACCTGCAGAAATGTCTCATACTGGGGAGTGTGTGCCAGGAGCAAAGGTTAAAAAATAGGTACAAGGCATGTAAAGCCCAATGTGGCATGAGAAAGCTGCTGGGAGAAGAAATAATAGAACATGTGGACACTGGCTTGTCACTGTTTCTCTGTTGCTCAAGACTGTCTTTTGTACCTGGAGCTTGGGCTCCTGACTGTCAAAGCTGAGCTGTGCCGAATGTACCAAATTGCAGACAATATAGGTCCACAGTGACCCTTGCTCAGAGTCAACCAGTCAGAACAAATGAAAACATTTTCACATGATATTCTTATTTTCTTAAGAAATTGCTTTCATAAGCATAAAATGCAGCATATATTTGGGTCCTCAAAGATACTAAGTATCTGGCAAACTCTTAGAGGTCCAAATACATTTTAATTTCTTTTTTTTCTGAGGTCCAGTTTATTTCCTGTGGCTAATGTGTCTGTGGATGGGAGGTGCTGAGTGTTTGAAAATGTCAGACTGCATTATCCATCCTTAAGTTTATCCATCCATTTGTCTGTCCATCTCTCTGTCTGTCTATCCATCCATTCCTTGTTGAGCACTTATGTGCTCTGTGCAAGCAGTTTGCCCTCACATTATGTATGTGTTAGGAAATCTCAGGTTGGAAGGGCATTAAAAGTTATTTGATGTTATTCTTATCAGATGTATACATCTTCTCTACAGATCTCCTGGCAGGTGATAATTCAGCTTTTTGCAATCATAGGAATACACCCCTCTAAGAAAGTTCTTCCTTCTGTTAAACTGAAATCTATTTTCCTCTAGCTCCTCTCATAAGACTCTTATCTTAGCCCCAGTCAGCCAAGGATACTGAAGAGCCGCCCATTGCCTACATGTCCACTCTAGTTTCCTAGCCAGTTCTTCAATCGGCTGCTTTCTGAGCCAATCCTAAACTAACCTGATGGCACCTTAGGATTTGCATTCCCATCAGATGGCAGAACCAAGACCATATCTGATGTCTGGTAGGTCTAAGGTGTGCCCTCATTCCAAACTATACCATTCAAGCCCTGACTTGGGGTGCATAATCCTTGTACTTTTGCTTTCTCTGGTTTTGGGTGGTTACTCCAGGATCCTTCTGGGATTCATATCCATCCTGAATCTCATCTTAACAATGGTCTTGAAAGTCTTCTAGCCTTTTCCTGACCCGCTACCTCCAGAAATTGGATCGTTAGGATCTTATTCAAACCTGAACAGTCTTTCCCAAGCACTACAATGCCCAGCAGATGAAACCCTTGGGAACTAATGTCATCTGAATATGAACCTGAGCTTACTTCCTTGAGGCCAGTAGTAATGCCAAATGAACTCTACAACTTCGGCACTTTCTTTTCTGTCTGGTCTTATCTTTTAGGTTACAGCCTGTATGCATACTGGTATTAATTCTGCGTATTGGTTATAATTGTAATCCATGGCACCATGCACATGATAGCTCTTAATATATTTGAATATTGTTACTGTTTCAATTATTTCTTGCTGCATAACAAACCACCTCAACACTTAATGGCTTAACACAACCACTATATCTTATTTGCTAGTGATTTTGCAAAAACGCAGTGAGGAAACCTCATTTTAACTTCATGTGGTGTCAGCTGGGGTAGCTTGAGGTGATAAGGCTGTACTTCAAGTGACTCATTTACATGGGCTGGCAAGTTGGTGCTACCTATTGGCAGGGAGCTCAGCCTCATTTACTGGCCAGGTGCCTTAATTCTGCCACAGGTAAACCTGTCATTGTAGCTGCTTGGGCTTCCTTCTAGCATGGTGGATGAGTTCCAAGAAAGAGGAAGTTGCCAGTCTTCTTAAAGACTGGACCTGGAACTATCACAGTATCACTTTCTCTTCATTATTTTGTTAAAGTTGTCACAGATTCAGGCCAGATTCTAGGGCTGGACATATAATTCCACTTCCTGATAGAGTGGAGTGGTGAAGATTTGCAGCCATCTATAATTCATTGTAGTTACCACAGGCACATTTTGTGCTATCCACCTTGATTTACTACCCATCCTTCCCACTCCTTCAGTCTTTTATTGTCTAGGCTAAAAATCTTTGTCACTTTCCCACTACATATATGACAGCAATTCAAGTCTTAATATAAAAACACCATTTACTTTCTGAACAATAATTATAGTTATGGCAGGAATCGAGATAGGTGCTAATGATACTGAGATGACTAAAATATGGACCCTGTCTTTAAGGAACTCATAGATTAAAAACATACTTCTTTTTCCTCCTCTGATATACTTCTAATCTTCCCCCACATAAGCATCTCATCAAAAACTTCATGAAATATTTTTAAATGTAAGTTTATTACGGAAAATAAAAACGTGATTTCCATCTTCTTCCTATTAAGACTTACATGTGTTTTGATGCAACCCAAGGTCATGTTATCTCCTTTAAGAGTTATATTTCATTGTTGATTGACACTGAGCTCACTGGTGATTGTGACACTAAGGCTGACTTTTCTAATGTCCTGCTGGTATGCCATGGTACCTCTATCTTGTACTTGGAAAGCTAAATTTTAGATTCAATTTGTCTATTTAATAGCTGTCCTTGTAAAGTTTTACCTTATTATGTCTAAATTACTGCTATAGCCTATCAAGATGATTTAGATCCTCATCTTGCATCCAACATACCAATGTTTAGCCAACACAAAGCAATGGCTGTGCCCTTAGGTGTTCAGACAAGTGATTGATAAAAGGCTTAAACAGGCTGAGTGCAGAACCCTGTGACTTGCCACTAGAAATCTTCTAGGATGACAGGGGAATAATCTTGACTCAATTCTTTCATTGTCCTTGCACCCAGGCCATAACATTTCATTAGGTCCAACAGCATATCATTAAAAACCTCTTCAAATATTCTGCTGAGATTCAGATACTTTACATCTACTTATTTCCTAGATATTGTATTCCAGGAGCATGGCTGAAGAAGGAAAAACTGTCAAACAAATGGAACATTTTCCTAATGAAAATATACTGTGTCCCAATCAGCACTACTTTATTTTTTAGGTTCTTACTGACTTAAAAAAGGGTGGAAATCACACCCATATAAAGAATACAAACATTTTGATGAGTTTTGGCAGAATTCTGTATATATCCTTGAAACCATCACTGTAACATAGACAGAGAACATTCTGTCATCTTCCACGATTTTCTCCTGTTCTTTCCAGTCATTCCTTCCCTCTATCCTCATGCCCCAGGCAACCACTGATCTCCTTTCTGTCATTATAGGTTAGTTGAATTTTCTAGACTTTCATATAAATGGAATTATCCATGATGTGCTTTTCTGTGTTTGTCTTCCTTTATTCAGTGTAATGATTTTGAGATTCACCCATGTTGTGGCTCTGTCAGTCGTATGTTCCTTTGTATTGCTGAGTGGCATTCTGTTGTAGGGATATAACACATTTTGTTTATCCATTTCCTGTTGGTGGACATTTGTTTCTAGTTTTTTTTTTTTTATAATGAATAAAGCTGCTATGAATATTCATGTACAAGTCTTGGTGTGCACATGTGTTTTTATTTTTCTTCAGTACCTGGATTACTTCTCCTTTTTTGTTTTCCCTTTTACCCAGACTCTTCCTGCCTCGAATTTAACATCAGTTTCACCATTCTGCAACTTCTAAAGCCTTATGCCCCATTTTGAAAATAGCAGCAAAAGTTATCCACCTCCAACCTTCTGGTTTCTTTTGATATTTCTCAATTTTTTTTTCATTTACAAGTTCCCTCAGTTCTTAGAATATAATTCATCCATTTAGAGAATTTATTCTCTTTTAGTTAGTAAGTTTTGGCATAAATATTATTGAGCATTAAAAATGTGTGTCAGACTAAGCACTTTATGTACATTGTCTAATTTCATGCTTATAACAGTCATAAAAGAGAGGTGCTATTTTTATTTTACTTTTTAACAGATGAAGAAACAGAAGCATAGAGAGATGAAGCAACTTGCCTAAATTCTGATAGCTGAGGAGCTAAGCTTTGAAGCTACATGTTTCTTTCTGGAGTTGGAATCCAAACCATTTCACAATATAAGATTGACAGTGGTGATTATGATAAGAGAACTAGGCATACAATGTGATGAGTGTTTCAAAGAAAGAAAGATTACTTTGAGTAAGGAAAATGGGGAATTTCCTTGACAAGGAGGTGATAACAAAAGTCGATCTTGGAAACTGGGATGAATTAGATAGGATATAAAGTTCAAATGGAGAGGCACTTGAGCAGAGGCCAGAATGGGTGAGGGGTAGGAACAGGTAAGCCATCTAGTTGCCCCAGTGTAGAGATCTGTGGATTGGTGGGAGACTGGGAAAAAGTGGTCATGAGAGTCGATACAACCAGGGAGAGATTGTAGTCAGACCAAAACTATGCTTTGAATGCCAGGCTAGGGAGCTGACCCTGACTGTAATTGTGATGAATGGGATGAAATGCTCAGGCCGTGCTTTAAGATTTTTATGATGCCTTTAAAAGGGGTAAGACTATAAAATTAGGAAAGCAAATTAGAAATCTGCTCTACTTTAAAAAAAGGTGGGGGGCCAGGGGTCTGAATCATAGTGGTGGCAATGGCAAAGTTTGGATAGAAGAGTCAATTAACTCCAGTAAATATTAGACATTCAAATTATTTTTGTATCATTTACTGTTTTTAGCTCATCTTGCCGCTGCTTCTCTACATTAATATAAATTAGCTTTAAGTACTTAATTGCGATTATGCCCATTGATGTTTTTCTAATGTATAAACACAGAGCTTTCAAATTATGCCATTTGGATGTAAAAGGAATTAAAATATAAATCAATTAAAATTATCCATTTATTTAACTCATTAAATATGCTACTTATTATCCTTACTTGGGTAATATTGAGTTAGTATCTTTCAGGTGACATCTCTTTTTTGTTGATGTTGAAAAGACTTCATGTTTTACAGTTACATAAGTATTTAACAAAGGTAGTTGACTTAAAGTTTAAGTATAAAATTGAAGAGCTTATAGAATAATCACATATATTTTATTGAGGTATAATTTAGATGCAGATCTTAATGTACAGATCTTAAATGCACAGTTTGATGAGTTTGACAAATATATACATGCACATAACATCAACCCAACAGGATATAGAACACTCCCAAAAGTGCTCTTGTTCTAGCAGTCTATCCCCACCGCACTCTGATTTGTATCACCATAGATTGTTTTTGACTTCCCTAGAATTTCACATAAATGACACAATATGTACTGTTTTACGTCTAGCTACTTTTGCTGAACATAATGTTTTAGAGATTCTTCCATAATTCTTGCATGGATCTATGGCTCTTGTTGTTTATTGCTGAGTGGTGTTCTAGTGTATAAATATGCCACTGTTCAGCCATTCTCCTGATGGTTTGGGTTGTTTCCAGTTGTGAGCCATGCTATGTTGCTATGAATATGTTTGTGCAGGTCTTTTTGTGGACATGTGGTTTCATTTTCTTTTTTTAGACAAGTACCTAGGAAAGCAATGGCTAGATCACGTGGCAGGTGTATGTTTAACTTTTAAAGAAAGTGCTAAACTGTTTTCTAGTGTGTTTATATTTTTCAATATATTTTAGAATGGTTATGGACTTCTTGTTTGTATAAAGCCCACCATAAGAATTGATTAAGAATGTAATACTTAGGTTAAGCTTTCACTGATATTTCCTGTAATAATGAGAACTTTGTGATGACAGGTGGCTTTCTTAGCCATCAACACCATTTCCTTTGTAATTATGCTATAAATTAGGAGTGACCCCTGAGCCTCTGCTAGTAAGAACTTCAGTATCTGGAAGGTGAACAGGAAACCCTCCAAGGTGTTTTTAAGAATTGCCTAAAGGAAAAACATACTGTAATGTCACGTAAGTTAATAATTTTATGGAGCCTATAGGCCTGGCACTGAAATTAAATGATTAACAATAATTCAAAAATGGCTTACAGAAACTTAAAAATGTGAATCATTTAGTGAGGCTGAAATTATGCTCCTGACATATATGTGTGACACATGAGAGAACTTACCTGGGAATTTATTACCAGCTTCTGAGCAAACAAAGCCTGACCTACATTTGACTAAAGTCAGCTGTCTCTGGTTAATCCTATGGGCTTCTTTTTATTAATGTCACAATTGCTAATGTGGTATAACATTGTCATTACTGAATAGCACAGCAGGATGAGCTGCAGCTGTTATTTCTCTTTCTGAACCTACTGAGTCATTAAATATGAGTTTAGGGGAATGCAAGTTGTAAAGATTATTCAAATTCTGATTGAGAAATGGGACTACCGGGAAATTGTAGGTACATAAAGTAAAACTTCGAATCAATCAAGGTTCTCTTTTTTGTGAGGCTTGAATGTTCGGAATTGTTCCTTACGTTTAATTTGAAGTCTAATGTCAAGGAAATAGAAGGTGAATGTCAGAAAATGAACAATAATAATTAGATGTTAATTCTTTTTTTTTGTGATGGAAAGTGATATATTGTTACTGGGAACATATTAGATAATTTTCCTTCAAAAATTATAAACATTTTATTTTACGAATCCTAATGTTAAATTAAGAAAAGATATGCTTTTATTCTAATTAGTCAGAGAATAGCCAGTTTTTCTTTAATAAATCTAAGAGGAATTTTGTTGTATTTTTTGTAGCTACTCTTTTCAAAAGTTCCTATGTTCTTTTAGAATTCTTACTTTGCTTTTGGTAACCATTGGTTACCAAAGTAACTAAATGTAAAGTAAGTAACGCAATGTAAATGTAAAGTAAGGGATATGACCTTGCAGTTCCCAAACTGAGCCAAGGTACCCGGGGGGGCCTTAGAAATAGGTGAAGGGGAGGGAGGCAGCAAATCATACTGCCACGTATGCACCTATGCAACAACCTTGCATGTTTTTCACATGTACCCCAAAACCTAAAATGTAATAAAAAAAATAAAAGAAAAGAAAAAAAAAAAAAAGAAATATTTCAGTTTTACAGGGAAGGACAAAGATATTCAATATTTGTTAGAAACCACATAAACTGCTGGCCTAAGAGAGCTGACATTTCTTCAATAGATTACACTACATTCCTTTCAACAGCGTCATCTATTTTTGAAACTGGGTTCTTGACAGTTGTGATAAATAGCAATTACCACACTAAAAGCAATGTGCAAAGGGAAATGAGAGTGGTGGTATCCAATCTGACTCCAAAATTTGAGAAGTTGTGCAGTGCCCAATAGATTCACACATTGCAATAAATATTTGCAGTTATTAGGTTGGTGTAAAAGTAATTGTGGTTTTCAGCATTAAAAGTATGGCCAAACCACAATTACTTTTGCATCAACCTAATATTTAAGGAAAAAATAAGAAATTTTTTTTCTTTCAGCTTATGTGTGTAATTTTTTCAAATGTCGACTCAAATGTTAGGACAAAGAAACTCTCAGTAAGTTGTATGGACTCAACTACTTAATAAACAGAACAGTTGGGTATCTCTTTCGGACTGGGCCATTATGAAAAGATTACAGAGGCAGTGAGGACTCTGTGAAGTCAGACGTTTTAGAAACCTCTGTATAATCTTTTAATGTGCTTTTGAAGTTATTTTTAATAAAGTTGACAGTAACAGAGCTCAGGACGGGCATTTGTGAAACTCTTCTTCTAGGTGGTATTTTGGAAGTCAGCCTTCTGCAGTGGTGATTAGATCATTGACTCCAAGCAAAAAATTTAAGTTAAAAAAGCCTGTCTTTTGTATCCTAACCCACAGGTGTAGAAGTCTGGCTACTTGAACTGCTGGTTCTACCCCTCTACTCTGAGGACCAGCAGCTCATGATAAAGGCGGAGTCTCAGGCCACACCTAGACCTGCTGAGTCAGAACCTGCTTACAACAGACTTCAGGTGATTCAGGTGTGCATCAAAAGTGGAGAAGAGCTGGCCTACCATTCATGTCTCATCCCTCATCAGCCTCCCTAGGTGGAATTCCCCATTCCCTTTGAATGTGTCTTTAAAACTGATTTTCCCTGTGCCCTAATTGTTTTGGACTTTACTATTTACCAGTTAAACTGGCCTTTCTAATGAATAAATGCCTGATGGTAGTTGAAATGTGCTATCATTTTCCAGGTAACCTAAGAACTTTGAAAGAAGCTTCATTTAAGTAATTACCAAAACCAGGGTTTAAAAAATAACTGACTGTAATGGTCTGAATGTTTGTGTCACCCCTTTTCCCAGGTCCCTAATTTGAAGCCTGCAATGTAATGGTATTTGAAGATGGGTCCTTTGAGAAGGTAATTAGGTTTAGAAGAAGTCCCGAGGGTAGGACCATCATCATGGGTTGTGCCCTTCTAAGAAGAGACACTAGAGAGACCTAAACCTACCTGTCCCCAGGGAGAACCCAGAAGAGGTCACATGAGCACACAGGGAGATGGTGGCTGCCTACAATCCAACAGAAGAAGGCTTCAGTGAAACTTTTCTTGCCAGCACCATGATCTTGAACTTAGAACTGTGAACTGTGAGAAATAACTATCTGCTTTTAAAGTCATCCAGTCAATGGTGTTTTGTTATGGCAGCCTGAGCTGACTAAGACACTGACTATACCCACCTCCTGGTACTCTTGAGGGACCCTGCATATTCTGATCCAGTGGTTCTGTGGCCCAGAAATCTGTTTTATACAGTCCACCTAGTGAGTATTATGATCAGACATTTTATTAACTCACTACTTCTCAAATTTAACCTGATTATCAGAACCACCTGAAGACTTGAGAATTTCTAGGACCTTCTTTGGAGCCTCTGATTCAGTGTGCTTGAGATGGGACTTTAGGAATCTGTTTTAACAGGTACCCTGGATGATTCTGCTAAGTAATTTGGGGAAATTTTTTTAAAACCCAAGTAATAAAATTAATGTAATTTTGAATACTTGTTGTATATCGGCAGGGAAATATTAGTGAGCTGCTTCATTTATGGGATCCTCCTACTGAGGTGCCTCCAGGAAAAGCTATGACGCTCGCAACGTTTATTTTTCCGGCTTTTCCAGATTCCCTTGCAGTGTTCCTGCCTCTCTTCCAGGTGACCAGTGCTATTTTCAGGCCCTGCATTCAGGTATGCTCTTGGATTCTGAACCATTTGGAAGACATTTGACGAGAAAACACACTAAAGTGTATATACATGATAGTTATAACAATGCAATATTCTTTCCATGTGTGCTTGCAGTTCAGTATGGGGGCAATTCTTTTTTTATCTAATAAACGAAAGGCAGTGTGGGTGCCAGTATGTGTGTGGGACGGTAATGAGGGGTAATAATTTTAAGGCAAGAGAACTTTCTTCATGCTCCTCTTACCTTTCGTAAGAGGTCATCTAATCTAAGCACAAATAAGTTGGTTCCTAGTTTTTTGCTGTTGCTTTCAACTGTTCCGAAAAAACTCTGAGCAGAACTGTCTAAAATGTTCTAAATGCAGAAACTTTGGAAGCCTGTAACACTGAGTTTTTTTTTTTTCCTGTAAATGGCTTCAGCACTTCTCAGTGCAGCCAACTCACTTTTCTGTCTTTTCTTTTAGCTTTAGTTTTGAGGGTGAGGCTCACTATACACCCTGAAATGGGCTTTCCTTGTGTGAAGCAGAAGGCACAGATGTCAGCTATGTGAAATGGGAGCATGGGAGGCTAAAAGAGAGGAAGGGCCACTTTATAGCAGCAGGAGCTAAGGCCCAGTGGGAAGTGACTGCTCTGTGCTCCAGAGTCAGTGAATAGCACGGCTAGGATGGGAACTTGAGTCTCCTGATTCAGGTTCTGGTTTTACAAGTTATGAAAATGACTGTAGCAAACACTTACTGAATTCTAATTATGTCCTAGGCACTGTCCTATGATCAGCACATATGCTGTCACTGTTCTAAGTACCCATGCGATCTTAGTATTTATACCATATTTGAGGTAGATGCTATTAATGTCCTCATTTTACAGATAAAGAGACAGAACTACAGGACTCCATAACTTAGGTCCAAGTGCCTTTTGTTTACCGAGTATTGAATCCTTGTGACAGTCATAAATTTCTTTCCCTCAGCTCCAAATTCCTCTTTGAATGTTTGTTCTGTGTTAATGGACTGGACTTTTTAAGCGCTTCTCAGTGAGCATGATGCTAAACTTTGTCAGTAGAAGGTGTTGGAGGGACATTGTGAAAGGAACGGGGCTTCTCTTCCTTGTCCTGGTTGCTTGTGCTTTCTCCTGCGCCTGTTTGATCAGGCAGAGGTGCATATATGCTGGCACATTCTGTGGTGCTCTGCCCCAGCCATGCGCCTGAGTGGGTAATTCCTTAGCAACTTTCCAGTCCTAGCCTGGACCAGAGACCATTTTTCTCTGACCCTCCTAACAAGGACATTGCATGCTCCTGGGCTTGTACCTGCAGAGGCACCCTGACTCCTGTGCGTGCTCCCACCAACCTCAGCTGGCATGCGCTCCAGAGGTTTTGCATCTTGTGGCTCTGCTGATGTAGACACCATGTGCTCTGGGCTTTGCACCTGCAGTGGTGCCCTGACTCTTTCGCATGCCCAGTTACCAGCCACTGCTCACTTGTGCCCTGAAGGGCTGCTGCTGCTTGTCCAATAACACTGGACCAGCCCTGGCCCAGGCAAACCTATAAACTTCTTCATTGTCTAGTAAGAGTGCAACCACACCTTCCATGAGGTCTGAACCTCAGTCTTGAGGTGGAGGCTCCCCTCCAAGTTTGTCTTTCCTTGGATACTCTCCCATGGTCCAAGGTATCCATTAGGTTCTGTTTATATCATTATAGTTATTCTCTTAGCATTGTTTAATACTTCATATTAAACCTCTGTTTAATTACTATGTGGGTTCTGTCTCCTGATTTCCTGATTGGACCCAGATTGATACATTTCTTCTCATTTCCCACTCTGTCCCCATCCTGATTGGACCCAGATTGATACATTTCTCCTCATTTCCCACTCTGTCCCCAAAGTAGATAATCTCTTCAACTGTCTACTTTGATTTGTTTATGACTTATTTACCCAAAGGTATTTTTGCATGACAGCAATATGGTTTTTCAAAAAATTTTCCATAGGTTATTGGGGTACAGGTGGTATTTTGTTACAAGTAAGTTCTTTAGTGGTGATTTGTGAGATTTTGGTGCATGCACCCATCACCTGAGCAGTAGACACTGCCTCCTATTTGTAGTCTTTTATCCCTCGCCCTCCTCCTGCCCTTCCCCCCAAATCCCCAAAGTCCATTGTATTATTCTTATGCCTTTGTGTCCTCATAGCTTAGCTCCCACATATTAGTGAGAACATATGATGTTTGGTTTTCTATTCCTGAGTTACTTCACTTAAAATAATAGTCTCCAATTTCACCCAGGTTGCTGCATATGCAGTCAATTCATTCCATTTAGTGGCTAAGTAGTATTCCATCATATTATATATATATATATATATATCTCCACTCATTGATTGATGGGCATTTGGGTTGGTTCCACATTTTTGCAATTGTGAATTATGCTGCTATAATCACATATGTGCAAGCATCTTTTTTGAATAAGAACTTCTTTTCCTCTGGGTAGATACCCAGTAGTGGGAAAGCTGGATCAAATGGTAGTTCTACTTATAGTTCTTTAAGTTTGTTTTTCATAGTGGCTGTACTAGTTTACATTCCTACCGGCAGTGTTCCTGTTCACCGCATCCACACCATCTACTGTTTTTTTGATTATGGCCATTCCTGCAGGAGTAAGGTGGTATAGCATTGTGGTTTTGATTTGCATTTCCCTGATCATTAGTGATGCTGAACATCTTTTTTCATATGTTTCCTGGCAATTTGTTTATCTTCTTTGATAATTGTGTATTCATATCCTTAGCTCACTTTTTGTTGAGACTGTTTTTTTTTTCTTGCTGATTTGTTTGAGTTCATTGTAGATTCTGGATATTAGTCCTTTGTCAGATGTATTGATTGTGAAGATTTTCTCCTACTCTGTGGGTGGTCTGTTTGCTCTGCTGACTGTTCCTTTTGCCATGCAAAAGCTCTTTAGTTTAATCAAGTCCCAACTATTTATCTTTGTTTTTATTGCATTTGCTTTTGGGTTCTTGGTCATGAAATTGTTGCCTAAGCCAATGTCTAGAAGAGTTTTTCCAATGTTATTATCTAGAATTTTTATAGTTTTAGGTCTTAAATTTAAGTCCTTAATCCATCTGGAGTTGATTTTTGTATCCAGTTTTATTCTCCTACATGTGGCTAGCCAATTATCCCAGCACCATTTGTTGAAAAGGGTATCCTTTCCCCACTCTGTTTTTGTTTGCTTTGTCAGAAATCAGTTGGCTGTATTTGGGTTTATTTCTGGGTTCTCTCTTCTGTACCACTGGCCTGTGTGCCTATTTTTATACCAGCACCATGGTTTTTTGGTGACTATGGCCTTATAGTATATAGTTTGAAATCAAGTAGTATGATGCCTCCAGATTTGTTCTTTTTGCTTAATCTTCCTTGGGCTATGTGGGCTCTTCTTTGGTTCCATATGAATTTTAAAATTGTTTTTTCTAATTCTGTGAAGAATGATAGTAGCATTTTGATGGGGATTGTGTTGAATTTGTAGATTGCTTTCGGCAATATTATCATTTTCATAATATTGATTCTACTCATCCATGATCATGGGATGTGTTTCCATTTGTTTGTGTCATCTATAATTTCTTTCAGTAGTGTTTTGTAGTTTTTCTTGTAGAGGTCTTTCATCTCCTTGTTTATGTATATTCCTGAAGTTTTTTTTTTTTTTCTTTGCAGCTACTGTAAAAGAAGTTGGGTTCTTGGTTTGATCTTCCCCTTGGTTGATGTTGGTATACAGAAGAGCTACTGATTTGTGTACTTAATCTTGTATCTGGAAACTTTGCTGAATTCTTTTATCAGTTCTAGGAGCTTTCTGGAGGAGGCTTTAGGGTTTTCAAGGTAAATGATCATATTGTCAGCAAACAGTGACAGTTTAACTTCCTCTTTACTGATTTGGATTCCATTTATTTCTTTCTTTTGTCTGATTGGTCTGGCCAGGACTTCGAGTACTGTGTTGAAGAGGAGTGGTGAAAGTGGGCATCCTTGTCTTGTTCTGGTTCTCAGAGGAAATACTTCCAACTTTTCCCCATTCAAAATTATGTTGGCTGTGTGTTTGCATATGACAGTAATATGTTGATGGTCTTATCTCTTTGAGCTTAGAGAGTGGACTAAGTGATGTCTAGTAATTAATTCAACAACACATTCATTCATAAAAACTTTTACTGGGAGTGTATTTTGTGCAAGTTACTGGGGTATACAAGATGGATTAAGGCAATCTTTGCCCTGATGAACTCACAGTCCTACAGAGGAGACAGACATTTAAACAGAAATATTAGAGGGCAATGTGATAACTACTGAGAAATGAACAGAATGTTTTGGAAACACAATGACAGAATGACTCACTGTAAAACAAATGAAAATCTGTCTGTGGATGACTTTAGAGCAAGTTCTAAACAACTTTTTTTTTTTTAAATTGAAGAGAGATGTTAATATACTAGTAAAGGTAACATATAAAAGAAGACAACAAAATATCATCATTTTGCTGGGAGTCAGAGGCCAGATCTTGTAATCAACTCACTAGGAGACCCTGGATATACAGTAAACCTCACAGAACTAAGTGTCTATGTTTACAATTTGAGGCTATTAAATTATATAGTCCCTGATGTCTCTTCTAACATATGTAATTTAATGTAATGCATTTGAATAGCAGATGCTCAATTTACAAGGAAAAAATATTCTTTTTCTTTAATAAAAGTAAGGTAATGTTTGGTTAAATAATAGAAGACACCTTCAAGGAAATCTCACAAAATAGATGTTTTTATTTGGGTGAATTGGCATGTCCATTGCTGGCTTATTTGTTTTTAAGAAACGTTTATAATTATGAAGTTCTGGCCCTGTAATAGATGCTTTATATTTTCTGAGCAAGTGATAAAGTAAATCTTGCCAATAGCCTTGATGTTTTGACATATCTCTAATTACACTGGGGGTGGCTATAGATGGATGTTGCTAGGGATCAAATGGTAAAAGGGCAGATCATCAGATTTAATATCTGGGACACTTTTCACAAGCCAGAGAGAGAAGTTGAGAAATAGATTCTTCAATGATTATCATGGCTGAGGAGAAAAATATCCCGAGTCTTTGTAAATGATTTACCAGCACAGGGTCATTAAAGGTCTGGGATAATATTAGTATTTAAAATTATTTTAAGATGTCTAACATTGAAGATGACCTATGGACTTTTCAACAGATTCTACTTGTCCTGTCTATAATAATTTAATGTTATGGCTGGGGAAATGGGCTTTGGAGTGTTTCCTTGGTTGAAATTCTAATTTCAGCATTTAACAGCTGTGAAAGCTTTGAAAAGTTACAGACAGCAATAATGGTACTTACACTGTAGGATTTAAAGAGGGATATATGTCATGAATTGTCACAATGTCTGGGAAAGAGAGAGTACTCAATAAGAGCTAAGATTTATTATAATCATTAGAACAAATCTCTCTGGGAAACAATGTAGAGAGTTTTTAACAGATGCTAAAAGGATGTGTGCAAGTCTTGGATTAGCAGCTTGCTAAGTGTATATCCCTGGGTTAGTCCATCACAATCTTCAACTCCTGAGTTTTTAATTGGTAAAGTTAAACTCATTATATGTGCTTCCTTTCCTTATAAGATTGTTTTAAGAGGCTGGGCACGGTGGCTCATGCCTGTAATCCCAGCAGTTTGGGAGGCTGAAGTGGTGTGGCTCACCTGAGGTGTCAGGAGTTCAAGGCCAGCCTGGACAACATGGTGAAACCCTGTCTCTACTAAAAATTTAAAAATTAGATGGGCGTGGTGGTGCACACCTGTGATCCCAGCTACTTGGGAGGCTGAGACAGGAGAATCACTTGAACCTGGGAGGTGGAGGTTGCAGTGAGCTGAGATCACGCCACTGCACTCCAGTCTGGGTAACAGAACAAGACTCCATCTCAAAATAAAGTAAAATAAAATAAAATAAATAGTTTGTTGTGAGAATCAAGTGAGAATGTGCACTCCTGTGAGTCAAGATTTTCTTCCCCTTTGATGTTGTTTGTTTCCTCCACCATCCTAGCATGTAGAGGGCGTCTTGGGTAACATGTAGTAAGAAGACAGAAACTTGTTAGCATAATGGTATATCTTGTCTTTTCTTCTGTTGACTCTCCCTTTGAAACGTATTAGTCTCTGCTGATGTTTCTACCTCATTTGCTACCATTTACCATTGTAGTCTAAGACATCAGCACCCATCATCGCAAGCAGTGGCCACTTCATTGGTATCCAGCTTCTATTAGGTTGATGCAAAAGTGATTGCGGTTTTTGCCATTATTTTCAACGGCAAAATCCTCAATTACTTTTGTGCCAACAGAAGTACTTTGGACCCCTTTCAAGCCATTTTCCACTCAATTTCCGGAGTTATTCTCCTGTTTAAAGTCCTCTAACTTCTTCCCACCACACTTAGAATAAACTCTAAACTCCTTACCACAGTGCCTGCTTACCTATCTGATCTCATCCTCTGTTGTTTTCATATTGCCCACTACATCCTAGACCTATGAGCTTCCTTCTGTTCTTTAAGAAGGCCACATTCATTCTTTTTCTTTTTTCTTTCTTTTTTTTTTTTTCAGGGTCTTGCTCTGTTACCCAGACTGGAGTGCAGTGGCATGATCATGGATCACTGCAACGTCAATCTCCTGGGTTCAAGTGACCCTCCTGCTCAGCCTCCTGAATAGTGGGTACTACAGGTGCACACCACCATGTCAGTTAATTTTTAATTTTTTTTTGCAGAGATGGAATCTTGTTGTTTCTCAGGCTTGTCTCAAACTCTTTGCCTCACGTGATCCTCTTGCCTTGGCTTTCCAAAGCACTAAGATTACAGGAGCAAGCCACTGCGCCCAGCCCCAAATTCATTCTTGATATAAGAGCATTGACCTGGTTGTCTTGCTTGTGTAGAATATGCCTCCTCCTGATGGCTCCCCCGACCCTCCTGGCTATTTCTTGTCATTCTGTGTTCTCCTCAGAGAGGCTTTTTCTGGACTTTTTATTGTACTGTCCTATTTTAATTTTCTCCATAGCTTTTATCACCATCTGAGATTTTCTTTGAAGGTTGGCTTCAGAAGAACAGTGTGTCTGTGTCTGTCTTATTGGATGCCTTATCTCCAGGACCGAAAAAGCACCTGGCATATAATGGGTGCTAAAAAAATCTGTTAGTTGAATATATACAGTTAAACATTGAAAGGGGTCTACATTAGCAAGGAAATGCTTATTATTATTAATTTTTTGGCTGTTTCACTTAGAAGTCTCTAAAGCACCTAAAGTCTCCTCCAAATCAGAACCTCACAAGCTTGCATACATATATTTTTTCTGCTCACCTTGTGGAACCTGGGATGGTTCATAATTTCTAGAAGGATCTAGATAGAGCTAGAAGGATCTAGATAGAACTGAGATCTTGGAAGGACAACAAATTAATAAACTGCTCCAGATAAACTGCTGTATATCCATATGATGGGATATAAGAAAGAGAACTACTGCTATATGCAACAACATGGATGAATTCTACAGTCATAATGATGAATTAAAGAAGCAAAAGAAAAAAACTACACAGTATGATCCCATTTATATGAAGTTGTGAGCAAGCAAAACTAATCTATGGTGAGTAAAGTTAGACTGGGAAGGGCATGTGGGCACCTTTTAAAATGCTAAGAGTATCCTATATCTTGATATGAGTGGTAGTCACATGGGTGCATATATGTAAAAATTTGTCTTCTTTTATATTTAATACAACTCAATAAAACTTAAAAAATCCATGGGTGTAGGTATTAAAAAAGATTGGGTGGTAGTGGATCATGGGGAAAAAAGAAGAGAGAGGGGGATCAGAGACTGTGGAGGTTCATTTAGAGTGGATCCCACATGGACCCATCATCCTTGGGCTTCCTGGGTAGATGAAGTAATCCAGCATTAAACTTTCTGTTAAGACTTCTCCTTCTAAGACCTGATCAGCCAAACAATGGGGTCACAACCCTGGTGCCCAGAGAAACCTCAGGAGACTCAACATGGCTCAAGAGTCGAGATTTTAGCAAAAACAAGCTTAGGAAATGCTGAGGTCTAGAATTTTCTTAAAAAAATTATGAACAGTGACACACATTGCATGCAAAATTTAGCTGCAGTGACAATAAAAAAGCCACAAGGCTGACTGCTTTTTGCTTTTTTTAAAACAGGGAAACTTACATTTCTCATGCACCATAGTCCAAGAGGCTTTCATGGTACAAAGTAAGGCAAAAGCCCTTACTGCCCAACTATCCCTTTGTGTCCAAATCCATATTTTTTTCTCTAGGTTAAAAATGCAATGTCTTTCTCCAGTACCATGTTCCCCTGAACTCTGTGTAGGGAAGGTCATGGGAATAGGGTCAGCTGGTAGGAGATATGACATTCTGAGACTTGTATAACCATTTAATTAGATGAAAATATTGTCAATGCCAATAGACTGCTGCTTGGATGATTTGCATTCCCATAAATTATGGAGCAGATATTTATCCTTTGTGGATGGGGGCTACTTCTCCTCCCTTTTGGCTCAAATTCCCTCCGATTTTTCAGAACGGTCAAATGCTTGGAATTAAATTTTGTATGGTTTATTTTATTTTTAAAGATGTGTGGGGATGTGACTGAAGAGCCAATTCCTACCATCAAATCTCTTCCTTACACCGCACAAGAAGTTTGCATTTCCATGAACATTCGTGGCTGGCATTTTAAAGCACATCATGCCTGCAATTCTTTTTAGAAGACTCAAGGTTGGCTTAAAGAGTTGGCTTGAAAAGCACAGCTTGTTTCCTTATTTCAACGGAACAAAATAGCTCATTTAGTTTGCAGTCTGCAGCCAGCCATCCAGAATTGGGTAGCGTTGCATGATGTGGTGCTTTAGTTCATGTCTTCCGTAGTCCTTGTGGGTTTCCTCACTGGTTGTCCTGTGTAATCCGACCATTCTTAAGTATAAGTCATATTTCCTCTACTCTTTGCCCTGGTTTCTCCAGCCTGTGCTTACACATAGAACTATATTATTAAGAATGAGTTCTGGCCAGGCGCAGTGGTTCACACCTGTAATCCCAGCATATTGGGAGGCCAAGGATGATGGATCACTTGAGCTCAGGAGTTCGAGACCAGCTGGCCAACATGGTGTAACCCTCTCTCTGCTAAAAATACAAAAAAGTTAGCTGGGGATTGTGGCGTCTGCCTGTAGTCCCAGCTACTCTGGAGGCTGAGGCATGAGAATTTCTTGAACCCGAGAGGTGAAGGTTGCAGTGAGCCGAGATTGCGCCACTGCACTCCAGCCTGGGTGACAGATCCAGACTCTGTTTCAAAAAAGAAAAAGAAAAAGAAAAAGAAAAAGAAAAAGAATGAGTTCTGGCATTTGCTTTTTCTGTTCCCATAGAATCTTATGTCCCTGTGAGGTACCCCTCAAGTATTGTTAGGTGTCATCAATGGATATCTCATCTGCTTAAAAACTAGCCAGGCTCATGCTGAGTATCACCATGTTAACGAACAATGATGTATCTGCTACAAGTGAGGGCCAGCAGCTCTTGAAAGAGTAAAGCCAAAGTGGAGAGAAGAATGTGTGATGGTTTTAAAATATGACTCCAAATTCTTCGATGCTCCCTCAATTGAGAAAAGTTGGGTCTACGTCCCTTCTCCTAGAATCTGGGTGGTCTATCATTGCTCTGGCCAATGGAGCACAGTAGAAATGATGCTATGTGGCTTCTGAGGGCAGGTAACAAAGGCCATGCACTGCCACCTGGAACTTCACTCTCCAGGTCCTCCCCTTGGGAAGCTCTCTCTCAAAACCCAGTTGCTCTGGTATGAGAAGACCACGCTGTATAGAGAGGCCACAAGTAGGTGCTCTGGTCTGTAGTCCCAGCTGAGACTCGCTTTTGAGTCATTTCAGCCAGACATGTGAGTGAAGAAGCCTCCAGATAATTCTATTGCCCAACCATTTGGATCACCCCCAGGCCTCTCACACTCTCTAGCTGAGGGCTTGGGCTTTGTGGAGCAGAGACTAGCCTTTCCTACTGCTTCCCTGTCTGAACTCCTGTTTCCTGACCCTCAGAATCATAAGCTAGAATAAAACAGTTGCTGTTTTACACGTCTTAGTTTGGAGCGGTTTGTTGGGCAGCAGTGATAACTGGAGCAGAATGCCTTGCTCTCCTCTTGGGTTTTGGACTCTGCTTGCTGGAGAGGTCCTGTGTAGTGCTCTTTATGTCTCTGAACTCATACTCAGAATTGCCCCCTCCATCCTACAGCTCAGCCTTCTTCACTGGGAGAAGACTTTTGTGCCCAGTTTCTTCTTTCATTCATTTGAAGGCTGAGAAGACAGAGTATAAAGAGGCCCATTGGGCCTGTCCCACATCCTCTCCACTATTTTCTCCTGACAATCTTTATCCCCATGTCGACAGGGCTCTCAGGACACATTTCACTGATTTTCTAAATGAAGCCAGGCAAGACTTAGTTCCAGTTATCCTCAAAACATTGGTAACCTATTGACTTCCACTTCAATTTAAAAAGGGCCATTGTTGACTGGGAATGACATGAGTAGGTACAACAGGGCAGGGAGTGGATATTTTTGCTGTGATATACACATGTAACCTGATTGCCTGACTCCACCTGCACTCGCTCCAAGCAGCTTGCAGACAGAAGGTAATCAGTTAAGAAGACTTCTGGCCATGTAACAGCAGGATCTTGGCACCCTTCCATCTTTCTGGGTCTCCTTTTCCCTGCTGCTTTTTGGAGACTTATCTCACATGTGCTTCCCTATTAGGTTGTGTCATGTCCTGGTCTCATCTGGACCCCAGTTCTTATTCTGGTTACAAAGCACTATTGGCTTTGCTGATGAGGCTGATCCTCGATGGCTACCTCACTACTAGCTGCTCATCTGACTGCTCTCAGAACCCAGAGTTTCAGGTCTGTCTCCCAGAAGCCCTGTCAGGCTGCCTTCTGCCCAGCTCTCTGATGCCTTCTTTAGCTGAGGCCAGCTTCCTCACACAGCTGGGAGTGTTTCTGGGCTCCTATAGCTCCTTCAAGTCCAGATACCAACCTCATAAGGCTACTTTCCTAAATTCTTCTTGAACTAATATCCATGTCCTCCTTTCCTTTCCCAAGATTTGCCCTTTCCCAGGATGACTGGCAAAGGTAACAGTTGGGGGCAACTCTATCCCATTGTTAATGTAGGGGCTCTATGGCACCCACAAGGGAAATCCCAGTAGAATACAACATTCCAACATTAGTACATTTGCTGAACTCTAGCTCTGCACCGTGCAAGATGAAATGCAGTGAGGAAAATATTCTATACCTATCCTATCTAATAAGGTAACCACTAGACAGTTGAGGCTTCTGAGCACTTGAAATGTAGCACTGAGAGATGGAATTTTAAATTTTATGTACTTTTAATTAACTTAAATTTAAATAGCTGTATTTGGACAGCATAGTTCTGTTTTGCTTAGTCTTAATAGTATTCTATCTATGATAGTAATAGTCTATTCAATTATAGATTGAATAGCCACTTGAGTTCTCATTTTAGAATCCTTCCTTCTTTGGAATATACATAGAGTCTTGTCTATTTTTTCTGTTGTCTTTGAAAACTTCACATCCAAAGTTAAGATTGCTCTTCAAACAAGAACATGCTCTTCTTCCAGGATGAGCAGGAATATGCGGTCAGAGTGCAGTAATAATTATAATAGATGAGAAAAGCTTCATTTTATTTAGTTTCTATTATAAATACTACACCAAGTATTTAACTAAGTGATGTATTTGTGCATTTGTTAAACAAATGTTTATTAAGCACTTACTATATGACATAAAACGTTCTGGGCACTGAGGATATAGCAGTGAGCAGATAAAGTTTCTGCTATCATGGAGGAGCATTCTATCATTTCCTATTAGGGAGACAACTAATACACAAATACTTGGTATATCCAAAGATGTTAAATGTGAAGGAAAAAAATTAAGGGAAAGAGGACAGAGACTAATACAGGGTGCTTTTAAAAATGGAAGTGGCCCAACACATCTGAGGCAGAGCTACTGTGTCAGCAGAGACATGAAGACGGTGAGCAGCGCAGCTGAACCCTGCAGCTCTCCCGGAGACAAGAGCTTCACGGTCAGGAAGAGGAAGGGCAGCCTCCTTGAGGTGGCGGCAGGTGTGGGGTCTTCAAGGAAGAGCAAGAAGGCTGGTGTGGCTGGGGAGAGGCAGGGGTGGATGACGTGGTGCCCCATAGGATTTAGACTTTCACTTTGCATGAGAGGGGAAGCCGTCGGAGGGATTTCAGCAGAATTATGACAGGCTCTAACGTATGTTGTGAAAGAGTCATTCTGGCTGCAATGTGAGGAATAGATCATAACAGTACAAGGGTGAAAGGTAGGAGTTCAGTTAGGAGGCTATTGGAATAATCCAGTGGTGGGTGCTTAGATGAGGTAAAATAATAACATTCGATAGGATTTAGAGAAGGCCCAGATCAGTCTGCTTATGGTGATGTAGTATCAATGAGATAAACTTTCTCTTTTAAAGACTTTTCTCTGAGTTATATATGACACATTTATTTGTTGCTCTGAGAAATAATAAAACCTTTTAAGTATTTCAGGTTAATACAAATAAGCACTGATAAAAATGCTTTCTCATGAAATGTGACTCTGGCCACCACATTTCTGTAGATAATGCATCAGGATCTATTGGAGGGCTGATATCTTGGGTTCTAAATCAATTTTACATTGGCCTTAGAAGTGAATCACAAGTTTCAGAGGTGGATGGGACATTAGGAATTACTAGTCCACTATCTTCTGTCATGGATATATAAACTGAGGTTCAGGTGGTGTTTTTTATTGTCACATTAATAAACTCTGTGAGACTGAAGTTGTAAATTATGCAAAATCACAGTATGGTGGCAAAGTTAGGACTAGAACCTTCTGTGCAGTAAATCAATGAACTTACAGTAAATGAATAAATTTAGAAGTACCTAGAAGATGTAGATAGTAAATATGCTCTGGTTGCAGTTCTTCTGCCTGGTCCTACCCTTTTGTAATTTCAATCTTGCATCTTCCACTTACTACTTGTGTCCTTGGATAAGTCATTAAACTTCCCTAAGTCTTAGTTTCTTCATCTGTAGTGTGAGGGTAGTAATACCTACCTCTGAGAATTGTAATGAGAATCAGATTGTATAATAAGGCAGAGAGTGGTGCTCACTAAATTTTCCACCTGCTCTGACACATTTCCCAGCAGCCTTTGCAGTTAGGTGACTCAAGTGGCTGGTTCTGCCAATGAGATATGAAAGTTTTATGTGTCACATTTGGGATGAAGCGTTAAAACGTTAATGGGTAATTTGCTAATCTCTTCTTTCATTTGCTGTGGCAACTGTAAAGGTTATATGTTACAGGTAGCATAGCTACAAAATGCTAGAGCTTCAGTGACCCCGGGTGCCTGTGCGACTGTGTGGAGCAGAGCCCTGGCTACTGTGAATTAGATAGATAACATATATGAGAAATGAACTTTGTTTTTTTTGAGATGGAGTCTTGCTCTGTTGCCCAGGCTGGACTGCAGTGGCATGGCCTTGGCTCACTACAATCTCTGCCCCCTGGGTTCATGCGATTCTCCTGCTTCAGCCTCCCAAGTAGCTGGGATTACAGGTGCCTGCTACCATTCCCTGCTAATTTTTTGTATTTTTAGTAGAGATGGGTTTCATCATGTTGGCCAGGCTGTTCTCAAACTCCTGACCTCATGATCCGCCCACCATGGCCTCCCGAAGTGCTCCGATTACAGGTGTGAGCCACTGTGTCTGGCCGAGAAATAAACTTTATAGCGTCAAGCTCCTGAAGGTTTGGATGGTTAGTTACAGCAGCACAAGCTTTGACTATTGTGAATAATAATTGATCTTACAGGAAGTAGGTTGCTATTATTATAAAAACCCAGTATTTTTGTATTGGCTTAATGGTTGGGCCAAAGACAATGAGCACAGGTTTATCAGAAACCAGAAGAATGGCAGTCCATGTTATATAGCAGCAAAATGTTTCATAATATTGTCATCTGCTATAACTTGAGAGGCAGATCATATTTGAATGAACTTTAAGTTCTAGGGGAAAAGGTTGCAAAACAATGGTTTTAAAAACATGCTTCATAAAGAATGATGGGTGAAGATATTGGTCCATGGAACTTTTGGCACATGAATAGAAAGAAGTCTACTAAGTTTTTGAGAGGATCAAAGGAAAACATAAGATGGTAGAGCCTTGGTCAGTTTAGATACTTGAGCAACTGTGCGAGATTAGAACACCGCGCTGCATCCCATTGGATGTGAAACGTGTACAAAATGAACTTTTCTGCGTTAAGTCATTGAGATTGGCAGTCATTTGTTCCTGCAGTGGAAGCTTCTCTATATTGACTGTTACAGAATATAAGCGTTTTAGTACAGTGCTTAGCTAGCACAGCATAAACACACAATAAGTGTTACTCAATATCTTTTATTATTTATTATTATTGTAGTTGTCGTATACTGGTTAAAGTGTGTGATTGAGTAGAGAATATGAGTCTGATAGAGAAAGGGGATAAAGCTATGGTAACTAGAATAAAAAGTACTGTTAAAACTTTTATTTACACATGGATTGCAAACTGAAATATAAATAGGAGAGAGAGAGGCACTGTAAATAAGTGAGGTAGGCTGGCTTTGACTCTGAAAATTGGGAGAGCATGAACCCTGTGCTAAGTGTAGTCGCTCTTGGCTCCTGCTAATACAGATCAAGTATTTTCAAGAGAGTCTGTAAAATCAAAATTTTATAAGAATTTTCAGCCAGATGTGGGGACTCACACCTGTAATCACAGCACTTTGGGAGGCTGAGGATGGAGGACTACTTGAACCCAGGAGTTTGAGACCAGCCTGGGCAACAGAATGAAACCTGTCTGTAGAAAAAATTAAAAATCTAGCTAGGCATTGTAGCATGTTCCTATAGTCCCAGCTACTTGGGAGGTTTAGGTGGGAGGATTGCTTGAATCCAAGAGGTTGCAGTGAGCTGTGATTGTGCCACTGCACTCCAGCCTTGGAGTAGAGAGCAAGACCCTGCCTCAGAAAAAGAAGAAAAAAAGAATTTTCCAAGAGTTTGAAGTATTGGCAATTAAACACAATATTTAAAACAATACTAGGTGGTCCATGAACCACCAGATGGTGACCTCCATCACAAGGTAGGTCTTAAGAACCAAAATGTCTAATAGCCAACACTGCCTGTAAGAATAAATCTCATTCCATCCATTACGTTATAATTTGCAGAATCATAAATGTTCAAAGTTATTGTAATTTGGATTCACTTCCCACCCTTCTGAAATTTATATTCCCATTGCAACATCTCTGCCAAATTGTCTTCCAGCTCATAACTGAACATCTCCAGAGGTAGGAGGGTCAGTATATTATGAGGTGTAGCCTATGGCATCTTTTGTGTTCTCTAGTTGTTAGAAAGTTCTCTCTATATTTGAAGTAAAGTCTACCTTCCTATAGCGATTCTCAACTTTGCTTCTCCCCTTCCCTCACTGTGGAGTCTTGTGGGAATCGGCTTATACCCTGTAAGCACTTTCCTAGAGCCGGTGATCAATTTTCCTAATAACACATAGTAGATGTGTGTGTGTGTGTGTGTGTCTGTGTGTCTGTGTGTGTGTGTGCGTGCACACATTCCTGCTTAGCTATCTCCTCCCATACTTCCTGACCCTCCTCCTTTTCTGGCAGTAGCACCTTCCTGTGGGTAGTCTGTGTAGGAGGGCCATAGATCACAATATCCTGTTCTTTGCCTCCCAGCCTCTACCATGCTGCAGGAAGTCCAAGGATGACCCTAACATCCCATCCTTTAGACTTTGGAAATTGGTCCACAGATGTGAGTATGTGCCCCAAACTGGGCACTTTGAAATCCTTACTGTAGATTTAATATGAAGTACTGTAAAAGAAAAATGCTGTCTGTCCTGTGGGAATAGGAATGTCTGTAGCCATGTCTTATTCCATTTGGGCTGCTGTAACAAAATACCATAGACTGAGCACCTGATAAACAGTAGAAATGTATTTCCTACAGTTCTGAAGGTTGGAAAGTTTAAGATCATGGTGCTGGAAGATTCAGTGTCTGGTGAGGGACCACTTTCTGGTTCATGGGTGGCATCTTCTGCACTGTGTCCTCACAGGGTGGAAGGGGTAAGGCAGCTCTCTGGGGCCTCTTTTATAAGGACACTAATGAAAACATGCCCTGAAGAATTAAAGAAACCTGTGACTAACATAAAATATTGAGTTGCAGGATAGCAGCTAAGAGAAGAAACAGCTTGCTGAAATTCTGAAAATCCCTCCATCTGTAAGATAACAAAACTGGCTGAAATTAGTTAGAAGCAATGTGGCTGACTGGTTTGTGCAGAATGAGCTTGTTGATGTCACAGCCTGAATTTCCATCACATTTCATACTAATTCCCCCCAAATTTGCACATGGGACTCATGAAAGAGGCATGAAGAGATAACCACACATGCCTGAGGATTTTCCAGACCTCCCCTTTCCTTCCACCAATCACCTGCTAATCTCAGAATCCACCCACTAAACCTTTTCTAATAAAATTACTGCCTTAGCACCAGCCCAGAGAGAAAGATTGAAGCTTGAATTCTGTCTCTTTGTGAGTCTACTTGCAGTAAAAAGTTTTCATTTTTTCAAAAACCTGGTGTCATAGTACTGACTTCTAGCACATCTGGTAGTGAGCTCCTTTGCCATGGTGACACCAATCCCTAATCACCTTCCACAGGCTCCACCTCCTAACACCATCACATTGGGCATTAGGTTTTAACGTAGAAATTTTTCAGGGACACGAACATTCAGAGCATAGCAGGCCATTTGCTTCTGCCCCTAAATGCAGCTACACAGAACAAGGTGTCTATTCAGGAAAGAGTGGGGATACAATCCAGAAAGTAGCAGAGCCGACAGAGAGGGAGGGAAGAAGAGAGAGAGAGAGAAAGAGAAAAAGAAAGAAATAGAGAATGAACATTGATTTCCTGTGGCCCTCTTCATTCTTGCATTTTTTAGTTATGAAAAATGTTTGCACTAGTTTGAGTTGAATTTCTATCATTTACACAAGACCTGATTGGTCTCCTGAACTATGCTGGAGATCATGTTTACATAGTCAAAACCATCATTTCAATGCTCCTGAATGGTTTGAATTTTTATTTCTTTTTATATATCGCTATTCAGAAAGTTTAAAATGTTTTCAAATCAAGTCATCTGCAGTAACTTGTATATTAATTTCATATTTCCCATATGTTTAAGTTATCTTGTGCTTTAGATGTAACATATTCATTGCCTCTCTTTTCTGTTTTTCTGTTTTCTGTGGTTTTATTCTATTTTTGTTGCAAATATTTTTGCATCTTATGAATCTGTTATTCAAACTAATGCTACCATAAAATTGGTTCCCATTTTTTAGTGACATATCACTCTTTCAACAGTAACAGCAAAGATGGCTATGACTGAAATGTTCTATGCTTCATACATCGTAAAGCAGGAACACATCATAGAATAATGATCTATGTTTCGAATATTATGGTTACTTGTTTGCAAGTAACTGCAGGCATTTATACTTTTTCTTTGGGTTACTATCACCCTTGTTAGTTGTGACCAGCAACAAAATTCTGTAGCAGTCTGCCTTATTGCTATTTCAAAGCAAGTCTTTGTGGTGAAGTACTATTTTCTATAGGAATCACACCCAGAGTAGTCCAGTAGGCTGTGTCAGCAACATGCGTGTGGCATTAGTGGAATTTTAAATGTGTTATTCCACCTTGGATAGTTATTTATTGTTATTCATGCTTTGAGGACATTTTTAGGTTTTAAACATCCATCAGGATATTTCTACCTGTCCAAGGGAAGGTGCCATTACTACGGCGACCTCTGGCCTATCAAGTTCCCAGCATTCTTTCTTAGATATCAGTCCAACTGCTGCTACTTGGAAATTCTAAATGCACTAGAAATACGTTGGGAATAATAAGAGGAGCTTAGAAGAAAGATAAATAGAATTAAGGTGGTAAAGGTTTAGCTTTAACTGTAGGTAACACAACTTAGTGCTCCAGTGCTGAGCAGGCTCTTCTCCCTTCTAGCTCACATATGCATGGGATATCTCATGGCATGAAAGCTTTCTACACATCAAAATTAGTTGAAAGTGAGATTTTTCGAATAAATATGTCTCCTGAGAGTGATTTTCCAGAGTTGCAATTCTTCTTAACTGAGGGATACAGCAGTTATACATTTCCTAATGCCCAACTGGTTGGGTTTCTCTCTAATTCAGGTTGTCAGTCACCAACTATATATAGTGATGAATGAAGATAACGATTATTTGTAATTGTCTCTTCCATAGAAGATGAATATGCCCTAACTCATTTTTTACTGTGAAGACTAAATGTAAAGACATACTTTTGTTCATTTGCTGTGGATTTGTTAAATACATTCTGTTAATTAAATTATTTTTGGGGGAAGGCAAAGAACTTATATCTTACTCTAATAATTACCAGATGTTGGCAAGAGTGTTACAGACAGCAATAGGTTTCAGTGAGAATGTAACCACATCATACTATGTATCATGTTGTGCATATATTATATATAACTGTAATAGCACATCAACATATTTTTTCAAATGCACTAATTAAACCTCAAATCCCCATTTTAGGCTTTGCACTTTTGCAAAGTTAAAAAAAGAGAGTTAAAAAAAGAGAGAAAGAAAGCAAGAAAGAGAGAGCAAGAAAAAAAAGAAAGAAAGAGAAGCTTCCTAGTTGTTTTGTGAAAACTGGCATTGCCAAGGAGCTTGCAACCATACAGCCACAAGGAGGAGCTCAAGCATCAAATTAAAAATTAACACAAACTAATAAAGTCTGGCGCGTGCTGCTTTCGGCAATGCATTAAAACAATATTTATTCTTTTATGGAGGCAAGGTGATTTATGGGCCTTTTGCCCAAATTAATATCACTCTGGAGAGCTTATGTTGATATGCTGGTATGTATCAGTATATTTACATAAATATGATAATATAGACATAATCTATTCTTCACCCAGTAACAAGATGGATCTTTAAAAAATGCTAATGAGATATGGCACTCCCTGTTTAAAAGCCTTCCTATGGCTTTCTCTCATTTTGAGAATAAACTGTACGTTCTCTACCGAGAACTAAGGGGCCCTGCCTCATCTTGCTCCCACACCCCTTTCTTTTCCTTTCTCTTCTTCTCCTGCTGCTGTTTTTTTTTTTTTTTAAAAAAAACTTCAACATTTATTTTAGATTCAAGGGGTACATGTGCAGGTTTGTTACATGAGTATATTGCGTGATGCTGAGGCTTGGGGTACAAATGATCCTATAGCCCAAGTAGTGGGCATAGTATCCAATGAGGTGAAAGATCTCACAAGAACAACAAAGCATTGCTGAGAGAAATCAGAAGTGACACAAATGCATGGAAAACCATTCCATGCTCATGGGTTGGAAGTACCATCCCTTTTGGTCTCCGTCTCATGCCAGTCTCCCCAGAGACCGACTGTGGTAGTCACATGCCTTCTGATAGGTCCCAGAATGGGTATTTTCTGGACTCAGGGACTTCACACTTTGGTTTTCCTCTGTCCTTCTGGAGATTTGCATGCCTGCCTCCTTCTCGTTCTTTGAAATTCAGTTTCAGTGTCACCCTCCAGACAGTCATTTCCTGACACCTACTGAATGTAGGCTGGCATGCCCTCCCTTCTGCCATTCTTCTCCATCCTTGTCTCTGTTTATTGCTACTTAGAATTTATCACAATCTGTACTTCTTTTGTTCACCTATGTGCTTCCTGTTTATTACGTGGCTTCTATACTTGATGTATGTTACAGCAGGAACCTTGTCTGTGTAAACACTGCGTATCTGCAGTGCCTAGCACAATTCCTGGCACCAAGTCTGTGCATAATAAGTATTTATTGAAGAAATGAGACTTCATAATTGAAACTTTAGGAACATGGCTGGGTCCAGTGCTTCCCTGGAATAATAACCACAGAAATAGTTTTAAAACATTGGCCTCCCATCTCAGTGATTTTTGGTCATAGTTTAAAGGGTCTCTTCCTAATTCCCCAACAATTCACATGTTATTCCTACTGTACCCTAAAAGAGGCAGCAAATGATAGACAATGAAATGTATAGTGCTACCAGAACAGACTAATAACAGCATGGTTAGAAGATCAAAATTAAAATTAAGCAAAATGTGCCAACATCTTCCACTGCTATCTGCATTATTTGACCTGTGAGTATGTAAGCTTGTGTCTGAGGAACAGCTTCTTCAGCCCCAACAGTTGGTACTGACATCTGATGATGGTGTCACCAGCATCACTGTTTGGAAGGTGCTGATAAGACTGGTCCACTGATCTTATATGTCAGATGAAAGAGGATGTACCAAGTTTCTATATAAAGGCCTTCAAACAGGCCTTGTTTTCGCCACTCTTGGGGCCATCTTTGAGTAGGGGTAAGCAGCTCCCAGTAAGACTAGATATCATGCCAATGTGGGTGCTCACAGAAAATCCTTCGTGCTTCTAAAACCATATCCTAAAACTTATTAAGCTTGAGTTCCTGCCAACTTTATTATTTCACTTGATATAAAATGTTTCACTGTATATTTGTGTCTTGTAAATAGTTTCTGATGTTTTTCTGTAATGATCAGTAATTATTCAACCTTGCTCATTTTCTCCTTCTTCCTAAGAAACTTTTTCAAGGTAGTATATTTATTTATCAAGAAAATGAACACTTGCTTTCTGAAAACGTACTCATGGAAGGTTCCCCAAAGAAATGGATTTGATCCTCTTATAGGAAGCAAGCCTACATATTATCTATCACAATGATCATTCTAAAAGCCACCATCACATATTGTAAAATTTGCAAAATGGTGAAAGAAGTTAATGTTTGAGTTGTGTATTACTCTCAGGGATCACCTGGTCAGGATGTGATATTAAAAAATGTTCTTGTATTTCTGAGAGTTAGGAAAAAAAACCAATTACAACTGAAATAGAGTATGGATTCTTCTTATAGGCCACAGCTTAGTGGGAAACAGAGTCCAGATCTTTAAAGAAAATAATTCACGACAGTTGCTAAAGTTGGGAAGGGGGTCACGGCAATATGTATGGAGACCACTGCAATGCAGTCTTGCAGTAGGGAAGAGATTGAACTCAGCTCCATCTCCAGCAAGGACAAGTGGGCATTTTTAATCAAGGAGCAGGGTGGGGGTCAGTGAATGGAAAATTACTAAGAGGAAACATCAGGGATAGGGCATTTTTGGCTAAACTGACTTGATTGGATTATTGCTGAAGACAGGACAGGGCGATAAAATATTGAGGGTGGTCAGATACTAAAGGTGGGAGATTTTCACTAAACTGACTATGCAGGATTGTTGCTCAAAGTGGATTCTATGAGAACAGAGAGGGAAGCCCAAGGTTGAGCCTAGTTAAGCGGAGGACTCAGAGGAGACTGCCTAAAGTTTTGATCTAAGAGGAGAGTTTTCGTCAAGGTATATGTGGCACTAGGTTTGAAAGTGTCTGTAGTAGATTGATTCAAAACATGGCCCTAAGTCTCCACATATCCCTTTGCAGTGAGACTTTGCAGCAGCAGTTAAGAGGTGGAGTCTAGCTCCTCCTCTCCTTTGAATCAAAGCTCATCTTGTCACTTGCTCTGCCCAGCAGAAAGTGGCTGAAATGACATGTGTCCATTCTAAGCCTTAGATCCCAAAATGCCCTTTGTGCTTCTCTCTTGCTGGCGTCCCTCTTCTTTCAACATGAACAAGCGTGACCCAGCCTGCTGGAAGGTAAGAGATCATTCATGGCAGAACTCAGTTATCTAGCTGAGGACATCATAGAGCAGTCAGCACCCAGGTAACCTACCCACTAACTGCAGCCAGTGAACATATCTGGCTGAGATCAGAATAACCTGGGCCAGACCAGAGGAACTGTCTGATTAATCTGCAGAATCGTGAGCCACAATAGATGGTTATTGTTTACAGCTGCTTAATTTTAGGTTGGTTTGTTATGCAGCATTACTGTGACAATAGCTAATATATAATATTGGACATGTGCTTCTGGGTGACAGCGACAGTGATACATATTTTGGATACTGGCAATTTTGTAGCTCTGGTTATAATATACTAGTTTTAGTTAATAGTGGCCTTGTGGTTTTTGGCGGCTCAATGATAGTGGCATTTGGAGGTATTTCTGGCAACATGGCTAATATTGGGGGCTTTGATGATGATGGTACTTGTGCTTTTGATGATTATGGTCCTTGTGCTTTTAGGTGGTTATTGGTATTGGCTGGACTTGATATAATTACCCATGTAGTATATCGGTGATCTCAGTTTTTTGGCCAGGTTTTACCACAGTTTGATAATTAAATGACAACATTTAATGCCACTAAGTTTCCAAGGAAGCTAACTATACATTGTTCTTGTTTCTCACTAGGCTGGGGAAGATGAGACATTGGTTGGGGAGGATTTTCTTCTCATTGCTTATGTGCTCTACAGGAGGACTGTGAGGGATTCCTGGCCATTTCAGTGTATGTGAAGAGGTTAGCCTTGGCCATGCCAAACTCTGTCTAATAGGCACAGATGCCAGAAGCGGATGCCTTTTTAAATCTATTGACTTTTCAGAAGGAACATCTTCTGTAGGCTTCAGTTCAGCCTTCATAAGAAGGGCTAGCACTATTGGTGACAGGTATCTGCTCATTATTTTCTGCTGCAGGTGCACGCAGTGGTGAGAGGCAGAGCTGCACCTGTACTTCAGCAGGCCAGGCACTCCAGCCATGGCACTCCAGCCAGGGGAACCCTGGTCCCATCACTGAAATGGTTCCATTGGAAAGGAGAGCTGGTTGTGCTTGAATCTGTTTTCCATATAATTGCTCTGCCTATACGTCCATCTTAACTGTGGGGCACCAGAGTCTCTAAGAATCCTTCTGTGTTTTCTGAGGCTATTTTCCATCTTTGTCAGCTTTGTGGACAAATAGTTAACAAAACCCTTTTCCTTTTTGAATGAGAAGTTGACCTTTGATTAACCCTGTAGCTCAGTTCCCCTGGTAACTTGACAATGACAGAAGGTCAACTGTGTTTCTAGGCAGAATTGCTTGTGCCAAAAATGACCTTTGATTGTCAGCTTGTATCTGGACTGGGAGGGCTATAAATAAACTATAAATACTATATAGGGAAGTTATGCTTTGGACCCCCACTAAGAGTTGTGACTCTTACCTGAGCGTGCATCTTGCAGGAACCTTGGAAGCTATGGATTCTATGGGTTGGCAGCTTTTAGGCCAGAGTGGATCCTGTATCTACCAGCTGGGTGTCTCATCTCCTTGCACTTCAGCTGCTAGACTGATACAAGGACTTCTATAGAAACAGAATTCCTAAAGCTAAGCTTTTGGCAAGCTCTGGTTTTTGTCCACAATGTAAGAAATGGATATTGAGTGTAGCCTGTGGCAGTCTTGTGAATCTGAATATTTAGTTGAACCTAAGAAGATCTTCAGTGTGTGTTGCAGACTGCATGTTCTTCCCCTAGGTCCAGCTGCTGATACACCTGAGAGCCTCTCTGACCTGAGAGGACTCCATGACAGATGCACTGGGCTGTGTATGTGTGTTTGGGGTGACTCATCATACATGAGATATAAACCAGGAGATCAGTGGCAGGATGCCTATTCTCTTGGGATTCCAGACCATGGCACTAGCACATGGACAGATGTACCCACAGGACATCTAACTTGCGTAATTGTACCAACCCTAAGATGACTAACACCGAGTATGTGGAGAGGGGTTTTGGGGAATGAGGCTGAGAGCCTTGGGGAGCAATTATGTTGCTGGTGGTAATGGCCAAGGATGGCTATTTCTTATAAAACTAAAGAGCACTCACAACATGAAGTTCTCAGAAACCACAAGGCCAGTCACAGAAAAAGTAAAATAATTAACCAGGAGCTTGTGGTCCATCTTAGGCAGTCTCTAACCATACACAGGCTTTGTTTTGGAAGAATCCTCACCCTACTCCCTTGAATGTCTTCCCCTTGCCTAGACAGGGTATGTGGAACTGGGCAGGATGATTCAAGCGCTCAAACAATAGCCTTTTGAGTCTTTCTCTGTCTCAAGACTCTGTCTAATGCTCAGTTAGGCTTTCTGTACAAAGAGTCAGAGATGCTTATAGTAGCTCCAGGCTTCCATCTTACTAGGTTGGTAACCATAGAGGGAAGAGCATGCCTCCTTCCCTTCATTCTAGCAAATATGGCTAACACTCATTGCTCTGGCTTGGAGTGCATGGGCCTCCTGATCAATCACAGAGGCCAGTGTGATGAAAGCTTTTATATGGCCACCCATAAGCAGACAGGAATATTTGAATACTGTAGCCTGAGATTGGAGAAGAGCGGTTTCCCAAAGGAGAACTGGGGGCTGGGATTTTAAAAAGTAGGAAGGCATGCTGGGAAAGATGAACAGTTGGTGTCCACTTATTAAAGTGAGTTCCTTGCACTTTTATATGCACACCTAGGGGATCTTGTTAAAATGCAGGATTTGATTCCTAGAAGATACAGTTTGGATGTTTTGTCCACTCCAAACCTCATGTGAAAATGTGACCTCCAGTGTTAGAGGCAGGGTTTAGTGGGAGGTGTTCGGATCATGGGGGTGGATCCCCTCATGAATGGCTTGGTACCCTCCTTGAGAAAATGAGTGCATTGTTGATCTGTGAGTTCATGTGAGATCTGGTCGTTTAAAAGAGCCTGAACTTCCTCCTCTGTCTCTTGCTCCCTCTCTCACCGTGTGATACACTGGCTCCCACTTTGCTCTCCATCATGACTGTAAGCTTCCTGAGGTCCTCTACTCCCAGCAGATGTTAGTGCCATGCTTTTCCAGCCTGCAGAACTGTGAGCCAAAATAAACCTCTTTTCTTTATAAATTTCCCAGCCTCAGGTATTCCTTTATAGCAATGCAAACAGACTAACACAATAGATCTAGTGAGGGGCCTGAGATTCTGTGATCTGAACAAGGTCCCAGGTGTTTCTGATGTTGCTGGTTCGGGGACCTCACACTGAGTGGCAAGGCAGTAGAGGGTTAGGTCACTGCACAGCTGTCAGCCATCTCCTGTTGTTAAAGAAGAGGTGTGAGTAGCTGCCTCCCAGAGAGATTTGGGTAGCAGTCAGATAGCATCCCTGGTGCAGCACAGGGTGTGAGATAGCTTATTGGAGGGGTCTGTTCTAAATGACTAGACCTAGTGGGGCAGGTTGCATGACCCAGGAATGCTAATGTTGGCAGTTTCTTTTTGTGCTGCAGCAGCACTTGCAAAAGCACATTATGCTGTTAAATGAATTATACACAGTGAGTTAATCACAGGCCTGCAATGCCAACAGACAGCTCCCACTGGAATGAATTTGGAGAGGGAGAGTTTAAAAAAATAGCCAGAACTGCAGGATAATATGTAACCAGAAATATTTTCAAAATGGGCCATAAAAGGATGTTTGGGAAAGTTAATTTTTAAATGTATGCTCTGACTCTGTGGTGCAGACTCCCTAGATGACTGAGAACACCATTTCTCCTCCTGCCACAGTTCTCCCCCAGGCTGTATTTGGAAAATATTGATTTGTCTCCTTGATTTGTTAAGCAGCAAATTCAACAACAAGTTTTAACTTGCTGACTTGAGTTTTCATAGCATGATCATGATCAGATTCACCTAATAACTGGCAAGCCAACTGTCTTCTAAATTGAATTACTCTTGTATATTAGAAGAATAAATGGTGGTACTTCTCTAAATATTTGAGGACCAAATGTTTGAGACCAGAACTAGAAAGATAAATTACAAAATTATGAGGGATACAAACTCTAAAAATTTAAAACATACTGCAATTTAGGACCTAGCTGTTTTTTAGGTGGTCACTGATCATTTTGATTTCAAAAGTAGAAGTTAGAATTGATGGCATAAACTAATATGTATAAAAAGGAATTGCTTTAAATTATATTTTAAATTGTTTTCTCTAGCATCTCATCATTTTTTTTTTTAAAGGGAATTGAAGGTATGTACAGTGATGCTGGGTAATTGATAACCTTTTAAATTGAAGGTATGTATCTGAGGCTGGGCAATTTATAACCTTACTCAAATGACAAATATAATTCACTCAGCATAATGCACATTAGATGGTTTCAACAAATAAACAAGATGGTCACAGCACTCCTGACCTGTCCTTGGATCTGTTTAATTTTTTTGGAGTGGGGCAAGGAAGGCAGAGAAGGAAGTTCACTCCATAGCTTGCAGCTTCATTATGCTTGAATGCCTGTTTGTTCCTGACACTGGAGTGCAATGAGAAGGCAGAGTAACTCTGAGGAAGGAAAAGCGATTTTTGCAACTCCAGGGTTTGAGTTTCAAGTCCTGAGCTTTTGTTTATGATGAGTTGATATTGATGGGTTCAGCTTTTTTCCACTTTATTTTTCTCATTCAGTGAGAGTAGAAATGCAAGGCTATCTCAGTGTTCACGTCTCACAAATATAATTTGCAAATAAGGATAAGAAAATGAGATGGCATGTGGTCTTCATAACTAGACAAGTTACATTTCTCAAGGAGATCTGTCCTGAACACCTATTTAATGCCACTGTGGAGCCTCCCTCCCTATCCCACTGCAGCTGTGATTTCCATGACTCTGATCTATTTTGTTCATAGTATTTCTCATTTCATATAATTTCTCATTTATTTATTTTTGTCATTGACTGTCTCCCTCCTCTAGAGCATCAGATATATAAGAGCAGGAAAGTTTTGTTCACTGACGTATCTTACATGCCTGGACAGTGTCTGACCCTTGCTAGATCTTCAGTAAATGAATTAATGAATAAATTTCTCTAAGTCCATTCTCATTTCTTGGACCAGGTTGAAATTTAAAAAGGAATACAGCCACCTACTTATACCATGTCTCAAACACACTAAAGATACTTTTTCCAACTGAAGAAAAAAATGTTTTGTCATGCAACATAAGATACCACTTGATTATGGCATCAACAAAAGTTCATTTGATAAAATAAAATTTTGATTCCCATGTAGATCGATTAGCTTTTCCCAGAGGGTTCAGTGAAATCAGTTTCTCAACCTTGGCAGTAATGATGTTTGTTGTGAGACTGTTGTGCATTGTGGGATATTTATTAGCATCCCTAGCCTTGACCTAATAGGGATTGGTGTCACCTTCTCTCCACTAGTTATGGCGGCCAAAAATATCTCCAGACATTGTCAAATGTCCCTCAGTTGAAAACACTTAGTTAAACTAATCAACCTAATTTTAAATAGGCCCACTGGCTTGCCAATATTTATCTTTAATCTTTGAAGAGAGAATAGCTGTCTTTTATCAAGCACTTGTGTGATAGGCAGAATAATGCCCCCCAATGATGTTCACACCCAAATCCTGGGTATGAATATGTTACCATACATGGCACAAAGGGCTTTCCAGATGTGATTAAGATTCAGAACCTTGAAGTAGGGAGATCATTCTAGCTTGTCTAGGTGGGCCCAATCTAATCATATGAGCCTTTAAAAGCTGAGAGCCCTTTTAGGCTCTGGTAAGAAAGATTTATGATCTCAGAAGAGGTATGAGGGAAATGCCATGTGACAAGGACTCAACCCTTTCTTGCTCACTTTGAAGATATAGGAAGGGGGCTAGGAGTCAAGGAGTGCTATGACCTCTAGAAGCTGGAGTGACCTTCAATTGACAGCCATCAGGAAAACAGGGATCTTGGTCCTATGACTGAAAGGAGCTTAATTCTGACAACAAACGAGCAAAGAATGGATGCTTCCCTCGACCTTCAGGAAGGAATGCAGCCCTGCTGACATCTTGATTTTAGCCTATCAGGACCCATGTTGGACTTCTGATCTATAGAACTCTAAGGTCGAAATTTGTATTAAGCAACAAAGTTTATGGTACTTTGTTCCAGTAATAATGGAATTTATCACACTGAGACCTTTGCATAATAACTCTATCTTCTCATTTTATAGATGATGTGGGCTGAATTCTGTCCCCACCAATTCATACGTTGAAGTCCTAACCTCCAGTACCTCACAATGTGACTGGTTTGGAGATGGGGTCTTTAAAATGGTAATTAAGGTTAAATGAAGTCAATACGATGAGCCTTAATCCACTATGACTGGTGTTCTTATAAAAAGAGATTAAGACTCAGACACACACAGTGAAAGACCATGTGAAGGGAAGATTGTGAAGGAGATGGCCATCTGTAGGCCAAGTGAGGCCTTCAAAAGGAATCACCCCTGCTGACACATTGATCTTGGACTTCTAACTGTGAGGAAAAATATTTCTATTGTTTAAGCCACGGAGTCTGTGGTATTTTGTTATGGTGACCCTGAAAACTAACTCAATAGAAAAGGAAACAAGCTCAGAGAATATGGATAAATTTCTCTAGGACATATAGCTAGTACAGGTGGGGCTGGAGTGTCTCTACAATCTATGATGTTAATATATGCACTAAGTGGTTGTAATTGCATTGAGTTTTTGGATGACCCAGAGCATTCTAACTATTGTTAGTTTGTAGAGGAAAAGTTTGAGACCTGTGTTCAAATTCTGCTGTGACTGCTAGTTGTTGTGTCTTGGGTGATATGTTGATCTCAGAGGCTCAGTTTGCTCATATCTAAAAATGTTATTAGTTTCTTTCCAAGATTACATTGTGAATGACATAGATAATAAATGCAAATGCATTTTGTCATACACCAAGCACTGTGCAAATGCGAGGCGGTATTATTAAAATATTACCATTGCTGGAAAAACAAATTGAGTGAATGTTTTCTGATAGCACCTTTTAGACCTTCTTCTAGGTATGTTTAGGGAATGTCCATTCTTTGAAATGTAAGAAATTACATAGAAAATATTCTTTACTCACAGGAGCAAGACCGTATAAGAATCAGTGTTTTGTTTCTGTGTTTTTTTTCTAAAAGGCAATTCACATATATTTTATTGGTTGAAATTCCCAGTGGAGGCATTATTAAGTGTGCTGTTCAGAGTCAGTGGGAAGAATAACAGCTGTTTAAAAAAAAATAAGGGGAACTGTCTACTCTAATTTAGGTTGTCTGGTTTATTATGTGATAAGAGTAAAAAACAAACAGAAAAGAACCACTGTCTTGTTAACTTGTGGCAAAGTTAACAAGGCAGCTTTCCCACAGGAGAGCAATGTGTTCCATGAGTCTGTGGTTACATGGCATGTTCTTCTAAGGGGGGAAAGCATTTATTTTGGTTTGAAACTCTGCAAGCTTCTCTTCTTTTTTTTTTTTTTTTTTTTTTTTTTTTTTTTTTTTTTTTTTTTTTTTTTTTCTTTTTTTTTTTTTTTTTTTTTTTTTTTTTTTTTTTTTTTTTATTGCATTTTAGGTTTTGGGGTACATGTGAAGAACATGCAAGGTTGTTGCACAGGTGCACACCTGGCAGTATGATTTGCTGCCTCCCTCCCCTTCACCTATATCTGGCATTTTTCCCCATGCTATCCCTCCCCAACTCCCCACCCCCCCCACTATCCCCCCTCCCACAACAGACCCCCGCGTATAGTGCTCCCCTCCCTGTGTCCATGTGTTCTCCTTGTTCAACACCCACCTATGAGTGAGAACATGTGGTGTTTGATTTTGTGTTCTTGTGTCAGTTTGCTGAGAATGATGTTTTCCAGGTTCATCCATGTCCCTACGAAGGATGTGAACTCCTCCTTTTTAATGGCTGCATAATATTCCATGGTATATATGTGCCACATTTTTCCTGTCCAGTCTATCATCGATGGGCATTTGGGCTGGTTCCAGGTCTTTGCTATTGTAAACTGTGCTGCAATGAACATTCGTGTGCATGTGTCCTTATAGTAGAACGATTTATAATCCTTTGGATATATGCCCAGTAATGGGATTGCTGGGTCAAATGGAATTTCTATTTCTAGGTCCTTGAGGAATCGCCACACTGTTTTCCACAGTGGTTGAACTAATTTACACTCCCACCAACAGTGTAAAAGTGTTCCTATTTCTCCACATCCTCTCCAGCATCTGTTTTCTCCAGATTTTTTAATGATCGCCATTCTAACTGGTGTGAGATGGTATCTCAATGTAGTTTTGATTTGCATTTCTCTAATGACCAGTGATGATGAGCATTTTTTCATATGTTTGTTGGCCTCATGTATGTCTTCTTTTGTAAAGTATCTGTTCATATCCTTCGCCCATTTTTGAATGGGCTTGTTTGTTTTTTTCTTGTAAATCTTTTTTAGTTCATTGTAAATTCTGGATATCAGCCCTTTGTCAGACGGGTAGGCTGCAAAAATTTTTTCCCATTCTGTTGGTTGCCGATTCACTCTATTGACTGTTTCTTTTGCCGTGCAAAAGCTGTGGAGTTTGATTAGGTCCCATTTGTCTATTTTGGCTTTTGTTGCCAATGCTTTTGGTGTTTTGGTCATAAAGTCCTTGCCTACGCCTATGTCCTGAATGGTTTTGCCTAGGTTTCCTTCTAGTGTTTTTATGGTGTTACGTCTTATGTTTAAGTCTTTAATCCATCTGGAGTCAATTTTAGTGTAAGGTGTCAGGAAGGGGTCCAGTTTCTGCTTTCTGCATATGGCTAGCCAGTTTTCCCAACACCACTTATTGAACATGGAATCCTTTCCCCATTGATTGTTTTTTTCAGGTTTGTCAAAGATCAGGTGGTTGTAGATATGCTGTGTCGCCTCCGTCGTCTCTGTTCTGTTCCATTGGTCTATATCTCTGTTTTGGTACCAGTACCATGCTGTTTTGATTACTGTAGCCTTGTAGTAGAGTTTGAAGTCCGGTAGTGTGATGCCTCCTGCTTTGTTCTTTTTGCTTAGAATTGACTTGGCTATGCGGGCTCTCTTTTGGTTCCATATGAAGTTTAAGGTGATTTTTTCCAGTTCTGTGAGGAAGGTCATTGGTAGCTTGATGGGGATAGCGTTGAATCTGTAAATTACTTTGGGCAGTATGGCCATTTTCACAATATTAATTCTTCCTAACCATGAACATGGAATGTTTCTCCATCTGTTTGTGTCCTCTCTTATTTCGTTGAGCAGTGATTTGTAGTTCTCCTTGAAGAGGTCCTTTACGTTCCTTGTTAGTTGTGTTCCTAGGTATTTTATTCTCTTTGTAGCAATTGTGAATGGCAGTTCGTTCTTGATTTGGCTCTCTTTAAGTCTGTTATTGGTGTATAGGAATGCTTGTGATTTTTGCACATTGATTTTGTATCCTGAGACTTTGCTGAAGTTGCTTATCAGTTTCAGGAGATTTTGGGCTGAGGTGATAGGGTCTTCTAGATATACAATCATGTCGTCTGCAAATAGAGACAATTTGACTTCCTCCTTTCCTAATTGAATACCCTTTATTTCTTTTTCTTGCCTGATTGCTCTGGCTAGAACTTCCAGTACTATATTGAAGAGGAGTGGTGAGAGAGGGCATCCTTGTCTAGTGCCGGATTTCAAAGGGAATGCTTCCAGTTTTTGCCCATTCAGTATGATATTGGCTGTCGGTTTGTCATAAATAGCTTTTATTATTTTGAGATACGTTCCATCGATACCTAGTTTATTGAGGGTTTTTAGCATAAAGGGCTGTTGAATTTTGTCGAAGGCCTTCTCTGCATCAATTGAGATAATCATGTGGTTTTTGTCTTTGGTTCTGTTTATGTGGTGAATTACATTTATAGACTTGCGTATATTGAACCAGCCTTGCATCCCCGGGATGAATCCTACTTGATCATGGTGGATAAGCTTTTTGATGTGCTGTTGTAATCGGCTTGCCAGTATTTTATTGAAGATTTTTGCATCTATGTTCATCATGGATATTGGCCTGTAGTTTTCTTTTCTTGTTGAGTCTCTGCCGGGTTTTGGTATTAGGATGATGTTGGTCTCATAAAATGATTTGGGAAGGATTCCCTCTTTTTGGATTATTTGGAATAGTTTCAGTAGGAATGGTACCAGTTCCTCTTTGTATGTCTGGTAGAATTCGGCTGTGAGACCATCTGGGCCTGGGCTTTTTTTGGGTGGTAGGCTCTTAATTGCTGCCTCGACTTCAGACCTTGTTATTGGTCTATTCAGGGTTTCGACTTCTTCCTGGTTTAGGCATGGGAGGAGACTACTGTCCAGGAATTTATCCATTTCTTCCAGGTTTTCTAATTTATGTGCATAGAGTTGTTTGTAATAATCTCTGATGATGGTTTGAATTTCTGTGGCATCTGTGGTGATATCCCCTTTATCATTTTTTATTGCATCTATTTGGTTATTCTCTCTTTTCTTTTTTATTAGTTTGGCTAGTGGTCTGTCTATTTTGTTGATCTTTTCAAAAAACCAGCTCCTGGATTTATTGATTTTTTGTAGGGTTTTTCGTGTCTCTATCTCCTTCATTTCTGCTTTGATCTTAGTTATTTCTTGTCTTCTGCTAGGTTTTGAGTTTTTTTGATCTTGCTCCTCTAGCTCTTTCAATTTTGATGATAGGGTGTCAATTTTAGTTCTCTCCTTTCTTCTCATGTGGGCACTTATTGCTATATATTTTCCTCTAGAGACTGCTTTAAATGTGTCCCAGAGATTCTGGTATGTGGTGTCTTCATTCTCGTTGGTTTCGAAGAACATCTTTATTTCTGCCTTCATTTCAGTGTTTATCCAGTCAACATTCAGGAGAAAGTTGTTCAATTTCCATGAGGATGTGCGGTTCTGGGTGGGCTTCTGAATTCTGAGTTCTAACTTGATTGCACTGTGGTCTGAGAGACTGTTTGTTATGGTTTCTGTTCTTTTGCATTTGCTGAGGAGTGATTTACTTCCAATTATGTGGTCAATTTTAGAGTAGGTGTGATGTGGTGCTGAGAAGAATGTATATTCTCTGGATTTGGGCTGGAGAGTTCTGTAAATATCTATTAGGTTTGCTTGTTCCAGGTCTGAGTTCAAGTCCTGGATATCCTTATTAATTTTCTGTCTCGTTGATCTGTCTAATATTGACAACGGTGTGTTGAAGTCTCCCAGTATTAATGTGTGGGAGTCTATGTCTCTTTGTAAGTCTTTAAGAACTTGCCTTATGTATCTGGGTGCTCCTGTATTAGGTGCATATATATTTAAGATCGTTAGCTCTTCTTGTTGCATTGATCCTTTTACCATTATGTAATGTCCTTCTTTGTCTCTTTTGATCTTTGTTGCTTTAAAGTCTATTTTATCAGAGATGAGAATTGCAACTCCTGCTTTTTTTTGCTCTCCATTTGCTTGGTAAATCTTCCTCCATCCCTTTATTTTGAGCCTTTGTGTATCCTTGCATGTGAGGTGGGTTTCCTGGATACAGCACACTGATGGGTTTTGGCTTTTTATCCAATTTGCCAGTCTATGTCTTTTGATTGGGGCATTTAGTCCATTTACATTTAGGGTTAATATTGTTATGTGTGAGTTTGGTCCTGTCATTTTGATGCTAGCTGGCTGTTTTGCCCATTGGTTGATGGAGATTCTTCATTGTGTTGCTGCTCTTTACCATTTCGTGCGTTTTTGGAGTGGCTGGTGCTGGTTGTTTTTTTCTATGTGTAGTGTCTCCTTCAGGAGCTCTTGTAAAGCTGGTCTGGTGGTGATGAAATCTGTGAGTACTTGCTTGTTCACAAAGGATTTTATTTTTCCTTCACTTATGAAGCTTAGTTTGGCTGGATATGAAATTCTGGGTTGAAAGTTCTTTTCTTTAAGGATGTTGAATATCGGCCCCCACTCTCTTCTGGCCTGTAGGGTTTCTGCTGAGAGATCTGCTGTGAGTCTGATGGGTTTCCCTTTGTGGGTAACCCGACCTTTCTCTCTGGCTGCCCTTAGTATTTTCTCCTTCATTTCAACCCTGGTGAATCTGATGATTATGTGCCTTGGGGTTGCTCTTCTAGAGGAATATCTTTGTGGTGTTCTCTGTATTTCTTGGACTTGAATCTTGGCCTGCCTTGCTAGGTTGGGGAAGTTTTCCTGGATAATATCCTGAAGAGTATTTTCCAGCTTGGATGCATTCTCTTCGTCACATTCAGGTACACCTATCACACGTAGATTAGGTCTTTTCACGTAGTCCCATATTTCTTGTTGACTCTGTTCATTCCTTTTTACCTTGTTTTCTCTAATCTTCCCTTCTCGTTTTATTTCATTGAGTTGATCTTCAACTTCTGATATCCTTTCTTCTGCTTGGTCAATTCTGCTGTTGAAACTTGTACATGCTTCGCGAAGTTCTCGTGTTGTGTTTTTCAGCTCCATCAATTCATTCATATTCCTCTCTAAGTTGTCCATTCTCGTTAGCATTTCGTCAAGTCTTTTTTCAAGGTTCTTAGTTTCTTTGCATTGGGTTAGAACATGTTCTTTTAGCTCACAGAAGTTTCTTATTATCCATTTTCTGAAAGCTGATTCTGTCATTTCATCACACTCATTCTCCGTCCAGTCTTGTTCCCGTGCTGGTGAGGAGTTATGCTGCCTTGTAGGGGGAGAGGTGTTCTGGTTTTGGGTGTTTTCATCCTTTTTGCGCTGGTTTCTTCCCATCTTTGTGGATTTATCCGCCTATTGACTTTGTAGTTGCTGTCTTTCTGATTTTGGTAATTTTAAGTCTGCAGCAGCTGAACTCATAAACCCCCTTTTCTTCTCCCCAGGTGTTCTGGCCCAGGGGTTTAGCACTTTATATTTTTCAGCTGTGTTGCTACCGTTTTCCCTGCCCACAAGGTGGCAGTCTAGTCACACTCAGCCTGCAGAGGCTTCGCTGAGCTGCTGTGGGCTCCGCCCAGCTTCCGTGTGAGCTTCCCAGCAGTCCTGTGGGTGTAGTTAGAACTGCTTCCGCTATGCTGGCCCGCCCCTGTAGTGACGGAGTCTCTGTAGTGGCGGGTTGTCTTGGTTACGGAAAATTTCCCCGGGAACTGCAGGGTGTTTCCCGATGGAGGACGCCCCTCCCCCACAGAGCTGTACCGTCCCGGGTTCAGCCGTGTTTCTAGAGGGGCCCTCTTTGTCCTGTAATCTCTTGGCTTGCCTCCTTGCCACAGTTCCCCTTGCTGGCCCAGAGGGGACACAGTCTCGTTCACTTTGTTCAAGGAGCCGCTGCTCCCCGCCCCCCGTGCAGGCCGAGCGGCTGCTCCGGGCCAACCAGCGGCGCTGGGAATGCGGGGAGCTTCTCCACGCAATTAAAATCCACTGCCCTGTGTGCCGCTGCGTCAGCCGAAGCAGCGGCTCTGAGATTCGTGGCACTCCCTTGCCCAGGGGTCTCCTGGCTTGGCTCCCTGCTTCAGCTCCCCTTTCTGGCTCAGAGGGAACTCTGTCTCTCTCGCTCTGCGCAAGAAGCCACTGCCCCCCGCTCCAGGGCGTAGGCTGAGCGGCCACTCTGCTCAAACCAGCGGCGCTGGAGACCCGTGGGGCTTTTCCTGCTGTGAATCTCCTGGTCTGTGGGCAGTAAAAGTCCGTCTGGAAATGCGGCGTCCACTCACCCTCTGCGCCTTCTCTCGGAGCTGCAATCCCGACTTCCTCTTAAGTGGCCATCTTGGATCGATCTCAAGCTTCTCTTCTTATAATATCCACATTCACAAATGATAGTCTTTGTATCCAAAACAACAGAAGCTTCAAGTGGCTCAAAGGGATCGACCAGCCACATAAAGTTTGTTTCAATGGTGCCCTTTAGCAGGGATTTGGACAGTTACTCTCACTCTACCACCACATTCCTGATGAAGGCAAATTGAGTATCAACATGGGGAGTTGACATACTTTCTTGTAAGTGTTCCGAAAGTACTATTACCAATTGATTCTGGCATCAGTTAACTATGCATTTGCCATCTGCTTTCTAGAATGTCCTCTCCTCCATCCCTGCCTACGGTACCTCTCTTCAAACTTCAGTTCCTAGCTCGTATTTCAACTTATTTGTGAAACCTTTTCCATCTTTTCCAGATACTGTAAATTCTCTCTCTTGTCTGTGTGCCTGTGACACCTTTCTCAGATCTCCAATATACTATTTAATATCTTATAAAGCAATGGTTTTTTTTTTGTAATTTTGGATAATAATAACTTGTGAGGTTTTCAATCACAGATATATTTTGTGTTTCCAGCACTGTGTCTGAAACACAGAAGGTGTATAATATACTAATAAATTCCAAATCAAAGTAAGGGTCTAGGATGATGTGTAACAATAGCTATATTTATTTAGCAATTTCTATAAGCTAGTAACTCATGATCTCATTTATCTACAGCAATCCTCTAAGGCGGTCTTTATGTTTCCCATTTTATAGATGAGGAAATTGAGGCCTGAGGCTAGATGACTTGCCCAAGGTCATCTGGCTATTAAGGAACAGGGAGGTTTCTAAGGTAAATGATGAAGTGCATTTATATGGAGGATGGGTGACAGCTGATTTAAACCCAAGCAAAATGGGAAGGAGAGCAAAATTTTTTGTCCTTAAAATCATTTTACTTCCATTTATTCTTTTTCTGTCTCCTGCTGCTTAATGTGTCTTTTATACACCCATTAAGGCCTGGTGTTGTAGATTGAATTATTGCTCAAAATTCTCACCATCTTTATGAATTTTAAATTCATACCTTTGGTCATGTGACTTTGAAATATCTTCCACTAGAGTGGACAAAATATTCTTCCCCAATCCATTGATGTTGGGCTTGGCCACATTACTTGCTTTGGTCCATGAACTGGGGCTGGGGTGACAATGGGCCAGTTCTGAGCTGAGACCTTAGAGGCATTGTGTGTTGTGTATTTCTGCTCATCTCTCTTTCAATTCCTTATGAGAAGAACTTGCCTTAAGTAGCCACAGTTCCAAGGAAAGTAAAAGGCATGTGGAGGAGGCATGAACTTTATCTGAAGTTCGAAGCTGAGATGTCTCGGCTTACTGGTAGAGTAGATCCAGCAATGAGAAAAATAAATGTTTGCTTTATTGTAATCCACTGAGACTTTGGGATTGTGTGTTACACAGAAAGAACTAGCTGATATACTTGGCCTCCTAAAGGCAGTCTACAATCACAGTTGCTGTCTCCTTGTGCCTCAGCTAATCAATCAAAAGGAAAGGAAAATTCCGTTTATCTAGCAGGAGTAAGCATGTAAAATCCATAAAGGCATCCTAGAGACTGACACATAATGTGAGCTCAGAAATGAATGTGAAAACCCGTTCTAAATGTTACAAGTTTCTCTGCACGTCTTCCTGCCCTCCTTGCCCACCTCCATTGCTGCTTTCATGACACTTCTGGCTCCTTCTTTTAAGCCTGCTGTCTAGTTCCAGCACTAGAAAGTATCTCAGGAGTACTGACCAACAATGTTGGCTTATTTTTTCTTTTCAGAGAGAAGGAATTTCCTCTGAAAAGGGCTTTTCTTCTACCACTGAGGTCCTGCCACCTCCTACCATTTGACCCCACATTGTGCAAAGTGTGTGTGTGTTTAAGTCCCACATTTCGATATGCTTGCAGCCCCACCCTCCCTAGAGCCCAGATACCAATCAGGGTGGGGGGAGGAGGACATAGTGAGAGCCCCAATTCCTCATACAGAGCTCACCTCTTATCTTGTTCTCCCTACTCCATCACACACATCCCCCCATTCTCTCCTCCCATTCCATCTTCCCTCCCTAATCCCAGGTCATAATCAGCTGTTTGAAACAAGTCTTGTGTTTCACTTAAATTTTTTGCTACATGTGTGCAACTTCACTGAGTCCTTATAATGATCCATAAAGGTATTAATTGCTTTTCCTCATCTAGTAGATAAAATAGTAATATTTTAGCTCATTAAGGTTGGAAGCTAAGTTGGAATCTTAGGTCTGTCTACTGTATCTAGTAGATCTATGATTTTAAAACTTTTCTCTAGGAGCTGGAGTCTTTTTTTTTCTAAATTAAAACTTATATGGTATCTTTTATTCACAGAATGGCTTGGGCTGCAAGTAATAAAACCCTGATTCAAGCTGGCTTGGATAATGAGGAGAATTAAAAATCTCACCTAGCAGGAAGTCCAGAGGTGATACGAACTTCAGCATGGTGAATCAAGGCTCCAGTCACAGTTCTGCATGGCTCTGTCTTGGTTCTTTCTTCCTCTGTGTGATACATGTATCCTTAGGCTGGAAGCAAGGTGGCAGCAGTGGTTCCAGGCATCCCATTTTAGACTGCAAAACCTGCAGTTGGAGTTGGGGTGGTCTTATGAGGGAGGAATGTTTTCCAGATTTTTCCAGATGTTCCCCAGCAGACGTCACTTTATGTTTTATTGTCTACATCTGGGTCACATGTTAGTTTTAAAGTAATTACTGCCAAGGGGTCATTCTGATTGCATGTACAAAGTAAGATTTACTCTGGAGCTAAGGAGATGGCTCCCTTTGTCACCTGTGGTGGCAAAATTCTAAGGTGGAAGATTCACACCCCATGGTGAGCATATCTTGTATAATATCTTATCCTTCAGTGGGGGCGGAACCTGTGAATATGATTAATATGAAAGGATAATCATTCCTTTGTCTAGATTATGTTATATGGCAAATGGTGGTTATGTTATATTATATAAGACTCTGTCATAGCATAATGGAGAGAGTAAGTAACTCTAGGGAGATTCTAAGCTACTAGCTTTGGAGATGGCACGGGTCATGATCCTATGGCAAGGATCTGAGAGTGTCCTGTAGGAACTGAGAGGAGTCCTTGATAGCCAGCTAGCTACCACAGAAACTGAATTCTTCTGACAATATGAGACAGTGTAAAAGCAGATTATTCCCCAGACACTCCAGAAAGGAGTGTAGTGTGGTTGACATCCAGACTTCACCGTGTATAGCCCTGAGCAAAGAATCCAGCCACACCATGTGAACTAATCAATGGGTGTTGTAAGTCACTAACTGACAACTTATATGAAGCAATAGAAAACCAATACAAGTATAGGAAACTGAATTTTGTCAATAGCCTGAATGGTCTTAGAAGAGGGCAATGTGCCAGAGATGGCATCATGTCCCAGAAAAAACCTTGATTTAACCTGCAAGACTGAGCAGAGAACCCAGGTACTCTATGCCCAGACTTCTAACCTATAGAAACAATGAGATAAGAAATAGATAATTGTTTTTAGTTACTAAGTTTGTGGTAATTTGTAGTGAAGCAATATACAATGAATATGCCCCTACCCCTCATTCACATGTCACACTGGAGGTAGACAGCTGTAAACACTGGGCATTGTCAAGACAGAGATTAGACGTTGAGTATAAAATAGATAACACCAATACCTTATTAGTATAATTATATTTTCTAAATCCACAAATATAACAGTTAAAGTTAATAAAGGAAAATCATAGTACTGTTCTAAAGAATATATGAAATTGAGGGTTATGAATGACAATTACTGTATCCAATTTGTTTCTCTATTTTCTTTTGGTTGCACAGATCAAGACAATTCTGACTCATACATATTTAATAATCATGCAGTCAATTTAATAATTGTATATTTTGTAGACATGTATAAGCTTGAATAAAAAAAATAGACCACTGCAGAGCTGCAACCTCTGTAATCACTGATACAGTTACAAGACATCTAATTAAACACAAAGAAATGATAGATCTTTTAATACCAGGATTTGTATACAATCAAATGTTTTTAGTTACACAATTAATGCAGTCTCCAGAGTGTTTCAATTTGATATGACATTTAAATGCACATACTGATTTTATTACAGCTAAAAAAGTAAATGAATATATATATTTAAAAATTAAATTTGAATCCAAGTTTTGTGGAACATTTTTGTAGACCCTTAGGGTTCCACAGAAAATAATCTGAAAGCTCCTGCTTGATCTTATGAGTTCGTGCTGACAACTGCTGGGCTTTTGGTATGGTTGACATTATCTATGAGAAAGTCAGAAGGATTACTTTTGTTTGTTTGTTAAGTACAGACAAATACCTTATCATAAGTTGTTGTGAGGCTAAAATCTCTGTGGGAGGTCTTGGTGGGAGATAGCAGTTCCCAGGTCTGTCAAGCTCATCTGCAATTGCTTAGTGGGGAGGCCAAGCAGTGATTTCTTGTACCTGGGATTCTGCATGTTTGTGGGCCATGCATTGCTGGAACACACTGGGGATGGAGTAGACAACTCTGATGCTCTTGGACTGGGAGCTGGTCTGGCCTCACCACATAGGGCAAATGGAGGTAACTTGCTCTTTCAGACTCCAGTGACTGAAGTGTGAAAACAACTGAAGCATGAGGTATGAAGTATGAATATTTACACTAAGTGGGCTACACAAAGACTATACTAGTTCCCTGCATGAGGGATATTTTATAATAATGGTAGAGTTATAAAAAGGTTTCCTGGCAAATGTAACAATTATAAACATACGAATCTAACAGCAAAGTCCTAAAATTACACAGAATGAAGATGGACAGAATTGTAGAGAAATAGATAATTCAACAATAATAATGATTGAGGACTTTAATAATCCACTAAAAAATAAAGTGGGTTGTCCCCACTCTAATGATACTTGAACAATTATATAGCAAATCAATAATATTTAGAAAATGTAGATACTGACTAAAGATTATCAAACTTCTAGCCCAACTTTGATTTGAACTAAATCAGTTTTCTGATCTGTCCATTTAATATTTAAATTTATTGACTTAGGGCTCATGGATTCCTAGATAATACATGCAGGCTTTTAGGGGTTTCACAATCATGTAAAATAATATGCAAACTATTTTGTGAATGAAGGCATTTGGGGAAGGTGTGTTCATAGCTTTCACCAGTCTGTTAACATATATTCTTTTGTGGATGTGCTATGTACCAGGTGCTGGTCTAAGTGTTGGTTGACAGCTGAGAACAAGACAAAGTTGTATAGAACTTACAGTTCATTATCAATGGCGTGGTGTGAGACATTCAGACATAAAAAAAGTAACTGAGATTACTTTAAATACCTATGTGTGCTCTGAAGAAAATATAATAATGTGCCAGGCATTATCTTTGAAGGCCCTAATTTAACCAGAGTAGCCAAGGAAGACTTCTCTTAGGTGATCACATTGGAGAAGGAAGGTACTAATGTCCTGAGATGGGAGCAAATGCATTACATTCCAGGGGCTGAATTAAGCCCAGAGTGGTGGAGCACAATAATTGAATGGAAAAGTAGAGAGAGATGATTTTGGAGTAGGCAGGAGCCAGATCATGGAGGTCCTTGTAGGCCATGTTATAGGATTTAGAGTCTGGTAAACCAGTGGTAAGCCATTTGGAGGTTTTAGGCAGGATGTATTCTGACTACTGTGTGGAGAATGGAACTCTAATTAGAAACTAATTTCATGGCCCAGATGGGAGATGATGGTAAACTGAATAAAGAGAGGGAGAGAAGAGACTTCACAGAGCTTAACAAACGCTAAGGCAAAGAGCCCTTTAAAATGGAAGTATACCAGTCTGAATGTCATTAGAAAGTAAATTATGTCAACTTAAGTTCAGTGGGACACCAGTTCATGTCGTTCATCATTCCTTCATTGGGTCTGTAAGCTGTAGTTTAGAAAAAACCAGTGGGATGATATGAACAAAAGAGTTTACAGGTAGGAATCCAAGTAGAGTTTAAATCACCACTAAAGAAAATGAATGATAAAAGGTAACGTTAGCTGCTGTAACAGACAATGCCCAGTTTCAATGGCTTACTACAATGAACGTTTCTTTCTCATTCATATTCTTCTTCAAGTAGTAACTCAGGAATATGAACTTCTTCCATTGTTTGCCTCTATCATTTCAGAGTTCTAAGCTTCCTCAAGGAGAGTGAGGATATGGAAGATCACACAGTATGTTTTAGGAGCTATGGCTATAAGTGACTCATATCAATTCTGTTCCACATTCTGTCAGAATCCAGTCACATGGACACATCTAACTGCAAGAGCATGGGAGAACTAGGATATGGGTGATTGTTAATAATCTCAGCTACAGTTGTTCAGAAGTCATGCTCCTGCTATGCCCCAGCTGCTTATGGCTGGACTGCCCAAGATGAAGCTTGAATGTTTCATTTATTCTCTTAGCATAACTCCTATGGCCATTTGTCTCGATGGTAAATAGGTTTCCTTTTCTTTTTGTTTGTTTGCTTTTGGTTGTGTTTTTTTTTTTTTTTTTTCTTTTAACTGCCGTCTGTCTGCATCAAAATAGTGTTCTTTGGTTTCTAGAAATTGGATCCCTATATATTTATTTTCTTTGGGGCACATGTTTGGGTTTTTCTGTACCCAATCATATCTGGCAAAGATACAGTCTAATTTTCTTTCCTAAGATCAACTTTGTGTAACCAAAGTATTATATAAGATAGAGCAGAGGTCCCCAACCTGTTTGGCACCAGGGACCAGTTTCATGGAAGACAATTGTTCCATGGACTGGGGAGGAGGATGGTTTTGGGATGATTTAAGCATATTACATTAATGTGTACTTTATTTCTATTATTATTACATTATAATGTAAAATGAAATAATCATATGACTCACCATAATGTAGAATTAGTGGGAGCCCTGAGCTTGTTTTCCTGCAACTAGATGGTCCCATCTGGGGGTGATGGAAGACAGTGACAGATCATCAGGCATTAGATTCTCATAGAGAGCACACAACCTAAATCTCTTGCATGCACAGTTCACAATAGTGTTCGTGCTCCTATGAGAATCTAATGCCACAGCTGATCTGACAGGTGGTGAAGCTCAGGTGGTAATGCCAGCGATAGGGAGCAGCTGTAAATACAGGTGAAGCTTTGCTTGTCCCTGCTTACCTCCTGTTGTGCAGCCCAATTCCCAGCAGGTCACAGACTGGTGCCAATCTGTGGCCCAGGGAATGGGGACTCCAAAGATAGAGGACTTAGTTGCTTAACGGAGCATCTATTACCAAAACTCAATACTTGTACTGTCAATACAGCGTCAGCATTTAGAACCCATAGAAAGTCTAGAGCCAGAGGTTTTAGGCTATATGTTTGTGTAACTTCTGACTGGGCTGCTCTGTCTATTCTCTTTGTTGTGTAGTCTTTAATTATAAAAATAATATATGATTTGGCTGGGCGTGGTGGCTCATGCCTGTAATCCCAGCACTTTGGGAGGCTGAGGTGGGCAGATCATGAGGTCAGGAGTTTGAGACTAGCCTGACCAACATGGTGAAACCCTGTCTCTACTAAAAATACAAAAGTTAGCCAGGTGTGGTGGCAGCCTCCTGTAATCCCAGCTACTCAGGAGGCTGAGGGAGGAGAATTGCTTGAACCCAGGAGGCAGAAATTGCAGTGAGCTAAGATTGTGCCACTGCACTCTCTTATATATAAATTAATATATATTTCTCTATATATTTATAATAATTACCAAATGCCCTCTACTTGTCAGACCTTCTTTTCAGCCCTTTACATGGATTATTGCAATCTTCACAAGAAATCTTTGAGGTAGGTATTTTTGTGCTCACTGTTACAGCGAGGAAACTGAGGCACAACAAGATTAAATTGTGTCAGAGTAATTATGGACTTCAGGACTGCAAATAAGATACTTTCAGGGAATTGCAGAATCCTTTTGATACAATTTTTGCTTGTAAATTTTTGGAGAAAGTTTTTGTTAAAGATTCTATAACAAATTACATTTGTTATAGAATATTTGTTATAGAATAGATTTGTTATAGCAAATTATATTTGTTGTAGAAGAGAACTTTTCTGTATCAAAGATTCAATAACAAATTAAATTTGCCTTACATCACTTCCAAGTTAGTTTCACAGGAAGAATAACATAAATGCTTTTTGGCTACATGGGCATGTATCTTTATAAGCACTCAAGATGCTTCCTGTTAGATTCTTCAGTGATGCTTATTATACTGATAATATTGTTTCAGAGGAAGTCATGGGCTGCATGAACATGATACTTGTCTGCAGATCCATTGTACTCTTTGTATAATGTTTTTGAATACTTATATAAAGTCACTTCTTCACAAGAACATCTTGCTTGCATTACCAAAATTATACTCTGCTGAAGAAATAGCTCATGACTCATGTGCAAAAGGATCATTTGTAAGTATTCTGGACAAGCTGCTGGTTTTCAGCTTGCATTTATTGGCACTTTTTAATTTAGGTGAGATCTGTGTGAAGTGGCTCTCTCAAAAATTATCATTGAGTTTATTTAGTCGGAACACAGTCCAGCACTTGTCAAATCCATTTACTACTATTTACACATGAGATATCTTAAAGAGGACTGGAAAATTATTAGTAGGCTATTCATTTTTCAAATTGTTCAGAAATGAGGCACTAAAACAGAAATTGGTTCTTTTGCAATTTTATAGTTCCTCCTAAATCTTGGCTTATGTTCCCTGCTCTTGTACAATGTGGGAAACCTTCTTATAAGTGGTTATGGACTTCTCTCAGGGATCATAAAAAGGTGGTCCAGCCCGCAAGCTTTGTACGACCTAATATTTTGCATAGAGTTTTACCAATTTTCAATGTGAAGTCCTTTAGTTGGGGTATATCCATTGAAATTTCCCTTATCCCATTTGCCCTGGTTTTTATGACCCAGCTCATACATTTACATGATGAACTCGGCCCCTGAAGAGCATCCCGGACTGATACTCAGTTTCTAGAAGGTGGCTCTCTAACTTCCTCTTTTTCAAAGATTCAGTGCCTTTTTTGCCCAGCTTATCAACTGGGCATATTTTAATATTTACCCAAACTCGATCACATCTGATAAAGACCCAGTTATATGTATTTATAGACAAAGCATTCTTTAGGATTTATGGACTACCTGCTGGATTTAGAACCCATTAACAACAATCAAGATTTGGGCTGCAAGTATGTGCTAAGGGTTTAGGGCCTGTGGTATGCTTGGCCATTGATACTATTCAAAATATTTATGCAACTTCTAATTTGATGCATGAATTTTTAATCACTATATGCCTGAGGAAAGAGTTTAGGGTTAAGATATTTACTTTATGATGCTTAGCACACTTGCTTATTGTTCTAATTTTCATACAAACTCTAAGTTCTGAAAAAAACAACAGCCCCTCTAAGAGATTCTAAACCTGCACTGTCCAATAGGATAGTCACTAGCCACATATAGCTAATGAGCACTTGACCCTTGGCTAATCCAAATTGAGATGTTCTGTAAATGCAGAATATATACCAGATTTCAAAGGCTTAATGTGAAAAATAGAATATAAAATATGTTAATATTTTTTATATTGATTGCATGTTGAAAAGATACTATTTTGGATATATTGTGTTGAAAATACATTATTAAAATCAACCCACCTATTTCTTTTTCTCTTTTTAAATGTGTTGTTAGAAAATTTAAAATAACATATGTGGCTTGCATTTGTAACTTGCATTATATTTATATTGGTCAGCATTGATCTAAACAATGAACAAAGACTCTTATGACCCTAACATACATTGTTTAGCATAGACCACAACTGGGAAATAATTTCTTTTACTGGCCTTGGTAGAACTAAGTGTATTTGTCATAGAGCAGTCATAATTAAAATGTCAATACATCCTCATTGAGTGAAGACACTTATTTCTGGTTTGAGTTCACTCATTCATCTTCCAACATGTACACTTAAAAAGGATCACCCAAAATAGACTTAGTTGTGCATGTTCTGGTGTCTGAAATAGTCTCATTGCTTTTAGTGAATTGTAGTTGAGAAGCAGGAGGCACATGGTTTGTTTTGACAGCTAGGAATGCAAAAGACATTATAGTTTAGATTTAACATTCCATCTGCTGCATTTTGCAAGTAGAAGAGCTGAGTCTCAGTGAAGAGGGACCTGATGGGGTGGTGGTGGTTCTGTTTTATCCTATGTCTTCCTTTTTATTTTTAACTTATGAGCTAAAAAAGAGACATAACAAACAACATCACTGTGCATTAGCAACCTTGCCAAATGTAACAGATGAACATACTTCTATTGAGTATCACTCAGTCTTAGCCAGTTGGATTGCTCATTGCTCTGCCTCAACTACTAGCAGAATATCTTTATCTTTAAAGCTATAGATTATACTATAATCTTTAAAGATTATAGTATAATTTTTAAATTAGATTATTATACTATAATCTTTAAATTATACTATATCTTTAAAGCTATAGATTCCACTTCTAATTGAAAAAGACCTGTGTCCTACAGGGATTACTAGAACAAATCAAAAGGAAAAGCCTGCTTCTTTGCATCAGATTGAATACACTTCTGAGTGTTAGATCCCTATAGAGTTCATAGGTGAAAGGAACTCAAAGTAGGGACTCAAAGGATTTGTTTCTTTAACATTTCAGCAAACTAATAGCTTCTAAGTTCTAGTAACAGTTTCCTAACTAAATGGCTTTGTGAATGAGGTTTATATCAACTGTCTTCGTATTTGTAGCCTTACTATATTGAAACACTTTACATGAACTATCCAGTGTGGCAGAGTCTATTAGCTGTCCAACAAAATTTGTTCTCTTCTTTGTCATAGGGAGTTGTACCTAAAATGTGGATGGTCAGCTGAAGATTAAGTTTTCCAAACTTCCTGGAAGTTATGTTTAGCTACATAGGTTATTTCTCTTCATTAGGATGCAGGAGAAAGAGGTGTACCACTTCTGGGCCAAGCCCTAAGTTGATGAATGTGACTTCCATACATACTCTTCCCTCTTGTAGTGAGCTGCAAAGGCAATGACTAGGTTGATCTTGGAAGTTGTAAATGTAGATCCCACTTTCAGCCTGCGTCCCTGAATGACCATGTGGAGGAGAGACACTTGCCACCTGGGCAATTTTGTAAAAGAGGAATAAACTTATGGGTATTTGAGTCTTTTGGGATTTATCTGTTATTTATTTATTTAGATGTTTCACATGCTCTAACTAATATAAACTATATTAGTTGTTATATTGGTAATTATCTGATTCAACAATAAGGAAATATCACAAATCACAAGTATACTTGTTGAGATAATTTTCTTTTCTCTCAGGACACACTTTTTATCTGTAACAGTTGTAATCTTATTTCCTTTATCTTTCATTTATGCTGGCTGTAGATGTTAGTTGTAGAAGTAGAGAATATCTGAACTGGAAAGGGGTCAATTAGTTCCAATCCTCATTTTATCAATGGAGAAATACCCATAACTTGCCTACCTGGTGTGACATGGCTAGCGAGTTGCAGGAATTGAACCGGAATTCAAGTTTCCTGTTTTTCATTCCGATATCTTTCCAATATATCTAAGAGGTATAAATAATTCCTTTTAAGTTGCCATCTCTGATGAACTGGTAATGGCTTTCCAGACCATTGTTTTCAATAGTATGAAGCCACATCTGGCCCATGGAAGAGAAAAGGAGAATAGAGACAATTACACATTAATGCAATCTCACACCAAGATATGTTCTGTGATGTATCTTGGCAGTATTGTAAAAGTGATAGTTTTATATCTTTTGAATAGTGATAGTCTGAACTGAACATTCTGATAGTGTCATTATTGACAAAATTAACATCCTAGTGAAGTGAAATGAATGTAGGACTGAGTGGAAATCTGGAATGTAGCCTTAGTTTTTTTTTTTTTTTCACTAACTTGACATTAAGTGCATCATTTTAACATGACTAAACTTGAATTTGCTCATCTGTAAGATAATGTTAAGGAGCAAAATTGTATTCCAGGTGTAAATTATTGTTATTCTATGAGAAAATTTCAATGATAGCATGTAGTAAATATAGCTTTCTGCTCTTATAAATATATCTGTGTCTATCATCTTTCTCTCATATCTATCCATCTTCTTCATCATCATCATCTGTCTATCATAAACTTTAAGATAAATATTAATCACATTAACAGGATATCAAAGTTTTAATATTATGACTAATTATCATAATACATATTTATATGGAATTTTTATTTGTATTTTCACATTTGATCTCTATGACCACTCTGTGAGGTTGGCAGGGCAACAATCGCCTTTAGTTGGTTTAGATCCTTTTTTGTAACATGGCATGGCATGAACAAAGGGCTCCTTATAGGTAATAGAGCTAAGGCTTGGGAAAAGTAGACGACAAACTCTAAATCACTTAATACTTAAGTGAAAAAACTGGAACTTCATTTCAGACCAGGTGTACATTTTCTCTGGATCACACTTCCTTCATAATCTCTGAATTCAAACTGTTGTACCTTACTTTGAAAAATTGTTATGGAGACTACTGGGGTATCTTCAGGGTAATTCAGACTCTGGACATTTTGTATTTTATTTAGCAAATGTTTGTTGCTGTTGTAGAGTCATGTCATAGAGATTAATGGTTCTCTCCTCTGTTTTTAACAGTTGGAGTCACACTCTGCCACACTTCACCAGAGGGTTCTCTCAATCCTAGTTCTCTGCTTGTCCATCCTTGGCTTAAGTTAACCCCTCCTATGAGTCACTGTGGATCTCTGCCACAGCTTTTCAACCTAGCTTTAGTGTGAACCTTGGATAGGAAATAATTCAGACTGCCTCATCAGTGAGACCAAGATGCTCCACAGAAGAGCATGGAGGATGTAACATCTGTACTGAATCAGAGAACTTGGTTACTTACAAAAATATACTTCATGTGCTTCCCCTTTTTGCTTCAGGGTTGTACCTTGATCAGGCAGCATTTAAGAGCTGAGCTGTTGGATTGTGTGGTGAGCTCTGTACAACTGGTGTCTTTCACTATTGGAAAACCTTCAGATTGCTTTACAAGACAGTTATGGGTAGATTGTCTATCAGAGTAAATGGTTTGAAAAATTACTTTCAGGATTCTATCATCTTCCATTCAAAGGAAAGTCTCTGGTTTGTTTAATATCTCTTATAATGTTCTTTGGGACTAAATGTAGAAATATGGGCTCAATGTGAACATGGTTAGGTGGTTTCTTACTGGGTTATAGAGCTGTTACTAAATGGATCAACCAGCTCTTAGTGGTAGTCTAGCTTGGACCTCGTTCTGCTAAATATTTTGATTTAAAATTTGGGTGAAAGATATATGTGTGTGTGTCTGTGTATATATGTATATATGTGTGTGTGTGTGTGTGTGTGTGTGTGTATATATATATATATAAAATTTGCTTAACAAATTTTGGATGTGACAAGAAAATTAGAAGAACAGATAATATATTGTATGACAAGTTGTTCATTAAAAATTATATTAAGGGTCTACAATAATCACCTGAAACTAACAAGATATAATTCCTGGATTTAGAGTTAGAAAATAAAATCTTTGTGAATGTTCATGAAGAGGAAGACTCAGTTTAGCAGCACTTTGGGACAAAATATTTCAGTTGATTGCAAGCTGAATAAAAGCCAACAGTACGAATGCAGCTGTTGGGGAGGCTACCGCAGTCTGAAGGGAGTGCTGAGAGAATATGATGTTTGGGCTTATGGGGATGATGGCTTCATTGTAATGTGCACTGGTCAGAACCCATCAGGAATATTGCGTTTTATTTTTAATGCCATGTTTTAAGTGGATATTGCTGGGTGAAATAAATTGGTTACAATTCAAAGAACTGGGATGTTTAAACTGAACAAAGATAGTGATGATGAGATGTAGTTACTAGCGTGACCATATGCTTGATTTCACCTGGGTCATTCCCCATTCATGCTTAGTTCCCAGTGTCTCATCTGGCTTAGCATCCATTCCACATGTGTTATTTTTACTTTTTTAGAAAGAAACTTATTTTTGAAAATGCCGTTGAACTAAAACTTTTAAATATAACTCCCAGTATAATAAAAACTGCTATTTGATTAATAAATACAAATTTTAAAATTATAATAGTATAATTATTTTAATGCTACTTCTTATTTCAAACTTGTCCCCATCTTGGGTAGTAAATTAATAACAATCTTCTCATCTGGAGGGTTCTCTTTTTGAGAGATTTCCTTTTGTGTGAAGATTACTTTTATGTAAGTTGCAGGAACAGACTTTGATCGACTGGTGGATATTATAGGAAGTTCAGTTTCAGCTTAATGTAAGCTTTGTGCAGTGGTAGTCTCTCACCTCTGGGAAAGTTCAAGTGAAGCCTGATAACTGCTTGTATTCCAAGGATTTAAAAATACCTTTATTATGGGCTGGGCAGTGGGGCTTATGCCTGTAATCATAGCACTTTGGGAGTCTGAGATGGGCAGATGACTTGAGGTCAGGAGTTCCAAACAAGCCTGACCAACACGGTGAAAGCCCGTCTCTACTAAAAATACAAAAAAATTAGCTGGGCGTGGTGGCAGGTGCCTGTAATCCCTCTATCCTTACAGTCTTAGAGACAACAACCATGTCTTGCTCTCCAAGAGGCCTTATTTCAATCAATCAAGAGAATTTGTCATTGTCTAGATTCTATTTTCTCCTCATGGAAGGGCAGAGTGTTTCTAAAATTTTAACCAATCCACATGTCTTTAATACTTGGTTATTTCACCAGTGAGAACCATTAGTAAGATTTGTCATGACATTTTACCAATAACATAAGCCGCTAGTTTCACCAATGAAAACCCATTTATGACACTTGCTATGCTAATGTGCAAAGTGTTTGATGTTGATCAAGATATGGTAATTATTACAATTGCTCAATATGATATTAATCAAGAACCATTTGTAGTAGTCACTCCTGGAGCATGACATTTCTTTCTTTGTAATTATTATTATTTTACTTTAAGTTCTGGGATACATGTGCAGAATGTGTAGGCTTTTTACATAGGTATACATGTGCCATGGTGGTTTGCTGCACCTATCAACCCATTATCTAGGTTTTAAGCCCCACGTGCATTACGTATTTGTCCTAATGCTCTCCCTCCCCTTGTCCCCCCTCCAATGGGTCCCAGTGTGTGATGTTCCCTTCCCTGCATTGTGTTCTCATTGATCAACTTCCACTTATGAGTGAGAACGTGCGGTATTTGGTTTTCTGTTCCTGTGTTAGTTTGCTGAGAATGATGGTTTCCAGCTTCATTCATATCCCTGCAAAGGGCATGATGTCATTCTTTTTACAGCTGCATAGTATTCCATGGTGTATATGTCCCACATTTCCTTTACCCAGTCTATCATTGATGGGCATTTGGGTTGGTTCCAAGTCTTTGCTATTGTGAATAGTGCTGCAGTAAACATACGTGTGCATATGTCTTTATAACAGAATGATTTATAATCCTTTGGGTGGATACCCAGTAATGGGATTGCTGGGTCAAATGGTATTTCTGGTTCTAGACACTTGAGGAATTGCCACACTGTCTTCCACAATAGTTGAACTAATTTACACTCCCACCAACAGTGTAAAAGCTTTCCTATTTCTCCACATCCTCGCCAGTATCTATTGTTTCCTGACTTTTTAATAATTGTGCTGACTGGTGTGAGATGGTATCTCACTGTGGTTTTGATTTGCATTTCTCTAGTGACCAGTGATGATGAGCTTTTTTTCTTTTCTTTTTTTGGTAAATTTGTTTAAGTTCCTTGCAGATTCTAGATAATAGACTTTTGTCAGATGGGTAGATTGCAAAAATTTTCTCCCATTCTGTAGGTTGCCTGTTCACTGTGATGATAGTTTCACTGTGCAGAACCTCTTTAGTTTAATTAGAGCCCATCTGTCAATTTTTGCTTTTGTTGCAATAGCTTTTGCTGTTTTAGTCATGAAGTCTTTGCCCATGCCTATGTTCTGAATGGTGTTGCCTAGGGTTGTTGTTGTTGTTTTTTTTTTTAATGGGTTTGGGTTTGGGTTTTACATTTAAGTCTTTATTCCATCTTGAGTTAATTTTTGTGTAAGGTGTAAGGAAGGGTCCAGTTTCAGTTTTCTACATATGGCTAGCCAGTTTTCCAAGCACCATTTATTAAATAGGGAATCTTTCCCCATTGCTTGTTTTTGTCAGGTTTCTTGAAGATCAGATGTTTGTAGATGTGTGGTGTTATTTCTGAGGTCTCTGTTCTGTTCCATTGGTCTATATATCTGTTTTGGTATCAGTACCATGGAGTATGGCACTTCTAATAGAATACCTGCTTATCTCCCCTAAAGTTTGAATCCTCAGTCAGGGCAACTGGCTGCCTCTAGATTTAAAGCATAAACTCATAGTATCATGATAACCTTGATGAATTATTTTTAAAGTAAATTTGCAGACATTGTAATACTAATGTAATTAGACCTGAGCCCCATTCAGTAGACTTGGATCTGTCTTTTTTGCATGACTCTTGTTGGGTTCATTTTTCATGTTGATCATTGCCTTTGGTTTTCTCATTAACACCTTGCATCTAGGTTCCCCTTGGCCTGTTCTGTCTTTCTGAAGCTGTGTCTCCATCCAGACTTGGTAGATAGAATGTATGTGAGCTTATACTGAACTGGAATTTTGTATATGCCCACTGAGATATGATTGTGGTAGATTATTGGTCTTCACCCTTTCTGGAGATGAGCGTCCAGGTGCTTCCCAGTCACATAACTCCTCCTCTTGTTCATATGTAGTATTTACTAACCCTGATATGAGAAGCATGTGATGATGAGGGTGTATGGGGCAAAGTCTCACTAAATGACAAGGCATATTTGAGACGTAGGTTTTAGGTTTTAAAAATGGTTTATTAAAATATAATTGACAGAAGATGAGCTGTGCATATTTAAAGGGTACAGTTTCATAAGTTTTGACGTAAATGTGCATCCATGAAACTATCACCACAATCAAGATAATGAAGATAGCCATCATGTCCTTTTGCAATCTTGTCCTGTCACCTTTCCCTCCCTCACCCCTAACCCCAGGCAACAACTGATCAGCTTTCTGTCTCTATATCCTATATTCTCGTTTTCTAGAATTTTATAGGAAGCAATCATACAATATGTACTCTTTTCTTAACTGTTTTTCTTCACTCAGCACACTTATATTGAGATTCACTCATGTTGCAGTAGGAATCAGCTGCTATTGAATGTAGTCGATTCATTTGCATTAATGAGGAGAATTCCATTGTGCAGATATACTAGTTTGTTTATTTATTCACCTGTTGGTGGACAGTTGGGTTGCTTCCAGCTTTTGGCTATCATAAATTAATTTGTTATGAACATCAGTGTATAGTGTTTGTGTGGACATATGCTTTCTTTTCTCTTGGTAAAATACCTAGGAATGGAATGGCTGGATCATATGGTAGTGTTTGTTTAACTATTTAAGAACCTGTCAAATTGTTTTGCAGAGTGGATATACCATTTTACATTCTTAGTAGTGTTCCCAGAATAAAGTCAGTTCCAGCTGTGTTTTCTCAAGACCCAATAACGTGAAGCAGACAAACTAGAAAGAAGGGGATTTATTACTGTAACTGGATACAGGGAGAAGGCCAGAGATAATTCCACCAGACCAACTCAAAGTGTTACAATTTTCTTAGTACTTAGATAGATTGGGGTTATGTGCCTACAGTATAGCATTCACTTAAGTCTATTGGTAACCAATTTTGTTTCAACTAGAAGGTCAGAGGTAAAAAATGCTTGCCAAGTCCGATTAAAAGGGCCCCAGTATGTACTGTTCAAAGCCTGTCTACTGTGGTACCAGAGTGATTATTTCTACCTTATCTCCTTTACAGCTTGGTCTGGAGAGCTGCCTTAGACTCTCCAATGAATCTGTTCAAACAGCTGCCTCTGTTACCTTGACTTGTCTCAGATTTTGTCAACCTGAGACGTGTTCTGGCACTAGGAATGTAAAACTATTTCTATTATTTTGGCTGGCTCCAGCAAGGGAGAAGCCCATGCAAGACTCCTACTGACCATGTGTTTCATTTCTAGCTTTGGTGTCTGGGCACCAATTTCCCTAGGTTTAACTATTTGCTCAATGTTAAGGCAGCACTGTGGAAATTTGTCTGTATAACTGTGGTGCTCTGCATGCCCATCTGTGTGATTGCCAGGAAGAACTGGCCTGCCACACCGGCAATATATGATTCTTTATAAATTTTTCATAAATTCTAAATACAAGTCCCTTATAAGAAGCACAATTTGTATTTTTTTTCCTAAGTTGTGCTTCTGTTTATTCACTTTACAGTATTTTTTGAAAAACAAAATTTTTAATTTTGAGGAAGTCCAGTTTGTTTTTATGTGGATTGTGTTTTTGATGTGGTATCTAGAAAATCTTTGCCTAAGCTAGGAGAAAGCAAAAGTTTTCTCCTAGAAGTTTTACAGATCCATTTGAATTATTTTTTGTACATTTCTATGTGGTTGGCATATGAATTCTTTTCTCTCTCTCTCTCTCTCTGTGTGCGTGTGTGTGTGTGTGTCTGTGTGTGTGTGTGTGAATGGACACCAATTTTCCGAGCATCATTTGTTGAGAAGACTGTCCTTTCTACACTGACTTCTCTTTGCATCTTTGTGAAAAGTCAACTGCCCTAAATGGATGAGTCTCTTTCTATACTTTTCATTCTGTTTCACAGATACATTTGTGTACCTTTATAGTAGTCTCACTATTTTGATTATTGTAGCTTTATAATAAGTTTTGAAATGAGATAGTGTTAATTCTCCAACTTTGTTCTTTTCCAAGCTGTTTTGGCTCCCCTGAGTCCTTAGTGTCTTCATATGAATTTAAGAATGTGTTTGTCAATTTCTACATTGCTGGGATTTTATTGGGATCATATTGAACCTATAAATCAATTTGAAAGAAATGGCATTTAGTCTTTTGACACATAAAATCGATATATATTTCACCTATTTCCTTTGTTTAAGTCTTCCTTGATTTCTCTCAGTAATGTTTAAAGTTTTTAATGTTTTAAATAATTTTTGTAAGATCCATCCCTAATTATTTAATATATTTTAAAGCTATATAAATAACACTAATTTTTAATTTCAGTATCTGAGTTTTCACTGCTAGTATACAGAAAAACATTTTTTTTTGGCGTGTTTATTTGAGACAGGGTCTCACTCTACGGCCTGGGCTGGAGTGCAGTGGTATGATCATGAGTCACTGCAGCCTTGACCTCCTGGGCTCAAGAAATCCCCTCTCCTCATGGTCCTATCCATGTAGCTGAGACTACAGTTCCATGCCACCAAGCCTGGCTAATTTCTTTATTTTTTGGAGAGACAAGGCTTCACTATGTTGCCCAGGCTGGTCTTGAACTTCTGAGCTCACGCAGTCCTCTTGTTTTGGCCTCCCAAAATGCTGGGATTACAGGTGTGAGCCACCATGCACAATTGAGTTTTGTTTATTGGCACTTTGTTTAATTCACTTACTAAATCTAGTAATTTCTTTTTTGTAGATTCCACCAGATTTTCTGGAGAGAATCATGTTATCTTTGGATAAAGACAGTTTTACTTTTTTCTTTTCCATTTGGATGTATTTTATGTTTTTGTTTTGCCTTACTGTACTGGCTAGGACCTCCAGTACAATGCTGAACAGAAGCTGTGAGGGTGAAAAGCCTTGTCTTTTTCCTTATCTTAGGGAAAAGTAATTCAGTTTTTTATTGTGTCATTAAAATACAAATAAAATATTAGTTGTGAGTTTTTGTCAGGTTGATGAAGTTCCCCTTTATTCCTAGTTTGAGGAAAGTTCTTATCATGAATGGATGCTAGATTTTGTAAAATAGTTTTAGTGTTTCTTGAGATAAATATATGTTTTTTTTTTTTTTTTAGTTTGGTAATGTGGTAATTTATATTGATTGATTTTCAAATGTTAAACCGACTTCACATTCTTGGGATAAGATCATAGTTTGTCATGACGTTATTTTTATATCTCTTTGAATTTAATTTTCTAATTTTTTTTTTTTTTTTTTTTTTTTTGAGACGGAGTTTCGCTCATTACCCAGGCTGGAGTGCAATGGCGCGATCTCGGCTCACCGCAACCTCTGCCTCCTGGGTTCAGGCAATTCTCCTGCCTCAGCCTCCTGAGTAGCTGGAACTACAGGCACGCGCCACCATGCCCAGCTTATTTTTTGTATTAGTAGAGATGGGGTTTCACCATGTTGACCAGGATGGTCTCGATCTCTTGACCTCGTGATCCACCCGCCTCGGCCTCCCAAAGTGCTGGGATTACAGGCTTGAGCCACCGCACCCGACAATTTTCTAAATTTTTGATTCGAATTTTCACTTTCATGTTCATAAGGGATATTGAACTATAGTTTTTTTTAAATTTAAATAATGCCTTTATTTGGTATTAAGATAATGCTGGCCCCATAGAACAAGTCAGAAAACATTTTTTCCTTTTCAGTTTTCTGAAAAAAGTGTTTGTAGAATTGGTATTATTTCTTTTTTGAATTTTTAACAGAATTCTCCAATAAAGCCAAGTGAGTCTGAAGTTTTCTTTGCAGTAATGCTTTAACCTATAAAATAGATGTAATGCTTTTTTGTTACTAGATATAATGCTATCAGGCTATGTCTTCCTGAGTATAGCTTAGTAGTTTGTCTTTCACGGAATTTATCCATTTATTCTGTGTTACTGAATTTATTTGCATAAGGTTGTTCAAAATGTTATCTTACTCTCTTTTTCTTATCTGCAGAATCTTTGGTGATGTAACCTCTTTCATTCTTGATATTTGAAATTTTTATTTTCCCTCTATTTTTCATGTTTGTCCAGAAGTTGTCAATCTAATTAATCTTCACAAGTAACTATTTGTTTTATTGACTTTCTCTCTTGTTTTCCCTTTTCTGTGTCACTGATTTCCACTCTGATCATTATTATTTCCTTTCTTCCACTTACTGTTAATTTAATTTGCTCTTCTTTTGCTCTTTTCTTAAGGTAGAAGCTTAGATTGTTTGAGACCATTTATCTTTCCTAATATAGGCAATAGGTACTGTGGATTTCTCTTCTAAGTACTACTTTAGCAGCATCTGACTAATTTTGATATGTTATTTTTTTAATTCAGTTCAGAATTCTAATTTTCATTTTGATTTCTTCTTTGACCCATAGGTAATTTAGAAGTATATAATTTGGTTACAAGTATTTGAGAATTTTCCATATATCTTTCTGTTAATGATTTATAATTTAACTCATTTGTGATAATAATATATTTTTATAACTTGAATTTTTTAAGTTTATTGAGACTTACTTTATGATTTAGAATGTATAAATGTTTTATGTGCAAATAAGAATAATTTTTTTGGGTGAAGTGCTCTATAAATATCAGTTAGGACAAGTTGGTTGACAGTGTTTATAAAGTCTTCTGTACTTTTATTGGATTTTTGTCTACTTGTTCTATCTATTAGTGAGAAAGGAATATCTGGGTACAATTGTGGATTTGCATATTCGTCATACTTCATATGAAGTTGTTGCATTATAGATTTGTAAGTTGTTGTTAGTTATATAAACACTTAAGGTTATTATGCCCTTTATGAATTGATCCTTTATCATTATAAAATAAACTTTTTCATTACTGCTTGTATTCTTTGCTCTAAAATTTACATGGTCTCATATAAATATAGCCATTCCAGCTTTCTTTAAATAACTTCCAGCATGGTATATCTTATACTGTTTACTTTTAGCTTATTTGTATCTTCATATTTTAAAATGTGTTTCTTATAGGCAGCATGTAGTTAAGTCTCGCTTTTTTATTCAATATAATAATCTTTGTCTTGTGATATGGGTATTTAGACCAGTTATAGTTGATATGGTTACTGATATGGCTGAGTTAAGTCTGTCATACTAATGGTTTTCTATTTGTCTTTTTGTTCCTTCTTTTCACCTTTTCTGCCTTCTTTTGAATGGATTGAATATATTGTTATGGTCCCATTTAATTTTCTTTGATGGTTTCCTAGCTGTAACTTTTGTTTGATTATTTTGGTAGAGTTTATAGTAGACATCTAATCTATAGCTCATTATAATCTACCTTTAAGTGGTGCTGTATAATTTTGTGCATCTTATTATTCTTTCAGCAACGTCTTTCTGATTTTCTTCTGGCATTTGTACTATCATTGTCATGTGTTTTATATATATTACAGTCCCATACTACATTGTTATTATTTTTGTTTAAACAGTCCATAATGTTTTAAATATTTTTTGATGTATAAGTATTTTTTTAAATGCAGTTTTTGAGTTCTCACACTATGATTTACCTTTGCGTAGCTTTCTTCATGTTTCTTGTGCTTGGTGTTTGCTGTGCTTCTTGGAGCTGTGGGTTTATAGTTTTCATCAAATTTGGAAAACTTTTGGCTATTTTGTCTTCAGATTGTTTTTTCTGTCTTCCTCCCTCTCTTTTCTTTTGGGACACTGATTTTATGTTTATTAGGCCATTTGAAATTTCCTCATAGTTGTTTATTGCCTTGAATTGTCTTTTTTTCCTCTGTGTTTCAGTATGGATAGTTTCTATTGCTATGTCTTCAAGTTCACTAATCTACTCTCTTGCGATGTAGTTTTGTACTGTACTTCACATTATTGCTTCTACCCTTATCACTGATTCCATATTTTTCCAGCCATGGAACTTTGCTTCACTTGTTTCTGTTTCCCTAAACACCAGTAATACATCCTAATACATCAGTGCTTAAACTCTTCGGAGAGGAACTGTAGAGAATTACCCCATGGTTCAGCAAGAAAATTAAAACTGAATAGTAGCATAATTATCTTTTAAGTTCTTCTATCACTGTGCCACTGGGGAGGTTTTCTTCAGGTACATTTTTTTCCTAGCTCTCCTTCCTTATACCAAAAATTGTTACTCAGGGCCCCTTTAGTTCTGAGATCTTTGCTCACTTCTCCTTGGCTTCTTCCAAACTTTGCATATTTAAAGAAACTGCTATCCAAATGCTCTGAATATACCTATCAACTCTGGGTACCTACGTAGGGGCACTATTAAAAATATTTAACAACCAGATATAGAAACAAGTGCCAGATATTTCATACTGAGTCAATATTGCTGGTTGAAGGTGAGAGAGGTAATAGAAGAGGATCTGAGGATGCTTAGACTGTGGGAGGGTGTGGGCGGGAGGTGGGTGGTCAGCATGCAGTTATTTGTAAGCAGGTAGGAAAGTATTTTAATGTTTTAATGAGTGTGATACAGCTGTTAAAGTACCTATCCATGAATATTAGGTCTGTCACGACTCAAAGCACAAGCAATGTCATGAAATTACTGGGTTTCTTTGATTATGTGTAAACTATTAGGCAGGACTTTCTCATCTAATCCTCTCTATTTGCCAAAGGCAGAGAATATAAAGATTTATTTTTATTGTATCCACAGCCAGTCTTTCTAGGAACATTTTTTCCTGGTCAAATTGCAAGTTTATAAATCACATGAATAATCAGATTGAGTGTTTATTTTTTATGATTATAGCAATTTAAAAATCAAAGCTATGTAATGATACATCTAGGCTGTCATTCAGGATCTTCTCCTCACCAAGATGTCCTCTAATCTTTAGAACACCACCTAGTGGACTAATTTGAATTATAATTTCTACCTGTGTGTTTCTTCATTTAGGATGAAATAATAATAAGAAAAACTATCAAAGTAAATGTATTCTTACCTTTGTCACTTTCTTGTTCTTATTTTTGATATTTAGAAATGAGTTAGATTTATCAGAGCTAACTTGTTACTTATAAAGAAATTTATTTTCTAAATAGTCTGGAATTTTAAGAATCTGGCTTCATTGACTTTAATTTTTCGTAATCTAGCATTTTCTAAGAATACAAAATAAGTTTCTATAATTAATGGGAAAACTGTTTCTTGACTGTTGCTTTAAAATATTTCTTAAATATTTCTAGTCTCCAGATACTGTTCTAATTCACAGATGCTTAAGATGACAATGAATAATTGTTTAAAGACTCTGAATGATAATGTAGTTACCCGAGATGTAATTTACCTGAACCTAGGAATTTAAATACATCTACTTTGAATAATTCTTTTTCATTCATTTCAACTCTGTTTTACTTGTTTAATTTTCAGTTCTTAATGCACTTTGAAATAATGTGAACTTGGACAAATTATACTCTCTTTTATTTCAGTTTCATCTGTAAAATGGGGTAAAATATCTACCCTAGTAAGGCATTATAAGTGGAAACCCTGGGCAAACTATAAAATGTAAGTAATTATTATTTTCAAGATCTGTAAAATTATCTGACCTTTTTATTGCTCTTATTGTAATTATTTTCCCTTTAAAGAGACACACTTAGTCATTCTCAAATGATTGCCTGCATTTTTGTAATTTGCTAGGAGTTATTACAGTACTGCATTGGGAGAAATAAAACTTAAAAAATTTACTTCTCCAAGTTTTGATAGCTTTCTGTTATCCATATAGTTTGTATTTACTTTTATTTTGTGTCATCCTTTTGAGTCAATATTTTGAGTGACATTAGGGAATAAGTAAATACAACTGATTTCTCAGCAATAGAGACTATGCTGACTGTTCAAGAAAAAGTGGACTTTACAGAGAATCTTTGAAAATGAAAGAGGAGAAACCATTCCCTTGACCCTGGGCTGATAGGTCTTAAAATCTCAGACAAACCCATAAACACTGCACAATGAAATGTGCATATCACCTAGTATTGGTATTATTTTAAAGTGCGTTACTTTTTTGTTTGATTGTCAAGGCTGCAAATCCATTTGTCTTACCTCCTGCTTTTTCTCTAACCATCAGAAATCTATATTCATACAGAATTGGCAAGCTCCAGAATTTTTTTAATTTCAGAAGAGAGAGAATTCTGTGATCTTCTGTTAACAGTGTTATTGATTTTGTAAAAATCAAAAGTTTTCATTCATTGAAAAAGGATTACTTTTTCTTAAGGGTGTGAGAGAATGAAACATAAACCTGAAGTCAGTTCACACTGAAAACATTTTTTGGTTATTCTTTGGCATGTGTTCAATACCCACCTGGGCTCCATTACTAAAAATAAGTGTTGCAAATGAATGCAAATTTTAAAATGTTTGCCAAGTCTGTAAGTTTGTTTTGTTAAAATCTGCTCATTTGTCTTATATTCTACTTGAAATGAAAGGCTAACAATAAGCTATATAATTTTATAATTTCTACCAAATTAATGTTCTATAACACCCTTTTGGGGTATGTGTACCCAGATCAGTATTTAATGCCTTTAAGATAATATTCTACAATTAAACATCTGCAAAGGGAAGATATAACCTTGCTAAGTAGGCCCAGCTTGCAGTTAATACTCAAAGCCAATAAAATCACAAGGAAATCTGGTTTTGTGAGCAGTCTAATTCATACACTTAGTTAATAAAGGATAAATTAACGAGCTTAAAAGTGCTTTCAAATCACTGTCACAAACTAAAAGTAGTGACCACAAATCAATAGGACTTCTACAAATATGGCAGAATTTCAAGTGAGTATCATCTCCCTTAGAGTGTTCACTTTGGGAGACCCTGTAGTAATTGTGATACTGGTGTTCCTCCCGAGTATATTTTGTGACCGATCTTAGAAGCACTATCTTTTGAGTATTGACTTCCATACCTACCCCATCCTCAATCCCCACTCAGTTTTTAAATTATCTCCAGTGGTGGCAAAGGGTTATCTCTGAAGGTGAATTTATCCTTTGGAGAAAGCCAGGTGTTAATCAGAACCAATTTCACCCATTTGTAATCACATCCAAGGGCTTGTATTCTGTCTTCTGGTGACATTTTCTTTCACATTTTGGTATTCCTGGGGTGATGCATGGAAAATTCTGGGCCCTCCACAGAGGCTTGTGAGATTGTCAGAAATCTGTGAAGTCATGAATTGGATTGACTTCATGATGTGACATATGACTGTGCAGTCAAGCGATTTGGAAGGAGAAAGACTTATGTGCAAATAGTAGCTCCTCACTTGCTGGCTTTGTGACTTGGGGCTTTTCGGCATTTTAAATTGTGTCAACATCAGTTCTTTTCATCTGGAACATGGGACAAATAATACCTACTTCATCCAGCTGTTGTGAAAGACTATGTTAAAATGTGTAAAATGGTTTTTCTAGTGCATGGCACATGGTGAAGACTCAATGATTGGCAATTATTATAATTTTTTCTGAAGACAGTTAACAAAAAGGAGTTACAAAATGTTCTGGGCCAAAGCTATATCACAGGCGAAATTGCCATAGATAAGACTACAAAGGGGATACTAATTTTAAAAATTTTATTTTTAATTTTTATGAATACATGGTAGGTATTTATATTTATGAAGTACATGAGATTTTTGTTTGTTTGTTTGTTTTTCTTTTTTTTAATTTTTTAATTTTTTTTTTTATTGCATTTTAGGTTTTGGGGTACATGTGAAAAACATGCAAGGTTGTTGCATAGGTGCATACGTGGCAGTATGATTTGCTGCCTCCCTCCCCTGTTTGTTTGTTTTTCTAGATGGAGTTTTGCTCTTGTTGCCCAGGCTGGAGTGCAATGGTACGATCTTGGCTCGCTGCAACCTCTGCCTCCTGGGTTCAAGTGATTTTCATGTCTCAGCCTCCCTAGTAGCTAGGATTACAGGTGCCCATCACCATGCCCAGGTAATTTTTGTATTTTTAGTAGAGAGGGGGTAATACCATGTTTCACCATGTTAGAGAAGGCTGGTCTCGAACTCTTGACCTTTAGGTGAGCCGCCTGCCTTGGCCTCCCAAAGTGGTGGGATTATAGTCGTGAACCACCATGCCTGACTTACGTGAGATATTTTGATACAGGCTTACAAGACGTAATAATCACATTCAGCTAAATAGGGTGTCTATCATCTCAAGCATTCTTCATTTCTTTGTGTTAAGAACATTCCAAATGTACTTCCTGTTATTCTAAAATATCCAACAAATTATTGCTGACTTTAGTCACCCTGATGTGCTATCAAATACTAGATCTCATTCATTCTAACTATATTTTTGTGCTCATTAATCATCTACACTTCCTCACCCCAACCCTTCCCAGCCCTGGTAACTGTCATTCTACTCTCCATCTCCATGAGTTCTATTGTTTAAATCTTTAGCTCCCACAAATGAATGAGAACATGCAGTTTGTCTTTCTATGTCTGGCTGATTTAACTTAATATTCCCTAGTTCCATCCATACTGTCGAAAATGACAGGATCTCATTCTTTTCATGGCTAAATAGTACTCCATTGTGTATATGTCACACATGTTCTTTATCCATTTCTTGCTGAACATTTGGGTTGATTCCAAATCTTGGCTATTATGAATAGTGCTGCAGTAAACATAAGAGGACAGATATCTTTTCAATATACTGATTTTTTTTTTCTTTTGGGTATGCACATAGTAGTAGGATGACTGGATCATATGGTAGCTCTATTTTTAGTTTTTAAAAGAACCTAGAAATTGTTCTCCATAGTAGCTGTACCATTTACATTTCCAACAACAGTGTGCAAGGGTTCCCGTTCCCTTTTCTCCACATCGTCACCAGCATTTGTTATTGCCTGTCTTTTGAATAAATGTCATTGTAACTGGGATGAGAGGATGTCTTGTATTTTTGTTGTGCATTTCTCTGATGATAATGTTGAGCACTTTTTCATAGAGGGAGACTAATTTTCTTTTTCTTTTCTTTTTTTTTTTTTTTTTTTGAGACAGAGTCTCACTCTGTCGCCAGGTGCCAGGCTGGAGTGCAATGGCACAATCTCGGCTCGCTGCAACCTCCGCCTCCCAGGTTCAGGCAATTCTCCTGCCTCAGCCTCCTGAGTAGCTGGGACCACAGGCACACGCCACCACACCCAGCTAATTCTTGTGTTTTTAGTAGAGACGGGGTTTCACCATATTGATCAGGATGGTCTCGATCTCTTGACCTTGTGATCCACCTGCCTCAGCCTCCCAAAGTGCTGGGATTACAGGCTTGAGCCACCGCGCCCGGCCCCAGGGGGAGGCTAATTTTTATGTGTAGCTTTTGAAATCAGTTTCACTAAGTTAAACTCACTTTCTGTATAGCCTTCTAAGTGACTCTTCTTAAAAGGAGCACCTGTTCATTTGACTGTATTCTGGAATCAGCCTGTTAAAAAATAAATTTTATTGTTGTTTTAGTAACAACATCAGATGGCCTATATGATTTATTTTTAGTCTTATCTAAGCAAGAAATAGGAATCTCCTGTTGAAGAAAGGATGAAAGATTTTCTTTAGAAAGATTTCTGATCATTTCTTATTCTGATATATACTATGACAAGGTCGTTAGTTTGTTGTGACTGATTGGAGGTTTTGGTTATGCATCCATTTTTCTTTCAGATGCTATTGTTTCTTAAAAGCACAATTGTGTTCAAAACACAACCAATGTATTTTTAGAAGTGTTGCAATGCCCTTGGTTGGTGATTATGTTGCCATCCTTTTCTGTTTCCTGTTTCTCCCTCATGTAGTTGAAACACAGGTTTTTCACATGTCGGTTGGATTTCTTAATTGCTAATAGATAAATATTCTCATTTCTGTACTGAGTTTGGTACTTTAAACATCTTAAACCTTTTATTAATGAAGTGTCATGCCACAGAATTAGGATTGCAAAAGAACAAAAGTAGGCATAATAGAGTGGAGAAGAGGAGATGCTGATCTTTACTAACTTTGGTGAGTAAGCAGCTACAAGCATCTAATGAGTAGTTTTAGGATAATGTATGGTTAACTCTATCTTGAAAAAGAGTTTTGGAGGTGAGATCAAAACTCAGGAGCTGTGTGTAGCAGCAGATGTAAAGGAGGAGAGATGGTCATGGATCTTAGAGGCAGGGTGATGCAGTACAACATGCCACCAAGACTCACTTGATAAATGAGCTTCATATGCCAGACACACTCCCACAGGTTTATCAAAGTCTTACTGTTCCTTCTGTAGCCATTTCCTTCTACTGGAGAAAGCATTTCAGAACACAAATGAGCAAGAGATATATTTTTATGCAGACAACTCCTTCTTATATGTAAAAGTAAATTATTTGCAAGTTTCACATGTCATTTCTAACCAATGATTTATGATAGTTTTACAGTGGATGGCAGTATGGTGGTTGGCCCTGCTGGTGTGATGCTAGTCAAGTCAATATGCTTTGAACAGCTAGGCTAAGGAGTTACCCTTCTCCTTGTTATCTATGTGTGGTGGAAAAAGATAATTAAGCTCTCTGGGTTCTAGTTTGTAACTTTTAAAATAGAGATAATTTTAATCTTTAGCTACTTTACAGAAGTCTTGAGAAAATGACAAATAATGTATATAAAAGTGTTTTAGAGACTCTAATGTAAAGACACCAAAACTAGGGAATTACTGCAAAAGGACAAATAAATCCATGCAGGATTCTGAATTATTCTGTTTGTCCAAATTGGCCAGATATTTGCTGAATCTTCAAAATGCTTTGTAGTATAAAATATTGCCTTAGATATGTCCCTAACCATAATAAAAAGAAGTTTCCTGAGGTGACTCAGAAAACATTTTCCCCCTTTCCCTCATTACTTTTTAAATATAAGTCTTTCCATTTATCATTCTTCTTGCAATATGACCATGAGAGCAAAGGAAGAGATACAAACACATATTCAATTTGTTTTGGGAAATGAAAAGTGCTGTGTTTGGGAAAAGCACTGCAGTATATGTTTCAGACTCGTACAGGAATGTTGCATGAGAAATAGGGGAGTGTAAAACTGTCCTTTGCCTTATAGAATTAAGGTATGTAAGACAAAACAAAACAAAATGAAATGAAACATTCTAGGACTTGATGAAAACAACATTAGCTGTATGAGTATTTAGATTTAGTTGTGGTTGCTGGACTGTGCTGGCCAAACTCTGTACTTGAGCACTGGAGGATTTATTCTCCCAGTTGCTAGGAAGATTGAGTGCTGAGAGGTCTTCTGAGCCATCTTTGAGAATTGCCTCCATGGAAGAGACCACCTTGACCAAGGGTGGTTCCTTCTCAGGAAGTCCACATTCATGATTCATCAATTCTACTGCCCAGACCCGTTTACTTCTCTGCTCCTGAAGATATTATTCCTGAAAACACTCTCAATAAACATCCTGCACAAAAATCTTGAATCCAACCTGCATCAGAGGCTCTCACCTCTCAGATTTTTCTGAAGGTTCTTTAGGCAATTGAACTTTTCATTGAAATTGTTACACAGATTTCCTGGAAGAGGAACATGGTATCATCCAGATTAGGTACCACATTTTCAGAGGGTCATGTTTAGGTCAAACCAAGAGGCTGGTATGAATTAACTAGCACTCTATAGACTTGTCAACCTTTTGATGAACTTGATTTATTAAAACAATTTTTTGTTACATTATAGAGTGAAAGTACAAAAATTGGTAAAAGATCAACCCCAGCTTTTAAAAATGGAATTCATAAAACCAGTACACAATGTGGAGATTACAATTTCTTTGCAGTTCATTCATTCAACACATAATTATTGAGTCCCTATTATATGATCAGAGGACAAGTGATCAGTATGTAAGATGTGATTGCTGTCCTCATCTTATAAGGGGGATAATACATATACCTATTATATAATTAATGCAACAGAATAATACAAAAGAAAAAAGCTACAGGAATTGAAAAAAGAAGCAATGACTGAGTAATGATGATTAGGGAAAATCTAGAGGATGATATGAAATTTGAGTAGAACCTAGAATAGTAAGCAAGGATGGTTGATGAAGAGTGTGCCAAGCAAGGGGGAAAATGAGTAAGGTATAGACATGAAGAAATAAAAGGCATGTTGGAGGATATTGATTTAGCTGAAGTGTTTGTCTTATACAGGTGTGTCAGGAGAAATATAAGTGGGAGAGGTAGTTTGGAATTAATTGTGAAGGTCTTCAAAGGCAGGATGAGGAATTTTGATTCTCCTTGGTAACTAGTGAGTAGCTACTGAAGGTTTCTGAGAGTGACATTATCAGATGGTGCTATAGAAAGATGGAGCTGGAAGTAACAGAACAAAGCCTTGGAGATCAGAAAGGAAATTATTATCATGGTCTGAGGGTAAGCCACACAAACTTCCTGGTTCCTGAAGCCTGATTTTAATACTGCTTTTCATCTACCCATACATCTAGACATCCAGGAATTCTCCAGAATAAAAAACTTGGTTAAAGGGCTTGGAGTGAGGATCATTTTCTTTCTTTGTAGATTAATTTTTTAAATGTGGAATTTCAGCCTCTTTTATTTTGGGTAGTGTCTTTAAATTATGTTTCCAGCTGAAACAACTAGCTAATAATGAAAATATTTACTAGAGACAGGGGCTCACTATGTTGCCCAGGCTGGCAACAGCTTTAAGAAAAGAATAATTGATCAGAATTGAGTTTTCCCATTGTTTTATGCTAATGTGAAGCTGTCCCAATGTTTACTGTTGAGGTAGAAGATCTTAAACGAATTTATGCCTAGAAAGAGCTTGGCCCACAGGGGAGTAAGTGCAGGAAATCACCCAGCCTCCCATCCCTGGGAATGGCAGCAGGGCAGCAGTGTGTTTTTCTTTTTGAGATGAAAGTGATTTGGTGCTACATAAATTTATAAGTGATTCTCTAAAAGTGAACTTCTCACAAAAGGCTGACTCTGCAGCTGTGTCTGACACTTTCTGTTGGTGCTGATCCTTTTTCACTGTGTAAAGACTTTATTTAGTGTTTTCCAGATTTTGACTAAGCAGGTCTAGGAAGGTAGTAAACTTGCTAATTAATGTATTTTTGATATTGAATGGTTCCTTGTTCAATTCTCCCACTCTTTTTTCTCTGTAATGTCTATGAAATATAAAGATATACATTATTATGTTTTCTACAAGTTCTGAGAACTGTCATACCATATTCATTTTTTCCATATCCGTAAATGGTGTTTAAAAATGCTTTTGTTATGATTAAAATTCAGCAGCATGCTTGTTGCCTAGATTCTCATCTAGTCAAAAACTCCAAAATAAACATTTGAAAATAAACAACATTACAAAGAATCAGAAGTAATAATGCAGGCTAAAAATACCCAGTCAGTTTAGAGATCTTTTCAAGGAGATGTGACTGGAATAAGAACTTGAAGGAAAGGTCGGATCTTGATTAGCATGGAGAAGTAGAAGATATTTTTGATAGGGTACAACGGTTTGAGCAATGTTAAGAAAAATGAGCAAAACTTTTAAAAAAGAGATTAGTGTTAAAGTAGTACAGTTTTCAAAAAGTTAAAAACATAGCAGTTTTACAGATTTAAAATAAACATGAGAAAGACTTTACTCATCCCATTAACTAGTGAGGAAATTAGTATAATAGTGTGGCTGGTTCCAAGCCCATTTGAGGAACTAGAGATCTTTGCCAATTTAATAAAGAAAAGGTAGGATATGATTGCTGGGTTAAATACAAAACCAAGTAATGTTCTATGAGATAACAAGTGGTAACCATGGGGGTTATCTTTCAACTGGACAAAAACCTACATGTCAACATGTGATTTCCCTACATCTAGGTCTTTAATGGCAAATGTCAACTGAACAAGTTATATACCCCTAAATAATCCTTGAGTGGACCTTTGAAGTAATGACTCCAAATAACTTTTGAAGGACATAGTACTCAACCTTTTACTTCATTTTCAAGTTTTGGATAGTTTTTTTTTTTTTTTTTCCCAATAGGAAGATCAGCATACTTGGAGAATTTTGTTTTCTTCAAGTGGAGTGAATGGAGTGATAACAAAAGGAAAACAGAGGAGACATATTTGAATGGTAGGCTAATGAATTTAGACCTGCATGAAATGGTGGAAAAAATTCACTAAAGGTTTAGATGTGGACTTGATTAAGGAATATTTTAGATAAAATTAATTCTGCTAAATAGTATAAGAATTATGAGACACTCTTAAGACATTCTTTCAACAGTTAATAATTAACGCTAAATGTTAAGGACAGGAAGAAATATACACAAAGGGCCAAATGTAGGTGCCTATGGAAAATACACTACAAAGGAGACAGTAATGGGAGTGAGTCATTGCTCAGTTATAGAAGTCAAGGATTAATCTGTTAATACTGAGTGGGAGACTCAAAACTTTGAAAGCCACATGCATGATGGGACTAGGAGTTGATCTGCGATGAGAGATAAAGCCCTCTGAGCATCATTGGGACCATATAAGTCTTCTTAAATCATTCAGTCTACTTGCCCCTTACCCACTAGGGACCAAAGAGGTTAGTTACCCTGTTGCTCAAATAGACAGTGAGTGAACAAGACTTAAAATCCAGGTCTTCTATCTCCTAATACAGTTTCTCTTTATTATTTACCTCTGTGACTGTGGTAGATTGAGTTATTTGTACTACTTCTTCACCTCTCAGTAGCAGTTTTATATATCTACATTCTGGCCATCACTTGAAGATAGGCAAGAATATACTTCCCTGACCCCTTGACTTTGGGCTTGGCTATGTAACTTGGTTTGGACAATGGACCTCCATGTTTGGGCTTGCCTTCTTGAGCTTCTTCTACTACCATGAAATAAACATACTCCAATTTGCACTCCAATGTAGGCCCCAGAATGAGAGAGGTAGTCATATCAAGATATCCCTGCTGAAATATCTTGTTGACTATTTGGAGCTTCAGTTTTTCTAATGGCTTCTGAAATGTGTTATTATTGAGTTACCAAAGTGAATGTGATCATCACAGGAGGCAATGTATTCATAAAAAGAAATTTCATAATGAAATTCCTTAGACAGATTTTAGTCTTATGTGAATACTAGCTTCAGGTTGATGGAGAACCCAGAGACAGCTAGTGAATGAGTCAATCAAATAAGGTTTATTAATCTAAAGAATACAGAAGGAAGTCCACATAGTTAGGATACTTAGCAGAAAGATAAGTTGGATTCTCCAAAAATTATAAACTTCTATACAGGAAGAACCTTACCAGAAGAGCACAGTTGTGAATGATAATGCCTGAGTGAGTGAAGGTTACACAAGAATTTCTGGAGGCTCAAGTGCCTGCCTTCAAGCTACTGAGAGCTGGAGCAATTTTTCATGTAAACTGCTCTGAATATGTGCTGGGTACCACCTTATGGCAGGAAGAGCATCTCAACCATCTTGGTGATAGAAGATGTACAACCAGAGATATTGGTACAGTACATTTAGGAAATACCATTTATTCTTCTATTCTTGATGGTTATATCACATAGATTCTTAAAAACTTGGTGAATTTTTTTCAGGAGATGCTGGGTTTTGCAGATATCGGGTTATTACTGGTACAGCCATTTTCATATTCAGTTATGCATATGTGCACCCTTGTATGCAGGTATCTTCATGTGCTTTTCTGTACTTTATAGTTTTTATTTGTCAACAAACATGGTGAAATGAACTGATAAGAGACTTACTGTCTTCTTGATGGTACAGCTCAGTGGGACTCATAGCCCTATAATTAGAACTGTAATCAGTTTCCCATGAACAAATACATGTAGTTCACATTTTCGTTTAACTTCCTGATAGTTATTACTTACTTGCTTTTAAGATGTACCATAGGTGTTATCTGATTTTAATTCAGAACATAGTACAGTCAGTCTTCTGTATTTATGGGTTTTTACAAAGCATGGTTTGAAAATATTCAGAAAAAATGATTGGTTGTATCTGTATTGAACATGCACAGACTTTTTTGGTCATTCTCTAAACAATACAGTAAACAACTATTTACACAGCATTTACATTGTGTTAGTTACTATAAGTAATCTAGAGATGTTTTAAAGTATATGAGAGGGTGTGCATAGGTTTTATGTAAATACCATGCCATTTTATATCAGGGACTTGAGCATCCGCAGATTTTGGTATCCCCAGGGGGTCCTGAAACCAGTTCTCCATGGATACTAAGGGACACCTGTATTTGTAATCCAAAATTAACATCTGATGAGTGGAATTCCTTGAGGGCTATGATACATCATTTTATTAAAATATCTGTCTGCCATTCGATGCTTAGAAACATTCCAGTTTGCAAATATTTTCTCCCATCCTGTTATCAACAGAATAAACAGACAACCTATAGGATGTGTCTTTTGCTGTGCAGAAGCTCTTTAGTTTAATTAGGTCTAGCTTGTCAATTTTTGTTATTTTATTTTTTGCAATTGTTTTGGAGAACTGCTTTAGTCTGTTCTTTAGTCTGTTTTTTTTTTTTTTTTAATAGAGAAAAGAGATTCAATTGGCTCACAGTTCTGTACAGGGAGCATAGCAGCTTCTATTTTTGGGGAAACCTCAGGAAGGCAAAGAAGGAACGAGGCATCTCATATGGTGGGAGCAGAAGCAGGGACAGGGGAGGTGCTACACACTCTTAAACAATGAGATCTCGTGAGAACTCACTCACTATCATGAGAACAGCACCAAGAGGATGATGCTAAACCATTCATGAGAAACTGCCCTTATGACCCAATCACCTCCGACCAGGCCATGCCTCCAACATTGGAGATTACACTTTGATGTGAATTTGGGCAGGGACACGAGATTTGGGCAGGGACACAAATCCAAACCGTATCAGGGACATAATCATAAATTCTCTGCCAAGGCTGATGTCCAGGCTGGTATTTCCTAGGTTTTTTTCTATGTTTTTGTTGTTTTAGGTCTTACATTTAAGTCTTAAATCCATCTTAAGTTAATTTTTGTCCATGGTGAAAGGAAGGAGTCCAACTTCAATCTTCTTCAGATCCTGCAATTTACCCATGTAACAAACCTGCACATGTACTCCCTGAACCTAAAATAAAAGTAGAAAAAAGGAAAACTTTCCAGATTTCCTATTTTGCAGACACAATAGCAGGTCTTCAGAATACCCATAAAATAGGTGGAGTAGGTGAGAGAATCATACCCGTAATATTGTCCCTGCAGATAGTTATAGTACCTTATGGTACTATTTCAAATTTTAAAGGCTATAGTGTTACATAGTTATTTTAAGTGGTTTATGGCACTCTAACCTCTGTAGGCTATATGCATTAGGAAAACATATACACCTTTGAAATATTAGATATACAGAACTGATAGGATACCATATGCATTAGGGAAGCACATCCATGAAGTATCAGATACCGTATTTTGGCTATCTTCTCTTTCTGTGGGGAAGTGGGGCATGGTTCACATTCTTATCTGCTCAAGGAGTTATTCTCATATGTCAAAGAGACCCAGGTTCCTCTTTGTGTGCCCCTTCCCAAACCCATAGTTTGAGTGAGTCACTATATTTTCTGGATCAAAATTGGGACACAATCTAATACAAGATTCAACACCTGTTATGAAATATAGGAGGAGTGATTTAAAATGTAAATAACAAGAAAATTGAGAACGTGTGGTTGTTAGATTTCCCCTTACCCACATACAAATCAATTTACAAAAATAGCCCTGAGTATTTGTACTATAATTACTTGGGCTATCTATTAAAATTACATGCTAATTGTGACCATGAAAATACAAAAGCACATTTTAAATTTTTTTTTTTTTTTGAGAAGGAGTCTTGCTCTGTCTCCCAGACTGGAGTGCAGTGGTGTGATCTCGGCTCACTGCACCCTCTGCCTCCTGGGTTCAAGTGATTCTCCTGCCTCAGCCTCCCAAGTAGCTGGGACTTACAGGGGTGCACCACCACATCCAGCTAATTTTTGCATTTTTAGTAGAGACGGGGTTTCACCATGTTGGCCAGACTGGAAAAGCACAATTTTTTAAAGTATGTGTTATGATTCAGATTTCTTAATAATTCAGACTGATCTATTCATTAAGTAAATGGTTTCAGTCTTTATCTTTTCTTGTTTTGTGTAACAAACTGCGTTTGAGTCAAACTTTATTGCTCTAGAATATTTTTTGTGTTCTCTAGGCTAATAAAAGAATATTAATTGTGTCTTACTTCATAGCCAGTCTGTCACTGTGCCACATACCTCTAAATTCTAGTCACCAAATCATACTTTTTCTACATTTTTCAATAGTAACTTTTATATAAATGGGTCCACAACTTTCAAGACTGTTTAATATGATAAAAAGAGAAGAGAAACGGTAGGATGGAATCTGAATGACTCTGGAAATCCTCTTCTATTAAGGAGAATAATTTTTGGATGTGCCTTAAGTGCTACTTCATTTCAGCTCAGACTAGGGGAATTAGATTTCTTCCAGGGGTTGTTTACCCACAAAGTTCCTGTCCTATCCAGGCTCCTGGTGATTTTCAGAGCCAGATAGATTCTGCAGTACCAGTACTATCGAGAATATCCATTGGAGGACACTAGAACACAACAAATAGATGAGAATGCAGGAATATGTAAGTAACTCAAAGTAAATCCTCTACCAAAAAAAAAAGAGACAATTTAGTCTCCAAAGTTAAATCAAATTGCTCTCCAGCTATAAAATATGACTGGTTAATAATATTTTTTATTGAAAAACAAATTCTATCATGGGTACTTCTTGTTTTCCAAAACTGTAGTTTTAGAAATGTGATGGATATCTTCCTCAGGAGGTAAATGGATATATTATTTTAATTGCCTGAACATTTATTTAGGAATTTGCTTGGAAGTTGTGCTTCATAACCTAACCTTAATCGACTCTTCATTGATAGACAAGTGGGGCCCTTTGCAGTTGTTGAACTGGATTTGTCTGACAATCCTTCTGAAAATGGAGAACTTTATACGGTCATGACAAAAACCATGAGAACTTAGGGGTCCTCTGCTGTGCAAAGGTGACATCTCAGGCAAATTAGTTTAGGTAAAACCCCTGATAAGAGAAAGTCTTTGACATGTATAATGAGAGTCAGTAAACTTTGTCATAATACGTTGTTAAGTGTTTAAACATTCTAGTAAACGTTTTAAATCTCAAATTATAATTATTTATAAGATGGGAATATCATTTAGATACTTGGGCTTCTGAATTTTGAGTTTAAAATATAACAAGACTTGTGTCTTAGCCTTGTCCCTACTCCTGAGACGCCCAACTCCAACTATAAACAATACATATGCTTGACTCAAAAGCAATGATGCCGACAGTACAAAAACTTATTAAGCATGTTAGTTTTAAAAAGCTGCTACCCAAATTATATATTTTTGTCAGTAAAATAAGAATTTACACATAAACTTATCTTAGTAATATTGTCAACAGTGGGGATTTATTTTTACTTTATACACAGGAGGGCACTCTGGGCTCTATTTGGAAGGGAAGGAGATGAAAAACTCAGGGATTAACTTCCTTCTGGAAGCCTCCTTTTGATCCAGAACACGTAATTAGAAGTAGGACTGACAGGGCAGCACACTTTTCCACAATTCACCTCTCCTATTGCAGCATAGGTTATCAGGCAATGAAAGCCATCATTTAATCTTAGTGAGCTAACACTGATGTTAAGCCAGGCATATTAAAGTTTGTGGGTAGGAGTTGTGGTCAGATAGAAATGTCATTTAAGCCATTTAAAATCTGTGTGGTGAGTTTAGATCCCAAAGTGTGTTTCTAGCCTCCTGTGAAATTCTAATTTTCAAATCTTTTAGCCTTTTTGGACTAGGGTTCTGTTTCTTCATCTCTCCTAGGGCTAAAATGCTTGCATGTTTTGAGAGTGGGAGTGGGAGTGACTAAATGATTTAGAAACTGAGCAAAAGCACTCTGTAAAATATAAACTTATTTCAGAAGCATGAAATAATTAAAGTGATGGTGTTCATTATAATTTAGTATATTTAACTATATAACATTTACTTAATAATACTTTTTTCACTAAAAAAAACAAACATCAACCCTGGTGGGGGATGGTGGGTGGCTGAGTCACCTACAGAGCATTTAACATTTTCTAACATTTATGCATGTGTTTTTTCCTCGTTTGACATTGCACTTTTCTTTCTCTCTTTCTGGGACAACAACAGGACCTTCAAAGTGAATGATTTGAAAAGAGCCTGATAACAGTGTGGACAAGTTTTAGGGAAACAACCAGTGCAGTCCCTTAGGCTAGTAATTGTGGGGAGCCCATTTCTACCTCTGAACTTGATGGGCAGGGGTGGAGAGTGATGGATGAAAATGAAACAGGGAGTAAAGAGAGGGTTGCCCAAGGAGCTCTGCCACATGTAGAGAGTCAGTGTGTCTGCTGCTCCCCTCTGGGAGGGTAGGAGCCAGGGGCACAAATGCTTGACCTCATTTTCTTCCTCATTCCATTTTCCTGCTGCTGTCCCCTACTTGACTAAAATCATTCATATGCCAACAGGAGGGGACAAGGGAATCTGTTGATGCAGTGCCGCAGGTCAGCTTCAGGTACAGAGCCCTGGAGAAAGCCAGGATGTGGTGTGGCCCAGAGGGACAGACAGATGACATCCTGTTTCCTTGTTAACTCCTACCCTCCTGGAGAACCATGTGTTGCTAATGGGATTGTGGCTTCTGAGACCCACCTGTCTGTAATCTATCTGCTAAGCAGTCATTTTTAGGCTGTTTAGAATCCATTTGGTGAGTTTGGATCTCAAAGAGGGGGTCCTAGCCTCCTGTGAAATGCTAATATTCCCAATCTTTCAGTTATTTTGGGTCAGGGTTCACTTTCTTCATCTCTCCAAGGACTAAACTGCTTGCAAGTTTTGAGGGTGGAAGTGTAAGTGACTAAGTGATTTAGAGATGGGGCACAAAAGCACTCTGCAAAATATAAACTTATACCAGAATCATGGAACAAGTAAAATACTAATTATTTTATGACCAGCAATATTAAAAAAGATGTGTAGCATTCTCTACATTTGCATTTAGTAAAGAATAGTGACTTTAAAAGAACAGAAGAGGCCGGGCGCGGTGGCTCACGCCTGTAATCCCAGCACTTTGGGAGGCCGAGGCGGGTGGATCACGAGGTCAAGAGATCGAGACCGTCCTGGTCAACATGGTGAAACCCCGTCTCTACTAATACAAAAAATTAGCTGGGCACGGTGGCGCGTGCCTGTAATCCCAGCTACTCAGGAGGCTGAGGCAGGAGAATTGCCTGAACCCAGGAGGCGGAGGTTGCGGTGAGCCGAGATCGCGCCATTGCACTCCAGACTGGGTAACGAGCGAAACTCCGCCTCAAAAAAAAAAGAACAGAAGATAGCAGTTAATCTACTTTATTCTAATCAAGGAGTCTTGCCTATATTGTTTTCTCACAAATCTTGATACTGATGAGTATTCCCAAGTCTTTAGAAGACAGTTAATATTGCAGTTTAAAAGAAGAAAAATAGTCTAAAATTAATTCATGGTAGAAATTATGCAGATATCTCATGAATCTCAATTTCTTTTTTATGCTAGAAAAGGGGACAGTTCAAAAACAAGCAAATGTACAAGTAAATATATTTGGAGTGCAGTGGCACAATTTTGGTTCACTGCAACCTCTGCCTCCCAGGCTCAAGCAATCCTGCCTTAGCTTCCTGAGTAGCTAGGACGACAGGTGTGTGCCACAATACTGGGCTATTTTTATTTTTTTTTTTGAGACGGAGTTTTGCTCTTGTTACCCAGACTGGAGTGCAATGGCGCGATCTCGGCTCACCGCAACCTCCGCCTCCTGGGTTCAGGCAATTCTCCTGCCTCAGCCTCCTGAGTAGCTGGGATTACAGGCACGCACCACCATGCCCAGCTAATTTTTTGTATTTTTAGTAGAGATGGGGTTTCACCATGTTGACCAGGATGGTCTCGATCTCTTGACCTCGTGATCCACCCGCCTCGGCCTCCCAAAGTGCTGGGATTACAGACTTGAGCCACCGCGCCCAGCCTGGGCTATTTTTTTGTATACATATGTGTGTTATATCTATCTATCTATCTATATTTACATATTTGTATATATGTATGTGTGTGTATATATGTATATATATACATACATATATACATACATATTTATAGGTACTGGGTTTCACCATGTTGCTCAGGCAGGTTTTGAACTCCAGGGGTCAAAAGATCCACCTGCCTTGGCCTCCCAAAGTGCTGGGATTACAGGCATGAGCCACCACACCTGGCCTCCTTAATTTTTTACAGGATATTTGTAATTATTTTGGTTCATTGTCCTTTATATTTTATATTACAATACTGTATATTCTTGCATTCTTGGCTTTGTTTTTGTTTGTAACTATCTCATATCATACTTTTCAATAATGTGATGATGATGATAATAATATACTGATGGTAAACATTAATGCTGTATTGACTAACCTGCATTCTTCAGTTTTGTTTTTTTTTTTCTTTTTTTAGATATTTGAAGTATAACTTTATTCTGATTCTAAACAAAAAAGAATGAGAATGAGAGTGAGAAACATTTCACCACTGAATATTGTGATGTGACTGTACAGGTCTTATACAGTATTTGAAACTCAGGAAGGAAACAGCTGTGTTCCAAAACAGCTAAATATGCAGGTTCAAAAAATAAAAAGAAAAATTTTTTAATGGCTACATTTACTCTGAAGGCCCTTCATGTCCTTCAGTATCCTGAAGATAAAGCAGACCTTCTGCTTAGCTGTATAACAAAGTGCAAACATGCTCTACCAGGACATCACAGGGCAGTTGCCTGTGAAGTTAGACTTCTGACTCTGAGTTCCAGCTTCATTTTCTCACAGGGCATCCTTCTCATCCAGGAGAGCAGTTGTCTGAGCAACCTCTAGATTATGCTCACATTGCACTACCAAAGCTGGGTCCAGGACAACCTGTGTTGGGGGGAGAGCAGCAAGGCTACAGACTTCAGGCTGGGGACTCTAGTGAGCTTTTTAGCCAGCCAGAGGAAGGGCTTTTCAAAGTTGTAGTTACTTTTGACATAAATGTTATAGTACTAAAGACTCTTTGTTTAATGGAAGAAAATACATTTCGACTTCATTTTTCTGTACTTAAATAACCTTTTTTTTTGACTTAGAACAATGATGGGGATGTTTTCATACATTCATACCAGATCTCTACCTCAGAAACATTCTTGTAACTCTCGATGTTACATCAAGCATTATAATGGCACCCTGGGCTTGGATATAATAGCCATCAGTCATCTCTCAGTTTGCCAAATTTCTCCAGGCCAGCTGTATCCCAGCCATTGAACTTAATGGGTCCTTTGTTGGCATATTAGTCTGTCCTCACACTGCTATAAAGAACTACTTGAGACTGGTTAACTCACGAAAATAAGTTTAGTTAACTCGTAGTTCCACAGGCTTAACAGGAAGCATGACTGGGAGGCCTCAGGAAACTTACAGTCATGGCAGAAAGCAAAGGGGAAGCAAGGACTTCTTCACATGGTAGCAGGAAAGAGAGAGAGTGTGCTAAGCGGCAGAAGTGCCACACATTTTAAACCATCAGATCTTGTGAGAACTCACTCACTGTCACAAGAACAGCATGGAGGAAATCTGCCCCCATGATGCAATCACCTCCCAACAGATCCTTCCTGCAACATCAGGAATTACAATTCAACATGAGATTTGTTTAGGGACACAAAGCCAGACCATATCAGAGTGGAACAAAAGGGGATGGAGCTCCACACCCAAGGTGGCTGTATCTCAAATTCAGCAATCAAATGATGTTTTCTGAGGGTAGTTTTTCCAGCACCACAATCACCAACCGATACAAGTTTGAACTACATTTGTCATTCTCCTCGGGCCGGCATCATGATATTTCTTCTAGAAGTGATTCTGCACCCATCCAACTCTGTATCCTTTAATTCTCATTAGACTGCTATGAAATATACCTGATTAATATTAATACTATTTGAAAGTTGATAAAATTGAAGCTTCGAGACATACATTAATCTTTAAGTTAGATATTTTTATTGTGGTAAAAAACACATAATGTAAGATCTATCTTCTTAACAAATTTCTCAGTGTATGGTACAATATTGGTAACTATAAGCACGTTGTTGTCTAGTAGACCTCTAGAACTTTCTTTCTTTTTTAAGTGGAGTCTCACTCTGCCGCCCAGACTGGAGTGGAGTGGTGCGATCTCGGCTCACTGCAACCTCTACCTCCTGGGTTCAAGTGATTCTTCTGTCTTAGCCTCTTGTCCTAGCCTGTAGCTGGGATTACAGTTACCCACCACCACACCCAGCTAATTTTTGTATGTTTAGTAGAGACTGGGTTTCACCATATTGGCCAGGCTGGTCTTGAACTCCTGACCTCAGTTCATCCTCCTGCCTTGGCCTTTCAAAGTGCTGGGATTATAGACATAAGCCACTGTGCCTGGCCCTCTAGAACTTTTTTTATCTTGCGTGACTGAAACTCCACGTCCATTGAACACCTGTTTCTCTTCTTCCCCAGCAACCACCATTCCACTTCCTGTTTCAACACTTCCAAACTCACTTTCCTTGATTTTTAATTGGCTTTCAGGATTGATCATAAGGCTTGTATGTTCCAAAGTACAACCTAGAATTTTTGAATACTGTTTCAGCTTTTAATTACAAATGATTTTTTGTATGAATCATTACCGTATTAATTATTTTTTAAAAAGTGAAATGGCACTGATGGAAAATATGACAAACACTTATATATCTTGTGAGAGATAACGGCTTTATCAAATCTTACTGTTTCTCCATATTTGGCTCAGAATTCAAAATTTATTTTTATAAAATGAATTTATTTATCTTTATGATTTATCTTTTATTTTATCTTAATAAAATAAAAGATCTAACACTTGAAAACCTCAGTTCTCCTTGCTAATCCAATTCTTCTCTCTCCTTCCCTAGAGGAAAATACTATTCTGAATTTAATATTTACGGGTCACACGTGTGTTTCAAAGTTTTAACCAGGATCAGGTGTATGAGCATGTAACCCATACAGTTTCACTGAGCCTGTGTTGATAATGGCCCCGTGTTTATTTTAACGCTCGGCTGTCACTGTTTTAAAGGGTAAATAATTTTTGAACAATGCAAGTGGTCCTTGTTTTGAAAGATTCAAAAACTCTTTTGATGACGGGATACAACACAGTAACATTTGGATAGATGAAAGGCAACTCTTTGTTTCTTATAGCTGAAAAGAGAGAAGGATGCCACACAGGACCACACAGAGTTGCCTCTAGAGACAGGATAAAAGCAAGCTCGGCGGTAGAAGGCAATTTATCTAAGACAAGTAGGGTGGGGTAGCTAGCTTCCCTGGGGTCCCTGTGGATTGGCTAATTTGAATAATTTCACGTGCTCTAGGGCTGTCTCTAGTTGTCTGTTATTGGGCCCCAGTGTGTTGAACCCCTATCAGGGACACACTTGGGGATATGCATGGTGGCCCTGGAGAGTGAGAGTCTAATAAGGGAAGTGGTTGGTGTGGACGCTTAGCAAACTACAGTGAAGGGAATTTGAGGTTTTTATCCATGACTTCAAAACTGGGTCAAGACAGCACTTCTGAAATAGTACATTAGAGCTCACACCTTCATTTTTCATTAAGCCCTGAAAATTATATAGTCTGTCCCAATTTTAACTACGTATTTATCCATAAACATTGTATAGTACAGTTTTGCATGCTTTAAAACTTTGATGAACATTTAGGTTGTTTCAACTCTTGTGGTTTCTTTTTTTTTTCCTCTTATAAAAAATGCTTCAGTGAAATTCTTGAAGATACCTTCTTGGACACATGTACTTCTTTAGGGAATACAGCTATGAAGGCCATTGCTTGGCACAGAGTATGTACATATTTAATATTTACAAGCTGATGTCCTTGTAATCCCCACATTTATTTTAATCGTAGTTCTGAGGTTAAATGTATTTAATGCACATGGTCAGTCATTTTGCTATGGTTTCTTTAGTTCTCTCGCAGTTGGCTAGAATTTGTTGCCTAGATATTTCCTCCAAAGGGCTCATGAAAGAAATATTCCTTAATTTATATTTTCAACAATGTTTTTCTGTAGGCTCTCTTCAGAAAGATAGCTTGGCTGGCTATGAAATTCTTGATGACACCATTCCTCTTGAGGGTCTTGTAGGTATTGCTCTACTGTCTTTTGACTTTGAAGGATGCTGTGGAAAAATCAGTTCTAGTCTGATTCTTTTCCTTATAGGTGTTCTGATTGATTTGCCTGACAAACCAGGTGATTTCTTTTTAATCCTTAAAGTTCAATAATTTTACTATGATTTGTGTCAGTGCTGACTGTTCTGGGTCAATTTTCATAGGCACATGGTGTACCACTTCAACATGAAAATTCAACTTTTATTTCAAGAAACTGTACTTGAATTATAATTTCAAAAATTTGTTCTGACCTACTGTTATTTTAAGACAACAATTATATTTATGGCGGATCCCATTAGCCTTTTTAGAAAACATCTTTCAATTTATCTATCTTCCTTTTCAAACTTTTTCTTATTTTTCTTGTTTTGATTGTTTTTCTAATATCTATAATCTATGGTAATCACAGTTTTCCCCACAATATTTATTCTCTTTGGTTTTCATTTGAATTTTGTCTATATTTATATAATAATTTTTTCTTTCAGTTTTCTTCTGAGTTCTTGCAATGCTTAATTCACCTCTTTTTCTAACTGTTTCCTCTTTTCTCAAAGTTTGTTATTTGAGTTTCTGTTGCCTTGTTAAAGAGAAGTAAATTTTTAAAAGTTCATGACAAAATACTTTTCTTGACCTAGCTATTTGACGAAATTTGACAATTTTTTTTCTTGGTCTAGCTATTTGTAGGAGCTTCCTTGAGGGAGATTGTTTGTCTTGGTGTGTTTTGAGACATTTTGGTCACAGAATATTTTACTCCTCTCCTTGAGTCTTCTTTGCATTTGTCTGCCATGGAGCTTTGGTCTTTCTCTCTCTCCTTCCAGTTTTTCACACATCGCTCAGCTCTTGCAAAGGATATATGTTCCATTTCAGGGCAAACTCTTCCTCCAGAAAGGACTTTTTGGGCATTTTTTCTGGACTCTCCTGCCATTAGGCTGACTCTATTTACTGTTCTTGGGTGACTTCCTGATACGTTTCTAGAGTTTTTTTTACATGCTTTGTGTGCACAGTCTTTGGATCACCTGTTCAAAGAAAATAGATAAGTTAGCATTTCTTCTAGAACAGATCACTGTTTCTTTTTCATTGTTGATTGTTTTAAAAGTTTCTTTCAATTTTCAGCTTGTTATGGTAGTGATATGTACATTTTTCAGGTTGTCAGATTTTGTTCCAAAGGATTATAAATCATTCTACTATAAGGACACACGCACATGAATGTTCATTGCAGCACTGTTTACAATAGCAAAGACCTGGAACCAACCCAAATGCCCATCGATGATAGACTGGACAGAGAAAATGTGGCACATATACACCATGGAGTATTATGCAGCCATCAAAAACGATGAGTTCGTGTCCTTTGTAGGGACATGGATGAACCTGGAAACCATCATTCTCAGCAAACTGACACAAGAACAGAAAATCAAACACCGCATGTTCTCATTCATAGGTGGGTGTTGAACAATGAGATCACATGGACACAGGGAGGGGAGCATAACACACTGGGGTTGAGGGGAAATAGGGGAGGGACAGCGGTGGGTGGGGAGTTGGGGAGAGATAGCATGGGGAGAAATGCCAGATATAGGTGATGGGGTGGAAGGCAGCAAATCACACTGCCATGTGTGTACCTATGCAACAATCTTGCATGTTCTTCACATGTACCCCAAAACCTAAGATACAATAAAAAAAAATTTCTATCAAGTTAGTTTATTTCATATTGGAAGTAATATTTAAAATAATTTTTTTACAGATTGGTTCCTGATTCATTCCAGGTCAATACTCATCTTCCCTTCGGTACCTGTATACATCTGGTGCTGGGTATTGTAGGCCCTGTCATATTGTGATGCAATGGTTGGCCCTGCAGTTTGATGTTATGACACTGGCTGAGTCAGCACAGGGGCCACTAGAACTCCCAGAAGCTATTCTCCCACTGGAACATTAACTGTGCTATCTCTATATTGACCATGAATCACATGAATAGATCCCATTTAATCCAAACCAAATATGTCCCCAATTCAGCTCTTCCTTGGATTCTAGAATTGCCTAAGGTCAATCCCATGCCACCTACACTAGGGGAAATATAATGGAGGAAGGTCAGAGTAGAAATATAGAGTTAAAATATTTTATTTTGAAAAATTTAAAAACATCTGATTAGCTGAGCACATTGTGAGGACCTGAATGAGGGAAAGGGAGGGAAGGGAAGGAAAGGGAAGGGAATTTTCTTGTCAGCGTGGTTGCTAGTATCAGGAACACATTTTGAAGCATAAACTGATGCACCCTACTGTGGGGGCTTGGGAGTAGTGCTGAAGTTTCTTGGCATGTGAATAACACCCATCCAGAGTTTTTAATGCCAGGGTAAGTTTTGTCTGTACTTGGACTACTTATTTCTTTGGAGGTTAATTTGATAGTGGTGGTAATGGAGGCTTGAGAGGTGATAGAAATGGGTAGTCATGGCATAACTGCGGTCAAACTGCACCTACTCCAGTAGTCCTATGTCATTGTTTGTTTGCTTGCTTTGTTTTGTTTTGTTTCTTGAGATAGCATCTCACTCTGTTGCCCAGACTGTAGTGCAGTGTTATAATCACAGCTCACTGCAGCCTTGACCTCCCAGGCTTAAATGATCCTCCCACCTCAGTCTCCTGAATAGATGGAGCTATAGGCACATGCCACCATGCTTGGCTAATTTTCGAAATTTTTTGTAGAGATGGAGTCTCACTATGTTGCCCAGACTGGTCTCGAACTCCTGGACTCAAGCGATCTTCCCACATCAGCCCTGCAAAGTGTTGGAATTACAGACATGAGCCACTGTGCCCAGCCAGTCCTGTGTCTTTTAATTCAACCAGATTTTAAGCAGGTCCTAGAAGGTAGATATCTCATATAGTTTTATATTAGCTGTAGTTTCTTGCAGATATAGTAAACACTGAATAATGATTTGTTGCTTTTACATTGGATTATGTTTATTTTTGAGATTTTATAAAGAGAATAAACATAGATGACTAGTAAATCCACAAGCATCCCCCAAAGTACAATATATCAATTGACTAATATCTTAATTCACCAGTGAGAAGCATTTATCACTTATTTAATATTTGTTTGATATAATTCATTTTAACCTGCAGCAATGTGATATAAAATAGAGCACCTTCTTTTTCCCTTCCCAATGAGTATAACGTCTAATGAAAATCACAGGTTTCCTTATGGTTAAAAGCAACCTTGATTTACATGTACTAATTGTAGGGGGTTATAACCAGCATGCAGAACAGTGGTACCCTTGGAAAAACTAAACCACCCAGGATAAAATTAGTCTGTATATTAAAAAACATCTGACATATATTTTTATCATGATATGATTTGATCTAGGAATATTCACCAGTCATTGCCACTTGCTTTCCTGGTAGTTAGTCAAGAATTCCCATGGACATTGAATATTTTGGTATAGATTTATCAAAAGAGATCAGAATAGTGACATAAAAAAGGCATCACATATGTCTTGGCCTTCAAAGTCAATCATGAAGTGTTTGTTTGACTATTACATGTCTAGTGTTGGGTAGATGCTTTGAGAAGAGAGATGTGTTCATACCCTGAAAGAGTTTGTAGTCTGGCTTAGTGCTTTTCAAGTGGGGGAAGTGAAATCAAGTTAGTGGGCTACTACCAGATTAAAAATAGCAGAATAGAAAGTATCAGAGTGCATTTAAGGTTATAATCTGTATCATTTTATCTGTCTGTCTATTTATCTATCATCTATCTATGTATATATTTTGTGTGTGTGTATGTGTGTATACATATATATGTATATATTTTGTGACTATGTAAAATGTTTTTCTTACTGAACTTGTTGTCAAAGAGTTTCAAAACCATTGACTCCTAGGTAGAAAAACAACACAAATACACCAGGAACATTAGTCACTCAGAGTCCCATTTTAGTTTGCTAGGGCTACGGTAACAAAGTACCATAAACTGACTGGCTCAAACAATAGAAATATATTGTCTCACGGTTCCAGAGGCCTGAAGTTCAAGATGCAAGTGTGGGCAGGGTTTACTCCTAAGGGCTGTGAGGGAGAGTCAGTTCCATGCCTCTTGCCTGGTCTCTCTCTGGTGGTGTGGTGGCAATCTGTAGTGTCCCTTGACTAGATCTCTGCCTTCATCTTCACACAGCATTCTGTATGTGTATGTCTGTCTCTGTATCCAAATTCCCCCTTTTCATAAGGAAACCAATCATATGGATTTAGGGCCTACCTTAATTACCTCATTCTAACTTGCCTCTATGAAGACCCTATTTTCAAATAAGGTCACATTGTTGAGGCATCGGGTATTAGGGCTTCAACATATCTTTTTTAAGGGGACACAGTTTAACTCATAACAATCATAATGGCCACCATTTAAAAATATGTGCACACTAGTTTTTGTACTAAGTGCCTTGCCAGTCTTTACAACCACTCTGAGAAGTAAATTTATTATGCTAATTTTACAGAATCATAAAGGTTCTGAGAGGTTCACTGTTAGAATTTGGGTCGGTTTTACTTCAAAGCCTGTGTTCTTTCTACTCGGCTTGTTGATTCCTGGGAGGCAAGAGCTGGCAGGGATCTCAGAGGCCATCTGGTACAATCCCCTTTTCTTGTGTAGCAGGCCAAAGGATAAAAATGATACTGTTTGTAAAAATTTGGTGTGTTTTCTCAAAACAAAGAGAAGGAGGAAGATTTATCAACCAATCAGAGAGTAAAAATAAACAAATTAATAAAAAGCAGGAGATGCAATTCTCGCCTCTGTTAAAGTAGACTTTAAAGCAACAAAGAGCAAAAGAGGCAAAGAAGGACATTACATAATGGCAAAAGGATCAATGTAACAAGAAGAGCTAACGATTTTATAGATCAACGAGACAGAAAATTAACAAGGACATCCAGGACTTGAACTCAGACCCGGAACAAGTAAACTTAATAAACATTTATAGAACTCTCCACTTTAAATACACAAAACATACATTACCACCTCACACCTATTCCATAAGTGACTACATAATTGGAAGTAAATCACTCCTCAGTAATCGCATAGCATTTCATAGGTTTAAATGAAATATTGGTTGGCTACTCGTTTGTTATTTTCTTCCCTTATTCCTTCCTGTTTACATCAAGTATAATTATTGGTATAAAAGGGGTTTTCAATACCCATTACTAAAATGCATTCTAGCCTGGGCAAGAAAGCAATACTCCCATTCTCTCTCTTTCTTTCTGTTCCTTTTTCCTCCTCTTCTTTATTCTTTTTCTTTCTTTCTGTCTTTAAAAAAAAAAAAAAATTTGGTGTGTTTTCTACATTTCAGTGAAGCCATGAGTTAATCAGGGAAGCAATAGTAGTGTGTGTGTGTGTGTGTGTGTGTGTGAGAGAGAGAGAGAGAGAGAGAGAGAGAGAGGAAAAAGAATGAATCCAGGCTATCCTTTTACAAGCTTCAGACAAAAGACAGTTTAGTCCAATCAGCTAAGATGTATTTATTTCTTTTCCAAAGGTAAATATAAAATATATATTTATTATTATACTTTTATTACATATAAATCTTTTCACTCCCTGATTAGTAATATCATGGTAGATTTTTTGCATAAAGTATAACTAAAATCAGAGGAATTTTGTCAGAGTATAAACAAATAAAGATTATGAATCATGAATACCTCATTACCAGTTATGAAGGGAAATGAATGAAAAATTGGGATCTGATAGGAAACTAATGTGATTGTAGGAAGGGGCTGGGTTTTAAAGTCACGCTTACCCTTGCCATTTTTTTAGTAGTTTGAACTTGGAAAAAATGCTTAACTTCTTTTCACTTTTTTCTTTGAGCTAAAAATGTGAGATTATCACAATATAATCTACTCCAGAGAGATGATGATTAGATTAAATAAAACAGCATACATAAAAGTGAGTAACATAGTGCTCAGAACATGGTAGACTTTTATTTAATACATGCATTCCAGTATCAGTTTGGTCTTGTTTTAGATCTGATTTTCCAATCTTTGGTTATTACCACTCATTCATAATGCAACAAATGTTTCTGAGCCCCTACTTTTGGGTATTCAATGGGGACAGAGACAGGTAAGTTCTCTCTCTTTTTTTTATCTTGAGGTGGAGTCCCACTATATTAGCCAGGCTGGTCTTGAACTCCCAGACTTAAGTGATCCTTTCACCTCAGCCCCCTATCTGTTCTCTTATGATGTACATTCATAAGAATGTATGTATGTTCATGACAGGCAGTAAATAGCTGAATAAATAAAAAATAAGAACCAATCAGATAGTGAGGAGGGCTTTGCAACATATTTAAAAAAGAGACATGTGGCTGGGTACAGTGGCTCACACCCCAGCACTTTAGGAGGCTGAGGTGGGTGGATTGCTTGAGTACAGGAGTTTGAGACTAGCCTGAGCAACATAGTGAAACCCTGACTCTCCAAAAATACAAAAATTAACTAATTATGGTGGCATGCAACTGTAGTCTCAGCTACACAGGAGGCTGAGGTGGGAGGATCATTTGAGCCTGGGAGGTTGAGGCTGCAGTGGGCCATGATTGCAGCACTGCACTCCAACCTGGGCCACAGAGTGAGACCCTGTCTCAAAAAAAGGTTGAGGGGGTGGGATGATAAAAAGTTTCCAGTATCTTTATTAGTTTGGGTGGTCAGGAAAGTCATCACTGAGGATCTGAGTGTTAAGAAGAGCTATGTGTGGACCAGGGATATGAGCAATCTAGACTGGGAGAATAATTCACACAGAGGCATGAAGGTAGAAATGAAATGATTTGATTAGTGTAAAGAGCAGAGAACTGGGAGCTGAGGAACAGAAAAAAGCCATCATGGGAGAGGCTGGAGCATTGTAGAAGAGAGTGATGTGGAGGCTAGGACTAGGGTGGTGATGGTGAAGGTGGAAAGTAGCACAGAGATTCAGGATATATTTGACAATTAAGTAGGGAAAAAGAAGAATCAAAGATAACTTCTAGTTTTTTGTTTCTAACTTGAGCAACAGTAAGTAAAGCTGAGGTCATTTACAAAAATGGGGAAATCCAAGGGAGAAGCAGATTTTTGAGTGGAAAAATCAAGCATCATTCAATATTTCAGATACTTATTTGACATCTAAGTAGAGCTTTACATAGGAGACCCCTATTTCACAGAGAGGACATAGATGCAGATTTGGGAATTGCTGACATCGAGATGGTTTAAAAAGTCATGGTTCTGGGATAAACGCACCTAGATAGAGAAGTGGGTCCAGGGCAACTGCTTGTTTTCCATGGCCAGGTACCCTCCTTTGAGTCTCCACTTTCCTTCCCTTGCCCTGTTGTTATGTTAGGACTCATAGCTAAAGAAGGCATTAACTTGCATAGAGGGCAAATTCTGGGTGGTCCAGGTGACACCTTTTTTCCTAAAAGAATCTCATTTCCTAAAAGAATTTCCATTATGCTTTGGATGTCCAAGAAATACTTATTGAAATATTCAATTAATCACTTTATAGGTGAACACAACAGAATCTTTCACAGTAGAATTATCTTTCACAACAGAATAATAAAAAGGAAATTTATCCTTTCATCAAGAGTTATGTTTAGTGCTCAGTTATCAATATTGACCTCACTGTAGAAATGCATTTAATCGTCTGGGCACATATTTACCTTTGATTTGCATATGCCACTCCAAGGGATGCCAGCAGCAATGCTATATGCCAATTTAAGATAAATTAGAGCCATAAAACCTAACCTGCTGTTACAATTTTTTGCATTTATGATTTAGGCTCCATTTCACATGTTTTATGTCTAGTTTTATAGCAACACACTCATCACCAGCACCTCTGGGCACAAGTACAAAGCACCACTTAAAAAACAACAGATTGGCAAAAATCAGGCTCCACATCTAACCCCCATCACCCTTTCTCAGGCACAAGCTTGAGTCAATAAATGAATCTCCTTCTGTGAGCCCTAAAGCCCTACATACTTGGACTCTTAATGAACAGAGTCAAAAGGGAAATAAATGTTTGATTCAGGGACCCTGTAAGCCTGAACTTCTTTGTGTTCAAAGTTAGGATCCCTTAGAAACTTGTCTAATCTGAATCAATGTAAGTTGTATAAAAGGGAATTAACGGTTAACTTGCTACTGTATAGTAGTAATAAAAATAATACTAAATATGAGAATAATGGAGAATAAAATATCACTTATATCAATGCTGTTCTATTCTAAACTCTTTACATATATTAATTCATTTAATCCCCATGATATTACTATGAAGTAGGTTATATTATTATCCCCTTTTAATAGATGATGAAACTGAAGCTCAGAGAAGTTCACTGACTTGTAAGATCCTACAAGTTAATTGTTACAGGTTGGGTGCTCTGATAACTGGGTTCTGGTTTACAGATTTGCATGTGGGAAGTATATGTGGGAGTGTTTCTAGGGTCAACACCTGGGGGGAAGAACAGGAAACAGGAATGGGCAGAGGGAGAATATGGGGTGTGATACAGTCTCAACAAAGGCTTCTGGCAGCTCCATGAAGAGTTCTGGGACAGGGATGGCCCTGCATTGTCTTTTTTAGAATTGGGACATGAGGAATAGGCCTTTATATTATGGAAGTTATCCCTGAAGAGTCAGGCAGTTCTCTTTAGTAGAGGACAGTTCATGGAGGGGGCTGACAGCTGACAACAGTCTGCTAGCAACACTCCCAACAGCTCGGAGAATCAATCCTCTCTAGTTCTGAAGGGGTAGCTGCGTGGCATGTCACAGAGTCTACTGTGTAAGTGGAGCTGGGATTCAAAGCTAGAATGTCTTTTGACTCCTTCAGAGGAGTCAAAAGAAGACCTGAACAGCAAAGTGTTGGGAAGACAGCGCTGGGCTTCAGACAGCTGCAACTAGGGACGCTGCTAGGTTCCTACCTCTGCGACTCACTCTACACAGATTCACCTCTTATAGTGGGAAACATGAAATATCAGAACAACCAAAGACTCTTCTCAAGCTTTTTATCATCTTAAATCCAAGGGTCCTGGAGAAGAAATCCATTAGCTCAGCTTGCCTAGGCAGCTACTCTTGGGGCCAGTTGTTGAGGTCACTATGTATTAAGATTGCAGCTCTGGATTTGATTATGCTGATGGTGGAGAGAGGCAGTTCCTAAGAGAGGGGTGTTGAGTAGTAGTCTTAGTAAGTGCTAGAAGGCTTATATACATATGAAATAAATTATCCTACATCTGACCAGTTTGATACAGTCAGGATGGACGTGATTAAGTATTGATCCATAAGTTTAGCACCAGCTGGTAAATTCCAGCCGTCCTATCTTCTCCGTTTCAGTGTGGTTTTTGACATCATCTTTGTGGATACTTGTGTATTTGGGAGATATCCCTAATGTGTTTCAAACTAAAGTCTTTTAGGTCCCATTTAGTGTTTTGATTTTCTTGGCTGTGAGGTTACTTATTCTGGTGAAATCTGATCATATATCTAACTGTTTCTTTTAAGTGCTTTGAAAACATTTTCTATTTCCCACATTCTTCTGCTTCTTGTCCCATAAATTCTGTGCCAGGGGCTAAGCCAGGGCTGATGGAAAAGCCTGATCTTTAACATAAACTAGAGAGTTAATTGTCTTGAGCTACTTTAATAGTTTTTAGTTTGTTTATGTTTTATTTTCATCTCCAGTTCAGCTCCCTGACCAATGGCAGAGTGCATTTCAGCTTCCTCATGGCATCCCCACCTGTCACACTTCTGGCCTGCCCCTGCTTTCCTTCTCCCTCACAGTAAGGCATAGCTTTTCTGTAGACATCTGAGCAACAATTTGGTTCACCAGAGAGCTTTCCCTTTCACTATTTAGTGTTAGCTTGACTTTCACAATAAAGGAAACTGAGTTTTAAAAGAAGTATACAAATTACACCCTATCATGCAACTAGTGAGCCATAGAACAAAGATTTAATCCCAAATACATGTGCGTCCAAAGACTTATTTTTTACTATAAAAGTAAAATTTTCTCAAAATTTTTGAAAAATACTTACAATGTTCCTTAACATTTACATTCTTCAAATATCTACACATTTAAAAACAAGATTGAGAAAACCATCTATTTGTTCTGTCAACAGAAACAAAGATAGTTACCATTTTGATTTATCTTTTCTGTCTGTGTGCCTGGCATGGGCTTTCATTTGTTTCATGGCGTTACATCCTGGTGTTTCCTGTTTTTCCAGGTGAGGGCAGGATTAGGTGAGAATTGTTACCCTGGACAGAGTTGTCTGGGTATACTGGTATCCTGATGCTTTGTGGAACCCCTAAATGTCTTCTCATGTCCAAATTTGAATTCTAGAATTCTTGTGAGAGTTTTCTTAAGACAACTGCAAAAACCTGTCACCCTGGAAGACTTTCTCTAAAAGTTTATAGCAAATGTGTATCTCAGTGGTTCTCAAATGTTTTGTGCATCGGTTCTCAAATGTTTTGTGCATCCGAATTACCTGGCAGGCTTTAAAAACATGTAGGCTCCAGCATCACCTAGAACCTACTGAATCAGATACCCCAGGGATCATACCAGGTCATCCATATTTTATAAAAGCTCTCTCGGTGACTCAGAAAAATATCTGTTGTCCTTTAGAATTATTGGTATATTTTAACAAGTATCTTCCCCAAGGGTTACTTGGCAAGCCATTGGCAATTTGAGTTTGGCTAATTGTGGCTGTAGGGCTGCTGTTAGCAGGCATGGGTGAGGAGTTGTCACAGATGCAGATACTGCTTCTCTCATCTTGCTCTTCCCTCATCTCTGTGGAGCTTTCATATTTTAAAAAGACTTCAGATGTTTCCTCTGATAAAAAGCCCCTTTCTGTGGAAGGGACTATTCTGTAGAACTTAAACATTGAGAGAGACATCAAAGAACAAAATTTAAATAGCTGCTGTATTTTGAGAAACCAGTAATTATTTTTCTGGTCCTTCAGAATGTTTACAGGCATCAACAACTTGATCCTGGTGATATGGCAGAACTGATAACAAGAAAAGGCACAGTAGCAAAAGAAAATATGCCAGGTTATAGTACATAACTGAATTTCAGGTTGTGTCTATGCATTTGCTCTTAAAATATGTTTTTAAAGCTTCTCAAGAGAACCTGATGCATGGAAGAGCTGCATTCAAAAACCACTGAGGCAGATGTTTGTGTCTTCTGAGGTACAGGAGGAGTCAGACATTGCAGAATGTTGCCACACATGTTAGAGTTTGGGCTGAATTAAAGCACACTCGGAAGACATTGAAGGGATTTAAGTAATGAAATGACAGGAAAGATCACTTTGATTACTCTGGAGAAAATATGCTGGGGAAATAACTGAGTTGAAGGAGGAGGAGAGCTAGAAGATAATGCAGAGGCTTGGACTAGGATAGAGGCAGTAGAGATGGCAATAAATGGACAGATTGGAGAAACGCTTTATAAATAAGATCTCCAAGACTTATGATTTATTGGTTATAGGGACTGAAGAAGAGAGTTTAGGATAACATGTGGGTTTGTGGATTGGATAGCTACAATGTCATCCTGTAGTTTAGGAAACACAGAAGAAACAGATTTGAGATGGGGGAAGATGACCATACAGTCTGGGACAAGTTGAGGTTGAGAAATCTGTGGGCTCTGCAGGTGGAGAGTGCAAGTAGGTGTGGAGACATGGCCTGCCACACTGGAGAGGGGTCTGGGGTAAAGATAGAGATTTAGGAACTATCATTCATGGTGAGAGTGGATTTTGCCTGATGGAGATTATGTAGAAGAAGAGAAGAGGGTCTATGACAGAGCTGACAATTAACATGTAAGTGAAGACAGAAGAGAGCTTTCTAGGGCGATATCATCAGAAATATTTTTTTAAAAAATAAAGGAACTGTTGTGTTGAGTGAAGAGAAGAGAATTTTTAAGACTGAGCGAATAGGAAATAATGTCATTTGGGGAAAAGTGTTTGCTCCTGGGGGATGGAGTCAGGGAGGCAGAACTCAGACTGTGTTGTGGGTTGAAGAGTAATTGAGAAGAGGAGGAGGAGGAAGAAGAGGAGGAAAAAGAGGAGGAAGTTAATAAAAGGAGACTTGGATAGTTCTCTCTGGATCTGTTTCTTTTTGATCTGTTTCTTTATCTTTTTTTTTTTTTTTTTTTTGAGACAGAGTTTCGCTCTTGTTGCCCTGGCTGAAGTGCAGTGTCACAATCTTGGCTCACTGTAACCTCTGTCTCCTGGGTTCAAGTGATTCTCCTGCCTCAGCCTCCTGAGTAGCTGGGACTACAGGTGCCCACCACCATGCCTGGCTAATTTTTTGTATTTAGTAGAGATGGGGTGAAAGGATGGAATAAATGATTTTCTCCGTTTTCTAATAACTCTAACTGTGATTTTATGTTTTTAAGTCACATACTTGCAGGTATCAAATTACAGGGGCTGTTTCAGGCTGGTATACATATTTAACAGATGATAAATTTTGTTTTCCCAATTCAAGATTAATAATCTTATGTAAGTTGGATACTGTGAATTTTTGTGGTAAGGCTAAAGGTTTGGCAATTTACATGCTGAATTTTCCATGTTGTTTCCCTGCACGCATCATATTAAATTTTAGTGTAATTCTCTTATATGACTTCCATGAAATCACAAATTTTCATGAGTGGAAAAATCACATCAGATATGCCTTGAGTCTTCTTTGACTTTCCTGGATGTGAATCCAGACTGGAGCTATAAAATATTTTTCAAGCACAGCCTTAGTAGGAATCTATGGTTTGGAGCATTAAACCATTCAAGTTAACATCTTAGAAGTGTTGTTTTTCAAGCTTTCAGTCTGTGGTTGCTTAACTAGTGAGCTCAATGCTTTTTCCAAATGACATTTTTTCTCCTAACTTTAAATTATCAATTACTTTTTCTTCCTTCAGGTCGTCAGAAATTATCTCATTTAAAAAGGTATTTTGGTAGTATCCCATTTTACTGCTGTGCTTTTTTCTTTGTTAAACTCAAAGTAGAATACATATGAGAATGGAATGGACATCTCAAGGCCTTTCTGTGTGGTCTATGCCCTCTGGTTTCCTAGTTAATCTGAGAACTGATTGGTATAAATTTGGGATGCATGGGCAGTGATTTTGGGGGAAGAATGAAATGTTAAAATATTATTCTCTTTGTGACTGGCCTTGTCCAGTGAAAGTGGGGCGAGCCAATGTATACATATGAGAAATTTCCTGGTGATAGAATAAACCTTAATTAAATAAATAGTTTGTAGAATATTATTCAGATTGTTGGGTTGTAAGACTTAGCTATTGACCTCCAGCAATTATCTTAATTGAAGAAATGTTTAAAGCTTGTTAATATTAAACTCTGATATGCACACCTTCACGAAACTCCTGTAGCTTCCAACATTCTTTCCCTGGAAAGATCTAAGAACAGAGATATAAAGGATGAGTTTTGTGATCACCATTTAAAACAAGAGGCTCCCTGAGGTCCTTTAATAATTGAAAGGAAGGAGCAAGGAGTCAATTGACTATTCAACCTACATGGTATTTAACCCAGCTCTTGGAATATAGGGCTGATTACATCAGAGACAGGCTTCATTCTGGGAATTTCCATTCATTAGGAGCTGCTATAATGTTTTATAAAACTGGGCATTTGATCTACTCAAATAGAACTATTTTCTCTTTCAACATCTGCAAAAGTGGGGTTGAACACAGTGGGGAAATGTCAAGCTCACCACATCTACCTGGGAAGACAACTTTCCAGTTTGGGGGATCTTCAATTTGGGCCCATTAGGAATCACAAAATGGGATAATGGGATAGTTCAGGGATTGGGTGTGCATATCAAACTAAAATAAAAATGGAATTCAATGAAATGTGGAAGTAGGCTCTGAATTACAATTTTCCTGGAGAAAAATATCTGGAAGTTATGCTGATCGGTGCTCCCAAAATATGTGATAAGCATTTACCTAGAGTTTTACGTTGTGTAAACTGTTTATGTATAGGCAACTTCTGTGAGAAAAAAATTGAGGGGACACCTTAGGCCCACCTTGGAATCATCTAGATCTGAGTTATAGTCAGCTTCTGCAGGCCAGGTTGGTGTGGGACTCATCAGCATGATGCAGAGACATGTAAGGCGGTGAGGGGCTGTGCTAGGAGGATGAAGAATGGTTAATAGAGTCATTTGGGGAAAACTGTTGCTGTATGTTGATTTATGTCAGCTCCGGTCCCTCTCACTTCAGTGGTGGCTCGGAAGACATTGTCTTTGAAGCAGCGTATTTTTGTGATTTCTAATAAACACTTCAGTGCTTAAAGGTCACTGTAACTATCTAATTACTCTGGGAGGCGTAGTCACTCAAGTTTTACTAATAAACACCCATGGTTTGTGTGGGATTAGGATGGGGCCTGGGGTGTAGTTTAAGACTGAGAAAATAATCATAAAGTTTAGAATGAGATAGATTGGTATGGGTGGGAGGGTTGGTACAGGAGCTGGAATGAAGTCACCAAGAATTAAAATAAGGGCATTGAAACAGGAAATGTAGCCTTTTATTTTTCTTATGATTTTCTCTGGTACTGCCCCTGACAAATTTATCCAAAGGGTAAAAGACAGACTGTCCTAAGAGGGTGATTTAAAGACTCTGCCAGGTAAGCAGTTTGATAAGTGGGGTTGCCAGAGTGAAGAAGCCTGCTTTCTGTTATTTGCAATGAATTAGTAAATCACTTCATGTTTGTGAAAATCTGGTTAAGTAGATTTAGTGAATTCAAATGGAAAAAATTTGTTTCGTTTTGTCCTGGAGAGGAATTTAGTTTCTTTCTACCTGACCATACAATTTGCTTGCCATTAGTTACTCCCGTAAACATTCTGTAGCTGTGGCCAAGAAGCAACATACATCATAAACTAGCAAAGCTTTAAAAGATGTTATAGCCATTGATAGTGTGCTCAGAATAGCAAAGAACAGAACCCATGCATATCATTGCTAAAGATGAAAAATTCCTATTTTATGTATCAGAGGCTATTTAATGAAGAATAAACTGTAAATAAGGCCAGCAAGGATTCCTTGAAAAATTAATTTTCAGGTTAATTGAGCAAAATTGAACCTTCAACTAGAAAGTTTAGTAGTGCTTTGCAAGTGTGGCCACGTGGAGGAGCTGTTGAAGGCTGGTTCACCTTCAGTAAGTAAGTTCCTGGAGATAATTGCACTTGGTTTTGAAACTGACTGCAGGTTTAAGTCAGTTGTGTCTAAAGCTAACTGACATCATACATAAAGATAGCGTAGAGCATTTTACTTACAAAAAGACACTACAACTCATTTGTAAAATTCTAAACCGTTACTTAATATTATTTTTTGAAGTCTACCTATTCAAGGCAGATATTTATCATCTGTTTTACTCCTAATTTCAGTAGTTTCCTTTTTTCTTATTTCCCTGACTCATTTCCTTCCTTATCTTTTTCTTTTTTTTCCCTTATATTTATATATCTGAATCTTGTGCTGGGAATTTAATGTAAATAAATATTTAAGATTAGGAATCAAATCTAAAGATAAGAGACAAATTATTTGTAAAAGGTCAACATTATTAGCAGAACAAAATGAAGTTATATTTAGTTCAGGCCCAAAAAGTGGAAGGTAATGGACAGGCATTTGTTTGAGTAGACAATTTTTTTTTAAACGTAGAATAAATGGTGAATTTAAAAATAAAATGCAATTTGTTTTTATAAATCTATATACACATTCACTTGCAGATTTTCTATAATGGAAAAGAGAAACATCTTTTGCATCAGCCAGATCTGGGCTTAGATCCTGGCTCTGATACTAGCTGTGTGACCTTGGTTAAATTAATTAACCTGCCTGAGTGTCCAATTCCCATCTCCTGACACTGCTTACCCTGCATGTGGTTGTGTGGATTAAATGAGCTATCACATACAAGAAACTTTGAGTATGCTAATGATGTAAATAAGGAACTGCATGGGTATTTGAGATAAAAATGAGATTTCTTCTTCTTAAGCTTATTCTAGGCAGATGGCATTTCATAAAGAAGCATTATGGAAATTTAGGCTTGAAATGAATTTTGAGAGGCAGTATAATGCTGAGGTTAAGAGCAGTAGCTTTGGAGCAAGACCAACCTAGGCTTGAATCCCAGCTTTGTCATTTCCTAGCAGTGTGTCCTTGTGTACCTAACATTCTCCCTGAACCTCAATTGTGACACCTGGAATTGGGGCTTTAGCACTGCTTTAGCTGGAGTGTGGTGTATGGGAGGGGAGGTGTGGAAGTAGGAGTCTCAAGCTACTTCCAATCTGTCCCACCTTGTTTTTTTTGATTGTGCTGAGCAAACTCTCAGCACATCAGTGGACATTGTTGTCACTGGATGATCAACAAGGGACCTGCTAGCCACCGCAGATGGAAAGTGCACACTGAGCTGTTCTTGGCACAAACAACTCTCAGGGCGCACTTCCACAGTGGTACACTGCTATGTTAGACTAAGCTTCTTGTGGTTCATCAGTGCTAAAAAGGAGGTGTCTATTTAAGCAGAGGCTGGCACTCTTTAAAGAAGATTCCCCTCTTCTTTCCGTGACCCTGTCTGGCCTCACAACTCTCCTCCCTAATAGCTGCCCCTCCATGTGTCTTCCCTCCTGGTAAATAAGCTTAGGCAACCGTCCTTTACTTAAATCTATATCTTTTTCTCTTATTTCAATCACTTGTTCAGGGCATAAACTCCAGGCTTTGCTTACTCAAGTTTTAACACTGGATTCTCAAGTTGTTCTTTTCTCAGGAAGCCTGCTTTATAAAAATAAAATGCTTTGGTCTTTAGACTGCTATTTCTGGTATGGTTTTAGAAATTGATTTAGCAGTTAGAGACCAGAGCACTATTTGTTTCTTTTTGCACTCCTGCTGATCAATCTTCATTCTCTGAAGGAAAAGTGAGGCCTCTGAGGGCAATGAGAGATGGGATAGACAATCATGGGGGCAATAAGGAAAACTTCACATTTTATTTTGCTGCATCTATTTTATTTTAATTTAGAACACACTTTACTTTGATGTGGTTAGTTCAGCAGAGAAGCCTAAGTATAACCTTGACTTAGCTTTTGTGCTTCGAGAATACTTGAATAGGAACTACTGATTTTTAACTTTCCGTCTGTGAAGACAGGCATGTTTTGTTATCTTGATCTAGTCTAGTTATATCATTATCTATTGTTGCAACCATGGAATGAATGAAGTTGTTATAGAATTAAGAGAAGCACTTTTTGTTTTTGTAAATTACTACAAAATTGATACTTTAAGGGTCAGGTTACTACTTGACATGACCTTGCTTCTAACATTTTAAGTCCATTAGCAAAATTTCCAGGGAAGAGCAATGATCAGATGGCAAATATAAAAAGTATTCATGCTTTGCCTTCTATGGTGATTAGTACTATATGGTATAGTGGAGTCTTTCAATAAAATGAGATATTCTAAATGAATTAAAATGTAACATATTATAGTCTAGTCCAGGGGTTGGCAAACTGTGGCCTGTGGGCCAAATTTAGCCTATGGTGTGAGCTTTTAAACTTAAGCCCAAGAGCAAAGAATTTTGTCCTTTTGAAGACATTTTTAAAAGGTTGTGAACAAAACAAAACAAAGGAGAATGTGACAGAGACCTCATAGCCTGCAAAGGCTAAAGGATCTATTAACTTGTCTTTTGCTGGAAAAGTTTGCTGAACCAAGATATGGAGAAAACTAAAACAAAACAAGAAAACTTGCTAGCATCCTACCTATCTTTATAAATGTGCTGTTTAAACAATGGCACATATTTCTAGCCATGAATCAAGTTACTAACCCTGTCTTCTCATGTACAAATTGAAGATAATAATAACAATGAAATGATATGCATCATAGCGTTGGTTGCACAGTGGATACTGAATAGAAAGACGCTATTTATTTTATTTTCAACTTTGTATCTCTGAGATTTTGCAGAGGGCCTGGCCCCTTGTAAGTGTTAAAAAAAAAAGTAAAATGATTTTCCTGGGATATAAACAGAAAAAAGATTATCAGTAAGAAAGAAAGTCTTAATTTACAACCATTATGTCAAAAAGCCTTGAAATATGAAAGCTTTTAACTATTTTCATCATCAACCTATGGGAGGATGGGCATGTGTTTGGCACTTAAATTTCAAGTGACTTCTTTTCAGAGTAGAGGAAAAAAGATCTATAGCTCAGCAGGTCTGTGGCTGTTCTTTAATGGAATGGACCTCTTAGGGATGTATTAGGGAGAAGAACTTTTATTCACTTATTTTAAAAACTTTAAATTTATATTATTAAACTTTATATTATGAAAAATGTTGAACATATATAAAAGTACAGAGAATAGTGTAATGAACCTAGGTTAAACACTTATCAACAGATATTCAGTCTTGTTTCATCTATATCCCCTCCCATTTCTCACTTCTCATAATCCCATCATATAGTTTTTTTTTTTTTTTTTTTGAGACGGTGTCTCACTCTGCCACCCAGGCTGGAGTGTAGTGGCACAGTCTTGGCTCACTGCAATCTCCACCTTCCAGGTTCAAGTGATGCTCTTGCCTCAGCCTCCTGAGTAGCTGAGATTACAGTGCCCACCACCACACCAGGCTAATTTTTTTGTTTTTTTAGTAGAGACTGGGTTTCACCATGTTGGACAGGCTGGTTTCGAACTGCTGACCTCAGATGATCCGCCCACCTTGGCCTTCCAAAGTGCTGAGATTACAGATGTGAGCCACTGCACTTGGCCCATATAGATTATTTTGAAGCAAACTCTAGAGAACATATTACTTTATCTGTGTTTTTTTCCACGATGTATAGCTATTTCAGTATGTATTTTTAAAGACTTCTTCAAAAACACAGTCATAATACTATCAGCATGATGAAGAAATTGACAAGTCTTTAATATCAACAACTGTTGAGTTCAAGCTTCTAGTTGACATGTACTTAAATTTTTTTTAATCTAAGTTTCTTTTTATTTTATTTTTATCCCTTGAAATTTATGTCCTGCTGGATTTAATTTGTTAATATTTTGGTGGGACATATTTGTGTCTATGCTCATGAGGAATATTGGTCTGCAGTTTTTTTAAATAATATTTTTGACCAGTATTTATAGGGTAATAAACTCATAAACTGAGTTGGCAAATGTTTTCCTTCATTCAATTTTCTGAAAGGGTTTGTGTAGAATTAATAATATTTATTCCTTACATGTTTGGTAGGATTTCTTAGTGAAGCCACCTGGGCTTGGGGTCTTTGTTGCAAGGTTCTAAACTACAAATTCAAAATTTCAATATATATTGGATTATTCATGTTACCTATTTCATTTTTAGTAAGCTTTCATAGCTGGTTTCTTTCAACAAATTTGTCTATGCTATTTAAATCATCAAATTTATTGGCATAAAATATTCTTTTATTATCCTTTTAATGCCTCTGGCATCTATAATGATGTCTTCTTTTTTTATTCCCAGTATTAATAATATGTTTCATCTCTTTTTATTCTTTGTCAGTCTTGCTATAGGTTTATCAGTTTTATTAGTCTTCAAGGAACCAGCTTTTAGAACTAAATAATTATATTTATTATTTTTCTGTTTCAAATTTTGTTGATTATGCTCATTATTTTTCTTTCTTCTGCTTGCTTTGAGTTCAGTTTGCTCTTCTTTTTCTAGTAAGGTAAAAATTCATGTAATTGATTTGAGATCATTTTTCTTTTCTAATATAAACATTTAATGCCACAAATTTACCATTAAGCATTGTTTTATCTGTGATATGGTTTGGCTGTGTCCCCACCCAAATCTTATCTTGAGTTGTAGTTCCCATAATTCCCACATGTTATGAGTGGGACCCAGTGGGAGATAATTGGATTATGAGAGGGGTTTCCCCCGTACTGTTCTTGTGGTGGTGAATAAGTCTCATGAGATCCGATGGTTTCATAAGGGAAAACCCCTTTTGCTTGGTTCTGATTGTCTCTTGTCTGCTGCCATGTAAGATATGCCTTTCACCTTCTGCTGTATTATGAGGCCTCCCCAGCCACATGGAACTGTGAGTCCATTAAATCTCTTTTTCTTTATAAATTACCTAGTCTTGGGTATGCCTTTATCAGCAGCAATGAGAACAGACTAATACAAGCTGCATCCCACAAATTTTGATATGTAATTATCATTTTCATTCAAGATATATTTCAATTCTCTTGTGACTTCCTCTCTTATCCTTGGATTATTTAGAAGTGTATTGTTCAATTTCCAAATACTTGAAGATGTCCTGGTATTTTTGTTATTGATTTCTATGTAAATTTCTTAGAGTCAGAAAATATACTTTGCATGATTTCAATTTTTAAAAATTTTAATGTTTGTTTTATGGCCTAGAATGCAGTCTGTCTTGGTAAATATTCCATGTGCACTTGGAAAACAATGTGTATTCTGCTTTTGTTGGTTGAAGTGTTCTAAAAATATCAATCAGGTAAAGTTGTTTAATGATGCTGGTAATGTCTTCTATATCCATACTGATTTTCTTTATACTATCAATTACTGAAAGAGAGGTGTTTTAATCAGTTCATTCTCACACTGTTATAAATAACTGCCTGAGACTGGGTAATTTATAAAGGAAAGAGTTTTAATTGACTCACAATTCCACAGGCTTAAAAGGAGGGATGGTTAGGCAGCCTCAGGAAACTTACAGTCATGGCAGAAGGCGAAGGGGAAGCAAGCACATCTTACATGAACAGCAGGCAAGAGGGAGCAAGTGAAGAGGGAAGAGCCCCTTATAAAACCATGAGATCTCCTGAGAACTCACTTGCTATCATGAGAGCAGCATGGGGGAAACTGCCCCCATGATCCAATCACCTCCTGCCAGGTTTCTTCCTTGAAGGATTACAATTTGTGGTGAGATTCGGGTGGGGACAAGGAGCCAAATCATATTAAGTGGTGTTAAATATTTTATTATAATTGTAGATTTGCCAATTTCTCCTTTCAGTTCTATTAGTTGTCACTTCACTTTCTGAAGTTTTATTTTTAGGCCTATATGTATTTAATATTATTATGTCTTCTTGGTGAATTGACCCCTTTATTACTACGAAGTAATTCTGTCACTGATAGCATTTCTTGCTCTGACATGTACTTTGTCTGATATTAATGTAGCCATTCTAATTTTCTGACTAGTATTTGCATGGTATATAAGTTTTCATCATTTTACCTTTAACTGATGATCAGTAGGCTTCTTTTAGACAGCTTAGGTTGGATCTTGTCCTTGTATCCAATCTGAAAATCTTTGTCTTTATTTGAAGTTTTATGTTATGTAATAATTGACATGATTGGGTTTAAATCTACAACTTCTCAGTTGTGTTTGATTTAGTCCATCTTCTTTTTTGTTGTTGTTCCCTTTCCCTACTTTTTTAGACTGTTTTTGGGTTAATTGAATATCTTTTAGAATTCTATTTGATTAATTAATTATACCTCCTTTTCTAACCATTTTAGAGACTTGAACAATATTATGCCACTTCATGTGTAGTGTAACCTTACAAAAATATACTTTCCATCTCTTCCTCACATCCTTTGTGCTACTTTTTTTGTCTTGTTTTTTAGTATTTTCCCTTTTTTAAAATTTTTATTTTATTTTTTTTTATTGCATTTTAGGTTTTGGGGTACATGTGAAAAACATGCAAGGTCGTTGCATAGGTGCATACATGGCAGTGTGATTTGCTGCCTTCCTCCCCTTCACCTATATCTGGCATTTCTCCCCATGCTATCTCTCCCCAACTCCCCTGCGCCCACTGTCCCCCCTACTCCCCCTCAACAGACCCCAGTGTATAGTGCTCCCCGCCCTGTGTCCATGTGTTCCCATTGTTCAATATCCATCTATAAGTGAGAACATGCGATGTTTGATTTTGTGTTCTTGTGTCAGTTTGCTGAGAATGATGGTTTCCAGGTTCATCCATGTTCCTACAAAGGATGCGAACTCATCGTTTTGGATGGCTGCATAATACTCCATGGTGTATATGTGCCACATTTTCCCTGTCTAGTCTATCATCGATGGGCTTCTTCACAGAACTGGAAAAAACCACCTTAAACTTCATATGGAACCAAAAGAGAGCCCGCATAGCCAAGTCAATTCTAAGCAAAGAGAACAAAATGGGAGGCATCACACTACTGGACATCAAACTATACTACAAGGCTACAGTAATCAAAACAGCATGGTACTGGTACCAAAACAGAGATATAGACCAATGGAACAGAACAGAGGCCTCGGAGGCAACACAACATATCTACAACCATCCGATCTTTGACAAACCTGATAAAAACAAGCAATGGGGAAAGGATTCCCTGTTCAATAAATGGTGTTGGGAAAACTGGCTAGCCATATGCAGAAAGCAGAAACTGGACCCCTTCCTGACATCTTACACTAAAATTGACTCCAGATGGATTAAAGACTTAAACATAAGACCTAACACCATAAAAACCCAAGAAGGAAACCTAGGCAAAACCATTCAGGACATAGGCGTAGGCAAGGACTTTATGACCAAAACACCAAAAGCATTGGCAACAAAAGCCAAAATAGACAAATGGGACCTAATCAAACTCCACAGCTTCTGCACAGCAAAAGAAACAGTCAATAGAGTGAATCGGCAACCAACAGAATGGGAAAAAATTTTTGCAGCCTACCCATCTGACAAAGGGCTGATACCCAGAATTTACAACGAACTAAAACAGATTTACAAGAAAAAAACAAACAAGCCCATTCAAAAATGGGTGAAGGATATGAACAGATACTTTACAAAAGAAGACATACATGAGGCCAACAAGCATATGAAAAAATGCTCATCATCACTGGTCATTAGAGAAATGCAAATCAAAACTACATTGAGATTCCATCTCACGCCAGTTAGAATGGCGATCATTAAAAAATCTGGAGACAACAGATGCTGGAGAGGATGTGGAGAAATAGGAACACTTTTACACTGTTGGTGGGAGTGTAAATTAGTTCAACCATTGTGGAAGACAGTGTGGTGATTCCTTAAGGACATAGAAATAGAAATTCCATTTGACCCAGCAATCCCATTACTGGGTATATATCCAAAGGATTATAAATCGTTCTACTATAAGGACACATGCACACGAATGTTCATTGCAGCACAGTTTACAATAGCAAAGACCTGGAACCTTTGTGCTACTTTGTGACTTGTTTAAAGAAACCAGATCATTTGTCCTGAAAAAACTCCTGTAGAGTTTTCCACATTCTGGATTTTCTTATTGCATGCCTGTGATGATGTTTAATATTTATCTTGTCCTCATTATTTTTTATTAATTAATTGTTAGAACTGGAGACTTGGTCAGATTCAGCTATAGTTTTTATGACAGATACTTATATCAGGAGGCATATAAAGTCCAACTATTTCATTTTATTATGTTAACAGCTATTAACTATTATTGCCTGTCCATTATTTCATTAAGGGCATTAAAAATGATGAAATTATAATTCTATAATTTTTCCCATTCATTAACTAGAATATTTCTATAAAGACACACTTTTCCTCATTTATTTGATTACCCTGCAGGGCAGTGTATACAAAAGGCAACTTAAATGTTTATTCTTTTCCTTTATTGACTAGTTTTCAATATGAGTTTTTGTTCTTAGCTTTCTCCAATGGTTTTTGTTTTTCGTATCTATGAATTCAGAGGTTTTTAAGCATCTTTGATGTTTGACCCATTTTTCTATGTATGCTCAAATTGTTTCATTTGACTTCAGAATTTTTCTGATGTAAACCCAGTGATTTTAAGGATTTCTCACTTTATAAGCTCTGACTTGTCTTGTACATACCTGTCACAGATTCGGAATCTGGTCTCCAAGAAACCTTGGTTGTTTTTGGTGACTATGGAACTTAGAGAAACAATGTGGTTGCTAGGAGTTTGAAGTAGAGTACTAAAAATAATTATTGCCAGTATGATTATTAAAAACCATGATATTAGCTTTGGATTTTTCATTGACATCTTTTACTATGTTGGAGACATTCTCTTCCATCCCTAGTTTCTTGACTGTTTTTGTCATGCAGTGGTGTTAGATTTTTGTCAAAAACTTTTCTTCTACCTGTTGAGATCATCATGTATTTTTTGCCCTTTATTCTATTAACATTGTACATTACTTTGATTAAATTTTGCTTGTTAAATTGACCTTGCACTTCAGGGATAAATCCTACTTCGTCATGGTGTATGGTGTTTTCTATATGTTGCTGGATTCAGTTTGCTAGTATTTTGTTGAGCTTTCTGTATTTACATTCCTAAGATATATTATTCTATGATTTTCCTTTTTGATAATGTTTTTGTCTGCACTTGGTATTGGAGTAATTCTGGCTTCATAGAATGAGTTGAACTGTATTCTCTCTTACTCTATATTCTGGAAGAGTTTGTGAATGATTGGAGTTAATTCTTCTTCAAACGTTTGATAGAATTTAGTGGTAAAGCCATGTGGGCCTGGGCTTTTATCTGTGGGAAATGTTTTGTTTACTAAGTCAATTTCTTTATGTGTTAAAGGTCTATTTATGTACTTTGTATTTTCCTGAGTCAGTTTTGGTAGTTTGTATTTTCTAGGAAGGCATCCAGTTTAACTAAATTATCTAATTTTTTGGCACACAATTGTTCATAATATTCTTTTATAATACTTTGATTTGTGCATTATACATAGTGATATCTATATTAATTTCTGATTTTAATATTTTGAATATTCTCTTTTTTATTTTGGTTAGTCTAGCTAAAAGTTTTCCTATTTTGTTTATCTTATCAAGGTTTCAATATTGGTTTTGTTACTTTTTCTATTTTTTTTTTACTCCATTTCATTTATTTCTACCTTAATCCTTATTATTTCCTTTTCTTTGTTTATTTTTGGTTTAGTTTGCTTCTGTTTTTTCAGTTTCTTAAGGTAGAAGGTTAGGTTATTGCTTCGGGATCTCTTTTTTTAAACATAGGCATTTATAGCTATACATTTTGCTCTGAGCAGTGCATTAGCTGCATCTTATAAGTTTTGGCATGTTGTATTTTAGTTTTCACTAATCTAAAATTATTTTCTAATTTTCTTTTTATTCTATGATTTCTAATTTTAATTTTATTTGAACCATAGTTTATTTAGGAGTATATTATTTAATTGCCACATAATTATGTGTTTCTTGAATTTATTTCTGTTACTCATTTCTAATTTCATTGTATTTTGGTCACAGAACTTTGTGTGTTAGTCTGCGAGGGCTGCTGCAACAAAACACCATAGACTGGGTGGCTTAACCAGCAGAAATTTATTTTCATGCAGTTCTGGAGGTCTGAGTTCAAGGTGCTAGCAGGCTTGCCTTCTTCTGAGGCTTCTCTCCTTCGATGTGTTCTCCTTGAGTCTTTGCAGGACATTCCCTCTGTATGTGTCTGTGTCGTAATTTCTTCTTCTTATATGGAAACAAATCATACAGGATTAGGGCCCACCCTGGTGAACTCCTTTTAATGCTCCTTCGAATGTAATTACCTCTTTGAAGACCCTGTGTCCAAATACATTCTCATTCTGAGATACTAGGGGTTAGGACTTCAACATATGAATCTAAGAGGGGACATAAACATCTAGTCATAACAAGTATGTACATGTATTTTATTTCTACGAGATAAAATAGCATACTGTACATACTTTTTAAATCTTCATTTTTAAATTTAACAATATATTTTGTTAATCATTCTGAAATAATATTTAGAAACTTTTTCATTCTTGTAGCTGGAGTCTTCCTTTGAAATCTGAGTGACAATTATTGTGCTATCAACAAATCCACTGCTTATTATTACTGAATCCATTTGTGATGTTCACAAAATAATTGTGTCTTTTTGGCTGTGTTAGGATGTTTCCTCAGAAGCAGAACCTGATAGGGAGATTAGATTCATGTATAAGTGATTCATTAATGACATGTTCTCCAAAGAAATCATTAATGATATTGGGGAAGCAGGACAGGGGAGGGGAGACAGCCAAGCTAGAGAGTGCAGTCTCAAGTAATGTCCTAGGGAGGATAGCTACAGCATGGTCCCACAGGGCTATTCTTGAGAACATGTCTCCGAATGGCCCCACTTGAGACAAGGCAGGTGGGCTTGCATAGTCATTGGTAAGTGTCTCCTTCCTTGGTCTCCCAAGGGACATATAAATTCCCAGGTGACTGTGGCCCCAGGAGGTACCAGTAGCATAAGAGCAGTGTCTTGAATATTGCTATAGGTAGCAAATGCAGAAAAGGGAATGAGGCTTAAGGTTGGAGGTGCTGCATAGAGACAATAAAAAGATATATAATCGGGGATGATATCTGAGTTATCTGGAAGGAGCACTGACTGTCCATTACAGTGGCAAAATTAAGACCATAGGTCATGTTAATTAGCATATGTGGCTTACCAAACAATAAATTCGTCCCCTACTTTATATGTTAGAACAAGTGACTTAAATATAAATGGTGGTCCATGAGGCTGTGAGATAAAAATCTAGGAAACAGAAAATCACAAACACCCAGAAAAAGGAGGGTTTTCTGTTCAACAAACCCATTTATTAGCCTTTCCCCAAATATGTGATTAGCACAGTAAAAGGCATTAAAATTAAGCTTAGAAGAAAATCTGAAATCTAAATTTACTGAGAATGAGAGAAAAAATGGTTTCAATTTCCATCTTGCCTCTCATTTTATTTTTAATATGGCTGGAATCAAATAGATGACTGTTGAGGACTTGGAAAATTAGACTAGATTCTCCGATGACTGAACTCACACTGTGACTGGACTTTAATAAAGAAAAGGAGGGCTCATTAGAAGATAGCATGAATTTCCAGGTCTAAAATGATACCATCTGAAAGTAAACAGAAGTAATAAATATCTGTCTTAACCTGTTTTTACAGAAAGAAGGGAGTCAGTGGAAAAAGTTTTTTTAGGAAATTTGCTGGAGATTTACTCTACAAAGACTGTTTTCCATTCTAGAGTGCCATCAGCTGAATTATCAAAAATTGGCTGAATTAGAAAGAGAACACATGAACACACAGACAGAGAAGGTTTATAACCAGAAGATTCTTTAATACCTTAATGATGTATTTGATGTACCAAAGTGGATACAACTGGATACTAGAAATTGTGCTGATGCTTGTTTTCCTTAAGGAATTCATTGAATGAAATATTGAGTAAAATCTTATCATTAAGATTAAGGAGGGCATGAGAGTGACTTCATCTGGCATACCCAGAGGAGAGATTATATTGTTGCTTTGATTGACTTCAGAAATATCCAAGATATCTCCATCTTAGGTTTGCTTAGGAAGGGAATGACTGTGGGAGATTGATGGCCTTTTTCTGAAACTGAATAGAGAGCTAATTGTGAGGGAATAAAGACCCATGACAGGCCTCAGAATTAGTTAAGCAACCAGTATTATAGATGCATTACAAGATAAACTCTGAGAGTTCTATTCTGTCTTCTCTACTTAGTCAGCTGTTTATTCATTCAATACTTTTAAAGCACCTTCTGTAGGCTAGATAGATAATGATATCTAGTTACCCATCAATTCCTTTCCTTATTTATGAAGAATTCAGTTTGAAGAACTTTAGTTATTTGATTTTGCTACCTTCAGTTGCTCTCATAAGGTATTTATATATATGTTATGCAGTGTTCGCTTTCAAAATTTATTTATCCATCCATCAACTTCACAAATATATATCAAATACAGGCCATATATTTGTATGGCATAGTTATAAGATAGAAATTACAACAGTTTTCATGGAGCTCCTAGCCTGGAAGGGGCTATAGGGAGAAAGCAAGCAATTTTAATCCTGAGATTTAAGTGCCATGAGAAGAAACTCAGAGTCCTGGGAGTGTGAGTATATCAGGAATGCCCCTCTTGGACCTGGATCGGAGCAAGAGTCAGGCTATTTTTCTGACAGCAGATGACTTCTAAGCTGAAAATGGAGGGTTGTGCCTTTATATATAAGTGCAAGATAAATAACTGATCATTGCCTCTTGCCTTAGATAAAACTGCCCCTTATATTAAGTCTGAGGGCCATGTTTTATATTGTCTCTTCACTTCTATTTTAGTCCCTAATTGTATGCATAAGAGCCTAGGAGTTATTCTGGGAAAGCAGCTTGTACTGACGCAAGAATTAAGCACTACTCTCCCATGCATTCTCTTCCTCTTTTCCTGCCCCCACAAATCAGCTTATTTAATGATATAGTTTTATCTTCACCAAATAAATGATAGGCCATTCTTCCTTATTGGGTATGAGAGTGATAAAAATATCTGACATTACAGAAAATACCCAAATATTACTTTTCGTTTCCATTGCTCTCCTTACTGAAATCTTAGCCCAGACTTCCATAAAATATTTCCGTAAAAATTTCCATAGGATGTCTGATTGACTGCAGTCTACGTGTCCCTGATACCTCCTATAAACCTCCTAGTGGGTGCTCCTAAATGTGTAAAAACTTCTGTGTTCAGATCTGCTAAAATGCACTGATGTATTCTTGTTTATGTAAACAAATGGTCCCAGTTGAAATCACCATTTATTCAGGCCCAATTAAAGCCTTTGAAAGCAAGCGTACCTTAACACAAGATACCAAGATGGCTTTGGTTTGAAGGAAACAGAAAAGCAAACATAAACTACTGGGAAAGTCACAACCTTGGAAAATTTTGCATTTATAAAAATCAACCCGTGTGGCCTATGGTGTCTAGTGGTCACTCAAAAGTGGTTTATTAATCGGCCTGGCAAATGAGCAACTTCCAATTGTAATGTACTTTTTGGTTTGTTTTATTTACTGCTGTGTTCCAATGCTTAGAACAGTAGCTGCTATAGGAGAGGCTCAGTAAATATTGGTTGTGTGTGAATGAAAGTTCTATAGCTTTGCAAAGAAATTGGTTCTATATTTTTAGATGTTTCTAGTTTGTTTTGCCTGTAATAATTTATTTATACATTGTACAGATGAATTTATAATAAGTCTGTCTCCTTGAAATCCCCAAGGGTAAATGCGAAGTCTTTTAATATTTAATAACTCACCACCGTGTTTGGCCCAAAGTATACCAGAATGGGAAAAAATATCAAAGGCATGTCTTATTGATGGTGAACGCCAGCAAATTGTGTTTTTTGTATTATGACACAACTCTCACACATGCTAACTTCTGATTCTTGCAACCACTCTTGACAAAGGCAGAGTGAGTAGTGTTGTTTCTAATGTGAGAAAACGGAGGTAGATCAGGGTGAATTGGCTTGCCACAGGTCTTATGGCCTGCAGGTGAAAGAACTAGGAGAAGGACACAGGTCTTGTGGCTCCTTCTCTAGTTCTTATTCTACTATCCCATTCTATATCTTTTTGTATGTGAAATGTAGTTTTATCCAGGTTAGTAAAGCACAAGACTTAATTTATATGTTTTGTAGAAACAGTGTTGAAGGAAGGCACTTCCACAGATTTAGATACCTCCTTTTATGTGCCCTGTTAGATTTCAATGACCCAAGCTCTAGTTTTGGTTGGTGAAGTCATTATGTAACCCTGGATACTTGCCTTTTTAGGCCTTCACTGTCTGAATGGTGGACTCTCTCAACTCTGGTGTACATTGTAACTCTATCACTGCGTCACTCTATTTTCCTGCTGTTTACATCTCTTTCCTAGTGGCTAAGTTCCAAAACCCATTTGTGTTTCAGTGCTCAATGGAAATATTGAATGGGATCCATTTTTTTTTTAAACCCATGTGGGAGTAGACAAATATGATAATGTAAAATGATCAAGACAGGAGGAAACAGGATCAGGTTCCAAGATACATAACTAAGATATTGAAGAAGTTGGAAATGCTTTTGCATGAGTAGAAACGAAACAATTATTGTTTTGACTTACAGGGTTCCACTGTGATGAGTGATCACTATCATTATTACTATAGCAATTGTCATTAGCATTAGCTATAAGTTTCTCTCTATATCTCCATCCTCCTTTGAACTACCAAGGTATCAAGCCCATCATGTAATAAAACAACATTACATTAAAGATTTTATTCAGATAATTTGTAGTGAATTAGATAATTGTTCAGCAAATATTCACCCTTTCTTTCTAACTCCGTGAGAAATGGATATACTTCCTTGCCCCTTGACTTTGTAAATGGCCATGTGATTTGCTTGGGCTAATGGAATATTAGCAAATGTGATATAAGCAGAGGTTCATGCAGTTGGGTTATGCATCAAGGGTTAAATCCTTGAGCTTCTGCCATTGAGAATGAGAACAAGTCCTAGAGAGCCTACTAGTTTCAGAAAGAAGATTGAGAGGAACATAGATCAGACCTGAATGGAGCCTGCAGCCTGGAAGCTTCCCAAGCTTAGGAAAGTTCAGCTGAGATCAGCAGAGTGTTTCCAGTTGGGTAAGAAGAAGGCTTTGAGGTCATATGTAATTAAAATATCCCTTTCAAAGGCTCTGTTGATTAGAAGAATAAAGGCTCTGTTGATTATAGGAATAAAATTTATTACCATGGGAACAGTTAGCTGTGATACATTTTATGAATGGAATTTGTTGAGCTCTCTGGGCAGTTTTATGACCAAAACTGGCATTCAGAGTGTCACCTTGGACCTTTTATTTTAAAAAGAAAAGGAGATAACTGTCAGAGCACATAACATTGGCCCTTAATCTAATAACTTGTTAGATTTCATGCATTGTACATCGTTCTGAATGTTCCACAGTAGAGTACAAGTGTTAGAAAAACATCTCATGAGTGGTAGAGCAGGGGAAGTTCTGAACTGTGGAAAATATTTATTCTCACTCTCACACAAAAATGAAATTAGAAAGTCATAGTTGTGAATAATCTGTGTAGACACAGACAGTACGAACAGAATAGTAGTACTGACTATGTCTTTTGCTGTACTGGTTAAATTTACCAAATTGTATTTGGACATATGAGAAGGCAATGGCTTAGTTCTTTCCTAGTAATGTATAGTTTATCAGTGGTTTTAGGAAAGGATATTGGCTCTGTATCCAAGAAGACATGTGTCCAGTGTCCTTCTGGACTTAAAGGTGAGCTGAAGGTACTTTTGATACATAAATACCTTTGCCCACTTCTATATTGGTAAAAAAAATGGATCCTGATGAGTAATTTTTTTCAGAGCTTTGAACCATCCATTATGATTCAGGAAGAGATTTTCTCATGGATTATGTACTCAGTAATTATATATAGACCAAATTCAATGTGCCAAACAAAGAAGATACAATCACAAGACACAGCTATTATTCCGTAACTGATGGTCTAAATAGAGATTCAAGCTAGAAGACAATCGAAGGACCCTGTGATAAATCTTATGATAAGGGTCTTCACTACATCCTGTCCAAGTTGGCCTTTGAGGTAGGCAGAGAAAGCTTCCAAAAGAAAGCAGTTTCTACAGATGAATAAGAGTTATATCTGGTGGAAGAGGTGTTCTTATCTGGTGAGAGATTTTGGGCAGAAAGATTTACAAAAGGCCTTGGGGTGGTAGCGTGAGGTATAAGAGTCATGGCCAGTTGGTACTAGAGACATCAACTGAGTGGGTTTCTCTAACCAAAATAGCCACCCTAAAGCTGGGGCCATGGCAAAAGCACTGAGACAAAGTGGGAATGTCTTCTTTCAAATGTATAAAACTGCATTGTTTGCTTCCTTGGAATGTTGTGATTAGCTCCGGTCAATTGAGGGTAAAAGATTAGAAAGACAAGATGCAACTGGCCCGGTTTTGAAGAGAGGTGGCACCTGAGACACTCAAATTGATGCATCAATGGAGGCTAAAGCAATTAGGATTTCCAGTTGGGAAAAATGAAATCTGAGATGACATATGTAATTAAAATTAATAAAATAAAAAAGGAGGAAGTCAGAAGTCCTGTGGGTTTTAGATGAACCTCTCAGTCACCATGTGACAAGTTCTTAGTTCTGCATCTGTACCAAGGAGTCAGAGTAGCAACCATCTTGGTGTTTGCACCACCAACAGCCAGCACCTCTATTGAAGGGCTGCCCTCAGGCTTCCAGAAGCTGCTTTGCCTGAATGCATGGAGAGTCAGAAGTACCTGGGGACTTAGTCATCCCTTACCTAAAAGGCAGCCTTTAACCAAGGATGGATAGGTGGGGTGTGAAAATACTTCAGCTCCTTTACTCTCTGTTGGAGCACCTCTGAAGTATGACCCACATGGTCTCTGAATGTCCCTGTGGGGTTGACTCAGTTACCCTCTGTGGAGCTATGCTTGATATTATGCCCTTTCCCACCTTCCCTTTCCCCTGGTACCTCCCATGCCTTTCCCCAAACTCTCCCAACTTCATCCAATTTGGATAGTAGCTCTGGCATTCTTTAATATCTTTATTATATTGCATATTTACATATAATAAATACATGTTTGTAGCAGGCAAAAAAATATGTATTTTACATCGAATACTGCTTACAATCATTGAGTTCTATACACAAAATTACTCACTAATGAGTTCATTACATGTTTAATAATTCAGTAATTGGTGTTTTAAATGTTTGGATTCTGTAGAAATCTTTGGTGGACTGTTTACAGGTGTTCAATGGTTTTAGTGATATTTGGGGCAATATGTAAGGGATTTTCGATGGGTTGGGAATACATTCTTATTTTTCCTATTTAAAATAATGAGTCTTCCACTATCTGAAACTTAACTCAGGATCCAACACATTTTTAGAAATGGATTAGATGTTGCAAAAATACCCCTGGGTTGCAACGAGCCTAAACTAATTAATCCATGGTAATCTAAAATTCTGTCCTGACATTAGTAGCTACCATATAAAATCATATTATTAAGTGTGTCTAGTTTTCCTTTTTTGAAAATGACAGACTCAATCATTGAACAACATTTTTGGTGGGGGGAAGAATATGGGATGTAAATCATTGAAATAATCTGGAGCTTGCAGATGTTGAAAATGATTTATCCTCCTTGTGAAGCTCCCTTCAAGGTTAGGGCATGGGGGTAATTGATATCAACAAAGAAATATAAACAAGTCAAGGTGAGCCCACAGGGAAATTTTTCACCAGTTCTCTCAAGTTCCACTCTGGTCAGAACTGGGGTCTCCTCTCATGCCCACATCTTAACACAGAGTATGTGCTGTCTGGTGGGCTTATGAGCATCTGGTGCCTTGGGCCAAGTTGACTCCCAGTGGTAAGTTGGGGATGATAGGAGGGAAGTGTCCATGCTGAAGGCCAGGTTGACCTTGGAAGACCCTCCACCCCTCTTCTAGGTCCTCCGAAGGACCACTTTTTCTTCCCATTTCAAGGATGTCCTGTTGATACAATTTGGTTCTGTGTCCCCACCAAAATCTCATCTCAAACTGTGATCCTCATGAGTTGAAAAAGGGACTTGGTGGGAGGTGATTGGATCATGGGGGTGGACTTTCCCCTTGCTGTTCTCATGATAGTGAGTTTCTCACGAGATCTGATGGTTTTAAAGTGTGGCACTTCTCCACTTGCTCTCTCTCTCTCCTGCTGCCTTGTGAAGAAGGTGCTCACTTCTCCTTCACCTTCTGCCATAATTGTAAGTCTCTTGAGGCCTCTGCAGCCATGTGGAACTGTGAGTCAATTAAACCTCCTTTCTTTACAAATTGCCCAGTCTCAGCTAGTTCCTTGTAGAGGTGTGAAAATGGACTTACACACCTGTACTGCTCATACTTTTGTCCTCATCTTGCTCCTCCCCAGCCTAGCCCTTCATCTCACTGGAGGGAAAAGATGGTCCTAAAGCCAAGCCTCTGCCTTGCTCTTAGATGGGTCATTTCTTTTCAATTTTTGTTTCAGTCTCTGTGTGTGCTCAGGGAGAAAACGTGGGCCTAGGACTCTTCCTTTCAATTCTGGTTGCACATTAGAATCACCTAAGCATTTTTTTAGCTCCTGTACCCCATCAGTAGGCCAATTAAACTAAATCAGTGTGTGGGATCCAGAAATCAGTACTTTTTAGAAGCAACTTCTGTGATGTTACTGCTGTGCTGCTAAAGTTGGAAATCATTGCCCTTGAGAGAGGGGTCGGGGGAGGAAGAGAAGGAACATTGAGATTAATACTCAGAGACTTGGCCTTGTTATTAGAAATTATAATTGTGAATAGAAATTATTCTATTACTGGTTTTGTGAGAAATATACCAAGGCCCAAACAAGAATTGCTACTATGAGGATTGTTAAGATCAGATTTTAAACAGAATCTGAAATGTCTTCGCCTTGAAGCTAAGGTTTTGATCAGGGACAATTCTAAGATACTAATTCCATTGAAGTCAAAATTAATGAGAATGCAGAATTTATAGATGTGACTCTTGTATTAGAGATACTTGGGATATTAGGGTCTGATTATTTGCCAGGGATCTTGATCTTCATACTTATTGGCTAGAACCTCCATGCAGAAGCTTGGAAGAATTTCTCCCTTCGGTAGTTGGATACTTACTTGTTGGGTAGTTGGAAGCTTTGACATTTTAGTATTCTCTCCACCTCCCACAATAGCCAAAAAACAGATACCGAAAAGCAAGAGCACAGAGGTTCTGCAGCTCCCTGTAGTGTGCGTCATCCACCAACGTACTGCCAGTGTCTGCAGGCCTAACTCAGTCTGGATTAACTGTCCTTCCCGAGGGAGGCGGTATTTCAGCTCAGTGGGATGACTCCGACTCTTCTCCATCTTTTAGCCTTTCCCTTGATCCTGATGCCTGCCAGTACCTTGCTTCAGGATCTGTTGATATCTTGGTACACCCTAGTATTTCTAGATTTGTTTCTTGGCCTGTAACTGTCTTGCGGAGCTTAGACATTCATACTGATTTGGTGAATCAGGAAAGTTTTCAAAATAAAGGATTGTTTTCTTGATATACTTCTATTTGATTGCAGTCGAGGGTCTTTAACCCAGATTCAGAGTGCTGAGCCCCAAGAGATTTACCTGCAAGTTATTCATTTAGTCATTAATTCATCCAGACAGCCAGGTAGTCAATTGTCAAATGCTCATTTAACAATTATATTGTGTTTGGTACTGGAGACAGGTTCTGCCCTTGATGAACTTACAGACTAAAATAAGGTAATAAACTTATCCCAGACCATGTATATTTTCAATTTTCCTAATATTGTTTCAAAGTTTTTTCCCCAGGAGAATACTTATTGTGGAATTAATTGTAAGATACCCCAATTTTCTCTTGATGTTGGAGTTTTAAGCGTTTGCTTAATGAAATAGAATGTTTGGTGGACCTTAATGCTTTTGTGGTTCCAGAATTTATAATGCAGAGACAGATGCTTTGCAATTGTTTTTAGGTTTAAGGTACTAACTGAAGGCATCATCTGGGAGCATCTCATATTTATTTATATTGCATGTCAATGCTCTAGCTTAGGGATAAACAATTTCCTTAAATGGATTTAAAAAAAAGCAGCAGGCCAGGTGCAGTTACTCATGGCTGTAATCACAGCACTTTGGGACGCTGAGGCGAGTGGATCACCTGAGGTCAGGAGTTCAAGACCAGCCTGGCCAACATGGTGGAACTGTGTCTCTACAAAAATAGCCTGGCCAACATGGTGGAACTGTGTCTCTACAAAAATACAAAAAGAAGCTGGACATGATGATGGGTGCTTGTAATCCCAACTACTCAGGAAGCAGAGGCAGGAGAATCGCTTGAGCCTGGGAGATGGAGGTTTCAGTGAGCTGAAATCTTGCACTACTGCACTCCAGCCTGGGCAACAGAGTGAGACTCCATCTCAAAAAAAAAAAAAGCATTAGCTGAATGAAAGCATGTATTGGTCAGCATTCATTTTCTCAGTTTAGGTTTCTATATATTTATTTGTGCTAAGCTTCTTTTTTAAACACTATTAAGATGAGAACTTAAAAAAATTAAGTTTATCTAGAATAAAATTTAAATTGCAGAGTAGAACGGACCATTTTCTCATTGTCTCCACAGTTAGAATAAATCTCTTCTTTGATGGTTTAAAGGAAAATCATTGCTGGATAAAAATATTAACATAGATGCATAAGGCATATGAGTTAGGTCTACTTTCTGGAAAATAGAAAACTTTGTAGGTTACAAAGAGACCATGAAAAAGATCAAGTGACTTGAGAAATGTACCAACATGTCCCTTTTATTGGGCTCTAGAGTCAGAGCAAGACCATATCCTTATTGGGAGTCAGGGGTTCCCATTGCAAGCCTGGGTTAACCTTCAGCAAAAACAAGAACATAAGGGAGGCTGGCCATAGTCTGGAAGAGGAGGAAGGGGAAGTGTCTTGTCTTTTCTTTTTCTCTTTTTTAAACAAGAATGAGAATCAGTTGGCCAATTATGAGGTTCTGAGAGTCTTTGATGGAAAGGAATGGTCTGCCTCTGGTCAGGTAAGACAGGTCTGGAGTAGGGCAGGAAACTAGTTTTGAGAACTTAGGTGGGGCCTGGGCCTGTCAAACAGAAGAGGTAACACTGAGAGGTAACACTGAGGTGTCAACAAGACATGGGTATGATGCTAGTCCACCTATGTTAACATGATTTAGTTATTTGTTCCAGGAAAACTTCGTCTAAGAAAGATAAGATTGTCCACCAATAAATAACCTATTTGCTTCAGAAAATTACTGCTGATCAATTTATCAGAACTAGCTGTGTACTTATGAGGGCAAACAGCTCACTTATCAAACAACAATTTAGTTATCAAGATTTGCTTCCAGACTCTCACCTCTGTATCCACCAGTCCTAAGCTATTAGGTCACAGACTTTGCCAATCCTAGTTTCACACCTTGAAGGACAGGCCTTAAACCGCTTTAGACCAGACCCCAACCCCTGTACACACTCTACTTCTGTTAAGATGATGTTCTTCCTTACCGTAGTGAGCTAGAATAAACTTAGCTTTGTCTTATTAATGGATTGTCTCTTGACATTTTGGGGACTTCAACAGAGGCCTCTGCCTATACTTTCTGTGGATCAGGACAGCAAAACCAGGGTCCCCTGAGATAAGGCGAGAGGGCTGCTCACAGCAGCAGTAGGTGGCCGAGAACAGCCATGTTGTGTGGATTGTTGATATACAGCAGGTCATTGGCAGTAGAGGCTGAATGACAAAGAGACCAGAAGAGGGGAGAATTGGGGTGGAAGGTTTGTTCCTGAATGCACAGGTGGCTGGTTGCATCCTGGGACAGTCTCAGAAACAGTTGAAGATTATTTGGGGGAGATGGTGTGAGTGGTAGCCGATTTCTGGAAAGAAGGAAGGAACTTTGGTTTAATTGTTTGAGTACACAGAAGAGAACGTGACCTCATTTTGTAGTCATAGGCTCATGAAGCCAGGAACATATTGTTTATATAAAATCATTGGGTTATGATTGGAGCATTTCTTTCCTATGTAAATTATGACTTACATTTCTTTCATTTAATGGGTTCTGTATATATTTTAGAAATGCAAAATGAAATCCTTTCAGCATGGGGTAATTCAGACAGCACTAGAAATCAAAGTACATGTACAATATTTGAAAAAAAGATCTGTAAATTGCATTAAGGCATTTTTATTTGCTTAGTAGAAAATTAAACCCAATATGCACAAAATGACTGTACCCTGCTTGCAATAAGCAGATTTTTTAAATACAGAAGCAGTAATAGGTAATATGGCAATAAAAGTCTCAAAGTATCTCTTTCTGCATACTTACCAGTAAATATTAAAAACCAAACAAAACTTGAAATATTCACAGTAAAACCATGTTTTAAATCAAGCGAATCAGAATTTTTACATCAGCACTTAAAATTGTCGGATCATTTGCTGCCAAAGTCCGTGCCCTGTTGTCTTTGAAGGTTGAAGCTCAAATTCACAGAATTTTAGAGATTTAGTTGAAGGCTTCAAGTCACCTTGTTCCGAAGGTATGACCTTTTATTATTGATCTTGGACATAGATTGGATAAGGGACAAATTTTTATGATTCGGTAACAAGTGTTTAATTCAAGATGATAGATGGCTTTCTTACTGTTGTTTGCTCTCTGGGTTAGTTTTGGGCTTTAGCAAGTTGCCAGATAAATAAATCAAATGCTCTGGGTTTCCAGTCATTTGTTGTAATAAATGGGTTAGGCAAAAACCACATCAAAGGTAAGATGACTTATCTCACATCAGCATGCTATAAATTACTAAGTACATTTTCCTGCCAGCAGGCACAGTCCCCTGTTCTTATTTAACCTTTCTGTGCATCTTCCCCTGCACCGGAACCCCCACCCCGCGGCAACCAGGCCTCTGTTTTAGAGCAGTCTCTTTTTTGTTTTGTACTTAACAAAACAACAACAACAACAACAGCAACAACAGCCTGCAAGCTTTATTATTTTTCTTCTCACAGACTCTTTTTGATTAATCTTATTTATTTCACTTCACTGTGTTTTAAAAAATCTGGCTAGAGGAAGAAAAGAGAAATACACTTGAAGACTTCTTTCTGATCCTTCTCTTTCATCTGAACAGGTTTAAAGTAGGCCGTAAAAGTTCTCAGCAGGCCTGGTAGGGGAAACACTTCTGCTTGGTTTTCCCTTCTCAGCGGTGGCAACATTACTGTTGTTTTTCTTCTTGACAAAACTGGTGAATTTTATCCTTGGCCATAGAAGGCCTTGGTTTAATTAAATTTTGTTTTGTTTCCAAATCCTACCAAAGGGATCTTAGAATCCTAGGAGATGAGGATATCTGGGGACAAGGAGCTTGCCACTGAAACTTAGCGACTGTTTTGCTTTCTTCTTAGCAGCCCCAAGGCCATCACATGTCATAGGACATTATATTTTGGTGGCATGTACACATGATCCTGCCGTGGGTATTGTTTTCGAGGAATATTTAGGATAGAAGGTGTTCATTGTGGAATAAAAACAGAAAAAATACTTTTAAAGCACAATGAAGGGTGTTTCTGGCAGAAGATGGATGTTCTTACTGAGAATCAGAAAAACCAAAGAAAATGAATATGAGGACTTGTTGAACTAAGAGGGGAGCAAGCTGCACATTGAGCAAGTGGGCCTCACGAGATGGATTGAAATCTGTGGGATAGTAAGCTTGCGTGTGAGGTTTAGGAAATAGGTTCTGTTCAGCATCAGATCCACCAAAACGCAGAGCATGAAACAAGAACTAGTGGAGATTATTAATGTTGGGGAGTGACCCTAGGGAATTGAAGCATGGGGCTTGGAGAAATGAAACAGAAGGAAGCAGAGCCACACTGAGGGCATGTGATTAAACTGGTTGCTGCTGGGGGCAACCTGAACTCAACTGTATCAGGACCCTGTAGGTCTCTGATATAATGTGTCTCATGTTTTTCACTAAGAGATGGAAGACAGACTCATTTGCCCACTGCCTATCCAATGCTTGGTCCGCATTGGCTAATGGTTTTTCCAGGCCAGATTTTCTCAAAATGTGGTCTTAAACCAGCAGCATAGGAATGACCTGGGAACCTTTACGTAATGCAGCTTCTTGGGTCTTGCTCTAGGCCTGCAAATCAAAGCCCTAAGGCAGGGTGGGGGCAGCACTGTGCTTTCACCTCCAGGTTACTCTGCTGCACCTCTTGGCTTTCCACCTTTAATGTCCTTTGGATCATCTGCAGAGCTTGTGAAGCCACAGACTGCTGATCGTACCTTGGAGTTTCTGATTCAGTAGGGCTGACCCTTTTGATTCAGTAGGGGCTGGAGAAGTGCATTTCTCGCAAGTTCTAAAGTGGTGCTGAGGCTGTTAGTTCAAAGGTTGCACTTTAAGAACCACTTCCCGATGGGAGTTAACTCCTGCGTTTTCAAGTTTCTTCTGGCAGCCTCTGGCAAGCATCCCACATACCAAAGCCCTGCCAGGAGGCATGTTGTCAAGGATTCCTTGCCCACAGTTGGTTGCTGCAGAAATGACCTCAGAAAAAAAGGTGAGACATGAAAATATGAGGGGAAAAAAATATCAGGGCCAAAAGACACCTGGGTGTTTTTTTTAGTTAAAAATAATTTGTAGTATGTTGTACTGGCATTTGTCCTAGTTATCCACAAATCTTAGGGAAATTTGCAGGAATAACTTATGTTTTCAACAAGATACTGCTTGCTCCTTCGCATGTTTTCTTGTGTTCCAAATGGTCTTTTAGGTGCTGTGTGAAGATTTGTGTATCTGCATCTGTAGTTAAAGTAAGTGCTTGTATAACTTGTTATATAATGGCAGGGGCTACCTTAATATTCATTAGGCCACTCCCCCTTCCTGGTTCATACTATGGATTCTGAGAAGATCCCTAAGGTGAATTAGTCTGGAGCAATTATCACAGGCCCTGGTACAGTTGATATCTAACTTAAATTAATGGTCTTAAAGCTCTGAGAGCTAGTTCTAGTAGTCCTTCTACCTGATGCAAGAGGCTTCTCAACTTTATTGTGCAAACAAACTTCATCTGGAATACTTGTCAAAGAAGCAAATTTTCAATCTGCTCCCATTCCCTGTGATTTTCATTTTGTAGGTTTGTGTTGGTATCCAGAAATCTACATTTTCAAACAAGGTTCCCAGGAAATGTTGGTTCAGGTTCTCTAAGAATCACCTTTTGAGAAACACTATCTTAGAGCTCCTGGCACTTGAATTTAGACCAACTTTGGGATGTAACATTATACGTTCTGGGGTTTATGACAGAATCTGGAAGAAACCTTGATTTTTTCTTTCTTTCTTTTTTTTTTAAATCAAAGAACTCAGGAAACCAAAACAAAAATGAACTTTTTATCATTAATATATTTATAAACCAATAAGATAAAGTTTAATACCTCAGAAAAATGGACAAAGGATATGAGCAAGTAATTTATATAAGCAAAATAATTCATAAAAAGGTAATTCTAGAGCCAATAAAAACATGAAACTTGTTTAACTTCTTTAGAAATAAAGGATGAAATAGCATTGAAATATTAAAATGCCATTTTTTTTTTTGAGACAAAGTCTCACTCTGTTGCCCAGGCTGGAGTGCAGTGGCATGATCTTGGCTTACTGCAATCTCTGCCTCCTGGGTTTGAGCAATTTCTGGGCAATTTTTGTATTTTTAGTAGAGATGGGGTTTTACCATGTTGGCCAGGCCGATCTTGAACTCCTGACCTCAAGTGATCAGCCCTCCTCAGACTCCAAAGTGCTAGAATTACAGGTGTGAGCCACTGCGCCTGGTCATGAAATGACATTTTTAAATTTTTTAATTTTACAGAGGTAAATAATTGAATATCTTCTTAGCGCAGGAGGGTAGGAAAAAGGAATTCTATGAGTGTGAATTAGTGCAAATTTTCTTGAGAGCAATTCAACACTATGTATCAGAAACCATTAACATGTACATGCCGTTCAACTAAGAAATTCTGCTTATAGGAGTGTGTCATAAGAAAAACATCTGAAATGCATAAACAGGTTTATTTGCATAAATAAGATTGCAGTGTTATGCATAATAGTAAAAAACTGAAAATACTCTAAAGGTCCAATATCAAGAGGAGCTGGTTAATTGAATAATGGCATATTCGTATATAGTTTACTTTAGGAAATGTTTATGATCTATTATTATTTTGAGATGGAATCACATTCTGTCACCCAGGCTGGAGTACAGTGGCACCATCTCCACTCACTTCAACCTTTGTTTCCTGGGTCCAAGCGATTCTCCTGCCTCAGCCTCCCAAGTAGCTGGGACTACCAGCATGCGCCACCATGCCCAGTTAATCTTTGTATTTTTAGTAGAGATGGGGTTTCACCATGTTGGCCAGGATGGTCTTGATCTCTTGACCTCGTGATTCACTTGTTTCAGCCTCTCAAAGTGCTAGGATTATAGGTGTGAGCCATCATGCCTGGCTTATGATCTATTATTAAGCAAAAAAAGCATGTTGCAATATACTTGTGAAGTATTATCTTAATTTTTTTTTTGGTTGCAGAAAGGTGATTTTATTTAGGTAGAGAAAGAGGAGGAAAGGAGAAGAAGAGAAAGGCTTCCACTAAGAGTGTGGAAGGGGATTCCAGAGGGGAAATCCTGGAACTATTATCTTAATTATGAAAATATCCCAAATTATGATAGTGTGTGTCTCTGGGTAGAGAGGATTATGGGTGATTTAAATTTCCATCATTGGGCTTTTATGTCTATTTTATTTTTCAAAGTCTCTTTCTAATAGTTAAAGGTGAATTTAAAGGGGAAAAGTGATTTTTTTCAGTCACACATTGTTTTAAGTAACTTATTTCTATCTGAATTGCTTTCTTTTCCCTCTGTTAGTGTTCTTTTTTGGTGACCTCAACCAGTTTCAGCTTTAGATACCATCTCTAGAGATGTCACTCTTCAGATCATATATGCAATACAGACACCTCCTCTGATTTCTAGACCAGCACATCTGACTAATCGGCTTGACTTTCTACTCAAACAATTAATAAAAGCCTCACAACTAATATGTTCCTACCTGAGTTGAAACTTTCTCCTTCCCTAGACCTCCTCTTATCAGTAGATGGCATACGCATTCTTCCAGGTGCTCAGCCTACAATTTTTGAGGGCCTATGAGTCTTTCATTTCTTTCGGTGCTGCCAGCAAGTTATATTGCCTTTAACTTTAAAATATATCTAGAATATCGCCATTTTCATCAACTGCACTGTATCACCCTGGAGGCAAATGCTGTCTTCCTCTGGCTGGGTCACTTTTCTAGCCTTCTTATTGGTCTCCCTGCTGCCTCCTTTGCCCCTCAGGACTCTGCTTTCAGCACAGCCACCAAGGGATTCTGTTCAAACATAAGACAGATTTCTGCTGGAATCTGTGCCTAATTTTAGCTGGGGTAAAAGCCAAGGTCCTTATGATGACCTGGAAGGCCTGACATGAAATAGCCACTGCCCCTTACCCCAGTTGACCTCACTCCCTATTGCTCTCTCACTGGTTCATCACACTGGCCCCTTTCTGGGTTCTTGACCAGCCAGGCATATTGCTTCTCAGGGCTTTTGCACTTGCAGTTCCCCCTGCCTGCAAGGGTTTGCTCCAGGTTGCTTCCCAGCCAGCCTCCTCTGGCTACTATATTTAAAATGCTAAGTCCTCTCCTGCTGTTCCCCTCACATAGCTTACCTTTCTCAAGCACTTATTTATATTTTAGTGATTTTCTTCTGTCTCCTCTCCCTTACTCCTGGATGGAAATTCCATGAGAACATGGATTTTTAAAAATATGTTTATTTTCTCTTATATCCCTATGACCTACAAGAGTGTCTGGCTAATATCTTCTTCTTATCTGACACACAGGTAATACTAATAACAACAATAAAAAAACCCTAAAACTCCAAATTCCTCTCTCCCCGCAACACAAAAATATCACACCTTCTTTTTGGACAAAAATATTATTTGTTACAAAATATATTAGTTATTATTATTAAAACACACCATACTCACAAATGACTTACTATATATATATATCATGTGTAGCTCGTGAAATTTTCCATGAGGTGGTGTGATTGCTGACATATATCTATCCAAAGCAGAGAAGCAACCAGTCATTCAATTTGATTTTCATTAAGAATATACTCCTTAAAAGTGAGGAGCCATGATTTGATTCTTTGACCTTTAGGTTTTAACAAGTGGTATCAGGGATTATTGTGGTGCAAAAGTTATGTTTAGGAAAATAAAATCTTATTGATTCAAAATAGGCAAAACATGAGTCATTAACTAAATTTGGAAGTATCTCTATGTTTTCAGGAATTCGAATTTCCGGGTTATGTAGGACACTGATTCTGAAGTGGTCTATCTACAAAGCAGGCTGCCCTCTGCATTTCTCGCTTCATTATGAAAACTTCTCTTTCATATCATAAGGAAAGGATAGGTGTGCTTTGATCTTCCTTCCCACAGTCATTCATCCAGGGCTCCTAGAAGTGAGCCTCCACGTCTGTGGGTCTGTGACACCTGACCCAAAGGCCAGCTGAGCTGAATATGTGACGGACAGATTTGAGCACAAAATACAGCTATTGTCATAAAGTGTTTCATCAGTGAGGACAAGTTTGGACATTCTCTTCTTTATTTGTTTCCCTTGGTTTAGTTTTTGTCTCATGTGAAGGCATGAAGCAGTTTAAGTATTTTGAGTTCTCAATCTGAAAAACACTGATTGTTCCATTCATTAAATGGGCATGATGGTTAATTTTAAGTGCAAATTGTTAATATTTGGTCAAACATCATTCTGGGTGTTTCTCTGAGGGTGTTTTGGGATGAGATTGCCATTTAAATCAGTAGATTGAATAAAGGAGATTGCTCTTCCATATTTGGGTAGGTCTCATCCAATCAGTTGAAGGTCCAAGTAGAACCAAAAGGCTGACCATCCCTTAAGTAAGGGAGAATTCTTCCTGCCTGGTGGCCTTTGAACTGAAACATCAGCTTTTTTTCCTGCTGACCTGAGACTCCAACTGAAACATAAGTTCTTACTGGGTCTTGAGCCAGCCACCTTCTGACTGGAACTACACCACTGGCTCTCCTGGGCCTCAAGCTTGACAGCTCACCCTGTGAATCTTGGGACTTGTCAGACTCCATAATTGCATGAGACAATTCCTTAAAATAAACCTGTTTTTAATATAAACATCCTATTTGTTCTGTTTCTCTGGAGAACCCTGATACAATGGGCAATCAGAATTCCTGGTATGCTTTAGGGTAGAAGACAAATATTTCCTCTTGGGTAACATATCAGTGATGATGGTAACACTTGGCCCATAGACCTTTCTTCTTGGCTATTTCGGCAGATATTGTCTGGGCCTCACCTATCCCTCTTTGGTACCACCAGGAGGCTTTCTCTGGCTGTAGGAGAGTTCTTGGCCTACCTTGGCAGGCTAGATAGAGTGCCAGGGTATGAACAAGCTCAGGTGTGGCCTTCAACCTGCAGCAATTAGGAGCCAATCGGCAAATACCCAGGTTCCCTTCAGGTGAAACAACCCCAAGGCATATTCTCCACTGTTCCCCAGAGATTCCCAGGTGATTGAGCCCTACTTTCCTAAAGTTGTAAAGTTGTAAAGTGCTCATCAAAATTTGTGAATTTCTTTTTTTCCTTTTCCCATCTTGCTTCCTGGCTTCCCTTCTGGTTCTTCTTGAGGTAGCCATTGAAAAAACTATTTGCATTCAAATTCTTGTCTCAGGCCTGTCTGCTTCTGAGGGAACCGAACTTAAGGTGGGCGTCTCAACTTTAAAAGCAGATGACAGAGGTTTTTAAGAATAGTTACAAACCACAGGACCACATCCACTCTTAATTAATTAAATAGCAACAAATCTTCACTAAATGTCTACCATATGCCTCAATGATAAATTTAATAATACATAATTTTTAAATAAGTAATTATTTGATTTTGTCACAAAGCAAAAAGCCTCAAGTGGAGGTCACAGAATTTTGTTTCATATGCATCTTTGTTTATTTCTCGTCATTACTAAATAATGACTCGTGACTAATGCAGGTATCTCATCATGGAAAATGACTCTACCTGCAGTTTCATCCAGGAACCATTAGGTTCTAAGTGTTTAAAGGTAAAGTGTTTTGAAAAAACCACAAAGGTGTACAAGTAATGGACTGGTTCTAGTTTAATGGCTGTAACACCTTGTTTGTGAATTAAATATCAGATTCCTTTTAATTAAGGAAATTGCTTTTCTTCAACTTTGGCTTCTCATCAATTTGAAATGAAAAAGCAAGTTATAACCACATATTTTAGTGCTTTGTTAATTATGTGTGATTTGCAAGTTATTTTAGGATACAAATGACTTTGTTTTTGTTCAAAAGAGGCTTTAAATAGGCATGATAATGAAAATAGTAATGATGGTAGTTAAAATTTATTGAGGGTTTATTCTGTGCCAGGCACTGGGTCAGTTGTCTTCTGTATATTATTATTAAATCTTATAACAGTTTGCAAGAACAATTTTCTTTTTAAAATCTCTACTGATGATGAAATAAAAAAAAAAAACAGAGACACTAAGTGATTTTCTCAGTCACACAGCTAGTTTCAAAGTAGGAATTAGAACTGAGGTCATTCTGATTTCAAAGCTTGTTTATTTCATAACAGAGTGAAGAGATAGTTTGGTTTTAAACTTCCAGTTCCCTATAGGGTTCTTGTGTTTCCACTAGTATCAGCACTATCCGTCCATACAGAAATTGATTGAATGATTGATTGATTAATTAATTGATGGAGTCTCGCTCTGTCACTAGACTGGAGTGCGGTGGCATGATCTTGGCTCACTGCAATCTCTGCCTCCCAGGTTCAAGTGATGTTCCTGCCTCAGCCTCCCGAGTAGCTGAGACTACAGGCATGTGCCACAACACCCAGCTAATTTTTTTGTATTTTTAGTAGAGATGGGGTTTCACCATGTTGGCCAAGCTGGTCTTGATCTCCTGACCTCGTGATCCACCGGCCTCTGCCTCCCAAAATGCTGAGATTACTGGCGTGAGCTACCACGCCTAGGTCAAAAGAACTTTATTTTAAAATTTATATTGTGCTGTTGATATTTTTCACATACCATCCCATAAAGTATTACTATTATTGTGAGTCCTCACAACTCCCGATTGTTCCTTATACACCGTTCTCTCTGGAGCATAAAAATCACCACGCTAATTAAATTGTGGTGAAATTTAATTGACAAATAGGTCACTTTAAAAAATTGGTCCTGGCCATTTGCCAGATGCACATAGTCTGTGATAGTGCCTCAGTGACTTGAGACTGAGTTCTGCTTCCTGCAGGTAGCTCTTTATTACTATTGTAAGGAGATGTTCTTAAACAGTTTTGTTATGTCAATTTTGTTTTCGGAATTCTTTCATGGTTTGTTCCTCATTGTCTTTTGAAGAAAATTTAAACCCCTTAATAGGGTGTTCAGAGACTGATAACCTCACCAAAAACCAGTTTCCTTTTCTTCCTAGACACACAGCTGGATACACTTCCTTGCCTTCTTTAAAATTTGCAGTGACCATGTGACTGAGTTCTAGCCAATGGAAGAAAAGCAGAAGTGATGTGTGTCATTATGGAGTGAGGTTTTTAAGAAGGGACTAAGTCCCCTTCACACTATTTTTCTTTTTGTTTGCCAGATACAGAAGACAATGAGGCCTTAAGGCAGGCATTGCCAAGCTTTTTCTGAAACGAACCAGATGGTAAATATTTGCAGTGAATATTGCAGAATTGTCTCTGCCAATACACATTTTAAAAATTTTTATTTATTTTTACCTTTTTACAACCTTTAAAAAAATCAAAAGTCATTCTTAGCTCACTGAGGTACAAAACCAGGCCATGCTTATTTGCTCACCTCTGTCCTTAAGGATGTGGAGCCACAAGAGGAAGGAGCCTAGGTCCATGAATCATCATGTAGAGGAGAGGTACCTGTTAAACTTAGGAAATTTTGCTGGAGACAGTTACATGAATAAAAAACAAATATTTATTTTGTTTGAGCCATTATGTACATTGGGACCTGTAATCACATCTTATTCTACCATGACTAAGCTTTTTAGGATTAGGTTCAAGGCTATACTTCCACACTATTTTCCCTAGTTTTTCTTTTAATGCTTCCTACATATTGGCCAAACTGGAATAGTGTCTATTTCTTCAGCAGTACTCTGACTTCTCATTTTCATGAATTTATTTATGTGATTTCCTTCTGGGCATAAAGTTACTTTAGCCTATTCCTGTTCTTTGAAATCCTTCTCTTTGAGGACCTATAACAACTTTTACCTTCTTAAAAGAACTTCCATGATATTTTCTCCTTGACCTTGCAGAAATATTTATTTTTTCTTTTTGGGGATGGGGTTTCATATTTCCTTTTAACTAACATATATTAAGATTTTCTGCCAAATTTTAGAGTTGTTTTTATACTGCCTTTGTCTCACCTACCACAGTGTCAGCTTCAAGGGGTCATCTTGGATAACATATTACATAAAATCTGGTGCTTTTATATGCATCTCATACAGGAGATAGGATGTTTAATCCAGTCTCAAGACAAAAATTATGTACAGTCAAAATACTCTTAATAATCCCTTAACTAGGCAATAAAGTACATGGGTGGGTTTAGGAGCCCTGTTCATTAAAAATATTTAAAAGACCAGGTAATACTCAGGGCAAAGAGATATTAAAATATCAAGGAAAATGAGACCAGTTGCTCCCTCTGAGGCACATATGCTCACTGAGTGGGATGGCCAGTAGGGTAGCTGGCAGTCTTTGTATAGGAATTTTTGTTTCTTGCTGAACATATACGTTTGATTTCACCAAATTTAGATACCCACAGTGGCATGTCTTCCATAAATTTATGAGTTAATTGAATGGGTTAAGCATATATTTTCTTCTTGTAGTAAGCATTTCTGGAAGATGTCATTTCTTTTGCCAACTCCACTTACAGAGGAGGAAAGAGGCTGCTGGGTTTGACCTTGAACTCCTAAATGATAGCAATGTGCTACCAGGAAACTCCTGGATAAACTTCAAGGGAGGACTTCTCCTGGGCTCTGTGCCAATACCTGCCAGGGAAAACACCGATAAACAGAAAAGGAAAGAAAAAGCCAAGTTCAAGCCAAATGTTTCTGTGTTCCTCTTAAGATAAAATGGAGATAACACTGAAATACAAAATGCTGTCTATGTGTTCCTTTTGAAAACAGCCTTCCTTTTAAGGTCAGTTAATATCGTTCATGCAGATTTCCTTAGCAGTTGCCCAAGATGCTGTGAGAGCTGAAAGGGAGCCACCTTGGGGATCAGCAGTTTTGAGCCCCTCATTTTATTTCTTTGATATGCATGTTGTAGATGGGAAAGTTTGAGCTTCACTCCACTGATGACATCATTAGGCACAGAGGCTGGTATACAGGAAGAGCTGAGGATACCTAAGAGCTGGCTTCTGGTCCTCAGGTCAAGCTTTTCAAACTAGGTGCAATTATTTGCCTATTTTTAAGTTCTTAATTCCTAGGAGTTACACCGTCCAATAGAACTTTCTGAGATGGTGAAAATGTTCTATCTATGTGTTGTTCATTACAATAGCCAATAATCACAAGAGCTATGGAGAATTTGAAATGTTGCTTGTGCAAATGGAGATGTCCATTGGATTTTGAACACTTAATATACAAAATGTAAAATATCTCAATAATTATTTTTGTATGATGTTATGTTGAAATAATGTTTTGGCTATGTTGGATTATGTATAGCATATTAAGATTTCTTCTTTTTTTGATGTGGCTGCTAGTAAACTTAAAATAGCTCTTGTGTGTTCTGCTGTAGACAGTGTTGCCATTGATTGCAACAGAGTGAAATATTTGTACTTTTCCTTCCCCTCTTCTAAATTCCTCAGAATCCAATGCCAAGAGTGGAACAATCCAGAATGCTTTTGAACCTCAAAATAGAAATAATACTTTGGAAAATGTGGGCTTATAATTGTCCTCGCTTAAGGTATATTGACATTGTGATACTACATGTTTATCCTTTAGAATCCAGTCATGACTGAGTTCCAAAGAGGTTAAATAATGTTCACAGAGTCATTCGACATGACTTGTCCACACCTGAGCATTTTCTTGATTTTTACCATGTATCTTTGTTGGTTTCTGAGATATGCATGTGTTACTTCTCCAGCTGACATTTGTACTTACATTTAATTTAGGAAATATTAATAGAACAATTATTTCTTTAGCTTGCATTAAAGTACATATTTTATTATGTTAGGAAACCACTTAGACGTGTTGACAGATGTGATGAGTGCAAACATCTAAATATTGCTGTTCTGTGATACAAGTATTTCTTAGGTATGAATTCTTTGAAGCTATTGACTTTTCTGTCTCCTTAAAAATCTCAGGTATGTAGCCTGAGGCATTTGCTTTCTGAAGTGAAAAAAATAAACTAATAAAATTCACAAAAAGAAGTTATTGTAAATATATATGTTTTAAAAAGTAGAAAACAGATACAGTTTGGGATTATCTGAGTTTAACAAGAGATCTAATGAAAGATATTTTGGATCAAGTTACCCTGAAAATTTTCTTCATTTCCCACATCCCATTGAGGGTTTGGATGGAAAGTCATTCTAATGAACAAGGAACAGAATGCATCCCCAGTTTTCTCCAAGATATTCAGGTATATTATTATTGTTTTGTTTTGTTTTTCAAATTATCTCCTTTCTTGCCAACCTCCCCAGCAGAAGCAGGATCACAAGAGATTGTCTGAATGTTCTGTATAAAAATCCAAATCCTTGGATCATTTTGTGGATATAGAAAGTGTTCCAGGAAAAGCACAATTGGCTGTTTTATCTGTTGTTTCTGGAGAGGAGTAGCAGAACCAAGGCTGCCTTGGGAGCTGGTTGTGTGTAGATAGTGAATTGAGAGAGCTTATGATACTAGTTGTTAATATTTGTAAGGCACCTTACTCAAACCTTTCATGACATTTTTTTTCTTTTCACAGTTAGAAAAAGATGGAGTTAATAGTACTGGGCTAGAGGAAAGTAAATTCACACGATGTCATAAAATTAGGGTCTGGCATGTAGTAAACAGTAATAGATGCTAGTTTTAACCTTCCCTTCTCTACCCACTTGTTGAGGATAGACAGTGTTTAGCCTGTTTGTTGTGACACAAAATCTGTGTCTCATCTTTCATTACAGAATGTGGCTCTTAATATTTTAAAGCTATTTTTGCTTTAACATGGTACAACGCTCTTGCAAGCTTCAAGAATCCCTGTTGGGGAAATGAAAGTGTAGCTTAGCACCAGTAAGTTATAATGAAACAAGGGTTGTTTTAAATAGCAAAATGTCAATATTTTCTTGCTAGAAAATTACACCTATTTAGGATTACTCTGACCTATGAATGTGGTATAATTACATAAGACCAGGAGATTCTTTGGGCCATGACCTATTCAGAGTGTTATACTGGATGGTCCCACTAATGGGGTGATATCGTTTGGCTCTTTGTCTCCCTGCAATTCTCATCTTGAATTGTACTCCCATAATTCCCATGTGTTGTGGAAGGGACCCAGTGGGAGATAATTGAATCATAGGGGCAGTTTCTCCCATACTGTTCTCGTGGTAGTGAATAAGTCTTACGAGATCTGATGGTTTGATAAGGAGAACCCGTTTCACTTCGCTCCCATTCTCTCTCTTGCCTGCTGCCATCCATGTAAGATGTACCTTTCATCTTCCACCATGATTGTGAGGCTTCCCCAACCATGTGGGACTATAAATCCAATTAAATATCTTTCTTGTGTAAGTTGCCTGATCTCGGGTTTGTCTTTATCAGCAGTGTGAAGATGAACCAATATAGTAAATTTGTACCAGTAGAGGGGTGCTGCTGAAAAGATACTCAAAAATGTGGAAATCACTTTGAAACTGGGTAACAGGCAGAGGTTGGAACAATTTGAAGGGTCCAGAAGAAGATAGAAAAATGTGGGCAAGTTTGGAATCTCCTAGAGATGTGTTGAATGGTATATTAATCAGGGTTCTCTAGAGGGACAGAAGTAATGGAATATATACATGTGTGTGTGTGTGTATATATATATATATATATATATATATATATATATATATATATATATGAGTTTATTAAGTTTTAACTCACATGATCATAAAGTCCCACAACAATCCATCTCTGTAGGCTGAAGAGCAAGAAGAGCCAGTCCAAGTCTCAAAATTGAAGAAACTGGAGTCAGATGTTCGAAGGCAGGAAGCATCCAGCATGGGAGAAAGACGTAAACTGGGAGGCTAATCCAGTCTCTCTTTTCACATTTTTCTGACTGCTTATATTCTAGCCACACTGGCAGCTGATTAGATTATGCCCACCCAGATTAAGAGTTTGCCTTTCCCAGCCCCACTGACTCAAATATTAATCTCCTTTACAACACTCTCACAGACACACCCAGGATCAATACTTTGTATCCTTTAATCCAATCAAGTTGACAGTACTAACCATTGCAAATGGCTTTGACTGAGAAAGCCTGATAGTGATATGGACAATAAGGTCCAGGTTGAGGTGGTCTCAGATAGAGATGAGGAACTTGTTGGGAACTGGAGCAAAGGTGACTCTTGTTATGTTTTACCAAAGAGACTGGTGACATTTTGCCCCTGCCCTAGAGATTTGTGGAACTTTGAACTTGAGAGAGATTATTTAGGGTATATGATGGAAGAAATTTCTAAGTAGCAAAGCATTCAAGAGGTGACTTGGGTGCTATTAAAGGCATTCCATCTTATAAGGGAAGCAGAGCATAAAAGTTCAGAAAATTTACAGTCTGCCAATGTGATAGAAAAGAAAATCCCATTTTCTGAGGAGAAATTCAAGCTGGCTGCAGAAATTTGTGTAAGTAACAAGGAGTCAAATGTTAATCCCCAAGACAATTGTGAAAATGTCTCCAGGGCTTGTTGGAGGTCTTCACAGCAGCCCCTCCTCTCACAGGCCTGGAGGCCTAGCAGAAAATGGTTTCATGGGCTGGGCCCAGGGTCCCGGTGCTGTGTGCTATGTGCAGTCTAGGGACTTGGTGCCCTGTGTTCCAGCCACTCCAGCCATGACTAAAACAGGCGAAGGTATAGCTTGGACTGTTGCTTCAAAGGGTGAAAGCCTCAAGTCTTGGCAGCTTCCACATAGTGTTGAACTTGTAGATACACAGAAGTCAAGAATTGAGGTTTGTGAACCCCTGTCTAGATTTCAAAAGATGTATGGAAACACCTGGATGCCCAGGCAAAAGTTTGCTGCAGGGCTGGGGCCCTTACAGAGAACCTCTGATAGTGCAGTGCAGAAAGGAAATGAGAGGTTGGAACCTCACACAGAGTCTCTGCTGGGGTACTGCCTAGTGGAACTGTGAGAAGAAGGCCACTGTCCTCTGGATCCCAGAATGGTAGATTCCACTGACAGCTTGCACCGTGCACCTGGAAAAGCCACAGACACTCAACACCGGCCAGTGAAAGCAGCCACGAGGAGGGCTATACCCTGCAAAGCCACAAGGGCTGAACTGCCCACAACTATGGGAACACACCTCTTGCATCAGTGTGACCTGGATATGAGGCATGGAGTCAAAGGAGATCATTTTGGAGCTTTGAGATTTGACTGTCCTGCTGTATTTCAGATTTGCATGGGGCCAATACCCCTTTGTTTTGGCCAATTTTTCTCATTCAGAATGGGTGTATTTACCCAATGCCTTGTACTTTCTCTGTAACCAGGAAGTACCTAACTTGCTTTTGATTTTACAGGCTTTTAGGTGAAATGGACTTAGCTTGTCTCAGATGAGACTTAAGACTGGACTTTTGAGTTAATGCTGAAATGAGTTAAGACTTTGGGGGACTGTTGGGAAGGCATGATTGGTATTGAAATGTGAGGACATGAGATTTGGGAGGGACCAAGGACAGAATGATATGATTTGGCTCAGTGTCCCCACCCAAATCTCATCTTGAATTGTATTCCCATAATTTCCATGTGTTGTGGGAGGGACCTGGTGGGAGATAATTGAATCATGAGCAGTTTCTCCCATACTGTTCTCTTGGTAGTGAATACAGCTTATGAGATCTGATGGTTTGATAAAGGGAAACCTGTTTGGCTTGCCTCTCATTCTCTCTCTTGCCTGCTGCAATGTAAGATGTGTCTTTTGCCTTCCACCATGACTCTGAGGCCTCCCCAGCCATGTGGAACCGTAAGTCCAATTAAACCCCTTTCTTTTGTAAATTGCCCAGTCTTGATTATGTCTTTCTCAGCAGCATGAAAACAGACTAATACATGGGGTTAGGCAGTATTTACAGATCTGGATGCATGAAGGTATATAGAGTTAGAATATGACATGAAAGATTCAGGCTTTTAGTTATATCCTTTAAACCAGATGTCTCCATCCCCATGATTTCTGAAATGGTTTAGATGAAGCCTAAGAAGACACACATGTACATACCTGTCATGTGATTCAGATAAACTATAGGTATTTCATAAAACCATGACAGGTGCCACTAAAAATAGAAAGTGTTCTTACTACGCTTACAGACATTAGAGCAATGCCTTTCCTTTCTACTTTATTTGAATTGCACAACACATTTTTTGTGATTATAGAATTTCTGTTGCTAAAAGAACTAAATTCTGTTAAAATTTTATAGACATCTCTAATTTTTTTTTCCATTAAGAAAATAGATGTAGAAGAGGGCTTATTTTTTCCTCAGGGTTGCTTCCTTTTTATGTGAAATCTTCAGTGTTAGTCATCTTTGATCCTGCCCTCTTCATGTTGAGCTGGTCATGAAGTTTCTGAACTTTTCCTTGGGCTAATGTGTCATTCAGTCATGACTGTGTGATATGTATATTTCATCAAGAGAAACTGGCCACCAGTTAATTAGGTGTCCCTTTCTACCTGCTGCGAAATCCAGAAACCAGGTTTCTTGCTTCTTTGAAGCGTTCTGTCACCCCAGTTTGGTGAAAGGGAGATAAATGAAGGATAAATATTGCTTACTTACACACAGGTTTACTCTGAAGTACTTTTTCATGAAATGGGTGTATTTCCACAACTGTATGTTACAGCAGAGCAGCTTCACATTTTAAATCTGTTTTACTGGAAGCATTTTCAGTTTTCTTCCATTTGTCAATCAAGAATGATTATTTGTCAAGTACAAGAGTGAAGCTTCCCAGGTCCCAAATCATTTTAGAAAGAACAACAGGAAATTACATTTTTCAAGTGCTGGACATGCTCAGAGAAGGGCAACTTTATTTGGGAGAAGGGAGTGGGAAAAGAGCAAATAGGATATTCACCTGGAGGGAAAAAAAAACTACTCTGTAACCGAGGAACTCTCTAAGTCAAGCTACAGCTTCAAGCAAGATGAAACAAAACAGAGTTGTACTGTGGCTCTTTCAACATTCGGTTCAGAAATGTCAAAATATTTTCCGTTAAAAAATATGACTGTGTTGAAATAATGTACATTTAATTGTAGAGTTTTGTCACTGCAAAGTGGATTTGGAGGTATTCCTTGTGTGGAATGGTTAAAAAAAGTTGAGACTAAGAAGCATGCTTCAGTAAGTAGATAACATTTAAAAATTTAGAAACTGTACCCACATTTTTTTTCCACTGGTAAGTTAATGCTGCGATATCTTGGATTTAGTTGAAGGAGGAATACAGTATGAAAGCCTAATAGGATTACCTTGACTTTGAAAGTACTCTTTCTAAGGTGAAAATGAAATCCCTTGGGGCTCGGTTTGCTCGCTAAGTCAGCTAGTATAAAGCAGTTGGTGACTACACATCTTAGCTTGATAATGCACTTAGAGAGATCAATAAACCTGACTTTGAGAAATGCAACTCTTTCCCCATCCACTGCCTCCCTTGGCCAAATAAATAAGTAAAATAAAAATTGGTCTTTTGGCAACCTAGATGCAAACAATTCTTTAAGTTGTTTCATTAATTTATTTTAAAAGGTAGGATGCTGACATAAGGTGACAGTATAATTCTCCTCTAGGATTTTTTTCTTATTTGTAAGAAATGTAAGAGACTTTCATTTGAGGATGTTAGTACAATATTTAATAATTAGATGGAGCATGGATATTTTATCTTTCACCATTTTTCTCCTTCTGAAAATGTGGAGACCTTTTGCGTCTTCTCAAAAGAAGGCTCTTTCCTTACCCACTATAGTCTTGCTGATTTCATTTGATGGTCAGAATAGTGATGATCATTATATAAAATAGTAGCAACTAAGTTTTGTTAAGTGCTTACTATGGGCCAACCCTGTGTGAAACAATTTACATAGATTATCTCTTTAGACCAGATGGTAATTCTACTAGATAGGTATTGTCATTATCCAAATGGTACAGTGGAATAATCCCATTTTAGGTTCACAGAAGTTAAATAAGGTGACCAATATTGTACAAGACAAAGTGGACTCAAATTGGACTGGAATCCAGGCAGATAGACTCTAGAGGCAGTGTTCTTACCTACTGCAGTATTCCAGAGCTTTGAATTAGAGCAGTAGATAATCTTTAATGACATTTTGCTCCATTGCATTTGAGCACAATAACTAGGATGAGGCTGAGTTGGCTTTTGCCAGCTCTAGGACCAGCATTAATGAGCGGATAATGGTGACTGGTAATGAGTACAAAGCCAGGCTTAGCAATGCTGGCTTCTGCTTACTTCGCAATTACAGTGCTTGTTTGAAAATTACAGGCGAAAGTGCTTGGAAATAACTGATCTCTGATGCAGGCAAAATTCCCCTCCCATCTTGTTTATAGCATTAATTAGCTTAGGAGAGCCCTTCGTGGCTGTAGAACAGGGGATAAAATTCAGCCTAATCTCATCCCCAAGTGAATCAGTTAAATCTCAATTATAACACTGCCTGACTTTTAAGAGTATTTGAGGTAAAACTTTGAAGAGCAAATCAATAGCAATTTGCTATTTGTGTTGTTTTCATCACCATCATCCCATCACAATCATCAGTATCTTTATCATCACCATCATTATGTCTACATAATGTTCTACAAGAAAGTTGACTTCGTAAGTACAAAAGAGGCACAATGCATGACACATAGTAGCTACTCAATAAATATTTACTGAATAAATGTGGAGTGAATGAAGGAGGTTGTTGAGCACCTCTTATGTGATAAGCAGTGTGCTAAGTGCTATGCATTGAAGATCACATTTAATCATTTTCATCATCCTGTGAGTAGGTCCTGTTGTTATTCCCATTTTACAAATGAGGAAACAAAGGTACAGAGAAATTAAGCAACTTGCATAAGTTGACTCTGCAAGTTAGTGAGAGAATTGGGACTTACTCTCAGTCCTGTTTGAATTCAGAGTCCATGATGCTGTACTATCCAGTATTGTCACTACACCAATCATTTTTCCTTCTCTTATAATTCTTCTAGAAATGGAAGCCTACACTTAGTTGATTTGGTATCATGAGGAAAAATGGGGGCCCAGCAGTACTAGTACTAGAGTTGATGAAATCAGTGCTGCCTCCATGTTTTATAAGCCTTTAAAGTTTCTAGTCAGAGAGTGATCTACCTTGATACGTACTTAGTCGTAGCTTAAAGACTTCCTCTTGGACATAACTCCAATGCTATTTCTTAAAAATTTGCCTGCTAATGGAAATCAGCAATGGTGAACTCCTCTGAGAAGATTTCTACATGCAGAACATCTTCAGAATAGGAAGACCCCAAGATATAGGCCCAGTAAACAGTGTCTCCTAAGTAATGTAGATTAAAAACACTGCCATACTGCTTGAGGACACTATAAACAAATCCCACTGGAATCCTTTCAGGTAGGCTCTTCATTATAGAACGTTCACATGCATCTGTATTTAATCTTCACCTTTAAATTAAACTCTTTGGGCTCACATATATCTAAGATCTAATTTTGGAAGAGCAGTCAAGCTTCCTTCTCTTACCTAATTGAAAACAATTTGTAGGTAATAAGAAAGTGCTTTTATTCAATCATCATGGTTGCTAATCCAGTTAGCTTGGGAACTCTTACTTCCTCAGCACACTGCTACAACTTTATGTCCTTTGCATTTAGGTTTTACAGGGATTTTCTTAGTTACTGAAACTTTTTGTGGTGTGGAAATTGTACAAAACTCTCTGAAGTTGTAAGAGGAACTGAAAACATATGGTTTGAGCATTGCATGTTTTCCTGAGGTGCATGCACAAGCTCTCTCTTCCTGTGTGTTTATTTGCTGTATTCCCACACATAGGTAATTCTAAGGACAGAAATTTTCTATCTCATTTAAGGTATATTTCTTTAGATTAGCAGAAAAAGGAAATGTTCTATTTTGAAGGAGAGAAAATGAAATCTTGAATTTAAGGTAGGAGCCTGTGGTTGTCTTCAATCAATGGTACTTAAAGGAAGAACAAAATGTTTTCCTTTGTTCTTCAGTTGTAATAAACATCTTCAGTGGAAAAGATCTAATATTTAATCATCCATCTAGAGTCTTGTAGCTGACTTTGAATTTTGTAATTTTCCAGATGCTATGTCTCGTTGATGGTGTCATTTTCCTTCACCAAAATAATAAACTTTTTTAATAAACTTTCACCCCTGCTCTATAACTTGCCTTGGTCTCTCACTCTGCTTCCTGCCCCTCAGATGAATCCTTTCTTCTGAGAAAGCAAGAATTGATTTGCTGCAGAGCCTTATAGATTTGCAGCTGCTAAAACGACAGTTTATCTAAGCTCTTGGTAATGATGTAGTAGGAGGTCTGAGATCCAAAGATTCTGTAATATTGAACAAAGTACTCGACATAAACTTTCAATAATAATTTAGCATCTTTTGATTATGAGGTTAAAATTGTATAGAGACTAATAAAAAAGCATTATTGAATAGACTGAATGCTTAACAACATAAATTCCAGGGAGGCTATGTTTTTCCTGGAACTGCTTCTAATGAGGATATGTTTGAAAATCTGAGGATAAGTATGCAAATAGATGTGTTTGCATTGTCGAGTGTGCACAATGATAATACCAGGGTGTTATCTTTATCTGTAAAATTAATTGTTTGCAAATGCTAAGCCTATTAACTAAGGCTTATTTACCTCAAATAATAGTAATTTTAAAAAATGATGCATGATTGGCAAACAAATGAAATATATAAAGGACTATTTCTTCCTTGAATGAAAATGAGTAGCTTTACCAGGTGGAAAGTTAAACATTTTTCCAAGAAAAATAATTTTATATAATTTTGAAAGCAAATTTTTACAAGCAAAACATATTAGAATGAAGGTCTTGGAAATCAATTTAAAAACTAAAGGAAGGAAGCAATAGAAAGGTCTTATCATGAAAACTAGTTTTAAAATTTAATTTACATAGGTTTTTTTAAATCTTGAAGGTTAGGGAGAGTGAACTTTATATAATTTAACAACATGAAGCAAAAGTCAATGATTGACTTTGAAATGCACTAATTTTTCTAAAAAAAAATCCCAGGAGATTCCAGTCAACCTGAGTCAGCAATAAGGAAGTCCCCTCTGTTTTAATCCTACAAGGAAGTAATGTTGAAATGACTGATCTGCTTTTTTTCTGTTTCTGCTTTCTTCAGCTCTTTTCTGCCTATACAGCCAACCTCCTCTGCTCAGCTCAATCGAATATTCATTCTGTTTTATGGGATGAGGTGTTGCTCCATTCTAGAATCACAAAACCCAACTAAATCCTTAAGCCAAATTTGTTGTAATGTTGTCTTTTGACATACATATAAAATGAAAAAGCATGGTGTTTGTTGTCAATGGACTTGGATTTAAGCTCTGAATCTGCCACTAACAAATTTTCTGACTGTGAGAAGTTTAATTCACCTATTTCAGCATAAAATGAAGATCACATTCGTGGTACTTACCTTATCAAAGTTTATATAATTTATGGAAAATGCTTAGCAGAGTGCACAGTACATAGTAGAGTTTTTATTAAAATACAATGATGCCTACAGGAATGAATGAAAGCCATGCCCTACTTTAAGTGAAGGTCATGAAGAACTTACAGTCCTCTGAAGGAGGTGACGCAGATACAGAGGCTATCACTGAACCTATTCACTATCCCTGGACAGTAAAGGCAAACACCAACACAAAGGTATGCAGTAGGAGAAAGAAAGGCATTTAGGAGAGCAAGCAGCTAAGGCCAAGCAAGGAGAGCAGGCAGCTAATGCTTAAGACCTGAACACCCTGATAAGCTTACAAGCAAGTGTTTTTAAAGGCAAGGGTTAGGGGATTGTTAAAGTGAGTTAAGGGCTGGGGAATTTCTGGGACTTCCTTATCCATTTTTTGGTTCTAGTCTGAGATGTACTTGAAAGCAGTCAGTATTCTGCATCTGGTGGGGGTCCTTGTTTTTCTGATAAACAACTCAAGGACATGTGTCAAGTTGCTGTCTTTAGTTTCTATAGAAAACCAAATATCTTGTGATTCTTATGTTAGTTGAGTGACTATTGTTTAAGCTCTTGCTGTATTCTTGTTTGGCAGGTTATTCATGTACTTCTTTAATTACTGGTTGCAGGGCTAGCTAGGTTCCTGGAATTTCCTTTGAAATGATTAAATTTTATTTCTTTATTTCCATGCAGTGGTGAGAAGAGGGAAGGAAGAAACACAGTAGGCTCCAAAATGGGGTCCCTGTTCCATCTCAAAACAACTTTATTATTTATTTATTTATTTTATTTTTTAAATTGTACTTTAGGGTCTGGTGTAGATGTGCAGATCACACAGGATTGTTGCATAGGTACACAGATGGCAATGTGGTTTGCTGCCTCCAACCCCCATCACCTACATCTGGCATTTATCCCCATGTTATCCCTCCCCAACCTCCCCACCCCCCACTGTCCCTCCCTTGGCCTCCCACAACAGACCCCAGTGTGTGATGCTCCCCTCTCTATGTCCCTGTGTTCTCATTGTTCAACACCCACCTATGAGTGAGAACATGCGGTGTTTGATTTTCTGTTCTTGTGTCAGTTTGCTGAGAATGATGGTTTCCAGATTCATCCATGTCCCTACAAAGGACACGAACTCATCATTTTTTATGGCTGCATAAAAAATGCATAGTATTCCATGGTGTATATGTGCCACATTTTCCTTGTCCAGTCTATTGTCCATGGGCATTTGGGTTGGTTCCAGGTCTTTGCAGGTCAGTGCCACTATGAACATATGTGTGCATGTGTCTTTATAATAGAACTATTTATAATCCTTTGGGTATATACCCAGTAATGGGATTGCTGGGTCAAATGGAATTTCTATTTCTAGGTCCTTGAGGAAGCACCACACTGTCTTCCACAATGGTTGAACTAATTTACACTCCCACCAACAGTGTAAAAGTGTTCCTATTTCTCCACAACCTCTCTAGCATCTGTTGTCTCCAGATTTTTTAATGATCGCCATTCTAACTGACATGAGGTGGTATCTCAATGTGGTTTTAATTTGCATTTTTCTAATAATCAGGGATGATGGACATTTTTTCATATGTTTGTTGGCCTTATATATGTCTTCTTTTGAAAAGTGTCTGTTCATATCCTTCACCCACTTTTGGATGTTTTTTTTTTTTTCTTGTGAATCTGTTTTAGTTCTTTGCAGATTCTGGATATTAGCCCTTTGTCAGATGGGTAGATTGCAAAAATTTTTTCCCATTCTGTTGGTTGCCAGTTCACTCTAATGATTATTTCTTTGGCTGTACAGAGGCTCTGGAGTTTAATTAGGTCCCATTTGTCTATTTTGTCTTTTGTTGCCAATGCTTTTGGTGTTTTAGTCATGAAGTGCTAGCCTATGCCTATGTCCTAAATGGTTTCGCCTAGGTTTTCTTCTAGGATTTTTATGGTGTCAGATCTTATATTTAAGTCTTTAGTCCATCTGGAGTTAATTTTAGTGTAAGGTATCAGGAAAGGGTCTAGTTTCTTCTTTCTGCACACTGCTAGCCAGTTTTCCTAACATCATTTATTAAACAGGGAATCCTTCCCTCATTGCTTATTTTTGTCAGGTTTGTCAAACATCAGTTGGTTGTAGATGTATGCATTGCTTCCAAAGCCTCTGTCCTGTTCCATTGGTCTATATCTCTGTTTTGGTACCAGTACCAACCTGTTTTGATTACTGTAGCCTTGTAGTATAAAGTCAGGTAGTATGATGCCTCCAGCTTTGTTCTTTTTGCTTAGGATTGTCTTGGCTATGCAGGCTCTCTTTTGGTTCCATATAAAGTTTAAGGTGGTTTTTTCCAGTTCTCTGAAGAGGTCATTGGTAGCTTGATGGGGATAGCATTGAATCTATAAATTACTTTGGGCAGTATGTCCATTTTCACAATATTGATTCTTCCTAACCATGAGCATGGAATGTTTTTCCATCTGTGTGTGCTTTCTTATTTCTTGAGCAGTGGTTTGTAATTGTCCTTAAAGAGGTCCTTTACATCTTTTTTAGTTGTATTCCTAGGTATTTTATTCTCTTTTTAGTAATTGCTCATGATTTGGCTCTCTGCTAGTCTGTTATTGGTGTATAGAAATGCTTGTGATTTCTGCACATTGATTTTGTATCTTGAGACTTTGCTGAAGTTGCTTATCAGTTTAAGGAGACTTTGGGCTGAGATGGTAGGGTCTTCTAAATATACAATCATGTCATCTGCAAATAGAGACAATTTGACTTCTTTCTTTCCTAACTGAATACCCTTTATTTTTTTTTCTTGACTAATTGATCTGGCTAGAACTTCCAATACTATATTGAATAGGAGTGGTGAGAGAGGGCATCCTTGTCTAGTGCCAGATTTCAAAGGGAATGCTTCCAGTTTTTGCCCATTTAGTATGACATTGGCTGTAGGTTTTTTGTAAATAGCTTTTATCATTTTGAGATATGTTCCATAGATACCTAGTTTATTGAGAGTTTTTAGCATAAAGGGCTGCTGAATTGTCGAAGGCCTTCTCTGCATCTATTGAGATAATCATGTGGTTTTTGACTTTGGTTCTGTTTATATGGTAGATTATGTTTATAGACTTGCATATGTTGAACCAGCCTTGCATCCCCGGGATGAAGCCTACTTGATCATGATGGATAAGTTTTTGATGTGCTGTTGCAGTCAGTTTGCCAGTATTTTATTAAGATTTTTGCATTGATGTTCATCATGGATATTGGCCTCAAGTTTTCTTTTTTTGTTGAGTCTCTGCTGGGTTTTGGTATCAGGATGTTTTGGTCTCATAAAATGATTTGGGAAGGATTCCCTCTTTTTGGATTGTTTGGAATAGTTTCAGAAGGAATGTTACCAGCTCCTCTTTGTACGTTTGGTTGGTAGGCTATTAATTGCTGTCTCAACTTCAGCCCTTGTTATTGGTCTGTTCAAGGTTTCAGCTACTTCCTGGTTTAGGCTTGGGAGGGTGCAAGTGTCCAGGAATTTATCCATTTCTTCCAGGTTTACTGGTTTATGTGCATAGAGTTGTTTGTAGTAATCTCTGATGGTAGTTTGTATTTCTGTGGAATCGGTGGTTGATATCCCCTTTATCATTTTTTTGCTGCATCTATTTGATTCTTCTCCCTTTTCTTTTTTATTAATCTGGCTAGTGGTCTATTTTGCTGATCTTTTCAAAAAACCAGCCCCTGGATTTATTGAATTTTTGAAGGATTTTTTGTGTTTCTATCTCCTTCAGTTCTGCTCTAATCTTAGTTATTTCTTGTCTTCTGCTACCTTTTGAGTTTTTTGATCTTCCTCCTTTAGCTCTTTTAATTTTGATGAAAGCGTGTCAATTTTAGATCTTTCCTTGTTTCTCTTGTGGGCGTTTATTGCTATATATTTCCCTATAGACATTGCTTTAAATGTGTCCCAGAGATTCTGGTAAGTTTTGTTTTCATTCTCATTGATTTCAAAGAACATCTTTATTTCTGCCTTCATTTTATTGTTTATCCACTCGACATTCAGGAGCAGGTTGTTCAGTTTCCATGAAGTTGTGCGGTTCTGAGTTAGTTTCTTAATTCTGTGTTCTTATTTAATTGCCCTGTTGTCTGAGAGACTGTTTGTTATGATTTCCATTCTTTTACATTTGCTGAGGAGTGATTTACTTCCAAATATGTGGTCAATTTTAGAGTTGGTGTGATGTGGTGCTAAGAAGAATGTATATTCTGTGGATTTGGGGTGGGGAGTTCTGTAGATGTCTATTAGGTCCGCTTGGTCCAGATCTGAGCTCAAGTTCTGGATATCCTTGTTAATTTTCTGTCTGTTGATCTGTCTAATATTGACAGTGGAGTGTTAAAGTCTCCTACTATTTTTGTGTGGGAGTCTAAGTCTCTTTTTAGGTCATTAAGGACTTGCTTTATGTATCTGAGTGCTCCTGTATTGAGTGTGTATATATTTAGGATTGTTAGTTCTTCTTGTTGCATTGATCCTTTTACCATCAGGTAATGCCCTTCTTTGTCTCTTTGTCCAACAAAGATCATTGTTGGTTTAAAGTCCATGTTATCAGAGATTAGGATTGCAACTCCTGCTTTTTTTGCTCTCCATTTGCTTAGCTAATCTTCCTCCATCCCTTTATTTTGAGCCTATGTGTGTCCTTGCACATGAGATGGGTTTCCTGAATATAGCGCAGCAATGGGTCTTGACTTTTTATCCAACTTGCCAGTCTGTCTCTTTTGATTGGAGCATTTAGCTCATTTACATTCAAGGTTAATATTGTTATTTGTGAATTTGGTCCTGCCATTTTGATGCTAGATGGATGTTTTGCTGTTAGTTGATGCATTTTCTTCATTATGTCAATGGTCTTTACCATTTGGTATGTTTTTGGAGTGGCTAGTACTGGTGTTCCTTTCCTTGTTTAGTGCTTCTTTCAGGATCTCTTGTAAGGCAGGCCTGGTGGTGATGAAATCTCTCAGCAATTGCTTGTCTGTAGAGAATTTTATTTTTCCTTTGCTTATGAAGCTTAGTTTGGCTGGATATGAATTCTCAGTTGAACGTTCTTTTCTTTAAGGATGTTGAATATTGGTCCCCACTGTCTTCTGACTTGTAGGGTTTCTGCTGAGAGATCTGCTGTAAGTCTGATGGGCTTCCCTTTGTGGGTAACCCCTTTTTCTCTCTGGCTGCCCTTAGCATTTTTTCCTTCATTTCAACCCTGGTGAATCTGATGATTATATGCCTTGGGGTTGCTCTTCTTGTGGAATATCTTTGTTGCATTGTCTGTATTTCCTGGACTTGTATGGTGGCTTGCCTTGCTAGGTTGGGGAAGTTCTCTTGGATAATATTTTGAAGAGTGTTTTCCAGCTTGAATTCATTCTCTCCGTCACATTCAGGTAAACCTATCAAATGTAGATTAGGTGTTTTCACATAATGCATATTTCTTGGAGGCTTTTGTTCATTTCTTTTCACTCTTTTTTCTCTATTCTCGACTTCTCGTTTTATTTCATTGAGTTGATCTTCAATCTCTGATATTTTATTTTCTGCTTGGTTGATTTGGCTATTGAAACTTGTGTATGCTTCACCAAGTTCACATGCTGTGTTTTTCAGCTCCATCAAGTCGTTTATATTCTTCTCTAAGCTGTTTTTTCTAGTTAGCATCTCATCTATCCTTTTTTATAAGTTCTTAGTTTCTTTTCATTGCGTTTGCACATGTTCTTTTAGCTCTGAGGAGTTTGTTATTAACTACCTTCTATTTCTGTTAATTCATCAGATTCATTCTCCACCATCTTTGATCCCTTGCTGGTGAGGAGTTGTGATCTTTTGGAGGAGGAGAGCTGTTCTGGTTTTTGGTGTTTTCATCCCTTTTTTGCTGTTTTTTTCCCATCTTTGTGGCTTTTTCTACCTGTGGTGTTTGTAGCTGGTGACTTTTGGATGGGGTCTCTGAGTGGACATCCTTTTTGTTGATGTTGAAGCTATTTCATTCTGTTTCTTAGTTTTCCTTCTAACAGGCCCCTCTGCTGCAGGACTGCTGCAGGTCCACTCCAGACCCTGCTTGCCTGGGGATCACCCTCAGGGGCTGCAGAACAGTAAGGATTGCTGATGGTTTCTTCTTCTGTTATCTTCATCCCAGAAGGGTACCTGCCAGATGTTGGCCTGAGCTCTCCTTTATGAGGTGTCTCTGGGTATACAGGAGTTGGGGAGCTGCTTGAGGAGACAGTCTGTCCCTTATAGGAGCTCAAGTGCTGTGCTAGGAGCTCCACTGTTCCATGCAGAGCTGCTGGGCAGGAACATTTTAGTCTGCTGCAGTGGAACTCATAACCTCCTCTTTTCCCAGGTGCTCTGACCTAGGAAGGTTGGCTTTATTTGTAAGTTCCTGATGTGCTGCTGCCATTTTTTATGGATGCCCTGCTCCATGCGGAGTAGTCTGGCCACAGTCTGCCAGCAGAGGTGTTGCTGAGCTGCCACAGGCTCTGCCCAGCTGCTATGTGAACTGCCTCAGTATTGGCAGACTGCCTCAGTAGTGGTGGACACCTTTCCCCCCACTGAGCTGGACCATCCTGTGTCCAGCTGCGCTTGCTGCGAAACTCTCAATCCAGAGCATTTCAGATTGCTTGTTTTGTGGGGGTGGTACCCGTTAATCCAGATCACCTGGCTCCCTGTCTGAGCCCCCTCCCTTTCAGTTGAATGGGCGGCTCTGTCTCCCAGGCATTCCAGGTGCCAGTTGAAATGGCCAACCAGAGTTGTGTGTGTTTCTGTGTGCCAACCCACGGCACCAGCTGTGCTGAAAACTCATGGCACTTTTCAGCTTGGGAATCTTCTGTTCTGTGGGCAGTGAAAACTTGTTTCAACATGCAGTGAGTACTCACCCTCTGTGTTGTTCTTGCTGGGAACTGCACTCCGGAGCTGTTCCTATTTGGCCATCTGGGATCCTCCCAAAACAACTTTAATATTTTTCTAATATTTACTAGATTTCAGTGACATTCACAAGTATCGGGCCTCCAAGACTTTGGTCTCAGTGTGCCAATAATTTGTACAAGTGAAAAAGGATAGATGTACTTTCATGATACTGTATATTTACAATGATTTGTATGACAAAATCTTTGATTATGTCCATTGGTACATTGAAAATACTGAGGTTTGGAAGTGAGTACTTCCAAATATTACTTGTATAAAATGGTACTTTGTACAAATGCACATGTGCATGTGACATTCAGCAAACAGTGTGAGGGCTTAGTGAAAGGTGAAGTTAAAAAGGAAAGAAAAGTGGGACACAGTGTAGGGTAGTGGAGAGAAATCACTGAGCCCAAAGCCTGAAGACCACAAATGAGCCAAGGAAATTAACTGCCATCTCTTCTATAGTGATCTGCCTTCCAAGTTCTAGACAACTGGCTTATAAATATAGTTGGAAGACAAAACTTATTTATGCATTGGAGAAGGCTGGTACTAGAATTATGATAGATTTTTAGGAGTAACCCAACTAACCACTCCAGAAAAATTTCAGGTTTCTGACTAGAATTTAGGAGTGCTGCCAGTGATTTTCTATTTTTGAGGAGAATAAAAAGAAGCAAGAAAACACCATCTATAGCCACAAAGGAAGCTCTTTTGAGTAAACTGCCTTATTAAGATAATTTTAGTCCACAAAGGCGTATAAAACAGATCACAGGCCCAGCATTTCCTCGTCAACAAAACATTCTCCACGATTCCTCTTAGCACATCAGACTTGTTCCTTAGTGCCTTCTGAAATATGAGCAAATATTGCTGCACTCCAGCCATGCTAAATTTATTGTAGTTTCTCAACCATGCCATGCTGTTTCTGATTTCCCTGCCCTGCTACATGAATTCTCTCTGCCTAGAGAACACTTTCCTATTATATCCACTCCTACAATTTGTCCATTGTCCTTTTGTCAGCCTTCAAGACATACTTCAAAGATTATCTTCCCTAATTCTAAGAAGCGACTTGGGAAACCAACACATATTTTCTTTTGATTCATTTTTGTATCCAATATTTACTGAGTACTTCCTGTATATAAGGCCCTAGGAATTATAGAGAAATAATAAAATTACAAAGCAAAAACCTCCACCTGCTGCCTTTTTTTTTGCTTCAGGTATAAAATGGGCTGTAACATGAGAACAAATAACTACAACATTGTGCTACAATCTACAGTAGGAATTGGAGGAGAAAACATTTTCTGCCAGAGGAAAGGAGTAGGGAAGGAAGGGGAGCTTCATGAAGGATACATTATTGAGCTGGGAAGTATTTTCACAGGGTAAGTTTACAGGAAGGAGGTTGGTATAACAGGCACATAGAGATGGGAAGGTGCAGACTAAGTGTTATTAGCACAAAATTAGGCAATCAGAACTGAAATTTTCCTGGTTTCCCAGGGAACACAGATAATCAAGAGGTTTATTGATTTTTCAGATTTTTGAAACTTTATGGGAGCTTCCCTCACCATGGCAGCCAGTGATGCTGCTGTGCATGTCAACCAAGGTTTTGATGAATCCACACCTAATATTCTTTGCAATAGATTTCCCCCTAAAATTACACAACAAAGCTCATGTTTCATAATATGTGTATCAAAAGTGACATCATGAAAGACAGGAGAAGAAAACCTGTAGTTACCCTGACCACAAACTGGAAATGCTTGCCCTTTGAGCTTTCACTATTGACTTTATTATGTCCTGATGGGATTTTGGCATTTTCTGATGTAAGATACCTTTCCACCTTTCCATCAGCATTGAAAAATTTTCCTAGATAGAGTTAGCTGTTCTTCTCAAACTAGGCTAAAGGCCTCACTTAGATCTCTGTCTGTCCTCTGTGTCCAGCAATGCCAAAGTCACTCCAATTCTAAGCATCCCAGCTTAGACCACCTAATCACAGCCCAATTTCTAGTGGACACTACACAGTTCCCTAAGACAAAAAGGAAGCAGACCTTGGAGCTAAATGGAATTACTTTGTAGGGGAAATAAATTGTAAGTACCTATCAAATTTAGACCTATGTCCCTTAAACTGGGTACCAAGAATAGCTCACCCTTATTGCATTTCTGTTACATTCTTTTTAAGCTCCTCTTATCAAATGTGGTTAGAAGACTGAATAGAGTGGATTAACTGGAGTATATGGTATGTGTAGATAAATTGGAGAAGATAGGACATAAAAAGCAATGTGTGCCAAGTTTTTGAGAGCCTTAAATGTTAAATTCAGAAGTCTCAATTTTACTTGGTATGTAACAGGGAATTTCCAAAGGTTTTTACATGGGAAATTGTATTATCAAAGGGATGTACTACTAGGTCAGTTGATCTGGAGGCTAATTAATTAGCTATGTTGAAGTTAGGAGGGTGGTGATGAGAAGTCTTGCGAAGGCATTCTCATCATTAGATGAGAGACAGCAGTTTCTCCAGAAGACAGATAACAGTGAGAAAGGAGAAGAAAGATCAAACAACATTAAAAAAAACTATAGCCTTTTTTTCAAAGGCCCCTTTCTTCTAGGGTACCAGAGTATTTTAGCATATTAATATGATTTTTTAAGAATATGAACAATAACTTCCATTTATTTTAGTACTTCCTATGCATAAGATGATTTTCATGTATTATCTTTTATAATCAGCATAAACAACTCATTGAGGTAAGTACCTCCTTATTATTCCTTCATATTACAGAATGAAGGAACTGAGACCTAGTTAAGTAACACTCAAATATTATATGGTAAGTAAATGTTAGAGCCAGGATTTGAACCCAAGTCTGTCTAACATCAAAATGCACATGCTTTTCCTATTAAAGAAAGTTGACCTTTATGAACAGAGTATATTGCAACTTTCCTTTCCTTTTGTGAAAGAATTTGAAATATTTATTTGCTTGAAATATGGAGCAAACAAATTGACTAAGTCTGGGTGGATGAGTTTCACTTTCCCAATAGTCAGGCACATTTTCTAATTATGCATTGTATTTGTCAGATTTTAAGATTAGACAGAATTTTGCACAAATGGCAAGGCTGTACTTTATTACAAGTTCAATTTCTGAGATACATCTTTATGTAGTTGGCTGAGACCAAGAGGCATGCTTAAATAATTTAATTCCCCCTGATTCTTTTATAAGTAAAGGTTTCTAATACAATGTGCCTGCTTAACTTAAGATGTTGGTACTAGAATAAATTCCGTCGCAGTATCCCTTTAAGCAAATATCTATAGGATATTGCCAGCACAAAAATCCATTTTACAGTATTTTCTAAACATTAAAAGACATCCTTTTGATTATAAGCATTATTTGAATCAGAAAGCTGATTTTAAATGGTCATGTCTTTCCATTAGGCAAATGATCATTTTTCTTATTCAGCTTCAAGGAAAAAAAATCAATCAGAGAATACATTTGAAAATTCTGTTTAAATGTTTTTAAGAGCCGGGGGTTGGAGAGACTTTAAATATAATTCCCATGGTAATTAGAATGCAGGGTTCCCTGAATCCTTTATAGGAATATAATCTTAGTATTTCATTTATTTATTTATTTATTTATTTTTGGTTTGAGGTGTTATAATAAATGGGAGTGCATTGTCAATTTTGAATGACAATGGGTGTAACTGGTTCATATTTCCTAATCTTTTATTATGGCTACCACTGCCCATTTTTCCATAGCTGTGACCCTGGGGTTCCCTGTTAACCCCGGAGAAGGCAGAGCCATTTGACCAGAAATATCTCTGCATATTTTCTTGGCATGTAATGAGCAATGTACTCTGGGCTAACGAAATTTCCTTTCTCTACCTGACTGACACATTTAATGAAATCCCAGACTGGCCACCAATTTCCATTCTACTTTGTCCTCACATTACTGTATAGGATACATGGAGTCTTTTTCTGATGCTATTTAATCCAGGGGCCATGACTAAACTCAGCACCATGTTGCACATACTGAAAATACTAACCTGTTAGATTTTTACAGACCACTGCAGGAAACTGGATATTCTTCACTTTCTCAGTTATTTTTTGGCTCACTGGGTTATATGACTAATCCCAAGTAAAGGTGCTCCCAAAGCCTAACAGTGCTGTTCTAACCCAATTAGTCAGGAAAACAAAACAATAGTAGCAACAAAGAAAAAAAAATATGTGTTTGAGCTCTCATGTATTTTTTTTCATTTATTTATTTAGCTTATTTTTATAGAGAGCATGATGTGTTTTAGAAATTGTTTTAAGTACTCAGGATACGTCGATAGAAATCCTTCCTTACGAGCTTCCATTCTAACAGAAGGAGGGGGGGATTTGAGGGCAAACAAATCATAAGTGTCATGATTTATAAAATAGAGGAATCAAGACAAGAGAGTGTTAGGGAAGTTGCAATTAAAAAAATTATGTTTTTTTAAAGATGACAGCTCACTATGTTGCCCAGGTTGGACTTAGAGTCCTGGGCTCACCAATTCTCCCGCCTCAGCCTCCCAAGTAGCTGGGAACAAGTGCACACAATTATGCCCGGCTAAAGTTGTTATTGTAAACAGATGGTAAGGATAGGTTTCACCAGATAGGTAAGAACTGGACAGCAATTCCAAGTAGATGGAGAAGGAGGTCATGTGAACATTTGAGGCAAGAGCAGCAGATAAAGCCAGTTCCCAGCATGCCTTGTGTGTTTGAAAACTAGGATGCAGATGAGGGTGGCTGTAGCAAGGTGAGCAAAGCGGGAACGAGTAGGAGGTAAGGTACGAGAGATACAGAAGAGAAGAGCAAGTGGGGCTTTGTCATCGTGTTCAGAGCTCATTCAGTCTTTATCCTAAGTGAAATGGGATTCACCACAGGGTTCTGGCAAAAGAGTAACAAGATCTGGTGCACATTTTAAAATAAATGCTCTTGTTACTGATAGAAGAAGTGACTTGAAACAGGAACACTATTTGCCAGCTTTTGTAGTAATCCAGGTGAGAGGTGATGGAGGGTCTCAGGAGGTAGCTGCCCATGGAAGTGGTTGGATTCTGGGTTCTTTCTGGGAGTAGAAGCAGCAGGAATTACTGACAGGTTGAATGGGCATTGTGAGAGAACAATTAGAGAATGACACAACCTTTTTGAGTTTCAGTAGTAGTAACACCCTTCTTTATCTATTTCACAATGTTATTGTGACAAACAAGCATACATCTGTAACTTTTGTAAAATCAAATTTATAATTTTATTGCAGATGTACTATCTTTGGATTTCTAAGTCACATTTTAACATTTGAAAGTGGACAGAGCATAGAACATTTTCAGCTAACTGGAACACTCACAGTGGCAATAGATTTTACATTTGACTTTAACTTTGAAATGGAAAATAAACTGGGACCAGAGATTTAGTTACTAGAAAGTAGATTCCAAAAGTTGGGATCATTTTTATGGCTAAGAAATAAACTGATGATAACTGACGTTCATAGTGGTGACTACAAATATATGTTAACTCAGAAGAGCTATCTATTATAAACAGCACCTGAATGGGGTTTATATTCAGACCTAAGACCATCAGACATTTAATAAAGCTGAACACTCCCTGAGCCAGACATTCCAGTTGTTGAGGTCTTACGTGCAGATTTTACTCAAATTGACTCATTACTAGGAGTTCACAAAAGACAGTGAAGTGTAATCATAAGTCTTTTCTTACTATCCTAGTGGTTGCAAATATCTTTAGGTAATTCATCTTGGGAATTTTCTTAAAGAAGAAAAAACCCAAAATTTGGTATTTTGTTATTTTATCATTAATCATTTTTTTTACATATTTAGTGGAACAATTCTGTCTTTTTCAAGGATTCACTTTAATATACTGTCCAAGGACTATTGACAACAATAGATACTTTGGTGCCCATATAATGCTATCTCTTTTTTACATTTTATTTTACGCATTAAACAAATTCACAGGTAACATAAGTTATGCTCCGAAAATGACTGTTGATTTTGTAAATTCTTAATGTTTTTGCAATACAGGCAAAAAAATTCTCAATGCAGCAAATTGTATGAGGTTCAGTAATATACACAAAGCAAGTCAACGGGCAACATGGTAACTATGAAGCTTTGGCTTCTCTTGGTGTTATGATGTTTCATGGTACCTGTGGCCTCTTAGAGAAGCCACTGATGGGCTCTTTATCTCATGTACAAAAGGAACTATCAAGACCTCACCTGTCTCAAAGCAGGAGCCTAGTTTTTCCCAGTGGACCCTCTAATTCTGTGTTGAGGATTTTCTTCAGAGTTGAATGCTATGATTGATACTTTCTTTTTCTATGACACAGCACAATAAATTGATGACTCTGGCCATATAAATAGAAATGTCCCATCTGCTGTTATGTACAATTTTTATTTTACATTCCATCATCAACAAAATGCTGTAACAGCAGTGTCAACTACAAGAATGACTCTTGAAAATTTTTTTCTGTTTCCATTTCCACTCAATAATGCATTTTAAATCTGTATCCTTTACTTGCTTTTTCTTAGATTCATCAATGTTTAAGCATAAGCGTTTTATCAGCTCTGGTTTGGGTTTCTAATCACAGATGCTGCATCCCTGCTTAGTTTCTGTTTTAAAGATTAATACCACTTAATATTCCTCCTTCTTTGTATAATGAATAAATTAATACATTCTCCCCAAATCTTTGTAATTTATTCAGGAGAATAATCACACACTGTTTAATTCAGAGAGAAGTCTTCAGTCATTATAACTCTCCTTAACAAGCTATTTTTCTGAGTTTTTGGAATTTTGAGGAAATGCATGTTCTATTATAGGAAAATAGTTATAATAACTATTAGTCCAAAGGTTTTTTTTTTTTTTTTTTTTTTTTTTGGTAAGAATTGTGAGCATGGTTTCAAAGCTCCCAGTATCTTGGTGTGCTTATCATGTGAGTATAATTTTCAGTTATTCTTTGAAGGGTGATTTTAAAGTAGCTTATTTGAATAATTTGAAGACACAAATTCAATATAAAAATTGAAAAATAAATAAGGAAAATGGATTTTTCTACTAATAATTCTAAGGCAAAATGACAGTGTGCTTTGAGAGGCTATACAGTTTATTGGGAGAAGCACTGGACAAGACCTGAAGGGTTCAGTTCCCTGTTGGTCGGCTTCATGACTCAGCCAAGTCACTTAACTACTATAGGCTTCATTATCACCAAAAGTCCTTCTGACTGGACTGTTTTGTAAGTCTATTCTTTTATTCACTGTGTGTTACAGCTCGTCATTTCATTTTACTTCAAGCTTTACTTAACGTTTTCTCACTCTGACCCCTTCTTTAAATTATACTTCCCACTGGCTTTTATTATAATGACTGCTCTAGTTGTCTATTTGATAATTATTATTTTGACTAAATAATGAAATCATTAACCAAATATAGTTGCACTGTTTCTCTTCATTTTTGAAGATACCAATTGGGGGATGCAATTCTGCATTCATGATAACCTCTAGCATTCTTTATAAAATAAATCTTTCCTATTGGATCCAACACTAGCTCACAGCCCTAGTGATTATTGTGTAGTTCAGTATGGAAGTGCCCAGGGCCCAATCCTTCCATACTATTTCTGTGTGTCATGTAAGCACACTCTAATGATTTTCCTATTACATCCTGTCCCCTGTGAGCTAGACCCACTCCTAAAGCATCACACACAGCTCAGTAAGTTGCTGGAGAAACTGCCCTCTGTGGAGATCCTAAAACTTTTAGTTCAATGCTTGGGATGATAACTTGAACTAATTACCTATCTGTTTCTAAATAATTATGAGGCCACATCCTTTCTGCTTCACTTACTTCTTTGTATCAGCCAACATAATAAGTAGTCCCATCTGTTAACCCAAACCATCCGGACCTCTAGACTCATCCCTGCCCTGCTTCATTCATTGCCTAGTCAAGTGTCCTTCAACCATTTTGCATTATTACCTAATTAAGGAGCCTCTTTAGATATTGTTTTTCCTAACTGTTGTCCCCACTCCTCGTCCTCCATGAAACTTTAATACCTGTAGATGTACTCTATATTGGTTAGTATATTGCATGTATGTATACAGTATATATGTGCTTTAGGAATAAAAAGAATAGGGTTTTTTTTTTTCACTTCCAAGAATCAATTTTTGTCTCTTTGAGGGCAATATCACCCTGATTGAGAATGTATTATAGTCTGATTATATCATCTTTTACCTCTTCACCAGCTTCCCATACCTTTCCCTTATATGCATATTTTGTTCTTCTAAATTTATTTTATTGCTCCTGGGCGATTTTGTTTTTTCCACTTTTGGTTATTAAAAGCAAGGCTTCTATGCACATTTGTATACATGCATCCTGGAACAGAGGTAGGAATAAGTGGAATTCTGTGGCCTTAGGGTATTTGTATCCTCATTTTTTCTAGATAGTGCCAAGCTGTTTTCCAAAGTGCTTGCATCAATTTATGCTCTTATCAGCAGTCTATGAGTTCTTTTGTTTTACATTCTTACCACCACTTGGGTTGTCTCATTTTTAAAATGTTATGTGAATAATGATATTTCATTGTTCTGAAACTGACATTTTCTTAATTACCAATTAGGTTAAGCACTTTTTAAAGAAGTTTATTGGTTATTTGTAGCTACACTCTTTTTTTTTTGAGACAAAGTCTTGCTCTGTCACTAGGCTGGGGTGTAGTGGTACAATCTCGGCTCACTGCAACCTCTGACTCTTCGGTTCGAGCGATTCTCCTGCCTCACCTTCCCAAGTAGCTGAAATTACAGGCATGCACCACCACACCTAGCTAATTTTTATTTATTTATTTATTTGAGACAGTTTCTCTCTTGTTACCCAGGCTGGAGTGCAATGGCGTGATCTCGGCTCACTGCAACCTCTGTCTCCTGGGTTCAAGCAATTCTACTGCCTCAGCCTCCCGAGTAGCTGGGACTACAGGCACGCGCCACCATGCCCAGCTAATTTTTGTATTTTTAGTAGAGACGGGGTTTCACCATGTTGACCAGGATGGTCTCGATCTCTTGACCTCGTGATCCACCCATCTTGGCCTCCCAAAGTGCTAGGACTACAGGCTTGAGCCTCCGCGCCCGGCCACCTAGCTAATTTTTGTATTTTCAGTAGAGGCGGGTTTCACCATGTTGGCTAGGATGGTCTTGATTTCCTGACCTCGTGATCTGCCTGCCTCAGCCTCCCAAAGTGCTGGGATTACAGGTGTGTGCCACCATGCCTGGATGTAGCTACACTCTTTTTTGGTGAAATACCTATTCAAGTATTTTGCTTTTTTTAAAATTTAGTTGTCTATAATCTTTGTGCATTTTAAGCGCAAGTTGTTTAGCCGTATGTGTTAGAAATATTCTCACTCCGTTAATTGACTTTTTATTTTCCTTATGATGTCTGTGGGTGGCTGTTTTAATGTAAATACATTTATCTTTTCCTTTATAATTAGTGATCTTTAAGTCTTATTTAATAAATCATTCCCTATCCAAAAGTCAGGAAGATGTTTTCCTATAATGTCTTCTGAAAATGTTTTCATTCAGTTTTTCACATTTTTTTGAAAAGGTGATTTTTTTCTGAACTGCAGAACCATCCCTACCATATTATAAGAGTCCAAATAAGCATAAGTCTGTTTCTCAGTGCTCTATTGTGTTCCACGGGTCTACTGACTACCACTATACAGTATGCACTGAATTAATTGCTGTAGCTTTTTTAGATAGGCCCTGATATTTTGAAGAATAAATCCTTCCATCTCATTTGACTTGTTCAAAAGTATGTTGGCTGTTCCTGGCCCTTTCTACTTCCACATAGATTTTAGAGACAGCAGTTTCCACCAAAACATGTTGGAATTTGATGGGGATTCTCTTGAATTCTAAATCAATTTGGAAAGAATAGAAATCTTCATTGAAGTGAATCTTCCAAACCATGAGTATGATATGTTTTACTCTTATTGTGTTTTTCTTTAATAACTCTCAGTAAAATTTTATGGTTTTCTTTGAAAAAGTCTTACATAGCTATGTTAGATTGATTCTTCAGTACTTAATTTTTTTGTTATTATAAATGGTGATATAATTTGGATCTGCGTTCCTGCACAAATCTCATTTTGCAATGCAATTCCTCAATGCTGGAGGTGGGACCTGGTGGGAGGTGATTGGATCATGTAGGTGATTTCTAATGATTTAGTACCATCTCCCTAGTGCTGCTCTCGTGATAAAATTCCCACAAGATCTGGTTGTTTAAAAGGGTGTGGCACCTCCCCCTTGCTCCCTTCCTCCTACTCCCAGCTTGTGAGACTTCTCACTCTGCCTTTGTCTTCTGCCACAATTGTAAGTTTCCTAGGCCTCCCCAAAAGCCAAGCAGATGCCGGAATTATGCCTTCTTTATAGCCTGCAGAACTGTCAGCTGATTAAACCTATTTTATTTATAAATTATCCAGTCTCAGGCATTTCTTTATAGCAGTGTGAGAATGGTCTAATACAGAAAATTGGTATCAAGGAGTGGGACATTGGTATAAAGATACCTGAAAATGTGGAAGCAACTTTGGAACTGGGTAATGGGCTGAGGTTGGAACAGTTTGGAGGGCTCGGAAGAAGACAGAAAGATGAGGGAAAAATTTAGAATTTATTAGAGATTTGTTAAATTGTTGTGATTAATATGCTGATAGTGATATGGACAATGAAGTCCAAGCTGAAGAGGTCTTAGATGGAGATGAGGAACTTATTTGGAACTGTAGCGAAGGTCACTTTTGCTATGCTTTAGCAAAGAGACTGGCTGCATTGTGCCCCTGCTCTAGGGATCTGTGGAACTTTGAACTTGAGACTGATGGTTTAGAGAATCTGAGGGAAGAAACTTCTAAGCAGCAAAGCATTCAAGCTGTGACCTGCCTGCTTTTAACAACCTATGCTTATATGCATGAGCAAACAAATGACCTGAAACTGGAACTTATATTTCAAAGGGAAGCAGAGTGTAAAAGTTTGGAAAACTTGCAGCCTGTCCATGTCATAGTAAAGAAAAATTCATTTTCGGAAAAGGAATTCAAGCAGGCTGAAAAAATTTGCATAAGTAAAAAGGAGCCAAATGTTAATAACCAAAACAATAAGAAGACTCCAAAGGCATTTTAGAGAACTTCGCAGCAGCCCCTCCCATCACAGCCCAGAGATCTAGGAGGGAAAATTCTTTCATGGGCCAAGCCTAGGGCCCCACTGCCCCATGAAGCCTTAGGACATGGCTTCCTGCATCCCAGCTGCTCCAACTCCAACTGTGACTAAAAGAGCCCCAGGTATAGCTCAGGCTCTTGCTTCAGAGGGTACAAGCTGTAAGCCTTGGTGGTTTCCATGTGGAATTAAGCCCGTGGGTATGCAGAGTGCAAGAGCTGAGGCATGGGAGTCTCTGCCAAGATTTCAGAGGATGTATGGAAAAACCTGTATCTCCAGGCAGAAGTCTGCTGCAGGGGTAGAGAGCCCTCATGGAGAACCTCTGCTAGGGCAATGCAGAGGGTAAATGTGGAAATGCCCACTGGGGCACTGCCTAGTGGAGCTGTGAGAAGAGGGCTACTGTCCTACAGATCCCAGAATGGTAGATCCACTGACAAATTGCACTGTGTGCATGAAAAGCTGCAGGCACTCAATGCCAGCCCTTGAGAGCAACTAAGGGGGCTGAGCCCTGCAGAGTCACAGGGGTGGAGCTTCCAAGGCCTTGGGATCTTACCTCTTGCACCAGTGTGCCCTGGATGTGAGACATGTAGTCAAAGGAAATTATTTTGGAGCTTTAAGATTGACTGACTGCACTCCTGGGTATTGGACTTGCATGGGGCTTGTAGCCCCTTTCTTTTGGCCAATTTATCCCTTTTGGAATGAGAGTATTTACCCAATGTCTATGCCCCCATTGTATCTTGGAAATAACTAATAACTAACTTAATTTTTATCTTACAAGCTCACAGACAGAAGGAACTTGCCATGTCTCAGATGTGACTTGAAATTGTGGACTTTTGAGTTCATGCTGAAGGAGTTAAGACTCTAAGGGACTATTGGGAAGGCATGATTGTATTTTGAAATGTGAGGAGGACATGAGATTTGGAAGGGGCTGGGGTGGAATGATATGGTTTGGATCTGTTTCCATCCAAATCTCATGTTGAAATGTAATCCCCAATGCTGGAGGTGGGGTCTGGTGGGAGGTAAATAGATGATGCAGGCAGTTTCTAATGGTTTAGCACCATCCCCTCGTGCTGTTCTAATGATAAAGTTCTCAGAGGATCTCATTGTTTAAAAGTATGTAGCACTTTCTCCCTCTCTCTTTTCCTCCTGCTCCTACCATGCATGATGCCTCACTCTCCCTTTGCTTTCTATCATGATAGTAGGTTTTCCTGAGGGCTCCCCAGAAGCCAAGCAGATGCCAGAATTATGCCCATGGAACTGTGAACCAATTAAACTTTAAATTTTTTTTTCTTTATAAATCACTCAGTCTCAGGTATTTCTTTAGAGTAGTGTGAGAACAGACTAATACAAATGGTATATCAAAACATTTTATAAATTGCTTCTTTTTCTTTATTTTGATGGAGTCTCACTCTGTTGCCCAGGCTGGAGTGCTGTGGCATGATCTCGGCTCACTGCAACCTCCACCTGCTGGGTTCAAGTGATTCTCATGCCTCAGCCCCCTTAATAGCAGGGATTACAGGTACCTGCCATCACAGCAGGTGAATTTTTGTATTATTAATACAGACAGGGTTTCTCCATGTTGGCCGTGTTCGAACTCCTGACCTCAGGTGATCCCTCTGCCTCAGCCTCCTAAAGTGCTGGATTACAGGCATGAGCCACCATGCTTGGCCACGAATTTGCTTCTAATTGTTGATGACATGTAGGAATACAATTGATTTTTGTTTATAGATTCGTATTCACCCACTTTGCAATTTTCTCTTAGTAATTTTATTATTTTATATGTAGATTTTCTAGATGTTCCAAAGATATGACTATATAATATGCAAAAAACAGTAATGGTTATTATTTTTATATTATTTTTTTTGCCTGAATTTGCTGCCTAGGATCTCCAGAACAATGCCGAATGTCATTCCTAATCTCATGAGAAATTATTTGAAGATTTCACAATTTTCTATGATAATTGATGTATACTTTTTGAAGTTACTTTTTTCCCAAAATAAGGAGTTGCGCTAGGTTTGTGTTTTATTGTTGCTATCATTACTTTCATTCTACCACTGGCTATTTGATTTCTTGCTAACCCCAGTTCTCTGAGATGTTCAAGAAAAGTTACGGTTTTGTAGTTTATTCAAGTTTTTCTCATTGGTGGAGTGGGAGCAAGATTTGTTTTAAAATAAGTTTATTAAGGGATATTTTACATATCATATAATTTATCCTCTTCAAATGTATAATTCAATGATTTAAAAAAATTTACCAAGTAGTGTACTCATCACATTAAATCATTTTAGAACATTTTCATCATTCCAATATGATTCCTCATGCACGATTACTGTTAATCCCCATCCTCTACCCTCTCACTGCCCCGTCCCAGTAACCACTACTCTATTTTCTATTTTTATAGTTTGGAAACTGTTCCTGCCAGTTTTCTACATCCTTGGCAGGAGTATAACCTCTCAATTAGTTAGGATGTTTATTCACCTGTTTACAGATAAGTTGAAGTTTTTAGTTACACTGTTGACATGTCTTTACTTTCTATGTCTGTGGTTTATTATGTTGTTTCAGTATTCTAAATATTTAAGGCTGTTTTCATCTGTGTGCTTTATTATTTTCTCAGAAATGTGTTTAAAAAGTTCTATTAATTTCAAAGAGTTATTTAAATTATTTTCAATTGTGATTGTTTTGCCAATTTCTCTTGTTCTATCAATTTTATCATTATTTTGAAGTTGTTTTTAGAATGCATATGAGCCTTGTTAAATATCCCGAATGAGTTTTTTTTACTGATTAGGCAAGGACTTTCTTTTATCTTGATTATACTTTTTGCCTTTATGTACATTCTGCTTATACTAATATTCTAGCCTTTTAATTTCAGGCTTTCTGTGTCTTTGTGGTTTAGATGTATCAATTGCAAATAGCATATGATTAAATTTTTATTCTTTTTAATTCAATAAGAGAATGTTTATTTTAATAGGGGATCAATTCATTTTAAATCAGTATGATTACATATTTCCAGCACCTAGCTTGTTTTATGTTAGAAATATCTTTTTTTTGCTTCTTTATCCACACTTTTCTGCCTTTTATTGAATGTAGTTTTTTTTTTCTGTTATAATTATAGATTCACAAAAAGTTGCAAAGAACAGCACAGAGTGGTCCCATGTACCCTTTATTGCATTTTCCCCTGTGTTCATATCTTAGGTAATTGTAGAACAATATCAAGACCAGGAAACTGACATTGCTACAATGTATGTGTATTAGTCTATGCCATTTTATCACATGTAGATTTGTATAATCACCACAAGAATCAATATACAGAACTACACCATCACCAAAAGATCTCCTGTGTGCTTCCTGCCAATTAAAATCACACTTACCCTTGTCTCCCTGAACACCTCTAACCCCTAGCAATACAAATCTGCTTTCCATCTCTAAAATTTTGTCATTTTGATAATGTTATATGAATGGAATCATTCATATAACATTATATTATGAATATCCTTCATATAACATCATTTAACATTGAGATTGCCTTTTCTCCACCAGCATAGTGCCTTAAGATTCATCCAGATTGTTGCCTGTAGCAATAGCTTGTTCCTTGTATTGCTTGGTACTATTCTGTGAGATGGATATACCACAGCTTGTTTATCAAGCAGGGGGTAGAAGTTCAGGTTCTTCACTAGGTGATCAATGATACCAACCTGGCTGGCAGGGGAAGGGGTACCTTGTTACTGCTACAGACATCAGGGAGATGGGGGTGCTGATGGGTGGGTGGTGGTCTCATTACTGCTGAGAGGTCTCCCCACTCAGCTTCCTCTAACGCTACCCCTGTGGAAATAGGGAGGAGAAGGGTACCTTTTTAATGCAGTTGGAGGCTGAAGTTCAGCCTTTCCACGTGGCCATAACTGACTCTATGTGTATGCGTGTGTGTGTGTGCATGCGTGTGTGTGTGTGCGTGCACATGTGCGTGCACTCATTCACACTTCCTAGATTAGGATGAAAGTCCTGGCTCCTAACTTGTTCTTCTCTGCTACCATCCTGGGTGTAGGAGGAACAGCTTCATTACAGCTGGGTGAGGGTGGAAGACTAAGCTCCCACCTGGGACTTTGCTGAAAGAGTGAGGGTGGGGCCGCATTTTTCCCCCAGTAGTGTTTAATTCTACTGGGGTGGTTATCCAATGCAAGTTTTCTATTTTGCTAGGCTGCTCTCTTCCTGGTCCTTTGACTAGGGAGAACAGTCTGTTCTTTGAGCTTTTTTGTCTGCCCAATATTGACATTCTGGTTGTAGGCTTCTGATGGTTTGAGCTTTATTTAGTCCCCTATCTCCTCCAGTGATTTGGAAAGAGTTTATTTTCCTTTTTATATGTTAATATTTACCCCCAAATACGTGACTAATTCTAAAATATAGCAATATCTCTAGATCTTACCAGAGATCTTGGAACGCTTCTACTTTAACAATCAGATTCAATGTCTTGCATGTTATCACTGTCATGTATTTTGACTCTATCTTATTTGTAAGTTCTTGCAAATTTTAATTTTTGTTACAAGGTTCCTTATACTCAATGTTTATTTTAAATTCCCAATATGTTTGCCAATTTCTCTGTTCAGCATTGTTTCTTGCTTTCCTTTCCTCTCTCCTGATTCAATTACATTCTTGCTGAAATACATGCTTAATAGCTTTTTATTGATAGCAAATGGTGATGGTCTTTTTGTTTTTCTTTTATTCTGACAAATGTTTTACTCTAAGGTTTTCTCTGATCAAGAAGACCTTAATGTTCCCCTACGCTTGACTAAACATCAGACAGGCTTCTTCTTGACTTTAGGCCCCTGATCTCTGTTAAATAAAATTTGTAAGACGCCGTTGATTTGGACTAGCTCCTTCATGAGGCCCCATAGACAAGACCAAAATAAAGTTTAATCAAAGCAGCTGGGCTTCAGGAGCCCAGGAGGCTCTGTAACCAATTAACCAATTAAACCATAACCACTTAAATGGCCTCTGTACTTCACTTCTGTTTTCTCTTACTGCTGCCTGATCACGTCGTTGACTGTGGAGTTCTCAGAACCTGTTTGGGTTCTGAGGGTTATCTGATTTGCAAATTATTTTTTCCTTTTTTTTTGCTCCAAAAATCCATTTAATAGCTTGCCCTCGGATAGAGGATGTATCAGCTATCAAACTGATAAGAACAGATACTACGCTCGATCTTAGCCAAAAGGCCGAGAAGCGATTTTTCCTCTTAAAACTCAGTTAAATTTAAACTGTTTAAGGTTTTTCCTTCAACAGATTGGCATAGTTGGCAGAATTCAAAGGAGAGCTCCAGTGACCCCTAGAGAGCCTGAGGTGAGCAAGCGAAAGTAGCCCCAAAAGTCCATTGTGTCTATTGATCTCTCCTGGCAACTGAAGATTGTGGGCGAGTTCTTGCTCAGTTTCCAGCATTCACTAATTTGTGTTCTGAACTCTCTGGGCTTATTTGAGCAATTTGATCTGAACTAGGATCAGCAGTGGCAACAGAAACAAGATGAGGTTCTCCAGGAAGACCTTGGGTGTCTGACTGAATCAGACAGAAACTGGACTGGATCCAGAGCTGCACTGGAGTTAAGGTAGGATTTTTAAAGCAGTTGGTTTGGTAATAGGTTTGTTTCAATTCCAGGAGTTTAGAACTCATTTATCTGGAACTCTAGCCAATTTCATGTATGAGAAATATGAACCTGGGGTTAGGCACTATGGCTTACATCTATAATTCCAGCACTTGGGGAGGTGGAGGCTGGTGTATCTCTTGAGCCCAGGAGGTCAAGACTGCAGTGAGCAATGATTATTTCACTGCACTCTAGCCTGAGTGACGGAAGTGAGATCCTTCCTCTAAAAAAAAAAAAAAAAAAGACTCAATACATGTGCTTTTTACAAGAATGATTCAACCTTACTAGAAATAACTCAGAATTAAAGTGGCCATAGTGAGGAAGTTTTAAGTTGAATAAAATTATTTGCAGGACACATTAGAAAAAGAAGGATCAAAACTCCCACAAAAACATGTAATACACTTTAAATTAATATGCAGAGGTATCTAATAGATTAAATGAATCAAAAATTGCCCCTCTAAGTGATTCTTTACAGAAGGCAAATAAATGCTTAAGCAATAATTAGAGGACATGATGAAAAAGGAGTTTATTCTGACTGAATTAACCCTGACTGCTCCTTCTCCTTATCCATCATTACCCCAATACTCTGATTCCTCTTATATTTTTGCTCAATTATCATTTTTATCTTGAGCATAATTAAAAAGGGGAAGTTCAACAAATGCCTGGTTGCCTGCCATAACCGCTTAAATCCATGGTCTAAAGCTGAGATTAGAGCCACTGTAAGAGACTTTGCTATTCCAGAAGTAAATCCCCACAAGTTTACAAAGGAATTTAGAATTCTCATAGGAACTTCACATCTAGGACGCCCTGATGATTACCAATTTATTCACATGATATTTGGACCTGGTGAAGCTCGTAAATGGATGGTAACAGTATAATAGAAAGAACTTGAGCAGGAAATTAGACACCTTCTTCCCACATGAGGAGGGATGAAACGAGCTGTCACTGAAAACCAGTTAAATTCAATCCTTCCAGTTTTTCTACAGAAAATGGATTGGCCCAACACATACTCTTGCAAGCAGAAGAAAGATAAGCTGGTTTCAGATTAAAGAGCTCATTTAGAAACACCATTTGTAAATGGTGGGTTTAAAAATACAGCAAGGGAGTGTTTCCTTAAGAGACTGAAATGACATTAACTGCTTTATTTGTAAACGAACTTTGTCTTAAACTTAGCAGTCTGATTAAGAAACATAAACTGGCTGGGTGTGGTGGCTCGTGGCTGTAATCCCAGCGTTTTGGGAGGCCAAGGAGGGTGGATAACTTGAGGTCAGGAGTTCAAGACCAATTGGGACAACATGGTGAAGCCCTGTCTCTACTAAACATACACAAATTAACTGGGTGTGATGGCAGGCACCTGTAATCCTAGCTACTTAGGAGGCTGAGGCAGGAGAATTGTTTGAACCCTTGAGGTGGAGGTTGTGGTGAGCCAAAATTGCACCACTGCACTCTTAGCTGGGCAATAGAGCGAGACTCTATCTCAAAAAAAAAAAAAAAAAAAAAAAAAGAAAGAAAGACAAAAGAAACAAACTGGATGGGAAGTTGTAAATATGGCTGCATTAGTAGCTTTAGCTGAACATTTTGAGACAACTTTAAAACAAGAAAAAAAAATGCCAAAAACTAACAAACTTATGTCCCTCCAATTACAACTATTGCAGGGACTGGACCAAAGGGACTTTTTCATCCTTATTTTATCCTACAACCAAAAGACCTAGATTAAAAAAGTCTTTATCCCAATATGTCTGCCTTTATGGCAAACAAACAAAACACAGGAACAGAGATTATTTATTCTTCATGCTCATCTACCAGTAAGCCTCCTCCCTTTAGACCAAATTGGACTGCTTCCCCACTCAGAAGGGCAATATGGTGGTGATTCTAAAATGCCAGCTGGAAAAGAAGTAAAAGCTGTTCATGGAGTAGGAAGATGTGACTCTCCCCAACAGCAAACCAAGGGAACTTAGAAGGAGATGTCAGTGAAAAATGTCAAGGCAGAAGCCTTGGGAGGCCAAAAAGAAAAAGCAGAGCATGGCCCAGAAATGACCATGTGGGCCAGCTACTGGGAGCATGTAAAGGACGTACAGCAGGTGTAGGGCAAGATCTGGATTCTTCAGGGGCAGCTGGAGAATTCCATCCTGAAGAATGCCTCAAACCAAGCCATGAGCCAGGTGGGGAGCAAGTAGAATGTGTAGCTGGTCAAGCTCTGGCAAGAGCTCAGCAAGGAGCTGGTGAAGCCAGAGGCTACATGTCAGGAGGTGTACATGTGGGAGGCCAACAGAGGAGGAGTCCTAGAAGTCACAGGTCATAGTGAAACATCTCAGAGATACTGTAGAGAAGCTAACAGGGGAACATAAAAATTCAGATCAGGTGAGGGAATGCACCTAGCATCTGGAGGTGAAGCTAAAGAAGCACCTGGAAGCCACAGCACTGAGCCAGAACTACATCAAAGAGGTGGTAGGGTTGAGGCAACTTTAGATAGACTCTCAATCTCAGCCAGATGCAGCCAAGAGTGAAGCCCATAACTGAAAGGAAATGCTAATTCAGCTAGTGCTGAATGGATATGATTCCGTTAGAATGCAATTAGAATGATATCTATATGATTGATCCAAGTCAATGTTTATGATGATCTATGTCATAAACAATGCAATGCCCCTGATTTGAGAAACAAAATTGGTATCTGAAAGAATGTAAATTCAGTGTTATGCACAGACTCATGCAGTGCCTGGATGGCCACCTGGTCCTCCCTGAGTCCTGGAAGCTTCCGCTGTTAAGAGCTTTGCACTCTACAACTCATGTAATAGGCAAACAGATCCAAATTTTGAAAAAATGTTGGTGGGGTGACAAATTTAAAATTGTTAGAATAGTTTGTGCTCAATTTTTGGTTTGCCAAACTCGTAAGCCTTGGAAGACAATCAAATCTCTGGTGGCACTTTTCTGCTACCTGAAGGACCGTTTCAACATTAACAGTGGGATTTCATTCAATAACCACATTAAACAGGATACAAATACATTAGTGCTCCCTTATCTGCAGTCTTCCTTTCTGTGTTCAGCTACCTATGGTCAACCACGGTCCAAGAATAGGTGAGTACATACAGTACCACATTCACATAGCTTTTGGTGCAGTATATTGTTACAATTGTTACATTTCATTATTGTTAATCTCTTACTGTACCTAATCAGTAAGTTAAATGTTGTCATAGGTGTATATATAGGAAAAAACATGGTTCATGTAGGATTTGATACTACCCATGGTTTCAGACATCCTTTATGGGTCTTGAAACATCCTCCAATGATAACAGGGCGGGGCTACTGTATGTTCTTGTATTGGTCTGTGTTTGTGGTTGAATAGCTTTTCTGCATAGGAAAGTTAATGCTATAATAGGAGCCAAGAAGCTATCAAAATGTGTTTATTAAGTAACAAATATTCATGAAATTTCAGAGTCATTTCTAAGTAAATTAAAATACTAAAACATTAACTGTTGAGTATAAGTTTAAAATATATGTATTTTGGCATCTTGTTTTTATACAGCAGAGAGAAACTAAATATATTTGGGTCTGTAAATAAACATGGAAATTGTGTTATGAGAAAACATGTTTCTAAAAATTATAAAATGGTGCTCACCTACCAAATGCTGATATGAAACATTTCAAAATGGCTTACTTCCTAGGTTTTCACTGGAAGTCTAGGTTGCTGAGAGTTAGAAATTCTAATCAATATATGGCAATTGAGAATAGAGATGATAAGGCAAATAACTCCTTATGTGAGGAAACTGGGATGTAATTTTGGTAAATGAAGCTTACATAAAGGATGCGTTTTTATTAGGGGAAAAGGAGAGTAGTAGTAGTTTTTGTCCTGGAGTGGAGTTCCAGGGTGAGAGGAAGGGAATGTACAGGACAAACAGCTGAGAGGATAGGAAGGTTTAGAGATGAAAGCTTGACCAAAAGAAGAGAATTGTTAAAAAAAATTTGTAGGCGCCTATTGATTTGGACCTTAGTCCTGCACGAGACTCTGCAGACAGAACCAATATGAGGTTAAACCACAGTTGCTGAGCTTTAGGTAATTGTGGGAGGTTCTGTAACCAATCAACCAATTAAACTGTAACCACATAAGTTGTCTCTATACTTCACTTACATTTTCTATAATTGCTGCCTCATCACGTTGTTCACCAGAGTTCATAGAACCTATTCTGGTTGTGAGGGCTGCCTGATTGACAAATCATTTTTTTGTTCTTCCTCAAACTTGATTAAATTTAAACCTAAGATTCTCCCTTTTCCTTTTCCTAGAACATTCTTTAGAAAAGTTGTAATTGAAAATTCTTTCTCTGCCCTTTAAGATGTAAATATTCTTCCAGGCTCTTGCCAGTTTCTTAACTCAGGAATGTCTTTCTAAAGAACTTGGGAATTGTCCCTCTGAAAAATACTCATCAAGTTGGGAGCCATCCCTCTGAAATGTACTCATCAACGTCAAATGTACTTAACAAGTATACTCCATCTTCCCAGTTTCTGTGGGGAGGGTAGGAGCCTAACTTCCACAATCAACAATTAGCAAATACATATGGCCTAATAAAATTGACCAGCTTCCCTACTGACATCCTGCAGTTTTCTTCCACTAGTTCATCCCAGTGCTTAGAAAGTTCGCCTGCTGTTAGTTTCAGCAGAGTTGTGTTCATTCTCTTGCAATAGTCTTGTGTGAAGGCTTTGCTTATTTAATTCCATCTGATGTAATTTCTTTAAAAATTTTATATTTGACACATAATGTGCACATTTATGAGGTATATTTCCATTCATGTATACAATGTGTAATGATCAAATCAGAATAATTAGCATATCACTTCAAACATTTAGTTTTTTGTATTGAACATTCAAAATCTTCTAGTTATTTGAAAATATACAATAAATTATTAACTATAGTCACCCTACAATATTACAGAACACTAGAACTCATTCCTCCTAGCTAGTTGTAATGTGACAAATCTTCATGTGTTTATTTCATTGTTCTGAATGACAGGTTAACTTAGAAAACTATTTTTCCCTCTCTACATTAAAGATACAGAAAATAGCACATGCTAATAATTTTTAATTTGTTTTTGAAGCAAATGCCATTAAGGACACACATCTCAAAAATTTTTTATTGTAAAAAATATGTAAAATAAAATTCACCATTTTAGCCATTTTAAAGTATACAGTTCTGTGTCATTAAGTATATTTACACTATTGTACAATTTTCAGCATCATATATCTCCAGAACTTTCCAACTCAAGTTCTCAACTAAACTTTCACTGTTCCCAACTAAAACTCTGTACCTATTAAACATTAACTTTCAATCTTACTCCTCCAACGCCTTGGTAATCACTTTACTATTTTCTATTTTTATGAATTTGCGTACTCTAGGTACTTCATAAGGGGAATGATACAATATTTGCCCTTTTGTATCTGGCTTATTTCACTTAGCATAATGTCTTCAAGGTTTATCCAAGTTGTAGCATGTTTCAGAATTCCTTTATAAGGCAGACTAATATTCCATTGTATGTGTATACTACATTTTGTTTACCCATTCACCCACTGATGGGTGATTGGGTTGACTGCAATTTTTGGCAATTGTGAATGAGGCTGCTATGAACATGGTGTACAAACACTTTTTTGAGACTATGCTTTCAATTCTTTTGGATATATACACAGAAGTGAAATTGCAGTATATATTCGTATAATGTTGTCACTCACCTACTTTTCAGGACTGATTTTCCTTTCAGACTATTCTTCCAGCCATACTCTTCTTGTCTTTGAACTTTTCACATCTCCTATACCCAGAAAATGCCCTCACACCTTTCACTCCAATCTCTTTTCCCAGTGGCTAATTACTAATCAATTCTCAAGTTTTAATAGAAAAGTCATCTCTTCAGTGATGACTCCTCTGCTGACCTCCTAATTCTCCTAGTTGCAAGTCTTTGTAGCAGACTTTATGGCCCTCTTTTTGACATTCATCACACTTGTTATGGCTTCTTTAATATTTATTTCCCTCATCTTATTCTGAATTATCTAAGGTCAGGAATTGGTTTACCATCGTCTTTGTCAAAGCCTACCCTACAATTTCCCTTCATGCATATGCAATGACTTTGTGATGTATAACTTGGCTAGGTTGAACTATAGTTCCCAGAATTCTCTTTCTAGCATATTTCTGGTTCAGGAGGGCTATAAGGGAGATTCTGTCTCCAGAGCTGGACTGTGGAAGGGAGATTACAGCCATTTTGCAGCAAGCACATGTTGTTGCTGCTGATCTACTGACTTGCTTTCTTGCTGTGAAGCAGCAACTGAGCCAGTGCATGTGTCTGGTCTCCATGAAGAAAGTTCTAGCTTCTGCAATATTCTCTTGCCACCAAGGTCAGAAGCAACAAGAATGGACTTAGGTTTCATTCTGCCCTTGTAGGATACTAGACTTCTCTTAATCTTCCTTTCCTGCCTGCTTGCCATGTAGACTTCAAACTTCAGCCTCAGAAGCTTGAACCCTTCTCTGGTTGAACCCTTGCTGAGACAGAGCAGATTGTTCTTTTCCTTTGTAGCTAATATAAATAGGACATTTACTTGTTAACTTATGTGTCAGCTGCTTCTTCCAGTAGAAGCATAACATCACAGTTAAAAGCAAAAATCAGGAAAAAAGTGGCTTCTGTTTTGATCCTGCCACTGACACTTACTAGCTTTGATTCAGATCCCTCATCTGTAGAATGGGAATATTTAGGATATCTACCTGATAAAGTTGTTGTAAGGATTAAAGTATTACTTTTATAGATCAGTGCCTGGCATATATAAGTAGTATATGAATTTGGTAAAAATCTAATTTAAAAAATGTACTGTAAAACTTTCATGAGAGCAGGGATCTTTTCCTCTTGTTCAGCACTTGAAGAATGCCTAGCACATGGTTAGATGCTAGAGGCTTGACTCACATTGAATACCTTCCTGTATAATCCCAATCTCAAGGGCTAACAGTTTTAACGTGTGCTCTTTCTTTGTTTCTCAGTTTTTCGCCCATCTAATATGTCAAATATAGCATACCCCTTTCAGTAATACTGGGGCCACTAGAACATGATTCTCACTCTGAGATGAGGGGCTGATTCAGAAACCTGGAATCCTGGAGTAGTGGAAGATGAATTAAAAAATCTCTACAGGTGATTCTATGTATCCTCTTATATGATCACATCTTCCTCAAGGATGTTTTCTTTGGGCCATGGTCAATGGCATTAGACTTTCCACAAAGAAGTGAGCCTTGTGAAATGATACCCTGCTTAATAAATACAAGTGCATTCTCTTCTTTACTATTCAGTGGCATGCCCTAACCAATTGAAGTTCATAAGCTAAAACCACAGATGCTTATTTTGTTTATTTTTGTAATAGAAAATGATTTATTAATAATTCACTCTCAGAATTTCTCATTGCATTTTTTTTTCTAAATTTTTTTTTTCCCTTTTCAAGTTTGTCTTAAGTTCATTTCCTGACTGTGGAACACCACAATATGTTGATTGTATAAATTTGTCAAAATTAACATGACCCAGTCAACTCTCCTTTTAGTAGCCTATGTTCATCCAGAGGCTCTTTTATTAGTCATTAAACATCCCAAATCAATTAGTTTCTGAAACAGTTTTCTATTCTCATAATTGAGTTTTAAAATGACGGTCTTTAACAATATCCAATATTGAGAATCTAATTTCAATTTCAGTACTGTATCATAGGAAAATGTCATCGAAATAAATAAAAGAACTTGCCCACACATTAACATTTAAAAAATTGCTAACAATCTTAACACCATGCCATATATAACTGAGACTTTTTATTTGTAGCCTAGTACTGTCTATTAAAACTTTCTGTATAGAGTGAAAATAAAGCTCCTCTCTGGAGATTACTGCTTCTGTTCTTAGCAGTTCTTTGTTGAAAAGAAAATTATCAGGTATTCAGTCACTACATTATTTCTCTGTTCCTCGAGTTGTGAGTGAAATAATTCTAACCGAAATTGAATCTAATGAGAAGTGTTGTCATTTATAGTGTTTACTTAGATTTAATTCTCAATAATCTACATGAAGCGAATCTGCTTCATGCACTCACTATGGGAAACTATATCCTGAGAACTTCACTATTTATTGTGGTTTCTGGCCATTTTCTTGGCCCCAGCTAATATGTGCTTAGGGAAGGAAATCTTACCTGGATATTTGCATAAAGCAAGACAAATAGAAAGATAACCCTGTTTAAATAAAGCAAATATAAATTATTTTTGAATAACCTATTGATTTGGATTATCTATGGCCTTTTTTCCCTCTATTAACCTAGCTAATTAAGTGTACTTGCTTAAAGGGCTCATTGGAGCTTATATTTATCTTGTGCAGTTTCTCAGTTCTATTCATTAGAAACGGAAGAAGACACATTTATCTTGGTTTTATCTTCAAGTGGAAGGTTTCTTATTTGCTAGATAATTTAGGGAAAGAGAAAGAATACAAGAATCCAGGCCAAAAGAGTATGATTCCTGTGACTTTAAAATATATGTATCATTTTTCTCCTTATAGAAAAAATTCTAAGTAGTTTTTATTATGTTTCAAAGGAATGTAAAAGGCTTATCCAGTGACTTCTCAAAAATGCCATGAATTTCTCAGTCTTTTGTTGAACCTACAAATATTAGATTCCTCCCTATGGCCAAAGCTGCCTTTTGCATCCCAACATGTTAGGTTACGTTCCCCAGAAATAGATCCTGAAATGAGGTTTGTGTGCAAGTGACTTATTACAGCAGTGTTCAAGATAACCTAGAAAAGGATGGGGGCCTGGAACAGAGGAAGAAGCTAAAGAAGAGTGAGGTCTCAGGCAAAATTCCATGGAGAGCAGCTTCACCTTGATCCTTTGGTGGATTGCTGGGTATAGGATACGCCTCAGAGTTGTCGCCAATCAAGGCAAGGGAGCTGGGCACTCATAGTCCCATACATATTAGTAATTGGCTAATGGCTGATCCAAGTGAACATAAAATCCCAAGCACTTCCAACTCTGTGTGTCTGGAGGCAAAGTGGCTCCAGTGACCTGAGGGCAGTCCTCTTCCTCCAAAGGCCCTTCCTGTTGAAAGCATCCCAAAGCTGGGGGTGAGTGTGCATGAAAATGATATAATAGAGATCCTAGGAGATCCAGGTGGAGCACTGATCTTGTTTACTCCAGTATGGTGCTACTTGGGCTTGAGGTGTGACCCTGACACACTCTCTCACCACTCTTTCTTATCTCAGAGAAATCTTTTCATGGGGGAATAGAAAAGGGACAGAAAGTTTTTCCTGAAACACTTATATTCTTTTCTTGGGCATGGCTCCCCCATGGTCCAGATTTCCATCTGCTAAACAAGGTGGGCCTATGGAAGAGTCCATTTTCCTTGATGCCAGGTGCAAGGTAAATCAATTCTGACCCCAACTGTATTTATGAACTTCTGCTACATAGAATAAGCTCCCATTCTTTCCCTATCAAAAGTCTGAACTCTGTGGCAGTTCTTGGAGGGATTGATACATATTCCCTGAACAGGGAGCTCCCAGATTCAGCCATGTTCCCATTCAAATTTCCCGCAGGAACTAGGGGCTGGTAGAGGCTTTTGGCTTAAAGGAACTGAACAATGATTACAGTTGAACCTGGTTCATATGTCTGGGTTTTCTACCTTACATCAGAAATCCATCCTCAGATTCCAGACACACTTCTGTAATCTGAGCTCCCAGGTGCCTGGAAGCTTTCTGCATCCTCTCCCAGGTGTGAAGAGAGAGCAGGGTTACTGTCAGTTGATATGAATGTGTTCAGGATTGTGATTAGCCTCATTTTTAATTGTTTGACATCTGAATTGTGCTCAGAGCTCATATTGGGCCAATTTAAAAATATTCTAATTATCATCTCTGGTCCAGAGTGACTTTTGATTCCTCTTGAGATTGAGTGATTTTTCTGGATACCAGGAAGATAAATTATAATATGTCAGAATATTGTGGCCCTACTAAAAATAAAGATAGCAAAATGGTGGGGCGTTCCACTTCATGCTCTGACAGGAATTTTCTAAGGATGCAACACCGTTGCAGGATAAAGTCAGTATGATGAGATAGTCACAGGAGTTGGGAATTGAGTATTCTCATTAGGGTTACAGGGCATATCTCAAAATCCAGAGGCTTTTCCCTATCACAATCTTTCACATTTTGGAACTTATTGTAAGCAAAAAATTAATAATTGTTGTGTTTTATTTATCATGCTTTTTGCATTATAACAGCTAGAATTGTCCTAATAAATAAGCAATGATTATATTCCTTTACTTTTGATGAGTCTAAAGAAAATTGACTCATGTCACCATCTGTTTAAGCATCCATAAGTATACCATCCAAGTTATGCAATATTGTCTATCCAGCATGCACAGATGATAGGCAATAAGTTTTTGATTGACTTTCTGTTCTTTTTTTCTTTTAGCTACTAAAAATGCATTCAGCATCCCAGAAGTATGTTACAGCCAAAATTCAAAAGTTTCTCTGCAGGGGTTGGTATAGTATGCTGTAGTATTTAGAATTTTATGTTTCTACAAGAATCTTAATGCCCCTTTTCTGCCTGCTGTCCCAGTATAATGTTTTCTTATATTACCATCTAGGCTTTATATCTAAAAAATAAGATATAATCTCATGTGACCTGATTACTGAAGTATGAGATGACTTCTCATCAGGCTACATGAGATTACATCTTTTTTAGACAGAGAGCAAGTCCCTTTAGACTTCAGCATCTTATGGTGGGAGTTAGCTGAAGATAGACACCTTTTTGAGAATAATACATATAGGATTAATGTTCTGTGGAAATTGGAAATTTCTAGTTTAAACTATTACAGTTAACTAATGTATTTCTTGAAAGAAATGTCATCTAACAATGGGCATGGAGACTACCAGATTTCTACCAGGATCATTGCCAAAATGCCAAAAAGTAGGATTTAGTCCTGAGTAGACGGCTGTACCAGAATTTTAAGTTCTCCTGGATGAAGGCTGAACTTGGCAGACTATGCAGAAGGCCATGCAGTTTCAAGTGTGCCATATCCTTAATGCCTTGTGTCACTAATCTATTCTTTCACAGATAAGTCGCTATCATTCATGCCACATGGGTTGAAAATTAATACAGCTACCATGGCCAGTATTGAATAGAAAAACAATTAGAGGCTAAGCCAAAGATGGATCATGTGGTCAGGCCAAGTACTTATGCACTGAGTTGGTTTAAACTTTGTCCCATAATGGTCTTCCATGTTGTCATCTATTGGCAAATGGAGCCACTGGAAGGCTTCCATAGGGATGGATAAAGGTGAGCTTATAAAAAGCGTGTAAGTCATTATTCCTCATGGTAAAATCCAGAAGACTATATGATCTATTGCTTCAGTTCTACATGAAGCCTCTGAACCTCCCAGCCTAGAACCCATAGTGACAGGAGAAAGCATTTATTAAGCACTTGTGATGTGCTAGGCACTGTGGTAAGTGCTTTACATATATTATCTGATTTTTTCTCACAACAACCCTGAAAGATGTTTTAAAATTTATTTTAAAAGTAGAGAACAAAAGCTTAGGGAGGTTAAGACATTTGTCAAAGTCAGACAAACAGAACCTGGTGAAAGCAGGTTTCAAAGCCAGATCTGTTCAATTTCAACTCTTATGCTGTGCTGACTCCTTAAACTCGTAACTTTCTTTTAAGGCAATATTTTTATGTACAAAAGTATGGCCTGGAGTTTTTAAAAACCAACCAGAACTCCAATAAAACACAATGTATTAGACCAAGTCATTTGGCTTATTAAGACTGTACTAAAATGTATCTCCTAATAGTTTTCATGCTATCTCTACGTTTGTCTCAAGGTTTTAAATAAAAAGAAATTGCCCTTTTCTTAATTAGTATTTAACTTTCTTTTCAGAACAATTTGGGAAGTTTTCCTTTTTGGACTCAAATAGCTTCTCCTATGACTTGTCTTCCATCATCTCTGGACTCTTGACACTTTCTGTTAGTTTCCATGGGAAGGCTTAAATTCCCCTGCTGTTATTTTCTGAACATTTTTAAACGGGCGTATAGCACATTTTAATTAATTTTACCCTGCCTTATTGCTTTGCTATACACATTTTCTATTGCTTGAAAAACACATTATTTTGTCATTGTCATTTCAGCCTATATGCAACCTCGGTAGCCATTTCATTAGTCTTTTTCAAAATTCATTTTTTTAAAAAGCATATCCAAAGGTAAAAACAAATTTTACAACCATCAAAAAATTTCCTCAAAATGTTGGTCTTTGGAAACATAGCTTTATGAAACTTGACATTTTTCTTTTATTAAATGTAGAAACAAGTATTGGTGCTAAGAAAATCAATCATTTATTTTTATTCCATATCTAATATCTGGGAGGAATTTTCACAAAAATTATATTCTTTTGTAACTTTTAACTACAAATTAACCCCCATCTAAGCATGTAGAGGAAACATTCAAAACACTTCTGAGCTTTTGGAGACAATGACCTTTTAGTAAAGGCAAACTTCAGTCAATATCAGTATCAATGCTAATGAAGATTTTGTTAACCAAAACACAAGACACACACACACACACACACACACACACACACCCCTTTCCCTATAACTGCTAGCTGCTTGCAATTCCCTGGGCTACATATTGCATCATTGGAGAATTAGAGATGAAGAATAAAGGAGTGTGAGCAAGTATGGATGACTCCTGGATCTAGCTTGGTTCACTGGATTGGATAGTGGTACCAAAAGTAAAGATAGATAATTTTAGGAAGAATCAGTCTTATTAGATGGGAAAGAATATGAGCTCAGTTATTTTTATGTTAATCTGAGATGCTTGTGAGACATTCAGGTAGGGATATTCCCCAGTGTGAAGCTCAGAGAGTCATCATGAGCAAATGTAGATTTTCTCATTTCTACCATAGAGGGTGTGTATAAGGTATCCATAGCTATTATAATGCTGCATAACAACAAAACTTCAGTGGCATACAATAATGAACACTTGTTGAATTTATATCTGTGAGACTTGTCTGGCCTCATTCTCTGTCTGTGATTCTCTGAGAGCCTATTTAGAATGCTTTTGGGTGAGATCACTAGGAAGTCTTATCACATGCTCTCCTTTTTCTAGTAGCTGCTCTGCTTATTCTCAGGGCAATGAGTGAGGGACTAGAGCTTCCAAGCCAATTCATATGAATGCTTTTAAGCTTTTCCACTCATTATATTGGCTAACATTCCACTGGGTAAAGCACGGCTAGGTCCACAGTCAGAGTGGTAGTGTTTTACAAGGTTACATGACAAATGGTCTGAACATAAAGTGTGAACTATTAATGCAATAAATCTACCATAAGATGATTGTTAGCAACAAGAGTTTGTGGAATTATCTAAGGAGACTATATATAATTAGTATGAAAGTGACTGAGGATAGAACTCTAAAGGAAACTAAATATAAAAGAATATAATAAGCAGTAAATGGTCAGGCTCAAAAAAGATAAGAAATATGTTATCTAGAATCTAAAGATAATAGATACATCTAATCAGGCAGTAATAAATAAGGTCAAGTGCATGAGAAAAGTACAACAAGATTGGATTAATACAGATGCATTGAATTAGGAAGTATGAGGTAATGAGTGACCTTTTGAGAGAAGGTTCACTTGAGTAGCTGAGCATAGAAAAGGAAGCAGATTTCAGTGAGATGGAGGAATGGATGATAGGAGCATAGAGGGATAGAGACAGCAACTGAAAACTACCTGTCTTTAAACATATTTTTAGAAGATGGGAAGGAGGCAGACCATAGCCACATTCAGGAAAAATGGAAGTTTATTATTTTTTAATTATGGGAGAAATGAGCTTAATATACATTCATGGAAAAGGAGATAATAGAGAGAAGATTAAAGTATAGAAGAAGTAGAGACTGAATTGTTAGTGGGAAATAAGAAATAGGCTTGAAGAAGATCTGTCATGGATATAGATGGGGAGATAATAAATGAGGTAGATCATGGCTTCTGGAGGAAAGAAAGCAAGAATTGAAAAAATATGGATACAATTTGTATGTGGAAAAAATATGGAACAATTTTTTATTCTCCTTAGAAATTTTTGAGGGTTACATTTCAGTTCAGTGTTCAGCCAGTTATTATTTGCATTTTATTCTTGAAGAGTTTTATTGAAATACAACTTACAAACTACAAGTAAATAATTTTTAGTAAGTTTATAGAGTTGTACAAACATTACAAGAATACAGTTTTTTAAATTGTACTTTAGGTTCTGGGGTACATGTGCAGATCATGCAGGATTGTTGCATAGGTACTTACATGGCAATGTGGTTTGCTGCCTTCATCGCCCCCATCACCTATATCTGGCATTTCTCCCTATATAATCTCTCCCCAACCTCCCTACCCCACACTGTCCCTCCCCTAACCTCCCAAATATACCCCAGTGTGTGATGCTCACCTCTGTGTCCATGTATTCTCAATGTTCAACACCCGCCTATGAGTGAGAACATGTTCCATGTTTGATTTTCTGTTCTTGTGTCAGTTTGCTGAGAATGATGGTTTCCAGATTTATCCATATCCCTACAAAGGACGCAAACTCATTGTTTTTTATGGCTGCATAGTATTCCATGGTGTATATGTGCCACATTTTCCTTGTCCAATCTATCATCGATGGGCATTTGAGTTGGTTCCAAGTCTTTGCTATTGTAAACAGTGCCACAATAAACATATGTGTGCATGTGTCTTTATAACAGAATGATTTATAATCCTTTGGGTATATACCCAGTAATGGGATTGCTGGGTCAATGGTATTTCTATTTCTAAATCCTTGAGGAATCACCACACTGTTTCCACAATGGCTAAATTAATTTACACTACCACCAACAGTATAAAAGTGTTCCTATTTCTCCACATCCTCTCCAGCATCTCTTGTCTCCAGATTTTTTAATGATCACCATTATAACTGGCATGAGATGGTATCTCAATGTGGTTTTGATTTGCATTTCTCTAATGACCAGTGATGATGAACATTTTTTCATATGTTTGTTGGCCTTATATATGTCTTCTTTTGAAAAGTGTCTGTTCATATCCTTCACCCACTTTTGAATGGGTTTGTTTTTTTTCTTGCAAATCTGTTCTTTGTAGATTCTGGATATTAGCCCTTTGTCAGATGGGTAGATGGCAATTTTTTTTTCCATTCTGTTGGTTGCCAGTTCACTCTAATGATTGTTTCTTTTTCTGTACAAAAGCACTGGAGTTTAATTAGATCCCATGTGTCTATTTTGGCTTTTGTTGCCAATGCTTTTGGTATTTTAGTCATGAAGTCCTTGCCTAAGCCTATGTCCTGGATGGTTTTGCCTACGTTTTCTTCTAGTGTTTTTATGGTGTTAGGTCTTATGTTTAAGTCTTTAATCCATCTGGAGTTAATTTTAGTGTAAGGTGTCAGGAAGGGGTCCAGTTTCTGTTTTCTGCACATGGCTAGTCAGTTTTCCCAATGCCATTTCTTAAACAGGGAATCCTTTTCCCATTGCTGGTTTTTGTCAGGTTTGTCAAAAATCAGATGGTTGTAGATGTGTGGCATTGCCTCCAAGGCCTCTGTTCTAATCCGTTGGTCTATATCTCTGTTTTGGTACCAGTACTATGCTGTTTTGATTGTAGCCTTGTAGTATAGTTTAAAGTCAGGTAGTATGATGCCTCCAGCTTTGTTCTATTTGCTTAGGATTGTCTTGGCCATGCAGGCTCTCTTTTGGTTCAATATGAAATTTAAGGTGTTTTTTTCCAGTTCTCTGAAGAAGTCATTGGTAGCTTGATGGTGATAGCATTAAATCTATAAATTACTTTGGGCAGTATGGCCATTTTCACAATATTGATTCTTCCTAACCATGAGCATCGAATGTTTCTCCATCTCTTTGTGTCCTCTCTTATTTCCTTGAGCAGTGGTTTGTAGTTCGCCTTGAAGAGGTCCTTTACATCCTTTGTTAGTTGTATTCCTAGATATTTTATTCTCTTTGTAGCAATTGTGAATGGGAGTTCACTCTTGATTTGGCTTTCTGTTAGTCTGTTATTGGTGTATAGGAATGCTTGTGATTTCTGCCCATTGATTTTGTATCCTGAGACTTTGCTGAAGTTGCTTAGCAGTTTAAGTAGATTTTGGGCTGAGACAATGGTGTCTTGTAGCTATACAATCATGTGATCTGCAAATAGAGAAAATTTGACTTCCTCCTCTCCTAATTCAATGCCCTTTATTTCTTTTTCTTGCCTGATTGCCCTGACTAGAACTTCCAATACTCTATTAATAGGAGTGGTTAGAGGGCATCCTTGTCTAGTGCCAGATTTCAAGGGAATGATTCCAGTTTTTGCCCATTCAGTATGATATTGGCTGTAGGTTTGTCATAAATAGCTTTTGTTATTTTGAGATACATTTCATCAATACCTAGTTTATTGAGAATTTTTAGCATAAAGGCTGCTGAATTTTGTTGAAGGCCTTCTCTGCATGTATTGAGATAATCATGTGGTTTTTTTCTTTGGTTCGTTTATGTGTTGGATTATGTTTATAGACTTCCATATGTTGAACCAGCCTTGCATCCCTGGGTTGAAGCCTACTTGATGGTGATGGATAGGCTTTTTGATGTGCTGTTGCAATCAGTTTGCCAGTATTTTATTGAAGATTTTTGCATCTATGTTCATCATGAATATTGGCCTGAAGTTTTCTTTCTTTCTTTCTTTTTTTTTTTTTTTGGTTGAATCTCTCCTGGATTTTGGTATCAGGATGATGTTGGTCTCATAAAGTGATTTGGGAAGGAATCCCTTGTTTTGTATTGTTTAGAATAGTTTCAGAAGGAGTTGTACCAGCTCCTCTTTATATGTCTGATAGAAATTGGTCATGAACCCATCTGGACCTGGAGTTGTTTTGGTTGGTAGACAGTTGATTGCTGCCTCAACTTCAGCCATTGTTATTGGTCTTATCAGGGTTTCAACTTCTTCCTGGTTTAGGCTTGGGAGGGTGCAAGTGTCCAGGAATTTATCTATTTCTTCCAGGTTTACTGGTTTATGCATAGAATTGTTTGTAGTAATCTCTGATGGTGGTTTGTATTTCTGTGGAATCGGTGGTGATATCTCCTTTATCATTTTTTATTGCATCTATTTGATTCTTCTCTCTTTTCTTTTTTATTAATCTGGCTAGTGGTCTGTCTATTTGGTTGATCTTTTCAGAAAACCAGCCCCTGGATTTATTGATTTTTTGAAGGGTTTTTAAAATATCTTTATCTCCTTCAGTGCTGCTCTGATCTTAGTTATTTCTTGTCTTCTGCTAGCTTTTGAGTTTTTTTGATCTTGCTCCTCTAGCTCTTTCAATTTTGCTGATAGGGTATTGATTTTAGATCTTTGCCCACTCCTCACGTGGACATTTATTGTTATAAATTTCCCTCCAGACACTGCTTTAAATGTGTCCAAGAGATTCTAGTACATTGTATCTTCGTTCTTGTTAGTTTCAAAGGACATCTTTATTTCTGCCTTCATTTCATTGTTTATCCAGTCGATATTCAGGAGCCATTTGTTCAGTTTCCAGGAGGTTGTGTGATTCTGAGTTAGTTTCTTAATCCTGAGTTCTAATTTAATTGCAGTGTGGTCTGAGAGACTGTTTTCCTTTCTTTTGCATTTGCTGAGGAGTGATTTACTTCCAATTATGTGGTCAATTTTAGAGTAGGTGCGATGTAGTGCTAAGAAGAATGTATATTCTGTGGATTTGGGGTAGAGAGTTCTGTAGATGTTTATTAGGTCCTCTTGATCCAGATCTGAGTTCAAGTCCTGGATATCCTTGTTAATTTTCTGTCTCATTGATCTGTCTAATATTGACAGTGGAGTGTTAAAGTCTCCCACTATTGTGTGCAGTCTAAGTCCCTTTGTAGGTCATTAAGAACTTACTTTATGTACCTGGGTGCTCCTATATTGGGTGTGCATATATTTAGGATCATTAGTTCTTCTTGTTGTATTGATCCTTTTACTATTATGTAATGCCCTTCTTTGTCTCTTTCATCTTTGTTGGTTTAAAGTCCATGTTATCAGAGACTAGGATTGCAACTCCTGCTTTTTTTGCTCTCCATTTGCTTGATAAGTCTTCCTCCATCCCTTTATTTTGAGCTTATGTGTGTCCTTGCACTTGAGATGGGTTTCCTGAATACAGCACACCAATAGGTCTTGACTTTTTATCCAATTTGCCAGTCTGTCTCTTTTGATTGGGTCATTTAGCCCATTTACATTTAAGGTTAATATTGTTATGTGTGAATTTGATCCTGCCATTTTGATGCCAGCTGGATGTTTTGCCTGTTAGTTGATGTAGTTTCTTCATTGTGCTGATGGTCTTTACCATTTAGTACATTTTTGGAGTGGCTGGTATTGGTTGTTCCTTTCCACGTTTAGTGCTTCTTTCAGGAGCTCTTGTAAGGCAGGCCTTGTGGTGATGAAATCTCTCAGCAATTCCTTGTTCATAAAGGATTTTATTTCTCCTTAGCTTATGAAGCTTAGTTTGGCTGGATGTGAAATTCTAGGTTGAACGTTCTTTTCTTTAAGGATGTTGAATATTGGCCCCCACTGTCTTCTGGCTTGTAGGGTTTCTGCCAAGAGATCTGCTGAGAGTCTGATGGGCTTCCCTTTGTGGGTAACCCGACCTTTCTCTCTGGCTGCCCTTAGAATTTTTTCCTTCATTTCAACCCTGGTGAATCTCATGATTATGTGCCTTGGGGTTGCTATTCTTGAGGAATATCTTTGTGGTGTTCTCTATATTTCCAGGATTTGAATGTTGGCCTGCCTTGCTAGGTTGGGGAAGTTCTCCTAGATAATATCCTGAAGAGTGTTTTCCAGCTTGGATTCATTCTTCCCATCACATTAATAAACACCTGTCAAATATAGATTAGGTCTTTTCACATAATCACGTATTTCTTGGGACTTTGTTAATTTTTTTTCTCCTTTTTCTCTAATATTTCCTTCTCATTTTATTTCATTGAGTTGGTCTTCAATCTCTGATATTGTTTCTTCTGCTTGGTCAATTCAGCTATTTAAACTTGCATATGTTTTGTGAAGTTCTCGTGCTGTGTTTTTCAATTCTATTAAGTCATTTGTGTTTTTCTCTAAATTGGTTGTTCTAGTTAGCATTTTGTCTAACCTTTTTTCAAGGTTCTTAGTTTCTTTGCATTGGGTTGGAATATGTTTTTTTACCTCAGAGAAGTTTCTTATTACCCACCTTCTGAAGTCTGCTTCTGTCAATTCATCAGACTCATTCTACAATCAGCTTTGTTCCCTCGCTGGTGAGGAGTTGTGATCCCTTGGAGGAGGGGAGGCGTTCTGGTTTTTGGTGTTTTCATAAATGAATTTGCACATTATCCTTGCACAGGGGCCATGGTAATCTTCTCTGTATCATTCCAATTTTAGTATATGTGCTGCTGATGCAAGCACCAGAATACAATTTTAAAATATTTTCATCACCCCAGCAATGTCTCTTATGTCAATCTACAGTCAATTCTTATTCCTACATTTGGCCTTAAGTGACCAATAATTTGCTTTAGATTTAGGTTTTTCTGGATGTACACAATGCATGTAGTCTTTTGTAACTGACTTCTTTCACTATGCATAACATTTTCAAAGTTGTGTTATAGGATGTAGCAGCACTTTGTTCAGTTTTATTGCTGAATAGTATTCCATTGTATGGATATATAACACTTTCTGTAGACATTTTTGAGTTCATGGGCTATTTGGAAAATTTTCAATTTCAGGCTGTTCTGAATAATGTCTCTATAAACATCTCAATACAAACCTTTATGTGGACATATATTTCCATATTTCATGGGTTGATACTGTGGTGGAATGCTGGATAAATTGGTACATTTAGATTTAACTTGTTTTGTTTTAAAAATTTTTCTTATTTTTAATTTTTATGAATATATATATTTTTGTACATATTTATAGGATACATCTAATACTTTGAAATAAGCGTATAATACATAATGATCGCATAAGGATAACTGGGATGTCCATCACCTCAAACATAGATCATTTCTTTGTGTTGGGAATACTGTAAATCCACTCCTCTATTTTGAATTATATCATAAATTATTGTTAATGATAGTTGCTCTATTTTGCTACTGAACACTAGATCTTATTCCTACTATCTGCATTTTTATCTCCATTAGCCAAATCCTCTTTATTTGTCCTTCCCAATACTCTTCCTAGCCTCTGGTAACTATCATTCTATTCTCTACCTCCATGAAATGAATTTTTTTAGCTCTCATGTATGAGTGAGAATATGTGATATTTGTCTTTCTGTGTCTGGCTTACTTCACTTAACACAGTGCTGGGTATATATTCAAAAGAAAGGAAGTCAGTATATTAAAGAGATATTTGCACTCTCATGTTTATTATGGGTATTATCCACAATAGCCAAGATATGAAATCAACCTAAGTGTCCATCAACAAATGAATGGATAAAGTAAATTTGGTACATATACACAGTGGAATATTATTCAGCCTTAAAATAAATGAAGTCCTGTCATTTGCAGTAACATGGGTGGAACTGAATAACATTATATTAAGGTTTAACTTTCTGTGAGACTTCCAAACTATATTCCAAAGGGACTGAACAATTTTTTATTCCCATTAGAAATTTTTAAGGGTTACAGTTCAGTTTATTTATAGCCCTGCTGAGACTATTACTGTTTGTCTTTTAGATATAGCCTTTCTTGTGGATATAAAGTGTTAGTTTATTATGATTTTAATTTACATTTCCCTAGTGACTAATAATATTTAACATATTTTATGTGTTTGTGAGACATTCATGTATCATTTTGGAGAAATACATATTTATATAAAATACACCATATTAACAAAATAAAGGGCAAAAGCCCTTTGTTTTCCAATTGTTGTGTTTTAAGAGTAACATGTATAGTAGGATGACAGTCCTTTATCAGATATGTCTTTTGCAAATATGTTCTCCCAGTCTGTTTCTTGTGTTTTTATTTTTTGACAATGTCTTTTACAGAGCAGAAATTTTTAATTTTAATGAAGTCTATTTCATCAATTCTTTTTTTTTTTCATGAATAATACTATTGGTGTTGTATCTAAATAGTCATCATAAAACATAAGGTCATCTAGATTTTCTCCTATGTTATTCTCTAGGAGTTTTACAGTTTTGTGTTTTACATTTAGGTCTGTGATCCACTTTGAGTTATTTTTTGCAAAGAATATATATAAGACCTTGGGTCTAGATTCATTTATCTTGCATGTGAATATTCAGTTGATCTAGCACCACTTATTGAACCTTGCATATGAATATCCAGTTATATCACCATTTATTGAAAATATTCTCTTTTCTCCATTGTATTACCTTTGCTCTTTTCTCAAAGATCACTTGCTGATTATATTTATGTTGTTTTTTTTTTGTGCTCTTTATTCTGTTTCACTGATGTATTTGTCTATCTTTCTGCCAATATCACACAGACTTGATTTCTGTTACTTCATAGTAAGTCTTAAAGTTGCATTTTTTCTGTCCCCTGACTTTATTACTTTTCTTTGGTATCGTACTGTTTATTTGTGGTTCTTTGCCTTTCCATAAAAAAATTAGAATCTGTTTGATATCCATAAAATAACTTTCTGGGATTTTTATTGAAATTGCATTCAATTTATAGATTAAATTGGGAAGAACTGACATTTTAAATAATATTGAATTTTCCTATTAGTGAAATGAAGTTATCTATCTAGTTATGTAGGTCTTTGTATTAGTCTGTTCTCATACTGCTAATAAAGACATACCTGAGACTGGGTAATTTATAAAGAAAAGAGTTTTAATTGACTCACAGTTTTGCATGTTTAGGGAGGCCTCAGGAAACTTACAATCATGGTGGAAGATGAAGCAAACATGTATTTTTTCACATGGTGTTAGGAAGGAGAATTACCGACCAAAGGGGAAGCCTCTTATAAAACCATCAGATCTCAGGAGAACTCACCATCATGAGAACAGCATGGAGAAACCCCCATGATTCAATTATCTCCACCTGGTTCCTCCCTTGATACATGGATATTAATACAATTCAAGGTGAGATTTAGGTGGGAGCACAGAGCCAAACCGTATCAGTCTTCTTTGACCTCTTTCATCAGAGTTTTGTTATTTTCCTCACATAGATCATGCAGATATTTCATTAAATTTATACTTAAATATTTTGTTTTTGGTGCTAATGTAAATGATATTTTGTCTTTAATTATAATTCAATTGTTAATTGCTGGTATGTATATGGAAACAATTGACTTTTGTATATTAACCTTATAACCTGTCTCCATGCTATAATCATGTATTAGTTCCAGGAGTATTTTGTTAATTATTTTTTTTCACAATTTGCACATAGATGGTCATGTCATCTGTGAAGAGACAGTTTTATTTCTTCCCTTTCTGCATAAGTTTTATTCTATTTCTTGTCTTATTGCGTCATCTAGGACTTCCAGTTCAATCTTGAAAAGCAGTGGTGAGAAGGGGCACCCATGTCTTACTCCTCATCTTAGGAGGAAAGTATGTAAGTTTCTTGCCATTAAATAGGAAGTTAGCTTCAGGTTTTTGTAGATGTTCTTTATCAAATTGAGGAAATTTCCCCATTCCCAATTTACTGAGAATTAAAAAAAAATCATAAATGGGTGTTAGATTTTGTCAAATGCTTTTTCTGCATCTATTGATAATATATAATTTTTTAAATCTAGCTAGTTTATATGGTAGAATATATTAGTCAATTTTCAAATGCTCAACCAGCTTTTTCTATCTGGAATAAATCCCACTTGGTTGTGGTGTGTAATTCTTTTATACCTTGCTGAATTCAGTTTACTAATATTTTGTTGAACATTTTTACATTTCTGTTTATGAGACATATTGTTCTGTAGTTTTTCTTTCCTATAATGTCTTTATCTGGTTTTGGTATTAGGGTAATGCTGGCCTCATAATATGAGTTATGAAGTGTTCATTCTGCTTCTATGTTTTGGAAGAGATCATAGAGAGTTGGTATAATTTCTTCATTAAATGTTTGGTAGAATTCACAATAAAACTATTTGGGCCTGATGCTATATTTTTTGGAAGATTAATGTTGATTCAGTTTCTTAATGAATATAACACTCTTCAAATTACCTATTTTTATTTGTATGATTTTCAGTAGATGATGTCTTTCAGAGAATTGGTCTAAGTTACCAATTTTATGGGAATCTAGTTATAATATTCTTTTATTATCCTTTAAATATCCCTGGTATCAGTGTTGATGTCTTTCATTTTTGATATTAGTAATTTGTGTGTTTTCTCTTTATTTCCTGGTTCTCCTGATGAAAGGTATCAATTTTCTTGATCTTTTAAAGAATGATTTTTAGTTTCACTGATTTTCTCTATTGTCTCCCCATATTTTAAATTTTAATTTTAATTTTTTTTTTGGTTTCTGAAAACCTTATTATTTTGAAATAACTTCAAGTTCATAGAAAAATTACAGGAACAACACAACAAATTCCTATATATTCTTTATACAGATTTGCTAGTTTTACCTTTTTACATTTGCCTCATTATTGGCTCTCTATACAAGTATGCACATACATCTATAAGTTATATATATCTGCTATATGTACATTACATATATTTCCCCCCAAGCTATTTGAGAATTATAGAAACACTCTATTAGTATCAGGAAATTAACATTGATGAATTACCAATTAATTAATAGAGCCCCCTCATTTGTTTTGCTGATTATTCCAATAATGTCTTTTATTGGCAAAGGAGCCAACCCAGGAGGGTATGTTGCATTAGTTCTTAGGTTTTGTTTTTCTTTCTTTCTTTTTGTTTCCTTTGATTTGAAAGTGCTTCTGTCTTTTCTTATCTTTCATGGCTTTACATTTTTGAAGAGTACAGGACTGTTAACTTGTAAAATACTCTTTATTTTGGAATTGTCTGATGTTTCCTCATCACTAAATTCAGATTAGCTGTACTAAAATTTCATGTTTTCTTAGTGTATTATTATTTATTTAAATAAATGTATTTAAGATTCAGAGAGTACATGGGCATGTTTTTTTTACAGGGGTATATTGCATACTGGTGAGCACTAGGCTTTTAGTGTACTCAGTACCCAAATAGTAAACACTGTACTTAATGAGTAATTTTTAAACTCTTATTCTCCTCTAAGCCTTCCTGCTTTTGGAGTCTCCAGTTCTGTTTCCATCTTTATGTCCAGTCCATTGGTACCCATTGTTTAGCTCCCACTTGTAAGTGAGAACATGCAGTATTTGATTTCCTGCTTCTGAGTTAGTTCAATTAGGATAATGGTTTCCAGCTCCATTGATGTTGCTGTAAAGGATGTGAGTGAATTCTTTTTGTATGACTGCATTTGTCTTCCCATTTTTGACTTTATTTATTCTGTACTTCATTTTAAATTATTCTGTTTACTCTAGGTTTATATTGCTTCTTTTTCTTAGTTCCCTAAGGTCGCAGCTTGGACTATTGATTTTTATATCTTTGTTTTTTTCTAATATATTCATTCAATGCTATAATTTCCCTCTAAGCACTGCTTTTGCTGTATCCACAAATTTTGATAAGTTGTATTTTCATTTTCATGTAGTTCAACTATTTTTAAATTTTTGGTGACACTTTTTCTTTGACCTATGTGTTTAAAAGTGATTGTTTAGTCTCTAAATATTTTGGCATTTTCCAATTATATTTATATTGATTTCTAGTTTAACTTCATTTAGTTTGAGAACATGTTTTGTAAGATTTTTATTTTTTAGAAAAATTTAAGGTGTGTTTTATAACCTGTAATGTGGCCTATCTCAATGAATGCTTTATGTGAACTTGAAATAAATGTGTATTTTTCTGTTATTGCATGATGCATTCTATAAATGTCAATTAAATCAAGTTGATTGATGATGCTGTTTGGTTCAACTACATTTTTACTGATTTTCTGCCTAGTGGTTTTGTCAATTACTGATTGAGATGTGTTGAAGTCTGAATTACAATGATTAACTGATCTCTTTTTCCTTCTGATTTCTATCTGATTTTGCCTCGTGTATTTTGATGGTCTATTCTTAGGCATATACACATTAAAGATTATCATGTCTTCTTGGAAAATTGACCCTGATATCATTATGTAACTCTCATATGTATCACTGACAATTTTCTTTGTTTTGAAGTCTGCTTTTCATGAAGCAATAAGAAGTTTTGTTTGATCAGTGTTACTAAAGTTTATTTTTCTTTATCTCTATGTTTATTCTATATGTCTTTATATTTGAAGTGTTTCTTGGAGACCATATAAAATTGTATCTTCAAAGAAGTCCATTCTGTCAGTCTCTGTCTTTTAATTTGTGTATTTAGATCATTCATATCTGAAGTGATTATTGATATAGATTATTATCTACCACATTTTAAAATTTTCTATTAGTTGCATTTGTTCTTTTTCTTTATCTTTCCTTCTTTTTGCATCTTCTCTGGTTTCAATTGAGCATTTCATATAATTTCATCTTCTCTCCTCTCTTAGCATACCAATTATAATTCTCTTTATACATTTTTTGGTAATTTCCCTAGAGTTTAACATACACATTTACAACTAAACCAAGTCAACTTTCAAATAACTGTGTACCACTTCATGGCCAGTGTTGGTATGTTATAACAAAGTATGCCTAATTTATCCCTCTTATTCCTTACAAATAGCAATAGCAAACAATAAACACAGACTTACTTCTAGCCATATAAACATAAAACTTTACGCTAAAGGTCTATGTTTTCAATGCCCAATGCATGATACATCACATCTGACTTTAAACAAAAGAATTATAAAGCATAATAAAAGGCAAGAAGAAAGCACTCTGGAGACTTAAAGCAGCATCAGAAAATAACTCAGATATGGCAGGGATTTTTAAATTATCAGGCCAAGAAATTAATATAACTATATGTGAAAGGCTCTAATGGAAAAAGTGGACAAAAATGCAAGAACTTATTGGTAATGTGAACAGAGACATGAAAACTCTAGGAAGACTCAAAAGTAAATGCTAGAAATCAAAACAGTACAAGAAAAATGAAGAATATCTTTGATAGGCTTATCAGTAGATTGAATATGACTGACAAAAGAATTAGTGAGTTTAGAGATATGTGACTAGAAACTTCCTAAAGTGAAATGCTAACATAAAATGGAAAAAAAGGAAACAATATCCAAGAACCATGGGAAAATTTAAAAAGGTGGACCTTACATGTAATAGAAATAACAGAAGAAAGAAAGGAGAAGAAGTGTTTGAAGTAATAATGGCTGAGAATTTTCCAACATAAAGTCAGATACCAAAACAGATTCAGTGAGTTCAGAGAACACTCAAAGATAAATAGAAAAAAATATATATACTTAGATATATCATATTCAAACTATAGAAATCAAAAGACAATGAGAAAATCTTGAAAGAAGGCAAAGAAAAAAAATACCTTATTAATAGAGAAAAAGAAATAAGAATTACAATGGTTATCTCTTCTGAAATCATGCCAGCAAAGAGAGAGTGGAATAAAATATTTAAAGTGGTGGAAGGAAAAAAAAAATCACCATGGTCACAGAGCAAACCGGGCAAACTCAGCCATTCTCCTTCTCAGTGAAGGAGAAGCTTTTTCAGATAAACAAAAACAGAATTTGTCACCACATATCTGCATTACAAGATATGGGAAAACTAAATTTTTCAGAAAGAAAAAAAATTACATAAATCGGATACTCAGCTATGCATAAAGAAGAGCATTAGAGAAGAAATAAACAAGTAATGGGGGCAGGTTTATCCTGTCCTGTTCTCATGATAATGAGTCTCACAAGATCTGATGGTTTTAAAAGAGGAGTTCCCCTGGACAAGTTATCTGTCTTTGTCTGCTGCCATCCATGTAAGACATGAGTTGCTCCTCCTTGCCTTCCAACTTGATTGTGAAGCTTTCCTAGCCACATGGAACTGTAAGTCCAATTAAACCTCTTTCTTTTGTAAATTGCCCAGTCCCAGGTATGTCTTTATCAGAAGTGCGAAAATGGACTAATACAGTAAATTGATACCAATAGAGTGGGGTGCTCCTGAAAAGGTACTCAAGAATGTGGAAGCGACTTTGGAACTGGGTAACAGGCATATGTTGAAACAGTTTGGAGGACTTGAAGAAGACAGGAAAATGTCACAAAGTCTGGAACTCCCTATAGACTTATTGAATGACTTTGATTAAAATAGATGGTGAAATCCAGGATGAGGTAGCCTCAGGTGGAAATAAGAAACTTACTGGGAACAGGAACAAAGATGACTCTTGTTATGTTTTAGCAAATAGACTGGCGGCATTTTGCCCCTGCCCTAGAGATTTGTGGAACCTTGAACTTGAGATATGATTTAGCGTATCTGGTGGAAGAAATTTCTAAGCAGCAAAGCATTCAAGAGGTGACCTGGGTGCTGTTAAAGACATTCAGTTTTATAAGGGAAGCAGAGCATAAACATTTGGAAAATGTGCAGCCTGACAATGTGATAGAAAAGAAAAACCCATTTTCTGAGGAGAAATTCAAGCCAGCTGCAAAAATTTGCATAAGTAATGAGAAGCCAAATGTTAATCCCCAAGAGATTGGGGAAAATGTCTCCAGGGCTTGTCAGAAGTCTTCCTGGCAGCCCCTCCCATCACAAGCCTGGAGACCTAGGAGGAAAACATGATTTCATGGGCCAGGCCCAGGATAACCTTGCTGTATGCAGTCTAGGGACTTGGTGTCCTACATCTCGGCTGCGCCAGCTGTGACTAAAAGGGGCCAAGGTACAGCTTGGGCCATGGCTTCAGAGGGTGCAAGCCCCAAGCCTTGGCAGCTTTCATGTGTTGAGCCTGCAGGTGCACAGAAATCAAGAATTGGGGTTTGGAAACCTCTGCCTAGATTTCAGAGGATGTATGGAAACACCTGAATGTCCAGGCAAAAGTTTGTTGCATTGGTGGGGCCCTCATGGAAAACTTCTGCCAGGGCAGTGCAGAAGGGAATGTGAGGTTGGAGCCCCTACACAGAGTGCCTCCTGGGGCACTACCTAGTAGACCTGTGAGAAGAGAGCCGCTGTTCTTTGGACCCCAGAATGGTAGATCCACCAACAGCTTGCACTGGGCTTCTGGAAAAGCTACAGACACTTAATACCAGCCTCTGAAAGCAGCCAGCAGGGTATACATTGTACTCTGCAAAGCCACAGGGGTGGAGTTGCCCAAGACCATGGGAACCCACCGCTTGCATCAGTGTGACCTGGATGTGAGACACGGAGTCAATGGAGATCATTTGAAGCATTAAGATTTGACTGCTTGCTGGATTTTGAACTTGCATGGGGCCTGTAGCCCCTTTGTTTTGGCCAGTTTTCTCCCACTTGGAATGACTGTATTTACTCAATGCCTGTACCTCCTCTGTATCTAGGAAGTAACTAACTTGCTTTTGATTTTATGAGCTCATAAGCGAAAGGGACTTGCCTTGTCTTGGATGAGACTTTGGGTTGTAGACTTTTGAGTTGACCGAAATGAGTTAAGATACTGGGGGTTGGTTGGGAAGGTATGATTGGTTTTGAAATGTGAGGACATGAGATTTGGCAGGGGCCAGGGGTGAAATGATATGGTTTGGCTGTGTCCCCACCCGAATCTCATCTTGACTTTCCACATGTTGTCAGAGGGACCTGATAGGAGGTGACTGAATCATGAGGGTGGATATTTCCCATCCTGTTCTTTTGATAGTGAATGAGTTCCACAAGATCTGATGGTTTTAAAAAGGGGAGTTCCCTGTATAATCTCTCTTTGCCTGCTGTCATCCATGTAAGATGTGTGTTTATCACTTATGATGGTTTGACTTATACTTTTTTTTTTTACTTTATGATGATGTGAAATCAATACTCATTCAGTAGAAACTGTACATTGAGTACCCATACAGCCATTCTATTTCTCACTTTCAGTACAGTATTCAATAAGTTACATGAGATATTAAACACTTTATTATAAAATAGGCTTTGTCTTAGATAATTTTGCCCAACTGTAGGCTAATGTGAGTATTCTGAGAATGTTTAAGGTAAGCTAGGCTAAGCTGTCAGGTTTTGTAGGTTAGGCACTTATGATATTTTCAATTTATGATAGGTCTACTGGGATATAACCTTATTATAACTTCAGGAATATCTGTAGTTTTTACTTCAGGGCAAGCCTTTGTTTCAGAAGACAGAACACTCTGGGTATATTTTAAAATGGGTACCTTTCTTTCTCCCCCTTCCATAGTACTTGGACAATTATCTCTAATCTTCCCAGTGAGAACCTGGTGGGCTTCCCCTAGGAATTTTAACTCTCATGCTAGTCAATACTCAGAATGCAGCAATTTGTCAATTACAGTTTTTAATGTTCCTTCCCATTTCTGGCTTCTCTGGCTTCTGCTGGTGGTAAGCTGTGATTCTCGGTGACCACCTTTTTTTCTAGGTTTTGGGGCAACAGTCTATCCTGTGACCTTAGTTTCTGATAAATCTAAGACTAGTTGTTGACTTTTAGTTTTTCAGCTGTCTTCTTGTTATGAGAAAAGAAGTGATGATTTCTAAGCTCTTCACACAGGGTAGAAATTAAAGATGCCAGTTTTTATACTTTTTAACTCTAGAGTTTTCTTTTTGTTCCACAATCTTTATTTCTTTATTGATATTCTCTACTCAATGAGTTACTGTTGTCACACTTTCCATTAACTTATAAATACAATTTTCTTTAGTTCTTTGAACCGATTTATAATAGCTGTTTGACGTCTTTTGTCTGCGAAATCTAACATCTAGGTCCTCTAGTAGACAGTTTCTTTTGACTGCTTTTTTCTTGTGTATTGTACTTTCATGTTTATTTGAAGTCTCATAAGTTTCTCTTGATAACTGGGCATTTTAGGTAATCTAACAGAGAAAACCTCAATTTAATTTTTCCCAAGTGGTGTTTGTGTTTGTATTTTTATTGGTTAATGCCTTGTTTAGATTAATTCTGTGGAGTCTCTCTTCCTTCACAGTTTGTGATGGCTGACATCTCTTCTCAGGTGTTTTTTATTATTACTTTTCTTATTAAGCCTGACTTCATAAGGGTTGCTTTTATGTCAGAATTTCTTAGTCTTTCAATAATCAGTCAGAGGCTGTGCTCACCCATCTTGAACAGTTAAGGTTTCTGCCCTTGTTCATGAATCTGTGTGTGAGCTGGGGAGCACTTTTACATTTCATAGTTTAATAAGTGTTCCTGGTTTTTCCTTTCTCCTTGCAAAGGACTCACCTTCATCCAGGGACAAGCAGATTGTTGTCTTCTCTTCTCTCTTGAGAGTGTGTGATGTGTAACTTTGCACATGTCTACTGCCTTCCAGACAATCAGAGATATGTGGAAGCCTATCAGGGCCTGCTCTAGCTGTCTCATTTCATGAACCTTCCTGTTAAATTTGTGCCTAGTCTGATTGTTGCTTGCCCCAACTAAAATCACGCCTTAGGCTAACTAACATTGGCCCTTATTGTCACCTAAATTGCTGCTATTTTTGACCAAAAGACTGTGGGGACTTTTCTGTTACCTGCAAAATACCAAGTCAGCACTTACCCTTCCTATCTAAGAAGCTGCTTGCTTCCGTGGCTTGCCTCTTTCTAGTACATAGCTGAGTAAAAATAAAGAGGTGGGGAAGTGGGATGGAGGACAGGAATAGTAGAACCCCAGGCTAAAATGTCACAAGAAGCTTTTATCTATGGTTCAGTAGCTTTTCTTGTGTAGATACAACTGAATTTATTTTATGCCTTAGTTCCATTTCTAGTGTCCTGCAATCTTTGTATTTGACAAATTCATCTAGTTTTATCATTGGTTTTTGGGCAGAGGATTTGTTGAGCTCCTCATTCCACCATTCCAGTTTCTTAGCAGATTGTGCATTATTCTTTCAATTTCCCTAAAGCATAGTCTTTGCCTAGACTGTGTAGGGAACTTGAGAGGCTGAGAGAGTCTGTAATGATGATTGAGAGGAATGGAAAAAAAAGCTGACAAAGAATATGTAAAAGAACTGGTTGATGCTACTTATGTCCCAGCTGACATTAGAGAACAGGAATTTATCAAGGTGCCATTTGTCATAGTATTGAGCTTATCCAGTACACCATTATCTAGACCAAAGTTGATGTCCAACACTCGAATTTTACATTGTGCTAAAGTTGACCTTTTACATTGTGCTAAAGTTGACCTTCATCTGGACAATTTCTCAGAAGGTATTGGGGTAGGAGAAAACTAATAGTGCTGGTGAGAGCCTGGTTCAGGTAATTAACCATAGGGTCAAGACTTACACTGAAAGGAAGAGAAGCTATGACAGAACTGATAGCCTAGAGGAACATGAAGGAGTCAAAAGACTGGAAGTATTGATAAGTTTGAGGAAAAAAAGGTATTTTAGTTGGAGTTATGAGTGAGTAGGAACTTTTTAGGAATTTGTGGTCAGATGTTGAGTTGGAGTAGCTGTAGACCAGAAGCTGTAGAAGACCTAGTTATTTGCTATTAACCTCTCCTTCTAGAACCTTCAGATGTGGGATAGTGAGGAGCACCTAGCTTCATGGACTGGAGGGAAGTTGTCAGTCAAATATCTATATGATTGGAAAAGAATAATAAACAGAGAATGGAGTCAAATACTAGTATTTAATTAGCTGGGCTCTATTTCCAGTTTTCCCCTCATAAATTGGTACAATCAAAAACAAGCAAACACAAAGTTTGTTCTCAATCCTCATGGAGTTAACAGTCTAGTCTTCCTCTTTGAATATCAGGCAGGGTAGTATGGCCTAGTCCTCTCTTTGGCATCTAATTTATATCTTTGATCCCAGTGGCTCTTACTGCAATAAGCACCCTTTTATGACAAACCATGAGAGTAAGATTTGGATAACATTGAAATGATTAATCTTGTTAGCAATTTTGACCAGGTAGTAGTCATTTATATACATATATGTGTGTGTGTGTGTGTAGATATTATGTATTATATATATATGTATACATATACAGTGGCTTCAGAAGCATAACCTGAAAGGGAGTATTTTGATCCTCAAAAGTTTATTTTAAGGTGGTTCACTTGGCATCCAAATCAGAAGTTGATATAGTCCATCAGATCCAATTGTTTATCATCAGCCATTTTCCCCTACTCTTGTTTTTACCATTTAACAAGCTGCTGTGGCATGAACAGGTATAACTGTAGAGCTAATAGGTCTTCTGTAACAACATATCCTTGGTGCTTAACTTATTTCCTTTTCTATTGCTGATACTTTTAGTTAAGGGTCTTTCCAAGAATACATGTGAAGCAAAGCTGAGAACTAATATGTGACTTTTTTTTTCCTTTGCAAAAAAATTCTTGGTTTGTCATAAATGAACTTAATCAATGACATCATAATGTATTCAGGCTTTATGGGCTATGATTCCTTGTTTAAGCTTAAATTTACAAAAATCAAATACTACGTGTTCTCACTTATAAGTGGGAGCTAAACCATGGGTGCACTGAACATACTGATGAAAATTATAGACACTGGGTGAGGGTTAAAAAATTACCTCTTGGATATAACATTCGTGATTTAGATAGTAGATATACTAGAAGCTCAAACCTCACCATTATAAAAAAAAATATATATATATATAATATACATATATATAACATACATATATATAAATGTTTTATTTTAGATTCAAGGGGTATGTGTATAGGTTTGTTACATATATATGTAAAAAAATTAAAATTAAAAAGAAAATTTAAAAATAAAAAGAATATGTTTTATTAGCTTACTATCTATAGAAACTAAGTTAATAATGAATCACTAACAATCTTACTTCAATTTTTGTTTCATCAAAGTTTCTTTATTGTTTTGCTGGAAAAATTTCTAGAGGAATAAATGCCTCTTGAAAAAGACTTACTCTGTCCCTCTGTCCATCATGGCACCTGATGGTGTGGGCTGACACCTAATCAGAAATAACTGATCATATAGGGCTAGTCTTTTTTTTTTTTTTTTTTTTTTTAAAGAAAACAACAATGGATAGAGTAGTTTAATTTAAAAGTACATTTTCTAAAATATGCATTTAAAAATAATTAACTTACCATTCTAACACACATATGCATACATACACACACAGGTACACAGCAAGATAAATCATAGGCTTTTTTAAAAGAATAATTTAAACTCTTTTTTTACTTTGAATTAAAGCATATGCTTTCAACACTGTACCAAAAATGGAGATTTGAATGTGTACATACATTAAATGTCTATGTGTATACTTAGTTTGCAAGCTTAGAATTACATGAACCATCTCCTTCTACTCCAAAGTAGGTTTTCTTATCTTATCTAAGAAACATCATTTCTTAGTTCATCATCATATGGAATTCTGGTGCCATATTGTTTTCCTTGTAATCCCCAAATTTAAAGATAACTTTTCTTCCTACTGTTAGAAATTCAAATGCACAAATAAGGGCACTACAAACTTTTATGTTTGTCATAAATAACTCTCTGTTTCCTAAGCTCCATGTCCCGATGCAGTCAGCCCCTTGGACTATCCTCAGTGATCCTCTCCCTGGTGTCTCCCAAGCAATGGGTCCACTGAGCTGCTTTAGAAGTGCTGGCCCTAGGGCTGGGGAAGGCAGCATCAACATCTAGCTGTTGTTGCTATCTCCCCTCAGTTGCTCCCCAGAGTTTTTTCAATTAATATCTCAACTTTGTCTTTAGATGTTTATGTTGCAATGTTTCCATCGTTGAATGGTTTACAAATTCTTCATGTAATTTTCATTGTTTCTTTCCAGCAATAAAATTCCTCTCTCTACTTATAGAAGAAATTTCTCTACTTCTCATTTTCACCTTGAGAAATGTTATTGACTACCTATGTGTTTTTGCTGTTTGAGGAGAGCTTACTCTCATAGTTGTTATACTTTCTTTGCCTGATTGAATGCATTTAAAAATTCTATTTCATTCTATGAGAGTAATCGAGGGCACTAGCAGGATGCAGAGAATGAAGATAATTTGTCTTACTATGTCTGGGCAATGAACAATTTAAATATTCATAAATCAATTATTTTATTCACAAGATTTGTCTTTCAGGGTGTCCACAGTGACTTCAGTAGATAAATATTCTCTTAAAGATGGTGTGTCTTTGTACATTTTGTAGAGTTTTCAGATGAGACATTAGAGTTTATTCTTATTAACAAGGAAAGACTCTTCAATATATTGCTAAGAATATTGGGATTCAATTTGAGAGAATTGCATACAACCTGGTTTAAATTACAAGTAGAAAACGTATAGTATAATATTTTCCTTCAATCAAGACCTTTTGGATTTGATTTGATCAATGGCTTTTAATTTTGAAATCATTTCTTGAATGAAACAATTGCCCTTAAAACTGGTGGATATGTGGCACCTTTAAAATATTGCTTTGTATTTATTTGACAGTATGTTCACTGAGGTTTGGGGTTAGCATATATGTCCCTCTCCCTTGAGTCTGGAAAAATTTGTGACCACTTCAACCAATAGAGTATCACTGAGGCTGAACCATAAAAGGCCATGCAGTTTCTGCCCTGTTCGCTGGAACACTTGTTCTTGAGGCTGAGCATACTAGAGTAAAAAGACTGACTCTTTTGACACCACTAGACTGTACACGAGTCCAAACTGCATAAAGAGGCCATGTATAGGGATTGTAGCTAACAGACTCAGTGATTCCATCCACATCCATCTGAGTTACCCCCAGCTATATGAGTCTTCTCATCTGAGACCCCAAGTATCATAGCACAGAGGAGAGCCATGCCTGATATGTGCTGTCTGAATTCCCAAGTCTTCCAGAAGCTGTGGGCATAATAAAAAGGGTATATTCTTTAAAAAAATCCATTTACTTTTTGAGTTGTTAAATAAAAATAGATGACAAGAACAAAATTATAAAAATAGTATTGAAGTTTCTTAGGCTGAAGTGAAGGAACCATGGAATTTTGAAAATTACCACCCTGAAGACTGCTTATGATCTCTGACACCATGAGAAGAATAGAGCCAATAGTATTGATTGGCCTTTTGCAAAAAAAACTATAACCTATGTAACTTGGAGACATATTTCAAATATTACAAAAGGTTATTCTTAATACTAAATATTCCTTAGAATATAGTATAGTATTCTAAAAGACCTTTGATGAGAAAAGTCAACATTTGAAATTATTTCCTGTCATCTGAGGTTATGTTGGACAAAATTCTGCATGGATGATTTATGATGCCATGGAGGACCCCTCTTAATCCAATGGAACTTTTCAGTTTGTTATTAACTCTATGTTCCAATATCAATAGGAGTCTTCTGTGAAATGTCTCTATGAATTCATTCACATCCAGAAAAAATGATTGTCTTTACTTATAGCTTCTGCTTAGATTCTGATATTTGGAATAGTTCAGTGATATTTTCATAGCAAAATGACACGAGGACAATAAAATATAGAAGCAGAAAGAGTTTAAATGCACTTCATTTCTGTTAATGACACTAGCATGTCACACCAGAGGAGGGTAAGTCAATTAATTAAAATCAAGAAGAGTAAAACTAGACAGTACATGAGGCAAAGGGAAACTGGGACCCCCAAACTTTGCATTTGCTTTCCTTTCCTGCTTTGTATAACCTAAAGTCTCCCTTATCAATTTTTGTGACAGAAAATATCATTGCTCAAAGTCCGAAAAGGGACCAACAATAGACCTTTTCACTCTATGTTTCATTTACCTAACAGAACAAGGCACATTTTGAGAATGGAGAACAAACAAGTAGTGGGGGTGATCTGATGGGTAAAAATAGATTGGACCAAATATGTTACTTTGGTACAGAAACTTCACTTATGTTAAAATAGTCTCTTTAATTTTGTGTTTTATGATTCTGATAGTATTTGAAGTTAGTGCTTCCTCAAATTTTAGGAGTAATTTTTGGATCATGCAAAATGTAGATTCTGATCCATTAGGTAGGGGATTTATATTCAGTGGTGTCTTAGATTCTGCATTTCTAATGAAGCTAAAATGACACCCAAGACTACACTTAAACTACAGGGGTCTCAATGACTATTAGGTAGACCTGGCAGACAGGTGGGGCATTCTAGCCTTAACCTAGACTTTTGTAAAAGCAATACAGTTCCTTTATTTTAATTTTTACTTTTGTTTTCAAATAATTTTTCATTATTTTAATTTGTTTTATAATTTCAATTTTTATTTTAGATTCAGGAGGTATATGTGTAGGTTCATTACCTGGGTATTTTGCGTGATGCTGAGGTTTAGGGTATGACTGAACCCATTATCCAGGTACTTAGCATAGTACCCAATAGTTAGTTAGTTTTGCAATGTTTCCTCTCTCCCTCCCTCCCACTCCCAATAGTTTCCAATGTCTGTTGTTGCCATCTTTATGTCCATAAGCATTCATCATTTAGCTCCCACTTATAAGTGAGAACAAGCTGTGTTTGGTTTTCTGTTCCTGCTTTAATTCACTAAATGACTTTCAGCTTCATTCATGTTACTGCAAAGGACATGATTTTTTTTTTTTTTTTTGGTGGTTGCATAGTATTCTATAGTGTATGTGTACCACATTTTCTTTATCCAATCCACCACTGATGGCACCTATGTTGATTCCATGCCTTTGCTATTGTGCATAGTGCTACAAGGAATGTATGAGTGCCTGTGTCTTTTTGGTAGAATGATTTATATTCCTTTGTGTATATACTCAGTAGTGGGATTGCTGGGCCTAAAGGTAGTTCTGTTTTAAGTTCTTTGAGAAATATTGAAATGGCTTTCCACAGTGGCTGAACTAATTTATATTTCCACCAATGGTGTATAATTGTTTGCTCTTTCCACAGCCTCACCAGTATCTGTTGTTTTTGACTTTTTAAGAATAGCCATTCTCAATGGTGTGAGATGGTATCTCATTGTAGTTTTGATTTGCATTTTTCTGATGATTAGTGATAATGAATATTTTTTCATATGTTTGTTGGCATGTGTATGCCTTCTTTTGAGACATGTCGGTTTATGTCTTTTGCCCTCTTTTTAATGGGGTTATTTGTTTTTTGCTTCTTGAATTAAGTTCTTTATAGATACTGGTTATTAGATCTCTGTCAGATGCATAGTTTGTGCATATTTTCTCCCATTCTGTAGGTTGTCTGTTTACCCTATTGATAGTTCTTTTGCTGTGCAGAAGCTCTTTAATTAGGACACACTTGTCAATTTTTGTGTTTATTGCAATTGCTATTGAGGATGTAGTCATAAATTCTTTCCCAACGCCATCCTCTAGATGGTGTTTCCTAGGTTTTCTTCTAGGATTCTTTTAGTTTGAGGTTTTACATTTAAAACTTTAATCCATCTTGAGTTAATTTTTGTATCTGGTGAAAATTATCCCTATCAAACTACCTATATTACTTTTCACAGAATTAGAAAAAAAATTCTAAAATTCATATGGAGCCAAATAAGAGACCAAATTGCCAAAGTTATCCTAAGCCAGAAATAAACAACAAAAAACCAAAAAAATGGAAAAAAAAAAAAAAAAAAAAAAGCAAAACTGGAAACATCATATTACCCAACTTCAGGCTATACTATAAGGCTATAGAAACCAAAACAGCATGGTACTGGTATAAAAACAGACACATAGACCAATGGAACAGAACAGAATAAACAGAAATAAAGCCACACATTTACAGTCATCTGTTCATTGACAGAATTGACAAAAATAATGGGGAAAATACTCCCTATTCAAGTAAATGGAGCCATACAATTTTAGTATAAATATAATACTTGTAATAGCATTTTAAGTAATCAATCAGTGAGTACTCAAACTTAGTCATCACCATCCCTAAGTGCTTTTTCAACTTTTCCTAATGGATCTACATAGGAAAATAAAATTTCTCCTGGAAATGTGCGTGTCGATATAGCTCACGTGGATACCTATCATTTTATTTTGTACAAAAATTCAAGGTAGTAGCTCTATGCTGACATAATCTGAAAATTTTCATGTGACCCTCCTTCAGCTACATACCCCAGAAGCAAGGTGTATTCTTTCCAGGAAATGAAAACATTGGTTATATTTATTAACAATTAATCATATTTTAGATGTGAAGCCATTGATTTAAAAGTTCAATGCACACATATTTTTTGAATTTTATTCTCAAAGAAAATTTGAGGTGGCAGGTATAATCCTTGGATTGATTATCAAAGAAATACCCAATCAAACATTCCACTATAGTGAAATTTTAGCATACATAGAGGTTTATATGTCATAGAAATAGGATACTAAACCAATGTATTTTTTTCTCTTAAGAAAGATGAGTTACAGTTTGACAATTTTATTGATGAAATATGAATGTGTAGCATTTGAAAAATAGTTATATTTCACAGAGGTTTATTTTTTCTGAAATACAATAAATAAAGGGATATAAAATAAGATTTTTTGTGATCTAGTTTTCAGAAAGGTTAGAATGCATGATACGAAAATAGTGTTTTCTGTTTCTTGTTTTTCATGAATCTACACATACATGCACTGTAACATGCATGTAATCTTTGTAACAGGAGGTGGGAAAGAACATTGAAAAAAATTAAATGTTTGAATTGTTTGGAGTGTTGAGCAACAAATGAGTCCCACAGCTAACTTGCCTTCTGAAATAATCTCATGTAATTTAGCAAGTCTCTAATTAGTAGTTACAGATGTTTTGGATGTCTTTGAACTCTCTTTCAGAGACACAGTTACAGCCCATTAATAGCATACCTGTCGATGGAAATATTTTAGGTAGTTACCTGTGTAGTGTGACAAGTTGGGGAAAGGGATAAATTGGTTTAAGAACTGATGCTGCGTTACATCTCCAGCTGTGACTGGGACGCTAATCTCACACTTTTTTACAGAAAAGAGAATGAAAGTAATAGGGTTCACAATAGGCTACCACACAGGACATTGATGGCCACAGAATCATCACTGGTGGGTGTCTGCCCTGACATTGCCACAGCAGCAGGTAGCAGGGGGTTTAATGAGATAATGTATGTAAGTGGCTTTGATCTCTTTGGAGGAAGTAGCTGTGCAAATCTAAAGCTTTTATTATTGTTATGACTTTTCCTCTACCCTCTGATCTTTCCATATTATGTAGGCTTGTCAATTACCCACCTGTGCCCTGTTCATACCACTATGATTTTATTTCTCATTTTTAAAGTTTATGCTTTTAATTGAGAGACATTGACGTTTCAAGATTCACCCCGGCAGATTAATACCCAGCAAGAGAGGCCTGCTGTCAATGAGCATTGTGAATTATGTATTTAAAATTACCTTTGATAGCAAGAATGACAAATTATGCACTTCACTAAAACCATTTTGTGCTTCTTTGAAAGCTATGTGACTGAAAACTGCAGATGTTTAATATCATCTTTTACTGTGTTTGTTAGGCAAGTGAAATCTTAAATCAATAATAGTTCTTGGAAATTCATATTCTGATGCCATTTAGAGAACATTAAGAGAAAAAATTTTAAAAATAAGACTTAGTATCTCTGAAGTTTAACTTCTAGAAAAAGCCTTTCAAGTCAGATTCTGTTTTTGAATAATCCTTTAGGATGCAGAGCATTCTAACATTATAGCATGAAGAGGTTACAGAATCCAGAAGTGTGAGACATTAATTGGGAGCATTTTCCTCCCTCAGGCATACATTTCAGGGAGAAGGCATATATAGAAGATGAATCAAATTGTGCGTTCTAAGTGGAACACATAATATTGTTCTTTCTGGGGTCTTCAATTACTTCCAGAAGGAAAACCTGCCACTATTGAGTTTCTTCTTTGAATGGTTCATCAGGTAATGGTCTGAAGAATGTAGTAGTAATTTCTTAGTTTAAAAATAAAATATAGATTATTCACACTTTTAGATGTAGATGTGGCAGGCACGGAGTTGTATTGTAAGGGGATTATGTGAGTTAGGAGATAGAATCTGCTATAGTTGTTATTATTTTCAGTTGCTTCTTGATACTGTCAAATACATCAAAAGGATATGTACCAATAATTGAAGAAACATAGTGCTAAGTATATTGCTCTCATGAAATGACCTGTCTCAATCAGGCCATTGCCTGATACTAAAGAGCATTCAATTCCATGGAATTCTCTCACAGATACAGATATTCTATATTGTTGGTTGAAAGAAGGTACATATGTGGTTGATACCAGATAGAAAGATATCCTACTTTGTATTTTGTTAAAGAAATGAATAAGTCTATTTCCATCCATTGTCTAAATAGAGAATCCTTTTCTTCTTAAGATTGTGCACCGGGAACACCTTAGGGCATTGTATTTATCTTTAGGCATTCAAAGAAGACAGTGGGCATTTTCTTCTAGAATTAAAGAACGAAAAATTATTCTTCTTTAAAGATGTCTGGCATTCAAGAAACCTGGCTGTTTTGATCCAATAAATTCCTCTATAGGGCTATTAGTGTTTCCAAAGTTGACTCAAGAATCTGAGAACAAAGAGATATCTAAGGAGAAAAGTTTTTATACATGTTCATGTTTATCACATTCTCCCTTTCCCAAGCTTGGGACTATGTTACATTTTTGAGACAGCAAAGCATTATTAGTGTCCTCACAATCTTTGTTTGCAATAAGTTGATAATGTGAACATCCAAGCTTTTTCTTTCCATCACCATTTTCTGTTATTTGAAGACTATTGCAAAATAGTTGAAATATAAACATGAAAAACAAGTATTCATGCAATGAAAATGCCTCAGAATCAAAGAGATAAAAAACTTCTCTGTAGGAAAGATTGTCTGCGTTTCCAAAACTCTTGTTATATGGTATACTTAAAGAAGGGAAGTAGTTGGTGTCACATTCTTGGTTCTAGCAGAGATAAGCTTCTAAATGTAGACTTGGCAAAAAGAAAGCACAGGTGTAAAAAAATAATGTCCCTTGATATAGTCTCTTGTGGAATATTTGTTGGTTCAAAAATAAATTCTATGAGTTGCAGAATAATATGTGCAACCTAATTCAAATACCTAAATATGGAAAGCTATGCACATACACAAACACACAGACATTTCATAGACAAAAACCTGGATGACTAAAACACATCAAAAACTACAATGTCCTCAGTAGTTGTCTCTGGAAAGGGGAGTGACTTGGAGCTGTGGAAGAAGCATGAAAGGGAAATTTTGTGTTTTTTTTTTTTAAATTTTACTTTAGGTTCTGGGGTACATGTGTAGATCATGTAAGATTGTTGCATAGATGTGTACTATATCTGGCATTTCTCCCCATGTTATCCCTCCCCACCCTTCCCACTCCCTGCTGTCCCTCTGCTAGACCCCCCTCAACTGCCCCCAGTGTGTGATGCTCCTCTCCCTGAGTCCATGTGTTCTTATTGTTCAACACCCGCCTATGAGTGAGAACATGCAGTGTTTGGTTTTCTGTTCTTGCGTCAGTTTGCTGAGAACGATGATTTCCAGATTCATCCAAGTCCCTACAAAGGATACAAACTCATTGTTTTTTATGGCTGGGTAGTATTCCATGGTGTATATGTGTCTCATTTTCTTTGTCCAGTCTATCATCGATGGGTATCTGGGTTGGTGCAAGTCTTGCTATTGTAAACAGTGCTGCAATGAACATATGTGTGCATGTGTCTTTATAGTAGAATGATTTATAGTTTTTTGGGTATATACCCCGTAATGGGATTGCTGGGTCAAAGGGAATTTCTATTTCTAGATCCTTGAGAAATCACCACACTGTATTCCACAATGGTCAAACTAATTTACACTCCCACCAACTATGTAAGAGTGTTCTTGTTTCTCCACATCCTCTCCAGCATCTGTCATCTCCAGATATTTTAATGATCGCCATTCTAATTGGTGTGAGATGGTATCTCAATGTGGTTTTGATTTGCATTTCTCTAATGACCAGCGATGATGATAATTTTTTCATATGTTTGTTGGCCTCATATATATCTTCTTTTGCAAAGTGTCTGTTCATATCCTTTGCCCACTTTTGAATGGGGTTGTTTGTTATGTTCTTGTATATCTCTTTATTTTTTATTTTTTATTTATTTTTTGTTTTTTTTATTGCATTTTAAGTTTTGGGGTACATGTGAAAAACATGCAAGATTGTTGCATAGGTGCATACGTGGCAGTGTGATTTGCTGCCTTCCTCTCCTTCACCTATATGTGGCATTTCTCCCCATGCTATCTCTCCCCAACTCCCCACCCCAAGCTGTCCCCCCCACTCCCCCCAACAGACCCCAGTGTATAGTGCTCCCCTTCCTGTGTCCGTGTGTTCCCATTGTTCAACACTTGTCTATGAGTGAGAAAATGTGGTGTTTGATTTTGTGATCTTGTGTCAGTTTGCTGAGAATGATGGTTTCCAGGTTCATCCATGTCCCTACAGAGGACGTGAACTCATCGTTTTTGATGGCTGCATAATATTCCATGGTGTATATGTGCCACATTTTCCCTGTCCAGTCTATCATTGATGGGCATTTGGGTTGGTTCCAGGTCTTTGCTATTGTAAACTGTGCTGCAATGAACATTCGTGTGCACGTGTCCTTATAGTAGAACGATTTATAATCCTTTGGATATATACCTAGTAATGGGATTGCTGGGTCAAATGGAATTTCTATTTCTAGGTCCTTGCGGAATTGCCACTCTGTCTTCCACAATGGTTGAACTAATTTACACTCCCACCAACGGTATAAAAGTGTTCCTATTTCTCCACATCCTCTCCAGCATCTGTTGTCTCCAGATTTTTTAATGATCGCCATTCTAACTGGCATGAGATGGTATCTCAATGTGGTTTTGATTTGCATTTCTCTAATGACCAGTGATGATGAGCATTTTTTCATATGTTTGTTGGCCTCATGTATGTCTTCTTTTGTAAAGTATCTGTTCATATCCTTCACCCATTTTTGAATGGGCTTGTTTGTTTTTTTCTTGTAAATCTGTTTTAGTTCGTTGTAAATTCTGGATATCAGTCCTTTGTCAGATGGGTAGGCTGGAAAAATTTTTTCCCATTCTGTTGGTTGCTGATTCACTCTAATGACTGTTTCTTTTGCCATGCAGAAGCTGTGGAGTTTGATTAGGTCCCATTTGTCTATTTTGGCTTTTGTTGCCAATGTTTTTGGTGTTTTGGTCATGAAGTCCTTGCCTATGCCTATGTCCTGAATGGTTTTGCCTAGGTTTCCTTCTTGGGTTTTTATGGTGTTAGGTCTTATGTTAAAGTCTTTAATCCATCTGTAGTTAATTTTAGTGTAAGGTGTCAGGAAGGGGTCCAGTTTCTGCTTTCTGCACATGGCTAGCCAGTTTTCCCAACACCACTTATTAAACAGGGAATCCTTTCCCCATTGCTTGTTTTTATCAGGTTTGTCAAAGATCGGATGGTTGTAGATATGTTGTGTTGCCTCCGAGGCCTCTGTTCTGTTCTATTGGTCTATATCTCTGTTTTGGTACCAGTACCATGCTGTTTTGATTACTGTAGCCTTGTAGTATAGTTCGATGTCCGGTAGTGTGATGCCTCCCACTTTGTTCTCTTTGCTTAGAATTGACTTGGCTATGCGGGCTCTCTTTTGGTTCCATATGAAGTTTAAGGTGGTTTTTTCCAGTTCTGTGAAGAAGGTCATTGGTAGATTGATGGGGGTAGCATTGAATCTGTAAATTACTTTGGGCAGTATGGCCATTTTCACGATACTGATTCTTCCTAACTATGAACATGGAGTGTTTCTCTATCTGTTTGTGTCCTCTCTTATTTCGTTGAGCAGTGGTTTGTAGTTCTCCTTGAAGAGGTCCTTTATGTTTCTTGTTAGTTGTATTCCTAGGTATTTTATTCTCTTTGTAGCAATTGTGAATGTCAGTTCCTTCTTGATTTGGCTCTCTTTAAGTCTGTTATTGGTGTATAGGAATGCTTGTGATTTTTGCACGTTGATTTTGTATCCTGAGACTTTGCTGAAGTTGCTTATCAGTTTCAGGAGATTTTGGGCTGAGACAATCGGGTCTTCTACATATACAATCATGTCATCTGCAAATAGAGATAATTTGACTTCCTCCTTTCCTATTTGAATGCCCTTTATTTCTTTTTCTTGCCTGATTGCTCTGGCTAGAACTTCCAGTACTATATTGAATAGGGGTGGTGAGAGAGGGCATCCTTGTCTAGTGCCAGATTTCAAAGGGAATGCTTCCAGTTTTTGTCCGTTCAGTATGATATTGGCTGTTGGTTTGTTGTAAATAGCTTTTATTATTTTGAGATACGTTCCATCAACACCTAGCTTATTGAGGGTTTTTAGCATAAAGGGCTGTTGAATTTTGTTGAAGGCCTTCTCTGCATCAATTGAGATAATCATGTGGTTTTTGTCTTTGGTTCTGTTTATGTGGTGAATTACATTTATAGACTTGCGTATGTTGAACCAGCCTTGTATCCCCGGGATGAATCCTACTTGATCATGGTGGATAAGCTTTTTGATGTGCTGTTGCAATCAGCTTGCCAGTATTTTATTGAAGATTTTTGCATCTATATTCATCATGGATATTGGCCTGTAGTTTTCTTTTCTTGTTGAGTCTCTGCTGGGTTTTGGTATCAGGATGATGTTGGTCTCATAAAATGATTTGGGAAGGATTCCCTCTTTTTGGATTATTTGGAATAGTTTCAGAAGGAATGGTACCAGTTCCTCTTTGTATATCTGGTAGAATTCAGCTCTGAACCCATCTGGTTCTGGGCTTTTTTTTGGGGTGGTAGGCTCTTAATTGTGCCTCGACTTCAGACCTTGTTAGTGGTCTATTCAGGGTTTCCACTTCTTCCTGGTTTAGGCATGGGAGGAGGCTACTGTCCAGGAATTTATCCATTTCTTCCAGGTTTTCTAGTTTATGTGCATAGAGTTGTTTGTAATAATCTCTGATGATGGTTTGAATTTCTGTGGAATCTGTGGTGATATCCCCTTTATTGTTTTTTATTGCATCTATTAGGTTATTCTCTCTTTTCTTTTTTATTAATCTGGCTAGTGGTCTATTTTGTTGATCTTTTCAAAAAACCAGCTCCTGGATTTATTGATTTTTTTGAAGGGTTTTTCGTGTCTCTATCTCCTTCAGTTCTGCTCTGATCTTAGTTTTTTCTTGTCTTCTGCTAGGTTTTGAGTTTTTTTTAATCTTCCTCCTCTAGCTCTTTCAATTTTGACGATAGGGTGTCAATTTTAGATCTCTCCTTGCTTCTCATGTGGGCACTTATTGCTATATATTTTCCTCTAGAGACTGCTTTAAATGTGTCCCAGAGATTCTGGTATGTGGTGTCTTCGTTCTCGTTGGTTTCGAAGATCATCTTTATTTCTGACTTCATTTCATTGTTTATCCAGTCAACATTCAAGAGAAAGTTGTTCAGTTTCCATGAAGCTGTGCAGTTCTGGGTTGGTTTCTGAATTCTGAGTTCTAACTTGATTGCACTGTGGTCTGAGAGACTGTTTGTTATGGTTTCCGTTCTTTTACATTTGCTGAGGAGTGATTTACTTCCAATTATGTGGTAATTTTAGAGTAGGTGTGATGTGGTGCTGAGAAGAATGTATATTCCTTGGATTTGGGGTGGAGAGTTCTGTAAATGCCTATTAGGTTTGCTTGTTCCAGGTCTGAGTTCAAGTCCTGGATATCCCTGTTAATTTTCTGTCTCGTTGATCTGTCTAATATTGACAATGGTGTGTTAAAGTCTCCCACTATTATTGTGTGGGAGTCTAAGTCTCTTTGTAAGTCATTAAGAACTTGCCTTATGTATCTGGGTGCTCCCGTATTAGGTGCATATATATTTAGGATCGTTAGCTCTTCTTGTTTCATTGATCCTTTTACCATTATGTAGTGTCCTTCTTTGTCTCTTTTGATCTTTGTTGCTTTAAAGTCTATTTTATCAGAGATGAGAATTGCAACTCCTGCTTTTTTTTGCTCTCCATTTGCTTGGTAAATCTTCCTCCATCCCTTTATTTTGAGCCTTTGTGTATCCTTGCATGTGAGATGGGTTTCCTGGATACAGCACACTGATGGGTTTTGGCTTTTTATCCAATTTGCCAGTCTGTGTCTTTTGATTGGGACATTTAGTCCATTTACATTTAGGGTTAATATTGTTATGTGTGAATTTGATACTGCCATTTTGATGCTAGCCGGCTCTTTTGCCCGTTGGTTGATGCAGATTCTTCATTGTGTTGATGCTCTTTACCATTTGGTATATTTTTGGAGTAGCTGGTTCTGGTTGTTCTTTTCTATGTGTAGTGCCTCTTTCAGGAGCTCTTGTAAAGCCAGTCTCGTGGTGATGAAATCTCTGAGTTCTTGCTTGTTCACAAAGGATTTTATTTTTCCTTCACTTATGAAGCTTAGTTTGGCTGGATATGAAATTCTGGGTTGAAAGTTCTTTTCTTTAAGGATGTTGAATATTGGCCCCCACTCTCTTCTGGTTTGTAGGGTTTCTGCTGAGAGATCTGCTGTGAGTCTGATGGGCTTCCCTTTGTGGGTAACCCGACCTTTCCCTCTGGCTGCCCTTAGTATTTTCTCCTTCATTTCAACCCTGGTGAATCTGACGATTATGTGCCTTGGGGTTGCTATTCTTGAGGAATATCTTTGTGGTGTTCTCTGTATTTCCTGGACTTGAATATTGGTCTGCCTTGCTAGGTTGGGGAAGTTTTCCCGGATAATATCCTGAAGCGTATTTTCCAGCTTGGATTCATTCTCTTCGTCACATTCAGGTACACCTATCAAACGTAGATTAGGTCTTTTCACATAGTCCCATATTTCTTGTTGACTTTGTTCATTCCTTTTTACCCTGTTTTCTCTAATCTTGCTTTCTCATTTTATTTCATTGAATTGATCTTCAACCTCTGATATCCTTTCTTCTGCTTGGTCAATTTGGCTGTTGAAACTTGTGCATGCTTCGCGAAGTTCTCGTGTTGTGTTTTTCAGCTCCATCAATTCACTTATATTCCTCTCTAAGTTGTCCATTCTTGTTAGCATTTCATCAAATCTTTTTTCAAAGTTCTTAGTTTCTTTGCATTGGGTTAGAACATGTTCCTTTAGCTCACAGAAGTTTCTTATTACCCACTTTCTGAAGGCTGAGTCTATCATTTCATCACACTCATTCTCTAGCCAGTCTTGTTCCCTTGTTGGTGAGGAGTTGCGATCCCTTGTAGGAGGAGAGATGTTCTGGTTTTGCGTGTTTTCATCCTTTTTGCGCTGGTTTCTTCCCATCTTTGTGGATTTATCCACCTGTCGGCTTTGTAGTTGTTGACTTTCTGATTGGGTCTCTGAGTGGACGTCCTGTTTGTTGTTGACGAAGTTATTTCTGTTTCTTAGTTTTCCTTTTAACTCTCTGGCCTCTCTGCTGTAGGACTGCTGAGGCCCGTTCCAGGCCCTGCTTGCCTGGGGATCACTTGCAGCAGCTGCTGAACAGTAAAGGTTGCTATGAGTTTCTTCTGCTTTGTCCCAGAAGGATACCTGCCACATGTCAGTCTGAGCTCTCCTTTATAAGGTGACTCTTTGGATATATGGGGATCAGGGAGCTGCTTGAGGAAACAGTCTGTCATTCATATTAGCTCAGGTACTGAGCTGTGAGCCCCGTTGTTCATTCAGAGCTGCTGTGTTGGTAAATTTAAGTCTGCTAGCAGCAGAATTCATAACCCCCCTTTTTTTCCCCAGGTGTTCTGTCCCAGGGAGTTAGGGCTTTATGAGTTTCTGCTGTGCTGCTGCCTTTTTTTTTCTTCAGGGCTGCCCTGCCCACAAGGAGGCAGCCTAGTCACTCTCAGCCTACAGAGGCTTCGCTGAGCTACTGTGGGCTCTGCCCAGCCACTGTGTGAACTTCCCTGCAGTCCTATTTATATGGGTGTAGTTAGTACTGCCTCTGCAATGTTGGCCTGCCTCTGTAATGACGGACTGTCTCTGTAATGGTGGGTTGCCTCAGCAACGGCAGACTGCCTCAGGAATGACGGACTGCCTCCATAATGGCAGACGCCCCTCCCCCACAGAGCTGGACCATCCCGGGTTCAGCTGTGCTTGCTGTGAAACTATCAACCCAGAGTGTTTCTAATTGCTGTTTTTTTGTTTTTGTTTTTGATTTTGTGGGGGTGGGACCAGCCGGGCCTGATCTCCTGGCTCCCTGCCTCAGAGCCTTTTGTTTTTTAGTTGAATGGTCAGCTCTCTCCCAGGTGTCCTGGTCGCCTGTTGAATAGGCGCCAGGATCTGTGTGATTTCCTGTGTGGCGACCCACTGCGCCGGCTGAAACCATGGCTCTGAGATGCGTGGCACTTTTTTGCCTGGGAATCTCCTGGCCTGGCTCCCTGTTTCAGCTCCCCTTGCTGGCTAAGTGGGAACACAGTCCCGTTTACTCTGTACTGGGAGCCACTGCACCAGGGTGCAGGCAAAACAGCCACACTGGCCAAAACAGCCACCCTGGCGACCCGTGGGGCTCCTCTGCCTAGGAATCTCCTGGTCTGTGGGCAATAAAAATCTGTCTGGAAATGTGGCATCCACTCACCCTCTGCACTTTCACTCGGAGCTGCAATCCTGAGCTGCACCTAACTGGCCATCTTGGAACTTCCGCCTTGTATATCTCTTTTAGTTCTTTGTAGATTCTGGATATTAGCCCTTTGTCATATGAGTAGACTGCAAAAATTTGTTCCCATTCTGTTGGTTACCGATTCACTCTAATGGTGGTTTCTTTTGCTGTACAGAAGTTCTAAATTTTAATTAAATCCCATTTGTCTATCTTGACTTTTGTTGCCATTGCTTTTGGTGTTTTAGTCATGAAGTCTCTGCCTATGCCTATGTCCTTGATGGTTTTGCCTATGTTTTCTTCTAGTATTTTTATGGTGTTATGTTTTATGTTTAAATCTTTAATCCATCTGGAGTTAATTTTAGTGTAAGGTGTCAGGAAGGGGTCCAGTTTCTGCTTTCTGCACATTGCTAGCCAGTTTTCCCAGCACCATTTGTTAAACATGAGGTCCTTTCCCCGTTGCTCATTTTTGTGATGTTTGTCAAAGATCAGATGGTTATAGATGTGTGGTGTTGCTTCTGAGGCCTCTGTTCTGTTCCATTGGTCTATGTCTCTGTTTTGGTACCAGTACCATGCTGTTTTTGATTACTGTAGCATTGTAGTATAGTTTGAAGTCCAGCAGTGTGATGCCTCCAACTTGTTTTATTTGCTTAGGATTGTCTTGGCTATGCAGACTGTCTTGTGATTCCATATGAAGTTTAAAGTGTTTTTTTCCAGTTCTGTGAAGAAGGTCATTGGTGGCTTAATGGGGATAGTGTTGAATCTATAAATTACTTTGGGTAGTATGGCCATTTTCATGATATTGATTCTTCCTAACCATGAGCATGGAATGTTTTTCCATCCATTTGTGTCCTCTCTTATTTCCTTGAGGAGTGGTTTGTAGTTCTTCTTGAAGAGGTCCTTTACATCCTTTGTTAGTTGTATTCCTAGGTATTTTATTCTCTTTGTAGCAATTGTGAATGGGAGTTTGCTCTTGATTTGGCTCTCTGTCTGTTATTGGTATATAGGAATGCTCGTGATTTCTACACACTGATTTTGTATCCTGAGACTGCTGAAGTTGCTTATCAGTTTGAGAAGATTTTGGGCTGAGACGATGGGGTCTTCTAAATACACAATCATGTTGTCTGCAAATAGAGACAATTTGACTTCCTCCTTTCCTAATCGAATACCCTTTATTTCTTTTTCTTGCCTGATTGCTCTGGCTAGAACTTCCAATACTATATTGAATAGGAGTGGTGAGAGAGGGCATCTTTGTCTAGTTCCAGATTTCAAAGGGAATTTTTCCAGCTTTGCCCATTCAGTATGATATTGGCTGTAGGTTTGCCACAAATAGCTTTTTATCATTTTATGATATGTTCTATCAATACCTAGTTCATTGAGAGTTTTTAGCATGAAGGGCTGTTGAATTTTGTTGAAGGCCTTCTCTGCATCTGTTGAGATAATCATATGATTTTTGTCTTTGGTTCCGTTTATGTGATTGATTATGTTTATGGACTTGCATATGTTGAACTAGCCTTGCATCCCTAGGTTGAAAGCTACTTGATCATGATGGATAAGCTTTTTGATGTGCCGTTGCAATCAGTTTGCCAGTATTTTATTGAAGATTTTTGCATTGATGTTCATCATGGATATTGGTCTGAAGTTTTCTTTTTTAGTTGAGTCTCTGCCTGGTACTCATATCAGGATGATGTTGGTCTCATAAAATGAGTTAGGGAGGATTCCCTCTTTTTGTATTGTTTCATATAGTTTCAGAAGGAATGGAAGGAGTTCTTCTTTGTACTTCTGATAGAATTCGGCTGTGAACCCGTCAGGACCTGGACTTTTTTTGGTTGGTAGGCTATTGATTGCTGCCTCTACTTCAGCCTTTGTTATTGGTCTATTCAGGGTTTCAACTTCCTCCTGGTTTAGTCTTGGTAGAGTACAATTGTCCAGGAATTTATCCGTTTCTTCCTGGTTTACTGGTTTATGTGCATAGAGCTGTTTGTGGTAATCTCTGATGGTAGTTTCTGTTTCTGTGGAATCAGTGGTGATGTCTCCTTTATCTTTTTTTATTGCATCCATTTGATTCTTCTCTCTTTTCTTTTTTATTAGTCTGGCTAGTGGTCTGTCTGTTTTGTCAATCTTTTCAAAAAACCAGCTCCTGGATTTATTGATTTTTTGAAGGTGTTTTTGTGTCTCTGTCTCCTTCAGTTTGGCTCTGATCTTAGTTATTTCTTGTCTTCTGCTAGCTTTTGAGTTTTTTTGATCTTATTCCTCTAGCTCTTTCAATTTTGATGATAGGGTGTCAATTTTAGATCTTTCCTTGTTTCTCATGTGGGCATGTATTGCTATAAATTTCCCTCTTGACACTGCTTTAAAGGTGTCCCAGAGATTCTGGTAAGTTGTGTCTTCACTCTCATTGGTTTCAAAGAACATCTTTATTTCTGCCCTCATTTCATTGTTTATCCAGTCAACACTCAGAAGCAAGTTGTTCAGTTTCCAAGTGGTTGTGCAGATTTGATTGTGTTTCTCAATCCTGACTTCTAATCTGATTGCACTGTCGTCTGATAGACTGTTTGTTATGATTTCCATTCTTTTGCATTTGCTGAGGAGTGATTTGCTTCCAATGATATGGTCAATTTTATAGTCAGTGTGATGTGGTGCTGAGAAAAATGTCTATTCTGTGGATTTGGGGTAGAGAATTCTGTATATGTCTATTAGGTCCACTTGGTCTAGCTCTGTATTCAAGTTCTGGATGTCCTTGTTAATTTTCTGTCTCATTGATCTGTCTAATATTGATAGTGAAGTGTTGAAGCCTCCCATTATTATTGTGTGGGCATCTAAATCTCGTTTTAGGTCATTAAGAACTTGCTTTATGTATCTGGGTGCTCCTGTATTGGGTGCGTATATATTTAGGATAGTTAGCTCTTCTTGTTGAATTGATCCTTTTACCATTATGTAATGCCCTTCTTTGTCTCTTTTAATCTTTGTTGGTTTGAAGTTGATTTTATCAGAGACTAGGATTGCAACCCCCACTTTTTTTTGTTCTCCATTTGTTTGGTAAATCTTCCATCCCTTTATTTTGAGTCTGTGTGTGTCTTTGTATATAAGATGGGTTTCCTGAATACAGCACATCAATGGATCTTGACTTTTTATCCATTTTGCCAGTCTGTGTCTTTTGATTTGGGAATTTAATCTGTTTACATTCAATGTTAATATTGTTATGTGTGAATTTGATCCTGCCATTTTGTTACTGACCAGTGTTCTTGACTCATTTTCTTCATTCCTTTTTTGGTCTTTGCCATTTGGTGTGCTTTTGCAATGGCTGGTACTTGTTCCTTTCCATGCTTAGTGTTTCTTTCAGGAGCTCTTTAGGGCAGGTATGGTGGTGACAAAAATCTCTCAGTAATTGCTTCTCCATAAAGGATTTTATTTCTCCTTCACTTATGAAGCTTAGTTTGGCTGGATACGAGATTCTGGGTTGAAAGTTCTTTTCTTTAAGGATGTTGAATATTAGCTCCCAGTCTCTTCTGGCTTGTAGGGTTTCTGCTGAGAGATCGGCTGTGAACCTGATTGGCTTCCCACTGTGGGTGACCTGGCCTTTCTCTCTGGCTACCCTTAGCATTTTGTCCTTCATTTCAACCCTGGTAAATCTGATGATTATGTGCCTTGGGGTTGCTCTTCTTGAGGAATATCTTTGTGGAGTTCTCTGTATTTCTTGGACTTAAATGTTGGACTGCCTTTCTAGGCTTGGGAAGTTTTCCTGGATAATATCCTGGAGCATGTTTTCCAGCTTGGATTCATTCTCCTCGCCATATTCAGGTACACTGATCAAGCATAGATTAGGTCTTTTCACATAATCCCATATTTCTTGGAGACTTTATTCATTTCTTTTCACTCTTTTTTCTCTTGTCTTTCCTTCTCTTTTTATTTCATTGAGTTGATCTTCAATCTCTGATATTCCTTCTTCTGCTTGATTGATTTGGCTATTAAAACTTGTGTTTGCTTCACATAGTTCTTATGCTCTGTTTTTCAGTTGCATCAAGTTGTTAATGTTCTTCTCTAAGCTGGTTATTCTAGTTAGCATTTTGTCTAACCTTTTCTCAAGGTTTTTGGTTTCTTTGCATAACATGTTCCTTTAGCTCGGAAAAGTTTGTTATTATCCACCTTCTGAAGCCTGTTTCTGTCAATTTGTCGCACTCTTTCTTGGTCATGTTGGGTTCCTGTGTTTTTGAGGAGTTGTGATCCCTTGAAGGAGTAGAGGTGTTCTGGTCTTTGATGGTTTTATCTTTTTTTGCACTGTTTTTTTCCCATCTTTGTGGATTTACCTGGCTGTGATCTCAGGGATCTGCTTGATGAGGTTGCTTGTCTGCCTGTCAAGGTGCTACTGGGTTTCTAGGGATTCCTTCAGGCTGCTAGGTAAGCTTCCTGTGTCTTTTTTGTTTACACTGGGAGATTAGGCCTGCCTCTTCTGCTGACCTGGAGGCAGTGCTGGGTGGTCAAGAATGTTGTCCTGTCCTGTTGCTATGTAGGCTTCCTGTGTTTTTTGTTAAAACATGAAGCCTAGTCCCATCCCTTTAATGGTGGGTTATGTCTTTCCTCCATGGGGCTGGATCACTCAGGGTTCAGTTCAGACTGTGGCACTGGCTGTGTAACCTGCTAGAGTCAGTTCTTCAGCCCTCTGGGGTTTGTGGGAGAGGGTAGAGACCTGCCCAACCAAACAGCCTCTCTCTCCACTTTCAGCTCCCTCTCTCTGGTTATGGGGTAGAGGCCCACCCAGCTGCTCCTGCTTTTGGCTCCCTCTCTCTTTGGGCAGGGGTAGGGTGTGATAGCTTGGTCCACAGGCTCTCCTGGCCAGCTTATGCATTTGCTTAGATATGTGCACCAATCCGGGACACCATCTTTGATTATTATTCAACTCTGTGCTTGTAATTCCTGGTGCTTGACTGGCAAAGTTCCCCTGTTCTGCGTATTGCTGAGGCTTTGGGGAAAGCGCTGTGTCTGGACCTGAGTGCCAGAGGGGGGATCCTCTGACTCACTGGTCAGATGCACTTTCTGGGTGAAGGAGCACCTCTCCCCGCCTAGGTCTGTCCTGCCTGGGCTTTGTTCACCATTGGACCAAACCTGTTGAAATGCACCTGGTACCTCGGTTGGAGCTAGGAGATCTCTGGATTTCTGCATCTCTCTCACTGGGTGTTGTGCACCGGAGTTGTGTTTATTCAGCCATCTTGACTCCCTCCCAAATTTTCAGTTTTTACTCATTTCTATGTGAGTTGACCTTTATTTGATCAAAAATATACTATTTGTATTTTGATCAAAAATATACTGTTTGTATTTTATCAAAAATATACTATTTGTAAATTGGGACCTATTGGTTACCAGGTAAAGATGCTTATGGGATTTATTTTATAGGAGAACATATTACTATTTTGGAATTTCAAAGCTGAAAACACAATAGAGGAAATATCATGTCTAGAGTATCTCTTACTATAAATTGTTTACTTCTTTATTAAAAACCACAATGTATCTGTTACCTCTTACTGTGTGACAATCGTTCCTCCATATCCCTCTTTCTGGCAAAGCCCATTACAACTTAGTAATTTAAAATAACAGTTTATTATTTATTGTGATTCTGTGGTTGACTAGATAGTTCTCCACATGATATCAGCTGGGATCACTCACGTGGCTAGGCTGGAAAGGAGGCTTTCTTGGTAAGGCCTGGGAACTTGGAGCTGGCCGTTGGCTGTTGTACCCTGAATCTTTTCCATGTGGCCTCTTCCTCCAGAAGGCATCTCATCCTCCAGGGTTCCTTCAAATGGTCCCTGTCTTCAGCAGAGACTGGGCTTCCTTACAGCAGGAACACTGGATTTTATGAAACTAAAATTAAAAAGCTGTTTGTGCTTTTAAAGGTTAGGCTTTAAGTGGTATAAGGACACTTCTACTGCTTTATATTTATTCGTCAAAACAAGTCACAGGATCTTGCAGATTCAAGGTGTGGGAGAAATAAACTACTTCTTGAAAGGAGGAGTGGCATGTTTAAACAAACTTTCGGTGACCATCTTTGGAACTGTTACCTGGTGTAATGCCTATGTGACAGAACTGAATTTCTACCCTACCCTAACTCTCTTTATCTTTAAGAAACAAGATGCCTGTGATAAAAAGCTCCCTTTGTAACCAGACCAGCTGAGACTGGTTAGAACCAAGATAGCCAACCTAATGACCTCAGAAACACCTCTGCCTTCATTATAATCTCATTTTCATGCTAAATGACACTCCCACCAGCACCATGACAGTTGACAATCAACATGACAACGACCAGAAGAAACCATAAAAAGACAAAAAGGAAGGCAACAGTCTAGTTCTAAGAAGTTTACTATTCTACCACTCCTACCCCTGCTTTTAATATCCAAGCCCTTCACTACAGAAACCCTATATTTTAACCTCCTCACTAGTTAAGAAGCTGATTTGTGAGCCATGCTCCCACTTCTCAGTTCCATGACCATTGAATGAAGTCTGTACTGCTGGACACTCACTTTTAGTTTTGTGTATTGGCTTCATGACACCAAACAGGGGGAAGACCCCATCTTTTGGGAGACTGGCTTTGTTGTTAACAGAACCATCTGCCATATGCATAGCATCATTGCCTTGCAGGAGCAGTGTTTACTATGAACCTGTTGAGAATATTTGTGCTATAAAACTATATATTAAGGTAATGCTAGCTGCCACAACAACTCAGAACTGAATTTCAGAGTCTTAATGCATTAAGTTTATTTCTTGTTTACATGACAGTCCAGGTGGTCCAGATCAGGCAGCTCTTATTCATTTGGCAATTCAGTGACCCATCCTCCCTTTGTATGACCACTCTTTCATGTTCAACATATGTTTCTCACGTTTCCTGTGCTTGTCAGCAGTGATCATAAAAGGATAAGGAGTCTCAGGAGGGAGGTTCTTATAAGCAGGTGTGGAAATGGTGCCCTTAATTTCTACTCACGTTTCTCTGGCTGAAACTCAGTCACATGGGCACACCTAGTTACAAGGTAGGCTGGAAAATGTCTAGTGATTGTGTAGCCCAAAGCAGAAAGGGGTTAGGTGATTAGCCACACACATTTCCCCCATTTCCAAAATATGAAAGAATGAGAAATAACTTTCTATATCAGTTATATAGGCCTTTGCACTGGTTTACTCAAATCCACCTGAGAAACTTGCTCTTTTAAATTTTAAAATAAATTGAAGATACTTTTTGTTTTGAGTTTCACAGGGGCAAGATGTCTGTGTATTAGGGATTGGAGATATTAGTAGAATGGTGTTAAACCTGAATGAAAGCCAATAAACAGAAATCTGAACTTACCAAACATAAATTAGGGCATAATTAGAGGCAAAAAAGATGATCTCGCTTGCTTTATATATTTATCTCATTACTTTAAAGTATATTGTTTATAAAAATGGATCTGCCCAAATTTTCTTTGGTGTAAAGGATAGGTGTAGGTAACAGTTTTCTGAGTAGTAGGTGCTAAAACAGGAGTAGCTCTGAAGAGATATTTGCTGAGGAGGGAGCCAGAAGAGACTGGAAGAACTTTCAGACCATGATGCAGGTCTGATCTTTCTGACAGAGAGAGGGCAGGGATGAAGGGAGGATGGGAGAAAGAGTGGAAGGAAGGTCTTAGACTGCAGCACAGTTTTAGGACAGTTTCAGCAAGGCTGACAGGGTCTTCCCATCAGTGAACTCTTGGATGTTGCAGGAACGGGCTTAGTCATTGGCTGGGAACAGCCCATGGAAAGGATGCCTGATCACAAACAGTGAATTGTTTCAGAGTGCAGCAGCTAGGACTGTTTGGCAATTATGCTTTAACAGTAGGATATGTAAGAGGTGCATTTTTATGTTTGCCATAGTATGCCTTTGTTCCTATGGCATAATTAGAAATTACAGAGTGGTATAAAAATAATCATTTAGCAGTTATTACAAAAGATGTTTATGTTCATGTACTCCTTATTTATCATACTGACTGTATCAGAGCAGTGGTTTCAAAAATAATAGATGGATGTGATCAAATTCATTTTTGTTTTTGGCCTAAAAACTTGCTTCTATATTGCCAGTGCCATATGAGGATGTCTGATGTTTGTGTCACTTCAAAAGTGATAAGAGAGAAACACTATAAATTGGCATCTCAGGAGGAGTCAGCTATCTCTTTCTATTCTCCTCTTAACTGCTTTCAACTCCATTATCCTGCTAACTATGAAATGCATCATTTCTCAGACTAAGCTTCAATACCTCCCTTTGCCTCTCTTATACTTTTGTTGTTTGTATGTTTCATCACAACAGGATTCTGGAAGTAACAAGCATTCTCAAATATAGAAAGTAGCTTCTTAGCAGAAATAATTAGTAGGACATGGAAGATTAAACTAGCTTTGATAAGTTTTTTTTCCCAATAGCACATGTCAAAATGCTTTGTGACATTGGATTAATATGCTGTCTTCTTTTGAATTGTTTTGGAAAGGAGAGGTTATTGAGAGGGGGAGAATTCAGAATGCTGTACTTGAATTACAACGTTATTCATTTTTCTTATAATGTGTGAAAAGCAAAAGAATTTGAAATTAAAACGAAGTGTAGGAAATTTTTTTGGTATGTCAACTTTAAAATGAATATTGCTTTTATTTCCTGTAAACTGCTGAATGGTTAAAGCAATGATCAAAATTTGATCAGATTAACAGACACTTCTCTCTCCAGTAATTTAGACCTTAAGTAAACATGTAATGGATTATAGGGTATGTTTATGGGAAAGTTTGCACTGTAGACTCAATTGGGTACCCCTGTATCACTGAGCTGCCTTTACAAATTTAATGTACTGGTTCCGTCACCCCATAATCTTTTATGTGAAAGAAAAGCGCGGCACATTTAGTAATTTTAGAGAATTTGAGGTAGATCAGCTTGCCTACTATCATTACTCATCTTCCCAGCCATCTTTATGCTCATCATAGAACTGATAAATGGATTTAGTAGGAACATATTTATTGGCAGTAGGGGGAAAATAGCCCACTTAAAGTTTCAAATGTTGTAAAAGCTATCACTGTATGTGAAGACTGGCGTGGTCTGGTACAGGCTGGGAAGAAATGGAGAAAGGATCATGTTTTGCAGGAAAAGATGCACAATTGTAGGAGGTAAATGGGAAGAAAAATAATGTAAAATGCAATAGTGCTAAAACATATTCATTTGATCATTCATTCATTCATCAGTTACATTTCCAGGTGCTGGGCAGATGGCAGAGAATATATAGAAGGATTAAGGTCTTAGGAAGAAAAATCTCTTATTTCTTACATTCAGATGTTTTGGCTCATTCTATTACACACTTTAATAACTAAATTCCTGAAAAATCAAAGTGATGACAACAGTAATAAGTATAATTATAACCATCATTTGGAAGATTCTATGCTAAACATTTTATGAGGATGATATAATTTTCTCAATGACTTTATCTGGTACATACCTTTGTCACTCTAATTTTAGTAGCTGAAGGGATTGAGCTGAGATCCAGGGACATTTCCAGTTCCATTTGCACTCAGAACAGCTTCACTATTACTGTTCTTTATTATGAATTAGGAAGAATGTGGTTTTTGTTTACTTTAACTCAAATTTATCTGGAAAGCTAATTCAAGGGTTATCAGCACTCTGATTAGTCAAACTCTCAGTGTCCAGACCCCTCTTAGTGAAGACTGCCTTTATTCAGATCTGTTAGGATTCCATAGCAATAAATGCTCTTGCATGGAGTTTCCAGAAGCCTGGATTTCTTCTGAATGGAACTCAGTAAATGTGGGGAGTCCTGGGTGTACTCCGCAGTTTTCATTTTGTCTAGCTCTGCACCATGTTCTCTGATGTGCAGAACTGCAAGCTCTGAGGCTCTTTAGGGAGTCTTTTCTGGTTTTTCATTAAGATGCTACTTACAAAGAGAGGAAAGAAACATGGAATGATGTGAGAGCAAGGGTTATGTGCAGTGGGAGTGTGGCTGGTACTTCCAAAGTAAAATTTGTGAACATTTAAACTGCTAGAAAAAGACTACCAAGTGGCATTGAGCAAATTGCACGTGGTATTTGGTTCTCTTTAGCTATGAAAACTGAGCCCCCTAACACTATGCTCAATCTTTGAGCAACCCTGAAGTAAATGTTCACAGGGCAAACACAGAAATCCATTTCACTTATGTGAGTACAGTCCATTATATGCTGCCTAAGGCAGGGTGATAAGGATGAAGGTTACTAAGTAGCAAAGGTTAGCTTTTTAATGATACTTAATTTGAAAGCAAAATGGCAGTAGCAACCACCACCTCTGAATGAATATATTAAAGAGAAAACTAAATGGAAAATTGTGAAACAAAATATACAGTCATGGAATGCTTAATGATGAGTTTATATTCTAAGAAATGACTTGTTGGCCGGGCCCGGTGGCTCAGGACTCTAATCACAGCACTTAGGGAGGCTGAGGTGGATGGATCACGAGGTCAGGAGATCGACATCATCCTGGCCAACACAGTGAAACCCCATCTCTACTAATATATGAAAATTAGCTGGACGTGGTGGTGTACATCTGTAGTCCCAGCTACTCGGGAGGCTGAGGCAGGAGAATTGCTTGAACTTGGGAGGCAGAGGTTGCAGTGAGCCGAGATCAGGCCACTGCACTCCAGCCTGGGGCCTGGTGACAAAGCGAGACTCTGTCTCAAAAAAAAAAAAAAAAAAAAAAGAAATGACTTGTTAGGTGATCTTGAAATTGTGTGAACATCATAGAGTATACTTACACAAATGTAGGTGGGACAATCTACTAACACCTAGGCTCTATGGGATGGCCAATTGCTCCTTGCTCCTAGGCTACAAACCCGTACATCCTGTTGCTGTACTGAATACTGTATGCACGTGTAACACAATGGTAAGTATTTGCATACCTAAACACAGAAAACATACAGTAAAGATATGGTATAAGAGATAAAAATTAGTGTACCTGTTGGGCATTTATCATGAATGGAGCTTAAAGGACCAGAAGTTGATCTTGGTGAGTCAGTGAGTGAGTGGTGAGTGCATGTGAAGGCCTAGGACATTATCATACACTACTATAAATGTTATAAACAATGTACACTTAGGTTATACAAAATAAATTTTGTCAATAGCTTACTGTAACTTTCAACTTTAAACTTAAAAAAATTTTGGGCTCTTTTATAATAATACTTAGCTTAAAACACAAACATTATACAACTATACAAATTTTTTTTCTTTAAATCTTTATAAAGATTTAAATATATATATATAATACTTTCCATTTTAATTTCTATTTTTTTACTTAACAATTTTTTTGTGGGTTAAAAATGAAGACACAAACACATACATTAGCCTAGGCCTACACAGGGTCAGGATAATCAAATATCACTGTCTTTCACCTCCACATCTTGTCCCACTGCATGTAGCTGTTATCTCCTTCTGAAGGACCTGCCTGAGACTGTTTTACAGTTAACTTAAAAAAAATAAGCAGAGAAATATACTCTGAAATAATGATCAAAGTATAGTAAATACATAAACCAGTAACATAGTAGTTTATTGTTATCAAGTGTTATATGCTATACATAGTCATATGGATAGACTTTTATATTACTGGCAGCATAGTAGGTTTTTTTACACCAGCATCATGTGGGTAATATATTGCGCTATGAACGTTATGACAGGTACAATATCACTAGGTTATAGAAACTTTTCAGCTCCATTGTAATCTTATGCAGTTTATTGTTGACCAAAATGTCATTATGTAGAGTATTACTGTATGTCTTGCCATGTTAATTCAATTAGGATATATGGGGATTTAAAGTTTAAAAAGGAAAAATAATATGTATGTAATAGGTGTGCACATGTGAGTTGTATGCTTATCGTGGAACAATAGCCACTGAATCTAACAAAGATTTTCTTTGGCGAGGGAATTAGAATTCAATATTACTGTTAGAGGGGAGACAAAAACAATTTCTTACAGGTACATATACATCAATTGTAATTTTTTAAAAATAATGAACATATGTATACTAAAGTACTTTATAAGTAAGCTAATACCCAAGATACATTTACTTTTCAGATAGATAAATTATTTGCAAACTGTGCATATTGACATCATCCCCAGTGGTGATTTTCTCCCCTGGGCAGTTTTATCTGATGTGGTAACTGTCAAGGGTCTTCAATATCATGATTGGTAGTGTGGGGTAAAGAAAACAGTTGGGTTCTAAGTGGTGAAAAGTAACATGAAATATGCTAAAACTTTTCCAAGTTTTTGTAGACCAGAAATAAAATGAAATTTTAAAAAATATTTCCATGTCAAATCAATTGAGGATAATGTTAATCTACATTCTATAAGCAAATTACATTTTTATTATAAAAATTGTTGCTTGTTATATGATTTAATGTATTATTCCCCATTCATCTAAAATAAAATACATCCAAGATGTCAGCTGGTAACTTCAGCCATCTAATTAGTTTGACTATCTGTTTGGTCATATATGGTTGGTTATTAGAGTATATCTGAACAGCTCATTTAGTTGAGTACATAAATAGATATTCTCATCCCTTTTCAGCTGAGAGTGACTGGTGATGAGGAATTGTAAGATTCTGCACCAGGTGTTCATTGTTTAAAAATCTATATTCATGGAAAACTTCATGCTCTGTAGTTGGCATATTCAATTGGAGGATTACCTTGTAGCTAGTGGGTATTGATTTGTCTGGGTGGGTAGTATTAAAGATTTACTTTCTACCTTCAATTACTAAAACATAAATAAATGTTTTTTATCATTCTAATGTTTGAAGAGTGTAGAATGTTTTGACACTTCTAAGAAAGTTATATATGCCTCATGTTTGTTTAAAATTTTTTCAGAGTAGTTTATGAAGGAGTGTGGGAAAGAAATCAATGCCTCGTACTTGATATAATTTTTATTCTCCTGAAATTGCTTAATGACTGGAAGAGTCCTAAACACTTTGAATTTGGGCTCAGGACTTTTCTTGACACAATTATCCATAAACATCGAGCAAACACAATAATTTTTTGACTGGTAGATAAGACCTTCTTTGAGCGTCTACTATAAGCAAAGCACTTTGTACTCTATGCAGCATCCAAAGAACTACGAGATGTGGCTCCTAAATAGCTATTCTCTTGAAAACTGTTAATTGGGGGAAACTTTAAATAGATGAAGTTAAAAAAAATAATAAATTTATAACTCTAAAATTTAATTAATAAAGTTGGGAATATAAATTTTTATTAATACTATTCTAGTTAGATGTTTTTCTTTATTGACAAGATTATTTACTTGCTGATTCTAATTTGAGTAGGGGAGAATTTTGAGCAAGCTATTTAGGCTTGTGAGATTAAAAATGCTTACAATTTCTATTTTAAATGCTTTGGCAACAGTGGGTGAGACAAACCAAATGATTTATACTCTCAGGTATTTGCACATACACTGTAATGGAACTTGCAAATTAATGGATTATTATTCTCTGATCGTGTGTTTCATTCTTTTTTTGAATAGATTATTTTCCAAGGTGTGTGTGTGTGTGTGTGTGTATACATATATATATATATACACACACACATATATATACATATATATATATACATATATATACACACACATAAAATACACAATTAAGGATTTTAACTGGTTGCTCTAAGGAAGTAAGGATTGAGTTGGGAATAGAAAGAGATTAAACTCAAGTGTGAGATTTTTGTTTAGTTTGATGTCTCTTTTTCACTCTCTTTCTGATCAAATTCTTAGGGACCTCAATGATAGTCTGAGAAAACATGGATTCTCAAGAATTGACTACTGTACCTGATGTGGACAGAGAACAAATAACAAATGTTTTTTTTTCTTTAAATTTCCACAAGTTATTGGGGTACAGGAGGCATTTGGTCACTTGAGTGAGTTCTTCAGTGGTGATTTGTGAGATTTTGGTGCACTCATGACCCGAGCAGTATACACTGCACCATATTGTAGTCTTCTATCCCTCAACCCCCTCTCACTCTTCCTTCCAAGTGTCCATAGTCCATTGTATTACATTCTTAAGCCTTTGTGTCCTCATAGCTTAGCTCCCACTTATGAGTGAGAACATATGATGTTTGGTTTTCCATTCCTGAGTCACTTCACTTAGAATAGTAGTCATCTCCAATCTCATCTAGCTTGCTGCAAATGCTATTAACTCATTCCTTTTTATGACTGAGTAGTATTCCACTGTGTGTGTGTTTGTGTGTGTGTGTATATATATGTTAAAAGGTCTCTGAAGGGGTAATTTAGAAGAAAGAGCTATAAAGACAGAAAGCAAGAATGTATAGAGGTCAAAATTAGGGATTCTGGAGCTATGTGTACCTTGGTTCAAATCTTGGCTCCACCATTTACAAACATGACCTTGGTAAACTTATTGAATCTCTTTTAACTTAGTGTTATTATTCATAATTTATATATAATAATAGTAACCATCTTATTACAAGGATTAAATAAAACAATTCAGATCATACATAGCTCATAGTAATCACTAAAATGTGAGATGTTATTGCAATTCATTATATATACATAACAGTGGCATGAGAACCAAGGAAACCTGGGAAAAGTAGGAAGAAGAACTGTAAATTAAATGAGAGGTAGCGTTATACATGTAGGAGCCATTTTCGAAATTGTGGTCAAGTTAAAAAGTTATTATTGACACCTTACTCTTCTATAGGAATTGTTTTGTAAGCAATACTTGGATTGTTGGTCCCGTGGGGCTTTAGGTTATTACTGGATTTCTCTGCCTGTCTCCTGCTCTTTTTCACTAAAGCACTTCTGAAGCATAAATGGTTTCTCTGTCCCTGTGACCTGGATATAGATCTTTGTCCATTTAATTGGTAATGGGGATCAGGATCCCTAGAGAAGTAGAGATCTTGACAGAAGGAAGACTTAGGGGAATATCTGGGGACAATTTGGTGCAGCTTTAAAAACAGATCTTTGGAGAAAAATCTCAAAAGAGGGCTACAGGATAAATCTAAAGAGAAGAAAAAAAGGAACCAGATCTGCAGAGGAACTACCTTATAAGGGAAATGGCTGTGGCCCTAGGAAAGGGCAAGGTGAAAGAGAAGGAAATAAAATACTGGAGCTGAGACAATGGAAGTTGATTACATGTTATATTTTAACCTGAGAGAATGTTTTTCTTTAGAGTGTCTCAAGGCCAGTCCCTTACTTTTTTTTATTTAAATAAGCCTTTTATTTTATAATGATTTTAGATTTACAGGAAATGACAGAGATAAAACAGAAGATTCCCATATATTCCTCACCCAGTTTCTCCTATTGTTAATATTTTACATTGCTATGCTACATTTGTCATAACTAAGAAACCAACATTGATACATTATTAAGAGCCAATTTCCACATTGGCTTTTGATATCACTAGTTTTTCCTAATGTCATTTTTCTGTTACAAGATCCCATACATGATATCACATTATGTTTAATTGTTGTGTATCTTTAGGCTCCTCTAAGCTGTGACAATTTCTCAGAGTTTCTTATTTTTGATGACCTTCACTGTTTTGAGGAGTACTGGTCATTGTTTCATTGAAAGTCCCTCTATTGGTAATAGGTATTTGTCTGGCATTTTGGTTATGTTTAGGATAGGGATAGAGGTTTTGGGAAGGAAAATTGTAAGGTGAAATGCTATTTTTATTATATCATTCCAAAGGTACATGCTGTCACCATGACTTCTCACTGATGATGTTAACCTTGATGCTCTAGCTCAGGTATCATGTGTTAGGTTTCTCTGCTGTAAAGTTTTCTTCCCCCTTTCCATATTCTAATTTTTGGAGGCAAGTCACTAAATTAAGTCCCCAGTCAAGGGTTGGGCAGTTATACTCCACCTCTTTGAGGATGGAGCATCTACACAAATTATTTAGAATTCTTTGTCACAAGAGATTTGTCTCTGCTTTCTCATTTTTAATTTACTCAATTATTTAAATTAGTACACATTTGTAGTTAATTATTTTACACTTTGGGTTATAACCCAATAATATGTTGTTTTCTTTGCTCAAATTATTCTAGCTTTGACCACTGAGAGTTATTTCAGTTGGCTCCTGTGTCCTTTGGATATGCCCTGATATTTTCGTTTGTCTTTTGAGCACTCCTTGCTTTCTAGCACGACGAGATGTTCCAGGCTCCTCATCTGTTTCTCATGTTCCAGCCTGAGAATCAGTCGTTTTTCTAAGGATCCCCAATTTCTTTTATTTGAGTATTTATTAGAGTATTAAAAAGCAAAGTATGAGTTCTGGTTGTGCTCATGCTCATTGTTACTGTAAGGCCATTGCTTCTAGGTTGAGCAAAAAGAGCTAGGAAATAATATATACGAATATTAGTCCAGTTATATATATATACACACACATATATATAATTGTTTCTGTGTCTATCCACTTGTATCTATATTATCTGTATTAGTTCAAAATATTTTAAAATTGTCTTTAAAACTTCTTTTTTGGCTCATATTTGGGTCTGAGAGCAGATTTTTCTTTCTTTATTCATAACTGATTTTCTTCTATTTCTTTTTGTTTGTTTCTCATCTATCTGTTTGAGATTCTGTGTTGAAAACCACAGCATCGGCTAATTTTGTTTCCTGTGGGGGATCTTCTAAGAGTTGGGTGTTAATTTTATTTTTCTGCCCTGGTGGTGATAATCACTACATCCTTCATACAGTGAGGTCAGCTCTGGGTTATTTGTATCAAAAGTGAAGAAACAGAAAAGGAGAAGGAAGACAAAGACACAGAGTATAAGGCAACATCAATGCAGTCCATATGCTCAAATTATTCTGTATTTTCTGCGAATTTTTTGTTTCATTTTTGATATTATCTGAAACCCAAATGAGACTGTGTTTCCTTGGCAACGTGCATTATCCTCCTAGGGGATCTCCCTGCTCCTACCCTTGCCCCCTCGGTTTCTTTCTACACAATAGCCAGAATAATCTTTTCAAACATCAATTGGACTGTGTCCTCCAGTATTACTGCAGTAGATTCTTATCACATTCGGAATAAAATCTGACCTCCTTACCTCTACAAGGTCCCGCAGGAACTGCTGCTTCTGTCTTTGAGTTTATCTCCTATCAGTTTCTCTCCTTTTCACTCTACTCTAACCAAACCAAACTGTCCTATCCATTCTTCAAATTTACATATTATTTTAGCCCTGGAAACTTTGCACTTGCTCTTTCTTCTTCTATAAATGCAATTTTTTATATCTTTGCATGGTTTATTCTGACATTTCATTCAGTGATCAGTTCCATCTCACTCCCCTATAGGGGATCTTCTGTGTTTAAATAAATACTTCCTCCCAATAACTCTTTATTATCACAATTCAATTAATTTTCCTTCAAGCATTACCCCTATGTGATAGTAAATTATATGTTTATTACCTTCTTCCTTTACTAAAATGGCAACTCTGTTATAGCAGGGCCTTTCCAGTCTTGTTCTTTGCTGAATAACCAGCACCTAAAATAAACCTGGTGTATAGTAGGTACTCTGACAATATTAATTAAGTGAATGAACAGAGGATGAAAGGCAGGTTACTAATATGAAAAATTAAAAATGGAGGGACGCTAAGGCTTGTTATAGGTAGTGTTCCCCTGTGGGGAAGGGAAGATCCAGGACTGGACAGAGGGAGATATTGGAATGCTAAAATGCAGTTACAACAAAATTGTAACACATTGCTGCAAGGGAGCTCTGAAGCTGGGTTGGCTTTTCAGAATTGCCCTGAGTTTAAGTGAAGGTAGCAGGCCTTTATATTCTTGATTCTGGGAAGGGGGCTTGACCTTGGAGAGGGTGATCCCTTTTGCCAAGGGAAGTTCCCAGAGAAGGCTTCAGGGTGAAGGCTTCTAGCCGTAGAAACTTTAGCAGCTGTGAAAATAATTCTTTATTTGTAAAGAGGGTTCTGGGAGGTATAGCCTGGTATCCCCAACTGGTCCCTAAGAATGAGGTATGAATGTAGAATGTAGTGGAGAAAACATGCTGGGTTGCTGTGTTTTGTTGAAGAAGAACTACTGATTTAGATGTGTACGCTGCAGTGCAATTTAGAGGCTGAACTATGAAGCTTTAAATGTATTTAAGCCACTAGAGGCCAGGCATGGTGGCTTACACCTGTAATCCCAACACTTTGGGAGACTGAGGTGGGCAGATCACCTGAGGTCAGGAGTTCAAGACCAGCCTGACCAACATGGAGAAACTCCATCTCTACTATAAATTTAAAATTAGCTGGCGTGGTGGCTGATGCCTGTAATCCCAGCTACTTGGGAGGCTGAGGCAGGAGAATTGCTTGAACCCAGGAGGCAGAGGTTTCAGTGAACCAAGATTGTGCCATTGCACTCCAGCCTGGGCAACAAGAGCAAAACTCTGTCTCAAAAAAAATGTATTTAAACCACTAGAAACTGGACAATGCAGTCGGATGCAAAGAACAGACAGTTGTTTCCTTCACCCTATCATAGTTAATAATGCCAGATGAGAGAAAGGACTGAGATCCCTGAATGTTATGGGAGGTTTCTGTATGTTCAGATTCTGCCAGTACATATCTGAAGCTTTGTTTCTAGAATGATGATGAGGGTGAACATGAAGTGAATATCCAGGTACAGAAGAATAAAGGAGAATCATAAAGGGGATGAGCAAGCCAGGACCCTGAGACAACCAACTTAGGGTTGAAACTCCTGAGTCATCAGAAGGATATCCAGAGAGGAGACGAACATATTGTGTGAATGAAAGTAACTATTTCTAGAATCCATGTCCTGGTTATCAAAGGGCATTGCTTCCCCTGTTACTTACAATAGAGTGGTTGAAGTGAAATGCCAGAGCCTGTCATTGGGAGTACAGTTTCCATAAAATTTTCTTACAAGACTCATCGAGTGCTTTCTCCAGCTCTTAAATATCCTGGGAACCTAAAATCCTGCTTCAGCATTTATAGCAGTGCCACATTTTAGTTGGAGCAAGAAAAAGGTAAACAATAGAAGAATTCTCACAGTTTAAATACAGCAAAAAGAACAAATGAAACCAGGCAGGGCAATTAATTAGCAAATGTTTCAGACCATGCCAGAGCGGGCAGGAAAGGATGTGAGGAACTTTGTCTTGGATGAGATCTTCAAGGGTGAGCTTGGATGGGGAGGATTTTGGGGGCCTAGGAGTGATGACTGCTTCTCCCCATGTCTGATTTGGATAGTCTCACTGGGCTTCAATCTTCTGCTCCAAAAGTTACTGACATCAGACTTGACAGCACCTAGATTTATTTCAAGTCTGATATCCCATGACTTTCACTTGTATCAAAGCTACTAAAAATATTTAATCAATTTTTATCTCTAGATTTGTCATTGAATTTCCCTGGACATCAGTGATAGAAATTATGTGGCTGATTTATGTTAAATATCCTACAATGGGTTCTTCTATTCACAAATTTCACATAATGATTACCCATATTTCAAGTTGTGCTAATGAGATTTTGGATCAAACCTGTATAATTTCTTTAAACATGTTTCCCCAAATATTTAGAGCTCAATGAGTCTAAAATTGGATGTAATGTTTTTATAGATTAAAAGAATAATAGCTTCATTCAGATTTGCTTTCCATCATGCCTACCTCTTCCCCAGTCAGCTTATTTATAATTCAGCAAAGCGTATTATCAATTAACTTTTCCTCCTTAATACGCTATTAGGCTGCTTGTTTCGAAAAAAAAAAAAAGGGTGCCACCCATGATGTTATTTTACCCGAGTAACTTGAATCATGTTTGATTTCAAGTGGTGATGGTTTACTCTGGTATTTCCATTGTGTGATATATATCATTGTGACAACTTTCACTCCCAGAGTTGTATCTCCTTTATGTTACAAAACCCAATTTCCTTAGAAAACGCCTCTGTTTTCTCAGGATTGTCTCTGTAGTGCTGAATTAATCTCTATTTCCACTTGATTTCCTTTCTGGAAGAGTGCAACATTCTTTTATCTCTTTAGAAATGCTATTTGGGGCTCTCAAGACATTTCTTTGACAGGTGTTTATTTTGATCTGAAAGATGTCTCATTTTTTCCAAAGAAGTATTTTCCAGGAAAAATAATGGCAATATCTCTGAGATATTAATCAGTTTTGGCAATCCTGCTACATTTCATCATTGCATATGTATTTTAAGTGTTATATCTAAAGAATATTGCATATATTTTGATATGATTTATAAAGGTGAAAGTAACTAATAATATTGATATATTATGTATTGTATGTTGTTAGTACCTTTGATACAATGTTATATTAAACCAGCAAAAAAGACATTTGCTGTCATATCGTGCTAATGTCAATGGGGCGAGATGGTGAAAATAAAATCCATTTAATACACAGTATCTGTTTATGCTGTGTGCTTGCTTTCAACATACATATATATTTTACATAAATATATAATTATTTGATTTTGAATTTACATACCAATTATTTTTGAAAATAGTAATAGGTAGCTCGGATAAACTCTTGTTGGAAGCCAACTGAAATTAGTACTCTTTTGTATTTTATTTCTCTAGCTCAGATTTTGTCTGAATAAAGAGCAGACTCAGATGACCTCAAATACCAAATTCTTCATGCTACAGTGCAGCCTTTCTAAACCTATTTAAAGATTACCAATAAAATATGACCTTGCTTCCATTTTGAAATCACCAATTTTTCACAGTACAGTTGACTTCATTTTGCTCTGTTTCAAGTTCTACTTTAACTTTTAGAAGCTAATTTCAGTTCTTCCATGCATGATGTAGGTAATGAATGCCCTGGAGGATTTTTTGTTGTTGTTGTTGTTAGCATTTCCTTTTTAGTAGATCCAAAATGAAACAATTAAAATCTTTTTCTTGATGCTTAGAATTAGCTGGGATGGTACTAAAATAAAAGAATCTTTGACCTTGGTGGCAGCTATATTTGCAAACCTCATTGGAAAATGCTTTCTGAGCTCTTGGTTACTCTATACTAACTGGGAACCACTCTGACAAATATCAAAGTTGTGAATTAGAAGTTATGCAGAGCTCTCTCAGAAAATCCAGGACACCCCTGCACTTTATTTTTAACATATGCCAATTATGGGTAAAATATTTATGTTAATATTTCACACTATACTAGTGGATGTCTCATGTATGTTTGTTAGGACCTTTTAGTACTGTGAAGTCCCTTTCATAGTGCTAAATATTTAGTACTGTGTTACAGTAGCTTGTCATATTTAAGTCTGCTGATAACTGGGTTCAGACTGTCTGCTTTTGTCATAATTATTAGGCATTAGATCAACTAACCAGAAAGAGTTTAGACAAGTGATGTGGTACATATTTTAAGTGGTGTGGGAGTTGTAGGTCACTTCTAAAATGTTTTCTTTAAAGTTGCTATAATTGAAAATAATTGTAAAATACTAAAAAATAATGAAAACGGAGTTCATTTTGGAAAGTACACCAATTGATGGAGAATAAGATATTCTTCATTAATAAATTATATATTATCTATTCATAGGATATGATTATTTTTACAGTGGCTATCACTGTTGTGTCTGGCATTTTGACCAGTTTCTATTTTGGCACAAAGCAATAATTGGGAAGGGTGAATATTTTACTTAAGCATCATTCTATTCTGGGATCTTACCTGTTGGAATTCTAATGTTTCCATTTTTATTTGCTATCTAATAATGATGACATTTTATTTCACAATTGTGGCCATATTGGTTTTACTTTTAAAGCTCTGACTATGCCTCTTTCTTGCTAAAGGACCTATTTTCAATGTCCCTCATTGCCTATAGAATAAAGTATGAAATTCTTTGTCTGATATTCAAAATCCTCTAATGATTTTGTTCTTAATTCACACCCTATTTCCTGCTCAGACTGTTCCCTTTGCTTGGAGTACTTTTGCCCAACTCAGTATAGGCAAATTTTATCTATCCCTTTAGGGCTCAATTCAAAAGTTAGACCTTCCTTCATGTTTTCTTCGAACTTAGCACTGGACCCAAGAGTCCACTTGCTATGAGCTGGATAGTGTTCAAGGCACTTTCCATATATGACACAGATAAAATATTAGATATGTTAGACTGATAAATTTCCATTTTCTTCTTCAGTCACATTAGATTGTAGCCTCCTGTTTTAAGATGGAGCTATGAGGCTTAAGGTCCTGGAAGTGGGGAAAAGTGATATTGGCCAGCTTGGAGCCTCTAAGGTGGTCTCTTGATCTGTGTACTGAGACAATGATCTTTAAATGCAAGATTTGTGGAAATTTCTTAATTCCAAATGTCTTCATTTATCTAGTCATGAGCCATATCTGAGTCCCTAAATCATGGAGCATTTTTATACACTGGGGTTGAAAGAACTCTTGATGTGCTATAGAGGGACAGGAAAGCTCATCCTGTCTGGCTGGGAGCACAAAGATAAAAAGTATAAGAGACATAGAACAGAAGCAAGAGATAGGAGTCCAGGCTTTTCTGCCTTTCAGAGTAGAACCCAGATGGGGTGTCGGTAGAAATATCCAGATAATTATGGAGGAGCATGAAAACATTTGGGAATTGTCTAGTGGTATGTTTCCTTAATAAGCCTCTAGGAGAGTCTCCATACTCACTCAATGTGTCCAACATTCCACAGACTCGATTAAAATGACATTGATGTAGAAAAAAGTCTTCTTGAATGCAACAGCAGAAACCCTTCTGACTTACTGTGACCTGTGGAGGGTACAGAAGAGATTCATACATTTAGTGCACCCCAGGGGAGAGACTAGGCATAAAGAGGCTGCTGTAAAAAGGAAACTTGTGAGCAAAAGAAAATGGCTGGGATAAGAATTTCAGTCAAAGGTAATGTCATGGTTTACCAAAGCTTCAAATGGGGCAAGTGCTTGGCGGTGTCATTCACACAGGGAGCAAAATCATCAAGTCACTTTACAAAAGAAACACTAAAGTTTTAGAGGCTCCCGTCTCTACATCTTCTACAGAGACATAGTAAGCACATCCTACCCAGTATAAGCTGAGGCCATCTTGTTGAGTGGAAAAAATATTAAAAATGGAAAGAATAGACATTGTTTGAATTTGAAGGATTATTTTTCTTATATCAACCAAGAAAGCAAGAAAGACTCATTGTTCATTGGGACTTTTAAAAAAAATTTTTCTAGATTCCCCTCTGTCATTATCTAGCAAGTTAAAGGTTTATGAGAAGATTAGAATGGTTATTGAACAAACTGAGTATGATGGCTCCTGTAATCCCAGCACTTTGGGAGGATAAGGCGGGAGTAATGTTTGAGTCCAGCAGTTTGAGTCCATCCTGGACAATATAGTGAGGCCCAGTCTTTACTAAAATTTAAAAAAAAATAGCCAGGTGTGGTGGTGCATGTCTGTGGTCCAAGCTTCTTGGGAGGCTGAGGGGGGAAGATCTCTTGAGCCCAGAAGATGGAGGCTGCAGTGAGCCATGATCCCACTGCACTCTAGCCTGGTTGACAGAGTGAGACTGTAAAAAAAAAAATATAAAAATATACAGCAGTGACATTTTGTTTCATTTTGTTTTGACCAATCTGAGTTTACTCAATGAAATTTTCATTTTTTTACACATTTAATTGTCACAATAACACTATATCTCTCATAAGTAGATTACAAGATAAGGATTCTAGAGTAAGTTGTGTACTTGGGAGGTGATTCCAGGAACACCAGGAGGGCAGTGAGACAGGGAAGGGCAGGACCCCAATCAAGACTGTGTAATTTAGTAAGTTAACATTGTGTGTAGCCGTCAGGTTGATGGGTGCACACTTGTCAAACAGCCAGTGAATAAGCCTAGCTGACTGCTGCTATATGCAGCTAAGACAGTTGCAACTGCTTATCCACACCAACTATGACCTTGCCATCATGGAAGAGGCCCATTGCTTACCTTAAAGGCTTTTTCCTTGTAACCTGGAGATATATTTTAGTAATCATTAGGGATTAGGTAGAAACTGTGGGAGTAATGTCGCTACTTGATTTAGGGGCAAAAGACAGGCAAGAGCTATTCTAGATATTTTAAACTCTAATCCTAAACCAGTTAGATGAGCAGAGCCTTCATATTTGCAACAAAATTTCTCAGCTCTTCTTATGAAGAGGTTTCTTTATCGTACCTTTAAGATTATTGAAAAATATCTGTACAATTACAAAAGTGGTAGCACTTATAAAGATCTTATGTTTTAGGTACATTGTTAGATATGTTAAATTGAATTCTTTTGTAAAATTAAATTTCTATTTATTTATTTTTTATTAAAGTTCTGGGGTACATGGGCAGATCGTGCCTGATTGTTACATAAGTATACACATGCCATGGTCGTTTGCTGCATCCATCCTCCCGTCATCTACATTAGGTATTTCTCCTAATGTTATCCCTCCCCAATCCCCCCTACCCCCTACTATACCGCCCCTAGCCCCCTCACCCTCCAACAGGCCCCACTGTGTGATGTTCCCCTTCCTATGTCCATGTGTTCTCATTGTTCATCACCCACTTATGAGTGAGAACATGCAGTGTTTGGTTTTCTGTTATTGTGTCAGTTTGCTGAGAATGATGGTTTCCAGATTCATCCATGTCCCTGCAAAGGACATGAACTCATCATTTTTTATGGCTGCGTAGTATTCCATGGTGCATATGTGCCACATTTTCTTTATCCAGTCTATCGTTGATGGACATTTGTGTTGGTTTCAAGTCTTTGCTATTGTAAACAGTGCTGCAATGAACATATGTGTGTGCATGTGGCTTTATAGTAGAACGATTTATAATCCTTTGGGTATATACCCAGTAATGAGATTGCTGGGTCAAATGGTATTTCTATTTCTAGATCCTTGAGGAATCACCACACTTGGTTCCACAATGTTTGAACTAATTTACACTCCCACCAACAGTGTAAAAGTGTTCCCATTTCTCCACATCCTCTCCAGCATCTGCTGTCTCCAAATTTTTTAATGATCGCCATTCTAACTGGAGTGAGATGGTATCTCAATGTGCATTTCCCTAATGACCGGTGATGATGAGCTTTTGTTCATATGTTGGTTGGCCGCATAAATGTCTTCTTTTGGAAAGTGTCTGTTCATATCCTTCACCCACTTTTTGATGGGTTTGTTTCTTGTAAATCTGTTTTAGTTTTTTATAGATTCTGGATATTAGTCCTTTGTCAGATGGGTAGCTTGCAAAAATGTTTTCCCATTCTGTTTGTTGTTAGTTCACTTTAATGATAATTTCTTTTGCTGTGCAGAAGCTCTTAAGTTTAATTAGATCCCATTTGTCTATTTTGGCTTTTGTTGACATTGCTTTTGGTGTTTTAGTCATAAAGTCCTTGCCTATGCCTATGTCCTGAATGGTTGCCTGGGTTTTCTTCTAGGGTTTTTATGGTGTTAGGTCTTATGTTTAAATCTTTAATCCACCTGGAATTAGTTTTTGTATAAGGTGTAAGGAATGGGTCCAGTTTCAGCTTTCTGCACATGGCTAGCCAGTTTTCCCAACACCATTTATTAACTAGGGAATTCTTTCCCCATTACTTTTTTTGGTCAGGTTTCTCAAAGATCAGATGGTTGTAGATGTGTGACATTGCCTCCAAAGCCTCTGTTCTGTTCCATTAGTCTATATCTCTGTTTTGGTACCGCTATCTTGCTGTTTTGATTACTGTAGCCTTTTAGTATAGTTTGAAGTCAGGTAGGGTGATGCCTCCACATCCTTTTTTTTTTTTTTGCTTAGGATTGTCTTGGCTATGAAGGCTCTGTTTTGGTTGCATATGAAGTTCTGTGAAGGAGGTTAATGGTAGCTTGATGGGGATACCATTGAATCTATAAATTACTTTGGGCCTTATGGCCATTTTCACAATATTGATTATTCCTAAGAATGAGCATGGAATATTTTTCCATCTGTTTGTGTCCTCTCTTATTTCCTTGAGCAGTGGTTTGTAGTTCTCCTTGAATAAGTCCTTCACATCCATTGTTAGTTTTATTCCTATGTGTTTTATTCTTTTCGTAGCAATTGTGAATGGGAGTTTGCTCATGATTTGGCCCTCTTTTTGTCTGTTATTGATGCATAGGAATGCTTGTGATTTTTGCACATTGATTTTGCATCCTGAGACTTTGCTGAAGTTGCTTATCAGCTTAAGGAGACTTTGGGCTTGTTAAATTGAATTCTATCAAAACTATCTTAATAAACTGTGGTCAGTAAAACTATAGTTTTGGGATTATTATAAAGATTAAAGAAGCTCATGCACACCAAATGCTTAGCACTAAGTAAAAGGTCGAGTAGGCTGGGTGTGGTGGCCTGTCTGTGGTGATGGTAGTGGTTATTGCTGCTATTATTTCTTATAATAATGAATCTGTGGATATGACTAGTTAAAAATTGTAGTTGGAAGCCACAGCACTTCAAGAGACAAGACTATGAATTCTTCTTGCTAAACATGTGAAGAAGTGCCTTCTGCCATGATTGTAAGTTCACAATTATGCAGGAGAATTGTGTGAACCAGGGAGTTGGAGGTTGCAGTAAGCTGAGATCATGCCACTGCACTCCAGTCTGATGACAGAGCAGGAGTCCATCTCAAAAACAAACAAACAAATATACTTAGCTAAATAAATGTGATATTAACTTTTTCTAGTCAGACTAGGTGTATTAGTCTGTTCTCATGCTGTTATGAAGTAACCAAGACTGGGTAATTTATAAAGAAGAGGTTTAATTGACTCACAGTTGTGCATGGCTGAGGAGGCCTCAGGAAACTTACAGGAGGAGAATGAGAGTTAAGTGAAGGAGGAAGTCCCTTATAAAACCATCAGATCTCATGAGAACTCACTATCATGAAAACAGCATGGAAGAAGCCACCCCCATAATTCAATTATCTCCACCCTGTCTTGCCCTTGACACGTGGGGATTATTACAATTCAGGATGAGATTTTTGTGGGAACACAGCAAAACTATATCACCAGGCTTGGAGAAAAATCAAGTATAAAAGAAACCCTATTTTTTATTACCTTCCCTGGAGACTCTTAAAGTACCTACTGTTTGTTGATAGACCTTTCAATGATGGTAATACATCTAAATGTTTTACTGTGCTGAACTCATTTATTTATGGTAGTGCCTATAATGAGAAGGAGGAAATGGCCAGAGCAGTTATTTTTCTGGTTTTTCATGGTGTTTAATCTTAGTGTCTTCTTTGGAGGTAAAGGAAGTAAAAAGAACTAATTGGATGTTTCCAATCAAAGAATTTCCCCTCCTTTCAGTGACTACATGTAGTTTTCTTCTCGAAAAACAGTGAGTGGAGTTAGCCAATTTGCTCCTGAATGTGAAATGATGAGAGTAAATACAGTGTGCAAAAAAGGCAATTAGTGTTTTCTTTAAGAAATATAGGGACTTTGGTAAATTTGAAATTCAGGACGTTAGACATGATCCTAGGTTTCTCCCATAAATGAAGATAATGAGGGATTTGTATATTCATAAGTAACTAGAGATTTTCATTAATCTGTAATTATAAATAAAATATACTTATTTTAAAGATTGAATATAGGTCAGGAACCCAGGGGAGCTAATTTTTTTTAAAGTCTCACTCTGATTTCTCCTTCCATGAAATACCACCTTTAGCATTATAAGAAAGCAGTGAATAATCCAAACTAATCAATTTATGTCTATTTCTTCCCTTCTTTTCCCTTTTTCATAAAGGTATCTCAGAGGTACTTATAATAGAACACTATAAGTGGCCTTTGTTTTAAAAAAGTCTTATTTATATGATGGGTCTAGGAATGTGGTCCTTACTTCCATGTCTGAGAGGGATGACTCTGTGACCTCCACAAAGAAGGGGGTTAGATTTGAGGAAATAAAAATGAAGCCACTAAGCACACACCTACAGATCTTTTGCTGACTCCATGGAACTCTTGTGGAAGAGTGGTAGTGGAGTAGGGAAAGCTTGTGCCATGGTTCATCTCTTTTATTTCCTCTTTCATCTATTCATGTGCTTTAACAAGTATTTGATCCAATCCCACTGGAAACGATAAAAGAAAAAGAAGTAAAAATAAACAAATATTTGAGTACCTACTAAGTACCTGGCTTATAGGATTCTAAGTTCATGGTAGAGACCGAGAAAGACACCATCTCTGCCATCAAAATTTTTCTAGGATTGACTTTTATTTATTTCTCTTGTAATAATTTATGTATACATTTTTAATCTAAATACACTTAACAAGTGCTTATTGTAAGAGTTAAAGAAAGGAAGGAAACACAAAATGCAGCTTAACAGTCAAAGACAAGTTTATATTGGCAAAGTAAACCTGAGAAGAGCTTTTGGCTGATTTTGGTTAGGAGTGCTCTCTCTTACAGACTAAGAGTATTGGTGAGAGGGCTTAGAATGTTTCTGTGTGGGGTAGAAGTTTATGGCAGGGTTGGAATGTCCCTGGTCAGATCTCTCTCTGGCTGAAGGGGAGGTTATCTTGGGGCTGGCCTGGCATGTCTTTGGTCAGGGAGGGGTTTAGAATGTTTCTGGTTGGAGAAGTTATTTGTGGTTTATGGTCATGCTGACCTTAGGCATTAGGCTGACACCATTTGGATTTAGGCAGTTTTTGACCAAAGTGAGTTTTAGAATACAATGCTTGTCCGAGGTGGTGATACTCCTGCTCTGTCACTTATTACATGCCAGAATGGAGATATTTATAATTCTTGATGAGACAAAGGCAAATTATGTAACAACACCACCCCTGTGGAGCTGAACAAGCAAATCAGTTATTTTGGCAAAATGAGAAAAATGCAATGAAAGAGAAATTCAAAATGCTATGAGACTGAAGACTGCATAATTTATTCTGCTTTAGTAGATCCAAAAGATTTTTAGAAGAGGGGTATCAGTTCACTATTATCAAAACTGATGCTCCATAAGAAACTATCTCAAAACTCAGTGCTTAAGTAGCCACTCTTCATCATTGTGCATGAACGTAAGGGTTGGCTGGTTGATTCTGCTAGTTTCAGCTCAACTTACTTATGTGTCCACCATAGATGAGGTTCAGATAGGCGGCTTGTCTGATCTTGGCTGTGGGATTCTTATGTTTTGGGTACAGCTGAATGTTGGCTGCTCTGGATGGCTTTGACTTTTTACCTTGTTTATGTCACATTCTTCCATCTGTCTTCCTGGACATCATCTCATAGTGGAGGAAGGAGTACGAGAATAAGTGAGAGAACAGGTCTCAATGTGCAGGGCTTTTCACACCTTTGCTTGTACCACATTTGTTCACAATCCAAGGAAAATCACCTTGATGAGCCTACAGTCAAATTCAGTGTGAGTTGAGCATGCTGTCCACAATAATAGTGAAGAATTGGGGCCATCAACATCATCAGTCTACTATAGAAAGTAATGACTGAACTGAGTTTTGAAAGATGATGTGATTTGAATGTTTTGTCACCTCCAAATCTCATGTTGAAATATGACTTCCAATGTTAGGGTGTGTTTCAGTCATGGAGGTAGATCCCTCATTAATGGCTTGGTACACTCCAACAGTAATAAGTTCATACAAGATCTGCCTACTGAAAAGAGTCTAGGACCTCCTGGCTGCTGCCCCTGCCTCTCTTTCTTGCCCCAGCTCTCACCATGTGATATGCAGCAGCTCCCTCTTTGCCTTCTGCCATGATAATAAGCTTCTGGAGGTCCTCAGCAGAAGCAGATGCTGGCACCACACTTCCTGTACAGCCTACAGAACTGTGGGCCGCAATAAACATGATTTATTTATAAATTGCCCAGTCTCAAGGTATTCCTTTATAGCAATGCAAACAGAGTAACACGAAAGATAAACAGGAATCCCAAGAACATTCCAAGGAGAGATCTAAGCACATATGATGACACTAAATCCTGAAACATTTGTAGCTTAGGAATTTGAAGAAAGTTGATATGATTGGACAAAATGCCTGTGGGAAATGATATTTTGGAAATGCCAAGTTCTTTAGTCTCTCAAACTCTGCTCTTCCGGTGCCTCTTTCTTGTGCTCTCCATGGAATACCTTATTTGGCTCTTCACCTTACTAACTCACTCTGGTCATCCTTTAGGTCTTAGCTCAAATGTCACTTCTGAAGACTGACAAACTCTGAACATTCTGTAATTTGCATATGTTTCCCCTCAACCAGGTTATTTCAGCTCACAGTACCCTGGCTTTACCATTTAATGCTTTTACTGTAATTTGGGATTATATAAATGTAGGCATCTATTTATTTAGTATCTGTCTTCTCCACTAGATCAGAAGCTCCATTGGGGCACATATTTTTTGTTTATGATTGCCTTTTCGGTGTTCATTTTGACACACAGTCAGTATTTAATAAAGAATGAAAGAGTGAAAATAGAGTGTTAAGCAATTCATTAGTCATGAATGAATTTTGGTGCTCAGTAGAGAAATTTGAGCTTTGTCCTGGAAGGTAAAGACAATCTTTAGAGGATTTTAAATTATAGTCTAATTTGACAGTTCAAATGTTTAAAGAAACTACTTTGGCTTTATTGAGAGAAAGGCTGGTAAGAGCCATAACTGTAGGCAAGGAGATCAGTTAAAAGCCATTACAAACTCCAGGTGAGCAGTGAAGAGTCTGGATTAAAGACATGGGAATAGAAAGGAGATAATCTAGACAGAGAGGAGATGAAATCTACTGTACATGTTTTCCTGTTGTTTGTTGATCTAGTGTTCTGGATTTCTTACTTTCAGAAACCATCATGAATCAACAAAGAGTAAAAGCATAAATATGCTTGGTAACCACAAATTATGATATATGAACAAAGGCTGCCAAATGATATAAAATTAAAGGAGAAGAAAGGTGTCAGTGTCATCTGAGGTCTATAGCCTCACTGCAAATCCCCAGGCTCTAGGATGAGAGCTGGGGATTTGCATTTCTAAAATGTTACCAGGTAATAAATGGTCAGACTCTTGGTCCAGGGATTACACTTTGGAAACAACTGAACTAGCATATTTTTCCATCTGCTTCGTGCCCTGCTACTTGTATAAGCATTTCTTATACTCAGGCTTGGTCTCCAATCTTTCAACCCTGTTATCAGTGACCCCTCTGATCTCCCTGGAATGGTAACCCACCTAGTCTTTTCTGAAACTCATATAGATGGGTAGAGGAACAGGAGTCAACAAGAAATTATTCTGTAGGTCCTAGCTATAATTTTCTTGTTTAGGAACCACTTATAAAAGGATCTAACAATTGAGAGAGATCAAGGCTTTTCTTCCTTTAATTTCTAAAAGGGTGAGAAATTATTATGGCTAGATGCTACTTGTTATGTAACCTTGCTTTAGGAAAAGATATGATTCCAATTTTAAAATTGGCTAAGATGTAATTTTTAGAATGATAGGTTTTCACTTTTAGGCAATGACTGTGTTATTATGCTAATTTTAAGTGGAAACAACTCAGGCAATCTATTTTTGGAACCCTAGAAAGAGATAGGGGAAAAAAAGGCATAGTGTTATAGTTCTTGCTGCTGCTAGATTTATCTTTTTCTCTGCCTTCTTGTCCGATGTGTCTACCATGTAACATTTGAAATGAAAATGGGTGTTAGAAAGGGAAGAGTATTGAAGGAAAGCAGTGACAGGGAGCACAAAATCGAGGATTAGTAGAAGAGGAATCTAAAAGGAGCTAAGGGGAGGCTTGAGGGAAGGAGAGAACAGCTGGTGGGAGATGTAATGAGGGGAGAAGCCAGAGAGCCAGGGGACTGCAAACGAAGCAGTCAGCTCCTTTAGGAGAGCTGGAGCTTACTGCTCAATCAGCTTCTCTCCTTCACTGCCACTGCTCTGGTAGAGATCACAGTTGGTTGATAGGCAAATATCATCAGCATGGAGGACCAGGCTGTGAAGGAGGAGGGAAGCGGGTAATGTCAGGATGGAACAGGAAGGAATGGCAAAAATGAAAATACAATGGTCGAGAGTACTCAGTGATGGCAAAATTAGCATGCATGTCACATGATGAATTTCTACTGTCACTGACTCTTCATTGTTTTCCTTTCCCCTCATCCCGGTGGCATTCCACTGGGTGCTGGAGGTATACCAGGAGCTTTTCGAGGGTCCCTGCCATTCACATCAGGCAGGTGTGCCCCTAATTTAGTAACTTCAGGAAATACATCTGGCAAAGTCTGATTCCACAAGTAGACAGAAACCGATGTGTGTCCACTGTGCTGTGCTCCAAGGGTGAAGAGGCTACCTGTCTTGATGCTAAACTGATCACCTTCCACGATACCTTAATTCTGTCCAGCGAAGTAAGGCTTTGTGTTTCCAGAAGGGGATATATCAATTTAAAATACATTATTGTAAAGGGAATAATAAATTTCACTGGTGGTAGCTGCAAATACATGTGGGTACATGAAGTAATGATATTTATTGAGCTGCTATTGCTAGACAAAACTGCATAGCTATTTTGTACCAGGCCCTGCACTTGGAATATTTAAATATAAAATGAATGAATCTCTACAACAACTCTGTAGGGTTTATAGGTGAATGAATATAGTCTCCCTTTGGCATTTTTATTCACTTAACATGTATTGACCGCTTATTCTGGCTTGGCAATAAGCCCTGGGGATACAACTGTGAATAAGATGTTCACTTCTCTTCCTCTCTTGGTGTTGAGAGCTATGGAGGAAAAGTGAATTTTAAAGAAGGTAATTATCATGTGTGGTAAGTGCCTTGATAAGGGACATGGAGAATGCCAAGAGCATACAAGGGCAGCCAACATAGACTTAGGGGTTAAGAGAAGAACTCCTTAGGGAGTGATCATCGAAAGTAAGAAAATCAGATAAAAGTAGAACAGGCTAAAGGGACAATGGAAAAATGATCCTGGCAGGAGAAACAACATGGCAGAGCCTTGGGAACATGGAGAATCTATAAGGCAACTGAAAATGATTCCTTACAATAAAATGTAGGGTATGAGGGAAGAGTGATGCATTTAGTAGCCAAGGGCCTGTATGTCGAAGAGCTGGAATGTGAGCTTAGTATTTGAGGCTCAATAACTTTGCTTTTATCATTCTCCACATTCTTTCTACTTCCTCTATTTACTTTGGGAAATGGATAACAGGGCTCTTAAAAATGGGATCAGAAAGGACCTTTGGGATGAAGAACAGGGAAGAAAGAAATGGAGATAATTTCAGAAGTAATATATGACAAGCACAGGTGGAATAAATCTTTCATTTAAGCAAAATGGAAACTAAAGAAACAAAAGGAGGGAAGAGGTGGGATACAACAGAAACGTTTTAAACTTCTTTCTAAGTTCAGTGTAGATCATGATACAGGTGATGCTGTATCTCCTGGTAGTGTTATTCTCTTCCTTAGAACCAGGTGGTAGCTAAATCCTGATTTGGCCATCCTATTCCAACCCATTCATACACACAGAGAGGGGTAAAGGTTAGCAGTCATCTGGTCTGATCTCCAGATAAGAAGTATGAAGGTTCTGGCATGAGAAGAAACACAGTATGTTGAAGGACCTTGAGGACAGCAGTGAGAGAAAGGAAGAGTGGCATTTTGTCACAAAGTGAAGAAGAGGAGTGGGTTCATTTGGAGATGCTCACCAATTGGTGATCGTTCTCATGGCAAATACCTGTTTGCCTTGTGGGAGGACTTTCTGGTCTTGGGCTAAGTTTTGCCTGTGATTTATTTTATGCAGCATGTGTCTATTGGGTTACTAGCTCACAGCCCTGTGTTTGGCCCTATCACTTTTACAAAGAGGCTGATATGTGATCCTGACTTTCAAAGGAATTTGTGACCTTATTGTGGGCAAAGACGTGGTTCCAGGAAAAATAATAGCAACAATTCATGGCTTCTCTGTGCTTGATTTAAGAAAAGGGGATGTAGAGGTCTATATGGAAGTCCAGTCTCCTCTTTGTACATAGAGGGTACAGTTGTCTTTTGTTAATAACAGCACTGGATGCTTGTGGAGAAAAAAACTAAGGGCAGAAATTAGATGGTATGTGCTAGGGAATCAATAGGAGATTTTAAAAAAATCATGAAGTTCAGCTTTCCCTTCTAAAATTTAGCTCTGAAGATGAACTATTTAAATTGCCTGCAATAAATCCCAGTGATGAGGGGAAGGAAGGGCATAGGAGAAAGGGCCTACTTTAGCATATGGTTTTATTATCAGCACCTACTGATACATATCAGAAGGAAATAAGACAGTTATGAAGAAACGGTGGATGGATTGTAGGAGGTAGGGATGAATAAATGGTAGTTTGATTGATTAATAGATGAATAAATGAATGAATGAATTGAGGTAGTTCATTCTAGGCAGGGAATCACATATGGGACCAATTTAGTAGAAAGTGATGAAAGGTGAGTTTCCAGGGGTGAAAAGAAGATGTAAGTATGATAAAAATTCCCTGTACAGCAACCCTGGAAGATTTTGGCATTCTTCACGGCCTATATCCATGCAACATTTCAATATAATTCAGAATCTTCTTTTAACAAGGGTTGGATTGTGCAGATTAGAGTAAACCTCTCGCTTCCAGTTGACCATAAGTATGTACCTTTTGATACAGATGATCATTTTTGTGCTACTTTGAATCCTTGCAATTTTTTTCCCCACTAGAGTGAAGTTTCTGAGCTGTTAATAAAGGCCAAAGCCTAGACTCTGGCACCTTTTTCATTTCACTTAGCAAGACTTTGATTTTTCGTTTATCTTCCTTCTGTAACAAACATAGGCGTATGAGTAACATCAGCCAGTAGGCTAATAGAATGCCAGAGAATTAACACTGATGCGTGACTTGCAATAATGACATTTTAATTCTAGATTCAGGAATTATTTATATGTATTTTCTTTAAAGTAGGAGAAACAAAACTTTCCAATGATGTCCCCTTGACTTGTGTCATTTCTCTGATTTCCCTGACATTCCCACATTTGTAGCAGTAAATGGGTCAGATGTCACTTTAGACCAATTTTCCAAATTATCCTTGAGCTCTCTAACTCTGCTAGAAAAAATAAATAGAAAATGTCAAACTGAATTTGCTATTTTAACAAATGCAAAATACTGCTGACCGAGGATTAATGACTTTCTTTGTTTCTGGAAAGCCTTCTAACCCCTTGAAAGGTGGGGTTGGGGGAGGGCTTTGGTACACTCCAGGCCCCAGATGTAAACTGGTTTATTCTGTCTTCTGCTCATTCTTGTTAAGGGGCAGGTTAAGTGCTTGTATTAACCTGAAGTTTTCCCATATAAAACAAAGCATAGTAGATAGCATAACCATTCATTGGAGTAGTTGTTTTTCATTTTTCTATAAATCTGTTATATATATTTACTTTTATACCAATAATTCATATAAGACAGATGTAGAAAACAATCAGCATTATTAAAGAGATAAAACTAGTAAAATATTTTGATGTTATTTGAAAATTTGGAAAGTACTTTCATGTGTATAACCTCATTTTATTCTTTCAATAAAGCTAAGAAAAGTAGATGCTAACAATTTAGTTCAACAATTTAATTGAGCTAAAATAATTTAATTCCAGTTTGTTAAACCCCAAACTCATGCTTTTCTGACATTGCCTCATTACTATACTGTCAGAGAATTATAAAGTTCGATGGTGAGCAAAATGTTTTCATAAATATTTCTCTTATGGAGAAACATCTCTCAAACAGCCCATCTGATTATGGGATGCTATTTCTTAGAATGTAGAAGAGTTAAGGCACAGGTTAAATAAATGATTTTCTCACAGTTCCGGATGACCATCTCTACTTCTTTCCACATCTAGGCAGCGCTAGCAGACATTGGTGAAGCACCTGCCAATTACCAGGTTTTTACAATTTTATGGGACGTGCTTTACACACATTAGCTTATTTCTATTCTTTCAATAACTGATCACACTCATTTTATAGCCATAAATACTGGAGCTCTGTGAGAATACATAATTTTCCTAAGGTCATGCGAAGTCTTGGAACTCAGAGTTGATGTCCTTGGTCCCACAGTCCAAATTGTTATCATACTTTTTCAATGCCTCTGTGCCCCAGCTTCCATCGCTAATGCAATTTGTGAATTAACTGAGTTTGTGTCTAGCATTCCTATCACTTTGTATATTCTGGGTCACTGCAGTAGACTCAATAAGGACAAAAGGGTGAGGTAATCTATTTTGGTAGGGGCAGTAAAAATGATCAGTTTATGAGAAATACTTAATGGGCAATTGTCTTTCTGATGTAATTCCTCTAATTGAGTCTAGAGGGCTCATTGCTTATATTCAGTCATTTGGGACACTGAGCTAGGATAGAGATCTAGCTTTGCAACTGCATCCCATAGGAGCTTCAGACTTTGGATCAACTTGTTATCACTTTAGGGTAGTGCTGCACAATAGAACTCTAATGATAGAAATGTTCTATATTTGCACTGTTCAAAAAGGTAATCTCCAGCTACGTGTGACTATGGAGCACTTGAAATGTGGCTAGTATGATTGAGGATCTGCTTTTTACATGTGAATTAGTGAAAGTTTACATTGAAATAGCCATTTGGGTCTGGTTGTTTTCATATTGGAAGGTGCAACTTTAGAAAAAGTAACCATAAAACTAGTGTCAGGTCTCTGGCTTTATACCTCATAATCATAGCAGCCCAAAAAGAAAATATGATCTTTTCTCCTTATTCTTTGAAGCATCATGGAATGAAGTAGGCTACCTTATATGCTCACCTCTCAATGAAAGACTAGCATTCTTCACAGCTGTGGAATCAATGGACTTCAGAAAGGGGAGATGAGGGAAATCCCATTCCTTGCAGAGGCAATGAAATTCAGGAGAACAATAAAGTAAAAAATCTTTTGAAGGCAGAGACCGTATCTTAGTTCCCATTGTATCTTCCGCAAATATTCCTGTGTCTGATGAGAATTAATATAATTGCAAAAACTAGTACATTTTGAGTGCTTATTTTGTGCAGGAATTGTTACAGGTGGTTACATATGATAGCTCATTTAGTCTTCACACCACCCTGGAAGTAGTTAAACTTATTGTTACTTCCCAAGGTAGTCTCACAGATTATTAAATCATATTTTAACTTCTCTCATTTCCTTTTATATTAGAGCATCAGCACCAGTGGCAGTCAATACTTGTCAAGTGCCTAGTAAGTTCTAATTTATGGCTTAAGGCAGAACCATCACATGGTGATCCATGTGAGTGATGTCCCTTGGAGTTGTGCAGTGGACAGACTATGCTGTTCAGAAAGTTTTGCTAAAGAAAAGACAGTTCTCTTCCTTCTTCATAGAGTTTCTGTACTCTGTGGACACTGGAGCACACCCAGATGAAGAAGGGTGCCATGCCCTATGAGATTTGTTGTAAGCAACTAAGCAACTATCTTTTTTTTTTTTTTTTTTTTCTGAGACAGAGTTTCGTTCTGTTGCCCAGGCTGGAGTGCAGTGGCACAATCTCTGCTCACTGCAACCTCCACCTCCTGGGTTCAGGGGATTCTCCTGCCTCAGCCTCCCAAGTAGCAGAGACTACAGGTGTGTGCAACCACACCTGGCTAATTTTTTTATTTTTAGTAGAGACAGGGTTTTACTGTGTTACCCAGGATGGTTGCGATCTCCTGACCTTGCGGCCCTCCCACCTCGGCCTCCCAAAGTGCTGGGATTACAGGCGTGAGCCACCGTGCTGGGCTGCGACTATCTTTTAAGAACTAGTTTCCCATAATCAAATAGGCTGTTTGAGAGATATTTTTCAATTGCCAGAGATATTTATGAAAATATTTTGGCCACCATTTAACTCCATAATTTTCTGACATCACAGTAATGTCGCAAAATCAGAAAAGCATGGGTTTTGGGTTGAACAAACTGGAGTTAAATTGTTAGCTCAACTATGTCACTAAGTGGTGTCCTCTGGGGTTTCTTTTTAATTGTAAAAGGGAATGACTTTTCATAGGGTTGTCATAGGTATTTAAAAAGTGAGTAAGTGAAAGAAGCTAGTGCTTGGTAACTGGTGGTGATTTAATAGTTGATATTACTATTATTTCAAGTAATATTTTCCAACAGGTATGTGGTGCTATAGATGCTGTCCTTGAGGATCTTAATAGAGGAAATAACAAAAAACATAAATAAGTAAAATACAATAAGATAGTTATGTGTGATTGGTATTTGGTAGCAAGAATGAGATTACCTCCAGCGAATTATCAGAAAGAATTTCTCAGAAAACAATGATGTGCTGTACAACAGAAGGCTTTTAAATGATAATCTTTGTCAAATAAGTTGAAAAAGTAGATGCAAATAATGTTCTGGATTTGGGCTATTGGCAAATAGTACTACTCCTGCTCTTCTAAGCTTTCTGCCTGAAATTCCTATAGTGCAAGTGACTATCTATGCTCTTTGCTCTACCACCTCTTCCAAAAGTTACTTCCCATCTAAGTGCATTTTGTTTTCCTGACTGAGACATTGAGGCATGGGAGAGTAGAGACTTAGGGATCCCTATATCAATGTTCCATGGGTGAACTAGGGATGTTCTTGATTCTTCCCAAGGTCCAGAGTTTTATATCAAGGATTTCTTTCCAACTTTTAGAAATCTTCACACAGGATTTTAAAGTGCTGTGGGTCGTGGCTCCTGAAGAGTCTCATGTTGTGCTAATAAGATACTCTTCCCAGTTTTTTTTTCAAAACTCACTCAGTGACCTTGAATCAGTTTCCTACACTCTAACCCAAATCTAACTCATGCTTACTTGAGGCTAGGCTATTTGCCATCTCATAAATGGTACATTTATGTTTATTGAGTATCACTAATGTATTCAGTAGAAACACAGTAACTATTTATAGATGTACCAAACAAAACCCAATATTTCCATCCAGGAAGCACATGAACAGCTGTTCAGTTTTTCTGATTAGACACATTACAAAACATGGTCATAAGAAGTGAAGATGAGTCCCCTGGGTAACAATGGAGCTGGTATTGACGTCAGGTTATGCCGTCCTCCATGCCTACAGCAACGGCAGTGAATCTAATGGTCTTTTCTGCTGAAAGCAGTTCAATACAATAACTGCTGAAATGCCTGCTACCTGTTTATTATAGTCTCTTCTATCCCTTAGGACCTTTGCCAGCCTATTTTTAAAGCCAAATTTGAGGTCACTATGTAACACTCACTGCTAACAATATGCGTACTTTTTCAGACAATGATTAATAAACATAAAGAATTGTTCACTGGGGAAAAATTGTATATCCTTTATGGATTTTTAGAAAGCATTGTCCCAAGCCTAGTAGATCAGCCATAAATGTAATTTCTGAGAAAAATCAAATCTGGAAATAAATCACTACGTCAATCTATCAGATATTTCATAAAGAGACTGCAGGTGTCAAGAAAAACAAATAACAAAGGCAAGCGGTAGTCTCTCCTGTTTTTTAAAATGAATGCCGTAAAAGTTATTTATTTACTGTAATAACATAAAGATCTAGATCTTTCAGTCTAGAAATTGTTCTGCATTATTTAGACCACAGTCACATCACAAAATGACTTTGAGGAGTCAGTGTAGAGTTACTACATTATTATTATGAAAGATTAACCCTAATTTAAAATAATTAAGACAAACTTCACCCCACAATAAAACACACAGATCTATTTAGCTCTTAAAAGTTTTTTAAATAATCTATATTGTCCTTATATATCTGGTTTATTTCACTTGGAATAATGCCCTCCAAGTTCATCCATGTTGTCACAAATAATAACAACAATAACAAGAAAGAGAGAAAGTGCGGGGGAAACTTTTGGAGGTGAAAGATAGGTTTTTGGCATAGATCGTGGTGATGATTTCACAGGTGTATACATATCTCCATACTCACCAAGTTATATACATTAAATATGTGCTTTTAAAATGTCAATCATAATAAAATGGTTTTAAAAAGTCTATGCTCTTCAGGTTTTCACAGATGTTCAGCTAATTTCCAAACAAGCAGGGCCCTTAGGAGGGTGCCGACAATTCCCAATGAAGGTGATTGTCAAACCTAGGAAGGTTCCAACCTAGGAGCCTTGTAGTTGAAAAGGTCTTCAGACACAACTCTGGGTTGTTCACACCTGGATTTGTGGGCCACTCGGTCTGTGAACAGCCAACAAAATGGACAGCTCTTGAAAACTGTACACAATTGAAGCTCATTCCGTCACCAGATATTCATTGCTGCCATCCCAGTGGGTCTATTGTAATTTTACTAGGTTGTAAAGCTCAGAATACACCATGACCTATATAGCCCATACCTCTGCAAGAAAAGTAAGCCTCGAAGAAGTACATAAGTTTTATTTCAATAAATACTAGAAAGTGTTTGTTTTTCTGGTAAATATTTTACAAACATGAATTTTAGAACCTGTCATATAGAGGATCTAAATTCCATTTTATCACAGGATGGTGAAAAACTATAGCCAGAATATACAGAGACACATATGTGGATATGTATACACTGAATATAGATAACCCACTAATGAGTGTTCTCTATGTTGAGTCCAGACATTCCCTTTTATTTTTGTTCATTCTTTCTTTCAAGGACTCAGACTTTCCTTCCAAGTTATCATTTACAAGGATTTTGCTTCCCTAAAGTTTAAGTTTACAATGAGACACAATAACTCGGTGTCTTATTGTGTCTTTCACCATCTCCTTGCAAATCCCATTAGCATGCACTGTTTTTCTGCTGATTGCTTTTGAGAGGTGGCCTCAATTTTACTGCCAGATTACAAAGTCATGAGAAAAAGACTTACCCATGAATATTCTACTCAGTCAAGCTGATACTCTCATGTAAAGGAAATAGGCAGTATTTTCAAACATACATGCACTCAGATAGTATATCTGCCATGAGCCTTTCTTGAAACACATGCACGTTCACATGCACACACTTGATAATGGATTAAACTCCAAAACAGGCATAAATGGAGAAAGCGAAATAAAATATCTGGTATTGAGAACTGAATTCATTTAAAAATTTAAGTTTGTCTGTTTTATCTTACTCTTTATAGTTGGCATGATTTTTACTGTGCAAAACATATCGTCTTACTCACTTTTCTTAAGTAATTAAATCTAACTACAAGAAGCTATGTTGCCTGGACATAGCTGGGAAATTCATTGCCAATAATTTTATTTTAATTTTGTGTATTGGACCCAGGCATATGAGAAGATTATGAGGTGCTCAGCAAAATGCTTTCTTGGTTTAAATCCCTGTATCGTCCAAGCCCCCTTAGTTTTTTTGAACCCAGGATTCCTGCTAAACTCAGTGATAGGAATCTCTGTGAGGGCTGTGAGCTCACCCCCACATCGTTTCTAAGAGCCTACCAAGTCCCTTCAACTTTAAACTCTGTGAGGGTGCAGATTTCTATCTGTTTTGTTCACTTGGGTACTGCCAGCACGTAGACAGTATTTGGCACATAGTAAACCAGAATGCTTCATATACGAATGAATGCTATCAGGGAAAAGGAGGAGCATCTTTGCTACTCAGTTCCCAGAAGCTGGAAAAAATTTCACATGATGGCTCTCTTTTTCCCCCTTCCATCCCACCTCTTCTCTCCTAGTACTCCTTCAGACTTTCATCCTTCTGATAGATATTACTTGTATAATTGGAAATAACTAGACAGATGTGGAAATAGCTACATAATAATAAAGGGGATCTTTTGCTCTTTTCCTTTTTTTTTAAGGATGTGGGACAAAGAACTGTATTTCTATTTCCTGTTACTATCAACTAGTCAAGGGCAGATAATTTACATGTGTCTCATGAAGACTATGATCAACACTATGGATTATAGATGATTATAATCCACTTAAGTCTATTGATCTTGAGATCTCACTTTTACCCATCCTTGTTCTCCTGGCTGGTTGATCTATTCAAAGAGTGTATTGATTTTTAACTTGTTGTAAATCTGGTGGTATCATCCATTTTATCATTATAGTTTAACAACTAGATGATAACTAAGAGAGAAAAATCATTTTTCAAAGATAATATTTTATATTATTTGTTTCTCAAATTACAGGTCACAATATAATATTGGATTATATTTAGTGAGTTTTGATTAGCATGAAAAAGTGACAGAGACTAAATCAGGGTCATTCAGGGTGTATGGGACATATAAGGCTAAGTGCTGTTTTGGAAATTTTTTGTTTTAGGTATTTATAGTTTGTGTATATTCACATGCATGTATGGACTAGGTCATTTAAAAATTTTCATTTCTGTGGATTGTAATCAAGCTAATTTGACAGCCAGTGTTTTATATAATTATCTGGTGCTTTATAAAAATACCAGTTAATAAATCCTTAAGTCTTCCTTACTATCACTGATACTGTGGGTAATTTGGAATTGCGTCTATGTCTATATATCTAAATTACATCATGGCAATCAAACAAGTATGAGTGAAATATCATTTTCCTAATTTTTGCAAACAGTGTTTAGAAAGAAACAAAACTCTTCAGGTTTTTTAAATTTTATTTTAGTAGGTGCCTAGCTGCCAAGAATCTGCACACCTCCCATTAACTTTGTTTTAGTTTGTATAGCTATTTAGAAAATCATTTGATAATTAAAAAATATTTTCTCATCTTCACTGATACTAATTTCAGGCACTCACCTAATTTTAATTTTAGGCCTAAATTAATATCATAGAACTAAAAAGTGTTTCTGGTGTTGTATTCTTAGTTTGGAGACCAAAAGCCATGTTGCTACTCATTTATTTAACATGAAAAAATCTTTTCCTATGTCTTGGAAATTTGAATACTCCTGTTTGCATAGATTTTCATTTTTAATTAATGTTCTTAATTCTATATTTGAAATAGAAATTGGAGTCTGTGTCTGCTGAATTTCTAAGAATTCCTATTGTAGTGGCTTCAGATATATTAACTATGTGGATAGAGGAAATATGACCTGGAGGAGACTCTGCTCTATGTATCTATATTTCACTAAGCTATAGGAGACTCTGCCCTGTATACAAAGAGACTCTACATATTGATCCATCTATTGATTGATAGACTTAGCTGAATATCTATATATTTATGTATATATCTATAAGCTGTAGAAGAAAGCTGGAATCTGGGATAACTCAAAGTCCTCATTTGAAGAGTGGGCTATGGAGAGTAAGGTAATGAGGTCATAACTTCTCCTAGGTCATATATTATACAAATTGGAGTATTTATGCTAGTTGTGTTAAAAAACAAACACAAATCCTCAGGATCCTGACAAAGTAAGCTTGTTCCCGCTCAAATTTCATTCCAATAACCTTGACGGCATGCTCTACTCCACTCAATTACTCAGGCTCCTTTAACCTCTTCAAGGACTAGATGAAGCTGGATGAGTCATAAGGAAGGAGGAGGTACTGAAGATGGCCATCATGGCTGGCTTGTACATCTGAAGAGATGTCATTTGTTGAAATGGGTGCCTTTGAGGATCCAAATGGAATTGTCAAAGACACAGCTAGTAGGATCTTCACCTATAGCTGTGTTCCCAGGTAACGGAGGTCTGGAACCAGTCTGCCCAGCTTACTCCAGTCCAACACTGAGGGTGGTTCCATGAGCCATATAGTAGGCTTGCCAGTTTCTCAGCTTTTTCTCATGTTTTTGGAGTGAAATTAAAGAATGAGGGGCATATTTTATATCTGGGGCCCTGTGAAGTCAAGCCTGTGTTATAAATCTAGCTTTAGAGTAGTGGTTCACAAAGTGTACTCATGAAACCAGCAGTAGCAGCGTCTATTGGGACCTGTAGGGTAAGCAAATTCATGGGTTCTACCCCAGACCTGCTCAACTAGAAACTCTGGGAGAGAGGCCCAGGAACCTGTGTTCTAACAAGGCTTCAGGTGGTTCTCAGGAAGGCAGAGTTTAAAAACCACTGTCCTAGATAATCCAAGAGGAGGCTATTGTGAACCCATTTGTAGTGTCTTCTTGTATTCACTCATTCATTTCAGCATTGTCTCTAAGTGCTTACTGAGTACCAGCTACTGCTGGGTTCTTCACAGATAGAAACAGCACTCAGTGTCTCCTTAGTATCCTCCAGGCACAATTTTCATAATCATACAGGGAGATGTCCCCACAGAATGTCAATCAGGTTTAATACTTGATGAAACTTAACAGGTTTGGGAAAATAAATCTGCTATAAAACATGGATGTAATACAGTCTGAATAAAATATAATGAATTCTGCAACACTCACTATTTATTTTTCTCTTTATCTTCACTAATGTTCGCCCACATTTCTGCTAGTAACTAATGCCTAAAAATCAAATGTTTAGATTTCAAGTTCTGTGAAAGCAGATAATGTCTCCTCTAAATTTTTCAAATTTAGAAAAGTTAGGTATGTTAAATGGAAATTACCAACAAGATGAAAATAAATGGAACAAAATTGACTATACCAGTCTCTCCTTATCCATGAGGGATACATTACAAGACCCCTAGTGGATGCCTGAAACCATGGACAGTACTGAATCCTATATATACTATGTCTTTTTCCTATGCATACGTACTTATGATAAAGTTTAAAATATAAATTAGGCACAGAGTTTGACTACAACAATAATAAAATAATTAAAACAATATGCCAACATCACTACTCTTGTGCTTTGGGGCCGTTATTAAGTAAAATAAGGGTTATATAAACAGAAACACTGTTATTTTGCAACAATCACATAGCTGTCTCAGTGATGAGATGAAGTGATGAATGGGCAGGTAGTGTAGACATCATGGATACCTCTAGACAAAGGGATGATTCATGTCTTTGGCAGGAGGAAGTGGTAGGGAGGGATATTTCATCACGCGACTCAGAATGACATGCAACTTAAAACTTGCAAATTGTTTATTTCTGAAATTTTCCATTTTATATGTTCAGACCTTACAAAGCAAAACCACAGATAAGAGGGGACTACTGTATTCTTGTGAGTTTTTCCATCTTCCCCTCTAGCTATGTAGTTAGCAAAACAATAAATATGTAACAGAATGAGTTCCTGAGAAACATATTGGTGTCTTGCACTGTAATGAAATTTTGCTTTCCCCTGCCTCACAGAAAAGGCAGCTAGAATGTTGTCTTGATTTCTGGCTAGTAAGTAATTTTTAGTGTTTCAGAAGTAAAAAGGAAGTTACCGTGCTTTGGAGATATTCCCCAACTATGTTTTTGTTAACTATTCTTGCAAAGTGTGCTCTGTGAGGCACCTGTTTCCCAAACATCTGAAGAACCTACATTAACATAGCTCTTTGATATTCATCTCCACACCTATCAATCACTAGAGGTGGACCACCCTGAAAGTGGGGCATGAACTTGGATGAGGCAGCTCCCCTCCACTGAGTTCATCTCTCAAAGAGGCTGGTAAGTAGTTTTTGGGCAGCACTCCTAGCAACTGAGAGAGAAAGCCTATTTCTGAAGAGGGGAAAGAAGGGTGTATCATTCAGTGTCCACTGTACAGTGAGTGGGTACAGCTGTTACATATAAGGAAATTCACTACTAATTTTCACTGTGGTTTGAAGATTGGAGTTGTCTTCAGAGTTCAACCTCTTCAATATGACCACTCATCATTTGATATTTCTGAAACAAAATCTGGGGCTACACCTGTAACATGTATCAACTGCTTATATCTGATTTCTCCTCTCCTGGCCCTGCCTCAGAACTGGCATATTGCCATCTGGCTCCATTTTGGGGTTGGTGGGAGTCAAAATTGAGAATTTGACATGTGGAAATTTTAAAATCTGAATTTTGGTAGGTGCTAGCAGCAGTTTAAGTAAACAGTGTCACTTCTGATCACACCCACCAAGCCCTCTCTACCACACCCATCACTACCCTTAGGATTAACCTAGCTCTGCCCTCTGGATTCACAGTTTATCTGACCTCTTCATTTCTTCTCTCATTCTCTGCAGGTTGGAGAGTAAGATGAGACAATTGAGAACAGTGGTGGTGGTTAAACAAAGATTTATTTTTTCTAGGGATCAATTTAATTTTCTGGGAGAGATCTTATCTGTGGAGGTAGCATCCTAAATAGTTATTTACAAATGGCACTTTAATCCTAAGAAGATATATTAAATTTCAGAGTCCTATGGGAAGAATAGTTGTAAAATAACTAACATTAATATTTATTTTAAAATTTATTAATTTGTAATTAAACAGAGAAAAAAATTCTTAAACACACAACATTGAGTACCTTCTGAATATGTGTAATAGTACTAGGCAACATGGAAGATACAGAAACTTTGACTTAGAGGCTCATGTAACCCATCAGGAAAAAGGATATCTGCTTCAGATAATATGGATCCTCAGGACTATGGAATTCTCAGGACTGTGGAATCCTTGTGTGGGCACAGTGGAATAATCTGTGAGGTCTGGTTTTAGTCTTAGAAGGATATAGGAACAGATCAGTAGTTTAGGAAAGGAGACAAAATAGCACTAACAGTGGAGAAATGTAAATGTCATGAACAAATTTTGTGTTTACTAATGTCAATTTAAGGGATTGAAATTGATATGAAAAATACTTTTCTTTAAAAACGTGTCCAGTTTTTATATATAACCACATCAGAAAGCAAGTGCCATTCAAACCTTTAAAATTTGGCAGCAAGTAAATTAGCGCTGTTTAATTTCTTTTTACTATATTTAAAACAATGCCAGCATATTCAAATGGGATTAGTGCTAACAATGGGTAATAGAACAGAGCCCCATGTGATGGTTGATTCAGAACTCTAAGCACCCATCATTTTTTCTCTAGAAGAGAACAATTATTGTAGAGTTAGCGGAACAAATGTCTTTCACTTCTTTGTTTTACTAAGCTAATCCTCTTTGTGAAGAAGGAGTTGGTACCCCGAGTCGTTATTGGGATGCAGCACATTTCTCTTCACTGTTTCTGGCTGAAAGCAAGTCTGTTCAACAGTGAAAAAGTCACTGATTGATTTTATTAATTGGAGAACTTATCTGCTTTTCCCGATGCTTTGGGCTGAAGGATAAACTTTTAATTTGTGTTCTAATCACAAAAATAGTTTGTAGTTAAAGTTGAATGATACATTTTCGTCTTTTTTCCTTTACCCTTTCCAATCCTTGCCGTCTTTTCTAGGTAACACTGAACTGGTTTTAGTTCAGGCATGAGTCTGTTATCCAAATGGAAACAATAAACTAATTGAGACTGTATTCTACTGAGACTCAGGATTTTGAAATTAGCACTGATATATTTGGCTCCTTGGCTTGGAAGTGAAAGAAAATCTAGTCTGTTATTTTTGGATTTGTCACAGCCTTATTATGAAATGTCTTGAGAGAGTCACTTATCCGTCCCCGGCTGCTGCTCCCTAAGCCTGATTCCTGTTTACCAAATTCATGTTAGGAGTATTAAAAAGCCAAATGCATTCAAGACCTAATCTTCTTGTTTGTAATTTAATATACTTTCTTAAGATTAAATTGCTGTTTAGGATGCTACTTCCTTAGATAAGAATAGATCTTGTTTCAAAAGCCTCCTAGAAAATTAAATTGATCCCTAGAAAAAATAAATCTTTGTTTAACCACCACCACTGTTCTCAATTGTCTCATCTTACTCTCCAACCTGCAGAGAATGAGAGAAGAAATGAAGAGGTCAGATAAACTGTGAATCCAGAGGGCAGAGCTAGGTTAATCCTAAGGGTAGTGATGGGTGTGGTAGAGAGGGCTTGGTGGGTGTGATCAGAAGTGACACTGTTTACTTAAACTGCTGCTAGCACCTACCAAAATTCAGATTTTAAAATTTCCACATGTCAAATTCTCAATTTTGACTCCCACCAACCCCAAAATGGAGCCAGATGGCAATATGCCAGTTCTGAGGCAGGGCCAGGAGAGGAGAAATCAGATATAAGCAGTTGATACATGTTACAGGTGTAGCCCCAGATTTTGTTTCAGAAATATCAAATGATGAGTGGTCATATTGAAGAGGTTGAACTCTGAAGACAACTCCAATCTTCAAACCACAGTGAAAATTAGTAGTGAATTTCCTTATATGTAACAGCTGTACCCACTCACTGTACAGTGGACACTGAATGATACACCCTTCTTTCCCCTCTTCAGAAATAGGCTTTCTCTCTCAGTTGCTAGGAGTGCTGCCCGAAGACCACTTTCAGCTACCAGCCTCTTTGAGAAATGGACTCAGCAGAAGAGAGCTGCCTCATCCAGGTTCATGCCTCATTTTCAGGGTGGTCCACCTGCAGTGACTGATGGTGTGGAGATGTAAACGTTTTCATGGTTAGCCTTTGTTTAATAAACATTCTACCTTCCATTATTATAAGGATCTCTCTCATTTTGTTAAATCATTTTAAAATTTTATTTTTAATTATTAATGTCTCAGATTGACTTTTTACAGTAAGGTAAGGATTAATTTTTTTGTCTTCTATGAATAATCAGTTATTCCAGCCCTATTCCCTGCCTCACTGAAAGGCAATGCAACCTTCATTATGCATCCATAAATGTGTGTTTGTTTGGGGGTTTTGTGCTATTTTTCTCCTTGACCTATTATGTATATGTCCATTCCAGGGTTTCACCATGTTGGTCAGGCTGGTTTCAAACTCCTGACCTCAGGTAATCCACCTGCCTCAGCCTCCAAAGTGTTGGGATTACAGGTGTGAGCCACTGTGCCCTGCCTATAGCTTTGAGTCTTATTCCTCTTCCTGTCCCTTCTGTTTCATGTTTGTTTGGTCAGGCTGCCATTAAAGCCTGGGTATTCCTTCCTTTGGAGCAGACAGGAAATTCAAACTACAGAAGCTCCAGCTTGTGCAAAAGAAGATTCACTTCAGCCCCATCTCCTACCACAATTAATTCCCCAAATCAATCTCCTTCCCTTTCTCTCTCCAGCCATTTTTGGACCAGCTTGGAAAGTCAGTCCTGACCTCCCTGCAAAGCCTCATTATATGAATATAAACCCTTTCCTACCTTGATGATGTGTGACATCATCAGTGTTGACATCCAAAACAAATTCTGGGTGGAAATCCATCCTGCATCTGTAGTTGGACCACAAAACAAGGTGCTAATTAATGAGATTGAACTATAATTCTACTTTTGCTGTCTTTGTCTGGTTTGAGTATCAAGGTTATACTAGACTCTTTGAATGAGCTGAAAAATGTTCAGTCTTTCTAGGAAAGATTTATGTAGGATTAGACTTATTTGTTCCTTAAGTTTTGGTAGAACTCAACCATAAAACCTGGGGAAGAATATTTTATATATATTTTTAAACAACTATGGACTAAATTTCTTCAATCATTTTAAGGTGATTCAGGTTTCTTGTTTTTTATCAATCTAAGAAAATTAGAAAATATCCTGTTTCCCTGGGTTATAATGTGGGGTAATTGTGGTAGGAAGTAGAGGAGATAAGGCTGGAGCAAATGGCAGTTTCCATAATGTGAAAGACCTTGTAAAGTGATGATGCAGGAGAAGTGGATTTTTTTAAAAGGTATAGTTTGCATACCATAATAGTCACTTTTTTGAAGTGTACAATTCAATGGTTTTTAATATACTCACAAAATTGTGTGACAATCAACAATATCCAGTTTGTTAAAAACATTTGAAAAAATTTTTACTTTTCCACAGCTTTAATGAGGTATAATTGCCAAATAAAAATTAGATATATTTATGGTGTACAAGGTGATAGTTTGACATATGCATACATTATGAAATGATTGCCATTATCAAGCTAATTAACATAGCTGCTTTCTCACATAGTTAACTTTTTTTTTTTTTTTGATGGTAAAAATGTACTCTCTTGACATGTTTCAAATGCACAATACATTATTGTTACCTGTGGATTTTACTACCCCCAAAAGAAATCTTATATCCATTAGTAGTCAATCCCTGTATTCTCTCTTCCCAGCCCTTGGCAACAACTAATTTTCTATCCCTTTCTATGAATTTGCCTAGTCTGGGCATCTCATAATGTAGTTTTTTTGTGACTGCCTTTTTTTTTCACTTAGCATAATGCTTTCAAGGTTCATCTATGTTGTAGCATGTGTTAATACTTCATTTTTATGAATAATATTTTGTTGTATGGATATAGCACATTTTGTGTATTTGTCAATTGATAGGCATTTGAGTTCTTTCTGCTTTTTGGCTATTATGAATAATGCTGCTATGAACATTCATGTTTGGGTTTTTGTGTGGACATGTATTTTGAATCCTTTTTACTAGGAGTGGATTTGCTGGGTTATATGGTAATTCTATGCTTAACTTTTTGTGGAAATGCCAAATTACTTCCAATGTGGATAAATCATAATTTGTTTCTGCAAGCAATGCTTGTAGGCTACAGTTTCTCTATGTGTTGGCCAAGACTTTTAATTACTCTTCTTTTTTATTATAGTTATCCTAGTGGTTGTAAAGAGGTATCTTATTTTGGTTTGATTTGTATTTCTGTAATGAGTAATGATTTTGAGAATCTTTTCATGTGCTAATTGTTCATTTATACATATTCTTTGTAGAAACTTCTATTCAAATTCTTTTCCCATTTAAAAATTTGTTGTTGAGTTGTAAGAATTCTTTATTTTAGAGAGAAGCTGTTCATCAGATACATGATTTGAAAATATTTTATTTTATCCCATGGACATTTCATATGTGACCTTTTGGAGCATGAGAGTTTTACATTTTGATGAAGTTCAACTTGTCTTTTTTTCCTTTTGTTGTTCGTACTTTTGGTGTGTCATCTGAGGAAAACTATTGCCTAGGTTAAGTGGTTCAAATTTGTTCTTTTACTTGTGGGTATCCAGTTGTCCCAGCACCGTTGGTTTAAAAGACTAATCTTTTCCCATTATAACATCTTAGAACCCTGGTGAAAAACCAATTGGTCCTAATTGTAAGGATTTCTTTCTGGGCTCTCAATTGTATTCCGTTGAGCTATATGACTAGTCTTATGCTAATACCATAAAGTCTTGAGTATTGTAGCTTTGTAGTAGTAAATTTTAGAACTGAGGAACATGAGTCCTCCAGATTGGTTTCTTGTCAAAATTGATTTGGCTATATGGTTTCCTTGCACTTATGTATGAATCTTAGGATCAACTCCTGGCTTCTTGCAAAAAGGCTGCTAACTTGATAGAAATTGCATCTAATGTGTATATCATTTGAAAAGTATTGCCGTCTTAAGAAGAATATCTTCTACCTCATGAACATGAATGCCTTTCAATTTATTAAGGTATTTTAAAATTTCTTTCCAAGAGTTTTGGTTGTTTTTGTTACACAACTCATACATTTTGTGGTAGATTTATTCCTAAATATATTTTTTAATGCTATTGTAAATAGAATTGTTTCCTTAAAATTATTTTTGGACTGTTCATTAGTAGCATATATACAGTTGATTTGTATATAGTGATGTTATATCCTGCAACTTTGCTTTTTAGTTGGTTCCTTAAGATTTTCTATGTACATGACCATGTTTCTGGAAATAAGGATGTATTACTGCTTTTTCAATCAGGGCTCATTTTCTGTCTTTTTGAAAGTTATTAATCTTTGATTTAAATCCTTTGATAGATATAGATCTATTCAGGTTATTTCTACTTTTGTTGTGGTTGTGTGTCTTTCAAGGAATTGGTACATTTCATTTGAGTTATCAAATTTATTGGCATAGAGAATTGTTCACAATATTCTTTTATTATCTTTTTAATGTCCATAAAATCAGTAGTGATGATCTCACTTTCTTTGTGTCTTTTCTCTTTACTTCTAAGTTAGCCTGGTTAGAATTTCTCAATTTTATTCATCTTTTAAAATAACCAGCTTTTGGTTTTATTAATTTTTATCTATTGTTTTCTTGTTTTCATTTTCACTTGTGTCTGCTCTAATTTAAATTATTTTTTGTTCTCTTTTTATTTTAGGCCTAATTGAGCATTTTATATAATTTAATTTTGTATCTTCTCTTAGAATAGGAATGATACTTAAAACTATTTTTTAGTTTTTGCCATATAACTTTGAGAATATATCTGTAACTAAGATAAATCATCCTTCGAATAATATCATACTGCTTCATAGGTAGCACAAGTACTATATGAAAAAGAATTCCCAATTTGTCCTTCCTGTTTCTTACAACATTACTGTCATTCATAGAAACTTTCCAATATGAAATTCAAAGAAAGAAAGAAAAGTAACCAGACAAAATATCCAAAATGTGGGGGACAAAGTCAGAAGGTATATGCCATGATCACTCAATATATTGTGACTATTATTTCTTTAAACAATTATCTTTTAGATCAGTTAAAAATTTTAAAAAATTGTTTTAATTGTTTTGATTTTTTTTCTCTGATGTTCTTCCTTCCTGTATGTTTATCCAAATTTTTGACCGATATCCTTTTCTTTTCTGTGGAAAGCCTTTCTTTTAACATTTTAAGAGTCTGTGTCTTGCAGCTCTCTCATCTGTAATCTCTTGCAAAGCAGGTCTGCTGGTAATAAATTCTCTCATTTCTTGTTTATCTGAGAAAGTATTTTTCTTTCATTTTTAAAGGATAATTTCAGTGGATATACAATTCTAGGTTGATGGTTGTTTTCTTTCATATTTAAAGAAATATTAAAGGATTTAAATATACTTTAAATATTTCACTGTTCTCTGTTATTACTTTCATGGTTTCTGATGAGAAGTTTGCTGTAAGTGTCCTCATTCTTCTATAGGTAAAGTGCTTTTTTCTCTTTAGAGTCTTTCAAGATTTTCTCTTTATTGTTGGTTTTCTGCAGTTTGAATATGATGTGCCTATATTTAGTTTTTGGTATTCTACTTAGTGTTCTTTAAGCTTTCTGTATCTTTAGTTAAATGTCTATTATTAAATTTGGAACATGGCCATTATTATTTTAAATATTTCTTCTGTGCCATTATCTCTCTTTTTGTTTCTGGTTGGTTAATTATGCATGTTACAACTTTTGACCTTATCCTCCACCTATTAGATATATTGTTTGGTTATTTTCATTTTTTTCTTTGAATTTCATACTGGAAAGTTTTTATTGACCTATTAAAGACTTTAGCTATCTTTGTCAAATTGTCTATTTCTCCCTTCAATTGTTTCAGTTTTTGCCTGACTTATTTTGGGGCTTTTTGGTAGGAGCAAATACATTTATGATTGTTATGTCTTCCTAACAGACTGACCCTTTTATCATTATAAAATGGTTTTATTTGTCTTTAGTATGCAGTGCATTTCTTCTCTCTTGCTGCTTTCAAGAGTCTCTCTTTTCTTAAACTTTTGAGAGTTTGATGATAATGTATCTAGGTGGGAATCTCTTTGAGTTTAACCTACTTGAAGCTGATTGTGTTTCTTAAAAAAATTTTATGTTTTTAAGCATATTTGGAAAGTTTTCACCCATTATTTCTCTAATATTCCGTCTTCCTCTTTATTTCTCTCTTTCTTGAATTCTTATTTTGCTTAAGTTGATGAACTTGGTATCGTATGTCTCTGAGGCTATATATATTTTTTTCTTTCTGTTTCTCAAAATGCGTAATCAGAATTGACCTATCTTCAAAAATTACATGTTTGTTCTTCTGCCAACTCAAATTTTTTGTTGAGCTTCTCTAGTGATCTTTTCAATTATTGTATTTTTCAACTCCAGAATATCTGATTTTTCTTTTTTATATTTTTCTGCCTCTTTATTGATGTTTGTATTTGGTGATACATCATTCTCATAATTTCTTTGAGTTATTTAGACATTATCCTTTCCATCTTTCTTTTGAGTTTCACTCTGTCACCTAGGCAGGAGTGCAGTGGCACGACCTTGGCTCACTACAAATTCTGCCTCCTGGGTTCAAGAAATTCTCATGTTTCAGCTTCCCAAGTAGCTGGAATTACAGGCCAATGTCAACCACACCTGATATTTTTAGTATAGAAGGGATTTTGCTATGTTGGCTAGTCTAGTCTCAAACGCCTGGCCTCAAGTGATATCTGCCTGCCTCAGCCTCCCAAAGCACTAGAATTACAGGAGTGAGCTACCATGCCCAGCCTAATTCTTTAAAATTGTTTAAAAATTGGTCAGGCATGGTCACTCATGCCTGTAATCCCAGCATTTTGGGAAGCCGAGGAGTACGGATTGTCTGAGGCCAGGAGTGTGAGACCAGCCTAACTAACATGGTGAAATGCTGTCTCAACTAAAAATACAAAAAATATCTGGGCATGGTGGCACACGCCTGTAGTCCTAGCTACTTGGGAGGCTGAGGCAGGAGAATCGCTTGAACTTGGGAGATGGAGGTTGCAGTGAGCTGAGATTGCACCACTGCACTTCAGCCTGGGCAACATAGCAAGACTCTGTCTCAAAAAAAAAAAAAAAGGTTAAACAATGTCTGATTTAAAGTCTTTGCATAGTAAACCCAGTGTCTGGGTTTTCTCAGGGTCACTAGAAATTTGTTAAAGGAAAAAATTTAGGGAGATGAAAAATGATACCAGATGAAAATATGCATCTAGACAAAACAATGAGGAAAACTGATAGTCTAACCTTGAAGTTCTTTGAAAGCCAGAAGTAAAGGCTAAGGCATAACTATAATCTGCTTGCTGGAACATTGTACACATACTTCAATACCTACACAGAGTCCCTTATAAAAGTTGGGAGACTTACTGGTTCAAGACATTTAAAGAAATTTCTGTCCAATTATTAGGTGACCAATGAGCTAACCAAGTAGAGACTGCTTGGCTGCATATGACCAAAAATATATTTTTTTGCAGAATTACTTTAGGAATGTTACTAAATAACAGAAATAATAACATAAAAACAAGTGGCAATAACAACACACTTGATGAGTTGAGAGGAAATCTAATTTCAAGAGTTGCCACTGTATTTCTATTTATTTATTTTATTTTGTTTTTTAAAAGACAGGGTCTCACTCTGTCATGCAGGCTGGAGTGCAGTGATATGGTCATAGCTCACTGCAGCCTCAGAATCCTGAGCTCAAGCAATTCTCCTGCCTCAGCTTTCTGAGTAACTAGGACTTCATAAGCACACTACCACACCTGGTTAATTTTTGTATTTTTTGTAGAGATGGAGGTCTCACTGTGTTGTCCAGGCTGGTCTTAAACTCCTGGCCTCAAGTGATCCTTCTGCTTAGGACTCCCAAAGCACTAGGATTATAGGCATAAGCCTCTGTGCCTGGTTGATCGATTGATTATTCCCCTTACTATGGGTTGTATTTTGCTGCTTTTCTTTCCTACCTCATAATGTTTCCTTGGATGACAGATTTTATAAATTTTACTTTTTTTGGGTTCTGGATATTTTTATATTCCTCTAAATCTTCTTGAGCTTTATTTATGGATGCAGTTATTTGGAAACATATTGATCTTTGATTTTGCATTTATTAGCAGTTAGGCAGCTCTAGAGCAGTGATCAGTCTAGGGAAAAATATTGTCCACTGTTACTTTAGACCCTTTTGTATAGTTTGCCCAATGGCACATAAAATATCAATCTTCCAGCTTAACTAGTGGGAACACATATTGTTTCTGGCCTCATGTAAATGCTGAGCACTTTTGCCTTTAACCCTATTAGACAGTTCTTTCCCTAGCCTTGGGTAGTTTCCAAATACCATGTGCTGATTAGTACTCTGGAATTATTTGTGGCAGACACTCTGTGAAGCTCTCTTCTGGTAGTATGTTCTGCAGACTCTAGCCAACGCAGTCTCTCTAGACTCTAAACCAAGTATTTTCAACTCTGGAAGTCTTTGGGGCTCTTCCTGGGCTGTCCTCTTTTCACTAAAGAGTATGAGATTTCTTTCCAGGAAGTAAGCAGAGGCAATTTTAGGGCCAAAATTGTTTGTGTTCCATCTTCAGAGATCAGTGTCTGTTACTGCATGGTGCCCAGTGTATTGGAAATGATTGCTTTCTATATTTTTCTGCTGTTTCTTAAAAATTGTTTCAGGCTGGGCGCGGTGGCTCAAGCCTGTAATCCCAGCACTTTGGGAGGCCAAGGAGGGTGGATCACGAGGTCAAGAGATCGAGACCATCCTGGTCAACATGGTGAAACCCCGTCTCTACTAATACAAACATTAGCTGGGCATGGTGGCACATGCCTGTAATCCCAGCTACTTAGGAGGCTGAGGCAGGAGAATTGCCTGAACCCAGGAGGAGGAGGTTGCAGTGAGCCGAGATCGCGCCATTGCACTCTAGCCTGGGTAACAAGAGCGAAACTCCATCTCAAAAAAAAAAAAAAGAGTTAAAAATTGTTTCAGAAAGGAAAATAAATCCAATACCTGCTACTCCATCTTGTACAGAAGTGTGTAAGTTCGTTAAGACTGTATGTGAGCTTCAAATTAATGCATTTGTATTACTTGTGCTTTAGGAAACTTTGTCTTTTTTATGGAAATTAGTTTAAGAAACTTCTAGTTATGTGGCCAGCCTCTGACACTCATAGACTCAACTCCATGTGTTTTTCCTTCAAGAGTAAGTCCACAATGGTTAGGAATCACCTAAGCTTGCTTTAGGTGAAGCTTATGTCTCTGAATCCTGTGCTAGTACATAGTCCTGCCTTTAAACAATAGGTTAAAAATAAACAGTGATGACACAGAAATTGTAAAGATTAAAAAAAAAAGTTTGAGTTATTTCAATTCTTCATTTTACAGGATAGCTTAGAGTTTTCATTTGTGTTTTAAACTTAAACAAGTAAAACATAGTATGAACTGTAATGGATAATATTTTTGTTTGGTAAGTGTAAAGTTCAGTTTATATAGGAATATTTTACTGATTTTGACTAGTATGTTTAAAATTACAATTTATTATTTTAAAACTATTTTTCAAACCATGAGACTTATAATGTTGCTATTTCATTATTGGCAGTGAAAATAATTGTCATTTAGAAGAGGGGAATACTATTATGCACAGTCCAAGAAATAATCATTAAACAGACAACCCACAGAATAGGAGAAAATATTTACAAACTATGCATCTGATAAAGAACTAATATCCAGAATTTGCAAGGAACTCAAACAAATCAGCAATAAAAATAAAATCATTCTATCAAAAAGTGGGAAAATGGTATAAATAGATAGATATTTTCCAAAGAAGATATGCAAACGGCCAACAAACATGAAAAGGTGCTCAAAATCACTAATCATCAGGGAAATGCAAGTGAAAACCACAAGGAGATACCACCTTACCCCAGGTAGGATGGCCATTATTAAAAAGTCAAAAAACAATAGATTTGGCATGGATGTTGTGAAAAAGGAATACATACACTGCTGATTGGAATGCAAATTAGTACAACCTCGAAGGAAAACTATGGAGATTTCTTAAAGAACTAAAAGTACATCTGTCATTCAATTTAGCAATCCCACTACTGGGCATCTAACCAAAAGAAAAGAAGACAGTATATCAAAAAGATATCTGCACATATATGTTTATCACAGCACAGTTCAAAATTGCAAAAATATGGAACCAACCTAAGTTCCCATCAACTGATGAGTAGATAAAGAAAATGTGTCATATATACTACTTAGCCATAAAAAAGAATAAAATAATGTATTTTGCAGCAACTTGGTTGGAATTGGAGGCCATTATTCTAAGTGAAGTAATTCAGGAATTGAGAACTAAATATTCTATATTCTCACTTACAAGTGGGAGCTAAGCTATGAGTATGCAAAGTCATACAGAGTGATATAATGAAATTTGGAGACTCAGAAGGGGCATGGTGGGAGTGGGGTGAGGGATATAAAGTTACATACTGCTTATAACATACACTGATTGGTGATGGCTGCACTAAAATCTCAGACTTCACTATACAATTTGTCCCAGTAACGAAGAAACACTTGTACCCCCAAAGCTATTGAAATGTACAAGATTTTTTTTTAAAAAGAGGGGGATACTTAAAAAAATAATGCACTGTGCTTTTCAAATACATGATGTATGCCTCTATGCAAAGGTTATGTCCACTTATAAGTCACACACTCAGGCAAGTCCAAAGGCATGACTTCCCACTAAGTATTGATAATTTATTTATGACCTTCTAAATAATAAAATATTTTATCAACCAGGTATAATTTCTTTCATAGCCAACATTAAATTCTATCTTTATTAGGTTTCCAAGGGATCAGAACTAGAAAGTCAACTCAAAATCAAAGTTATCCATAGAATAAGATAATGTATTTCATTTACTTTTTACCCAGATGTGTGTACACAGACAATATATTTATAATTTTATAAAAATATAAATACCCAAAATGAGTTATAAAATTATTATAGAAACTTGTAGATTGATGATTTATTTGAATTGGTGGGATGGGAGAAGTTTCCCTAGTAGGTATAAATTTTAGTTAAGCCTCGAAACATGATCAGGAAGACTTCCATGGATAAAAAACAGTTTTTACAGAAAAAAGTATTCTAGGTTGAGGAAGAAGCTTGCCTCGTTGCTACTAATAAATGGATTTCTTTTGAAAGCTGTATTGACTCCTACTTGCACTTTCCTAGAGAGATGGATTAGCAGGAATAAAGGTTATTAGATGATCTTTTAAGGTCTCAAGTCAACGAAATATTAATCTACCTCTGGGCTTACTCTCATAAATTCAAAATCTAGTGCTGTATTCTTTAAGATATAAAGAGACATACAAAAATAGACTATCCTTCATCCAGAGATTTCTTTTTTCCAATTTGAGTTAACATTAGGAAAGAAATTATAAGGAATTCTTCCATCAGAACTTAGACCCACTTCTCTTAAATGATTTCTACATTTCTAAGCAGTAGAGAATCACCACAGCTATCTTTCCTAGTAAATATTCGATGGAATGGCACCATAAATCCTGTTTGTGTTCCAAAAAAAGAGTAAAAGTTTCATGAATTTTTTTCTTCCCCTCCTTAATGGAAGTCTTCAGTTACACAAAAGAATATGATGGCTTTTAGGAATCTGAAACCATGAAATTAAATGTAATTACTTTGTTCCTTTTTCTTTTTAAAACCATTTATGTTAAAATGCTAGAAATTAAATTAAATTACTCTAAATTAAAAGGCATGCTTATGGCATTTTGCAAGATGAGCAAAAATTCTTATAAGAAATAAATGCTAGTCGTGTGGACAGTGTGGGGTAGGAAAGCTCTCAGTACTCTCTATCTGTTTCCACTGCTATTTCCTTTGCTTTTCAAATCATTACTTCAAAGTTTTAGACAGCTATAAAATACACTGCTGATACTAAACAGGCCACCTACTAATGTTTAATGACTGGAACATAATTATTTAGACATAACTGCAGACAAATACATTTTCCTACTTTGAAGTAGGCCTATTTAGTAAAGATAAATTCAAAAGATTTTCAAAAATCAAGAAAGTTTCACATATTTTTTGAAACATAGCAAATGTCTCTATTCAGCATATACAAACATGAGAAATACAAGAAGGAGAAGCAAGTTGGCTGAACCATGAAAGTGGTACTTTTTAAATAAAATTCTTAGGTCTTAGAAGAAAAAGAAAGCTGTATTGGACTGCTGTAATGAAAGATTTAATTGCCTTGCTTAATCAACAATCTGCTTCCTGTTATTAAAGATAAAGGAGAAATTCTCCTGTGGAAGCTCTTTCTTCAAGAAGAGTTATTGTGAATGCCAAAGTAATTGTGGTGTCACAGAAGAGAAATGTGTGTGTGGTATTTGAATGGATATTAACTGAAGAAGGGCTCCAGCCTAGTTTAATTAACTGGTGTGTAAGTCACACAAGAATATCAGAAATATTTTTAAACAAATTATAAGCAATTTTACTGATGTGAAAGCCTGTGTGTTTATAGGTTACATTCCAGTTTTTAAAAATATTTTCATAATTCAAAGTTTTGTTGGATTTCATCACGACCTTGTTTCTATTAGAAAATGTTTTGTGTAAAGGAGTTATTTTCACCTCTTTTAGTGATGGTTAATTTTATATATCAATTTGACTGGGTGATGGTATGTCCACTATTGGTTAAACATTAATTCTTGGTTTGTCTGTTAGCATGTTTCTGTAAGAGATTAGCATTTGAATTGGCACACTGAGTAAAGCAGACTGCCCTCCTCAATGTGAATGGGCCTCATCCCATCTATTGTGGGACTGAAGAGAACAATAAACTGAGGAAGAGAGAATTCTCTCTCTCTGTTTGACTACAATGCTGGGACATCTGTGTTCCCTGAACTGGGATTTATATCATCAACACTATTGGTTTTCAGGCTTTTGGACTTGGACTAGAACTTATGCCATTGCTTCTTCTGGTTCTCAGATATTCAGACTTGGACTAGAACTATACTACCTACTTCTTAAGTCTCCAGCTTGCAAATGCCAGATCATAGCACTTCTCAGTCTGTATAAATCCAGTTTCTTATTCCTTATAATAGGTAAAAATATGAATATATATATATAACCAATAGGATAGTTACATATATGCATATATATCCTATTGATTCTGTTTCTCTGGAAAATCCTAATAAATCTTTATAATTAATTTAGGAAACTTCTAACAACTTAAGAAGTTTCCAACTACTTTCTGGCTTCAGATTTACTCTTAAGAATAGGTGCTTGTAGAGTTCCTGAAGGAAGCACTAAACATGTAAAGGAACAACTGGTACCAGCCACTGCAAAAACGTACCAAATTTTAAAGACCATCGATACTATGAAGAAACTGCATCAACTAATGGGCAAAACAACCAGCTAGCATGAAAATAGCAGAATCAAATTCACACATAACAATATTAACCTTAAATGTAAAGGGGCTAAATGCCCCAATTAAAAGACACAGACTAGCAAATTGGATAGAGTCAAGACTCATTGGTGTGCTGTATTTAGGAGACTCATCTCATATGCAGAGACACACATAGGCTCAAAATAAAGGGATGGAGGAAGATTTACCAAGCAAATTGAAACAAAAAAAAAGCAGGGGTCATAATCCTAGTCTCTGATTAAACAGGTTTAAACCAACAGAGATCAAAAGAGACGAAGAAGGGCATTACTTAATGGTAAAGGGATCAATGCAACAAGAAGAGCTAACTATCCTAAATATATATGCACCCAATACAGGAGCATCCAGATACATAAAGCAAGTTCTTAATGACCTACGAAGAGATGTAGACTCCCATACAATAACTGTGGGAGACTCTAACACCCACTGTCAGTGTTAGATCAATGAGACAGAAAATTAACAAGGATATCTAGGACTTAAACTCAGGTCTGGACCAAGCTGACCTAATAGACATCTACAGAACTCTCCACCCTAAATCCACAGAATATACATTCTTCTCAGCACCACATTGCACTTATTCTAAAATTGACCACATAATTGAGAATAAAACACTCCTCAGCAAAATGTGAAAGAATGGAAATTATAACAAACAGTCTCTCAAACCACAGAGCAATCAAATTAGAGCTCAGGATTAAGAAACTCACTCAAAATCGCACAACTACATGGAAACTGAACAACCTGCTCCTGAACGATTACTAGATAAATAATGAAATGAAGACAGAAATAAAGAAGTTCTTTGAAACCAATAAGAATGAAGACATAATGTACCAAAATCTCTGGGACATGTTTAAAGCAGTGTCTAGAAGGAAATTTATAGCACTAAATGCCCACAAGAGAAGCGAAGAAAGATCTAAAATCAATACCCTAACATCACAATTGAAAGAACTAGAGGAGCAAGATCAAACAGATTCAAAGGCTAGCAGAAGACAATAAATAACTAAGATCAGAGCAGAACCGAAGAAGACAGAGACACACAAAAAAAAACCCTTCAAAAAATCAATAAATCCAGGAGCTGGTCTTTTTGAAAAGATCAACAAAATAGATAGACCACTATCCAGACCAGTAAAGAAGAAAAGATAGAAGAATCACATAGATGCAATAAAAAATGATAAAGGGGATATCACCACCAATCCCACAGAAATACAAGCTAACACCAGAGAAGACTATAAATACCTCTGTGCAAATAAACCAAAAATCTAGAAGAAATGGATAAATTCCTGGACACTTATACTCTCCCAGGACTAAATCAGGAAGGAGTCAAATCCCTGAATAGAACAATAATAAGGTCTGAAATTGAGGCAGCAATTCATAGCCTACCAACCAAAAAAAGTCCAGTACCAGATGGGTTAACAGCCGAATTCTACCAGAGGTACAAAGAGGAGTTGGTACCATACCTTCTGAAACCATTCCAAACAATAGAAAAGGAGGAAATCTCCCTAACTCATTTTGTGAGACCAACATCATCCTGATACCAAAACCTGGCAGACAGACAACTAAAAAAGAAAATTTCAGGCCAATATCCATGATGAACATCAATGCAAAAATCTTCAATAAAATGCTGGCAAACTGAATGCAACAGCACATCAAAAAGCTTATCCATCAAGATCAGGTAGGCTTTATCCCTGGGATGCAAGGCTGGTTCAACATATATAACAAATCTATAAACGTAATCCATCACATAAACAGCACCAAAGACAAAAACCACATCATTATCTCAATAAATGCAAGAAGGCCTTTGACAAAATTCAACAGCCCTTTATGCTAAAAACTCTCAATAAACTATGTATCAATGGAACAAATCTCAAAGTAATAAGAGCTATTTATGACAAACCCACAGCCAATATCATACTGAATGGGTAAAAGCTAAAAGCATTCCCTTTGAAAACCAGCATAAGACAAGGATGCCCTCTCTCACCACTCCTATTCAACATAATATTAGAAGTTCTGGCCAGTGCAATCAGGCAAGAGAAAGAAATAAAGGTATTCAATTAGGAAAAGAGGAAGTCAAATTGTCTTTATTTGCAGATGACATAATTGTATATTAAGAAGACCCCATCATCTCAGCCCAAAATCTCCTTAAACTGATAAGCAACTGCAGCAAAGTCTCAGGATACAAAATCTAAGTGCAAAAATTACAAGCATTTCAATACACTAATAACAGACAAACAGAGAGTCAAATTGTGAGTGAACTCCCATTCACAATTGCTACAAAGAGAATAAAATACCAAGAATACAACTAGCAAGGGATGTGAAGGACCTCTTCAAGGAGAACTACAAACTACTGCTCAAGGAAATAAGAGAGGACACAATCAACTGGAAAAACATTCCATGCTCATCATAAGGAAGATCAATACAGTGAACATGGCCATATTGCCCAAAGTAATTTATAGATTCAATGCTATCCCCATGAATCTACCATTGACTTTCTTCACAAAATTGGAAAAAAAAAAAGTCTTAAATTTCATGTGGAACCAAAAAGAGCCTGCATAGCCAAGAAAATCCTAAGGAAAAAAAAAAAAAAAAGCTGGAGGCATCACCACACTTGACTTCAAACTTACTACAAGGCTACAATTATCAAAACAACATGGTACTGCTACCAAAACACATATATAGAATAGACCAGTGGAACAGAACAGAAGCCTCAGAAATAATGTCACACATCTAAAACCATCTGACCTTTGACAAACCTGACAAAAACAAGCAATAAGAAAAGGATTCCCTATTTAATAAATAGTGCTGGGAAAACTGGCTAGCCATATGCAGAAAGCTGAAACTTGATCCCTTCCTTACACCTTATACAAAAATTAACTTCAAATGGATTAAGGATTTAAGCAGAAGACCTAACACCATAAAAACCCTAGAAGAAAACCTAGGCAATACCATTCAGGACATAGGCATGGGCAAGGACTTCTTGACTAAAATGCCAAAAGCAATGGCAATGAAAGCCAAAATAGACAAATTGGATTTAATTAAACTTCAGAGCTTCTGTACAGCAAAAGAAACCATCATTAGAGTGAACTGGCAACCAACACAATGGGAAAAAATTTTTGCAATTTACCCATCTGACAAAGGGCTAATATCCAGAATCTACAAAGAATTAAACAAATTTACAAGAAAAAACCCCATCAAAAAGTGGGTGAACGATACGAACAGACACGTCTCAAAAGAAGACGTTTATACAACCAAGATACATATGAAGAAAAGCTCATCATCACTGGTCATTAGAGAAATGCAAATGAAAACCATATTGAGATACTATCTCACACCAGTTAGAATGGTGTTCATTAAAAAATCTGGAGACAACAGATGCTGAAGAGGATATGGAAACATAGGAATGCTTTTACACTGTTGGTGGGAGTGTAAGTTAGTTTGACAATTGTGGAAGACAGTGTGGCGATTCCTCAAGGATCTAGAACTAGGAATACCATTTGACCCAGCAATCCCATTACTGGGTGTATACCCAAAGGATTATAAATCATTCTAGTATAAAGACACATGCACATGTATGTTCATTGTGGCACTGTTCACAATAGCAAAGACTTGGAACCAACCAAAATACCCATCAATAATAGACTGGATAAAGAAAATGTGGCATATATACACCATGAAATACTTTGCAGCCATAAAATAGGATGAATTCATGTCCTTTGCAGGGACATGGATAAATCTGGAAACCATCATTCTCAGCAAACTGATACAAGAACAGAAAACCAAACACTATATGTTCTTGCTTATAAGTGGGTGATGAACAATGAGAACACATGGACACAGGGATGGGAACATCACACACCAGGGCCTGTTGGGATGTGAGGGGCTAGACGAGGGATAGCAGGGAGTAGGGGACTAGGGGAGGGATAGCATTAGGAGAAATACCTAAGGTAGATGACAGGGTGAAGGATGGAGTAAAACACCGTGGCACATGTATACCTATGTAACAGACCTGCACACTCTGCACATGTACCCCAGAACTTAAAGTATAATAATAATAATAAAAAGAAGAGTCAAAAAAAATAATAGGTGCTTGTATTCAACAAGTGGAACACACTTTTCCTTTTATTACATTATTCTTAAAATATGAACAAATGATGGGCACTGCTAGAATATTCCCTTCCAGATATATTTGCGTTTAGGATGGTACGTATTCTATTTAAGAGTCTATTATGTATGTGCAAAAGTAAGAAGCAGTAATATATTGTACATATCTCATAGAATGTTCAATATACATTTTGATTTTACTTATTATGTGATCTTGGCCAAGTTAATAAATTAATCCCAGTATTTGACCACCAAGTATCTGTGAGACATAGTATAATATACCTCATGAACCTCATCGTCCAAGTGTTACCTAGCAAACAAAACACAACTCAAAACAAACATTAAAAACCCAAATGACAAGGAAAAACCCACCTCAGACAAATGACAACCCACAATTAGGACTGTATTTGTACTCCAAGTGACTTTGGATTCTGAATGCTTTGAAAGAAGTGTATACAGTGATGTGAGGATATATAGCAGGGAAACTTGTGGTTTCTGAAGAGTCAGCACAAATTTTCTGAAGAAATAGTAAAGAATGATAGGGATTTACTAGTAAGGATCAGGGTAGAAAATTTCTTTAAACTTTTAATTTTTGTTGGTTCATAGTAGGTGTACATATTTATGGGGTATATGAGATATTTTGATTCAGGCATGCCATGTGTAATAACCACTTGAAGGTAAATGGGGTATCCATCACCTCAAACATTTATCCTTTGCGTTACAAATAATTTAATTATACTCTTAGTTATTTTCTAAATGTCCGATTAAATTAGTGCTGACTATGATTACTCTGTTGCAGTATCAAATGCCAATTCTTATTCATTCTTTGTATTTTTTGTAAGGATTAACCATCCGCCCACCTCCCCACATGCTGGTAAGCATCTTTCTCCTCTCTATCTCCATTAGTTCAATTCTTTTAATTTTAAGCTCCCACAAGTACATGAGAACATATGATGTTTGTCTTTCTGTGCCTGGCTTATCTCATGTAACTTAATGTCCTCCAGTTCCATTCATGTTGCTGCAAATGACAGGATCTCCTTCTCTCTCTTTTTCTAATGGCCAAATAGTACTCCATTGTGTATATGTTCCTCATTTTCTTTCTTTTTTTTTTTTTTTTTGGAGACGGAGTTTCACTCTTGTTACCCAGGCTGGAGTGCAACGGCACGATCTCGGCTCACCGCAACCTCCGCCTCCTGGGTTCAGGCAATTCTCCTGCCTCAGCCTCCTGAGTAGCTGGGATTACAGGCACACGCCACCATGCCCAGCTAATTTTTTGTATTTTTAGTAGAGACGGGGTTTCACCATGTTGACCAGGATGATCTTGATCTCTTGACTTCGTGATCCACCCGCCTCGGCCTCCCAAAGTGCTGGGATTACAGGCGTGAGCCACCGCGCCCGGCCTGTTCCTCATTTTCTTTATTCATTCATCTGTTGACGGATGCTTAGATTGCTTCCAAATCTTAGCTATTGTATATAGTGCTACAACAAACACGGGAGTGCAGATATCTCTTCAATATACTGATTTTCTTTCTTTTGAGTATATACCTTAAAGGTAGGATTGCTGGATCATATGGTTGCTCTACTTTGAGTTTTTTGAGGAACTGTCAAACTGTTCTCCATACTGATTATGCTAATTTACATTTGGGGGTGAGAAATTTCTATGCAGAGTGAAAAACATGTAAAGCCACTGAGGTAGAAGAAATATCGCACATAGGAGGCACATAGAAGATAGCATCATATAAAGTCCAATTTATTTGGAGGGTCAAAAAGGAAAGGAAAATAATATGAGATAAATTTTGAGAGGCAGGCAGGGTTGGAGCAACAAAGGACTGATTGACAGGGTATGCAAGTAGCTTGGGACAGTCTCTGTTTATATTTGTCCTGGAATAATTTTTAATATTTACACACACATACACACACACAAACACACACGTATGCACACACTCCTCTTTAAAGTGTCCTGGCTTTGCAAACACATTTTATGGACATTTTACTTTTATGCCACATTAAGGATTTCAGTCTTTAAGAACAATGGAGAATGTTATATTGTTTTGAAGCAGCGAAGTGTCAGGTTTCTATTTGTATTTTATGAAGAGAATGCTCAATAATTTTGAGAGTAATCATTTGATTGCTAGTTAGTAAAGTGAATGACATCATTCCAAGGGAGAGACAAATGACAGCTTGAAGGAGAAAAGATACTCTCAGTGGAAATGAACAAAATGGGGAACCAAAGATATATTTAGAAAGTAAATTAGCTCATGGTGATGAACTGCATAGGTTAGAGGAAAGCGGGTATTGGCTCCTGAGTTGCTGACTTGCTAAGATGAAATACCAAGTGAGAGAACCAATATCTGGAGGGAAAATCACAAGTTTGTTTTAGGATAATTTGAGTTTGAAGTGCTTTTGAATTATCCAAGTAGAAGAGGTTAAATATAAGTGTGTTTGAAACTCAGATATCAGAGCTGGAGATGTGAATCTACTGCCAATGGCATGGAGCCTAGAATTTGGATGTAAGTGCCTAGAAGAAGGTTTCTTAATCTAAGCACCATTGACATTTTGGGCTGGTGAATTATTTGTTGTAGGGGGGTGATTTCATGCATTGTATATCTTTATAGCAGGATCCCGGCTGTGTCCCCTAGATGTCAGTAGCACACCTTTCCCAGCTGTGATAATCAAAAATGTCTCCAGATATTGCCAAATATTCCTGGGTGGGGTGGGGGGACAAAACCTCTCCTGTTGAATACCTGGCCTGAAATTACAGTATAGTGTGAAAGGCCAGCCTAAGATTGAGTCTTGAGGTCTCTTACATTTAATGGTTAAGTAGAGGAAATAAAAGAAAAGTTCAGAGAAGTAGGAAGAAGCCAGATGATTGTTGGGTACCAGATAGTTATTGTCATAATAATTCCATGGAGCATAATGTTATGGCTGACTTGTGTCCTTCCAAAATTCATATGTTGAGGCCCTAAATGACAGTGCTTTAGAATATGACTGTGTTTGGAGATAAATCCTTTAACGAGGTTATTAAGTTAAAATTAGACAATTGACTGGTGTCCTTAACTGACAATAAAATTTGGACACACAAAGAGACAACAGGAATGCATACGCACAAAGAAAAACAAAACACGTGAGGTTGTAGTCAGAAAGCAGTCATCTGCAATTTTCAGATAAACCTGTTAACACCTTAATCTTGAATTTTCAGCCTTCAGAATTGGGGGAATATAAATTTCTATTGTTTAAGCCACCCCGTCTGTGGTATTTTATGTCAGTCTTTGGAAATACACACAACAGCCTTAAAATCTATGGTTAAAAAAACAATCATTTAAATTGCTTGAACCCAGGAGGCGGAGGTTGTGGTGAGCCGAGATCGTGCCATTGCACTCCAGCCTGGGTTAACAAGAGCAAAACTCTGTCTCAAAAAAAAAAAAAAAAAAAAGAACAATTATTAATGCTCACCGTTTGGCTGGGGTATATGGCCAATCTATGGCTAGATAGTTCTGCTTCAGGCTTTGATGACAGGGATGGCTCTGCTTTGAATGAAAATCTTGGAGTTGGCTGGTGAGGTTCTGCTTTATGTGTCTTTCCAACTCCCTAAGGCAGGGCCAGCTGGAGTGTGTTTTCCTTGACAGAAGTATGAGTACAAGAGAATAAGTTTCTAGATTGAAACTGCTGCAATATCATTTCCAAATCATTCATTCCATGGTCCAAAGTAGTTATTTAGAGAAACCCAAAGTCTAGGCGGTAAGGAAATATACTCTGACCATGCCAAGACTGTGGGGAATGTATAGATGCAGGGCAGTGTGAAGGATTGAAAGCAATAATTCAACTGTTCACATTTGGCAGAGAGGCCAAGGAGTGATATTTTCCAGACAGAAGGGAGTAGTCATCAGTGTTGAGTAAAATGGAGAGGTTATGGGTCATGTAAGATGACTATGAATGCCCAGTAGCTTTAGCAACAGGATGATAACTGGTAAATTAAATTTAATGAGGAATTGTGTATATATGTGTGGAATGATAGAGGTGAGAGCCTTAGCTAAAACCAGGATTGAATTGTCAAATTAGACTTATACATATCTGATATCATACTCCATGTCCAGCTTTCCAAATAATTCAGGGATATAGGCAATCAAGTAGCAAAGACAAGTAAGAGAGATGTCTGAGACATCCCACATAGTTACACTGGCACTTTCTTCTTTTGTTGCATATATACTCTCTGGTTCTGGGCAAAAAATGAGACCTCCAAGTGAGGAGATTATTACCTCACATAGCAGAGTGTATTTATGTGGTTAATTCTATAATGCTGATAATTATATAAGTTAGTTGACATTCTCCAGGCAGTTATGTTTCACATAATTGATATTAGATTTATTGATTATAAGTAATCCTTAACTAAAGACATCTTGCTAAGGCTATTGTATATATAAAGTCTACTAGCAAATATTACTCTATGTGTCTAGAGGTCCAGCTGAAGAGGAAATTAGACCAGATTATCTGCCTTCTTTTCCTTTCCCAGAGGGAAGTAAACTTATCCTGTAAACAAATATGAGGTGGAGAGCAGGGCTGTAAGCTAGATGTCAAAATCTTCTGTGAGTGATACACCCTGATCCAGAAGTTTATAATGACTGCAGCTAGGAGGGAAAGTGGGTGATCAAGTCACATAATATCTTTCATATCCCTAGAGCTTAAAAAAAACTATTGACACTAACACGAGCTCTGTAAGTATCTATTAAATGAGTTAAGACATGAATGAATGAATGAGTCTCAGAGGGACAGAAGCAGCAATTGGGAGGCTGGAGGACAGTAATCCCTCTACTGAACCCTGAAATACATGCTGTACACAGAATAAAGATCCATTATTTTGATAGCTATAGAGAAGCTGCATGTGAGGAGACAGCTGAGCTTTTAAGGCAAGGAAGTAGAAAATCAGAGAAGAGGTTGAGCATAGTTGGTGGTGCTCTAGAGGGCAGAGTGAAGGTCTTGGAAGGCAGGAGGAAGCAGGGTACTCAAGTATAAGAACATGCAGCATCTGTGTGGATGATGTGCTCAAGAATCAACTTTCTGGGGCAAGAGAGCATTGGGGCTTTTATCTTGGAATCTGACTAATAAAAACAGGGATGGCTGTCTTAATTAATCTTATTTTGTGGAGAGATTCTGGTTATCTCTTCCTTAGTCCCTAATTCTAAACTTTTATTTACCTAAACTAGGAGGAAGAATACATGGTCATGATTCAATAGAATAGAATCATTTAGTATTTTGATAATGTCCTTTTATTCAAAGCAAAATATGTCTCTTGAATTAAAGCAAGTATATTTTCTCTCATCCATGATGACATAAAATTCCACAGTACTGTGCTTAGCTTAATTTTTAAAAATCCTTTCTTACACTCATGGACATGTAATTCAAAGTTTGCTCATTTATGTATCAAAACTACCACTCTTTTGTTGTAGTATGTTACTGGATGATCATTTAATCTCTGTGAGCTTCAGGGTCCTTGTTTATAGAATAGTGCCTATTACATTTTAACTTGTAAAGTTTGGAAAGGAATATACTGAAATTCTAGACATAAAAGTAAATACTGCTTTTATGTATGTAAATAATATACCAGGTATATTATTAGTATATTATTAGTAATTTATTGGTATATTATTAGTAATCTCCTACCTTTTGGTAGGTTGATAATTAGCAATTATATCTTCAAAGCCTTTTCCATATATATACATATTTTTTTTTTTCTGGAGATAATAGAAGTATGGGACCTAAGTATTCTTATGATTAAAGAGTTTATCCTTAAATTCAGTTTTGTAGAACAATCAGAAAAAAGAGAAAAAGACAGTCATGACAGAAAATCATCAATTTGAGCAACATTCCCTCTTCTTAGGGGTTTAATGGATGGCTTTCTCTACCAACCTAATGACTCTTTGAAGGGGCTCAAATTTCCAAAGAGAGCATAAGGAGCATACTGTTCTTTTCTGTAAGCCACAAAGAATATGGTTATTGAATAGGAAGCAGTAATGACTTCTTTCACATTCTTAATGAAAGAACATATTTTATGTCTGTAGGTATTCCTATTTTACTCTCCATGGCACTTTAAAAGTTGATAAGTGAAATTTGACATTTTGAGGCTTTTAAAGGGAAAAATAGCTGCATTTCAATGCATCATTGCTTCACACATTGTACTGGATTTTTGAGGATAATATGCTTTTGTTGGCTTCAAGTTACCAAAGAGAACATCATGTTGTAATTTCCTCCTACTGTTACCTAAGATACATTTGGATTATAGAGTAATTGGCTGCTACTTTTAGTGAAAAATCAGGTTATAGGTAATTTCATTAAAGTAAGTGGTAGTTATAGGCTGCCCTCTCTTTTTGCATCTAATGTAGTCACAGGAAGTATTAAATTTAATTCAAGTCCTTAAAGAGTACAAAATATTCATGGTACTAATGACTGTAGTTATTCTGCAGCTCTGCATTTCACCCAGTGTTAAGTCCCATAAAATCATCCTGTTCCACGGATGATATGACAAGGCCACCTTTTCTCAGACACAGCCTTGGAACACTTAATGAGTACAGCACATTTCAAGGAGGTTGTGTGGAACAAAGCTGTGATTACAATAAAGTTGTAACTAGTTGTCAAAGTGTTGCCTAATTTTTTTTCTCTTTTCAACTGAAGCCAAATAGGTATAAGTCTCTATCACCTTTTTCAAGCATCTCTAATAAAAATCCCTAATAACTATGACATTGATGTGTGCAAGGGCCAATTCTTAGTCCCAATCTTATTTGACTTCCCAACACTACGGATCTCACTGATTATGTCCTTTTTCTTGCATGTTCTCTGTTTGGCTTCTAGGTCACCAGGTCACCAACTCTCTCCTACTTTCCCTTTATCTCACCGTTTGCTCATTCTCAGTCTCTTCTGCTGGTTCTCTTCCCCACCTCCCTCCTTCATTTCTTTGTTTTCTTAGTGTTGCATTACCCAAGGGCTCATTCGTTGGACTTCTTTTCTTTTCAGTCAACACCAGTTAATCTCATCTAATTCTTTTGGCTTTTCATATAATTTATATGATGATAGTAGCCATTTCACATTTTCAGCTGAAATCTCTCTGAAATCCAGGCTGTAAACCCAATCATTCAAGAAAATTTCTATTTGTATGTCTAATGGGTATCTCAAGTTTAATATATAAACACTGAATTATTTTCCTTTACTCAATTCTGCTTCTGCTTCAGGCTTCTCAATTACATAAAAGGCAACTCTAGCATATAAATTGCATAAGCCAATGTTTGGAGCCATTTTGACTTTTTTCTTTTCTCATACTTCACATTTAATCCATTGGCCAATCCAGCCAGATTCTATCTTGAAAATATATCAGAATTTTACCACTTTCACCACCACTGTTGCCAGCACTCTGATTCAAGCCACCATCAGCTTTTTCCCAGATTTCTGCCATACCATCCTAATTAGTCTTTGCTTCCGTCTTTGCTCGCCTTCAGTCTATATCCTACTCTTCCACCAGAGTACGTCCATTTAGATATGTCACATCTGGTCAGAATGATGACTTTCCATACTTCCCATCCCACTCAGAATAAAATCCAAAGTGCTTACAATGGCTGACAGGGTTCTGGGTGATCTGGCCCCTGCTGTCCCTCTCACCCTGTCTCCTTCTCATCTCTCCTTTGTTTACTTCACTCCTATCATATTGGCCTCCTTTCCTGTTCCTCAGTCACCAAATATACCCTTTCTTCAGGACTTTTGCATTTGCTCTTTCTTCTGTCTGGAAAACCCTTTCCTTTGGTATCTTCATGGGTTGCTCCCTCACTTCCTTGTGTTTTTGCTGATAGGCCACCATGCCACTGAGCCATCTCTGACCATCCTGTGTGAAATTCAACCATTTTCTTTATCCCAACCCTTTCTTTTGTCACTCTGTATAGCTTATACTATGATAGATGATGCAAGGAAGAAAAGACTAGATGTTTACTCTTTTATTATTATGTGTCTTTCTCATTAGAATACAAACTTGCCGAGGACAGGGAACTTTGTATCTTTTGCTCATTCCTTTGTCCTTGTGTCCAGTGTAGTATATCCCTTAGACAAACTACTCAGTCTACATTTGTCAAATAAATAAATGAGGTGAGACTGAGTTTCTTTTTTGTGTGTAATGGTTAATCATAACTGCACCAATTTTACTTCCTAAGGTCTTTCTCTGATGGTTAATTCTCCTGATCACTAAGATCAGCTGTATTGCTGGGCTATAGAGCTTAAAATGCTTGGATGGGAAGCTTTTTAAAATTATTATCATTATTAAAGGGCCAGGCTGGGTATGACTTGGCCCTAGAGAGAGATTAGATGGCCTGAATGGACAGGGCGGGGGTTGGGATAGGCCACAGAAATAGTTGTGAGACGAAGCCCATAGTTCATCTCAGGAGAAGTCCAAATGTAGACAGTCAGAGATAACCCTGATTATAGGGAGAGCACAATATCAAAAAGGGAAAAAATAGCAATTCAGGCATATAGTCTGGGTCAGAAAGATCCTGCTACAGGTGAGCTGAAGTTCAGGAGCAGTATTTGATTCCACAGCATTAAAGAAATGTAGGAAAGACATAGAGCTCACAGACAGAGTTTATGGAATTGAGGAAGTACAAGAGAGCCCTTGGATTGAAGAAGCATATGGATTTCTGGGTGAGATAAATGGGTAGCAAGGAGAGAAGACAGATGGGTTGTACTAGAGGGCTGGAAATGGAAGGAATAATTATCTGCATTTATCAAAATATCTGGGTGGACTACTTGCTTCAGAACCACACAGGTTTTTTTTTTTATTAAAAATGCAGAGTCCCATGCTCCACCTCAGTTTATTGAGTCAGGATGAATGGGGCAAAGTTCTGGGCTGCTGTGGTGGCTCCATGATAAGAATCACCAGATATAGCCTTTTGACGAGAAAAGGGACAAATGGGGAAGGAACAATAGATGAAACTAAAGATTAAAAGATTGTGATCAGAAATTTTGAAATATGATGCACCCTGTGAACCCTCTTGAACATGAAGAGGTTTTGGAAGGCTTATTGATTATGTGGTAAGAATCAGATATATTTTTGTTGGTAGCACCATTTTATTCTCCCAGTTCTGGCTATGGCTGGGAATAATTGCACACACGTCCCCATATACACACATGTATATGCATGTATGCATATTTGAATGTATATCTTATTCATATCAAACATATTCTTTGTAATAACATTGTCTGTGTGCCTATGGAGGGAGGTATTGTTGAAAAATGTGTGTTCACACTGTGCATTGGAAAAGATACTTGGGGTTACCCCATAGTTTATAATCATGAGTCAGAAACCAGTGGCCTGATTGGCATATCTGATCTATAGGTCATTTATTCATTGAAAAGTATCATAATTTTATAAATTATAAATTTATTGCCAACTTAAAATTTGGAGATTTTGCTTAAAAATCAGATTTATGACTTTCAACAAATCTAAATATACGACAAAGCATAGTTTCCAAGTTTCTCAGGAGGAATGGAGAGGTGCTGCCTCCTTTCTATGAAACCTTCCTTCTGTAATTTGCCATAATTTCTCCACTTCCCTATTCTTAGTTCACTCACTTGAATGACTTGCCTGCTTCGTCTATGTGATAAAATAATTTAATTCGGTGACTTGGTTAATGGTTTGACCAACTAATTGGTCCACTCAATAAGGATGGGTGATTAAGTAGGCTGATAAAGAAATATTGTCTGACTCAGGTTCTTGACAACTTTTTCAATTGAACCTTGTATTGATTATTCTGCCCTTAGGCCTTTAAATAAATTAAATCCAACTTCTAGTGAAAAGATGTTAGCAGTAAGAGTTGATGTGTCAACTTCCACCTAGAAAACAAAATAGATGTTCAAAAAGAATAAAGTATAGTGCATAATAACTTCCAGGCATTTTTTTCAGATATGATATGGACATGCCAGTATGAAGGATGACTCAGGGAGGTAACACAAAATTTACCATTTTAAGATAATAGACATTTACTTCATTTTAAAAACCATTATGCATACTGTACATTTTTTTATGATGAACATTTGTTTCATTATATTTTTAAATGCCGCAAACTGTGAAGAGTGGAAAAGAGATTGGAAATAGCTGGGTTATCAACCAGAGGAAAGACTTTTTCATGGACGTGATTCAAATGAACTAATACATGCAGGAAAGATATCCCACAAGATTAAGTAAGTGATACGTATGTTACTAGTTGGAACAATGTCATTATATTCAGCTTCGACTTAATATGTATAAAAGAACCTCCTTGAGTAGTGCAAAAAAACTGTGAATATAGATGAGCCAAAGCACTAATAGAAGTTGTCTGATTCTCCTTCCTTAGTGGGGAGGACTCACAGGATATATGGGCTTCAATGCCTTGCTCCCAAGGAGTGCTAGAATTTTCACATTCATCTGTGATTCTCTAGTGACAGGGACTGATTTCAAAATTGTAACAGAGACTGCACTAAACTTCAGATTCAAAACATCTGGGGTTAGTATTAGGAAGACCCAAGGCTCGTGTTAGGAACCAAAGATAAGAATTTTTAGGCTATAGGATAAGATAGGGGAATAAGGACATTTACAGGATCACAACAGATAGATGGGTCTGGCTATGTAGTGGGTAGACAAAAAATGTTGCTGAAGATGAATGTATTCATTTCCCACACAAATATGGACTGTAAAGACATAAATGTAATAATCAACATGTGGACATTGTATTTTATTGGCCTGGTATTTTATCTTTGTATAAGTCTGTCAGTCACTGGCATGAAGGCAATTATCAGAATATTTAGCATCGTTTAGAAATGAAACAGTCATCAAATTAAGTGCTTTTTGTTAAACCAATTGGTACATTTTTCCTAAAACAAGGGCAAAACACTCTTCTTATAGGAAATTATGGAACTTGGTCACTTGATAGGCAGAAAATGCCAAACTACAGTAGCATAAATCAGAGTACTATTCTTTGTGGAAAATCAGTTTAAAGAGTGCATTAATTTTCACTGGCAAAGCAAGATGGCCAAATAGAAGCCTCCAGCAATTATCTTGCAAAGGGGAATACCAAATTTAACAAGAAGTCACACTAAAAAGCACCTTTATAATAATGAAAAATCAGATGAATGATTACAGTACATGGTTTTAACATCATATTAAAGAAAGAGGCACTGAAGAGGGTAGAAAAGATGGCCTTGAATTGCTGACACCACCCATCCCCTATTCTTCATTAGCAGCCACACGGCATGGAGAGAGAATCTGTATGCTTGGGGAAGGGAAAGCACACTCATTGTGGGACTTTGCATGGGAACTCAGTGCTGCCATGCCACAGTAGAAGGGGTAGAACTCAGCCAGTGCCCACAGTGGTAGCATTTAGACTAGTTCTAGCCAGAGGCAAATTTTCCATCCCAGCAATCAGAACCTGAGTTCTGGTAAGCTCCACCACCATGGGCTGAAGTACTCTGGAATACTAAGTAAACTTGAAAGGCAATTTAGGCCACAAGGACTGTAATTCTTGGGCAAGTCCTGTTGTGGTGCATGGCTCAGAGACAGAGAACTTGGGGTTCACATGACCTAGTGAGACACCAGCTGGGGTGATCAAGGGAGTACTTGCATCATTCTTCCCCCAGCCCCAGACAGGGCAGATCATGGCTCCAAAAAATACTCCTCTCTACTGTTTGAGGAGAGAAGAGAGGAAAGTAAACTTGGTGACTTGTATACCAGCCCAGTTACAGTAGAAGAGGAAGCCAGCCAGAGTCCTGAGGAACCCATTTCAGGCCCTATCTCCCAGATTTCTAAACATACCTTGGGTCAGAGGGAACCCACAGCCTTGGAGGGAAGGACCCAGCCCTGGCAGGCTTTATCACATGCTGACTAAAGAGTCATTGGGCCCTGAATAGTTAGCAGTAGTAGCCAGGCAGCACTCACCATGGGCGTTGGGTGAGACCAGAGAAGTACAGGCTTCAGGTGTAGCCCACCATATTCCAAGCTGTGGTGGTCATGAGGAGAGGCTCATGGCAAGGTGGTTTGCTGCCTTCATCCCCTCATCACCTATATCTGGTATTTCTCCCCTCATTATCCCTCCCCACCCTCCCCACCCCCCGCTATCCCTCCTTTAGCCCACTGCAACTGACCACAGTGTGTGACGCTCCCCTCCCTGTGTCCACATGTTCTAATTGTTCAACACCTGCCTATGAGTGATAACATGTGGTGTTTGGTTTTCTCTTCTTGTGTCAGTTTGTTGAGAATGATGGTTTCCAGATTTATCCGTGTCCCGACAAAGGACACAAACTCATTATTTTTTATGACTGCCTAGTATTCCATGGTGCATATGTACCACATTTTCTTTATCCAGTCTATTTTGATGGACATTTGGGTTGGCTCCAGATCTTTGCTATTGTCAACAGTGCCGCAGTGAACATATGTGTGCTTGTATCTTTATAATGGAACAATTTATAATTCTTTGGGTATATACCCAGTAATGGGATTGCTGGGTCAAATGGAATTTCTATTTCTAGGTCCTTGAGGAATTGCCACACTGTCTTCCACAATGGTTGCACTAATTTGCACTCCCACCAACAATGTAAAAGTGTTCCTATTTCTCCACATCCTCTCCAGCATCTGTTGTCTCCAGATTTTTTAATGATCACCATTCTAACTGGTGTGAAATGGTATCTCAATGTGGTTTTGATTTGCATTTCTCTAATGACCAGTGATGATCAACATTTTTTCATATGTTTGTTGGTCTCATATATGTCTTCTTTTGAAGTGTTCGTTCATATCCTTCGCCCACTTTTGTATGGGTTTGTTTTTTTCTTATAAATCTGTTTTAGTTCTTTGTGGATTCTGGATATTAGCCCTTTGTCAGATGGGTAGATTGCAAAAATTTTTCCCATTCTGTTGGTTGCCAGTTCACTGTAATGATTGTTTCATTTGCTGTAATACCTAACACCATAAAAACCCTGGAAGAAAACCTAGGCAAAACCATTCAGGACATAGGCTTAGGCAAGGACTTCATGGCTAAAACAACAAAAGCATTGGCAACAAAAAACAAAATAGACAAATGGGATCTAATTAAACTCCAGAGCTTCTGTAAGTAAAGACTTTTCTGAGTCTGAGATGGAGCCTACCATCTTGTGGTCACTCCATTGGCCCCACTTGCTGCAGGAGATGGTTTCTGGGGAGATGAAACTGGGACCCCTCCCACTGGTGACCCAAGAGAGTCCTCTCATTCCATCTGTGCTGCCCTGGTGGAGCTGAAGATGTTTTATGGCACGGTGCATTCTGAAGGCTGTGAGGGGAGACTTGGTATATTCTGAGATCCAGACTGTTCAGCTGGGTGAAAAAAGAGAAGGCAATAGCTCCAGGACATTTCTAGAGGATAAGTTCTTTTATCTTCTTTCCATCCCAGGATGCCTTAGTTGTTTACACTGATGTAAAGACACGTCTCCCAGATAACTCAGCTGGAAAGGTTAGCTCTAAGGACAAAGACACCTTAGAGTTACAATAGTGTCCTACTCATATGACTTGTCCCTTATCCAAAGCCCTGGCTCAGTGCAGGCCCAGAACCCTGGAGTAACAAACTCATAACAGCTTTCTAATTCTTCTCACCCCTGTGCATTCACTTCTAAGAATTCGCATTCATCCACTCTGCAGTGGGGATGGAATGTTCTCTGAACAATTTCACTAAAATGACCAGAATCCACAGTTAAGAGAAGACCCTGTATTAATTGCTGAGTGCCTGACCTAATATATCCCTTAGGGTCTGATTTAGGGAAAAGGGATAAGAAGAAAGGACAATTTTTGAAAAACAGAAGCACAAATTCTGGTAAATTTGGATTTTCACAGAGATGAAAAAGACTGAGTGATCACGATCTCTGTTTAATACATTAACAACCGTTCTCTCACTAGAGAATCACTGTGTCAGTTGGTTTAACCCTGAGTGGCTGCACAGATACTGCACTGACAATGCAAAGCCCCTTCATTACAGTTTCACAGGTTATACTTTCAGAATTCAGTTACAGACAAAAGAAGCCACCTCAAATGGTTTAGAGAGAGGAGTTTAAGAGGATATTAAGAACTTTACAAAATCATCAGAAGAGCTGGAGATGCAGGCTCCAGGCTCAGCTTCCAGAAGCAAAAGGTAATTATGTTAATATCATTAGAAACAAAATCTTGCAACATTAGAGAAAAGAGATACAAATATAAAATTAAAAAGTGAAAAGCTCTGCAAACCTAAATTTGAATTTAAAATATCAGTATAAACTCATAATAAACCCTGCCTTTTGAAAAGAGATATGTATTTCCTAAGTCTGTCCACTGAAAAGGCCTGGAAGTAATTATCAACCCATCAGCAATAAGCACTTTTTTGTAGAGATTGTATTCCTTAAATACCATTTCCTATGAAAAGAAACAAGTTGCCTTTTCCTGTAGGAACTGCATCTTTGCATTACCAAATAGTTAATGTGAAAGCAATTCTTAAAAAAATTTTTTTTATTATTATACTTTAAGTTTTGGGATACATGTGCAGATCATGCCGGTTTGTTACACACGTATACACATGCCATGGTTGGGGGATGGATGTAGGAAGTAATTATTTTAATAAACGAAGATGGAATGAAAGAAATCAGAAACCACTGTTTTGTATGGCTCTTTCATGATACATCTAGTGGTTAAATTAACATAAAAAATGGACAGTCAAACATTATAGGTCTCCTGATGGACGTATACAATACCACCTACAAAGTATCTATTCCCCAAATATTAAAACTGAATCCAATCAAGCCTTTAGATCTACATACCTGTTTATAGCAAATGCATGGAAGAAAGGAGCTTGTTAACACCATGGTTGATTTTGCAACCACCAAAATCCAAACTGAGAAAAGCTCTTATAGGACAAATGACCTAATTTCTTTAACAAATAAATAGCAAAAAAGAAAAGAAATAGAAAAAAGAGAGAGGGAGAAAGGGAGAGGGAAGATGGCAAAGTAATAAGAATATTTCTAACAAAGAAAAGACAAATATTTAAATTGATAGATATCCAGTTACACTGATTCAATCTTTACAAATTATATAAATGTATTGATTTGCCACATGTATCTCACCCCCCCCCAAAAAAAGAAAGAGAAGATTTACAAATTAAATGACACTTGAGTTATATCAGCCAAAAGGAATGTGTGGACCTTGTTTGGATGCTGACAAATCAAGTTGAGAAAAAAATCACTCATGAAATACTAATGGAAATTTGTACACTAATATTAAGAAGTTATTGAGTGTTTTGGATGTAAATGATAGTGTTTTATAGTTATGCTGTAATAAAAACTAAAAGTATACCTATTTTTAGAGCTTCTACTGAAGTATTAAATGTATTAATTTAGATTAGATAGACATTAAATTATTAGGTCACATGTGACTTGGTTTGAAATAATCCAATGAGAGGAGAGTGGGTAGGAAGTGGGTAGGGGTAGAGTGGAAGCAGAATCGGTCATGTGTGCAGCATTTCTGGAGCTGAGTTATGGGTACATTGTAGGAAGAAGAGAGGATTATACTATTGCCTACTTTTGCATATTTTTGATTTTCTGCAATAAAGAGTTAAAATATCTGTAAGAAATATGGTTAAATTAATATATGAATAAGCAAGCCATCTCAGATATTGCTCTCCCTGTTTCTCACATTTCATTGGTCAAATAGAAATGAAAGTACAATTTAGAGCCCAACATATTTCTGTCCATTTGCCTTCCATAGGAGATACTATTCTTGGAACATAACATTTAACAGATTTCTTAGTGTTCCTTTTTATAAGCAGACATTATCATTAAAATGTACTAAAACTAGGCTGATATGCAAAATAGGATATAAGGCTAAAGGCCATAAAGAAGCAAATTTGGCAAAATTTAGTATGAAAGTGGAGAAAAGAGGCTTAAGAATATTTGAATCATCATTCACTCTGTAAATAGCTAAATATTTAATATGAAAGAAAAAAATGTATGTCAGTTTTGGGCTTTTGTAGACATACATGTCCAAAGCTGATATGGCAGACAGTCTTATTACCTTATAAATTTGATAAATTTGTTCTACTTAAAATCCCAATAAACTTGTAATCATTTCATGGACTTTGTGCATTCTCTGTTGTATTTTCATTTTCCTTGCTTACTCATTTTTTCCTTCTTTCTATAGAATAGAATTTATAAAACCTATTATTGCTGGTGCAATGTTTGGACATAAAAATTTGTGAGCTCATTACATTAAAAATCTTTAAGTAAATTCATTAATCTTATGGGCTTGATGAACTTGGGTTCTTCATTTGTCTCTCACACACACATACAAAACATACACAATTAGCAAATACAGTATTTACTAAAGTCTTTATAAGATTATTTTATCAAGATTCTTTACCTAAATTAGATAAGAAGGAAGAGAACTGGAAATGCATATATAGAAACACACTTCCACATGCATTCACACACACATATACACATACACATGTACCTGTATGTATGTTTGTCATGACCTTTCTCTTGTAGTCAGAATGCATGAGTCAGCAACCACTGGATGGTGGTGGAAATAATGTCTTTCATTATTACACCCAATAATCTACTATAAGAATTTCTGTTTGCTCTTTGCTGGGCTGCTGGGCTCCTGGGCTCAGGAAGAATTTGAAGATTCTCATCCTTGAGAGAGGAATGCTTTTCTCAGGTAACATAGTTATAGTTCCCATGGATTGGAAGCTATAACTGATGTCCTGTACATACTGGGCTTTTTCTGCCACTGAATCAACAGGCAGAGAATAGCATCATTGTATTGGCAGGGGAAATAGATACCAATTATCAGAGAGAAATTGGATTGCTCCTCCATGGTGGGGTCAAGGATGATTATATCTGGGATCCAGGGAATTCACTGGAGTGCCTTTGATATTTCCTTTTCCAACAGTCCTGGATAATAGAAAATTGTGCCAACCCAATAAAGATAAGACACTGACTTTCCCATGGGAAGGAAGTTTGTGGAGTAGAAGAAAGCTGCAATTACACTTAAGTCTTATGAACCAGGTGAAGAAATAACAATTAAAGCAGCTATGATTTATGTTACCTAATTATTTTTTACTTTTTCTTCTTACCTCTATATGGAGAACCTAGTATTGACTAGCATACGAGGTTTGATATGGGAGTATGACTGAATTGACATCGCCCAATGGTACATTTATCAATGGGACTCCAAACATTTCCTGTGTCAGGGGCAGGAACTTTTCACCTTGACAAAGGGCATTAATGGATGTTTAGAGGAAAAGGGGGTTGACTGTCACTCTTCATCTCAAGATCCACCTTTCAATCTTTTTCTGCAACAGGCAATCACCTTGTAAGGCTTCAATGTATGGTCTTCTTTGCCCTCCACTTTTTGATTGGGTTTGACCAATAGGTAGCCATGGCTGCATATCAGCAGGGCAGCAGGGGGAAGAATGATGTCTGAGTACTTACTCTTCTGACTGAAGTTGCCTCTGGCTGGCTGAATTTTTTGACTAAAACTCGATGCTTTACCCAAAGTAGTCTCTAATATATGACTCTCTCCTTCCAACTCTAGATGTCAGTGGCTCAAATCAGGGATAGTTCCCTATCACCTTCCAGTTTTCCTAAACCCCATGCACATGTTTGTAGGCCCATCCCGAATTATCCTAATTTGAATGTGTTATTTGCTTCTAGCTGGGAACCTCAATCATAATTCCTTTTATAATTCTTATCAATAAGAAGAACCTAGGCTATGGGTAACAGTTGTGATAGAAAAGAGGTTATGAACTGTGGCTTGAGGTCCTTAAAAGAAGGAGGAGTGAGAGCTAGGGCTTAGAATATAGGGGATATATTATAAATCTTTTTGTATCACAGGCCCACTGTAAGTCTGTCTTATAAAAATTATGTCAGCTTGTCCTTTTTCAAATCTTTGTAATTTATTGTTTAGCCTGGAATTACAACCAGCTACATAATTTGTAGGGTTCAGTGAAAAATGAAAATGCAGGGCTGCCTGTTAAACAAGTCTTAATAATTGTAAAATGGCAACAGCAGAGCCATAAAACATGTGCAGGGCTCTTCTGAGTGTGAGGTTCTAGTGCAAGTGCAGTTCACATGCCTATGAATTTGACTCTGCCTGAAATCCATAATATAAGGAGTAAAAGCTACCAACTTAAAACAATAGAACTGGACATAAGCTACCAAAACACAGGCAAGTCTTAAGCAAAATACATATTTTGCACACTTATGAAGAATGGAGGGTTGCTGCTAGCCAAATTTTTCAGTCCTTCTTGTGGCTACTTATAAGAAGAGACAGGCGTTAGGAAGGAATGAGATAATCTAGGAGTTGGAGCTTTTGCATCACTAAAACAGTAATTCTCAGTGCTTGGCTGCTCTTTAGAACACTCTTGGAAAGCTTTAAAATAATTCCAAATGCTTCAGCATTTCACCCCAACCCTTCTGAGTTGGTTGGTCTGTTCTGGGACTATTGTGATTTTAACAGCTTTACAGGTGATACTGATTTCTAGTCAGCTTTGTGAACCACTACCTTAATTTCTTCCATCAGAGTTGGAAATTGTTGCTTCTAAAGAGAAGTTGTTACACCGCTTTTTGCCTTCTATGGGAAAAGTTAAGGAAAAAATGTTAATGTAATGCATTTAGCTTAAATGTTATTTTCATTTCAAATTACCATTTGGGTATAAATAAGTACTCAGTCAATAGACAGTGATATTTCCATTATAAAATATGTATTTTTTCTAGATAAAGCATTTTCTTGGATTTGCTTGCATCAGTGACTTTCAAAATGTGATTCAGGGATTTGTTTGTGAGTCTGTGAATCAAAATTATTTTCATAATGTTTCTAAGACATACATTATTTAGCTTTATCATTCTCATTCGCTCATGTGTACAATGGATTTGTTACAACAGAATAACCACAGAAGCAGGTAGAGAATCCAGGTACCTTCTATCAAACCAGACATTCAAGGAATTTACAAAAATTTGAAGCAATGGCACTTTTCACTATATATTTTAAAATAATGTTATTTATGTTAACACATGTGGTTTTACCTTTAATAGAATATATGAATAATAAAATGATCAGTTTTATTTTTTAATTAAATAGTGATAGGTATAACCCACATAAGACTTATTTGAGGTCTTCAATAATCTTTAAGAGTATGAGAAGTTTCTGAAACCAAAAAGTCAGAGCACCCCTGGTGTATATGGTGCCATTTTTGAGATTAGGCATCTATATTTTACTTAAAAATTTTTTTAACTTGCTTTTGGCCCCCATAAATGAAACACTTCCATCTTCAGTGAACTACAAAGACAAAAGAGCCTATAAGTATTGAATCAATTTGTCATTTATTCATTCATTTAACACAGTTTTCATTATCTATTATTGGCCATGCTTTGTGCTAGTTCCTAGCATGAAGGCACACAGCAGAGACAAAAACAGTCTCTACCATCATAGATCTAACACTGAATGAGTGAAGAAGGAAGAGAAGCATCCAAGAAATGATCACAATTGTAATTAATTACACTTGTGATGAGCCCCTAAAGAAAAGATACAGTAAAGTAAGAAAAATGTATGGGGATTACTTAACTAAGAAGTGGTCTTTAAGAAAGTGAAATTTCAATGGTGTAGCATGGAATACAGTATGCTATTGAAGTGAATATCTTACTTAAGTACATAAAGCATGGCAAAGGATGAGACTAGAGAGACAGGTAGCAACCAGATTGTATAGTACCATGTAGATAACATTAAGGGATTTAATCTGTGTATGTGTGTGTGTACATGTGTAGGTATGTATGTGTGTGCACTGGTATGCATTATGTGTGTATATTTACAATACACAATTGCTAGAAACAGATGAGATTTTAATATTTGTTTAATAGGAATTAAAACATAGGATCCTAGCTAAGTTCTGTTGCATTATTGCAATGAAATATTATAAATGTCTTAAATGATTTTGCACCAACCTAGTATGATACAACTGCAAACTTACTGAAGAAAAGCTATTCATGGTCTTTTTTTGCTAATGTTTATTTTTTATTTATGCACATTTTTTAATAATACAGTTATTACTTTTTTGATATACAATTCTATGAGTTTTGACAAATATATAGAGTTGTATAACCACTACCATAGTTAGGATGCAGAACAGTTCCATCACCTCAGATAATTCCCTTGTAGTGCCACATACTCCCAGACCCTAGACACCACCAGTTTTTTTCCCCATCCCTACAGATTTGCCTTTCCTGGAATGTCATGTAGATGGAATCATAAAGCATGCACCCTTAGGAATCTGGCTTCTTTTGCTTGGCATAATGCATTTGAGATTCAACTGTGTTGTTGTTTTTTTCTTTTTTCTTTTTTTTCAACTGTGTTGTTCCATGTGATAGCTTGTTTCTTTTATTGCTGAATTATATTCCATTGTATGGATGTGCAATAGTTCATCCATTTCTCTGCTGATGGACATTTGTACTGCTTTCAGTTTTGAGTGATTGTGCAAAATGTTGCTATAAATAGTCACACAGGTTTTTGTGTGAACATAATATTTCATTTTTCTAGGGTAAATAACTAGCAATGAGATTGTTAATTCATATGGCAATTATTTGTCTAGTTTTATGAGAAATTGCTAAACTGTGTTTTAATGTGGCTGTAAAATTTTATATTTCTTCAAGAATGTATGATAATCCCAGTTCTGATTTCTCACAAGTCCTTGATATTGTCAGTTTTTTATTTTCCCTACCTATTTTAATAGGTGTGAAGTGGTATCTCAGTGTGGATTCAATTAGCATTTCCTAATGGAGATATAGTGTTGGGCATCTTTTCATATGCTTATTTTTCACTTGTACATCTTCTTTGGTGAGATGTTGGTTAATCATTTTGCCCACTTTTTACTGTTTTCTAAATTACTGAGTTTTGAGAGTTCTTTATATGTTTACTTATTCTTTGTCAGATTTGCAAATCTTTTCTCTGTAGCTTTTCTCTTCACTCTTTTAGAAGTGTCTTTCACAGATTGAAAGTTTTAAATTTTGATCACATCCAATTTATTAGTTTTTTCTTTTATGGATTGTGCGTTTGATGTTGTATCTCAGAATATTTTTCTACGCCAATGTCATGAAGACCTATTTTTTCTCTAAAGTTTTATATTTTTATGTTTTATTTTCAGTCTATAATGTATTTTGAATTAATTTTTGTATAAGGTATAAGATATATAGATGTCCAAGTATACCAGTAGTTTTTTTGTTGAAAAGGCTGCTTTTTCTCAGTTGAATTCACTTTGCATCTTTGATGAAAATCATTTGACCATATTTGTGTGGGCTTATTTCTGGACCCTCTAGTCTGTTTTATTTATTTCTATGTCTATTCTTTCACCAATGTGACACCGTTTTGTGTTCTGTAGCTTTATGGTAAGTCTTGAAATCAAGTAGAGAAAATCCTATAACATTTGTATTCATTAAAAATTTATTTTGGCTTCTAGTTTCTTTGCTTTTGTATATAAACTTTAGAATGAACTTGTCTATATCTACAACAAATTCTCATCAGTGTTTTATAGTTTTCAGCATACAGATCCCATACATATTTTGTTAAACTTGCAGATACATATTTTATTTTTGTAGCTAGTGTAAGTTGTATTTTTAAAATTTTGCTTTCAGTTTATTCATTGATGGTGTATACATATGTAATTGGTGTTTGTATATTGCACTTTTATCATGTGAAAACTCATTTATTAGTTACAAGAGTGTTCTTTTAGCTTTCTTGAGATTTTCTATGTAAATAATCATGCGATTTGCAAACAGAGTCGATTTTATTTCTTTCTTTTCAAGCTATATTGCTTTTATTATTTTTTCCTCATTCCCGAGGATATTTTTCCTATAAATATACAATTCTGGGTTGACATATTTTTTTCTTTTTTAAAATTATACTTTAAGTTCTGGGGTACATGTGCAGAATGTGTGGTTTGTTACATAGGTATACACGTGCCATGGTGGTTTGCTGCATCCATCCCTCCATCATCTATGTTAGGTATTTCTCCTAATGTTATCCCTCCCCAATACCCCCACCCCCTGCAATTCCTCCCCTAGCCCCCCAACCCCCCGACAGATCCTGGTGTGTGATGTTCCTCTCCCTGTGTCCATGTGTTCTCATTGTTCAACATCCAATTATGAGTGAGAACATGTGGTGTTTGGTTTTCTGTTCTTGTGTCAGTTTACCAGCTTCATCCATATCCCTGCAAAGGACATGAAGTCATCCTTTTTTATGACTGCATAGTATTCCATGGTGTATATGTGCCACATTTTCTTTATCCAGTCTATCATTGATGGACATTTGGGTTGGTTCCAAGTCTTTGCTATTGTAAACACTGCCGAAGAAATGTATGTGTGTGTGTCTTTATAATAGAATGACTTAAAATCTTTTGGGTATATACCCAGTAATGGGATTGCTGGGACAAATGGTATTTCTATTTCTAGATTCTTGAGGAATCGCCGCACTGTCTTCCACAAGAGGAGTTTTAAGTTCACAGAGAAATTGGGCAGAAAATAGAGTTCCCATATGTGCCCTCTCCTACACAGTCACAGCCACCCCACTAGCAACATCTCACATCACAGTGGCATATTTGTTAAAACTGATAAACCTACATTGACACATTATTATCATACAAAGCCTCTAGGTTACATTAGAGTTCACTCTTAGTTTTGTACATTCTATGGGCTTGGGCAAATATATAATGTCATGTATCTACCACTACAGTATTATCATGGTAATTTTATTGCCCTAAAAATCCTTTGTGCTTGGCCCATTCACCCCTCCCTCTCCCAATTCCTGGCCACCACTCACCTTTTTGCTGTTTCCATAGTTTTGTGTTTTTCAGAATGCCATATAGTTGTAATCATACAGTATGTAACCTTTTAAGATTGGCTTCTTTCACTTAGTAATAAGGATTCCTTCATCTCCTTTCATGACTTGATGGCTCATTTCTTTTTGGTGCCAAATAATATTTCACTGCCTGAAGGTGTCACTGTTTACTCATTCTTTCACCTTACCGATGGATATTTTGGTTGCTTTCAAGTTTTGATAATTATGAATAAAACTGCTGTAAACATCCTTGTGCAGGTTTTTGTGTGAACACAATTTTATACTCCTTTGGGTAAATGCTAAGAAGTGCAATTGCTGGATCCTATGGTAGTTTTATAAGAAACTGCCCAGTTGTTCTCTAAATTGGCCATACCATTTTGTATTTCCACTAGAAATGAATGAGTTACTGTTATTCCAGTATTTAGTGTTGTCAGTGTTTTGGATTTTGGATATTCTAATAGGTGTCTAATGGTATGTTATTGTTTTAATTCAGTTTATTTATGAAATGATGAACATCTGTACATATTCTTATTTTTCTTTCTTTGGTGATACAGGTGTTCAGATCTTTTGTTCATTTTTAACATTATTTTTAATTTTCTTTTTGTTAAATTTTAAGACTTAAAAAATATATTTTGGATAACAGTCCTTTATCAGATATGTTCTTTGCAAATACTTTCTCTAAGTCTGTGGCTTATCTTCTCATTCTCTTGAGACAGGTTTTCTGTGCTTTAAAACTGGAATTCCATTGTTGCAGTAGATAGAATTATGGTCCCTCAAAAATGTTCATGTTCTAATCCCTGGAACCTGTGAATAATACTTCACCTGGCAAAGGGATTTTGCAGACATGATTAAGTGGACAGTGAGATGGAAAGTTTATCTTGGATTATCCAGGTGGGCTCAATCAAACCACATGCATCCCTCAAAGCAAACAATCTTTTCCAGCTATGTTTAGAGGGAGACGTGACCAAAGAAGACTGATGAGAGAGATAAAACGTTGCTGGCTTTTAAACTGGAGGGAGGGAGCCATGATCCCAAATACAAGGGCAATCTCTGGAGGCTGAAAAATACAAGAAAAGCGATTTCCCCCTAAAGCCTCCAAAGAGTAATGCAGCATTGAAACACTTTGAATTTAGCCTAGTGAGCTGTGTTGGATTTTTAGCTACAGAAGCATAAGATGATACATTTGTGTTAAGTCACAAGTTTGCGGCAATTTGTTATATAGGAATAGAAAACTGATGCAATTATTTTCTGGTATCTCTTGAGCAATCTTTAGTCATTTGAATTGTTCCTTTTTATGTAATGTGTTATTTTCTCTGGCTGATTTGGTTTTCAGCAGTTTGATTATGATGTGTTTGGACATGATTTACTTTGAATTTCTCTGTTTAGGATGTTCTGAGTGATCTAAATCTGTAAAATTTTGTCTATTAATCTAAACTGCAATATTTTGAGAAGGGATGGAAAATGCAGTGAAGGTTAAATGGGGGCAAAGAACTTTATTCTTTTTCTTCAAGATTGTTTAGGCTATCCTACACTCCTTGAATTTTCATATAAATTGTCAGATATCAATTTGACAATTTCTACAAAGAAACCAGCTGAGATATTGATAAGAGTTGCATTGTATCTGTAGATCAATTTGGGGATTATTGACATCTTAAAAAAGCTTTTTGATTCATGAACGTGGAATGTGCTCCCAGTCATTTATGTCTTTTAAAATTTATTTCAAAAGTATTTTGTAGTTTTCACAGAAATATTATTCTTTTGTTAAATTTATTTCTAATCATTTTATTCTACTTGAGCCTATTATAAGTAGAATTATTTTCTTAATTTGGATTTCACTTTGCTTATTTCTACTATATAGACAATCAGTTCATTTTTATATGGTAATCTTATATCCTGCAAACTTTCTGAGCTTCTTAGATAGTTATAATAGTTTTCTAGTAGATTCCATAGAATTATCTTTACCTAGGTTTCTATATTTAGATTTTCTGTATCAAGAGCAATAGAGATAGTTCTAGGTCTTCCTTTCCAGTCTGGATATTTTTTATTTTATTTCCTTGCCTAATTGCCTTGGATAGAACCTCTAGTACAATGCTGAATAGAAGTTGCAATAACAGACTTCCTTGTATCATTTCTGATCTTAAGGGGAAACATTCAGTCCTTCATCATTAAATATGACGCTAGCTGTGCATTTTCTTAATAGATGTCATTAATAAAGTTAAGAAAATTACCTTTTATTCTTACTTTGTTAAATTTTTTTAAATCATAAATGAGTGTTGAAGTTTGTCAAATACTTTTGTTGTCTATTGGGATGATAATATCTTTGTCGTGTATTCAATTGACGTCATGTATTACATAAATTGATTTTTGGTTGTTATCTTAACTTGGCATTCTTGGGATAAATCCCTCATGGTGGTAATGTGTGATCCTCTTGATGTTTTAGATTTGATTTATGGTGTTTTGTGAAGACTTTTAAATATATCTATTTATAGGAGACATTGGTGTGTATCTTTATTTTCTTGTGATGCCTTTTTCTGGGTGGGGTATCAGATAATACTGACCTCAGAATGAGTTGGGAAATGTTCCCTTCTCTTGTTTTTATTTTATGTCTTTGGAAGAGTTTCTGAATGATTGATGTTAATCCTTTGAATTTTTGGCAGAATTCATCAGTGAAATAATCTTGGCCTGGATTTTGCTTTGTAGGAAGTATTTTTGGTTACTTATTCCATCGTTTTGCTTATTACATGTCTGTTCAGATTATTACTTTTTCTTGAGTCAGTTTTGGTAGTTTGTCTCCCTATGGGTATTTGTCCATTTCATCAAGGTTGTTTAACTTACTGGCATGCAGTTGGTTATGGTATTTCTTTATGATCCTGTATCTTTCTGTAAAGTTGATGGAAATATTCTCTTTTAATTTATTTGTCTAGTCACTTGAATATGTTCTTGCTCTCTGTCTCTCTCATCAGTCTTGCTAAAAGTTTTTCAGTACTGTTGTTATTTTAAAAGAACCAATTTTAGTTTCATTGATTTTTCTGTTTGTCTATTCTCTATTTAATTAATTTTCATTGTAGTTCTTATTATTTATTTATTTTTATTAGCTTCACATTCTCTTCTCTAATTTTCTTCAATTTCCATGAGAAATTACCACAACTTGGTGGCTTAAACTAACAGAAATTTAGTCTTTCACAGTTTAGGAGGTCAGAAGTCAAAAATCAAGGTGTCAGCAAGATTGTTTTTTTCTGGAGGCACTGAAGAAGAACTATTCCATGCCTCTCTTCTAGCTTCTGGAGGTTGCTAGCAATCCTTCGCATTCCTTGGCTTATAGATGCATCACTGTAGTCTCTGTCTCCATCTTCACATCACTTTTTAAATCCCTATTTCTGTGTGCCCTTTGCTATCTCTTACAAGGACATAAGAGAATGGTTTTAGAGTCCACTCCAATAACCATGTACCATGTCAAGGGCCTTAGGTGAGACTCTGAGACTTGAGGGCTTCAGGTGAGACTCAGCACATTTACAGCTGTGTTGGCTATGAGGCAAGACTACCGTTTGAGAAAAGTAGGGGAAAAGAAAAGGGCACTTTTTCTTGCACCTTAGGTACCAGCTCAGCTATAAGAAGGGAGAGCATCAAATGGGCTCTTGAGGTTCTCAGTTCTAGGACTTGACCCTTGGATAGCATTTCTGGACCTGCCCTGGGCCAGAGAGGAGCCACTGCCCTAAAGGTGAGTTCCAAGCCAGGCAGCATTCATCTCAAGGTGATTTAAGAGACTTAAGGGAACATTGGTGGTGGTCTGGCAGTATTTCTTGTGACCTGTGGTGGGAAGGGCTACAGGGTGAATCTCCTCTTCCTTTGGAAAGGGGAGGGAAGAGTGGGAAGGACTGCATCTTGTAGTTTGAGTGCCAGCTCAGTCACAATACAGTGGAGCACCAGGCAGATTTGTAAGATTTTTCACTCTAGTCCCTGACTCCTGGATGGCACCTCTAGACCTGCATGGGGCCTAGGAAAACTTGTCAACCTGAAGGGAAGGACACAGGCCTGCATGACTTTGTCATGTGGTGATTGTAGAGCCCCTGGCCCTTGAGCAAATATAGGCAGTACCCAGCAAATGATTGTGGTAGGACTTGGGCAAGATCCAGTGCTATGCTGGTTTCTAGTCTGACCCAACACAGTCTTAGTGGTGTGCACAGGGGCGCTTGTGTCACTAAACTCCCAGCTCTAGGTGACTCTGAACAGAGAAACAAACTCTGTTTGTTTGGGAGAAAGTATGGGAAAAGAACAAGAGTCTCTGTCTAGTAATCCAGGAAATTCTTCCATGTTCGTCCAAGACCACCAAGGCAGTACCTCCACAAGTCTGAAAGAACCAGTGTTACTGGGCTTGGCTTGCCCCATAAAGCAGATACAGCTTAGATTACAGCACCCAAATCCTTTCAAATATCTGGAATGTCTTCCTGAGAAGGATGGAAATGAACAAGTGACAGTGAAGACTACAATAAATACCTAATTCTCCAATGCCCAGACACAGGCAAACATTCTCAGGTATCAAAACAATTTGGGAAGACATGAGCTTATAAAACAAACTAAGTAAGGCACACCAGGGACCAATCCTGGATAAATAGAATTATGTAACCATTCAGATATACATTCAAAGTAAGTGTCTTCAAGAACACAAAATCAAACATCACATGTTCTCACTCATAGACGGGTATTGAACAATGGGAACACATGGACACAGGGAGGGGAGCACTATACACTGGGGTCTGTTGGCGGGGAGTGGGGGGACAGTGGGGGGTGGGAGTTGGGGAGAGATAGCATGGGGAGAAATGCCAGATATAGGTGAAGGGGAGGAAGGCAGCAAATCACACTGCCACGTATGCACCTATGCAACAACCTTGCATGTTTTTTACATGTACCCAAAAACCTAAAATGCAATAAAAAAAAAATAAGTGTTTTGAGGAAAGACAAAGGAGAAATTCAGAATTCAATCACACAAATTTAACTAAGACACAAAATAACTGAAAAGAATCAAGCAGAAACTCTGGATCTGAAAAATGCTGCTGACACACTGAATAATGCATTGGAGTCTTTTAATAGCAGAATGATCAAGCAGAAGAAAGAATTAGTGAGCATCAAGACAGGCTATTTGAAAATACACAGTCAGAGGGGACAAATGATAAAAACAATGAAACGTTCCTATAGGTTCTAGAAAATAGTCTCAAATGGGCAAATCTAAGTTATTGGCCTTTAAGAGGAGATAGAGAGAGATAGGTGTAGAAAGTATGTTCAAAGGCATAATAATAGAGAACTTTCTGTACCTACTGGAAGATATCAATATCCAAGTACAAGGATATTGATCAAGTAGATTGTACTCATAAAAGGCTACCTCAGGGCATTTAATAATCAATCTCCCAAATGTCAGGGATAAAGAAAGGATCCTAGGAAGAATGAGATAAAAGAAACAAATAACATAAAATGGAGTTCAAGTACATCTGGTGGCAGACTTCTCAGTGGAAACCTAACAGAGCAGGAGAGAGTGGCAGGACATATTAAACTGCTGGAAAAAAAAAGCACCTTTTTTACCCTAAGATAGTATATCCAGTGAAAACATCTTTAAAATATTAAGAAAAAATAAAGACTTTCCCAAACAGTCAAAAGTTAGAGATTTTATCAACATCAGACCTGTCTTACAAGAAATGCAAAAGGCAGTTCTTCAATCTGAAAGAAAGGATGTTAATGAGCAATACATAATTATCCAACAAAACAAAACTCACTGGAAATAGGAAGTACACAAAATACCCCCAAAATATTATAACACTGTAACTGTGGTGTATAAACTACTCTAACCTAAGTAGAGGGTCTAAAAAAATGAACCAATCAAAACCAATAACCACAACAAATTTTCAAGACAGAGACAGTAAAAATAAAATAGAAATAGAAATAATGAAAAGTTAAAAAGTGAGTTGATTAAGGTAAGTTGTAGGATTTTATTACTTTTCTCTTTGTTAAAATAAGAGGTTATAAAATAGTATTTGCAAGCCTCATAACTTCAAACCAAATAATATACAACAGATACACAAAATATTAAAAGCAAGGAACTGAAGTATATCATTAGAGAAGATCAGCCTCACTAAAAGGGAAACAGGAAGGAAAGAAATAAGGAAGAGAAGACCACAAAACAACCAGAAAACAAACACAAAATTGGAGGAGTAAGTCCTTGGTTATCTGTAATAACATTAAATATAAATGGATTAAACATTCCATTTAGACATAGACTGGCTGAATGGATAAAAATGCAAGACCCCTAAATCTGTTTCCTACAAGAAACCCACCTTAACTGTAAAAACACAGATAGATTGAAAAAAGGGAATGGAAAAAGATATTCTATGCCAGTGGAAACCAAAGAAGAGCAAGAGTAACTGTACTTTTATCAGACAAAATAGATTTCAAGACAAAATCTATAAAAAGAGACAAAGATTGTCTCTAATGATAAAGGAATCAATTCAGCAAGAGGGTAATAACAATTATAAATATATATGCACCCAACACTGGAGCACCTAGTTATATAAAGCAAATATTTTTAGTGCTAAAGAGAGAGGCAGACCCAGATATCGTTTGGCTGTGTCCCCACCCAAATCTCATCTTGAATTCTAGCTTCTACGATTCCCTTGTATCATGGGAGGAACCCAGTGGGAGTTAATTGAATTATGGAGGGCAGTCTTTCCCATACTGTTCTCAATATAGTGAATAGGTCTTACAAGATCTGATGGTTTTATAATGGGGAGTTTCCCTGCAGAAGTTCTCTCTCTTGTCTGATGCCATATAAGGTGTGTCTTTCACCTTCTGCCATGATTATGAGGCCCACCTCACCAGCCATGTGGAACTGTGAGTCTATTAAACCTCTTTTTCTTTATAAATTACCCGGTCTGGGGCATGTCTTTATCAGCAATATGAAAACAGACTAATACAGGTCCTGATACAATAATAGCTGGAGACTTAAACACCTCACTTTCAGCATTGGACAGATCTTCCAGACAGAAAATCAGCTAAGAAGTATCAGACTAAATGTGCACTACAGAACAAGTGATTCTAATACATATTTACAAAACATTTCATCCAAGAGCTACAGAATACACATTCTTTTCTCAGCACATGGATCATTCGGAAAGATACACCATATGTTAGGTCACAAAACAAGTCTTAAAACATCCAAAAAGTTGAAATAACATGAAACATCTTCTTTGACCACAATGGAATAAAACTAGAAATTAACAAGAGGAATTTTGGAACGATTCAAATACATGAAAAACATATCCAAATCTCTAGAATACAGCAAAAACACTACTAAGAGAGAAGTTTAATAGCTTTAAGTGCCTACATTAACAAAAAGGACAAACTTCAAATAAACAATCTAAAAATGCATCTTAAAGAATAGAAAGGCAAGAGCAAACCAAACCCAAAATTAATAGAATAAAGGAAATAGTAAAGATTATAGTGGAAATAAATAACATTTAAATAAGATAATAATACAAAAGATCAATGACACCAAAAGGTGGTTTGTTGAAAAGTTAAAATTGATGAAGTTTTAGATTGATTAAAAAAAATGAAACAGAGGAGACCTAAGTAAATAAAATCAGAGAGGAAAGAGGAAACATTATAACTGATACTGGGAGAGCTCCAAGATGGCTGATCACTAGCAGCTCGGGCTCATAGCTCCCAGTGAAAGTGCAGAGAATGAGAGGACACCACACTTTCAGATGAATATTTGTTGCTCATGGACCAAGAGATTCCCAGCAGAGGAGCCCCACGGGTCACCAGGGTGACTCTTGTGGCCGGTGTGGTGGTTATGCTGGCGCCTTAGCACGGCAGTTCTTGGTGCAGAGTCCGGAGATTCCCGGGCAGAAAAGCACCATCAATCTTAACACCGCTGTTTTGGCTGGCACAGTGGATTGCTCAGATTTTGCGCTGGGAATCAACAAGTTGGACATCCACTCAGAGACCTAGTTAGAAAGTCGGTAATTACAAAGATGACAGAGGGATAAATATATAATTAAGGGAAGAAACCAGCCTAAAAAGGTAGAGAATACTCAAAATCACAATGCCTATCCCTCTACAGGGGATTGCAATTCCTCATCAGTAACGGAACAAGGCTTAATGGAGAATGAGTGTATTCCAATAACAGAAGCAGGTTTCAAAAGGTGGGTGATAAGAAACTTCTGTGAATTAAAAGAACTTGTTCTAACCCAATGCAAAGAAACTAAGAACCTTGAAAAAAGGTTTGACGAAATGTTAATGAGAATGGACAATTTAGAGAGGAATATAAGTGAACTGATGGAGCTGAAAAACACAACACAAGAACTTCGCAAAGTATGCACAAGTTTAAACAGTCGAATTGATCAAGCAGAAGAAAGGATATCAGAAGTCGAGGACCAGCTCAGTGAAATGAAATGAGAAGACAAGATTGGAGAAAAAAAGATAAAAAGGAATGAGCAAAGTCTCCAGGAAATATGGGACTATGTGAAAAGACCTAATTTACGCTTGATAGGTGTACCTGAATGTGACAAAGAGAATGAATCCAAGTTGGAAAATACTCTTCAGGATATCATTCAGGAAAACTTTCCCAACCTAGCAAGGCAAGGTAATATTCAACTCCAGGTGATATAGAGAACACCACAAAGATATTCTTCAAGAAGACCAACCCCAAGGCACATAATCACCAGATTTATTAGGGTTGAAATGAAGGAGAGAATACTAAGGGCAGCTGGAGAGAAAGGTCAGGTTACCCATAAAGGGAAACCTATCAGACCTACAGCAGATCTCTCAGCAGAAACCCTACAAGCCAGAAAAGAATGGGGACCAATATTTAACATCCTTAAAGAAAAGAACTTTCAACCCAGAATTTCATATCCAGCCAAACTAAGCTTTATAAGTGAAGGAAAAATTAAATCTTTTGTGAACAAACAAGTACTTAGAAACTTCACCACCACCAGGCCTGCTTTACAAGAGCTTCTGAAAGAAGCACTATACATATAAAGGAACAACCAATATCAGCCTTTCCAAAAATATATCAAAAAGCAAAGAGCATTAATACAATGAAAAATTTACACCAACTAATGGGCAAAACAGCCAGCTAGCATCAAATGCCAGTATTAAACTTACATATATTCTAATTGGATAAAAAGCCAAAACCCATCGGTATGCTGCATCCAGACCCATCTCACATGCAACAATACACAAAGACTCAAAACAAAGAGAAGGAGGAAGATTTACCAACCAACCAGAGAGTAAAAATAAACAAATAAACAAAAATCAGGAGATGCAATTCTTGCCTCTGATAAAGTAGACTTTAAAGCAACGAAGATCAAAAGAGGCAAAGAAGGACATTACATAATGGCAAAAGGATCAATGTAACAAGAAGAGCTAACGATTCTATAGATCAACGAGACAGAAAATTAAGAAGGACATCCAGGACTTCAACTCAGACCTGGAACAAGTAAACTTAATAAACATTTATAGAACTCTCCACTTCAAATACACAAAACATACATTACCACCTCACATCTATTCCAAAAGTGACTACATAATTGGAAGTAAATCACTCCTCAGTAATTGCATAGCATTTCATAGGTTTAAATGAAATATTGGTTGGCTGCTTGTTTGTTATTTTCTTCCCTGATTCCTTCCTGTCTACATCATTAAGTATAATTATTGGTATAAAAGAGGTTTTCAATACTCATTACTAAACTGCATTCTAGCCTGGGCAAGAAAGCAATACTCCCATTCTCTCTCTTTCTCTTCCTTTTTCTTCCTCTTCTTCAATCTTTTTTTTCTTTATTTCTTCCAAAAAAAAAAAAAAAAAAAAAAAAAAACAACTGATACTGAAGAAATTCCAAGGGTCATTAGTGGCTCCTATGAACAGCTAACTATAGGCCAATACATTTAAAAACCTAGAAGAATTGGACAAATTCCTAGACATATACAACTACTGAGATTAAACCATGAAGAAATCCAAAACCTGAATGAGATTGAAGCTGTAATAAAAAGTCTCCCATCAAGAAACAGATTTGGATACAATGGCTACACTGCTGAATTTTACCAGACATTTAAAGAAAAAATAATACCAATCCTACTTAAACTATGCAAATAATAGAGGAGAAAAAAATACTTCCAGACTCATTCTACAGGGCCAGTATTACCCTGATACCAAAACTGAAGAAAGACATAACAAAAAAAGAAAACTACAGGCCAGTATCTCTGATGAATATTTATGAAAAATTATTAATCATAATGCCAGCAAACAGAATGCAACAATATATTAAAAAGATCATTCTTCATGACCAAGTGTAATTTATATTTGGGATGGAAGGATATTTGCAAAATTACACATGCAAATCAATCAATGTGATACATCATCTCAACAGAATGAAGTATATAAACCATATGGTCATTTCAGTTGATGCTGAAAAAGCATTTGATAAAGTTTAGCATCCCTTAATGATTAAAATAAAGAAAAATACCTCAAAAAACTGGGAGTAGAAGGAACATACCTCAACATAATGAAAGACATATATGACAGATCCACAACTAGTATCATAATGAATAGAGAAAACCTGAAAGCCATTCCTATAAGATTTGCAACATGACAAGAATGCGCACTCTTTCCAACACAGTACTGGAAGTCCTAGCTAGAGCAATCAGACAGGAGATGGAAATAAATGACATCCAAATTAGAAGGGAAGAAGTCAAATTATCGTTGTTTGCAGATAATATAATCTCATATTTAGAAAAATCTCAAGATTCCACCAAAAACCTACTAGAACTGATAAGCAAATTTAGTAAAGTTACAGAATACAAAATCAACATACAAAAAATAAGTAGTCTTTCCATATGCCAACAGTGAACAATCTGAAAAAGAAATAAAAGTAATCCCATTTATAATAGCCACACATAAAATTAAATACCTTGGAGTTAATAAAAGAAGTAAACGATCTCTATAATGAAAGCTGTAAAACACTGATGAAAGAAATTGAAGAAGATACCAAAAAATGTGAAGATATCCCATGTTCATGAATTGGAAGAATCAATATTGTTAAAATGTTCATACTACCCAAAGCAATCTACACATTCAATGCAATCTCTATCAAAATATTAATAATATTCTTCACAGAAGTAGAGAAAACAATCCTAAGTTTATATGGAGCCACACAAGTCTTGGAATAGCCAAAGGCATCCTGAGCAAAAATAACAAATCTTTTAAAAATGTATGTGTTTATTTATTTATTTTAGATTATTGGGGAACAGGGAGTGTTTGGTTACATGAATAAGTTCTTTAGTGATTTGTGAGATTTTGGAGCACCCATCTCCTGAGCAGTATACATTACACCCTATTTGTACTCTTTTATCCCTCACTCCCTTCCCTTCATTTCCTCCTGAGTCCCCAAAGTCCACTGTGTCATTCTTATGCCTTTACATCTTCATAGCTTAGCTCCCACTTATAAGTGAGAACATAAGATGTTTGGTTTTTCATTCCTGAGTTACTTCACTTAGAATAACAGTTTACAGTCTCATCCAGGTCATTGTTAATTAATTAATGCCATTAATTCCTTTTTATGGCTAAGTAGTATTCATTCCATTGAATATATATATATACCACAGTTACTTTACTCATTGATTGATGGGCATTTGGGTTGGTTCCACGTTTTTGCAATTGTGAATTGTGCTGTTATAAACATGCGTGTGCAAGTATCTTTTTTGTATAATGATTTCTTTTCCTCTGGGTAGATACCCAGTAGTGGGATTGCTGAATGAAATGGTAGTTCTTTTAATTTTTTAAGGAATTTCCACACTGTTTTCCATAATGGCTGTACTAGTTTACATTCTCACCAGCAGTGTAGAAGTGTTCCCTGTTCACTGCATTCATGCCTGCATTTAAAATCTACTATTTTTTAAATTTATTTATCACCATTTGTTGAGAAGAGTGTCCTTTTCCTACTTTATGTTTTTGTTTGCTTTGTCAAAGATAAATTGGCTGTAAGTATTTGGATTTATTTCTTTCCTGAGCTCTCTATTCTGTTCTATTGGTCTATTTGCCTATTTTTATGCCTGTACCATGCTGTTTTGTTGACTATGGCCTTATAGTATAGTTTGAAATTAGGTAGTGTGATGCCTCCAGATTTGTTCTTTTTGCTTAGTCTTGCTTTGACTATGTTGGCACTTTCTTGGTTCCCTATAAATTTTAGTTTTTTTTCTAATTCTGTGAGGAATTATGGTGGCATTTTGATGGGTATTGCATTGAATTTGTAGATTGCTTTGGCAGCATGGTCATTTTCACAATATTCATTCTACCTATCCATGAGCATGGGATGTATTTCATTTGATTGTGTCATCTACTATTTCTTTCAGCAGTGTTTTATAGTGTTCCTTGAAGAGGTCTTTCACCTCCTTGGTTAGATATATTCCTAAGTATTTTATTTTTATTTTTTATTTTTGCAACTGTTGTAAAAGGGCTTGAGTTCTTGATTGATTCTCAGCTTTGTCACTATTGGTGTACAGAAGAGCTACTGATTTGTATATATTAATTTCTTATCTGGAAATTGATGAATTCTTTTATCAGTTCTAGGAGCTTTCTGAAAAAGTTTTTAGGGTTTTCTAGGTAAACAATCATATCATTAGCAAATAGCGACAGTTTGATTTCCTCTTTACCTATTTGGATGCCCTTTATTTCTTTCTCCTGTGTGATTGCTCTGGCTAGGATTTCCAGTACTATGTTGAAGAAGAGTAGTGAGAGTAGGCCTCCTTGTTTTGTTCCCTCAGAGGGAACGCTTTTAACTTTTCCCCCATTTAGTATTACATTGGTTGTGGGTTTGTCGTGGATGGCTTTTATTATATTGTGATGTGTCCCTTGTAGGCCAATTCACCTTTACGTGCATAAACTGGAAAACCTAGAAGAGATGGATAAGTTCTTAGAAAGATATCCTTCTAGTTTAAATCAGAAAGGATTACATACCCTGAGGAGACCAACAACAAGCAGTGAGGTTGAAATAGTAATTAAAAAATTATCAACAAAAAAGAGTCCAGGACTAGATGGAGTCACAGCAGAATTCTACCAGAGATTCAAAGATGAATTGATACCAGTCCTATAGACACTATTCCACAAAATAAAGAAAGAGGGGACCCTCCCTAAATTATCTATGAAGCCAGTATTGCCCTAATACTAAAACCAGAAAAGGACATAACCAAAAAAGACAATTACAGGCCAATATCTCAGATGAACATAGGTGCTAAAATCCCTAACAAAATACTAGCTAACCAAATCTAAAAACATATCAAAAATATAATCCACCATGATCAAGCGGGTTTTATACTAGGGATGCAGGGATGGTTTAACATTAATATTAGTATCAATAAATGTGATACACCACATAAACATATATCAACACATATTAACATATATCAGCACATATTAACATATATCAACACATACCAATAAATTTGATACACTACATAAATATATATCAACACATATCAATAAATCTGATACACTGCATAAACACAATTAAAAACAAAAATCACATGATCATCTCAATAGATGCATAAAAAATCATTCAACAAAATCTAGCATCCCTTTATTGTTAAAACTCTCAACAAAAAAAACAAATCTTCAGGAATCACATTATCTGATTTTAAATTATATTTCAAAGCTATAGTAACCACAACAGCATGGTACTGCCATAAAAACAGACATATAGAGCAATGGAACAAAACAGAGAGGGCTCTGCAGCATATAGAGCAATGGAACAAAATAGAGAGGGCTCTGCAACTCTTGGGCCATAAACTGGTACCAGTCTGCACCCTGTTAGGAACTGGGCCATACAGCAGGAGGTGACCTGCAGGTGAGCAAGCATTACTGCCTGAGTTCCACCCTCTGTCAGATCAGTGGTGGCATTAGATTCTCATAGGAGTATGAACCATATTGTGAACTGAGCATGCAAGGGATCTAGGTTGTGTGCTCCTTAGGAGAATCTATCTAATGCCTGGTTATCTGAGGTGGAACAATTTCATCCCAAACTCATTCCACCCCTAACCCTGGTCCATGGAAAAATTTTCTTCCACAAAATCAGTGCCTGGTACCAAAAAGGTTGAGGACCACTAGAAAAGAGAACCCAGTTATGAATCCACACACATGCAGTTAACTCATTTTTGACAAAGTTTCCAAGAGCATACACGGGAGAAAAGATGGTCTCTTCAATAAATGATGCCAGAATAACTGGATATCCACATGAAGAGGAATGACACTAGACCCCATTTCCTGCCATATGCAAAATCAAATCAAAATAGATTAAAGACTTAAGTCTAAGACTTCAAACTGTGAAACTACCTTGTAGTTTCACAAAATATTGGGAAAAAACTCCAGGACATTGATCTATGAAAAAATTTATTGAGTGGTACCACACAAGCACAGGCAACCAAAGCAAAAATGGACAAATGAGATCACATCAAGTTAAATAGCTTCTCTACAGCAGAGGATACAATCAACACAGTGAAGTAAAACCCCACAAAATGGGAGAAAATATTTGCAAACAACCATCGGACAAGGGATTAATTACCAGAATAAATAAGGAGCTCAAATAACTCTATAGGATAAAGTCTAATTATCTAATTAAGAAATGGGCAAAAGATTTGCATAGACACTTCTCAGAAGAAGACATACAGCAAACCAGTACATGGAAATGTGCTAAGCATCACTGATCATAAGAGAAGTGCAAATCAAAGCTACAATGAGATATTATCTCACCCCAGTTAAAATGCCTCGCATCCAATACACAGGTAATAACAACTACTGGCAAGGATGTGGAGAAAAGGGAACCCTTGTACCCTATTGGCAGGAATGTAAATTAGTACAACCAGTATGGAAAAGAGTTTGAATTTTTAAATTTGGCAAAATCCAACAAGAATTTAATAAAAAGTCAAGCATTTAATAAAAATTCAACATCCTCTCATGATAAAAATTAAAAAAAAACTGAGGATAGAAGGAACATACCTCAACATAATAAAATGTGTATATGACATACCCACAGTTAGTATCATACTGAGTGGGGAAAAATGGAAAGCCTTTTCTTTAAGATCTGAAACACAACAAGGGTGCTTGCTTTCCCCACTGATATTCAACCTAATACTGGGAGTCCTAGCTAGAACATTCCAACAATAGAAAGTTATAAAGGGTTATATATACTACAAACCTACAGTAATCAAAACAGCATGGTACTGGTACCAAAACAGAAATATAGAACAATGGAACAGAACAGGGGCCTCAGAGGCAATGCCACACATCTACAACTAACTGATCTTTCAGAAACCTGACAAAAACAAGCAATAGGGAAAGGATTCCCTGTTTAATAAATGGTGTTGGGAAAACTGGCTAGCAGTGTTCAGAAAGCAGAAACTGGACCCCTTCCTGACACCTTACACTAAAATTAACTCCAGATGGATTAAAGACTTAAACATAAGACCTAACATCATAAAAACCCTAGAAGAAAACATAGGCAAAATCATCAAGGACATAGGTATAGGCAAGAACTTCATGACTACCAAAAGCAATGGCAACAAAAGCCAAAATAGACAAACGGGATCTAATTAAACTCCAGAGTCTCTGTACAGAAAAAGAAGCAATCATTAGAGTGAACCAGCAACCAGCAGAATGGGAAAAAACTTTCACTACCCATCTGACAAAGGGCTAATATCCAGAATCTACAAAGAACTAAAACAGATTTACAAGAAAAAAACAAACAAACCCATTCAAAAGTAGGTGAAGGATATTAACAGGCACTTTTCTTTTTTTTCTTTTTTTTTTTTTGAGATGGAGTTTCACTCTTGTTATCCAGGCTGGAGTGCAATGGCGTGATCTCGGCTCACCGCAACCTCCGCCTCCTGGGTTCAGGCAATTCTCCTGCCTCAGCCTCCCGAGTAGCTGGGATTACAGGCACGCACCACCATGCCCAGCTAATTTTTTGTATTTTTAGTAGAGACGGGGTTTCACCATGTTGACCAGGATGGTCTCGATCTCTTGAGCTTGTGATCCACCCGCCTCGGCCTCCCAAAGTGCTGGGATTACAGGCGTGAGCCACCGCACCCGGCCCCAACAGACACTTTTCAAAAGAAGACATATATGAGGCCAAAAAACATGAAAGAAATGCTCATCACCAGTGGTCATTAGGGAAATGCAAATCAAAACCACATTGAGATACCATCTCACGCCAGTTAGAATGGCGATCATTAAAATGTCTGGAGATACCAGATGCTGGAGAGATGTGGAGAAATAGGAACACTTTTACACTGTTGGTGGGAGTGTAAATTAGTTCAACCATTGTGGAAGACAGTGTGGTGATTCCTCAAGGACCTAGAAATAGAAATACCATTTGACCCAGCAATCCCACTACTGGGCATATACCCAAAGGATTATAAATTGTTCTTTTATAAAGACACATGCATAGGTTATGTTCATTGTGGTACTGTTTACAATAGCAAAGACCTTGAACCAACCCAAATGTCTATCGATGATAGACTGGACAAGGAAAGTGTGGCACATATACACCATGGAATACTAAGTAGCCACAAAAAATGATGAGTTCGTGTCCTTTGTAGGGACATGGATGAATCTGGAAACCATTATTCTCAGCAAACTGACACAAGAACAGAAAGTCAAACACTGCATATTGTCACTCATAGGAAGGTGTTGAACAATGAGAACACATGGACACAGGGAGGGGAGCATCACACACTGGGGTTAGTTGGTGGGGAGAGCTAGGGGAAGGACAGCAGGGGGTGGAGAGGTTGGGGAGGGACAACGTGGGGAGAAATGCCAGATATAGGTGACGGGAGGATGGAGGCAGCAAACTGCATAGCCATGTATGTACCTATGCAACAGTCCTGCATGGTCTGCCAGAACCTAAAGTACAATTTAAAAAAAAAAAAGAAAAAAGAAAGAAAGATATAAAGGGTATCCAAATTGGAAAGGAAGAAGTCAAACTGTTATCCTTGTTTGCAGATGATTTGATCTTATATCTGAAAAAACTGAAAGACTCCACAAGAAAACTATTATAACTGATAAATTCTGTACATTTGTGGGATACAAAATCAATACACAAAAATAAGTAGTATTTCTAGATGCCAACAGTGAACAATCTGAAAAAGTAATATAAAGTAATCCCATTTCTGGGTATATACCCCCAAAAATGGAAAGCAGTATATCAAAGAGATATCTGCACTTCTATATTAGTTGCAGAATTGTTTACAATAGCCAAGATTTGGAAGCAACCTAAATATCCATCAACAGATGAATGAATAAAGAAAATGTGGTATATTCACAATGGAGTACTATTTATTTATAAAAAGAATGTGATTGAGTCATTTACAACAACATGAATGGAACTGGAGATCATTATGTTAAGTGTAATAGGCCAGGTACAGAAAGACAAACATTGCATGTTCTCACTTATTTGTGGGATCTAAAAATTAAAACAATTGAACTCATAGATACAGAGAGTAGAAGGATAGTTAATAGAGTCTGGGAAGGGTAGTGGGGACCTGGGGGAGAGCTGGGGATGGTTAATGGCTACATAAAAATAGGAAGAATGAGTTAGACTTAGTATTTGCTAGCATGACACGGTGACTATAGTCAGTAATAACTGTACATTTTAAAACAATGTAAAGAGAGTAGTTGGAATATTTGCAACTGAATGGATAAATGCTTGAGGAGATAGATACCCCATTCTTCACGTGCTTTTTTGCACATTGCATGCCTGTATCAAGACGTCTCTTTTATCCCATAAATATATACACTTACAATATGCCAACAAAAATAAAAAAATAAATACAATTTATGTATCAGGAGATATTATGCTTTCTTCTCTCTTGCCACCATACAGCCTCTGCACCTAAACATGGAAAAGAAGGAAGCCTTCCTTGCTTCAAAAATTGTGTTTAGATTAAAGAAAGCCTGAATTAAAGGGCTATATACTCTGGTGCAATATGAGCAATACCTCAGAAATGTGACCCTGAACAATTTCCCACTATTCTACTGCATTGAAATAATCAGTTTTTATTGATTTATAAGCTATATTTATCACCTTTCTTTTCTCAGAGATTTTTTCTTTGCATCACAAAGTCAAGGAAACAAAAGCTTCTGTTACTTATTAACCAAAGGCACAAGAAAACAAAAATTGTTCCAATAAAATATTTAAGAATGAAATTAAGGTAATATTTATCATCATCTTTATCTTTCTGAAAGTGGAAGTTTCAGTTGAAGAATCAAGGTATAATCAATAGGCATTTCTAATGTGAGTTGCCAAAGGAAGATACAAATTTTAAAAGGAAAGAGACATTTTGTAACCTCTTAAATACTTCATTTAAAAAGGGCAACACAAGATTTAGGTCGTTGAGGATTTTTGCAGGATTTGGTGAAGATAAGTTCTTTGGTGGAGCTGTGTAGTGATTTCTGCCATTGACCAAGGGGAAATGGCGTTGGGAGTATCTCTAGTGAAAAGCACTTCATCAGGACCATGGAGAGTTTGAGATGGGATTTCCACAGTTAGAGGCATAGAGGACTGGCATTTGATCATTAGATGCTTTGCCAATAGAGTTGCTGTGGCTAGCTTTGGATCAATCTGTGCTCTGAGCTTCTCTAGGCAAAGGGTGAAGGAATTTTTCTTGTGGATCAGAGGAGAGCCACATGCTAGAACCAGCCTAAATCCTTTTGAAATTGAGGCAATAAGGCCTTTTAAAAATTCAGTAAAATTTCAGGATTCAAAGTTGATGTACACAAATCAGTAGCTCTGCTATGTACCAACAGCGACCAAACTTTGAATCAAATGGAGAACTCAACTTCTTTTACAACAGTTGCAATCAATCAATCAATCAATCAAAATACTTAGAAGTATACTTAACCAAGGAGGTTAAAGACCTCTACAAGGAAAATTGCAAGACACCGCTGAATGGAATCATAGATGCCACAAACAAATTGAAACACATTCCATGCTCATGGATGAGTGGAATTAATATTGTGAAAATGACCACACTGCCAAAAGCAACCTACAAATTCAATGCAATTCTCATAAAAGTGCCATCATCATTTTTTCACAGCATTAAAAAAAATCCTAAAATTCATATGGAACCAAAAAAAGAGCCTACATAGCCAAAGCAAGACTAACCAAAAAGAACAAATCTGGAGGCATTACATTACCTGACTTCAAACTATACTGTAAGACCAAAACAGCATGATACTGGTATATAAATAGGCATATAGACCAATGGAACAGAATCGAGAACCCAGAAATTAACCAAATATTTACAGTCAATTGATCCTCAAAAAAGCAAACAAAAACATAAAGTGGGGAAAGGATACCCTATTCATCAAATGGTGGTGGGATAATTGGCAAGCCTCATGTAGAATACTGAAGCTGGATCCTTATCTCTCATCTTATACAAAAATCTACTGAAGATGGATAAAAGGCTTAAATCTAAGATCTGAAACCATAAAAATTATAGAAGATAACATTGGAAAAACCCTTCTAGACAATAGCTTAGGCATAGGTTCATGACCAAGAACTCCAAAGCAAATGCAACAAAGACAAAGGAAAAAAATTAAAAAGCTTCTGCACAGCAAAAGAAATAATCAGCAGAGTAAACAGACAACCCATAGAGTGGGAGAAAATCTTTGCAATCTATACTTCCACCAAAGGACTAATATACAGAATTTGCAAGAAACTCAAATCAGCCAGCAAAAACAGAACAAACAGTCCCATTGAAAAGTGGGCTAAGGACATGAATAGATAATTCTCAAAAGAAGATATACAAGAGGCCAACAAACATATGAAAAAAATGCTTAACATCACTAATGATCAGGGAAATGCAAATCAAAACCACAATGCAACACCACCTCATGCCTGCAAGAATGGCCGTGATCAGAAAAATGAAAAAATAATAGATGTTGGCCTGATTGGTGAAAATGAACAGTTTTACACTGTTGGTGGGAATGTAAACTAATACAACTACTATGGAAACCAGTGTGGAAATTTCTTAAAGAGCTAAAAGTAAATCTACCATTTGATTCAGCAATCCCACTACTGGGTATCTACCCAAAGGAAAATAAGTCATTATACAAAAAAGATACTTGCACATGCATGTTTATAGCAGCACAATTCTCAATTGTAAAAACATGGAACTAGCCCAAATGCCCATCAGTTAATGAGTGGGTAAAGCAACAGGCATTTGGGCTACTTCCATGTTTTTAAGATATGAACACATTGTATGTATTCATATATATAAATAAATAGTGTGTGTGTGTGTGTGTGTGTGTGTGTGAACACTTGGCATGGAATACAACTCAGCCATAAAAGGGAACAAAATAATGGCATTCACAGCAACCTGGATAGAATTGGAGATCATTATTCTAAGTGAAGTGACTCAGGAATGGGAAACCAAACACTGTGTGTTCTCACTTACAAGTGGGAGTTAAGCTGTGAGGATGCAGTCATAAGAACGATAGAGTGGACTTTGGGGACTCAGGGGGAAGGGTGGGAGGGGTTTAAGGGATAAAAGACTACACACTGGGTGCAGTGTACACTGTTTTGATAATGGGTGCACCAAATCTCAGAAATTCCCACTAAAAAACTTATTCATGTAACCACTACCTGTTTCCCAAAAACCTATTGAAATACAAAAAGAAATAAAAACATACCCCACTACCAAAAAAAAAAAAAAAAGATATTAGCTCAAAAAACACAAGTTCCATGGGCTCTCCAGAGAAAGAGTCTGTGTGGGGGGAATGGCTGGAAAACAATGAGCTACAGGGAAGCAGAGGGATGATTGATCTCCTGGGTCTTGGGAGAGAATAATAGAATGTGCTCAGTTGGGAAATCTCTGAGGAAAGCACAAAATCACTTAAGAGCAAAAAGATTTAATTTAAACATCTGGCCAGACTCAGAGACTGTGGAGCTAGCTTAAAACATTGCCAATCAAGTAAGAACTTTCTTATTTGTCTTTTATTTGCCATGACTTTGACCCTGGTGGTTTCAGAAACAGTGATAAGGAGTACTGCTTCAAGAAGTCAGCCTCTAGCAATGGCCAGCTCAGGGAGATGAGACATTACAATCTGCAAGTTTGGATTATGACATGTGGCTGGACTTTTTGGCCATAGAATTGAGGTAATGCTTGGGACTTAAAGTGTCTTAGAATTTTATCTCCTATAGGAGACAGTAGGGATGAACTACTCCATGAGCAGGTTTAGAGACTAGACTTTAGGTTCTATAAGTGCACACTGATGGGAATGTTTGTTCAACTTACTGGTTTTGTTCAGTAAAGCTTACATTTAAATGAAGAAAACAGCCTCGTAGTCTCCAAATGATATTTTTAATTAATATGTTTCTTGATTTTTAAGTGCACTATATTTTCAACATGTTTAAAATTGATACATGCATTAAATGTTATAATTTATGTCTCATTTTCAAAAATGTGTTCATAACGTTGATAATACATCTTATAATTGCTTAGGTCTAGAATTTAGGAACTAAGTTATTGTAAAGAGACTATGAAATGCTTTTATGCAATAGTCTACGTAATTGTATTTTAAATATTGGAGCAAGTCACGGGGCTAACATGGCCATACAAATACACACACAGTTGACCCTGAAGTACGGTTAGGGGTTAGGGGTGCTGACATCTTGTATAGCAGAAAATCCACATAAAAGCTTTGGCTCCCCCAAAACTTAACTACTAGTGGTTTACTGTTGACCAGCAGTCTTACTGGTAGAATAAACAGTCAACTGAGAAATTTTGTATGTTGTATGTATTATATACTGTATACTTAAAATAGAGAAAAGAAAACGATGTGAAAATCTTCAATGAAATACTGGCAAACAGAATCAAGAGCACAACAAAAAGCTTATCCATTATGATCAAGTTAGCTTCATCCCGAGGATGCAAGGCTGGTTCAACATACACAAATCTATAAACATAATTCATCACATAGACGAAAAACACATGCTTATTTCAATAGATAAGACAAAAACCACATGCTTATCTCAATAGATGCAGAGAAGGCCATTGAAAAAATTCAACAGCCCTTTATGCTAAAAACTCTCAATAAACTAGGTATCGATGGAATGAATCTCAAAATAATGACAAACCCACAGCCAATCTCATGCTGAATGGGCAAAAACTGGAAGCATTTCCTTTGAAAACTGGCACAAGACAAGGGTGCCCTCTCTTACCACTCCCATTCAATATGGTACTGGAAGTTCTGGCCAGAGCAATCAGGTAAAAAAAAGAAATAAAGAGTATACAATTAGGAAAAGAGGAAGTCAAATTGACTCTATTTGCAGACAACGATTGTATATTTAGAAGATACAGCCCCAAATCTCCTTAAGCTAATAAACAACTTCAGCAAAGTCTCAGGATACTAAATCAATGTGCAAATATCACAAGCATTCCTATACACCAATAACAGAGTTAAAGAGAGTCAAATCATGAGCAACTCCCATTCAAAATTGCTACAGAGAATAAAATACCTAGGAATACAACTAACAAGGGATGTGAAGGACCTCTTCAAGGAGAACAACAAACCACTGCTCAAAGAAATAAGAGAGGACACAAACAGATGGAAAAACATTCCATGCTCATGGTTAGGAAGAACCAAGATTGTGAAAATGGCCATACTGTCCAAAGTAATTTGTAGATTCGATCCTGTCCCCTTCATGCTACCATTGACCTCCTTCGCAGAACTGGAAAAAACCACCTTAAACTTAATATGGAACCAAAAAAGAGCCTGCAGAGCCAAGACAATCCTAAGCAAAAAAAAACAAAAAACAAAAAACAAAACAAAACAAAAAGGAAGCTGGAGGCATCATGCTACCTGACTTCAAACTATATTACAAGGCTACAGTAATACAATAATCAAAACAGCATGATAGTGGTAACAAAACAGAGATATAGACCAATGGAACAGATCAGAGGCCTCGGAGGCAATGCCACACATCTACAACCATCTGATCTTTGACAAACCTGACAAAAAAAAAGTAATGGGGAAAGAATTCCCTAGCTAATAAATGGTGTTGGGAAACTGGCTAGCCATGTGCAGAAAGCTGAAACTGGACCCATTCCTTACACCTTATACAAAAACTAATTCCAGGTGGATTAAAGACTTAAATATAAGACCTAACACTGTAAAACCCTAGAAGAAAACCTAGACAATATTATTCAGGACATAGGCACAGGCAATGACTTCACGACTAAAACACCAAAAGCAATGGAAACAAAAGCCAAAATAGACAAATGAGATCTAATTAAACTTAAGAACTTCTGCATAGCAAAAGAAACTATCATTAGAGTGAACTAGCAACAAACAGAATAGGAAAACATTTTTGCAAACTACCCATCTGACAAAGGGCTAATATCCACAACATAAAAAACTAAAACAGATTTACAAGGTATACCTATCAAACGTAGATTATGTCTTTTCACATAGTCCCATATTTCTTGGAGACTTTGTTCATTTCTTTTTACCCTTTTTTCTCTAATCTTGCCTTCTCATTTTATTTCATTGAGTTGATCTTTGACCTTTGATATCCTTTCTTCTGCTTGGTCAATTCAGCTGTTGAAACTTGTGCATGCTTTGTGAAGTTCTCATGTTGTGTTTTTCAGCTCCATCAATTCACTCATATTCCTCTCTAAGTTGTCCATTCTCATTAGCATTTCATCAAATCTTTTTTCAAGGTTCTTAGTTTCTTTGCATTGGGTTAGAACATGTTCTTTTAGCTCACAGAAGTTTCTTATTACCCACCTTCTGAAGCCTGATTCTGTCATTTCATCACCCTCATTCTCCGGCCAGCCTTGTTCTCTTGCTGGTGAGGAGTTGTGATCCCTTGTAGGAGGAGAGGTGTTCTGGTTTTTGGTGTTTTCATTCTTTTTGCACTGGTTTCTTCCCATCTTTGTGGATTTATCCACCTGTTGTCTTTGTAGTTGCTGACTTTCAGATTGGGTCTCTGAGTGGACGTCCTGTTTGTTGATGATGAAGTTATGTCTGTTTCTTAGTTTTCCTTCTAACAGTCTGGCCCCTCTGCTGTAGGACTGCTGAGGTCCACTCCAGGCCCTGCTTGCCTGGGGATCACCTGCAGCACCTGCAGAACAGTAAGGGTTGCTACCAGTTTCTTCTTCTGCTATCTTTGTCCCAGAAGGATACCCGCCAAATGTCAGTCTGAGCTCTCCTTTATGAGGTGACTCTTTGGCTACACGGGGGTCAGGGAGCTGCTTGAGGAGACAGTCTGTCCTTTATAGGAGCTCAAGTGCTGAGCTGTGAGCTCTGTTGTTCATTCAGAGCTGCTGGGCAGGTACGTTTAAGTCTGCTGCAGCAGAACTCATAAACCCCTTTTTTCCCCCAGGTGTTCTGTCCTGGAGAGTTAGGGCTTTATTTATGTGTTTCCATTGTGCTGCTGCCTTTTTTTCAGGGCTGCCCTGCCCAGGAAGGAGGCAGCCTAGTCACTGTCTGCCTGCAGGGGCTTTGCTGAGCTGCTGTGGGCTCCGCCCAGCTGCTGTATGAACTTCCCTGCAGTCCTGTTTATATGGGTGCAGTTAGAACTGCCTCGGCAATGGTGGCCCACCTCTGTAATGGCAGACTCTCTCTGTAATGGTGGGTTGCCTTAGCAACAGCAGGCTGCCTCAGCAATGACAGACTACCTCTGTAGTGGTGGAGTGCCTCAGTAATGGTGGATGCCCCTCCCCCACAGAGCTGGACCATTCCGGGTTCAGCTGTGCTTGCTGTAAAACTCTCAACCCAGAGCTTTTCCAATTGTTGTTTTTTTTGTGTGTGTGGGGGTGGGACCAGCTGAGCCTGATCACCTGGCTCCCTGCCTCAGAGCCTTTTTTTTTTCAGTTGAACAATCAACTCTCTCCCAGGTGTTCCAGTCACCTGTTGAAAAGGCGCTGGGATCTGTGTGATTTCCTGTGTGGTGACCCACTGCGCTGGCTGAAACAGTGGCACTGAGATTTGTGGTGCTTTTTTGCCCAGAAATCTCCTGGCCTGGCTCCCAGTTTCAGTCCCCTTTTTTTAAATCAGATGAATGGGCGACTCTGCCTTCCCAGAGCTCCATGTGCCAGCTAAAAGGGGACCCAGTCCCGTTTACTCTGCACCAGGAATCGCTGCACCAGGGTGCCGGCAAAACAGCCACACTGGCCAAAACAGCTGCGCTGGCGACCTGTGGGGCTCCTCTGCCTGGGAATCTCCTGGTCTGTGGGCAATAAAAATCCGTCTGGAAATGCGGCGTCCACTCACCCTCTGTGCTTTCACTGGGAGCTGCAATCCTGAGCTGCTACTAACAGGCCATCTTGGGTCTTCTCCCTGCACATGTATCTTATAACTTAAAGTATAACAACTACAACAGCAAAAAAAGATAAGCAGAGAGGAAAGTAAAAAAAAAAAAAAAGAGAGAGAGAGAGATCAATGGGACAGAATAGAGAACTCAGAAATAAAGCCACATATTTGACAAAGCTGAAAAGAACATACTTAGGGTAAAGAACATATTTTCAATAAATTGTGCTTGGGAAATTGGATTTCCATATGCAGAAGAATGAAACTGGGCTCCTATCACCATATACAAAAATAGAGTTAAATTAAAAACTTAAGACCCAAAACTATAAAAATACTAGAAGAAAACCTAGGTAAAACTCTCGGATATTGGTCTAAGCAAAAAAATTTAGACGAACATATTAAAAGCATAGGCAACAAAAATAAAATGAACAAATGTGACTTAGTTAAATTAAACCACTTTTGTACACCAAAATAAATAATTGATGGAGTGAACAGGCAACCTTCAGAATGGAAGAAAATATTTGCAAATCATGCATCTAACAGGAGACTAATATCCAGAAAAAAGGAGTTCAAACAACTCAACAACAATAAATAAATAATCTCATTAGAAAATGGGCAAATAACATGAATAGACATTTTCTAAAGAAGATATACAAATGCCCAACAGGTATATGAAAATAGGTTCGACATAACTAATCATCAGAGAAATGCAAATTAAAACCACAGTGAGATATCATTTATCCCAGTCACAATAGCTATTATTAAAAAGAATAAATAACAGATGTTGGTGAACGTGCAGAGAAAAGATAACTCATATACTGTTGGTGGAAATATAAATTAGTATGGTCTCTATGGAAAGCAGTATGAAAATTACTCAAAGAAGTAAAAATAGAATTACCCTTCAATTTAGCTAATTTTACTACTGAATATCTTCTTTACACAAAGGTAAAGAAGTCATTTTATCCAAAGGATACCTGCACTTAATGTTTATTGCAGAACTATATATAATAGCAAAGATATGGACTCAATTTAGGTGCCTACCAATGGTGGATTGGATAAAGAAAATGTGGTATATATACACAATGAAATACTAACCACAAAAAGATGAAATAATGTTATTTCCAGCACCATGGATGGAACTGGAAGTAATGATATTAGGTAAAATAAATCAGACACAGAAAGTCAAATAATGCATATTATCACTTATAAGTGGGTGCTAAAAAATGTGTACACATGGAAGTAGCAAGTGGAATGGTAGACAATGGAGACTCAAAAGGGCAAAGGGGGTGAGACAGGGTAGGATGATAAGAAATTACTTAATGAGTACAATTATAGATAGATACCCCAAAAGCCCTGACTTGACCAGTATGCAATCTATACATGTAACAAAATTACACTTGTGTCTGTAAAGTTATACAAATAAAAAAAAGAGAATGTTTGTCTTCACATCCCCATACCACCAAATTTAATTATCACAAAGACCTGCTGGTTCTTGCTGCACAGTATCTTTAAAATCCAATGCTTTTTATTTTCTACTTCATGATTGGTCCAGGCTCCCATCAACTTTTGTCTTTATTATAGCAATAACTTCTTTTTTTTTTTTTTTTTTTTTGAGACAGAGTCTTGCTCTTGTTACCCAGGCTGGAGTGCAATGGCGCGATCTCGGCTCACTGCAACCTCCGCCTCCTGAGTTTAGGCAATTCTCCTGCCTCAGCCTCCTGAGTAGCTGGAATTACAGACACGCACCACTGTGCCCAGCTAATTTTTTGTATTTTTAGTAGAGACGGGGTTTCACCATGTTGACCAGGATGGTCTCGATCTCTTGACCTCATGGTCCACCCACCTTGTCCTCCCAAAGTGCTGGGATTACAGGCGTGAGCCACCACACCTGGCAGCAATAACTTCTTAATTAGTTTCTTTCATAAGTTTCCTCCTTGCCAATTCCATTCCTCTCCTCTGCCATCAGAATTATCCTCTTGTAAACAAGAATTGCTAAGCTGAGCATTTACTTAAAAGACTGTTCTTACTGGTTTTCAGAATTTGAACACCATGAACAAGTATAACTTTATATTTTTCCTTATACCCTTCAAGTATGCTATTAACACACTGTAAACACCCTGTTAAAAGAGACACCAGTTAGAGAAGCACCCTGGTCTCATTCATATATTCTCGAATTCAATAATTCAACAAATATTAATTGAGCAGATACTACATTCTCAACAGAGATTATCTCTTGCCCTAGGGATAGAGCAATGAACAATATGAAGTTCCTCAATGTAGGCTTGCATTCTGACAGGGAAAAACAGACAATACATTTTAAAATAAACAATTACATATTAGAATATATAGTTCTGTAGAACTATATTATAACTATATTCTATTCTGTAGAATATATATATATCTGTATCTCTCTATCTGCAGAATATATATATCTCTATATCTCTCTATATCCATATCTCTCTATATCTAGCTACATAGATATCTATCTATATCTATCTATAGATATAGAGAGATATGGATATAGAGAGATATAGATATATATATATTCTTCTCTATAGATAGATAGATATAGAGAGGAAAACATATATGTATCTATCTATCTAAGATAGTCTTTCATGTTTCTCTAATATCAATTGGAAGTAGAAGCCTTGCAACCCAGTCTCTGAGACATAACTGGCAGACAAAGGTTTTGGGGGATTTGGATATAAGACAAAATAAAACTAGATAAATTATTAATTTTCAGCCTATAAATATTTTTGTATTTCCCTAGTATATATCAGGAACTATTCCAGGCATTGAAAATATAACAAGATAAATTCTCTGCCTTCATGACATTTACCTACTTTAGGGGAGCTGAACAAGAAGAAAATAAACATATATGTTCAAATATCCAGCTTTAGATAATGGTAAAGACACTGAAGCAATAAAGCAAAGTAAATGGATATATTAGACCGAGTTGATGCACCATCTTGGATCTACCTAGCATTACCTACCAGCATACTTACTCCAGTGTTGATTACTTACCTTGCTTCTTTGACTGAGCTGGACCTAATGATCGCTTGCACCATCCCTAGGGTTATAAAGCTACCATAACCATCATCACCATCTAAGGAGACTCCATACATGATGCCAACTAAAGAGGAGAGGCCCCTTCTCCATGTCTTATCTGAAATGTATACTTGAAGTCTTAGACTTATTCAGAAGCTTCCTAAACAGCTGCTTTACACAAACTGGAAGTGTGGAGGTGTTAAAACGTTGTTGGATTTCACACCCATTAGAATAGCTACAATACAACCCCTCCACAAAATAACTCTTGGAAGGGATGTGTGGAAATTGAAACACTTGTGCACTGTTAGTGGGAATGTAAAATTGTGCATCTTCTATGGAAAAAATTAGGGTGATTTCTCAAAAAGTTAGAAATAATCACATGATCTACCAATTCTGTTTCTGAGTACACATAAAAAAGAATTGAGAGATGGTTGCACACCTGTGTTTGTAGCAGCATTATTCACAATAACCAAGAGGTAGAAGCAACCCAAATGAATAGACAAAATGTGGTATATAGATACAGTGGAACATTTTTCAGCCTTAAAAAGGAAGGAAATCTTGCTACATGTGACACCTTGGATGAACCCAGATGACATTTTGCTAAGTGAAATAAGCCAGTCATATAAAGAAAACTACTGTATGATTAAACTTACATGAAGTTCCTAGAGTAGTCAAATACATAGAGACAGAAAGTAGAATGGAGGTTTCCAAGGGATGGGGAGAGGGGCAAGTGGGGAATTGTTGCTTAATAGGTATAGAGTTTTAGTTTTGCAAGATGAAAAGCTTCTGGAGATTGGTTGCATAACAGTGTGAATGTATTTAACCCAAACAAACTGCACACTTAAAGTGGTTAAATTTTATTCCCCGTGTGTCTTGCCACAATTAAAAAACACCAAAAACCCCCAAAAAAGCTATGGGGATAGACTTCAATAATGACAGGCTGGACACTGGAGGAAGCTAGGAGATAAACTGCTCACTTTTCTCTACTGAACCCTACACTGACAAACTGTTAGGAGATCCCATAATTTCATGTAGCTCTTCTGGAGACTTCTGTGAGATCAAGTAACTAGCTATTCTTTTTTCTTGAGAAATTGTGGGCCACTCAATAATGCAACCCCTGGCATACACTCTCTCTTACTAACTATCCCACATCCCTATTATGCTCACTCTCTTTTTTCTAGGTTTTTACCTCTCTTCCCCATACTTTTTAGCATATATCTCTTGAATCTAATTTTATGTTTTAGGGAACCCAGGCTTAGGCAGTGGGTTTGTGCTACGTGGTATGTTCAGAACAAACATTTTAGGAGGTATGTTATTTGAGCTGAAGCTTTAATAAGGAAGTAGAATGAGGAGCTCTTGAGGACATTCCACAGAGAGGCAACAGCAAGCGCAGAGACCCTGAGGTGGGAGCAGGCTTGGTGCTTTTGAGAATTGACAGGCAGGATAGTTGTTGGCATGAAGTGAGAAAGAAAACAAGTAGTGAGAGATGAGATGCGTGAGGGAAGAATATCCCTGATCACTCAGGAACTGTGGACATGATAAGAACTCTGAATTTTATTCTAAATGATGGGAAACCAGTGGAGGGGAGTTACCTCATCTGAGCTACAGCTATAAAAATATTTTTGTGGCTATAATAAAAATAATAAAGTATCAGTGAGGATGTGGAGAAATTGGTATCTTTGTACAGTGCTGATTAAAAAATATTCAGCTGCTGTGGAAAACAGGCATTTCCTCAAAAGCTAAACCCTATGATGTAGCAATTTCACTCTCAAGTATAACTCAAAAGAATTAAAACAGGTATTAAAACAAAGCCCTTTATATAAATGTTCACAATAGCGCTATTCATAATTGACAAGAGGCAGAAAGAACCCAAATTTCCATCAACTGATGGATGGATAAACAAAATGTGGTACATACATACAATGGAATATTATTCAATCATAAAAGTAATGAAGTACAGATTCATACTGCAACATAGATGAACTTTGAAAATATGCTAAGTGAAAGCAACCAGATACAAAGGTAACATTTTATCATTTCATTTATATGGAATATCTAGAACAGGTAAATCCATATGGATAGAAAGCAGATTAGTGGTTGCCAGGGTCTCAGGGAAGAAGAAATGGGGAATTACTGTTACAAGGTACTGGGTTTCCTTCTGAGGTGAAGAAAATGTTTTAGAATTGATGCTGTACAAGATATAAATGTACTAAATGCCATTTAACTGTATACTTCAAATGGTTTATTTTATGTTATGTGAATTTCACCTCAATTTAAAAATCTAAAAAAATCTTTCTGGCTTCTCTGTGAATGGCATGCAGAGATGAGAATAAAGAAGATGACACGGTTAGAGACTATTGCCCTAGAACAGGCAAGAGACAATGGTGCCTTGGGCTAAGGTGAAGTAATAGAGATCTCATTTCTTAGGAATGAAATGAAGGTGGAAAGGCAGTTTGAGGAGTGAGATGCTAGCAAATGAAATGGGTCATTTCTAAATGGGAGCTTAAGAGCACTGTACACCCACTGAGCAATCTTGTTTTGTATGGGCCAGGGTACGTTTTCCTTAATTGAGGGTCACATGTGGGTCAGAACCATATGACAATTTGATTTCTTCTCCACTCTGACAGTTTTTCATCAGTGTTTCTGGTAGTGGAAGAGGAAACAAAGGTTACATAATAGTTGTATTATCTCTCCTGTCCTTTATAGTTACAATGGAAACAACAGTGGTTTAATAATTAGATATTTTACAGGCAATTGAAGATGCTGCTAGAAATTGGGTAAAACATTTCTTACACATTTCTTTTCTTTGGATATTCACTTGGGGGCCACATGGTTGTTTTTCCATTTCAAGATGAGTCTTATGACTCCTTTGTTTGAGAATTTTGCTGGAGGTGTCCTTCTTAAGCTTCTTACTTGTTGCCATCTCTTACAACTTTTCTCCTAACTTTGAATAGCCCTGGGACAGGTCATATCAATCATGTTGACCTTCTGCAAAGCAAAGTATGGTTAAAACCTCAAGGAAGGCTTGAATTGTTCTTCATTTCTTTGAGTTTTATGAGCAAAAATTAAAAAATATATAAAGCTTATCTTTTTCAAAGAATCCAATCCTTTTGTGTAAAGAAACCAATACCAGATTATTGGCATTCAGCAGTTGCTGTGGCTTGAATATATACCCCAAAAAACATGTGTTAAAAATTTAATTCTCATTGCAACAGTGTTGTGAGGTGGGGTCTAATGGGAGGTGTTTAGATCATGAGGACCCCAGCTTCATGAGTGGATTACTGTCAATTATAAAAGGGCTCGAGGCTGCGAGTTTGATATCTCTCTTTCTCTTTCTCTCTCCTTCTGTCTCTCTCCTTCTCTCTCTGTCTACTTTCTCTGGCATATGTGCCTTCTTGCTCTTCTGCCTTTCACTGTGAGATGATGCAGCAAGAAGGCCTTTACCAGGTGCCGAGCAGATGCCACAGTCATGCCCTTGAACTTCCCAGGTTCCCAAACCGTAAGCCAAATAAATTTATTTTTTAATAAATTTAAAAAATTTATTAATAAATTTTTATTTTTATTAATATAATATTTTTGTTATTTTATTCTGTGGCATTTTGTTATGGCAACAGAAAATGAGCTGAAATAGTAGCTTTCCATTTTAATGAACTGGTTTTGTGTTACATCACATCAATTTTACTCTCTTCCCTCAATCAGGATTGTGAGATGTTTAGACAAGTCCAAAGAAATGTGAATAAAACAGGGTAGCAATTGGCACAGTAAAAAGTGTACTACCCTGCATTTTCTGGAAGCTAGACAGCACAATATTTGAAGAGTATTCTTGTAATGGAGAAGTGAGTGGAGTGAATAATGATCTGGAAGGGTGCTAAGGAAAGAATTCTTGTGGCCAAGAATTGAAATCAATGTGTTCACTTTTTCCTGAGCACTAATGTTAGTTGCTTTGTTCAGTGTTGTGTTTGTTTTCATAACCCACATAAATGCCATTCCCACAAAGGGGGAGTTAAGATCAGAGACTATGCACACACTGGGAGTGTAAATGATTTCTAAGCTGCCAGTAGTTAAGGATCACCTCTGGGCTACAATGCATTAGAGACTTTTTCCATTTCTCAACTTTCTGAATATCAGTCAGTACCTCCGTACAATGGAAACTATCCCATAAAAAGGAACTGGGATAGAAGGCTTCTTGTAAAAATGTATTTTATTGAAAAATGGCATGCTCAGGCTTGGTAAGTTAGCAGTTTAACTTTTTGGTGCTGGAATACAAAAATAGGTCAAGAGATATTAAAATAGATCATGGTACAGGCTGTTCTCCATGGCTGTCATGGATTCGCTGGCAGTAGCTAATCATAGATAATATAGTCATAGATAATATAGGTCTTCATCCTAGGAAGTTTCAGCTATAACTAGATAGGTTCAAAGTGGCAGTCATTCATAAACCTATGGGTGGTATAGGTTCTTTAAAGTTAGTTTCCTCTCTCACTCAGTTGAGCCTGCTACCCTTTTTAGCCCATTTTATCTAAATAATCAATACCTGGAAGGAAGACAGGTATAGAGCCTCTGAGTACCTGTACCAGATTCTTCCTAGGTAGAGTGCTAGTTTTGTGACGAGATTTTGTAAGCTGCTCTTTTATAGTTACTCCTTTGACTACTTTGAAGATTTTGATATAAGACTAAGTAAATACAGTAAGATGGAATGAATTCTAAAGGAGAACATTAAAAACAGTATTCCTATATTTAGGGCAAGGTTTTTTGAATTGAATTTATTGCTACCAAATTTCTTACTTCTCTTTAAGAATTGGAAAATTGCAATACTGGAGTTGCTGTCTCAGATGACCACAACCAGCTGTTGCTAAGCAGGGACTGCCCGTCAGAAGAATCAAGTCCTGACAAGTACAAAAAGTTCCCCACATCAGTTTTCTTTCTTACCCCTACAGCGCTGTGGGTCTAGTTTATCTTCCTGGATCCTATAGAAATCGATGTTGAGAATCCCAGATTAATACACATAAATTGCTTTGGAAAGTTGAGATGGCCAATCACAATTTAGTTATTGCTTTTCTAACCCATAAGCCCTAGCTATGCAGAATCCAGCCTGTACAGGTGCTCTCTCTCCACCTCACACTTTGTTCTATTTTAAGCTGTTTACAGTTTGTTACCATAGAATAACAGATAATTTGATTCACTCTAGAGAGGAGATATGCAAAACAGAATTGCATGGAAGTATATTTCCCATGGGTATCTGTCTTGGGATGTCTCTTAGATGGGATGTGACCCATCTAAAGAAAAGCTTGAGGCTTGAGAAAATAATTATCCTTCTCTTTCAAATTGCTACAGCCTTTCCGGAAGGCAATTTATTAAGGAGTTTATAATAAATTTTAAAAGGTTGTATATGCTTTGACCCAGTGATTTCATTTCTGGAGACATATTTTGAAGAAATAGGCAGAGCTGGGCTCAAACATTTATTGTGATAGTATTTATAACTGAAAAAGACAAAATATGGAAATAATATAAATACTTAACAACAAAATACATTATGACATATCCTTGTGAATTCAAGCCATGTAGCCACTGGAAATAATGTTCAAAAGAATACTTAATGATGATGTTAATGTCCCTGATATAAAATGAACAAAATCAGAAAGATTCCAACTCTCTAAAACCCACATTTGTTACAAACAGAAAAAAATCTGAATGATTTCACATCAGAATACTAATGGTAATTATCTAAAACAGTGGTTTTTATTTTCTGTATTTTTCTATAATTCGCCATTTCTACCATGAATAAATATGAATTTTATACTCAGGAAAAATTACTTTAAAATCGTTTCCTCCTATTGCCCTTCTAGTTTGTCCCTCTAAATACTACCTGCTCCCCAACCTTCAACAACTGGTATCAGAAGAACAAATTAAAAGGTCAGAACAGCCACCAAGTGATCCATCTTAGAGAATCTTAATGAAGAGCCAGTCTTCCTGAGTTAAATTCCAGTTCAGATACTCTTTGGCTATATAAGATTTGGCAAGTACTTGGTCTCCTCGTGCCTCAGTTTCCTCATAGGTAAAATGAGTATGTAACAATACTTATACAGTTTTTATAAGTATTAAATAAGTTAATATTTTTAAAGCACTTAAAACAGAGTCTAATATATTTAATGTGCTATCTGTTTATTGAATAGATGAAATATTGTATAAGCAATTTAGTCTAGAGGTGATGATTACATTTTAAAATTTAGGTAATAACATTTTGAAAGTATCACTTTGTTTCCTCTGGATTTTTGAAGTGACCAAAGGCAACTTGTAGTTCATTGTGCTTTGTGGGGCAGGTCAGAGTTATTGGAAGTTCTGTTGACAGCCTGGAGAAGGTGTACCAAATATTCCAGATTTTTTGGGGGGCTACTCCCCCAAAACATGTTAGGGCTCCTGAGCATTGCTCATGTTTGTAGCTTTGGCTGAGCAAAATAATTTAATAGTTTATTAAAGTAAGGCATGCCATAAACTCCTGTCAGACTGCATGGATACAATTTTGTCATCTCAGAGGAATCTGGAAAATGTATCAATTTACCAGTCAAGTGGCAATGATATGGGATCAAAGTATAAACAAACAAAACTGATGTTAGAGGTAATTTTTAAACCGCATACTAAATACAAATAAAATTACTTCAAATGCCCTAGTCTACAGAATTTATGAAAGGGTATACTTTTAAGGGAAGATATACAATTTCTCACTGAGAAATATACATGGATATGAGGCTTCCTGCCCTCTAGGAGCTTTGAGCAACTCTTCCAAGCATTTAGCAGCTGGAAAGTGCTTGACATATTGTAAACACTTGATAATTATTTTTGAATAGGAGTGACAAGGTAGCTAGACTTGATATTTTAGGTATATAAGAAATTTGTGAGCTCTGTGGGGAGGGGCAGCAGCCATCACTCTAGCTCCAGTTTGCTGTTTTCCCCCTGCCAGTGCCAGGGAAATTGTACAGTTTAGACCTGGGAGGAACTCCCCAAAGCACAACACAGTGACTGACAGGTCATGGTCAGACTGCTTTTTTAGGCTGGACCCTGACCCATCCCTCCTCACTGGGCAAGCCCTCCCTGCAGGAATTTCCACAACTCCAGCCAGGGGTTTAGGGACAGAACTCTGATCTCCTTGGGACTGAGCCCCTGTTGGGAGGGGCAGCTGCAGTCTTCTCTGATCAACAGACTTGGTCTTTCCCCTTGCTGACTCTGAGGAATCTAGGCAGTCTGGACTACTGGGATATCCTCCAGCACAGAGCACCCCCTCCACCAAGGGGCAGCCAGAGTGCTTTGTTAAGAGGGTCCCAGATCCCTTGCCTCCTGACTGGGTGAGACCTCCCCCACAACAGGGATCACCAGACACCTTATGCAGAAGGGTTCCACTGGCAGCAGGTCTGTGCCCTTTTGGGACAGAGATTCCAGAAGAAGGAGCAGGTATTCATGTTTGCTGTTCTGCAGCCTCCACTAGTGACACTTCAAGGTGTGGGAGGGACCTTGGTGATTAGGGTCTAGAGTGGAACCCTAGCAAAGAGCAGCAACCCTATGGAAGAGAGGCCTGACTGTTAGAAGAAAAACAAACAAAGAGAAAACAAAAACAACAGCATCAACAAAAAGTTCCCACAAAAACCCCATCCAAAGGTCATTAGCTTTAAAGATTGAAGCTAGATTAATTCATGAAAATGGGAAAGAATCAATGAAAAAATGCTGAACACTCAAAAAGCCAGAGTGCCTCTTTTCCTCCAAATGATCACAACACCTCTCCAACAAGGGCACAGAACTGGGTAGAGGCTGAGACAGATGCATTGACAGAAGTAGGCTTCAGAAGTTGGGAAATAACGAATCTCACAGAACTAAAGGAGCATGTTCTAACCCAGTACAAAGAAGCCAAGAACCATGATTGATAAAACATCACACGAGCTGTTAACCAGAAACACAAATGACCTGATGGAGCTGAAAAACACAAGAACTTTACAATGCAATGACAAGTATCAATAACCAAATAGACTAAGCAGAGAAAATAATTTCAGAGCTTGAGGACTATCTTGCTGAAATAAGACAGGCAGACTATTTTAGAGGAAATAGAATAAAAAGGAATGAACAAAACCTCTGAGAACTATGAGATTGTGTAAAAAGACCAAATTTATGACTGATTGGGATATCTGAAAGAGACGGGGTGAATGGAACCAAGTTGGAAAACACACTTCAGGATATCATCCAAGAGAACTTCCCCAACCTAGCAAGATAACCCAACATTCAAATTCAGGAACTCCAGAGAACCTCAGTAAGATACCCTATGAGAAGATCAACCCCAATACAAATAATCATCAGATTCTCCAAGGTTGAAATGAAGAAAAAAATGTTAAGGGCAGCCAGAGAGAAAGGTTAGGTCACCTATAAAGCAAAGCCCATCAGAAGACCCTTTAGCTGAAACCCTACAAGCCAGAAGAGATTGGGGTCAATATTCAATATTCTTAATGATAGCAATTTTCAACCCAGAATTTCATATCTAGCTAAACTAAGTTTCATATGTGAAGAAGAAATGAAATCCTTTTCAGAAAAATAAATGCTGGTGGAATTTATCACCACTAACCCTGCCTTGCAAGAACTCCTAAAGGAAGCACTAAATATGGAAAGGAAAAACTGTTACCAGACACTGCAAAAACACAATGAAGTACAAAGAGCAATGACACTATGAAGCAACTACATCAAGTCTGCAAAATAACCAGCTAGCATCATGATAACAGGATCAAACCAGCTAGCATCATGATAACAGGATCAAATTCACAAGTAACAATATTAACCTTAAATGTAAATGGGCTAAATGCTCCAGTTAAAAGAAACAGAATGGCAAGCTGGATGAGAGTCTCTACCCATCAGTGTACTGTATTCAAGAGACCCATCTCATATGCAATGACACATTTAGGCTCAAAATAAAGGGATGGAGGAAAATTTACCAAGCAAATGGAATAAAGCAGACAAAAGCAGAGTTTGCAATTCTAGTTTCTGACAAAACAGGCCAATAAAGATGAAAAAAGACAAAGAAGAGCATTACATAATGGTACAGGGATCAACTCAACAAGAAGAGCTAAGTATTCTAAATATATATACACTCAGTACAGGAGCACCCAGATTCATAAAACAAGTTCTTAGAGACCTACAAAGAGACTTAGACTTCCACACAATAATAGTGGGAGACTTTAACAACCCACTGTCAGTATTAGACAGATCATTGACACAGAAAATTAACAAGTCTAGTCAGGACTTGAAATTAGCTCTGGATCAAGTGGATCTGATATATATATCTACAGAACTTTCCACCCAAAAAGACAGAATATACATTCTTCTTGCCACCACAAGGCACTTACTCTAAAATTAATCATACAATTGGAAGCAAAACACTCTTCAGCAAATGTAAAATAACTGAAATTATAACAAATAGTATCCCAGACGATAGCACAATCAAATTAGAACTCAAGATTAAGAAACTCACTCAAACCACAAACCTACATGGAAATTAAACAACATGCTCCTAAATGACTCCTGGGTAAATAAAAAATTAAGGCAGAAATCAAGAAGTTGTTTGAAACCAATGAGAAAAAAGAGACAACATACTAGAATCTCTGAGATGCAGCTAAATCAGTGTTAGGAGGGAAATTTATAGCACTAAATGCTCATATCAAAAAGCTAGAAATATCTCAAATTGACACCCCAACATTACAACTAAAACTAGAGAACCAAGAGCAAACAAACCCCAAAGCTAGCAGAAGACAAGAAATAACCAAGATCAGAGTGGAACTGAAGGAGATAGAGACACGAAAAACCCTTCAAAAAATCAGTGAATCCAGGAGTTGGTTTTTGAAAAAAATTAATAAAATCAATAGACTGCTAGCTAGACTAATAAGGAAAAATAAAGAGAGAGGAATCTAATAAAAACAACAAAAAATGATAAAGAGGAAATCACCATTGAACCTTCAAAAATACAAACAATCATCAGAGAATACTATGAACAATTTCTTCTGAAACTATTCAAAATAATTGAAATTATTCCAAATAATTGAAATGGAGGGACTACTCCTTAACTCATTTTATGAGGCCAGCATCATTCAGATACAAAACCCTGGCAGAAATATAACATAAAAAGAAAACTTGAGGCCAATATCCCTGATGAGCATTGATGCAAAAATCCTCAATGAAATGCTGGCAAACTGAATCCAGCACACCAGAAAGCTTATCCACCACGATCAAGCCAGTTTCATTCCTGAGATGCAAGACTAGTTTAACATATGCAAAGTAATAAACATACTTCATCACATAAACAGAAATAAAGAGAAAAACCACATAATTATTTCAATAAATGCAGAAAAGACCTTCAATAAAATTCAACATACTTTCATTAAAAACTCTCAATAAACTATGTTGATGGAACATACCTCAAAATGATAAAAGCCATTTATGACAAACCCACAGCTAATATCATACTGAATGGGCAAAAACTGGAAGCATTCCCCTTGAAAACCAGCACAAGAAAAGGATGCCCTCTCTCACCACTCTTATTCAACACAGCATTGGAAATTCTGGCCAGGGCACTCAGGCAAGAGAAAGAAATAAAGGTATTCAAATAGGAAGAGAGGAAGTCAAACTGTCTCTGTTTGCAAATGACATGATCCTATATCTAGAAAACCCCATTATTTTAGCCCAAAAGCTTCTTAAGCTGATAAGCAACTTCAGCAAAGTCTCAGGATACAAAATCAATGTGTAAAAATCACAAGCATTCCTACACATCAACAACAGACAAGCAGAGAGCCAAATCATAAATGAACTCTCAGTCACAATTGCTACAAAGAGAATAACATACCTAGGAATACAACTAACAAGAGAAGTGAAGGACCTCTTCAAGAAGAACTGCAAACCACTGCTCAAGGAAGTAAGAGAGGACACAAATGGAAAAAACATTCCATGTTCATGGATAGCAAGAATCAATATCATAAAAATGGCTATACTGCTCAAAGTAATTTATAGATTCAATGCTCTTCCAACTAAACTATTCTTAGTAGTCTTCACAGAATTAGAAAAAAACTACTTTAAAATTCATATGGAACCCAAAAAGAGCCCATATGGTCAAGACAATCCTAAGCAAAAGAACAAAGCTGGAGATATGCTACCCAACTTGATTAATGTACAACAAAGCTAGAGTAACCAAACAGCATGGTACTGATACAAAAGCAGACACATAGACTAATGGAACAGAATAGAGAGATCAGAAATAAGACCTCACATCTACAACCATCTAATCTTCAACAAACCTGACAAAAACAAGCTATTAATAAATGTTGCTGGGAAAACTGGCTAGCCATATGCAGAAAATTGAAACTGGATCATTTCCTTACACCTTATATAAAAATTAACTCTCAAGATGGATTAAAGACTTAACTCAAGATGGATATAAAATCCAAAGCTATAAAAACCCTGGAAGAAAATCTAGGCAATAGGCATGGGCAAAGATTTCATGACAGAAACATGAAAAGGCAATTGTGACAAAAGCAAAATTTGGGATCTAATTAAACTAAAGAGCTTCTGCATAGCCAAAAAACAAAAACGAACAAGAAACAACTTTCATAAGAGTGAACAGAAAGCCTACAGTTTTGCGATCTATCTGTCTGACAAAGGTCTAATATCCAGGGTCTACAGGGAACTTAAATTTACAAGAAAAAACAATCAACCTCATTAAAAAGTGAGTAAAGAACATGAACAGACACTTCTAAATAGAAGACATTTGTGTGGCCAAGAAACATATGAACAAAAGCTCAACATTACTGATCATCAGAGAAATGCACATCAAAACCACTATAAGACACCATCTCATGCCTGTCAGAATGGTGCTTATTAAAAAAGAAACAATAGATGCTGAAGAGGCTGCAGAGAAATGGGAACACTTTCACAGTGTTGGGAGCATAAAGTAATTCAACCAATGTGGAAGACAGTGTGGCGATTCCTCAAAGACCTAGAACCAGAAATACCATTTGACCCAGCAATCCCATTACTGGGTATATATTGAAAGGAATATAAATCATTCTATTATAAAGATACATGCATGTGTATGTTCATTGCAGCACTATTCACAATAGCCAAAACATGGGATCAACCAAAATGTCCAGCAGTGATAGACTAGACAAAGAAAATGTGGTACATACACACCGTGGAATACTTTGCAGCCATAAAAGGGACAAGATCATGTCCTTTACAGGGACATGGCTGGAGCTGGAAGCGATTAGCCTCAGCAAACTGACACATTAACAGAAAACCAAACACTACATGTTCTCACTTACAAGTGGGAGCTGAACAAGAGAACACAGGGAGGGGAACAACACATACTGGAGCCTGTTTGGGGGTAGGAGGTGTGCAGGGAGGGAGAGTATCAGGATAAATAGCTAACACACGTGGGACTTAATACCTAGATGATGGGTTGATGGGTGTAGCAAACCACCATGGCACATGTTTACCTATATAACAAACCTGAACATCCTGCACATATATCCTGGAACTTAAAATCAAATTAAATTAAAAACAAATAAATATATAAATTTGCATTTTAGTTAGAAATTCTATGCATATAAATTTTAGTTTTAGTATGTTGGACATTGCCCAGTTTCCAAGCCTACAACCATTTGACCAATATCTCCTTACTCTCCGACCCAAATCTAGAAGTAATTCTAACTTTAGGCAAGTACATCAAGTATGTCTATCTTGAGATTAGAGTCTAGCAACAATATTTAAAGAAATCGCTTATTTTTGAATTTGCCAAACAAGTTACTTTTTATATTAAATGCACATATTGGTCCCTCTGTTCAGAATGCTTCATCTCCAAGTATTGGCATGGCATTATCCCTCACTGCCTGCATGTTTCTGATCAAGTGTCACCTTATCAACAAGAACTTTTACACACACACACACACACACACACTCACTCCCTGTATCTTTAATCTGGTTCAGTTTTTCTCCATAGCACTTAGAATTTTCTAAAATGCTAAATGTTCACTTGTTTGTTTATCTTTGGTCTCTCCCCACTAAAATAAAAATAATATGAGCATAAGGACTTTATATAATTTGTATTCCCAGCACTTAGTCCAGTGAGTAGGCTAGAGTAGGTGCTCAATAAATATTTGCAGATGACATGATTATATATTTAGAAGATCCCATCAACTCAGCCCAAAATCTCATTAAGCTGATAAGCAACTTCAGCAAAGTCTCAGGATACAAAATCAATGTGCAAAAATCACCAGCATTCTTATACACCAATAACAGATAAATAGAGCCAAATCATGAGTGAACTCCCAATCACAATTACTACATAGAGAATAAAATACCTAGGAATACAAATAACAAGGGATGTGAAGGAACTCTTCAAGGAAAACTACAAACCACTGCTCAAGGAAATAAGAGAGGACATAAACAGATGGAAAAACATTCCATGCTCATGGTTAGGAAGAATCACTATTGTGAAAATGGCCATATGGCCCAAAGTAATTTATAAATTCAATGCTATCTCCATCAAGCTACTATTGACCTCCTTTACAGAACTGGAAAAAACTACCTTAAACTTCATATGGAACCGAAAAAGAGCCCGCATAGCCAAGACGATCCTAAGCAAAATAAAAATAATAAAATAAAAAATAAAGAATAAAGCTGGAGGCATCATGCTACCTGACTTCAAACTATACTACAAGGCTACCACAATCAAAACAGCATGGTACTGGTACCAAAACCGAGATATAGATGAATGGAACAGAACTGAGGTCTTGGATGAAATGCCACACATCTACAACCATCTGATCTTTGACAAACCTGACAAAAAAAAGTAATGGGGAAAGGATTCCCTACTTAATAAATGGGGTTGGAAAAACTGGCTAACCATACACACAAAGCTGATACTGGACCCCTTCCTTACACCTCCTACCAAAATTAACTCCAGATGGATTAAAGACTTAAACATAAGACCTAACACCATAAAAACTCTAAGAGGAAACATAGGCAATACCATTCAGGACATAGGCATAGGCAAGGACTTCATGACTAAAACACCAAAGGTAATGGCAACAAAAGCCAAAATAGACAAATGGGATCTTAAACTTAAGAGCTCCTGCACAGCAAAAGAAACTATCATTAGTGTGAACTGGCAACCAACAGAATGGGAAAAAATTTCTGCAAGCAACCCATCTGACAAAGGGCTAATATCCAGAATCTATAAAAACTTAAATAAATTTACAAGAAAAAAACCAAACAACTCCATCCAAAAGTGGGTGAAGGATATGAACAGACACTTTTGAAAAGAAGACATTTGCACAGCCCACAAACGTATTTTTTTTTTTTAAAAGCTCATCATCACTGGTCATAAGAGAAATGCAAATCAAAACCACATTGAGATACCATTTCACTCCAGTTAGAACGGCGATCATTAAAAAATCTGGAGACAATAGATGCTTGAGAGGATGTGGAGAAATAGGAACACTCTTACACTGTTGGTGGGAGTGTAAATTAGCTCAACTATTATGGAAGACAGTGTGGCTATTCCTCAAGGATCTAGAAATAGAAATAACTTTTGACCCAGAAATCCCATTATTGGGTATATACCCAAAGAACTATAAATCATTCTACTATAAAGCCACATGCACACATATGTTCATTATGGCACTGTTTACAATAGCAAAGACTTGGAAGCAACCCAAATGCCCATCAACAATAGACTGGATAAAGAAAATGTGGCACATATACACCATGGAATACTATGCAGCCATAAAAAAGATGAGTTCATGTCCATTGTAGGGACATGATGAATCTGGAAACCATCATTCTTAGCAAACTGACACAAGAACAGAAAACCAAACACCACATGTTCTCACTCATAAGTGGGTGTTGAACAATGAGAACACATGAACACAATGAGAGGAGCATCACACACCAGGGCCTGTTTTTGGTGGGGGGGTTGGAGGGGATAGCAGGGGGTGGGTGAATTGGGGAGGGATGACAATAGGCAAAATATCTAATGTAGATGACGAGGGGATGGATGCAGCAAACCACCATGGCATGTATATACCTATGTAACAATCCTGCACGATCTGCACATGTACCCCAGAACTTAATATAATAAAATAAAGATAAAAAAAAGGAAAGACCTGATAGAGGCTGTGGCTGGAGTAAGGACAGTAGGGAGGCAACTGACACCACAGTTTGCCAGAGCTACAAGCTCTAGGCGTTGGTGTTAGAACCATCTTGATTCAAATCCTCTCTCTATGTAAGCCTGGACAAATTCCACCTAAGATTCTGCATGATCCTGTATGTTTCAAGGAAAACAATGCCCACTAGGAATTGTTGGGAGGATTAATATGCTTGGCATTGCTGGGGTGAATGTTAAACAGCTGAAATATCCTGCCACCATACTTTGGTTGCCTCTTTGCTGTGGTCTCTTCAGCTGCAGCCAATTCCCTGCTCTGGTCCATTTTGCATAGCTATGACATCACCCTCTTCTCAGGCCCGCATATCTGAGTGTTCCTATCAGCAACAGTGACTCACCATGAGATGTGATTTCCTGCTCAGGGATGTTGGCAGGGGAGGAGAAAGGAGAGGAAGCTACAAGCCCCAGTTTTCAAATGAACATACAAATTATAGATGGGTCTGATACATACTTCCTAGAGGAAATGAAAGGAATTCCTATACCCAGGCTGGAGTGCAGTGGTGTAATCTTGCCTCACTGCAACATCTGTCTCCCAGGTTCAAGTGATTCTCATGCCTCAGACTTTCAAGCAGCTGGGATTGCAAGTGACTGCCATGACAACCAGCCAATTTTTGTATTTTTAGTAGAGACGGGGTTTCACCATGTTGGTCAGGCTGGTCTTGAACTCTTGACCTCAAGTGATCTCTCCACCTTGGCCTCCCAAAGTGCTGGGATTACAGGCATGAGCCATTGTGCCCAACCCCAATAGATTATTTCTAAAGACACAGGGCAGATTGAATTGCTTCGCCTGGAATGACATACATAGAGCTCTGTCTTCAAGAATTGAAACTTACTTGGCTTAAATGCTACTTCTTTTAAGTAGCATTTAAAAGAAGGACGATGAAATCTTTTCTGGTCCTTCCAGCTGCAAATTTCTCTTCATTATCTAAATGCACATAATGTTTGATTATTCTCTGATAATAAAAATCATTTACATAAATATATAGTAGCACAGCAGTTAAAATTAGGGGTGAAAGATTAGAGTTTATATGCCAATTTTTAAAATAGAATTTACAAACCTAAAAACAGTTACTTTCTCTTAGTCACAGTTTACTTATTCTTAAAATGAGGATAATAAAATAGTACTTACTTGCCTGATATATTGTAAATACTCACCAAACATTAGCTGTTATTATTCTTAGTATATAGTTGGTTAAATTTTGTCCCTCCCTTGTATGTGAATTCTCTAGGAGAATTATATTTGGTTTATCAAATGTATAGCTTTGATCTCTATTGTAGATCCCTAAGCCATACTTGTTGAAGGAATAAATATATGAATACACTTAGCTAATCACAACAATGATTCATGTGGAGAAGAAAAATAGAACAATATGCTTAGATATACTTGCTTCTGGTAGACATGGATTTAGGATTAAAAACATCTTGTGTAATTTTTCAAACCATATACTTTTAAATATTTAAGATCCTAAATTGCCCTCTTAATATGCTATCTGCCTGTTGCCCTCAGAACTTATTTCTTACCTTCTCTGAGCTAACTCCTGCTGGCATCAGGTCCGCCTCCCCGCCACAAAAATGAATGTGCTTACTCCTAAATAAATGATGACACTATTGCTAGTGTTTTTCCACAAGGGATTCTTCTGTGTCTTATTGGAGCAGTGAGAAAGAGAAAGAACACTTCTATGCTCTCTCCTTGAAATGCAAAGAGGCATCTCAAAAGCAAATATTTCACATTTGTCATGGGTACTACTGACACATCTTAATTTACAGTTATGGAAAAACTCTGGGTTACAAAGCTAATATTTGAAAAAATGACTTGAGGTGGAAAAATTTCACAATCTCTGCCTTTTTTCATGACCTCACAGATGATGGATAATTTCACAGTGATGGCAGCTTGGGGTATAGCTATTGAAATCCTTGTCTTGTCAAATATAAGGTATAAATGTGTGTGTGTGTGTGTGTGTGTGTGTGTGTGTGTATGCATTTCTATATTTTTTTCCCTTCTCTAACTTTTAAATATTGTCACCCTCTCTGATGATATCTTAACATCTGTAAGAAGGTTAGACAGCAGGGAAAAATCAAGATTCATTTTATCTTAGGTTTAGTTGTAATCTGCATGAAGAAATAGCTGGAGCTGAAGAAATAGCTACAAATGTGAGTTCTGTATCCATGGCCAAAAGGAAGTTTCTTTCTTTTTCTTTCTCTCTCTATCCATCTTCCTTCCCTGCCTCTGTCCTCTATCTCTTCCTTTTTCCTTCCTCCTCTTCTTCACCCTTCCTTCTTCTCTTTCCTGTTTCATCATCTTCTACTGTTTGCTTCCTCTTCTGGTTCCTTTTTCCTTCTTCCTTCCTCCTTTTTCTGTTGTTTTGTCCCCCTACTTTTTGTTTTTCTTCAAAATTTGTTGTACATTCTTGGCGAAAAAGAAATCATGTAGCATAATGGTTCTTTTCAGTGAATAATCTTAACTTTCAGAGGTTTTTAATTATTATTACAGTTGATCTGATTGTGATTCTCAGCCCCTTGCAGAGCACTTTTGGTAATTCTGCCTGTAAATCTCTTCAGTCTTTACTTCCCTTTTCAATCATAATGTGCCCCATTATGATGACAAAGGGGCATCTGATTCTAAGAGTGTAAATATCACATTGAACTGCACTACGAGTGTTTCATTCTTCACTTTGGATAACAGTTTTATGACTCATAAATAAAGCACAGCAAGCATAGTTAAAATCTGGGAAATGTATGCACATCACATTATACACAGGGTTTCCACCTCCTAAGGAAAAAAGGTTTTTACTAACATAATGTATTTTTCATAGTTATTTTTTTCTTGTTTATGGTTAAAATTCATTTTGACATCATGGTTCATCAACATAGACCTTCCACGTTGATCCTTGATTGCACAGAATCTTAGTGTATTAAAGATAGAAGGGAGGTTTCAAGATCATGTAGCGCTGTTAGGATTTTATACCTGGGCTCACAACCATGTCACGGCATTATTACCATGTCTTATTACTAGTAGAAGCAGGAGAAAAATTCAGGTTAGTTTTTATTAACAAATACAGTCATATTGCTTATTTTCAGTGATGGCTGTCAGAGCATCAAGAAGTTGAGGGTTGATATGTTGTGATGAGTACAAAATGACAATATGATGAATATGAGTGTGGTTCCATTGTCAGACTGATTTAGGTTCAAATGCCAGCCACTACTCTCTAGCTGGTAACCTTGGGTGAGTTACTTAATTCTCTCTGGGCTTCTATCTTCCCAAACTATAAAAAAGGGACTAAGAAATTATAAAATAAAAGCCATTTCCTAAGTTAAAGAATTAGAAAAGTGACTGTCAGACGTTAAGTACACAATTGGTTTTAGTTGAACATTTTATTATTGTTATTATTATTATCATTAGTGTTAGTGTTAAACTTATTATTATACTGTTATACTTCTTTCCCCAGCACTAATTCTTGCCATAATGTTCAGTGTGTGTGATATTCTATAGTTGAGTTTGTTTCAATTGAAGTTAGAGTAGGTATGCCCTAAGAAAACAGAGAAAAATATAGGGCAGTGTTGGAGACTATGTCCACTGTGCGTATTGTAAATAATTATTGCTATCCCAAATTATTTCAAATCCTTTTAGGCTGCCCATCCATCTCTATTTCCCTCCCTTCCTCCTTTCCTCCCTCCCTCTCATAGTTACCGAGTGATTTCTATAAGTCAGATCTCAAATTCATCAGAGACAAAGAATTTCTAAATATTAAAATAGTATTTGTTGATATCATCAGCATTTTCCATTACTTTCTGGCCTAATGGGGATGAGGAGAAATGCTGTTGGATATAAGAGAGAGTCTTATCAAGGAGTTTGTGTTTGTGTTATAAAAGATGAGTAACACCAGGCCTATCTCAGGAAGGAATATTTTGTGTCATGACTGTTCCAGAAGGAAGACATGCCTTGATAGTACTAAGCTACATATTTACAAACCAACACAATTGGGAAAAAATAATTGCCACAAAATAGTTTTTTTTTTTCCCTACAAATACCAAAGGCATTTTCCCTTACTGGTTTATTAAAGTTATCTAGAATGATGGGGCAAAGAATGCTGGGAAAAGTCTGAGGCAGTACTACAGAACTGTAAATGTTTCTGAACTGTGGCTTCATTTTTAATACACCAGACTTCCTTCCTTCTGTCCTTCCATCCCTCATTCTTCCATTCTTCCTTCCTTTGAAGAGTTATATATCCTTGATCCCAGAGCCTTCTACTATAAAAATCCACCTCTTATTGAACACTTAATATATGTCAGGCAATGTATTGAGCTCTTTGCATACCTGATTATCCACAGAGTAGGCATCATAAGAAACTCTAGTTTAGAGATGGTAAGTAGAAAAGGGAAGACTTGAGTCTCCTTGATTCCAAGTCTGTGACTGTATCTACTGCATAAGAAGAAATAGAAGAAAAAAGTCAAGGAAGATGGATGGCTGATTGCCTGCACTACAGCTGAATGGAATTCCCCAAAAAGAGAGGAGGCCCTTTTGCAACCTGAATTTGTTGTAACACTATCAGAGGTTGCAGTTTATCTTAAGTTTTGCTTTCTGATGGGACAATAAGTTATAAAAGTGGTTAGAGAGGGCTACTTAGTGAAAGCACTGGCTTGTAACATTCTGCCCATAAACTTGAAAGATGCGTTTTCTGCAGGACTGTGAAGACTCAGAGCTGGTTAAGGAGGGTTCCTGTGAGAACAAAGGGGAGGAAATTTAAAAATATAAACTGATAAGAGGCATTCCCCTTTAAGCTGTCATCAGCATCCAAGTTATAACTTGGGCATGTAATGGCAATTCTCCAGGGTGATAACTCTGAGCAGGAAGCAGCTAAGGAAAAAAGGATAGTAAAAGAATGAGAGTTATTATACCATTCAAGACTACAGTGAGAGGTATATCTCAAAAAGAAAGGAATGTCTAGTCTAATTTCCATATTTACTCAAATATTAGAGCATGGTAAAAATAACTGAAGTTTTATTGTGTCAGAGAAAGTACAGTTCCTGTTAATTTTTTTACATGGAGAGTACACAGCAGTCACATTTATGTTTGAATTTTAGCATGTAGTCCCTAACTGAAAAACGAATGAATAAAAAATTAACACATGTTCTTTATAACATTACATTGACTGAAGGTTTGTTAGATGTCATTTGGAGTTTGGAAAAGGATGTACATCTTCCTTTTAAGATCTAAAGAAAAGAGCCCTATGGGTGCCTGTCTTGACTGTTTTCCACCTGCTTGTATTCTTCCTATATCTGTACTTCCAGTTGTGCTGGGTGCAAACAAGAAGCCCAGAAAAGCTGACTGTGACTATGCATTGGGACAGTCCTGCTAGGAGAGCATATGTTAATGGCACTGAGCCCACAGCCCCAGACCTGTTCATTCTTTATTATCCATATTTCAGGTATTCTTCCCTTTGGAGATTGTGTTCTTAAAAAATTGCAAAGATGTAATGATTATTCGCAGGCTTTGAAAATGAGCATGTTTATGCTGGAATGTGACCATGTATGTCTAAGCCAGGCCTGTTTACAGGGCATCGTGGTCTCCAGCAATCAAACCTTTAGATTCCATGGAAAAACAATATTAAAAATGACCAGAAGCTAGAAATATGAAGATCAGTCAGAACAGAGAGTCAAATGACAGCCTGAAAAATAATAAACATTCAAGACAATATGAGAGTACAATTTCTGGAGTTAAAAACAAGTTTTGTGCAAGAGTTTTTTGTTTAATTGAAGGAAAGAATGATCAGAATTGAGAATAAATTAATGTCCCAGGAAATTAATTGTGCTAAATTTTTTTTAAAAAGACAAAAATATAAAGAGAAAAATTATGACAAAAAATAGAGACATGGAGGACAGATCTTGGACTTTGAAATGCATATATAATTTAGAAATACAATTTCTCTGAAATGAAAGGCCCAAGTCACAGAACGAAAGGGCATATTGTGAGATCTAGGAAATATTGATGAGATAGAATGTATACATCAGTATACTTGGAAAATTCTTGAATGTTAAGAGCAAAAAGAAATTCTTATAACCTTCCAGCCCGAAAGAAAAGGTTACACATAAGAGAAAATATTTAAACTATTTTTCTAGTTTCAATCTGCAATATTGGAATCAGGGATACAGTGGTATAGTTGTTAGCAATAACGAAGTGTAAAGGATTTCAGCCTGAGACTCTCTTACTTTGCAAAACTGTAATTTATCTGGAAGGTCAAATGATTCAATTAAGATTTTTATAGTAATTCATAGAGTATATGTTTCAGGAAAACACAGGGGTCTAGAAGAGATTCTAAAGGAACAAGCAAAGGAGAAATGAGAAATCAAGCCAGGGAAATGTGAAATGAAGTAGAAATTGAGCATAATGAATGGTAGATGAATGCTATTTGTGTGTTTACTTAGACATGAATGGATCATAATATAGATGATTTGAGAATGTGTGATATAAATGCTAAATAAATATATTATGATAAAAATGTAAGTAAAGAGACACATTGCAATAAAAATTCATGTAATAGTTTAGAATTAAAATGACTAATTATTTTTTAGTAACTCCTAGAATTGAGGTGGGGAAAACTATGAGGGATGTAAATCATTTCAAATTCTTTCTCAACACTGAGGGAGGAGGCTATAGAGAAATGCATGTACAATAGTTTCCCCTTATCCATGGTTTTGCTTTCTGCAGTTTCAGTTACCCACAGTCAACTGTGGTCCAGAATTATTAAATTAAAAATTATAACAATAAACAATTCAAAAGTTTTAAGTTGCCTGCTTCTATGAGTAGTGTGATGAAATCTCACACTGTCCAGCTCTGTCCCACCCAGGATGTGAATTGTCCCTTTGTCCACACTGTAAACATTTCCTTAGTCACTTAGGAGCTGTCTAAGTTCTCAAGGGGACTTTTGTAGTATTGTGGTGCTTGTGTTCAAATAACCCTTACTTTACTTAATAATGGTCCTAAAGTGCACAAAATTTGGCAATTCCAACATGCCAAAGAGAAGCCATAAATTACTTCTTTTAATTAAATAGATGAATGTTCTGATTTAACAAGGAAAGAAAAAATCATATGTTGAGGTTAAGATCAATTTTAAGAACAAACCTTCTATTTGTGAAATTGTGAAGAAGTAAAAGAAATTTGTGCTAGTTTTGCTGTCTCACCTCAAACTGCAAAAATGGTGGCCACAGTGTGTAATGCGTGCTTAGTTAAGATGGAAAAGACATTAAATTTATCGGTGGAAGACATGAACAGAAATGTGTTCCAGTTTATGGTAATCTGGTTCGGTACTATCTGGGGTTTCAGACATCCACTGGGGGTTGGAACGTACCCACCTCAGACTGCTACTGTATGCTAAACCTGTAACTGTAAGGAGAAGTAGAAAAAGATAAGAAATAGAACATTTCATTTGGGAAAATGGTTTTTATTTTTATTTCAAACAATCGTAGAAAAGTTTTTGGTATGAACGGAGAAAATAGATAATCATTAAAAAATTTAAAAAATCTATTGGTAGAGTTTACAAACATGAATGATAAGGTAAAGACAAAATAGCAATGACAATCAACTGGAAAAATAAGTCAGAAAAAAAGACAAACAATAATATAAAATGATGAAAGTAAAGGGGAAAGTATAATATGTTGTGTGTCAGTGATTACAGTACATTTGAAAGCTGAGTTCTCCAGTTAAAAGTGTCAAACTGGGAGGCCAAGGCGGGTGGATCACGAGGTCAAGAGATCGAGACCATCCTGGTCAACATGGTGAAACCCCATCTCTACTAAAAATACAAAAAATTAGCTGGGCATGGTGGTGCGTGCCTGTAATTCCAGCTACTCAGGAGTCTGAGGCAGGAGAATTGCCTGAACCCAGGAGGCGGAGGTTGTGGTGAGCCGAGATCGCGCCATTGCACTCCAGCCTGGGTAACAAGAGCGAAACTCTGTCTCAAAAAAAAAAAAAAAAAAAAAAAAAAAGTGTCAAACTGACTTTTAAAAATACTGTTAATGCTAATAATAATAAAAAAAAAACACTTATAGTGATTAAAACAATAAAGAGCAATGCTAAGAACATGCAAAGAAGAAAGCAAGTATGAAAGGCAAAGGTAGCATCAGACAACCCAAAATTCTAGGTTAAAAGCACTAAATAGGTCATGAAAGGATAATGATGAAACGCAGAGCTATGAAAGGTAAACACCAGCCAGGAATTAGTATGCACCAAACAACCCAACAGCTTTTGGTAGCACTAAAGTAAAACTGTTAAAATTGTAAGAACTTGATAAAAGTACAAATATATCAGTTACTTCAATACACCTCTTTTGAATTGTGCATATATATCTTGTACACAACATTAAGTAACTACACAAAATATTAGTGCAATTAACAAGGGTAGACATTTTATGTCTTTCAAAAATATAATTTTCTCTACTAGTCATAAAGTATTTATGAAAATTAATCATGTACTTGGCTTCAAAGAAATTTTGCACATAAAAAGTGTGTATTTTCCAGGCCACCTCTTCTGATCACACTGTAAGAAATATTTTAAATTGAATGAAACAATTGTTAGAAATTAGAAATAAATGACATGAAGGTAGCCCTCAAATATTAAATGTGTGATAATTGCAAATGTATTTCTAAATAACTGTTGAATGAAACTTGGAATAGAAAGAAAATTGCTGTACAGAAAACAATGCAACTTGGAACCACGTGACACAGCCAAAGCTGTACTGAGAGCATGTGAGTGCGGCCTTGAATGCCTTTAATATTAAGGAATAAAGATGAAAAGGAAAGGAATATAACTTATTATCAATTTCAAAACATTAAGAAAGAATAAATCAGAGAGCAGGAACAGGGAATTAGAATTAATAAAGTAAAAATGAAAGTAATGGGGTGTGTGTGGGGGGAACAAAATACTGAGAAGGATATTGTCATTTTTGAAAAGTCAGAAATACTAGTTAGATCACTCAGATATCAATGGAAAAAGGTGAGAAAGCAAAATTATAGAAAATGGAATGGAAAGGAGCAATCATGCATACAGCAATTTAAAAAATATGGGGAAAATGCCCTACTCTAGGAATACACACACACTTTCATATATATGTGTGTGTGTGTATGCAATATATTTATCTACATACATATATACAATATATATCTACACACATAGATATACATACAAACTTGCACACATGTAAGTACATACATAAATATGCACAATGTGTATATACACATAAATATATATAAACAATGTACATATATACATATTTCATGTATATGTGCATATTTATGTATGTGTATATGCATATATATAAACATTATATATACATAAAAGGGGGTTGTGCAGAAAAGAAAAGTAGATCTTGTCTTCCAAGATATTAAAACATACCATAAAGTCAATCGTGTCACTATGATATTGGCAAAGGAATGGAAAGTAGATGCATGATTAAAATAAAGGCTAAAAATAGATCTTAGTTATATATGAGAATATAAGACAAAGGCAATATTATAATTTAGTGTAAAAAGATGAATTATTTAATAAGCTGTGCTGATTTTATGCCCTATGCATATAGAAAAAAATAACATTAGATTCTCATGTGATATCATGTACAAAAATAAATTCCAGATGTAGTATTTTTTTTCTGAATGTGAAAGTTGCAAGTATAATATCCCTTTACCTAAATGTTTCAATATGTATTTCCTACAATCATAGTATAACCAAAATCACAACCAAAATCAGAAAATTACAATTGATACCATACTATTTATTGTATTTTATAAATCAAATTTACCAGTTTTCTCACAGTCTTTTTAAGCAAACGAGAATAAGTAATTTCCCTTTTCTGGTCCAGGATTCATTCCAGAATATAGAGTTGCATTTGGCTGTCATGTCCCTTCAGTCTTTTTTGATCAATAATAGTTTCTTAGTCATTCTTTGACTTTAACCACCTTAACATTTTTGAGGAGTACAAACCAGTTATTTTGCAGACCATCCCTCAAATTGGTTTGTTTGATTGACAGAACTGAAGACATTCCTAACTGTGCTTTTGATAGACCTATTATTTTATATATTTGATGGTCACCTTCAAACAGTAGCCTCTACCACTGATTTGAGGCTCTTCAGTGGCTAAAATGGTTTAGTACCCTGTTTCAGCAACCCTTGTGTCCTGGCCGCTTGCTGATAAAAATCAGATCTCCTGATATCAGCCACAGCCAATAGAAGAAACTTATCATTTCCATATTATGTGGATTCTTTTCCCCACACTCTCTTAGATTCACATTGTTTATAAATGACTAGAAAATTTTTTGGTTATTTGTTGGCCATAAAGGCAATTATGTTTGAGGCAACACCCTTTTGAAAACCTTAGCCAACTACATAATCAAATTTCATATCCAACTGAATCAGACCCCTAAAGAAAAGTCCACCTAGAGAGGAAAGTGATTGGCTTTATAGTTTTACTTAATTCTGCTAGCTTTTCTTGAATTGGCAGGTAGCAGTTGTCTTTGTTGTAAACTTTTTTTTTTTTTGACTGCTGGTAATTTTTTAAAACTATAGATTATTTTGGCCTTCTGTTCCTTTTCCAAGACCTCAAAGACTGCATGGGCCAGATTTTCCACTGGTCTAAATCAACCTTTACTTTAATAGGTGTAATTTAATTTCCTGCCTGTTTCTTTGTACAAATGCCAATGTTGTACCATTTATCAAAAGACTTGTAAACTGGTTGCCTGGTTGCTGCAGATTGGCTGAAGGAAATGAGCACAGCCCTAGGAAACCAGAACCTGGGTTTTTCCTAACTTTTAAGTAGTATGGTTAAGAGATTGGGGCTTGGAACAATACTTAGATTAGACCTTGGTTCCACTACTTTACCACTCATCTGACTTTGGGCAATTTAATTAGTATCTCTATGTCTAAACTTTCTCAGCTAGTATCTCTATGTCTAAAGTTTCTCACCTGTTCAACAGCAGTAATGATGTTACATACTAGTGCCCCTTGACTTACGATGGGATTTATGTCCTGATGAGTTTACCGTAAGTTGAAAATATCCTAGGTCTAAAATGGATTTAATACACCTAATCTACTGAACATCATGGTGTTAGCCTAGCCTACCTCAACCAAGCTAGGAACACTTACATTAACTTATAGGTGGGCAAAATAATCTAACACAAAGCCTGTTTTATAACAGTGTTGAGAATCTCATGTAATTTATTTACTTTATGTTTACTGGTTTATTATAAATGTTATTGAAAGGACACAGATGAAGAGAGGCAGAGGGTGAAGTATTGGGGAAATGGGTGTGGAGCTTCCAGGCTCTCCCTGGCCATGCCACTGTATTGAAAGTGAAAAACAGAATGGCTTGCTTTCACGTCCAGCATTTTGAGAGAGTAATGTGCCTCATAATGCTAGTCCAGGAAAAGATCAAAATTCAAAAATTCTAAGTATGGGCTCTATCAAATGCGTAACACTTTCACACCTTCACAAAGTTGAAAAATTGTATCATCTCCATTTCATTGGTACTATTTTCAATGTGAGGAAGAGATTAAATATGATACATGATGCATAGCATATATATTACAATATTAATAAATGTTGCCTGTTGTTATAACCAGTTATGTCACTTTGGTAAATCATGTAAATGAACCTTCAGGTCTCTATTGTTGTATAACAAACTACCCTAAATCAGGTGGCTTAAAACAAAGACAATTTTATTATGCCCATGGGCCATAAATGAAGAATTTGGGCAGGGTGTGGCTGTGCATAGTATAAATGGTACCTCTCAGTCATCCTGATTGTCAGCTGGGATGGTCTTGGACAATTCACAGAGGTTCCATTTGGCTGAGGTTTTATTTTTCTGGTGGATTGGGAGGGACAGCGGAAAGGTTGTTCTCAGCTTGGTTTCTCTCTTTCTCCACATGGTTTCAGGACTTCTTCATGTGGTCTCTTTAGCAGGATAGTCGAACTATTCACAGAGCAGCTCAGATTCCAAGAGTGAGTGCTCCAAGAGACCAAGGAAAAGCCTCAACGCTTCTTCTTCTTCTTCTTCTTTTTTTTTTTTAAATTGAGACAGGGTCTCACTCTGTTGCCAAGCTGGAGTGCAATAGTGTAATCTTGGCTCACTGCAACCTCTGCCTCCTGGGCTCAAGTGACTCTCCCATCTCAGCCTCCTGAGTAGCTGGAACCACAGGTGCGTGCCACCACACTTGGCTAATTTTTGTATTTTTCTGTAGAGATGGAGTTTTGCCATGTTGCCCAGGCTGATTTCAAACTCCTGGGTGCAAGCAATCTGCCTATCTTGGCCTCTCAAAGTGCTGGGATTCTAGGTGTGAGCTACCGTGCCTGGCCTCAAGGCTTCTTGTAACAGCTTCAGAAGTCACAAAGTGTCACATGCACTTCATTTCTTCATTTAATGTAGGAAGGGACTACACAAGTGCATTAATACAGGGAGTATGATTCACTAGGGGATTGTCTTAGAACCAAGCTATACCACAATGAATAATTGTCCTTCCTCCAGAGGTATTCATTTACTCCTGAGAGCAGACTAATTGTTATGCACTGGTTGGGCATATGTCCAAGGTGCCTTCTTGCAAAAAATGCTTGAAAAAAGAACTACAGACTCATTACATTTTCTGAGATCTCATCTCTTGAATGAAATTGATCTGAGAGATCCCCAGAAGTATAACTAACATAGGAGTAAATTTCTCTTTAGACTCTCAATATTTTCTAATGTTTCATTTCTTCTCATTGAAATTATTTAAGGATTTGGGAATATATTACTCACTATTTCTCTGATTACACTGGATAAAAGGCCACCCCTTAATCTCAGTGGTTTCTAATAATAAACATTTATATCCTGCTCTCACATCTGACAGTCAGCTGTGGCCCTATTGGGCTTGACTGGGGTTGGTTGGGGTTAGATGGACTAGTTTTAGGCTGTGAATGAGTCCAGGTTTGTTCCACAGGTCTCCTCATTCTGGAAACATGACAGTTTCATTCTGAATTCATACAATTCAGTGCCTCTAGAGGCCAAAGCAATACATGCAGGCACATTTAAGACCTCTGTTCAAGCCATGTCCACTTATAGTTTGTTAGCCAAATGAAATCACATGGGCAAGTTCAAAGTCTATAGAATTGAGAAGTCTTTTCTACCCAGAGCGAGGCCACAGGGAAAAGAATAATTGTGAGCAACTAATATTCTCTACTATGGAGAGTCTAGGCATAGTGGAATAAGAAGTAGGTATTTCTGTGCATTCACATAATGTTGAAAGAATCCCCAACTTTCCATTTGTAAAAATCTATCTCGTATATAGTAGAAAAGAGTATCTACTTATTGATAAACTTTGGGGGGTTTCCATAGTTCAATCCCAGCATCAAATTTTAATTGTACAAAATACAGAAGTTAATACACTATTTTAGATTTTCTGTTATTTATATTCATTCTGTGTTTATGAAGCACTAACATTATATTCAGCTATTGACAATGCTTAAGCAATTGGTCTCTGCCCTGAGAAATTTATTTCAGAGCAATTCAAGCTGGTTAAATCAGTGTCAGGCTCTTAACTTTGAACAGACAGCTGTGGAGAGGAGATAAGCTTTTGAAGATGCCACAGAAATGGTATTTATAGAGGGAATGAAAGTGGGAAAGATGTTAGGTAGCCAAGAAAAAGAGAGCTTATACAAATTTGCAAAATGAATGGTAAAGGAGAAAAAAAAATCAGCAATTCAGGTGGCGGAACAAAGGTGAGGCTCCAGCTCAACTTTATCCTCTGTGTTTTCAGAAATCCTGAGGAATTTAGACATCAATTGGATTTATTATTTGATAGATATATCTCTTAAAGTTTAGATTTCACATTTATCATGTTTTTGGTCTTACATTTGTTTTGTGCTGATAGCACTGAGTTGTTTTCCTTGAGTGTATTGAATTTCTCTCTGTCCCTGTGGACATGTTGTTATTAGAAGGTTGATAGACCTTAGTGATCCTATTCCTAAGGCCACATTTGACCATAGGCTAAAACAGCAGCTGCCCATATGTTATAATTTGAGGGTTCCCATAGGCATCTGTGCCTTCAAAATATTATTTCCAACTAAACTCCCCTGTACCTGATAATCCTAAATTACTTGCCACATGAAATTTACTCTGCATGACAGAAATTAAAGATAACAAGAAGGACTATGGTGCCTCACCAATATAGTAGCTCACTGGATGAACACACACAGAAGGAAATTGGATAGAAAGATCTAGGTTGGTGAAAAATCCCTCTTGCCACCATAAACTGTTCACTTACTCTATAGAAACCTCTCTTGTTGATCTCTCCAGTCTCTGTAGGGGCATTTGCTTTTGACTTTCCAGAATGTGTCATCCCTTCCCAATATTCTCCCATTATTTTCTTCTGGTGAATTCTCTCTCCTACCTTGTGGATAGTTTTTGATGAGTCTATAAACTGAGATGACCTGTTCTGCTTCTTGTCTTCTGTGATGGTCTTTTTTGCTCTATCAACTTGGCCAGGCTACAGTTTTCAGTTATTCTATCAAACACTAATTTAAGTGTTGTGAAGCCATTTTGTAGATGGGATTAAAGTACATGATCAGTTTACTTAAGTGAAGAAATTATACTTGATAATTTGGGTGGGTGTGATTCAATCAGTTGAAAGGCATTCAGAGCAGAGCTGAGGCTTCCCTAAGGAAGAAATTGTGCCCATAGCTTACAGCCCCAGCCTGTACTGAGAGTTCCAGCCTCCCTTCCTGATGGCCTGCATAGTTCAAACATACTTATCCAGCCCCTCAATTTTATAAGCCAGTTTATTGCAATACATAGACATCTATTAATCTATACCTCCCATTGATTCTTCTTTTCTGATTGAATCCTTATCAACACACCTTTAATCCTTACTTTCTCACAAATAAAACTAAAGAGATGTCCTACAATCCATTCATTTCTTTCTTTTTTATTTGTACTTTAGGTTCTGGGGTACATGGGCAGATCATGTAGGATTGTTGCATAGGCACATACACAGCAAGGTGGTTTGCTGCCTTCATCCCCCATCACCTATATCTGGTATTTCTCCCCTCATTATCCCTCCCCTAGCCCCTCCCCCCACTGACCACAGTGTGTGATGCTCACCTCCCTGTGTCCACGTGTTCTAACTGTTCAACACCTGCCTATAAGTGATTACATACAGTGTTTGGTTTTCTGTTCTTGTGTCAGTTTGCTGAGAGTGATGGTTTCCAGATTCATCCATGTCCCTACGAAGGACGCAAACTCATCTTTTTTTATGGCTGCATAGTATTCCATGGTGCATATGTGCCACATTTTCTTTGTCCAGTCTATCTTGATGGACATTTGGGTTGGCTCCAGGTCTTTGCTATTGTAAACAGTGCCACAATGAACATACGTGTGCATTTGTCTTTATAATAGAACAATTTATAATTCTTTGGGTACGTGACCAGTAATGGGATTGCTGGGTCAAATGGAATTTCTATTTCTAAGTACTTGAGGAATCGCCACACCATCTTCCGCAATGGTGGAACTAATTTCCACTCCCACCATTAGTTTCTTCCTTGTCAGAGTTTTTCCTTCATTGCCATAGTAGAGCCAAGGAAAGACATGAAGCTAAATGGGGCCAGCTAATGACTTTGATAGTCTTTCTCTTGAAGGGAATAACATAAGAAATGAAACAAAACAAACCAAAAAAACCTCTGACATTTTCAAGCTTTTTTCTTTCTAATAGAGGTGTCTTAACAAGATCCTTCTATAGTTCCTTCTTTTCTTATTTTGTTCTATTTTCAACCCTAACTATTGTATTATTTCACTAATTTTTTCTTTTCGCTTGGCCACAGCGTGGAAATGACTATCAGGTTCATTTCTATTACATGAAACCACAACAAAAACCTTAACTGATACAGCCCCTGAGCACTATGGCAGATTTAAGGAAAACTTAGATCTTATTTGAAACCTGAGCTCCTCGAGTATATCCAGAGAACCCCTGAAAGGGTCTATAATCAGATTGACTCTACTCCTTTTGCAATAAAGAATGGGGGGCCATATTAAAATATCAGTGTTTCTTGTAGGAGTAATTTATTGTACTATTACCCATCATAAACATTAAGTTCAACTTAGACTATCCATTGAGCCAGGCTTATGTGAAAATAAAAATGAATGAGGAAGACAACACATGAATTGTGATGCAAGGATGAATGAGAAAAATGTTTGGACATGAAGGAATCCATTAAATGTATCAAAAGGCAGATCCTAATGGAGGATGAGGGAACTAGGTAGGGTATGGAATGGAATGGTAAAATAAGCAGGGATAGGGAAGGATACTTGGGATTACTACACTGTTATAGTGAATAGTCATTCTCATCCTATATAATGGGCAGGATAATGACCCCCAAAGATGTCCCTCATCCATCAAACCTGTGAATATGTTACCTTACACAGCAAGAAGGAATAAGCTTGCTAATCAGCTGACTTTAACATAGGGAGATTAACCTGGATTTTCCGTGTAAACTCAACATATTCTAATAGGTTTGTAATCTATTAAAGGGAGGGAGGCAGAAAAGGAGCCAATGTCAGAGGAAGGAAATTTGAAACAGACTTGACAAGCTATTGCTGGCTTTGAAGATGGGAAGGTGCTGTAAGCCAAGGAGTGCACGCAACCTCTAGAAGCTAAAAAGGCAAGAAAATGGATTGTTCTTTAGAACCTACAGAAGGAATGCAGCTTTGCTAACACCTTAATTTAGCCCAGTGGGATTTGCATCAGATTGCTGAGCCACAGAACTGTAAGATAATAAATTTATGTTGTGTTAAACGTGTAAGTTAGTGGATCATTTGTTACAGAAGCAACAGAAAACTATTAGATCCTATAACCCATGAATACGGCAAAACAATAAAGAAGTTTAGCCATAAGGCCTGGAGATGGTCTGCACAGGAGAAAAGAGGACAGAATCAGGTCATTTCCCTGCTCTACAGACATTTACTGGCAAAATGACCCTTAGCAAAGTATTTAGTCTTTCTAAATTTCAACATTCTCCAAAATGGGAAGAAGAGACATGCCTTTTTAGGTTTGTTTACTAAAAAAAGACAACATGGTACTTAGCTCATAATGTCTGAACTCTTTTATCAGCTCTGACCAAGGTTGGGATTCCAGAGAGGGGTAGCACTGGTACCACTGAAGAGCAAGGACTTGATCCTGGCAAGCTGTGAAATGTAGAAGGAAAGGAAAGCTGAGGCTCATAAAATCCCTGGTAAATATGGGCTCAGGAAGAGAATAGATAATAGGAAACCCAAAGGAAAAGGGCAGAGGGTCAGCAACTGGATTTTTTTTTTTTTTTTTTTACTATGTTATTTTGTTTTTTATTTATTAATTTTTTTTTTTTTACCATTTTTTTTTTAATTGCATTTTAGGTTTTGGGGTACATGTGAATAACATGCAAGGTTGTTGCACAGGTGCACACGTGGCAGTATGATTTGCTGCCTCCCTCCCCTTCACCTATATCTGGCATTTCTCCCCATGCTATCCCTCCCCAACTCCCCACCCCCCCACTATCCCCCCTCCCCCCCAACAGACCCCCGTGTATAGTGCTCCCCTCCCTGTGTCCATGTGTTCTCCTTGTTCAACACCCGCCTATGAGTGAGAACATGTGGTGTTTGATTTTGTGTTCTTGGGTCAGTTTGCTGAGAATGATGTTTTCCAGGTTCATCCATGTCCCTACGAAGGATGTGAACTCCTCCTTTTGAATGGCTGCATAATATTCCATGGTGTATATGTGCCACATTTTTCCTGTCCAGTCTATCATCGATGGGCATTTGGGCTGGTTCCAGGTCTTTGCTATTGTAAACTGTGCTGCAATGAACATTCGTGTGCATGTGTCCTTATAGTAGAACGAGCAAAGAACTAGCAGTCCGGCTTAGTGAGATTAGGAAACTTGGTGAGATTAGGAAAGAGATTCTGGAGTGCAGATCCCGGAGGTGGTTCCAAAGGCAGAGATAGGGGAGGCCTCCAATAATTGTGGAGGAGTCTCTTAGGATGCCTAGTAGTGCAGATATCTAATGGTAGCTCAGTAAATATAGTTACCATTTTTATTAGTTGGATTCCATTCCCAGCTTTGCTCATTTCTAGCTGTGTGACTTTGGACGTGTTACTTGACTTCTTAGTCTTAGTTTCCCCCAAATTTAAATCAATACATGGAACTCAAGTAGACTAAAATGAATTCCAGCTGAGTGTTCTATTATTTTTTTATAATATATCTATTTAAGAAGTAATTGATATAAATTGTAATTAATCTATTTAAAGCATAGAATTGAGTACTTTTTCCTATACTCACACAGTCGTACAACTCCACATTATACTTTAAGAGCACTTTTGTTCCCTCAGAAAGAAATGCTGTGCCTATTAGCAGTCATTTCTCATTTTCCCCCAAAAGCACCCCACCTCTGTTCCCAAATAACCACGAATCTACTTACTTTCTCTGTAGATTTGCCTCTGATAAACATTTCATAAAATGGAATCATACAATATGTGGTCTTTTATATGTGGCCTGTTTCATATACCATGATATTTTTAAGGCATATTAATGTTGTAGAATATATCGCTACTCCATTCTTTTTTATTGCCTAATAATATTGCATTATGTGGATATACCACATTCTATTTCTTAATTTTGAGTGGATGTATGTTTTTATTGCTTTTGGGAATCCTAGGAGTGAAATTACTGGGTCATATCATAGCTCTATTTTAAGGATTAATAAATTGCCATTCAGTTTATCAAAACATCAGGACCATCTGACATTCCTACCATCAGTATATGAGAGTTTCAGCTTTTTCACATGCTTGCCAACAGTTGTGTCTTTTTTATTGTATCTATCCTAGTGGGTGTGAAGTGGTATTATCATGGCTTTCATTTTTATTTAACTGATAGCTAATGATGTTGAGCATATTTTCATGTGCCTTTTGGCTATTTTCATTTCTTATTTGGAGACATATCTGTGCACATTCTCTGCCCATTTTAAAATCTGTTATTTATTATTCAATTGTAAGCATTCTTTATTTATTTTTGATCCAAGTTGTGCATCAGATATGATTTTCAAATATTTTCTCCCATTCTGTGTGTTTTAGTCAGTTAGGGCTGTTATGACAAATACCATAGACTAGGTGTGATGTTTGCAGTGAGGTTTTTTTGTAGATAACCTTTATTAAGTTGAAAGTGTTCCCTTCTATTTCTAGTTTGTTGAAAATTGCTATTATGAAAGAATTGTCAAGTTTTGCTAATTGTTTTTCTGCATCTATTGAAGTTATATTATTTTTCTCTTACATTCTATTAACATGGTGTATTACATTAATTTATTGAAATGATACACTAAACTTGCACTCCTGGAATAAGTGCCACTTGATCATGGTAAATAATTCTTTTGATATGTTGTTGCTAGGTTTTGCTTGATAGCATTTTGTTGATTGCATTTTTTTATCTATATTTATAAAGAATATGGATTTGCAGTTTTCTTTCCTTGCAATTTTTAAATCAAGATAATGTAGTTTTTATGTATTAGCATGACAAATTTGGTATCATAGAATAAACTCTATGAATTCTAGAGAATTCTATGGTATCTCATAGAATCCTTCAGAAGCGTTCCTTCCCTTTTATTTTTGGAAGAGATTATGAAGAATTGGTACAAAGCCTTCTTCAAACATTTGGTAAAATTGATCAGTGATGTTAGCTGGTCTTGATTTTTTTTTGGTGGAAAGTGTTTTGATTTCTAATTCAATCTTTTTACTTATAGGTCTATCTCAGATCCCATGAGAACTCACTATCATGAGAACAGCAAGGGGTCAATCTGCCCTTTTAATCCAATTACCTCCCACCAGGACCCTCCTCCACTTCAGCATGAGATATGGGTGGGGACGCAAATCCAAACTGTGTCATATTCTTACTGAGATTCGTCTTTTATGCAATGAGGCATTTTTATCTTACTGCTTTCAAGACTTTTGCTTTAACTTTGACTTTCTACATTTTAAGTATGGTGTATCTAGATGTGAATCTCTGCATTTTCTCTGCTAGGACTTTATTAAGCTTTCTGGATGTGCGGTCAGTGTTTTTTGTGTGCGTTTTTTTTTTTTTTAATCAAATTTTGAAAAATTCCAGTCATTAAGTCTTAAAGCTCCAAAATAATTTTGGAATTTTTTTCCTCTCTCTCTCCTGTCCCACCCATTACACATATGTTGGTTGGTTTATATGGCATCCATTATTGTTTTGAGATCCTGATAATCTTTTTTGTTCATATTTCTTTCTCTCTGTTCTTTAGATCACATAATCTCTATTGATCTATCTTCAAGTTTTCTGATTTTTTTTTTTTTTTTTTTGCCCATTCATATGTACTTACCCCTTCTAGTCATTTTTTTGGGGCAGTTCTATTTTTCTACCTTCCTCTTTTTAGATAATTTTTATAAATCTTCTTTATTTGATGAAACATTGTCATAATAGCTTTTTAAGAATTTCATTTAGTTATTTGAACATCTATATCATGGCATCTTTAAAGTCTTTGGATAAGTAAATATACGATCTGGACTTCTTCAAAGGTAGCTTTTATTGCTTGCTTTTTCCCCTCTGAGTTTGGAATATACTTTTTATCTTTGCATGCCTTAACATTTTTAGTTGAAAAATGAACATTTTAGATAATATACTGTGGCATCTCTGGATACTGATTCCTCCAGGACTAGTTGTTTCATTTGCTTAGTCATTTGTTTGTGTAGTGACTGAACTAATTCACCTCCTTCTGGATTCTACCTGCCTGGAGTGGAGTGTCTGAGGGAAAGATCTTCAATAAAGCTAGCTGGGGAGGGATGCAGGAGAGTGAATCATGACTTAAATGCCATAAACTCATTATTTTTAACAAGATTTAGGGAATTTCATAGATGAATGTTTATCCATTTGATGTATTCCCTTGAGACAATTTCCAGATTCAAATACTTTTAAAAAATATAATATTCACCAGTTAAATTGTTTTGCTAGGGATAGTCTCCACTGATCTCTTTATTCTGTTATTCTGGAAACTGTGTCTCCTTTATGTAGTTTTTATTCTACAGTTAATTTGAAGATATCTTATTGCTCTTTAAATAAGTGAATACCTAACAAAAAAAGAAAACTACAGACCAGTATCCCCGATGAACATAGACACAAAAACTCTCAAAAAAATAAAAGCAAATCAAATTCAGCACTGGGTACTCAGAGACATAAAGATGGCAACAATAGAAACTGGGGACTACTGAGGGGGACGGAGTGAGTGGGGCAAGGATTGAAACTGTACTATGTTCAGTGCCTGGGTGGTGGGATCATTCATACTACAAACCTCGGCATGTTACAATATGCCCATGTAAAAATCCTGAACAAACATGCACCCCCTGAATCTAAAATAAAAGGTAAAAAAAATTAAATAAATAAATGAACACAAATTATTTCTATTTATATCATCTCAGCATTATCTTCGAGTTAACATCATCTTATTAACTGAGAGTTTCTAAAAGGTGCCCAATTTGGGGATAAGAATAATTGACACTAACTTAATTTAACTTCCAGCAAGAGTTCATAGTTTCAGAAGCAACAGTTTGAAAACTAGATTTACATCTGAAGCACTGGTTTCAACACTGTGATTGATTGTGGCATCCATTTCGATAACTGGAAAAGTCTGACGGCAGAGTTGGAGATATACAGGGTTGGCCCTTCCAAAGGTATCTGTAGGCACTTAGTAGAATTGCTTTTCATCTAGTAAGACAAAAAACAGATGATAAATGAGCTAACACATTGAACCTTTAGGTTTAAAGTAAAAGGCTTAGATGTCAGCTCAAGAAACACAAGTAAAGAGCAGAGTACAATTGTAGTTAATAGTGTATGTTAGTATTTTGAAAAACAAAACAGGTTTTGTTGACTATTTGAAATAGAAGAAGGAAAATAATTGAAGGGATAAAAAGGAATAACTTGGATCTTTTATGTTTGTTATCATGAGAGAAAGGGCAGCAGCATTTCACTCAGCCTCTCGGTAGGCTTTCAGGAGACGTTCAGTTCATAGACTATTGATTTCATCTTTGTATTATAGTGATTATGATGTTACAAACACGTGAAGGCCTCCATTCATGTTTGTTGAATGAATAAATGAAAGAACTATTAATTACTGGTTCATTCAGTATCCTATCACAGAGACAGAGACAACACCAGTTATTTTAACAGAGACAATTTCATGTAAATTATTGGTTAAAGGTTTGGAAAACTGAAAGAACCAAGAGGGGACCTAGCGGTAAGCCAGAGACAGGAGCTTCAGGTAGATGTTACTATCACCTGAGCCTAGGAGCTTGGAGGAGGATCCCTCGGACTTAGGACTTAAATGTCTTAGGAGGAGCTATACAGCTGGCACTGGCCCCTTTAAGAGAACACAGTGATGCAGACTCTGGAATGCCAGAGTGGACAGACTGTGAACTGGAACCAGCCACACTCAAAACCAACAACCATTGCTAGAGTAAACTGGCTCTCACTGAGGAAATGTGGACAGGAGCAACAGATGGATAGGATGGAGAAAGTTTCATCTTTCTAGTCTCTTCCTGTTGGCAGAGCCTAACAAAGACAAAAGGAGAAATGTAGTGTGACAATCTTCAGCATCACAAAGCAGGATTTAGAAGAGTTGGAGTTTGGGGATGGTGTTCAGGGGTGAATTGCCTGAGAGTCAGTAGCTTAATAACTGGCAAATGTTAACATAAAATCCTTTTTGTAGATTGTATCCATTTTGAGCATTGCCTAAATCAGGGTGGATAACCTGTTTTCTTCAGGGAGAATTCAAAATTTATGTTTGTATTCAAGACTTTAAAGAGCTTACTGATTTCTAGATTAAGAATAGCATATCTCTCAGATATCATTTATTTGTCTGTTGCGGTAAATGCACTATTTTGAAACCTCTCTCCATTAGACTTGACAGAAATAATACAGATCTATGTAGACTGTTTTGCTTTAAAAGTTTCTCCTTCAAACCTTAATTACCTAGAATTGAATTCGGCATACCACTAGGTTCATGGCACTATACTCTGACATGTGGTTCTGTGCAGAGTCCCTGTTTTATTTTATCTTATTTCTCTAATTGAACATACATCTATATTGTAATGGATTGAATGGGGTCTCCCCAAAGTATGTCCATATCCTAATCCCTGGAACATGTGAATGTGACACTATTTGAAAAAAAAATTATTGGCAGATGTAATTAAGAAGCTGCATATGAGATCATTCTGGATTATCCTGGTGGGTCCTAAATGCAATGACAAGTGTCTATATAAGAAAAATACAGAATGATAATGAAGAGGAGACAGGCATGTGAAAATCAAGGCAGAAATTGAAATTATGCAGCCACAAGCCAATGCATACCTGGAGCCACCAGAAGCTGGAAGAAGTAAGGAAAGGCTCTCCTCTAGGGCCTTTAGAAGGAGTGTTGCCCTGGAGATAACTTGATTTGAGACTTTCACATCCAGGACAGCGAGAGAACACATTTCTATTGCTGTAAACCACCCAGTTTGTGGCAACTTGTTACAACAGCCTTGGAAACTAATGTCTACTTATATCTCAGGCTCCAAATTTAGTGTATATAAAGCATATCTTTGCAATCCAATGACCATATGTATTATGTGGATATGTGGACATAAATACCTAGCTTTATTAGTAATGAAAGGAATTTAAGTTTCAAAAGGCTACAAAGCAACTAAACCTAACAATGTGCCCTGATTCTGCCAGACCAATTTTGAGAATAAATAATTCTTTCCAGTTGCTCTAGAGGTTCCCTTAGACATTATATTCCCAAACTTGGGAACCATAACCAGAATTTACATATGTTAAGTGGGAAAAATGAAAATATCCTTCCACTGTTGCTAAGGGGAACATGTATACTTATGTACTGCTAGAAGGACTATGAATGAACTCATGTTATACAAAGCAATTTGGCAATATGAGGTAAGAATCATAGAGATGATCATTTGCCTTGGTAACAGTATTTAGGATTATGTCCAAGGAAGTGTTACACAAGGGAAAAGAATTCTACAAGGCATTTCTGTACCTAAAAACAACAACAACAACAACAAAACCATCCTGAATAATCTGAAGGCCAAATTGTGGACTAGAAGCTAAAGAGAATATGTTGCACTCATTCACATAATAAAATTTTATTTTTTAAACACTCTCCTAAGTGTTAAGGATACATGGCAAATAAAGCAAAACCATGACCTAAAGAAGCTTAAAACCGAATTCATGTTCTCTCGTGTAACAGAAAACACTCTGAACAGTAACAGCAGCTCAGTCTAATAATGGTTTGCAAGAGGAGAAGGGAGTATCTCTGTGTTATGGGGTTGTGGGAAAAGGATAGCAGTGTGTCTTGTGGGTATTTCTCAAAATTCCTAAGTAATAGGTTTTTAATTTTGAATAGATTATAGTTTGAACAAAATAGTCTGGTAATTTCTATATACCTTCATTAGGAGAGAGATTAAAACCACTCTTTAATATTATTGACTTAACATTAATTGAGCATTTATTGCGCCAAGTACTGTCCTAAGAATGTTACACATATCCCTACTACACCATGAGGTGGAAAACCCAGGAAGTCTAGCTCCAAAGCCAGTGCTCATAAACCTTACACTGACTGCCTCTTCCTTTGATCTGAGTGAAGATGAATTATTACACTACACTTAGAAACCACATTGAATAGGAAAGATAACATGGAAGAGAAAATAGTAGCTCTTGCAATGTGGTCTATATGAGAGAAATGTCATAATTATGTTTCTATAAATAGAATAAATAAAAAGAAGCCATGGCAAAAGTTAGGTTTTGCTACAGTTGAGCTACTGTTGCAAACTGATTTTCATCCTGGTAGACCTCTAATCACAAGTTCATACAGTTTGGTGAATCTATGTGTACTTCCTCATTTATTGTTTACTATGTGCTAAATACTTGTTATTTTGGATAATTTTTGGTCATTGGTTAACTATACAGCTGAATATAATTTAAAATCAGTAAACAAAGGGATGTAACCTCGATTAGCATCCAAGTTGTGTCTATTATCTTACTTTTCTCTATGCACATGTCAACTTTACTAGCATTCTTTGTAGAACATTGGTTCATTTGTAACCAAAATGTAAGGGGTTCTACGTTATTTCGATATATTATGTGTGGGGAAGTTTAAAGCTGGACTCTATATCCTCACCTCTCTCCTATATTCTGAAAGCCTATCTTTTTAAGCATTTTAATTGTGAGTGTTTCATACATTTTCTCTAGTGCTTTGAAAATTTCTTAGCAAAGGCATGTCAGCTTTTCACTTCACCTTACTTCTAAAGTAAAACAAGAGGGAAAATATTTTAGTAATTATCATTCCTCACCATATAATTGGTAGTTTAGCTAATCACAGTAGATGTAATAAAACATCTTAGAGTCTAGCCAAGAGAGAAAACATAAAAGCATAAAATGAGATAATTGGTGTATATATCATTTATCTTTAGCATAGGATGCTAACAATTTTCCTACATAGCCTAGGAGCTACCATCACCTCATTTTATAATAAATATAACTAGGACAAAAACACGTTAAGTGATTTGCTCATGGTCACCAACAATTAGCTGATATTTAGGGACTAGCTCCTATAGATCACCTGCAAGACATGTAATGATGTTTTCCATTAAAAATTATCCAGGAATTCTTCAATGCCTATCAAATAAATGCAAAGCCACATTGCCAGGTGTTATCAAATGGCTTAAATCGGTGGTGGTTCTCAAACTTGAACATGCATCAGAAACACCAAGGGAGCTATTAAATCATAGACTTCTGGGTGCCTTCCCCAGAGGTTCTAGCTCAACTGTGACATAGTCCCTGAGGCTCTGTATTTCCAGAAAGCTTCCAGGTGATGCTGATGCTTATGATGTGGGGACAGCACACTGAGAATTACTTGCCTGAACATAAAGATGTTTATTATCTTAAATAATAAGAAAGTCTTGGGTAGGGCAGCTCCAGAGATGGGTAATGCAGCAATTCCAATATTCTCAATTTATCAGCCCTGCCTTCATGCCTTTTATCATGGTCACAATTCAGCTACTGCAGTACAAAATAACCTATGAGGAATTAAGGAAGTCCAAGGAAAGTAGAGTAGTCATCTTTTCTGGTGTGCCTCTTTTAAACAGTGAGAAAACCCTTCCTGGGTGCCTTTAGTAGATCTCTCATTGGCCACAAATGTGTCACACAAATTTTCCCAAGTCTCCCTTGCTGACTTATTCTTAGTGATAAGAAGGGGAATGAGATTGTGCTAGATTTGGATGTCTTAAGATTTACCTCTAAGTAGGTGATGGGGTCACCTTCCTAGGCAGATTGTCAACTGGAGGAAGGTAAACGCCCAAGCATAATTATGACTTGGTTGGTAAGGGAGAGTTGAGAAAATTTTGGGGCTGGCCACCAATAGCGTCTGCTCTACTAGACACTTACAATCTTTTACAGATTCTCTTTCAGTTTAGCCTGATGATTAAGGTAATTGCAATAGTAAAAAATATGACCAAAGGAACATTCTGTCTGATACCTGATGAGGGTCCCAGTTAGCAGAGTATTCTGCCCTGTGACAGTTTAATGTAATTAGGTGAATCTAAGAAGAGCAAAACCTGCTCCAGAGAAGTAGTTGATTTCCCTCAGGTGGAAATGAATTGTACTTGACATATTTAAAATAACATCTAACCTAATTTGTTAGAAATAGGGCTTCTGAGTTTTTATTTTCTTGCAAAAGATGAATTAGAAGAGGGGCTTCATGCTTAACCACCTGGATGAGAAAGACTGAGCAAGATAACAAGGACTAGGTATCCACAGAGACAAGATTTTCTATTTCACACTCTTCCTTTACTCTCTTTATTCTTTCCCTATTCCTCCTTGTGTCTCTCACATAATATGATACCAAAAATACTAAAAATTTGAATATTAGGGACAGAGAAAAATTTCATCAATACTTTGAAGGAGAAAATTACAGATGAGTTAAATGTACCTATTGCAGAATATCCATGGATTCTTAAATCTGCCTTCAAGAAATGTGGGAGTTGACTCTGCTTTCCTGTGTTATGTGACATGGAGCCCTTAGTGGTAAAATAAAATAAATTCTCAGCCTTTAGAGAATTTTTTTTAACAGAAGTGAACTAGTAAAGGGTAATGAAATAATTAGGAAATGATTAGTTTTGAGTATTTATTGCCTTTGTTTTTAATATAATTTACTTAATTGCAAGCTTATATAAATTTATTTTTAATTATGATGTTTAACTGGCTCACAAATTTCTTGAAAATTTATTAGCTGTTATAAACCAGAACCAGCACACTATACATTATATACAGGGGTGTAATTTAGACCTGTTTAAGCCAAGGCCATTGGTATCCCTGCTTCTGCAGTCCCCCTTAATTCAAGTTCCTGCTGCTGAAATGATGGGACATGGGTGGTATTCTAATTGTATCACAATTCTACTCATAGCTAAAGATCAGGTTCCTGGATCTATTTCTCTCAGACTCATGCTGATCCCGTGTTTCCATGTTCTGAGTACCTTAAGTAAAAGTTGAGTATAATTCAAGTCATAACATGACACAAGTGACACATAGATCAAACCCTACTTATTCCTGCCTGTATTTTACAAACTCCTATGACGTAAGTTATGCAGTCTTACTGATCCTCAATCATCATTTGATACTAGCCCAAGCTTCCTTCTTAATGTAAGAGTAAGTACAGAAAGAAAAGAAAGATGAAGTCATTAGTTGGATTGAAGAAGATGAGAGATGAGATCTGGAACTACAATATTTTTTTTCCATCCTGATCCAAAACAACTTTATGAAAATTACAAGATAAATGTTTTACTGACAGTGAGCTTAAAGACTTCAGGTTCTATTCCTTAGTATATCAATTATTATAGTTATGTATATTGAGAGCTAGAATTTCAGAATATATTTTGAGATTTGTCTTCTCATTGTTTGATGCAAGAAAATCAGCATGACTCTTACTTGCTTCCTGCTTAGCTTCTGAAATATATGACAGGTAACTGGATATCATGGATGGATTAGAATACAGACTTAGAGAAGCCAATCTGTGAGGTTTGGCAACAATGCCCTTATATTTTATTTTATATATATATATATATTTATACACACACTATATATATATGTATATACAAATATATATTTATATAATAGTATGTATTATATATAAATTTGCATTGATTTATTCTTATATAAATACATATTTATTACATAAATTTACATAGATTTATCCTTATATAAATATGTACTTCTTTTTCTTTTCTTTTTTTTTTTTATTGCATTTTAGGTTTTGGGGTACATGTGAAAAACATGCAAGTTTGTTGCATAGGTGCATACGTGGCAGTATGATTTGCTGCCTCCCTCCCCTTCACCTATATCTGGCATTTCTCTCCATGCTATCCCTCCCCAACTCCCCACCCCCCCGCTATCCCCCCTCCCCCCAACAGACCCCCGTGTATAGTGCTCCCCTCCCTGTGTCCATGTGTTCTCCTTGTTCAACACCCGCCTATGAGTGAGAACATGTGGTGTTTGATTTTGTGTTCTTGTGTCAGTTTGCTGAGAATGATGTTTTCCAGATTCATCCATGTCCCTACGAAGGATGTGAACTCCTCGTTTTTAATGGCTGCATAATATTCCATGGTGTATATGTGCCACATTTTTCCTGTCCAGTCTATCATCGATGGGCATTTGGGTTGGTTCCAGGTCTTTGCTATTGTAAACTGTGCTGCAATGAACATACCTATGCATGTGTCTTTATAATAGAATGATTTATAATCCTTTGGATATATACTCAGTAATGGGATTGCTGGGTCAGATGGAATTTCTATTTCTAGATTCTTGAGGAATCGCCACACTGTCTTCCACAATGGTTGAACTAATTGACACTCCCACCAATAGTGTAAAAGTGTTCCTATTTCTCCACATCCTCTCCAGCATCTGTTGTCTCCAGATTTTTTAGTGATCACCATTCTAACTGGTGTGAGATGGTATTTCAATGTGGTTTTGATTTGCATTTCTCATATATATATATATTTCTTATATTTACATATATTATATGTATTTCCTATATTTTCTCATTTTCTAGGGCCCAGAAGCTTAATGGATATAACATGAAATATGCTTTTTGTGTGTGTGTAATTCAGGCAAAGATTTTTCTAACAGGCTTTTGAGGAGAGGTAAAAATCATATTGCAGAGAAAGCCAACTCCTGAGCAAAACATAACCCCAGAAGCTGACATCAGCCATGGCAGCTAACATTCAGCTTTGTGATCTAAAGGCTGAGAAGGAACGGTAGTTCTAAGGAGTTGGGATCTGTGGTCTACATGCCTTCACACTTTGTGAGGAAGAGGTGCATGTGAAGTGACAAAAGCATTGCTGCAAATCAAAGCTCCTTCTCTGGGAAATGCTCTGATATGGTTTGGCTCTGCATCCCCATCCAAGTCTCACCTTGAATTGTAATCCTCATAATCCCCAGGTGTCTAGGGTGGGACCAGGTGAAGATAATTGGATCATGGGGGCAGTTTCCCCCATGCTGTTCTCGTGATAGTTAGTGAGTCTCATGAGATCTGATGGTTTTATAAGTGCCTGGCATTTCCCGTTTGCACTAACTCTGTCCTGTTACCCTGTGAAGATGGTGTTGGCAACTCCTTTGCCTTGTGCCTTGATTGTAAGTTTCCTGAGACCTCCCCAGCCCTGCAGAACTGTGAGTCAATTAAACCTATTTCTTTTATAAATTACCCAGTCTTGGGTATTTCTTCATAGCAGTGTGAAAATGGATTAATACACGCTCTCCCAGTGTGAGGGTTTGTAGCAGGTCAAAGGGTGGCCCCTCAAAAGATAAGTTCATCACATCCTGGAACCTGAAATTTGATGTTATTTGAAAAAAAGTCTTCTCAGATGTACTTAAGGTCTCCAGATAAAATTATGCTGGATTATCCAGGTGGGCCCTAAGTGTAATAACAGGTATTTTTATAAGAGAAATAGAGACACATAGAGAAGAGGACAAGGCATGAAAATGAAAGTGAAAACAGATAGACATTGTATTGCTACAAGCCAAGGAACGCCTGGAGCTTGCAGCAGCTGGAAGTAGTAAGGAAAGATTCTTTCCTAGAGCCTTTAGAGGAAGCACAGCACTGCTGACACTCTGATTCCAGACTTCTGATCTCTATAACTGTAAGATAAAAGTTTTCTGTTGTTGTTAGCCACCCTGTTTGTGGTAATTTGTTACAGCAGTCCTAAGAAACTAATACAAGACTGACTGGCAAAATGTAAAGCTATGGATTACCAAGAAACCACTCCCTTCTGTCACAGGATGCCTTCTAAGAACACGCCATAAGAGGGAGGGCATTAACTTTTCACTTAAGGAAGAAGATAGTGGAAATCCAGAGATAGGTAACGATGCAGCTGTATCAGTAATGGTGGAAAGTGTAGACACCCCAAGAGGTACTGCAGGCTAAATCAGGGCTACTGCTTGCCGAGCTTGAGTGGAGTTGCTGCAACATGGTGAGCATAGCAGACATTGAAAGGGATGGGTGGTGAGGGCTGCAGGGGTGCTGGTGAGTCCCAAGTCCAGGTCCAGCCTTGTCTCTAAGACATGCTCCTCCCAATGACAGCTACAATTGTACACAAGGGCAAGGGCTGGGGTCCTGCAAGTGAACAAGTAGGAACAATTGACCCAACTTAGGAACAAAATATTAAGCTTCCTAGGACCTGTAAGTTGGAGGGTTCAAAGGGACATTTTGGTCACATATATTTTATTTAATAACTAATAGAAATAATCACAAGGCTATGTTTTTCCACATTAACATTGGAGAAAGTTATTTATTCTCTCTATTCTTTTGATTATTATTGCCCCTATGGGCAGAACTTGTGTATCGGCACAGATATTATGAACATATTTTCCAAGGCAAAAAGCTGCAAACATCTTTGACAGTAATGTTGTACAACTCTGGGTAGTAAGTGGCAGTCAGGGAGATACAGTTTGAATAACAGAATGCTGGAAATTTCTAATTGCGGTGGGGGGAGGAATTTCACGTAACGCATAATTGGCATTTTTCCAGAAAGCCCAGATGGTGAAGACAAGGCATTAGTAGTTCTTATTTTCTTAGTTTTGGAAAACTGAGACTAGAAAAAATCAACAATACATTTGTTTTACCAAAATATAATTCTAATCCAAATGGGGACTATGAATTCAATTTCTAATTAATGATGGGTGCTGTAAGTTTCTAAAAAAGGAGGTACCTGGAAAAAGAGGTTACATTCACCATTCAGGTTTTATGGATTCAGATCATGATGAAGCTTGATGAAGTTTTGGATACTGAAGAGGGCATATGACTCAATCCTCTTGTTTTGCAGATGTGGAAAGTGAGGCAGGAGAATTTGTACCATCATAGATGAGTCACCCTACGAGTGGGTGCCAGAGGCTGGAATAGTACCTGGATTGTTGAATTCATCTGCGGTCCTTTCTACTCTGCTACACTCTTTAAGGGTTCTTATCTAAGCACTGGCTTCCGTCTGCTGACAGCATTGTTCTTGGTCACTTTTTGTAGCTCTCAGCTGCTTATCGTTGACTTCAGCCTTTTCCCAGCTGCTTATCACAGACAAACTTTAATTACCTTCTAACACATAGTCAATGCTACTTGAAAGGCTAGGCTGGGAGGGGTACTTGCTTCCTCCGTGTTCTCAGACATCGTGGGCTCTCATCCTCAGAGAATCGCCTTTTCTGAATCAGTCCCTTAATTACAACCTTTTATTTTTCTAGAATCATTTATCTCAGATATAATTTAAACATCTTTTTGCAAAAAAAAAAAAAAAAAAATGAAGGCTTTAAATAAAAGCCACAGGTTCTTTTCAAACATGACTAATATTCTAGTGCAAGGTATGATTTATATGAATTTAAGCCATATCCTGGGAGAAGGCATGGTATACAGGGGGAATGTAAGACTTCGGAGTTAAGAAGGTGTTAACTCAATCCCAGCACTCAGATCAACCACTCTGAGTGCTGGGCTACAGTTGTGCCAGTAATCTGGAAAACATTGTTCCTTACAGCAAGACAATTTGATGGAGGTATTAACTATGTTATTTTTCTGTGAGTTCAAAAAGTTAGAATGAGAAAAGCAAAGAGTATTGAGAAGAAAAAAAAAACACAGCCTTTACACGGTGGTTTTCATCTTTCTTTATTACCTGAAACTTCTGGGGATATTAAGAACAGCACAGAGTGTAAGGAAGTAATTTCTGGTTGTCTAGAAGTATCACAAAGACACCCTTCCCTGTCCTGTGATTTATACAAGAAGTTCACTCATCAACTTGGCAGCCTGGGGGTGGCGCTTTTGCAATTATACACATTCTACCTGCCAGTGGTGAAAGCAGGAGGACGTTCCTCAAGGTGACAGTGGTAGTAATCCAGTGGGTTTGAGAATACTGCTGTTTCCCTTTTGGAGATTCATCACATGCTTCTCTGCTTCCAGTATGCCAGACAGAGATGCCTTGATGTCCCGGTGACTTCTCTGGGTCATAAGATGCAGAGTTGGGAACCACAACAGGTTACCAAGAGGTGCTGGATTTCTGTCTAAGATTCAGAACTAAGTTTACTGGGAAAAATACAGCCCCAAAAAGAGTTGGTTGTGGGAGCCTACCTTCTATCACCTGTAGAACCTGATCACAACAAACATTGCCCTGTGGAAAATGGGTATGGATAAGGGAGAGTGGATAGGATGGCTAATAGCCCCTATTATCATTATCTCCCTCCCAAATTATTCATGAGCTGAAGTGCAGTCTACACATGCCCCTGGTGTTATAATCTAGAACTCAGATAGTAATTACATACTCTGCTTTCTACCTACTAGTCATTCTAGTAGTAGTAATATATATGTATGTATATATATATGATTATATATATGTATGAATGATACCTACTCTGTGACAACTCATCCATTTCATTCCTACTAGCTGCTGATGGTGATTCTAGTTACTGTCATGTTGCCTTATGCCTCTGTTGTCATCAACATCATCTAACCTATCTATTCAGCTCCTTGGGTGAACACTTTTTTTTTTCAGACTGTGTTTTGTTCTCTACTCTAGGTACACTTCCTTGTTCAGCTTTCAGGTCTCAGTCTCAGTTGGAGTGCGAGCTCCCCAGGTTACTATAAAGTTATTATAAAATTACTCTCCATTGGTTACTCCCTTAACCAATAAGGAAGTAATTTTATAATAACTGTCTGGGCATAGACATGAGCCAAATACATTAGAATGTTTTTGTGCCTATAGTGGATTTAAAATGTATTCAGAGCAACTTGGGAATCTTTCATCTTCCTCATAATAAAACAATCTGCAGTTTAAAATTTTTCTGTAATTTTCTGGAATCTCCATTCCTGCTTATAAGCAGGAAATACAATAGCAATAACCACAACAAAAACAGCAATACATTTCAAGCTTGTCCATTAAAGGTAAATTAATGTCTTTCTGGTTAAATTAGTCTCTTTTGGATAAACTTGTTTCATCCAGCTTAGGAGTCTCCATTTGATAAACTCAGTCTTCTGTTAGTAACCCCTCAGTCTTTTGAGAACTTTTCTTCTCCCCCTTTTCTCTCCTTTTCTTGTGTCTTCAGAGTTCAGGAAAAATTCTACCCCACTTGCATCATTGGTTGTGGAGACCTTGGGTCCACATGTTGATGCTGTTGATGGCTCTGGTTGATTCAGTTAGTGGTAGCTCATTTCAGGCAGAGTGCTTGGCTGTTGGGTCTGCTCCTGCTCCCCTTCAGGTGATGTTTGATGTGTTAGTGGTGGATGAAATCATGGCCTGAGGTTTACCATCACTATGACTGCTGCTGCCTGGCTCCTTACCTCAGCTTCCTTAGGTGCTACTGGCTCTCTTGTGACTCAGGTGTTTCCCCTCTCTCCTAGTTTTGAGATTTTCCAACCCTCAGTCTGGACATCTGCATCCATCATATAGTTGCATAGAGATTTCTGGATCCTTACCATGCTATGAGCAAGCAGTAGGAAAAGACAGGAGCAGTATTTTGGGACCATCCATATAGACACCTGACTCTACAAATAATATTCTATCATTCTTGCCACATGTCAGTGGTGACTCGGAGCAGAGCACCACTTCGATGCCCTTGGATTCTCCTTCAAGCTATATGGGTTTGTTATTGTTGAGTTTCTGTCAGCTTAAAGTTTCTATTATGAGGTATCCATTGCTCCTTTAGAAGCATGCTCAGGGCATTAGGGCACTGAGTTTCAGAAAATCCACAACCTTATCCTGGTCTTACCTTTATTGAAATTTTTCTAAATTAATTGTGTACTCCTTCCAGAGGCCAGAGAGATTTGCATTTTTATTTTCTTTGTAACAGAACCTGTGCTTCCATCAAATTCTCACTTTTCTGTAGAACAAAACCCTATGCTCAGACTTCCAGACTCTGTCCTTGATAAAGTAAGGCTTTATAATTTAGCAAAGCATTTGGTCTCTAAACAAAGCTTTGTTTGTAAGACTGTTATACTATGGACACGAGAAAATATTTTTTTGGAGTTTAAAGCTGAACAATGATTTCTTTATTCTAGGCAGCATCTGACTTCCCTCAGAAATGAAAAGAAGCCATTAAATCAGAAGCCAGAGGCAACATGATTTATGGGGATGGAAGAATCATTGTTTTAAACATCTCAGAATAGAATTCTCTTTATAACAGCAAGATCATGTTTCATTTCTGAATGCCTAGTGCCTAGCTCAGCATCTGCTACACAGTAGGCACCCAGTAAATGTGTCTCGGATGAAAGGACAATCTTGTTAGCTTTTTCCCGGTCACACTGCATAGCACAACTTTGGATAACCAAGTTTATGTAAAACCAACTTAAGGATGTCTATGAATGAATGAAGCACATCTGCACTGCACCTGGTTTCTGGGTCTCCCCACATTTACTCAGTCCCACTTAACCCTAGGCCTAAGCTGCTGTCACCTCACTCCTAACACAATGATTCTTCAAGTGCAGTGTCTGGGTAAGCAGCATCAGCATTACCTGAGAAATTATTATAAATGCTCGTTTTCAGGCCCCATCCTAGACTTGATGAATACAATCTCTGAAGTGGGGGATTCAGCAATTTATGATTTAACACGCCCTCCAGGTGGTTCTAATGTTCATGCCGAACACTCTCTAACACATCTATCCAGCTCAGACTCTACTGAGAACAAGGGTCAGGATTTATTATGGCCTCCATTGAACTCACCTGGTAGGAACCTCAGCCACTTCCATCTCCAGATTCTAGTGGATCAGATGATTAGAGCTTCTGGCTTCTCAGAGAAACCAGGTAACACAACTCCAAAGTGCCCAGGGAGTTAATGCCCTGTATAGGTATGGTGAGGTGATAGTGAGAGTCTACAAACAGCTTAAGTCAGTTAGCTTCATACTTGGAGTTGAGATGAATTTAAGGGTGTATGAGGGTGACTGTGTAGCCTGGTCAAAGTTCATATTGCAGTGTTTATCTGGCCCATCCTTGATGATCAAGAACTTCTGTTAAGGCCACAAAATTCTGGAATGTATTATTATCTTAAATCAAGACTTCCTAAAGATAATCACAGAACTTTGAGTAACTACAACCTTACTGTAGAATGTATAAGGTAAAATTCACCTAGTGATTTAAGTAAGCATGATTATAAACTATACACAAAAATTCCCCCAATATATAGTATGGTTCTGCTGTTAAATTTTTAGTATATTTTCACTAATCAACTGGCAAAAACCTTAGGGAAATATATCTGCCCTACCACTTTTCTCTTGTTCTGGTTTTTAGTCATCCAATGAGTCTCTTATAAGTCCCATCTGTTCCAACTCCCAAGATGACTGTGTTTGAATGGTTCCCTTTCTCATCATAATTGCAGACGTTTCAGTTCTTTATTAGTCATGTTCAAAGTTCATGTTGATAATAGGAAAGCTACATCAACACTATGTGCATAGCTTTCTCCTCTGATTAATTCCTACTGTAAATTTCAATTCAGTTCTGGAACTTGAAGAGGTTTGCTTTCAAATGGCTGCTATCTGTCCCCCAGAGGACTTTCCTCTTGGTGGGTTTACATAGCTTGCTTTCCCTCTTTGTTCTGAATGCTTGCATCTCTGTGAAATCCCTCTGCACTGAGTAACATTGGTTGTTCCTTTGATGGAAAGACATTTTCCAACCTGACATGATTATGAAAGTCCTTTCCCCAGGCCCCTGAATACTGTTTCCTGATAATTCTTATGTGTCACTGTCAAATATCTCTCAGTTTACATAGCCATATGAAGTACTTTTGTTTAGCACTTTATTCATGACTATATAAAATTGACACAGGAGTAATTTCATTAGTATCATAAAAAGATATCTGCAGGAAACATATGTATGAAGAGGATTATGGCCCTTTAGAGAGTGCAGGTGCCAAGATCAAGGCCCAGATTGAGACTGAATGGCATGGACATCGTGAACCTGGTATGCATGATTGGATCAACCTATTTAAAAGAACTGTGATCCCTAGGACTGGAGATCAAATAGTGGAAGATCAGAATGGCCTGGTGGATGATGCAAAGGCCTACTGAAGATGACAGTGACTGATTTGGTGTGTGTGGAGCGCAAGATGGGGAGGAAATTAAGAACATCCAAGTAGAGACCAGTTGGGTAGAACTGACTGAGCAGAGGTCAAATGAGGATTAACAGTTAGTTGATATTGCCATAAACCTCATCAAAATCCTTTGATGATGCTTTGTTATGAATTCCAGAGTTCTCAAACTTTAGGAAATAACTTTTGTTAAAAATTCCTTGTTTGGGCCACAGAGATTTTTATTATCTACAGCCAAGCACAGAAATGTTATCTTTAATAGCCCAAATGATTTTCCCACATTTTCAGAAACACTGACATTAAGGACAAAGTCCAAATTTCCATTCATAAAACTTAGCATCTTCTAGGATTTTTCAAGCCTGTTTGAGCACTTTTTTAATGGAGTAATTCTTAATACCATCGAGTGCGATGAGATTTTCTTTTTGTGTATCGTTGCATTTCCCAACATCATCATTGAGCTTTTAGAACATAAGAACAGCCACTCATTCACTTTTCTGTTCTTTTTCTGAATCATTTATAATAATTTCTCATTCACATCTTCTTCAAGATGGTAAGCAGTTAAAGAAGGGACTGCCACTTACTTCTGATATCCCGGTGCTTAGCACAGTGCTTAGTACAGAGCAAGTTCTAAAAACTCAGCTGTACTATATTTATAAATAAAACGAAGTGAAAGTTATTCTTATCTCTGTAAAAGAACAGATACTGCTAACAAATTAAATATTATCACAAAATTGTACCATATTTTTCTTTCTTCTGATGCCATTGTCTGAATCAGTATCTGAGTAGTGGTGGCCTCATCAATTGAATTGGGAAATGTTCCTTTGTCCTCTGTTTTCTGAAAGTGTGTGTGTGTGTTTTGATAGGTATTACTATTTACTTAAATCTTTGTTTGATAGAATTTATCAGTGAAGTCATCTGGGCTTTAATTTTTCTTTGTGAAAGATTTTAAATTACAAGTTTCTTTACTTGATATAGGTCTATTCCGATTTTCTACAACTTATTCTTAAGTCCGTTTTGATAATTTGTGTCTTTCTAGAAATTTGTCTGCTTCATCTAATCTATTTGGTATAAAGTTTTTTTGTAATATTCTCTTGTAAATATTTTGAAAGCTGTGTGTTCTGTAGTGAAAAACCCTGCTTTGTTTCTAATTTTGGTAATTTATATCATCATTCTTTTTCTTGGTCAGTGTAGGTAAACTTTTATTAATTTTCCTTTTCAAAGAACTAAACTTTGCTCAGTTTTTCATTGGTGTCTGTTTTCTATTTGTTTGATTTGTGCTTTAATCTGTATTATTTTCTTTGACTTACTTTGGCTTTGATTTTCTCTTTTTTCTACCTTTTAAAGAACCAAACATAGATAATAGATTTTAGATCTTTTTTCTGTTTTTAACAGTAGAGTTTACAGCTACAGTTTTCTCTAAGCACTGATTCAACTGCATTCCATACAATTTGTTATGTATTATTTTTATTTAGTGATTGTGTTTATATTTAGTTTGATATTTAAACATTTCTGTTTTTTCTTCGTCTATTAGTAATTTATAATTGGTTTTCAATTTCCAAATAATCGAAGATTTCCCAGTTTTCTTTTTGATGTTGACTCATTATTTTATTCCGTTATAGACAGAGAACATTCTCTGTATAGTTTAAATCCTCTCAAATACAGTGACTTGCCTCATGACCTAGACTATGGTCTACCCTAGAGAATGTTTGATATATGCTTGAAAATAATATGTATTTTATATATCCTGCTGTCAGTGGTGGGGTGTTCTATATATGTCATTTAAGGCAAGTTGGTTGGTGGGGGTATTCAGATTTTCTTTATCCTCACAGATTTTTTGTTTATTTTTTCACAGTAGGTGTTGTAGTTGACTAGTAGTTCAAGAAATATTAATTTGACTGTATTCTCCATAAGAAACCAAAATTGTTATGACTTGAGATATGAACTAAAAGGAAAGGGAATAAAACTTTAATGTTTGTTAAAAGTTAGCAATTGTTAATAGAAAGCTATAAATGAATAAAAATAGTTTTTAAATGAATATTTTTATTGGATTTTGTTAGTAGGAACAACAAAATTACATGAATATACACATTTGCAATTATACTCCAATCAAGATAAAGGAACTTTACTCTTGCATGTGGTAGACATTAAGCTAATAAAATCACAAACATATCAAAATTTATGTAATATGATTAAAACACTGCTGACAGCATAATTAGTATTGTAAAGGGAAATAAATACAGTATTCCTACTCCTCCCACTAACTGATAAGGAAGTTCATTTGTCCAACTCCTTGAATACGGACTGACCTCAAGTCTTAACCTTGACCAGTAAAAGTAATTATAGTTACGCTGTTCTGAGAATCTTGCCAGTGTAGCTTCCCACTCTTGAAATCCTGCAACCATCATGTTCTGAAGAAGCATGGAGAAGCCCACTGAAAAATAAGAGGCCATGGAGAAGAAAAGGGAGGCAACCTAACTCCAAGGCCACTCCCAAATGTGTAAATGGGGCCACCTCGGATGTTCTAACCTAATCAACCTTCTAGCTCAGAGGTCAGCAAACTTTTTATTTAAAAGCCCAGATAGTAAGTAGTTTAGGTTCAGTGGCAATACCACAATGTGAACTAAGTGGCACTTAGTCACAGTGTAAATTAAGTGTCCCTTCTAGGTGCTCCTATAGACCTTCCTCATATCAGTGTCTATTGTGTAATACCAGTGCCCAGTAACTTCCTAAATTTACCAGTAGTCTACAGGGTCCATGGTGTCAGGGATCGCTTTTTTTTTGGTTGATAATTTTACTCCAGTGTCAAGTATACTTTCTGGCATGGAGTAGGCATATGACAAATGTTTGTGAATAAGCGACTTAATGAATTTTTATTCTTTCACATGTTAAAGATGCAGCAGGGTCAAAATGTATTCACATTTTCCTGTCTTATGAAACACTTAAGCAGATATTTAAAAAAAGTAGTTAACTTGGCCTTGAATTAAGTTATGTGGTTACAAACCAAAGACATTTTCTGCCTTCAAAAATGTTATCATGTAGAAGAAGATAACCCTAGAAATAGATATTACTACTATCACTACTGGCAATAACAGTAACCACCACCACCACTACCACAACCACCCAGTAACAATAATGGTTGAAACTAACTACTTTATTGAAAGGACTCTAAATTTGAATTGGTACATATAAGAAATGCCTTCTTGTTCCTTCAAATAAAATCTTTAAACGTACTTTGTTGGATCATACTTTCTGGTCCCTGAGTAGTTTTTTTGGTGGATCCCATAGGTATTAAATATCTCAAGCCAGTTTATATAAAATATTTTCTTTCTAACCTGATTACAAGCATTTCTTTTTTTCCAGAAGTCAGTTTGTCCTTTGACTTTGGGACCTTAAGTGTGTAAGGTAGGTAGGGATGATGGAGTTTCACTCTTGTCGCCCAGGCTGGAGTGCAATGGCACAATCTCGGCTCTCCACAACTCTGCCTCCTGGGTTCAAGCGATTCTCCTGCCTCAGCCTCCCAATTAGACAATTGACATAATGCCCCTGAAACTTTCTTTAGATTATTAGATTACAGGATTACAGGCATGCACCACGATGCCTAATTTTTTTTTTTTTTTTTTTTTTTTTTTAGTAGAGATGGGGTTTCTCCACGTTGGTCAGGCTGGTCTCAAACCCCTGACCTCAGGTGATCCACCCACCTCGGCCTCCCAAAGTGCTGAAATTACAGGTGTGAACCACCGTATGTGGCTCTTTAACTTCTTAGTACCATTCTGCTAGTGGCTCTTCCACGCAGAGACCATGGAGGTTGGGGAGTAAGTGGAAAAAGGTTACAATCTTACAAAAATATTGTCAATGGCCTCAATATGCATGCAAACCCAGGCCTTCTTGGGCATACATCTGTGGGACATTAGAAGCCCTTTATGAAGCTGTCTATACTGCACACTTCCTGACTTGGGTGATGCCCTCTTGAGCTGGTCTTTCACACCTGCTTTCTTCCCCACCATTTCTCCCCATGCCTATCTTGATTATCTGTCACATACTTTTAGAGACTCATCACTCTATCAGAGAGGCTATTGACAGAATTCAAGATGGCTCAAATTCACCTCCCTTAAGTGATATATATATTTGCCAACAAATGCTGAAAGTGTAGCTCCCATTAATGTCTTTTCTTTTTATGCTGCTATTCCTGGCTACTCAGGTTTTGGCCTTTAGAATTCTGAAGGCCATGAGAAAGAAAGTATTTCATTATTCATGTCTGCCTACAAACTTGAGGCAACACACATTATTTTTCCCAAGAACTTTGTCATAAGGCTTCATGCAAATTGCCTGGCAGCAATGGAAATCATTTTTCAACAATTTAGAAAATGTCTGGCTGGAGAAAGAGAGATAGATGCCAGGCTCCCCTTTTGTAGGCATCCCAATCTCTACATGTAGCTATCTTTGTGCTTCTCATCATTTAGTTTTTGGAAGTGAGGAATAAGAAGTAGAATGTTAGAGATTCATGCATCAATTAGGTGAAAAAAAATTGAGAGAGAAGAATCTAGGAGGACTTCAGGTTTTTATGTTGATGTTACTGGGTGGCAGTATTCACCAAAAGAGTAACATACAAATATCAGCAGGTATTTGGTAAAGATAATAAATTTAATTTTGATCTAAGTGACAGTGGCAGGAGGGATTTAAATTTTTCCTCTCTAGGGATAAGTATGTCACATTTCGAAAGTGCATCAAAGAACAAGCAGAAATTTGACTGATAGCCAACAGTTTGCATGTGCTTAATTAGAGTGGAAAAGTGGAAGAGAAAACCTTTACTCAATATGATGAGGTAAGGAAGGGCCAGCTACTTAGTAAAATGTTGGCTATTGGTATGGGTGAAATTAAACCACTTTGAAAATGAAATTCAACTTGTGCTAACCAGGTTGTTAGCTTTTAGATCATTTTGATGAATTTCTGATGAATTGGAACATGCTCATAAAGACAATAACATATATGCCCCTCAAACTTTCTTTCGAAATCCTACCCTAAGATTGGCTAGATAGGACACAATTCCCCAAAGAGAGCCATCTCTTGACATTCTTTGATCATCCCTGATGTTTTAACTTATTGATTAATGAATTAAGCATGGGTGAGAGTTTAATTACTGTTCTATTTAAAAAATCTAAATATCTCAAAACATAATCACTCAATGGTAATAGCAAAAGATCTATTGAATATTTAAGATGCATTTAAACTTGATCGACATACATCCTCTGAAAAGAATGCATTAATATAGATGTCTTTGTTTCCATAATTTATAACCACACTTCCTCAAAACAATATCCAAGAACCAAGTAAAATTTTAAGAGCAATTTGAGAAATCGTCATCATAGCTACCATTTAATGAGGGCCTACTGTTTGTCAGCAGTGTTACATTCCCAAATCTTGGATACAAATATGCAAAGTAGGAATTACAATTATCATTTTATTAACAGGAAAGCAAAGTCTTAGAGATCCTAAATAATATTCCTAACTTCACATGATCAGTCATTGAATTTGAACCCTGATATGTTGGAGCCCCACATTTATGTTCTTCCTACTCACCTTTCCAATCAATAATTCAGTATACAGATTAAAGTTTGGTCAAAGATTAAAAAATAATTCTTAGTTGCTATTTTATCTTCTTGGGAAGAAATTAGTATATATGCTCATGTTGTTGGTGGTTCTTCTTCTCATTAACTCACTGAGTGTGCTGTTTGCAGTTGCTCTTGTTGAAGTTCATGGTGCCTCATGAATGGCCACTAATTTTAAATGGTCTTAAAATCAACTAGAACATTGAAAAATATTGTCACAGTCAGGTAGAATGGAATTAAATAGGGGTTTTCACTCCTAAATTAGAGATTCTGACTACAATTTGCACCAGGTGTCATTATTTCTAAAATTTCAGTCAACATAAATTTATTAGGCAATTGACTAAACTATGAGTATACAAATGTTATATGAAGAGAAAAAAGCTAACTGTGGTCCAAAAACCACATGAAGTGTTCTGCAGTGTCAATGTGTGTACACCTTGCTAAGGGAACAGAGAAGAGAAAGAACCACACATCTGGACCTGACATGTGCTTAGAAGACAAACTTGATGTTAGACTTGAAGGTTACTTAAAATAGAAGGTATGATAGGCATTACTAATATAAAAACAATGGCCAAAGAATGAAGGTCTGAGAAAGAAGCTTCATATACTGATACATCAGTAGTTTTCATTATTTAAGAGAGGAAAAAAGGAAAGCATCATGAAATTTTAGAGTTGGCGGATATAGTAGAATTCATTTAGTACAATTTTCCCATGTGATTCAAGAATTCTTACTGCAAGAGTCCTAGCAAATTACTCCAAGCAACCTTCTCCCTGTTTATTTTTCGTGTAACTAATGTTGCCGATACTCTAAAAAAGAAAGAGACCCAAATATGAAAAGAGAAACTCCAGTCTCAGAATATATTGCTCAAGGGCTGTGCCTATTTTTCTGGATTCCCCATGGTACATAGAACTTTGCTTGGGGAAGAGTAGATATTCAATACATAGGAGCTGACTGCCAGACTGGCACCCTGGAAGCAGTTTAACATGAAAAGCAGCATTCCAGTGACTATGTGGAAATTGAGTCTTGCTCATTTTTGTGACAGCTACTGGAGCTGAAGAGCATGCTAACTGAATTGCACAAGCAGGAGAAGGCAGTCAGGACCCTTTGCAGCTTCGTGTATTATGAGGAAAAGCCACAGGCTTTTTGTAAGGGTGGGTGTGCAATAATTGGCTTTTAGTGGAAATTACTCATAGAACTTTTTTATGTCATGGTAAAGAATAATGTTAAGTGGGTAAGTACTGAAGGTACAAGACATAACCAGCCAATTATATGTAAAAAAAAAGTCTCACTTTACATGCACTGAAATGCTGGCAAGTAGCTTAGAAGTATAGAAATTTTAGAGCTAAAATGATCTTTATAAAGCACTTCAAACCCTTTTTTCTTATTGGTGAGAAAACTATAGATCAGAATATTTTCTTCTTCCCTAAAGTTTTCCCAAGTGTGAGTTCACTTCATTAATTTTACTAACCAGCAGGCAATCCTTCAAACTTGATCAAGCAGATAGGTCTGACCCATAACACAGAATTATTCCCAAACTAGTGCTTCCATGAATGCAGAAAAGTCCATTGTTCCTTGTTAAAACAATAGAGGAGAATAAACTTTGAAGGGCTCTCACGTTACCTGTTTCTTGAATATTTGCCTATAAAAGCATATATGTTCTACTTAACAGATATAATTGGTCTAACTCATCCTGTATGTTTCTAATCAGAGGACTTAGGCATTTTGAGGATGATACTAACATTTTTAAAGAGTGATTAAGAAAAGAAATTATAGAGCTGTTACTAATGACTCCATTAACAGGTCTTAATAAGTATTTAATACAAAGCTATTTTCGTTTTTGTTCCTTCAAGAATCTGTGTCTCAAAATCAACAAGTAGAATGGAGACCTGAATAAGATCAGTGAATTATATGGATGTCAGTATCCTTATTGTCATAATATTCTTTAATTCCGCAAAATATTATCATCAGAGGAAACTGGGCAAAGTGAGCAAAGGATCTCTGTATTATTCCTTACAACAGTATGTGAATCTGTAATTGCTTTTCTCTATATGAATTAATAAAAGTATGGATTTTGTTTCATAAAAAATAAGGTATTACCACATATGTTTGAATATAATACTATCATGAACTGGAGTGCAGTGGTAAAATTTCGGCTCATTGAAACCTCCACCTTCCAGGTTCAAGTGATTCTCCTGCCTCAGCTTCCCAAGTAGCTGGGACTACAGGTGTGCACCAACACGCCCAGCTAATTTTTATATTTTTTGGAGACACGGGGTTTCTCCATATTGGTCAGACTCGTCTCAAACTCCTAATCTCAGGTGATCCACCTGCCTTGGCCTCCCAAAGTGCTGGGATTATTGGCATGAGACACTGCACCTGGCCCATTTCTTTTTTTAAAATCTCACATTTCAAAAAAAAAAATTATTCAAACTTTTACAGGCAGTTTTGATAGCAATTTAAAAAATAATTTTTAGGGCCCTTTTTTTGATTCATCTAAAAGTTTTATAGGCTAAGAATACTGTTTTCACTTTAAGTTGAGATAACAATGGTATGCTACAATAATCCACCTGCATAACAGTCACATGATTGTTTTTTCACTGTTTCTGTGGGTAGATACTCATGGCTTCCCTAAAGTAACTGCTTATTATAATGGCTTTTGAAATGATTGTTCAAAGGCTTCTTTACAATGACATCCAATGATGGTGGTATCACATCTCTAGTTATGATTACTAAATGTGCAAAAGTTCTTGGTTCTTTTTTTTTTCTGTAACTGATTCTGCAAGGTAACCTCTACAAACATTATAACTACCATTAATTGATGTTATTTTATGGTAATGTATCCTCCCAAACAGTTTGGTTCTTTATAATAAAGCAATTGAGAAAGTTTCTCCAACTAAACTACAACTTCATAAAGACTTAAATAAAGACACTTTCTTTGCTGAGTCACAGAGGAAGTACAATCATAAGTATGGGTATTTCTACCATATGTTTAGGCATATGGTAGAAATATGGTAAATAAACACATGGTAGAAATACCCATACTTACGATTATACCTTCTCTCTGTCTTTTCTGTTTCTTCCACACTCCTCCTTTGGGATCCTTTTTACAAAGAAAAGTAAAAAACATAATGCCCTTCACTTTCTGTGTCTTTAGAATAGTTCCATATTTTTACAGAGAAGTCTAGGACTCTTCACAATGCATGATAGATAACATCTCTGGAGACCAGTCAGTCATGTTCAGAGAGTTGGAAGAGTTGCACCTGACTAGGCTTCCTTGTGCATTTGGCAGAGGAACGGCCAGAGTCAACCACAGCCATGCAGCACAACGAGGGCCTGGCTTATGTACAGTTCTTGGAAGAACTGTTTTCAGCATAAAACTTGTACAGAATCGGTCCATTAACAGATGTTTATTGAGCATATACTGGGAATGATTCAAAGCATTTCTAAGTATCTTAACCCTTTGTGCTGAGCCTGTTTGCTCCTCTTCATGTTCCTCAGTGTTGACAAGAGCTCCTTCCATCACTTTTTAAAGGATGTTAAAAACGTATAAAATAGGCATTCATCTCAATGATTGGGTGTACTAGGACTCAGCTCCAAATCCGAAGTATGCATCACACTTTTTTGCGGGGGCCAACTCTCAATGTGATGGGTTAGTCGTTATATTGTAAACGTAGTGGAATCAATACACAAATTGCTATTCTTTTTGATAGGTGACTTTTCTTGATTAACACATGGTTCCAGTACAAGTCCACGGTTAACACTGTCAAAATCAAACATTATTATATGTCTATAATTTGGAAAACTCTAATGATGATTAATTTTGGAAGGGATTGGGACGTTGGTCCTTAAAAATGTATGCCTTCTGTTTTATCTCCATATACAGGTGAGCCATAAATCACCATTGCCAAAATATATGATTATATTGCTGAGATGTTATGGCATTTTGCTCTTCTGCAATACAAATTTTGCATATGTTTTCTTCCATAAGTACTCATTGCTTCATGCATAAAACACACAATTCAATATTTCATAGAACTATTAATGGTCCATTTTTAGAATTATGCAGATTTAGTTGCATATACAGAATAAAAGCAAATTTTTTCACTAAGTCATAGAACCGGTAAATTGCTTCATAATGTTTCCTTGCTAGGATAATTTCCTTTGAATTGGTAACTTATTTTTAAGGCTTCTTGTAAAAGTAAAGTTGTGAGTCAAAATGGTTCATACAAATTAGATTTGTTTGTTTTGCATATTTTGAATTATGTTAGAAATAGCCTTATATTATTCTCTTCTAGTCTTCTGTTATATGATAAAAATAATAACGGTTATAATTCAATAGAGCAATACAAATTGAATGCAATTCCCAAATAGCACATGACAACCTTGTCTCATATCAATTTTCTCTTATGTGCTAAAAAGTGACTAAATTAAAAAAGTTTTAGGATTAAAGGACATGTAATTAAAAACTATACTTTTTTGAGGAATGATGTCAACAGATGAAAATCATGCAGCAGAGAAATGAATGTTAAGTGGACATACTGAAAATTGTATTCATTCAACACTGATCACACAAGGCCCATTAAAAACTCAGCTGATTAGCCTCAAGGAGAAGCTTGAGGTTTTAAACTCAGCACTGAGGAAATGATTGCCAGGCTTAAACAAAAACCTTTGCCAGCACCCTGGTTGCCTGAGGACAAGTTCAGAGTCCTGTGGCATTGACAATTGGGCCCCAGTGTGTTCCAGTCTTCAGCACAGTGTGGTAATTGTGAGTGAGATAGATAGACCTGGTTCAATTTGTGTGGAGCCCAGGCACTGCACTAAGAAATAATTTCTTATTCCTCTGAATTCCTGTAACAATAGTCCTGGTGTTTCTGTTTCAGTGACCTAACATTTTACCTTGAATTAGGGTATTCAAGTTTGTATCTTGTTTCTTCTCCTGGACAGACTGTATAGGCTTTGAAGGGTAAGAATAGTGTCTTATTTACTTTTGCGACTCCCAATACCATTTAGTTCAGTATGTAAGCAATACACGTGGACTGAAAGAATCCAAGAAAAGAAATAAAAGTGTCTTTTGGGAATTAAGCAACAGGAACAATAAAATCCATCAATCAACCAAGCAGAGAATACTTATAAAGTTTTATTGGCTATAGAAGTTATAGAAAACTATGGAGTTCATAAATACCTATTAGAATTTATTCAATTCTACCATGACTAGCCTACCTGGGGTGTATAGAACAGTAACCCAATAGGTTAAGAAGACAGTTTTTTTCCTCTTTTTTTCTTCTTCATCTTTTAAACCAATTACTATTACTAGTAAAAAATAATAATAATAATTTACTCCAAATGACTTAACTAAGCAAGTTAATGTCTGACACTTTGGGAACTGATGACTAGACCACTACTTCCTAATCATGTCTTATGGTCACAATCAGCTAAAGCTGACTACTCAAAGTGTGATCTTTTAAACAGTGGTTTTCATATTCCCTGGGAGCTTGCCAGAAATGCAGACTTTAGGTGCCACTGAGGATACACTGAGTCAGAAGCTACACTCTAACAAGTTCCCTAGGTGATTAGTTTGAGCATTAAAATTCGAGAAGGACTGATCTTGGACATTTGTTCAAAGTATGGGTTGTCAGGCCCTCTACTGTAGATTTTAATGCACTAGGCAGTTTCTGCAAATCCATTATTTTAGTACCAGTGATTTTTTTTTAAATTATAGGGCACAGTTGCAAAATAGCAAACTGGTCCATTCAGGGATAGAATGTTTTAAATAATGACATTACAAGTTTACTTCTCCTTACACAGTTCCAACGTCATATAGGTGGAAGGGAAGAAACCAAGAAAAGGAACAATATCTACTATAGAACATTTAGGCCCATGTTGGTAATCTGCAATTGGGATGTTTGATGTTTCTGAAGTGCAACCCTCTAATTAGGAGAGAAACTTTTTTTTTTTTTTTAGCTTTAGCTCTTTTTGATGAAGATATGCTAACATTATATTTTATGCTTTTTTTTTTTTTACTTTGTCAACATAATTCATTTTGTAAGGATGATGTCATCAGTTTTATGTGCATATTTGTTATAAAACAGAGTACTCTGGGGCATCTCAGGTATGTACTGATGTCCATTTACATAAGGAATGATCCAAACAGATGGACAGAAAGTATATTGTACCTACATGAAATGTGTGTGTAATTTAATATATGCATATATATATTCACAAATAAAAATGCATGTATGCATTTTGATGTGTGTGCTTGTAAATGGATATCAATACAAAATATCTAACACGGTTTACTAATGTGATTGCTTAATCAAAATCCTTGGAGAAAGAAATGGCTTTAAATCAGCTTTTTCTTTTCCCTTTCAGGATTTATAATCATTTTAAAGCTATAATGATAAATTTACTTAAACCTATTGCCAAAATAATGAAGGACAGATCTGAGTCAAATACATTGTAAATTTGCTTTCAGCACTTGCCACAATGAAAAGAATTTCTTTCAAAGCAATACAATATCACCAAGGTGGATGATAAGTTCTGGTGAATCAGCGGCCTTCCTGGGAAAGTTGTTTGGAACTAAAAAGCAGTGAGCACAGAAAATATGCTAGAAGTTTTCCTCCTGTAAAAATAATGAACTGACAAAGTATTTGCTGAGATCGAATGTTTTTAAACTCCAAAACAAAGGCTCTATAAGAACAATGCCAAAGAGTGACCATAAGGAAACATTCTCCTTCCTCCGCGAAGCTTCTGTGTACTCACAGCTGTCATATTTCCCCAAAGGTAGCCTCCTAGTGATGTTAGGAGTGCTCTGTTTCAGTTTATGGTTTTGAATACTGATGATTTAGGGCTACTATGGAAGTTTGCCTCAAACTTTCCTACTTTCTGTGATTCACTTCTCTTATCTACATGCATACTGCATAGTACATTCACTATTTACTCATAAACATGCTTTCATTATTCTGTAACCTTTTTTCTGTATCTGAATCTTAATACTTCAGTTCCTTTGAGTGGGGACTATATCATTTAAATCCCATATACACTACTTACATAGTATTAGGTGCTCAATACACTTTGCCTAGATGTAATGAGGTGGGAATATGCTACTTGGCAGTTTAAAATTGATTCCACAAAGATTTATTCAGTATTTATATAATTTGGACCACCCTAAGTGGTAGGGAGAGAAGATAGACGTGCTCCTGTCTCTTAGAGAGCTTAATGTGAATGGCGGAGATGGGCAAGTAAGAAGACCACAGAGTGACATATACTTTGATGGAAGAAGGAGAGTTCTTATCGACAACTCAGGATGGGGAATGGATGAAAACTTCCACAAGTGCTCTAAGAGGGAGTCTTTAAAATAGCGGGAGACAGAGACTAGAATAGAAAATGCTGTGGATGGATCCCAGGCAGAAGGAAGAGCGTGTACAAGTTTCCTGCACTGAGAGAACATGGGAAGTTTAAAGACATAGAAGGAAGTCGATGTGGTGAGAGTATGTGTCCTAGAGGTAATAACAACTGACATTTGTAAACTTTGCAACCACATTCTCACGCCTTATCTAGCTTACTACTCACGACAATCTCAGCTGACATATAAGTAAGGGTAATAGAGATGAAATAAGTTCCTTGAGCAAAATTACAATTGAACCTCAACTTTCTCATGCTGAATTTCATTCTATTGTTATCTTACGTATTCTAATATATTGGCCTTGATAGCATATAAATAATGTATATACCATTCAATGTATATGAAATCATCAATCAGCAGTTTCCGCTTCCTCTTTTTTATTTAAAGAAAAACTGTTTCTAGGGACTTTGAGACACAAACTTCAGGAAAGATACCTGGAGAAGTTAATTAACTTGGAATTGATAATAGTTAAAATCCAATGATAAAAATATGCATTATTGGGCCATAAATCTCACAGAAAGGTATAGATTTAATGGGTATCAGGAAAGACCAGCATTTTAGTAATTATTTGTGGGGGCAGAATCTTATCCTAATTCTAATTTTATAGACTTATGAGTTATACAGTTTTATTTGGCAAGTGGTTTTGCAGTATGTCTTCAGCTTTTTATCACAGACTGGCATTTAAAATCTAAATAGATAAACCTAAACTTTAAAAACTTTAATCTTCATGCTTTAAAAAAATAAGAGCTTAAGATAGTGAGGCCTAGTGAAAAATATATTAGCTTTGAAACCCATCTGCTCACTTACAAGGAAATCCCCTCTTTGAGCATCAGTTTCCTTATCTATAACATAATATACCTTCTAAAGTTACTTTGAGAATTAAATAAGTAGTAACTATTTTATATTCATCTAAAATCTAGTTAGTAATAAAATTTTGAATTTATTCAGTTCTTACTGAAGTACCTATATCTCCTTAAATTTGAAAGAATGAGAAGACTGGACATGAAGGTACTTTTTGAAATATGAATTATTATACAAATGTATCTAGAACACAGCCTGGTAAATGGAAGATACTAAAAAAGTTATTAGGTGAATGATTTTACCATTAATAGAAAAGCAGACCAAAGATGTAGGAATTCATAACATTAATTGGGGAAGAAAGCAAGCCAGGGAAAGAGTGGTATGGATTCAAAAAGATGTCTTATCTAATTCTCATAGGAAAAATCACCTTGAATGTGACAATAAAACAAAAGCAGGACATGTGTTTGCAATGTCATACCTGAGCATTGTTTAACAAGCCCACCCAAGGATTATTTAATTTCCTAGGAGAATGTAGCCTTGTTTAATTACTACTGATTGATTGCTATTGATTATGGCCAAGGCTCTATGAAGTTGACCTGTTAACTTGTAGATTTTTGTCTCACAGAGAAGCAATTTTCTACTACAGATGCAAATGACTAGATAACCCCAATGGTTATAGTTTTATTGTCCTGTAGAACATTAACCCATCTCTTCTCTAACGTAGCAGACCTATTTCAGCAGATCTTTTCTGACAGTATATATAAATCTCTGTTTCTCAAATGCTTTTTGAACCAGTTTTATCGTCCTCCTGGTTCCCTTACTTGTGAAATAAATAAATCTTTGACATATATATTATATATTTGTAAAATGCTTTTAGCTGTTTGAAAATTAAGCTTGACAATTAAAATTTAAGTACTATTGAGAGTTTCCACAACAATGTAGGAAAAAAAGACAAAGACACTCTTAAAAGTTCAACTATTAAACACTATCCTACATGAACAGGGTGAGTAAAGACATAAGGTCGTGTGCAGTGGTTCACACCTGTTATCCCAATACTTTGGGAGGCTGAGGAGGGCAGATCACATGAGGCCAGGAATTCAAGACCAGCCTGGCCAACATAGTGAAACCTTATCTTTACTAAAAATGCAAAAATTAGCCAAGGGTAGTAGCATGTGCCTGCAATCCCAGCTACTCAGGAGGCTGAGGCAGGAGAATCGCTTGAACCTCAGCCTGTTGGAGTTGGAGGTTGCAGAGAGCCAAGATCTCACTACTGCACTCCAGCCTGGGCAACAACAGAGTGAAACTCTTGTTTCAAAAAAAAAAAAAAAAAAAAAGACATGAAACATTGCCTTGTTGGTGAGACTTGTTGTTTGGCCTTATATATGTAGCAGAATGAGGAAAGAAAATGTTTTATTAAAAGAAAAAGGTAACAAATCACATTATTACTTTGATATAGTAATACAAATGAGACAAATTGAAAGATGAATTATTGCTTAAAGCAACATAAATATTCTTGTAAGCATGTGTAATGAGATGCACTGTGGAGAATTTCTCTTTCCTTCTTTTCTTTTGTTTTTTTTTTTCTTTTCCCATTGGTTTCATTTGCTCTAGGGAGAGATGCCAGAAAATTCTTTCCTGAAGAGAGTCAGGGGATGCTAGATGGTAGAGAATCTTTGAAGCATTTAAAATTACTGTTAGGAGGGTGATCAAGAAACCTCATTTTTCAAGGAAGGGTCAGTAATCTTACATTTTAGATATGTAAGGTTTGAAAGGAGAAGCCCAGGAGGAGACTGGAAGAAGGAAGATATATGGGGTTCTGGGCTCTGAATTTGTGGTTATGCGATTACTTTGCTCACCTGGAACAAGAATTCTGCAGTAAGCTGCAGCCTGGGCTGGGGCGACACCTGGAAACGTGGTGGACCTCTATGGGTGGTTTTGTGTCAGAACCCATGGTGCCAACAGGAATCTCTCTAGGAACCAAAGCTGCACTTTGTTCCTGCCTCCACCTTGCAGAGCAAGTGCTACTCTGTGGACAGTGCTCCCCCTTGTGTTTTTATCAGAAGATGCACATTAATTCCTCTAACTCCTCTGGGATTTTTTTTTTTTTTTTTTTGAGATGAGCCTGGGCAACACAGTGAGACTCCATCTCTACAAAAAATGTTTAAAAAATTAGCTGGGCATGGTGGCACACAACTGTAGTCCCAGTTAGGAGGCTGAGGTGGAAGGATAGCTTGAGCCTGGGAGGTTGAGGTTGCAGTGAGCCATGATCATACCACTGCACTCTCGCATGGGTGACAGAGTCAGATCCTGTCTCAGAAAAAATAGAGAAACATGAAAAACAAAAGCAACTCATTCAAGGTACTATTATAGACAATTCAAAGTACGTTTTAGAGTTTCTTTGTATGTATGTCAATAGGCCTAAAAATATATAGCATTATCCATTTGTTTAAATAAACAGGCTTATCCTTTATCCATGTTGATAAAAGTAGTTCTGCATCATGATTTTTAACTGCTTCAAGACTCCTTTGTATGATATGTCATTATTTAAATAATCTTATTGTTTGACATTTCACACAATTCTTATTTTTCTTCCTTTAAAAATACTGTAAGTAAATACTATTAAGATTTTTATGCATATTTATTTGGTAATTTTTCTGTTTATTTCCTTAGGATAAATTCTAGAAGTAGGTTAAATTGTATCAATTTAAATTATCCCATTTTCTCAAGGTTATAAGTGAATAAAACAGCTAACAAGCCTGGAGAATAGAGATTTTATTATGATAACATTGAATAATGTAAAATAAATTGTATTGCAGAATAGAAGAATGACTTTTGTACATAAAGTTTGAACATCTGCTATTCATGTAGTTCCATTATATTCTAGTACAAATTGATTTTATTAATTTAAATCTCACTTTCATCCTTTCCTTGGGAGTAATATGTGCATCCTGAGACTAACAGGCAATGAGATTTTTGCACAGGAAGTGAAAATGAGCTGCAAAAGATGATTTTACTCTATTTTGAAAAAGAGAAGTTACAAATGTAGCTAAGAGCAAGTTATATGCTATGGGTCCTCTAGGTCACCTCTTTGGGTCTTTGCTTGTCAAAGGATGAGGCTGAAAAGATGATTGATTTTCTTCTGGCTGTAACATTCTACTAGTCTTTAGTGCTCAGCATTAAATAAAATGATGTTTTGATGTTGAAAATACTGCTTTACATTATTTAAGCATCCTCTTTATTTCCAAAAAGACCTGGAGTAACTTACAATAAAAACTTAATATAATAAGGCCAAGAATTACTATATAATAAAAGTCAAGCCACTCAAACTCTGTATCTCCGTTTTATTGGTGGAAAGGGAATCTAAAAAAACCATAATACACAGCTGTCAAGTAGATGATATGGAGTAATGTATATAAACTTTCCCGCATAGTTCATGGTCTGTAGTTCCCATCTCTATCCTCCCACGTAAAAGAGGAAAGACGGAAATATTGTAACAAAACTCTGAGTGAACAACATTGCAATCATTAAGCACAAAAATAGGCCCAGGCTTCCTAGCATTAGAGCAGAGTGAGAAATATGGTGATAGATGTAGTTGGTGCTGCCCGGTAGCAAAATAAAAAAAGAGAGATATTTTTCTGACCGTAAGTCACCTCTGAATCTCACCACAAGAATCTTTATAAATAACATTGCATAACCTGATGCATATGTTTAATAACAATTCTATTAAAATATTTTTATCTATATAGAAGATTGATTACAGATCTTTAAATTCAAAGTATAATATCTTCTGTAAGTACTGGAAAATTATTACAGATATATTTATCTAATATTTTGATACCTCCTGTAACCAGTAAGTCCTGGCAAATTTTCTAAACCTAAATTTAACAAATTTAAAAATAAATTCTTATGAGTAAAGAACTTCAAACATGTTGATAATCTACGACCTACTAATTTAGCTCCTAAGAAGCTAGTCTAAGGTTAAATCAAATACAAAATACAGAGAAAGGCTTAAGTCTTTAAAATATTTACTGCAGCATCGTTTTTAACAGCTAAACATTACGCATGACCTAAACAAACCAAAGTCCAATAATGGATAGCAAATAAATGCTGATACATAGAGCTGACATACATTTGTCAGAATTTTCTTCTTTTTGAGGCTCAAATAATCCATTGCATGTATATACTACATTTTATGTGTCCATTCATCCATTAATGGACACTTGAGTTACCTCTGGGCTTTTGGCTATTGTGAATAATGCTGCTGTGAACACCGGTGTACAGCCTCTCTTTGAAACCCTGCTTTTAATTCTTTTGGGCATATAACTAGAAGTGGAGTTGCTAGATTATATGGTAATTTTTACATTTTTGAGGACCTATTATATTGGATTTCATAGAGGCTGTACCATTTTACATTCCCACCAATAGTGTACAAGGGTTTCAATTTCTCTACATCCTCATCATCCTTTGTTATGTTCTGTTTTATTCATAGTGAACACCTTAATGGGTGTGAAGTAGTAACTCATGGTGGTTTTGATGTGCATTTTCCTAATAATATGTTGAGCATCTCTTGATGTACTTCTTGACCATTTGTACATTTTCTTTGGAGAAAAGTCTGTTCAAGTCCTTTGTCCATTTTTAAACTCTTCGTTTTTGAGTTGTAGGAGCTCTTAATTTATTTGGTGATTTGCAGATATGTGATTTATAAATATTGTTGATGAAAAAATTTTAAATTTTGATGTAGTCCAATTTATCTAGTTATACTTTTATTGTTACCTAACATAATTCATGATATGGTGCAATGATAATTATAAAAATGTATAACATGAATAGGATCATGTTAACTGAAAAAGCATAAAAAAACTGTAAATAAGAAATCCCTAATTTAAAACATCAGAAACTACTGAATTGTTTTAAGTTCCACAATTGTAAACTGAATCTTTATTTCTGAAATAGACAGTGCTGATGTTATGTACACTGTACTTAGTTTCTAAAAGTTCATTTCACACTATTTAAATAGAATAGTTGATCAGAAAACAAGTGGAACATAAATATATGCTTTTTAAAGAAAGTTTTAATCATATACCACCAAGTATTTAAGTTACAAGGCACAATACATTTATTTATATAACAATATATTATCCAACATATATTGGACAGTAATATTCATAACTTTTTTGCACAAGTTATTTGAGACTTCTTAAAATGCTAGGAAGTTTCTATTAAAGATGGCTATTTTCCCATTTATTCTACTTATTTGTATTTCTACTTATTCTTATTTGTAGCAATACAGGCATGCTTCATCATGTCAAGAAACTTTATACTACATTCAAATTTTACCTCATACATTTATTCATTCACCTATTTCATTATTTTCAAATGTTTGTTGTGGATATGATGGTGAATGAGAAATATAATGTGTCTGTCCTCATGGAGCTTACATTTTATTAGGGGAAGATAGATATTATTGATGGCATACGTAAGCAAATCTGACAATGTCAGAGAAGGCGTTTCTATGAGGGCAATAAAGTAGGAATAGCAACAGAGAAAAGGAGAACTATTCTCCTGAATGCTGGCATTGCTTATTTTACTTGCATCTATATCTTGGAAAATACTGAAAAGTTTTAGCTAAAGTTTAGTTTTTTAAAAAGAATCTTCAACAGTTCCTTGCCTTTCTGTTTCAATAAGAATTTCAGTGCTAAGATTTTTGATATAATTCAAACCATAAAAGCAATTGCTAGTTCTAGGATATGTATAATGTCACAGTTTCAGTGATACTTAATATAGCATAAGGTTAAAGGTTTCAAGATCTTGACCAAATTTAGGGCAGAGATTTTTCCAAATTTCTTTATGATTGAGCTAGGTGGAATATGGTACTAGGCTTGCCAAGTTCTCTTGTTTGGCTAAAAACTTTTGTGGTATTAATATCACCAAGCTTGTTTAAACTGTCTAGTGTAGAGGTATAGAAATTTACATTGTCTGATTCTAGAACAACAGAATAAAAAGTTTTCCTATTTTCTACATTAACACAACAGCTTTCTTATTATCATTGGTTCTATGGGCCTAGCACTATTCATTGGCTTCAAGCATCTCTTCGCTTTGACTTGGAAGAGAACATACACTGTGGAATGGGACCATTTTATCTCATAGAAAAGTAAATTCAGGATCATTTATTCTTGATTCTTGTTGACTCAAATCATCAAGCATTTATTTCCCAAATAAAAGATTTCATTGACTTTTTTTGGTTTTTAATTTTATGGACCACGCATGTGTTGTCCATTTCAAGTACAGCTAAGCAAAGGAAATTCACAAATTGAAGAATTACAAAATTAAAAAGTAATTATGAAATAAATGCTTGCATTATATATATGTGACTGTAGAAGAGCTTATGTGTCCCAATATGGAGTGCATACTTAAGTAGCAATCTTTTGGCAACGGTATATGTGAGTTTTGGTGAGTACTGCAGTTTTAAGCTAAAAATAAAAGGGTTATAAATATAGGGATCACATATCAAGCTGTTTTAAGGCAGATCTTTTTTTAATATGATCTAAACTTTAGGTTAAAAGAATCTGCACCCATAACAAAATACTTACAGTCTCAGATTCCTAGGAGAATAAGTGATATGTTTTGGTTCTCTGACCCCACCCACTCAGACAGCTTCTTAAAGAGAGCAGAAACTTACTCATTAGAAAGGGAGGTCGGGGGGTAGGGGAGGGGATAGCAGGGGGTGGGAGGATTGGAGAGGGGAAACATTAGGAGAAATACCTAATGTAGATGATGCGGGGATGGATGCAGCAAACCACCATGGCATGTGCATACCTGTGTAACGAACCTGCATGCTCTGCCCGTGCACCCAATTACTTAAATAATAATAAAATTTTTTAAGAAGCAAGTGCCATGAAGTAGCAAATTTGGAAGGTGCAGATTAGGAAGAAATATCCTTGGGTCCTGAATGCTATGGAAAACTAGGTAAAACTAGAAATTACTATTATTGTTGGGAAAACTAGGGATATATTTGGGAAAACTAAGAATAGGGAGAAGGGGTGAAATTCTATTTGGTCTTTCTCAATTTGAATTTAAGTGATTCATGCATTACTTGTATTGAAAGGAGAGGACACATGGGAAAAGAGAGGTGCAGCCATGAAGTGACCTACCCAAGATCATACAGCTAGCTTGACAGAGCTAATTCCTCCATTGTGTCCCCTTCTCTAGCTGCAGGGAAGACTTCAGCCTAGGTAGCATAGCCTCAATCTCTCACTCTTTCATTTTTCAGCCTGAGTAATGAGGAGGGTGGAGGTGGAAATGGCTTTATCTGGACATGAATGTTGTTTTCACTGCCACTATACAAGTGAGTTATTTTCATTCCTTCCTGATGTCTTTGATTTTTAAATGTAAAATGAATTGCACTTTGAACTCCTTTATATTTTGGCTTTAATTTCTGCTACCGCTAGTATGTACAAATTGGAATCATTCTCAGAGCATCCAAAGCTCTCCTTTCTATCAAATAGAGAAAGGCTGACAGGCAGTTTAAATGTATTTTTTTTCCTTTTTCTTTTATGAGCATCTCGTTGCACTACAGGTCAATTGTCAGAAATGTTTATTTAGCCGAGGTTGTCTTTCTGAGCTGACTGAGACAAAAAGTGGTTGATTGAAAAGTCAGTGTACATGGGTTCACCACTCTGCAATCAACGGGACAATCAAAGGTGCTGGAGTGGTTTTTTTTTTTCCAGGTTCAGGTTGCACTGCATCATTTTGTACATATGATGCTCAGCATTTGAAGTTTAAATATTGTTGGGATTAAAAGGCCACATAAACACGACCTGAACTCTGATTGACAACAAATTGGAATGGCATGTCTAAAGATTTTAGAGTCAGCCTTGAGTTTTGCGGCTTTAAAAATTTGTAGGTTTGCAAGTGTAAATAAAACTTGGAGTCTCACTTGAAACCCTGATGAATGAATGCATATATGCATAACTGTACACATTTCATTGTAGCAAACTGCTAAGGAAAACCGACACTGCCTTGTGCTTAGAGAAGGTAAAGGTGAAACACATGTGCATTGCAAGTCACCATTAAAATTCAGGAGCAGAACATAATTTTTTCTGATTGTTAGTTGGAGATTGGTTGGTTGAGGTTTCTGGTCTGCGTACAGACTTGTTATCTGAGGGTACGGTGCAGTAAAACTCATTTAGTCATCACCATCATCACCAAAATCACCATTGCCATTCTAACACTAAATACCCATTGTTTATTTGAGAACCTGCTATGTATGGGCATAGCACAAACAGCATGAATTGGTAGAAAGAGCTTATTTTTCTTTAAATTATCGTGGCTGTGCAATTGGCTAAGTTGTAATTTGCAAGTGACCTCCTCCCACTAAACCATATGCACACATACGTGGCCATTTAACAGCAGTTGTTTTTGAACAGGTATTTATCAAACATTTATAGGCACTGGACATCTCCATTGTTGAATGTGATAGTCATGGTCCATGCTCTTGTGGAGCTTAGAGGAAATGATAAAATAATTTTAAAGTGATAAGTGCTCTGAGCTTGTGCAGTCCAGAAAATGTCATCAAGGAGAGAATATTTGAGCTGAGTCTGCAGGGCTTAGGCAGCATCATGTGAATATCTGGGGCAAGTCTTGCCAGGCAGAGGGAAAAGCAAGAGCTAGAGCTTTAAAGTAGAAATAAGCTTGAAGTATTTGAAGAACATAAAGAAGGCTAGCATAGTGGGACTATTGAAAGCAAGGAAATAGATGGAAGAAAATGAGATCAAAGATGTATGGAAAGGCTTAGTCGGGCTGGGCTGCATAGAGAATAGTGAGGGGTCACACTAGCATACCCCTGGGGGTTAGGTCAAGCAGGGGGTGAGATCAGATCATGTTTTAGAAGGAATGGATTGATTGCAAAGTGGATGAGAATGTGTGTTTTATGAGGCAAGGATTTGTATCTGTTTCATTCACTGCTGTGTTTCCAGCCCTGGAACAGTGCCTGGCAAATAAAAGGTGTCAAGAAGTACCTATCGAATGTACAGATAGTTACGTGTGTGTGTTCTTAGGATTCTTAACAGCTTTGTGAAGCATCCTTTCCCCCCTCTAGAGTTGCTCCATCTACTTATTATTTTTTCCCCTAGAAAATAGTTCTATTTATTAGAAGTTCAACTGTTTTCCCAAAGAATATTGATAATTTGTTTTATTTAGTCTATACATTTAAACATACAAATTAGACATTCCTGAAATTCTGTGCAAAGGCCTGTGCTTTTTAGACTCTTTAACCTGTTATTAATTATATTTTAGACCTTTTCTTGTAAAAACAAAACAAAACAAAAAACCTGTACCAAGAAATATTTTTCTCACAAAATTTTGATGTTTCTTTGTTGTTAATTTAATACCTTAGCCACTAGAAATAGCCTTATCAGTTCCTTACACATCCAGCTCTATTTTATTTGCTCATTTTCTCTTTCATTGTTTTACAGGACTTTGTATCAGAGTGTTTAAATTGTGCTGCTTTGCCTTGTCTCACTTCTGTAAATCTACTTTAGGTTTCTAGAGAGGGCTATTTTTCCCTTTATTTGTCCGACAAAGGTGCTTATTACTTGAATAGCACATTATAGTCTATCTGGGGCTAGGACTACACATTAATAGTAAAACTTACACATTTATAAAGATATTACCTCTAGACTCTCCTAAATATATGCCCATATTGCCTTTCTTTGAAGTATTTCGATAGCCTCTCAACTGACCTCATTGTCTGTAGTCTTTGTTTGTTCCCATTCTTCCTCCACTTAATGTCTCTGTTTATTGACAGTGGTTGGCTGATGTCGCTTCCTCATACCATCTGACTCCCCTACCATGCCAGCTCCATTATGCATTTCCTCACCACCCACAACACCATGTAGAGTTTGGACATGTTCAATTACATCCCCCTTCAACTGAAAGCACCTGCAGCCTCGTGTCTTTTACATTTGTCTTCTTTGCCTGCTTTTTCATCTTACCAAAATCCTTCTTCTCCTTTAAGTGTCTCTGCAATGCCATTTCCAAACTTCTTGCACAAGACTGATGCTCAGGGAACTTTGCTTATGCTGCTGTTCTTCTTGCCAGCCTGTTTGTCCCTCCCCTCCCCTCCCCTCCTCTCCCCTCCCCTTCTGAGAGGAAGTCGTGCACTCAGCAACAGAGGCTGAAGTGCAGTGGTGCAATCATGGCTCACTGCAGCCTTGACCTCCTGGGATCAAGTGATCCTCCTGCCTCAGCCTCCTGCATAGCTAGGACTACAGGCATGCCCCACCAAGTCTATTTAATTTTTGTATATATTATTTTTTTTGTAGAGACAGGATTTTGCCTTGTTGCCCAGGTTGGTCTCCAACTCCTGGGCTCAAGCAGTCCACCCATTTTGGCCTCCCAAAGTGCTGAGATTACAGGCATGAGCCACCACACCCAGCCTTGCTGTTTGATTTCTAAACTCTTTCTGTCATATTTAATCGGTGACATAGCTCTCCTCCTTACTGGTCTACAAATTCCTTGAAGGCAGGGAATGAACTCACTCATCACTTTATCACCAGAACCACATGTAGTGTTTGACCAACTAAGTACTCATTCAACACTCAATGAACAAGGGAGTGACTGAGTACCAAGTGAATAATTATATTTCTAAGCATAGGTTGAATTGCATGGCCACATCATTCTCCATATTGGCAAAACTTTGATGTCATGTAAGGGACTCTGAGATGCTATGGTTGTTGAGACAAACACTAGCTGATTGGATCACACTGAAACTTGAGCTAGAGTAGTTGGGAGAAGGGTTTGCATTTCAGCTATTATCATTTTTCTGGAATGACATTCATGGTTCATACATTTCCTTTGAACAGTATTTAAATAAACTTTATTGGAGTATAACATGTATACATAAAAGAGTACTAGTCACAAGGGGATGGCATGAGGAATTGTCACAGCCAGGCAATCAACACACAGCCTGTAACAGGCATCACCGAAGCTGTGCATCATTGCCCTGCAGCCCACCTGGATTCAACCGCATGTGGGAAAGACAGTCTTGCACTTTCTCTGGCACCATGAGAAACTGTTGATAAAAAGAAGTGAGTGATTAACGCCTATGGGGCAACTGTCAAACAGCAGGATGGGAGTCTGGTTCTAAGTGGTGCAGATTTCTCATCCTCCAGTGAGACATGAACAGGACAAACCTGTTTCACATGGTTCTCAGAGAGTTAATAGCAGCAAGAGTAAGCCCATGTTGTTTGCAGTGGTGTTGGCTCATTACTGCAACTTTCCTAGCTTTTCCCTCCTCCTGTCTTACCTTCTCCATGTCCTCACTTGTACTTTATAAGATCAACTCTCAAATAAATCACATGCACCCAAATCCCTGTTTCACAGCCTGCTTTTCAGAGAGCCCAAGCTAAGACACCAGTCAAGAAGCAGAATACTAGCAGCATCCCAGAAGTCTATTTGTGCTCCTTGCCAATGACTATACCCTTCTTTCTGTCCAAAGATAACCACTATTCTGATATCCTAGAAATACCATAGATATTTTGTCAATTTTTAAATTTATATAAATATAATTATACAGTTTTAATTTCTTTCATTCAATTAGGTTTTTCATGAGATTCATCTGTTTCATTTTGTGTAGCAATATTCTTTTTACTGACATTGTATTTCATTGTGTAACTATATCATAATTTATAATTTATGAGGATATTTTGAATATTTGTAGTATGAGCATTCTTGTACATGCCTTTTTATATTCATTTGTATATGTGTGGATATGTACCAGAATATATATATATATGTGTGTGTGTGTGTGTGTATAAAAAGATTATAATGTACACACACATATATACATATACACACACGTATATACACACACATATTTCTGTTAAGCATATATGTAGGATTTGAATTGCTAGATCATTGGATACCTGTGTATTCAGCTTCAGTAGATTCTAAGAAAGATTTTCTAAAGTGATTGTGCCAATTTATACTCCTACTAGCAATGAATTGAGGTTTTCTAAATTTTAAACATTTAGTAATTCTTGCAGATATATATTTATTAGGGTTTATATTTGCAGTGTCCTAATGACTAGTGAAGTTGGGCATTTTTTAATGTGTTTTTTTTTCTGTAAAGCTCTCTTTTCTCCGATTTTATTGTGATAAAATACACATAAAATTTACTATCTTAATCAATTTTAAGTGTACATTTGGGTGGTATTAAGTATATTCTTATTGTTTATGGTTGTGCAACTATCAACACCATCCATCTGCAGAATGTTTTCATCTTTCCGTGCATCTCTTTTAGAAATAGAGAACATTCTTTGGGAATCCCCAGAACGAGACTTTCTCTCATGTAGCCATTGGCTACAACCGTATCACAGATGTTTATATATATATATATATATTTGTGAAATTTTGAAATCCTTTTCTTGTGAAGGACTTGCTCAAATATTTTCCCACTTTCTTTTTAAATGGCTTCATTGTCTTTTTCTTGTCCATTTGAAGAAATTTCTTATATAATCTGCCTACAGCCCTTTTACCAATTCTATTTGTTGTAAATATCTTCTTTCATGTTGTCAGTTTCTTTTTCCCTCTATTAAGGGTGTCTTTTTAATAATCAATGTTTCTTAATTTTAAAGTAGTTCAACTCATTGATTTTATTTAACTGTAGTTATTATTTTTTCATCCAGTTTAAGCTTTCTTTCAATCTTATTGTCTTCGAGCAGTCTACAATCAATATTTGAAACTACATTATTTTTATTTGATATTACATCTAGAATGAAAGTTTTATTCTACTTGTATATATATTTAAATATATAGTGGGAACATTTCAAAATCTATGCATTATATAACAATATGTTAAATTTATCTTGTATAAATTCTGCTTCACTTATTCAAATGTCTCTTGTAGACTTTCAGGTTCTTTTATTTAAATTTCCTATATAAAAGCCCAGCTTCTCATTTTCTTTTTTAAAAAGGCTTATTTAGCTTTCATTTTATTTTTTAAAAAATAATTTCATACTTTTTGAGGTGATTTGCTAACCAGGTGAGATTAAATATAATAAAATTTGTTAAAACAAATATCAGAGGTCAGAAATCAGACAGGAAATGTTTTGGGGTACTGTTACTTTAGTGGATTACAAAACTACAGCAGTGAGTGTAAAACGAAGCCACTTTGAGCAATTGAAATATCAGAACCGAATACAGACATCTGTTACCTAATATCGGTCATCTGTTTTAAAAAATCAGAATGTTTTGTCCACCTATTAGGCAATTTGCTAGTTAGAAAGCTATTTCCTGCTTTTTAAATGGGAAGAAGTTATTGTTTTTTACCTGTGAACTTATCAATTTCCTAAAATGTACACAATATGGCAATGTGCCTTTAAATAACAAACTATGCTGTACACATCACTTATAAACTTTAATATGGTTGCTATCAAATAGTTTTCTACACAGTAACATGGACAGGTTGCCATCTCAGTGCTGTTGACATCCAGGATGTGAGTCTGCTTTCTTGATATTCCAAATACTTTTCAGAACATCTATAGTAGTAAGGTCATTCTATTTAATAATGTATATGAAAAATAACTCTAGATTTCTCCCCTACTTAAATTTGTTTAAAACATTGCATGAGTTTTGTGGGTGAAACATAATTTTATTCTATGCAAACACTGGACAGAGGCATTGTATTGAGAAGTGTATAATATTATATGAAGCCTGGATGATAAACAATAGGAGACATGCAAATGATAAAATATTGGCCCAGGAAATGGTTTATTGGTATGTTTGTACACACTGTGGAAGTAAAGACTATAACAACTGCTTGGAGATTTAGTCAAGGTCTAATATGTCAGTAATGCAATAAAAGTAAAATTACTAAATTCACTTACTAAAACAGAGCATTAAATAAGATTAAAAAAGAACTAGCTATATGCAGTTAATAAAAGTGACAACTAAAATCTAAGGCTAGAAAAATTATGAAAATAAAGAGCTGAAATATCAAGTACATAGGAACCAAAAATATAAAAGAAATAAAGAGGAATATCACTTTATGTTAAAAGAAACAATCTGCTGAGAATATATAACTCTCAAGAGTTTTACGCATTTAACAACCTAACCAGGATTTATTAGCTATAAAATGGAAATAATTACACTTTTGGAAAATTTGGAAACATATAAAGAAGGAAGAAACTAACAACAGTATTTGTAAGGCTATACCATAATGGAATAGCAAAATTAATAGCTTAAATTAATAAATGTATATAAAATCTTTCATCCAACACTCAGAGAATATACATTCTTTTTAGTACCTATTACACTTGTCTAAACTTATTTATTACAAGGCCACAAAGGGATTCTCAAAAAATTCCAGAAAATCAGTATTATATAAGTGATAGTCTCTGACTAAAGTTAATACAGCAAATATTCATAGATATAACTTGCCAAAACAGAATTTTAAAAGTCCTCAGAGTTTAAAATAGTCATAAGACCAAATGCTGGAGAACCAGTAACTTAGTTAAACTTTCTGTTCTCTCTTCCTCCCTTTTCTTCACCCCACATAAAAAAATTAATCAGACTTCAGTCAGCTTCATAGTTTCACTTTACTAGGCTTCGTGGAACAGTCACAGTACTTGTTAAATATATCCTATTCTTTTTAGGATCATAAAACTAATATCGAAACCCAACTAGGATTATGAAGGATAAAAAATGTTATGTTAATTCATTTAGGAATATAGCTGCAAATAGTTTAGGCAAAGTACTAGCAACTAAAACCTAACATTATCCAGAAGAAACACAGGCCAGGCTCACATCTGTAATACCAGCACTTTACTGGGGCCAAGGTGGGTGGATCACTTGAGCCCATGAGTTTGAGACCAGCGAGGGCAACATGGCAAAAACCTGTCTCTACAAAAAATACAAAAATTTGCCAGCTGTGGTAGTACATGCCTGTAGTCCCAGGTACTAGGGAGGCTGAGGTGAGAGGATTGCTTGAACCCAAGAGGTCTAGGCTGCAGTGAGCCATGATTGTACCACTGCACTCCAGCCTGGGCAACAAAGCTAGACTCTGTCTCAAAATTAAATAAATAAATAAATAAGTAGATTTTATCCTACAATCATAAGGATAATTCACATGAAAAACAAATGTAATTTTTTCATTAATATATTTTAAAAATGTATTAAAACATCGATCGAATAATATCCTAAACAGATACAGAAAATGCTTTAATATAATCTGGTAACTTATTAAAATCTCATCCCAAACAGAAATAGAAAGCATTGTCCTTAATCTGTGTATTAGTTCATTTTCACAGTGCTATATAGAACTACCTGAGACTGGATAATTTATAAACAAAAAAGTTTATTGGCTCACAGTTTTGCATGGCTGGTGAAGACTCAGGAAACTTACAATCATGGCAGGAGGTAAAGGGAAAGCAAGGCATGTCTTACATGGCAGCAGGAGTGGGTGGGGGAAGTGCCACACTTTTAAACCATCAGATCTCATAAAAACTCACTCACTATCACAAGAACAGCATGAGGAAAACTACCCTCATGATCCAATCACCTCCTACCAGGTTCCTTCCTCAACATGTGAGGATTACAATTTGTGATGAGACTTGGGTGGGGCCACAGAGCCAAATCATGTCAAGCTGATACATGGTGTCTACCAACACCACAGTTAGTGGTCTAAATTTAGCAGAAAAATCAAATTAGAATCAGAAACAATAGGAGTATGTCTACCGTCACCACCATTATTCTTTAATCTGGTAGTCACAACCTACACAATATAGCAAAAAGAAGGAAAAAAAGGAAGGAAGGAAGAAAGGAAAGAAGGAAGGAAGGAGGGAATTTAAAAGGAGGAAATACAATTATTATTTGTAAATAAAAAGTTGTATATTGTAATCTAAGAAATTTACTAGCCAAATGTATAAATTAATGTTAATTCAGTAAAGCTTTTGGAGAAAGGATCAATATATAATATTTAATAGTGTTTACATATACCAGGAATAGCCAATTGCAAAGAGTATTCAGGAAAATCTATTTCATTAGTGATAGCAACCAAATGACAGGGTACCAATAAATCAATCTAAACTTAGAGTTACAAAAACTTTATGAAGACAGTGTCAAACCTTTAAGGGTTTTAAAATATATAAAAAGAGGTAAATGTAGAGATTAGCTACATTTGTGGATGGAGTGACTAGAATAGTTGTAATTCACTTCAAGCTAATCTACACATTCATTGTAATTTCAGTGGAAACTTTAAGTGTTTTTTTCCATGAAACATGACAAAGTAATTCTAAAATTAACGTGTTTGGCTGAAATTTCAATAAAAGTTGAAGTAATTCTTAAGGGAAAAACAGAAAAAAAGAAAAAAGCCCTACGATACTGAAACCTGTTTTTTTTTTTTTTTTTTTTGAAACATACAGTTACTGAAATAGTCACAAGCAGATTACCAGAACATTAGGTAGAAACTTAAAACAGATGCAAGCAAATATGAAACACTGCACAGAATAGAGGTGGTGTTCAATTTACTAGGGAGACAATCACTTAGGGAAATGCTAGAAAATTTGGCTGGGTATCTTATCAGAAATAAAATTAGGTCGCTACTTAGATCATATAAAAATATTATAGTTAAAATATTTTTAAAAACAGCAGAAAGAATCCCAAATTTGCAAAACCAACGTAGGACAAATTTTTATGACCTGAGGGTAGAAAGGATTTTTTAAAGATAGCACATTGCACATAGTGTAGAGAAAAACATGGATAAATCTGACCAAGTTAATATTAGAAATTCTGCTATAAAACATTATAAGCAAATTTAAAGGTTAATTTATAGACTGAAAAGTGGCATATGCAGCATATCTAATACTGAATGAGTTCATTATTAACATATAAAAACACATATAATTAAATGAGTAAAAAATGAACAACCCAAAAGAAACGCAGACAAAACATAAGCAAAGAATCAGGAAAGGACACTAAAATGGACCTTATACATAAGATAAAATACAATCTCAGCAGAAATCAGAGAAATACAAACTTTGAAAAATCAAAAACAGCGAGATAGTTTTCTTGTTGCATTAATACAGGATTATTAAAAGTGAAGCTTGTCTGTTAATTAATGCAAGGCCATTAAAATGCATAAAGATGTCCCCTTGTCTCTGTGTGGGTGGTTGCCTGAATCTGTGGGAGGTAGTACATTTGGGTTCAGACAGGGGTGTTTTTACATAATCAAATATGTTGATTACTTAGGAGAGACCAAAGAGAGTGTCTAAAAAAAGATAAAACCCCACGGTGGCCCACAGATGGAAAAGGTGAAAGGTGAAGGGAAAACAGACACCTTCTTCACAAGGCAGCAGGTAGGGAAAAGTGAGCGAATGAGGAACTTGCCAAACACTTATAAAACCATCAGATCTTGTGAGAATCACTCACTATGATGAGCACAAGATGGGGGAAACTGCCCCCATGATCCAACCCTTCCCACCAGATTTCTCCGTCAACATTTGGGTATTACAGTTGAAGATGAGATTTGGGTGGGAACAAAAAGGCAGACCATATCAACCGTATAAATTGTTTTTCTCTTAAACTTAAATGTGTAATTTGAATGAATAAGAACAGTTTTATAAAATGGACTTTGTTTGCTTGATGACTGTGGCCAGCTGAATAATATACTGCCAAAGACGTTCCCATCTTATCCCTGGAAACTGTGACTATGTTACCTTGCATGGCAAAGGGACTTTACAGGTGTGATTAAGTTGGGGAGAGTATACTGGATTATCCAGGTGGCCCCAATGTAACAACAGAAGTTCTTACAGGCCAGGTACAGTGGCTCATGCCTGTAATTGCAGCATTTTGGGAGGCCAAGGTGGGTGGATCACGAGGTCAGGAGTTCAAGACCAGCCTGGCCAGCATAGTGAAACCTCATCTCTACTAAAAAAAATACAAAAATTAGCTGGGCATGGTGGCGTGTGCCTGTAATCCCAACTATTTGGGAGGCTGAGGCAAAGAATTGCTTGAACCCCGGAAGAGGAGGTTGCAGTGAGCCAAGATGGTGCCACTGCACTCCAGCCTGGGTGACAGATCGAGACTCCGTCTCAAAAAAAAAAGTTCTTACAAAAGGGAGATATGATCTGGGACAAAGACAGAAGGTAATGAGGTGATATCAAGGGAAAATGATGTGACACATGAGCCAGAACCATAAAATGAGGACAACCTCTAGAAGCTAAGAAAGGAAAGGAAACATTTTCTTTTAGAACCTCCAGAAGGAATGCAGCTCCCCTAACGCCTTGATTTTAGCCTATTGAAACAGTTTAAATTTCTTTCTTTCAGAATTGTAATATCTATTTTGTATTGTTTTAAGTTGTCCAGTTTGTGGAAATTTGTTACAGCAGCAATAGAAAATGAATACATTGTCTTTGTGGAGTATAGAATTTATCTTCCACTATTTATTATAAAATGATGTCAGAAGATGTCTGAGCCATGTAAGGGTTCTGTTTAGTTCTCTTGATCCTCACAATGTATCCCCACTGTCCAGTCAATAAACTCCCAGGGAGAAGAATTAGAAGGATCATGTTACTATCAGAAATACTGAGTTTCTCAGATGAAAGTAGCTAAACCATATACCACTTAGTTATTTACAAGTGGCTCATAACCTAAAACTATCTACCACTATCAGCCTGTTTTCATTATACACCTTCTGGGGCTAGCAAGGTAACTAATAAGTAAAGATGCAAGTCAATTATCAGGGTGGCTAGAGTTACGTTCTTCCCCTATGCAGGCAGGATGTGCCATGGTCAAGAGTTGCAGTGCAGCCACATTAAACATGAAAACAGAGTCACCTATATTTAGTCAAGCATATGTTACTTCTAATCATGTTAATGAGATACTGACATTTGGAAATACTCTACTTTTTCAGTCCCAGCAACTGTGCTCTTCCATCCTGGGCTCCCTGAGTCTAGCCAGTGGGTCTTTATAGAGGGAAGGGAGGGTTGCAGCTTTGGTTTCCAGCTCAGTGACAGCTTTCAGTCTGTCCTTGGGTAGCCGTTGATCTGTAAGGTGATCGAAAGTGTCAAATGGCCTGAGAATGAATGGCTGCAATTTTCAGTGTTCTTGCTAACAGATACTTCATTCCTGTAAGTTGCAGGAGCCAGGCCAGCTCAATACAGCCAGCTTATTTTTAACATCCCCTTGTCTCTGTGTGGGTGGCTTGTCTCTGTGTAGGTGGCTGCCCAGATCTGTGGGAGGTAGCACGTTTGGGTTCAGATAGGGGTTTTTTAATGTAACCAAATATGTTGATCATATAGGAGAGACCGAAGAGATTGTCTAAAAAAAGATAAAACCCCACAGTGGACCACAGATGAAAACATGTTAACCTTTGTGATTTTATCCAAGCACACTGGGCACACTAGATTGCTCCAAAATTTTTGGAAGGATAAACTTTTGGTGGGATTGTAGAAGCTTGCAACGTGCTGGGTCAGATTTTTGTCGGGTGTAAATAATGTTCATTTAAAATACAGTACAAAACCGCAATTAAAATTCTAAGTGGAAGATCACAATGTGAAAAACATTTCTACTTTATTTGAATCTCCTGGTTTGTTTTTAAGGGTAGGTAGTCACTTGTCTTGCTTGTTTGCCTAAAGTATCCTGGAGGTCAAAGATAAAGTGGTCCTAGGAGACAAAGGCTAAAATCAGAAAAAGAAAATGTTTGTTTTCTTCTGTCTCACATATAAGCCTGCTCCAACTCACCCATCAGGGAGCTGGTTTTAGAATTTTGTGCTCCAAAGGACATCTTCAGCTCTTGGTGAAACAAAACATTCTCATTCTTAGCAGCTGTAGCTATAATATTTCTTTGCATTTATCTTTTTTTCAAAAATTTAATATTTGTGGATATGTAGTAGGTGTATATATTTTGGAGTTACATGAGGTATTTTGATACAGGCATATAATGCTTAATAATCACATTAGGGTAAATGGGGCATCCATTAGCTCAAGTATTTACCCTTTGTGTTACAAACAATCCAAGTATACTCTTTTAGTTATTTTAAAATGTGCAATTAAACTATTTTTGACTATAGTCACCCTGTTTTGCTAGCAAATACTAGGACTTATTTACTGTATTTTTTGAATCCCTTAACCATCCCCCCGCTTTCCCCAATGGCCCCACTACATTTCCTAGCCTCTGGTAACTACCCTTCTACTCTCTAGCTCCGTGTGTTCAACTGTTTTAGCTTTTAGCTCCCACAAATAAGTGAGAAAAATAAGGATTATAGTTGGAAATATTGTTGTTTTATTTTTTAAATGAAAAAGTATATATTCTATGAAGTACTTAGGAACACACTCATAAATATTTTGCATTTATGTTTGCATGTATTTAATTTCCTTCATCCTCACTATCACATTTGTTAGATAGATTTAAAAAACTGAGTCTTTAACATATTAAGACTTGCTCAAAGTCACACACCTGGTAAATAAACGGCAAACCTAATTTTTGAGGTATTGTTTTTCCAGCAGCCCATACTTGTTTTTGAGAGCATAAATCTACAGCAGTTAGTTATATAGTACTTCCAATAAGTGAGCACAATTTAGATCTTATTATTTGATTTTCATAAACTTGTCTGATGGGAGGATTTATTTTAGATGATTTTCCTTCAGATATGTTTGGTCCTGCAATGATCAGGATGTTTATGTTCCACCTTCCCCCAAATTCATATGCTGAAGTTCTAACCCCCAAAGTGATAGTATTAGGAGGTTGGTGGGACTTTTCTGGGGTGATTAGGACATGAGGGCAGACTCTTCCTGCATGAAATTATCAAAAAGACCTGAGAAAAAAGGTCCTCATAAAAAAGGCCTGAGAGACAGCCCTCACCCCTTCTGCCACAATGAGATTAGAGTGAAAAGACGGTTATCTATGGGAAGTGGGCACTCATCAGGCACTGAATCTGTTGATTCTATTGATACCTTAATCTTGGAATACCCAGATTCAGAACAGTGAGACATATTATTCTGTTGTTTATAAGTCACTCAGTCTATGGTATTTTGTTATAGTTCATATAAGACTAAGACAGGCTCATATTCATAATCTTAGTTCATGGGACTTGTGAGCATAGTATGATGATTGCATATTTGTTTGCATGAGGCTTTTGACATGCTTCTGTGTATTTTATTATTGTGCTTTTCTAAGCCAGAAGACATTGTTAGTATTCAATTTGGACTCCTTATTACCACTGGGTTTTGCTGAGCACCAGATAATAACCAAAAGATTAAAAACCTTATTTAAAAATTCAAGCCTTTTATTATGTATTTTCTAGCACATACATTTAAGCCGCAGTGGTATGTTCAAATTACAATGGGTGCTTGGTATGTTTTGCTTTCATTATTTTTTTCTCTGTGTTTATAATCACACCAAGCCTAATATATTTTTAATAATAATTTTTGAAAAGTTGTTTTAAAGGCACAAAGGGTAGAATAACAGAGATTGGTAATATAATGACATTAATTATAGTGTCCTTTTCATAAGGTTCATAACAGTTGCCAGATTTAATCACACCTATCTATCCCCAAGGAACTATTTGGCTTGAAACAATTTGAGACATAAAAGTTCCTTAATCTGAATACTTGGCAGCCTGGAGTGGAGAAAAATAAGGATTATAGTTGGAAACATTATTGTCTTATTTTTTAAATGAAAAAGGTATATATTCTATGAAGCACACTCATAAAGATTTTAAGCTTTACTTCGTGTGTGTGTGTGAGAGTGTGTGTGTGTGTGTGTGTGTGTGTGTGTGGCTTCGTTGCTCATTTTTTCCTCTGAACAGGTGTGAAGGCCATGTTTTGCCAGCAGGAGGCTGGGCGATTCATTAATTTCTTCTCACTTCATGCAAGGGAGCTTTCTCTCACTCCTGAGGTGCTTACACTCTGACCTACTCTAGCCTTATCCAAAGCCTGTGAAACCATCCTCAAAATAGCAAAAGGGAATAAGTAAACACATATCTCCTGGTGGGTTATGTGGCCTCCTACACTTCTCCCACTAAAAGGGGCAGAACAAATTAAAAAGATCTGGGTTTGTGTCCAAATCAAACTCCATTCGAGTCCCAGATCTACCACTTAGTGTTTGTGTTAAGTTGGGAAATTTACTTAACTGGTGTGAACATTTGTTTTCTCATCTAGAAAAATGTAGTTAATATTACCTGCCTTGCATGATGGTTTTAAAAATCAAAAATCATGACATACTCAGTGTGTGGTACATAGCAATCTTTTGATATATGAAAGTTGTTTATGTAGGTGGTGTTGCCTTTTACTTCTCCATTAAATTTCAGTCCATCTGGGCTGCAGATGTTCCTTTATTGTGAGATGGTACTAACAGGGTCCAGCTTGCCTGGGAAGATTGCTTTGAGGAGAAAAGCAGTATTTCTAGGACAGGGTCTACATGAAGAAATAAATCTGACCTCACCTGTCCTTACTGAGGGAACCAAAGTTTTCTTTTTTTTTTTTTTTAAATTGAGGTATAATTTACCTAAAAGACATTTCATAAGTCTTAAATTATAGCTCAGCAAACTTTTACCTGTGTATGTACCTGTGTAGTCACCAGCCAGATCAAGAGCTAGAAAGATTTCAGTACCTTGGAAAGATCCCTGGTGCTTCTTTTCAGTCAATCTCCTTCACCTCACCTAGAGGAAACTATTATTCTGGCTTTTATAGATTCATTTTATCTGCTCTTAGATTCATTTTATCTGTTCTTAATCATATAAGTAGTATCATACAATATGAAATATTTTAGTTTTGGTTTCATTTGTTCCACGTAATGTTTTTGAAATTCACCCATGTATCATTCCTTTCTCCTCTTAATAGACATTTGGGTTATGTTCACTTAAATTGTCATTCTTTTAAATTGTAAACATTTCTTGTGAATTTATGGTGTCATCTTACTGTGCATTTAATTTGCATCTCCCTGACTACTCATGAAGGTATCTTTTTATACGTTTATCGGCCATTTAGATATCTTCTTTTATGAGTTGCCTTTTGATTGAACCAAAGATTTGTTTACCAATTGCACTTTGGGGAAGCCCTCCTGTATCCAGAACAGGTAAATGCTATTCAAAAAGAAACCAAACCAATACAAATACAATTTCATTTCCTAGATCAAGGCTAATTGACTATTAAAAAACAACAACAACTATGGTTTCCTTTAAGAAAATACGCAGTGGTCTTCAGTTGGTTCCCAACAGATTCTGCAATAAGGTGTTTCTACTGCTCACAGCCTGCTGAAACACAGGCATCACTGGGGAATGCTTTATTGCTAGCCTCTGTTTTGTGCCTGGGGCTGGATGGCTGCTTGCACATAGCAGATATGATTAGGCATTTACTGGAAGACGGCTCAGAAGGGAGCTGTCTGTCTGCTTCCCTTGTGTGTGCTGCTCCACAGAGGTATTCAGAGGCCCTCAGGGTGACATCCAGTGAAAGGGGAATTTAAACAGAAAGTGTCTGGATGGCTATAATTTGGTGGCTGTTATAAAAATTACACTTCAGGAAATAGAAAGTCATAAGCAGAAATGAACCCATGGCTCATAGACCTGTAGGATCTTAAAGTTAGAAGGGGCCCTAGAGATGATCTAGTCTAAACATCTCATTTTATGTATGAGAAAACTGAGGCTTAGTGAGATACTGGGTTTCTAAAGATACTGGGTTTGCAAAGCTAGTTAATTAAATAGTTAGATACTGAATATATACTTTATAAGAATTAGATTAACTGGTGAGAAAAATTAAAATCAATATAGGAAGATGGGACACTTTCTATTATTAAAATATATTTATTGCTCTAGCAATGTCTATTTTTTACTGAAGGTAAAACAGGATTTTCCTGACGCCCCTGAGTTTCTTAAGATAGGAATTTGTACCATTTTTTCTCCTCTGCTCCAGAACATACATGAGGCCTGGTATGGGGTCTGAACCCCTTCTCCTAGGAAGGAAACTGCAGAAAATAGGCTGCATGTCTTGGTCACAGCAAGTGCAATTGAGGAAGAAGTAATAGAATTCTGCCTGAAGAAATATTTCAATGTCAGACTGAGGAATTTTGTCCAAATTTCTGTAAAAGTCTGTGTAAGTCAAGAGCCTTGATGCAAATTTTAGTGTACCAAGTAAGAGCCTTCCTGCTGCAAATCATGGATATTTTAGCAAAACCCGAACCTTATTATTTCATATAACAAGAAGCCTAGAGGTAGGAAATTTTCAGGGTTGATTAATGTAGTGGATCAGTGACATTAACAAGGACTCAGACATCTTCCATCATTTCACATGAAATTCTCAGTGGACTGGCTTATTCTCTATGGTAGACAGGAAGATGTGCTACCCAGATCCCCCTTCTATGAAGGTCTTGATGCTCTACCTTGGGAAGTGAGGTCAATAGGCAGCCTCAGCTATCAGCTTTTTTTTGAGAGAGTATGCCTCAGCTGCAGGGAATTGCCTTGGGTCATGCTGTCTCTTCAGATGACTGAGTAAAGTTGGGGTATAAAGTAACGACCATTTCAGCCCAAAGCAGGACAACTTCTATGGATGACACTGGCCCAGAGCGTGTGCGGAGTTGACTGAGGCTTTATTGGACCTGCATTGCTGTTCAGCTCCTCCCTTAGCTCAGTCTTGCTTCCTGCCCATTCCTCCCACAGATATTGATCCCTAAGTAACACATTGCACTCCAGCCTCTGTCTTAATATCTGCTTCTGACATAGCTGCCCTGCCACAGCTTCTAGTTCTAGGACCCCTCATGATCCTAAAATTGCTGCCCAATTCCAGCTGGCATGAGCAGATAATTCAAAGGCAGAAAAGAGTACATGCCTCTCTTGTGTCCCATTTAAAGAGTGAGAAAATCCCTCCAGAAACAACTCAGCAGACCCCTGTTTTTTATTAGCTGTGATTGTGTCACATGCCAATGACTATGCCAATCACTTTGGAAGGTGAATGACACTTTCATGTTTGCCTTAGATGAACCAATAAGCTGTCATCTTGGGCTTTGGCTGTTGGTCCCTCTTAAGAACATGACTATGTTGAAAACAATAAAATTGGGACTTTGAAAGAAAGAAGATAGTAGATGGCAGGAGAAAGAAGAGAGAAAAGAAGGCTTGACTTGGTATATGATAGAAAGTGAGGAATGATTTTACTGGAACATGCAAATGGCAGGACCAGAAAAGAATAAACACATAGTAGCTGGTTAACAAATGTTCGCTAAAATAATGAAAACAGCTATTATGATTTATTCACTCTTTTTTAGTAATGATGTTAACTCTGCCTTTCTTAATCTCTTTCTTTAATCCTAAAAACCACACACGATACTCTAATGCACAGATTTTAATAAAATGACCTGAAAATTTGTGGGAAAGTGTGACAGAGGCCTATAAACTTTTTTCCCTTTTGAAATGACATTTATAAAAACTATTTTGTAAACACATGAGTCACAAAATTATTTATTTCAAGTTTTAAAAATTGAAGTTTACATGAAAAAATAAATATGGCTACATGAATTTAAGAGAGTTGGATTTCACTTTTTAAATTTTTAAATTTTTAATTTTTGTATTATACTTTAAGTTCTGGGATACATGTGTAGAACTTGTTACATAGGTGTACATGTGCCATGGTGCTTTGCTGCATCCATCACCCCATCATCTACATCAGGTATTTCTCCTAATGCTATCCCCCGCCCCTTATCCCCCAATCCCTGACAGGCCCCAGTGTGTGATGTTCCCCTCCCTGTGTCCATGTGTGCTCATTGTTCAATTCCCACTTATGAATGAGAACATGCTGTGTTTGGTTTTCTGTTCCTATGTTAGTTTGCTGAGAATGATGGTTTCCAGCTTCATCCATGTCCCTGCAAAGGAATGAACTCATCCTTTTTTATGGCTGCATAGTATTCCACGGTGTGTATATGCTACATTTTCTTTATCCAGTCTATCATTGATGGGCATTGTGGTTGCTTCCAAGTCTTTGCTGTTGTGAAAAGTGCTGCAGTAAACATACGTGTGCATGTGTCTTTATTTTATTTATTTTTTTTGAGACAGAGTCTCACTCTATTGCCCAGGCTGGACTGCAGTGGCATGATCTCTGCTTACTGCAAACTCTGCCTCCCAGGTTCAGGCAATTCTCCTGCCTCAGCCTCCCTAGTAGCTGGGACTACAGACGTGCACCACCACACCCAGCTAATTTTTGTATTTTTTAGTAGAAACGGGGTTTCACTATATTGCTCAGGCTGGTCTACAAACTCTTGACCTTGTGATCCACCTGCCTCAGCTTCTCAAAGTGCTGAGACTGCAACATGTGTCTTTATAGTAGAATTATTTATAATCTTTTGTGTATATCCCGGTAATGGGATTGGTAGGTCAAATGGTATTTCTGGTTCTAGATCATTGAGGAATCGCTACACTGTCTTCCATAATGATTGAACTAATTTACACTCTCAACAACAGTGTAAAAGTGTTCCTATTTCTTAATATCCTCTCCATTGTCTGTTGTTTCCTGTTTTGGTTATCATAGCCTTGTAGTATAGTTTGATGTCAGGTAGCATGATGCCTCCAGTTTTGTTCTTGTTGCTTAGGATTGTCTTGGCTATGTGAGCTTTTTTTGGTTCCATAGAAATTTAAAGTAATTTTTTTTCTAATTCTGTGAAGTAAATCAGCGGTAGCTTGATGGGGATAGCACTGAATCTATAAATTACTTTGGGCAGTATGGCCATTTTCACACTATTGATTCTTCTATCCATGAGCATGGAATGTTTTTCCATCTGTTTGTATCCTCTCTTATTTCCTTGAGCAGTGGTTTGTACTTCCACTTGAAAAGGCCCTTCACATCCCTTGTAAGTTGTATTCCTAGGTATTTTATTCTCTTTGTAGCAGTTGTGAATGAGAGTTCACTCATGATTTGGCTCTCTATTTGTGTGTAAGAATGCTTGTGATTTTTGCACATTGATTTTGTATTCTGAGACTGCTGAAGTTGCTTATCAGCTTAAGGAGATTTTGGTCTGAGACAATGGGGTTTTCTAAATATACAAGTATGTCATCTGCAAACAGAGACAATTTGACTTCCTCCCTTCCTATCTGAATACCCTTTGTTTCTTTCTCTTGCCTGATTGCCCCGGCCAGAACTTCCAATTCTACCTTGAATAGAAGTGGTGAGAGAAGTCATCCTTTTCTTGAAGCAGTTTTCAAAGGGAATGCTTCCAGCTTTTCCCCATTCAGTATGACATTGGCTGTAGGTTTGTCATAAATAGCTCTTATTATTTTGAGATACATTCCATTAAATCCTTGTGTTTTGAGAGGTTTTAGCATGAAGGAGTGTTAAATTTTATCAAAAGTCTTTTCTGCATCTATAGAGATAAATGTGGTTTTTGTCATTGGCTCTGTTAGTGTGATGGATTATGTTTATTGACTTGTGTATGTTGTACCAGCTTTGCTTACCAGGGATGAAGCTGACTTGATAGTGGTGGATAAACTTTTTGATGTGCTGCTGGATTCGGTTTGCCAGTATTTTATTGAGGATTTTTGCATCAATGTTCATCAGGGATATTGCCTGATATTTTCTTTTTTTTGTTGTGTCTCTGCTAGGTTTTGGTATCAGGATGATGCTGGCCTCATAAAATGAGTTAGGGATGAGTCCCTCTTTTTCTCTCGTTTGAAATAGTTTCAGAAGAAATGGTACCAATTCCTCTTTGTACCTCTGGTAGAATTCAGCTGTGAATCCATCTGGTCCTGGGCTTTTTTTTTTTTTTTTTTTTTTTGGTTGTTGGCTATCTATTACTGCATCAATTTCAGAACTTTCCATTGGTCTATTCAGAAATTCAATTTCTTCCTGGATTAGTCTTGGGAGGGTGTATGTGTTCAGGAATTTATCCATTTCTTCTAGATTTTCTAGTTTATTTTTATAGAGGTGTTTATAATATTCTCTGATGGTAGTTTGTATTTCTGTGGAATCAGTGGTGATATCCCCTTTGTCCTTTTTTATTGCATCTATTTGATTCTTCTCTCTTTTCTTCTTTATTAGTCTACCTAGTGGTCTATCTGTTAATCTTTTCAAAAAACCAGTTCCTGGATTTATTGATTTTTTTGAAGGTTTTTTAAATGTCTCTATCTCTTTTAGTTCTGCTCTGATCTTAGTCATTTCTTGTCTTCTGCTAGCTTTTAAATTTGAAGCTCTTGCTTCTCTAGTTCTTTTAATTGTGATGTTAGGGTGTTGATTTTAGATCTTCCCCACTTTCTCCTATGGGGATTTAGTGCTATAAATTTCCCTGCAAACACTGCTTTAGCTGTGACCCAGAGATTCTGATATGCTGTGTGTTTGTTCTTATTGGTTTCAAAGAACTTCTTTATTTCTGCCTTAATTTTGTTATTTACCCAGTAATCATTCAGGAGCAGGTTGTTCAGTTTCCATGTAGCTGTACAGTTTTGAGTGAGTTTCTTAATCCTGAGTTCTAATTTGATTGTGCTGTGATCTGAGAGACTGTTATGATTTCTGTGCTTTTTCATTTGCTGAGGAGTGTGTTACTTCCAATTATGTGGTCAATTTTAGAATAAGTGTGATGTGGTACTAAGAGAAATGTATATTCTATTGATTTTGGGTGGAGAATTCTGTAGATGTCTATTAGGTCTGCTTGATCCAGAGCAGATTTCAAGTCCTAAATATCCTTTTAATTTTCTGTCTTGTTCATCTTTCTAATATTGACAGTGAGGTGTTAAAGTCACTATTATTTTGTCGGAGACTAAGTCTCTTTGTCTAAGTTTCTTTGTAGGTCTCTAAGAACTTGCTTTATAAATCTGGGTGTTCCTGTATTGGGTGAATATATATTTAGGACAGTTAGATCTTCTTGTTGCATTGATTCTTTTTTTTTTTTTTTAATCTTTGTTGGTGTAAACTCTATTTTATTACAGAATAGGATTGCAACCCCTGCTTTTTTTTTTTTTTTTTTTGCTTTCCATTTACTTAGTAAATATTCCTCCATCCCTTTATTTTGAGCCTATGTGTGTCTTTGCATGTGAGATGGGTCTCCTGAATACAGCACACTGATGGGTCTTGACTCTATCCAATTTGCCAGTCTGTGTCCTTTTCTTTTTTCCCCTGAGACAGAGTCTCACTCTCTTGTCCAGGCTGGAGTGCAGTGGCACAATCTTGGCTCACTGCAGCCTCCACCTTCCAGGTTCACACAATTCTCCAGCCTCAGCCTCCCAAGTAGCTGGGATTACAGGCATCCGCCACCACGCCCAGCTAATTTTTTGTATTTTTAGTAGAGATGGGGTTTCACCATGAGGCCAGGCTGGTCTCAAACTCCTGACCTTGTGATCCACCTCCCTCAGCCTCCCAAAGCACTGAGATTACAGGCGTGAGCCACCATACCTGGCCACAGTCTGTGTCTTTTACTTGGGGCTTTAACTCATTTACATTTAAGGTTAATATTGTTATGTGTGAATTTGATCCTGTAATTATGATGCTAGCTAGTTATTTTGCCCATTAGTTGATGTGGTTTCTTTATAGTGTCGATGGTCTTTACAATTTGGTATGTTTTTCCCATGGTGGTACTGGTTGTTTGTTTTATATTTAGTGCTTCCTTTAAGAGCTCTTGCAAAGTGGGCCTGGTGGTGACAAGGTCACTCAGCATTTGCTTGTCTGTAAAGGATTTTATTTCTCTTTCACTTGTGAAGCTTAGTTTGGCTGGATATAAAATTCTGGTTTGAAAATTCTTTAAGAATGTTGAATATTGGCCCCTACTCTCTTCTGGCTTGTAGGGTTTCTGAGGAGAGATTCGCTGTTAGTCTGATGGGTTTCCCTTTGTGGGTAACCTGAACTTTCTCTCTAGTTGCTTTTAACATTTTTCTTTTTTCATTTCATCCTTGGTGAATCTGACAATTATGTGTTTTGCGGTTGCTCTTCTCGTGGAGTGTCTTTGTGGTGTTCTCTGTGTTTCCTGAATTTGAATGTTGGCCTGTCTTGTTAGATTGAGGAAGTTCTCCTGGATAATATCCTGAAGAGTGTTTCCCAACTTGGTCTCATTCTCCCCATCACTTTCAAGTCTACCAATTAAACATAGGTTTGGTCTTTTCACATAGCCTCACATTTCTTGGAGGCTTTGTTCGTTCCTTTTCATTATTTTTTCTCTAGTCTTGTCTTCACACTTTATTTCATTAAGTTGATTTTCAATCTCTGATATCCTTTCTTCTGCTTGATTGATTTGGCTATTGATAGTTGTGTATGCATCACAAAGTTCTTGTGCTGTGTTTTTCAGCTCCATCAGGTCATTTATGTTCTACTCTGAACTGGTTATTCTATTTAGTGATTCCTCTAACCTTTTCTCAAGGAGCTTAGCTTCCTTGCATTGGGTTAGAACATGCTCTTTTAGCTCAGAGGAGTTTGTTATTATCCACCTTCTGAAGCCTACTTCTGTGAATTCCTCAAAATTATTCTCCATCCTGTTTTGTTCCCTTGCTGGCGAGGGGTGGTGACCTTTTGGAGGAGAAGAGTTGTTCTGGTTTTTGGAATTTTCAGCCTTTTTGTGTTTGTTTTATTTTCATTTTCATGGATTTATCTATCTTTGGTCTTTGATGTTGGTGACCTTCAGATGGGGTTTTCGTGTGGATGTCCTTTTAGTTGATGTTGATGCTATACCTTTCTGTTAGTTTTCCTTGTAACAGTCAGGACCCTTTGCTGCAGGTCTGCTGGAGTTTGCTGGAGGTTTACTCCAGATCTTGTTTCCTGAATATCACCAGCAGAGGCTGCAGAACAGCAAGATTGCTGCCTGTTCTTTCCTCTGGAAGCTTCATCCCCAAAGGGCACCCACCAGATGCCAGCCAGAGCTCTTCTGTATGAGGTGTCTGTTGGCCCCTGCTGGGAGGTATTTCCCAGTCAGGAAGAATGGGAATAAGGGACCCACTTGAGGAGGCAGTCTGTCCCTTAGCAGAACTTGTGCACTCTTCTGGGAGATCTGCTACTCTCTTCTGAGCTTGCATATAGGAATATTTAAGTCTTCTGAAGCTGTGCCCACTGCCACCTCTTCCCTCAGGTGCTCTGTCTCAGGGAGATGCGAGTTTGATCTATAAGCCCCTTACTGGGGCTGCTGCCTTTTTTTCAGAGGTGCCCTGTCCTGAGAGGAGGAACCTAGAGATGCAATCTGGCTACAGTGACTTTGCTGAGCTTTCATGGGCTCTGCCCAGTTCCAACTTCCTGGTGGCTTTGTTCACACTGTGAGAGGAAAATTGCCTACTCCAGCCTCAGTAATGGTGGATGTCCCTCCCTCACCCACAAGCTCCAGCATCCCAGGTCAACGTCAGACTGTTGTGCTGGCAACGAGAATTTCAAGCCAGTGGATCTTAGCTTGCTGGGCACTGTGAGGGTGGGATCTGCTGAGATAGACCATTTGGCTACCTGGTTTCAGCCCCCTTTCCAGAGGAGTGAACAGTTCTTTCTTGCTGGTGTTCCAGGCACCACTGGGGTATGAAAAAAACTCCTGTAGCTAGCTCAATGTCTGACCAAATGGTCACCCAGTTTTGTGCTTGAAACCCAGGGCCCTGGTGGCTGGCTTAATCACCCGAGGGAATCTCCTGGCCTGCAGGTTGCAAACACCATGGAAAAAGCATAGTATCTGAGCTGGAGTGCAAACACAGTCCCTCATGGCTTTCCTTGGCTGGGTAAGGGAGTTCCTTCACCCCTTGTACTTCCTGGGTAGGCAGTGCACCACCCTACTTCAGCTCGCTCTTCATGGACTGCACTCACTGTCTAACCAGTCTCAATGAAATGAGCCGGGCACCTCAGTTGGAAATGCAGAAATTACCTGCCTTCTGTGTTGATCTCGCTGGGAGCTGCAGACTGGAGCTGTTTCTATTCAGCCATCTTGCCAGCTCAGATTTTACTTTCTTTTGATAAAACTTGATTTTTCTTTCAGGTAATATTAATGAATAAAAGTAGTTCCTCTAAAAGAATAATCAAAGTAAGTTTTTATGATTAAAGTGAGAATATATTGAATTTGTGGAATTTTAACACAATTATCAATATAGAGTATGTTGGTCAATTTTATTTGAATCATCGAGAATATCACAAGAGTGTTTTGGTCAGTTTTACTTGTGTCATTAATTTGCTTACCATTGATGTGATTTATAACTTTTACATTATAGAGATTTTCTAGCATTATTATCCTTGAAAGGGAATGTGAATTTATATGCTCTGATCACTCTGCCTCATCTACTTCTGCCTTCTTCCTATTAGCTATTTATCCATGGGTGAAATAAAAATGAGTCTAGAAAGAAATAAAAAAAATTATAGCTAAAAGGACAGTAATAATTTGAAAATATCCCACTGCTACTGTAGAATTCTATCCCTAAGATGGTTAGATGAGCGAAGTAGACTGTGGATTGTATACAATTATAACTGGTAGCTGATAAAACTCTACTTTTTCTCTAACAGTTGAGAATGCATATTAATGCAAATATGTGAATGATATTATTCTAAGACTAAGACTAATCTTGAATTATTACTAATTTATACAAACATCAATCTTCACAAACTATACTTTGACTACTACTGATTACAAAATATTGGTGCAATACCTCTCAATATTTTATTTGGGAAATGAGAGCTGTTGCTGTAATCAGAACACAGAATACTTTAACTCTGGGTGCATCTTTTTTTTTGACATGTGAAATTTATATAAAATTAAACGGATAGTTTTAAAGTGTACAATTTAATGGCATTTAGTGCATTCACAATGGTTTAAAACTACTGTCTGTACCAAGTTCAAAACAGTTTCATCGCCCCAAAGTTTTAGTTTTTTTTTTTAAATCCATTATGTTGAATGTAGCATAAGGAGGGGAGGAACAGTGGTTGTTTTGTTGCCACAGACATACAGCCCTTTTCAAGATAAACTTTCTAGACAAACATTTGACTATATCTAGTTCTACTTTAAATAGAGTTTTAAGAAGGTGACTTATAGGATATGAGAAAAATGACAATTTTTCAACTTCTGGAGAATTGGGAAGTACCATCACAGATGTAACAAAAAAACTAATGATAGAGCATGAGAATTTCATGGTAGCCAAAATCTGGGGTGGTGAAAGGTGGGCATAGATTATCCACTACCAGATAGATTCTATTTCTATTCTCTGAGAGGCCTTATGGTGCAACAGAGAGAAGTGGAAGGCACTTCCTAGCTTCAGTTTAACTCCACATAGATCTTATGTTCCAAAATATGTGAATACGTCTAACACACTAGAGAGTCTGACCTCTTAGAAACTAATTTGCTTGAGAGACTAAAGTGGTTTCTAGATGGAAATGCTTTTTGGGGATGGACTCAGTAGTATGGTCTTATTCCGCAGAAAAGAGAAATTCTGAGTAGATCTTAATTTCCATAGAATGCATTTTTCCTACATCTCCCCTTTATGCGCACATATCTGAATGCCAGGAGCAAGAGAAGCAAGCGTGAAGAAGGAAGCAGTAGTCAAAAGCTAAAGGAAGTATCCACTTAAAACATCATAAGACTCTGGGACAGAAGCAGATCTGTCTTTGTTTCCCTCTAAAAGAGTAAACCAATAGAAAAGAAGAAGATGAATCCTCCCCTAATCACAATAGACTATTCAGTGTTCCAAGAGATTTTTCTGAACACCCCTGGAAGAACAGACAGCACTTGCAAATTAGGGTAGATTGTATAAGGCTCCTGAGAAGAAGAAAAACATTGCTTAATTTTCCAGGACAATGCCTTACATCGTTGTCTGCACTCTGTACCTTTTAGCTGTAGTGACTTTAGGGAAAGTATAAATATTTTATGGACAGTTGCCAGATACTGGTTTGGTAGACATTTTATTAATCCCTCACACTTCTCTTTATTAACATTTATTGAATATTTATTTTATTAATATTTATTGGATTTTCTTTTCCAGGAACGTCTGGACATTTTTTAAGTGAAACTTAATTGTTTTTAACCATATTTACTCATTTTTTTCAGGTGAAGCTGTATGTTTTTTGGATAAAAAAATTGTTCTCTTAGTTGAAGTCACAAAATATTATACATTATATGATTCTTGTTCATACAAAATGTCTAGAATGGTCAGATCTGTAGAGACAGAAAGCTGGCTGTGGGGGAAGTAGAGGGTGACTACTAACAGGTGCAAGGTGTTTTTTGTGCATGATGAAAAGGTTCTCTAAAATTAGATTATTATGATGGTTGCACAACTTTGTAAATATACTAAAAAACATATGCTAAAAAGGTGAATTTTATGGTATGTAAATTATATCTCCGTAATACTATTTCAAAAAATAAACTCTCAGTAAATAAATAAAACTTAAAGTTAAAACTATTTTAACACTGGCACAGTCATATTTTATCATGTTTTAGCTTGGATAAAAATTATTTTTAAATTAAAATGTAGCGCCAATGAGGAAAATACTTAAAATTCTAAAGCATAGTATTGAATATAATTTTAAGAAATGTGTGTGTGTGTGTGTGTGTGTGTGTGTGTGTAAAACCAGGCATTTCCTTCCTTAAATTCTTATAATTTGTATATGATATTTCAAATATCATGATACATATCATATAATATAAATGTATAGGAATTTTCTTTAAAGTGTCATAATTCAGAAGTACTTATGATTTAAAATTTCAGAAAAAGGATTAGTAGAACTGCCATGTTAATACATTGATAGTTAGATTTAAATTAATTAAAGTAAGAAATTCAGTTCCTTGATCCCACTAGCCATATATCAAATGCTCAATAATCACGTGGCTAGTGGCTACAGTATTGGACAGTACACATCATAAAACATTTCTATCATTATAGAAAATTCTAACAGGCAGCACTGCTCTATAAATTTATTTGTGGTCTCGGAGTACATAAATAAACGACTTTGGGACTTAGTCCTCCTTTCATAATTCATACTTTTTAAGGTATTTTGGTTATTGTTTTTTGTATGTTCTTATAGATTTCAACTTTTAGGTACAGGGGGTGCATGTGCAGGTCTATAACATGGGTATATTGAGTGATGCTGAAGTTGAAGTACGGCTCCTATAACCCAGGTAATGAGCATATTACCTAATAGGTAGTTTTTTAACCATATTCCACTCTTTCCTTCCCTTGTCTAGCAGATCTGAGTGTCTATGTTTCCCATATTTATGTTCATGTGTGCTCAATATTTAACTTCCACTTATAAGTGAGCATATATGGTATTTAATTTTCTGTTCTTGTGTTAATTCACTGAGGACAATGACCTCCAGCTACATCCATGTTGTTGCAAAGGACATGACTTCATTCTTTTTATCGCTGCAGAGTATTCCATTTTCTTTTTCAAATCAACCATCAGTGGGCATCTCAGTTGATTCCATGTCTTTGCTATTGTGAATAGTGCAGAGATAAACATAAGTGCATGTATCTTTTTGGCACAAAGACTTATTTTCCTTTGAGTATATACACAATAATGAGAATCTGAGTCGAATCATAGCTCTGTTTTAAGTTCTTCGACAAATTTCCGATCTGCTTTCAACAGTGGCTGAACAAGTTGACATTTCCACCAATAATGTATAAGTGTTCTCTTTTATCCAGAGCCTCATTGGCATCTGTTCTTTTTTTACCTTTTAGTAATAGCCATTCTGAATTGAATGAGATAGTATCTCACTGTGGTTTTGATTTGCATTTCTCTGATGATCAGTGATGATGATCATTTTGTCATATGTTTTTTGGCCACTTGCATGTCTTTTTTGAGAAGTGTCTAGATTTTTACTACTACTTAAAAAAAACCTCATTGGAATGCAGAAAACAGTATTGTTGGTCATGACTATTGTAGTCATTTGTCAATGAGATTGATTTTTCTAATTCCGGTAGTTTTCAGAATTGACATCCATAAAGACAACCCTATGTCCTACCTAGTGACCCTGCCATCATCCTAGTCTCTGAGAAAGTCACTGGCTATTGCAGTAAAATAATTTCTACTTTACTTTATAATGTTTAAGAGGATCTGTCCCTTCTTGGAGTTGACAATTAAGGGTGATCACTAAGGAAAAATAAAACCCACATTAGATGACTGGAGAGAGAAAAAAAGCTTGAAACAATTAAATAATCACTGATTCCAGTTGTAACTTTAGGGCACTTTTGGAATTGGAACCCACAGTGTATTCACTATAAAAGTAAAAGACGGATATTAGTGGTCTTCTCTTGACTACCAGAGAGGCTAGCCAAAATAACCAGTAATTCTGCCACTCTTGTAAGATGCAGTGGTCAGTAAAGCAAAGTAGCAAAATTTGGGTTTCATTCATTCCCCTGACTCACCTAGTTGTTCCTTATCAGCTGTTACTAGAAGCTGTCTAGTACTTTGCCAGAGATAATATATTACTCTCATAGCAGAAGGTAAGATCTGCCAATTATTTCAAGAATGGTTAAAGAGACTCTCTACCTAGGCACAAACTCCCATGTCTCCCTGATTTTTAAATTTATTGTTACCATTGGCCTTTTTTAAAGGCCAAAATATAAGATACAACAGTGTTTATTCCCATTGTGAATGCCCCTCCCTCACCCATGAGTAAATATTTCAAAGCACTTAGAACAGTGATTGGCTCAGAATGAGATGGAGAGAGAGAAAGGGGGGGGGGGAGAGAGAGAGAGAGAAGGAGAAGGAGGTAGAAATTATTCATTTCTCCTTGTGAATAATGACTCTAAGCTGTGGAACTCTGATCCTGCCCCAATTACACAAAGTTTTTCAGCAGTCCATTTATTCTTTCCCCAGTGAGGCAGGATCAAAGGTAATAAGATTTCTTGTTCAGATGAAGGTACATATGATACTTCCTAGTAATCCTTTCCTTCTATTTAACCACATAGGAATAATACAACATCTTATGGACAGATAGACTATTATGAACCAGCTCACCCTGATATCTATATACTTAAGAAAAGCCAGAATAATTATTATTAAATAAGGTAACAGATTTATCTATCATTTCACAGACATGATCAGATAAAACTATTCATCTGACAATATTTATCTCTTGGCAAAGATTTTTAGGAAAAATTCTCAGTGACTCAAGATATTAATGAGGCAGGAAAAATAACCCCAAATGAAAGTTTCCTACAATAAGCTATTTGAACCCAGTTAGACTAAACATTGCCAGCTACATCAGGGCATTAATAATGAAACACATCATAGATTGCACGAGGCTTTGAAGTTCCTAAAGCCAATTTTCAGAATTTACTTAGACATTTCATTGTTGCCAAAAAAGCCAGTGCCATTTTAAATTATTTTGAATTTCTCATTTCCTAAAAAATGTGTCATTTCTTACAAAAATATTAGAAACTAGAATATAATCAATAACATTTAATAGTTAAACTCTGTTATGTTGTTCTGATTTCATCATGGATTGTACACATTGGGTCAGAAGTTTCTTTATATGCATTTAATTTTTCATTATTTTCACTTATATGACCCATGTACTAAATCTATCAAAACGAATCAAGTAAGTTGAAAATGTAAACCCATAGATAATTTTTCTTTGTTGCCAAAATGCACTAAACTTTTCAGGTTATATTCTTCTAATTAGCTTTTTATACATTTACGAGAGAGGATTACCAAGTTACAGTTTAATTTGTAGCAGATGACATACTTTGAAGCAGCACATGAAGACCTCTGAGTTGACTCACAGTCTTAAATTATAATTTAAATGTATTTATTATAATAGTAAAATAATGTGGTATTAGTAAACCAGTTTATCTGTCCTTCTGTCAACCTAAGCATAAAGAATGCAATCATAAGTTCTAAAGTCATCTAAAAATAAACTGAAATTGTAAATAGAGAGGTTAAGCAGAAGTCAGCCAACGAATAACTTCAGAATGCTATTTTTCCCCCATGGTTGGTTTTGGAAAGAAGTGAGATTAGTGTATTTAAGTTCATATAAGTAAATCCCACAGCATTTCTCATCGTGATTTTAAGCAGGTGAAAGGGTAAAAACAAACAAACCAACCATCTGAAGTCAGTAGACAGGAGGGAAAAATAAATTAGAAAACACTAATGGGGCAGTAACCCTGACAAGTAGAACAGAAATTCACTGAAGTCTCACTTATCATGCAACTTTCTCAGTGAAAGTACTACTCCCTCCTGGATTAAGTTCGGATTCTGTTTTTAAAGGTTACAGGCCAGCTCCTTAAAATGGAGAAGAGATCCAATGTTTGCTGTAGAGTTGGGCCCATTTATAAGAAAATAAAAATACAGAGCTTAATAATGAATACTTCATGTTGCCCCTCAGGCAGCCAAACACTAGAGAGTGCTAGATAAAGAATCACTACAAATTATGTTCCCTTTATACTCTATATAATTGACATACTTCTGAAGATTGTAAAACATTGGGTTAAGGAATATTATCATACATCCCTTAATTACATTAAAAAGTTCATGCTTTGTTGGGTGAAAAAAGAAAACATAAAACAATTTACATATAGCCTTGTGTTTTCTAATTAGACACATATTTCTAAAAAATCAGCATGGACCTAAGAAAAAAAGATTGGTAGACTATATGAGAATATGAATGATAATTGCAATGGGCTGAATGTTTGTCTTTCTCAAAATCCATATGTTCAAACCTTAACCTCCAATGTAATGGCATTAGTTAGTGCCTTTGGGAGATGATTAGATTATGAGGGCAGCATCCTCAAGATTGGAAGTAATACCCTTATAAGGTTAAATCATGAGGGGAGCACCCTTAAGATTGGGGTTAATGCCCTTGTAAGAAGAGTTCAGCTAACTAGCTATTTATTTCCCTTTTTGTCATATGAGAATACAAGGAAAATTCAGCTGTCTGCAACTTGGAAAAGGACCCTCACCAGAACCTGACCCTGATTTCTGGTTTCTGGCCTCCAGAACTGTGAGAAATAAATTTCTGTTGTTTGTAGCCCCTAGCCTATGGTACTTTGTTATAAGCAGCCCAAACAGATTAATTATCTTTTCATGTAATAAATATATAGGCCCTTTTTGATGTTTGAAAACAGAAGCAATGTGTTATATTCTTCTGGTCTGACATTGTCCTTTTTTGAATTCTTAGCTCACTAACTACTATAGCTCACTAACTACTATAGTAGTTAGCATTCCATAAGAAGGCCAGCAGTTAAGAAGCATTGATACTTCTTCAGCTCTGAGAATTAGTTTCCCAAAAAGTCCTGAGTATGAACATTCTTTCTAGAAGAACTAGTTCTCCACAAAGATTATCATTGTGTGGAGAAGAAAAAGGTTTACATAAAGGTAGGTATAAGTATACGTGTATTCCAATAAGTATATATGTACTCAAATAATGATGTGATGGATATTTTTAACAGTGAAGCAATAGGAAGGAAAGGACAATTAAGGATAAAATTACATTAAATTAATGATATAATAAGTTAATTGATCATTGACACCTTCAAAGGTAACAGTATCTGTATTTTCAAGCTCAATCTAATCATTTCAAGAGAATGATTGATGATTAATAGTTTTATTTTACTTTTCTTACTATTTTAATTAATAATTATTTCAGAAAGTAAGAAAAATGCAGAGTCTAATAAAACATATACCTACCTATCTATGAGGTGCACATATTTGACAAATGTTAACATCAATCAACCATTTTTAAAAATAATTTTTAATTGAAGCATAACATATAAAAGGAAAGAGCATTTATCAAAAACACCTAGTTATCTGACACAGCATAAAATGAACATTCTCATGTAACCACCACCAAGCTCAAGAAATTGAACACTGTCAGTACTCAAAAGCACTCCTTATACATATATTCACTTACTACTACCATTTCTTCCCCAAAGCAACCATTATCCTGACATCTGACACCATAGAAGGGTTTTGACTCTTTTACAATTTTTCATATCAATGGAACCATATATATTCCATATATATTTTGGGCCTGGATTATTTTGCTCAAAATTGTGTAAGTGAAAGTTAATTGTGTAAGTGAAAGTTATAACAACAACAGTTCATTCAAATATATATGAAAATATATGTATTTTCCCCTGCATGATCAGGGGCCAAGGGATGGGGTTCTATCTGTACTGGTCACTCCTAGATGTGTGTGGGGTGGCCAGCCATTTTGCAGGTATGGTCCATGTTGTGAATAAAACATATTTTTTAAACTCTTATTGTTGATGTACATTTAATTATGTTCAGTTTGGGCTATAATGAATAATGCTACAATGAACATTTTCATACATGTCTTTTGGTGAACAGATACATACATTTCTATTGGGTATTTACCCAGAAGTGAAATTGCTGAGTCATAGGATAGGCCTATGGTAAGCTCTAGAGACACTGACAAAGTTTTTTCATAATAATAATGTCAATTTTTATACCAACAAATAATGTATGATGCTATACTAAAACATTGCAATTAAAATAAGAATTGTACTATCTCTAAGAGGGTAGAAAGGCAAGCAAAGGGTAAAAATACATATAATTATTTTCAAAGTACTTATATCTATAATACATAATTTCTATACATCAATAAAAATAGACAACTCAATACAAAATGGCAAAACACTTGAACAAACATTTTAAAAAAGAGGATACCCAAAAGACTGATAAACATGATGTTTATTAACACCAAATGAAATACCACTAAATACTTGCCACAATAGATTTTTAAAAGTTACAATACCAAATATGATCTTGTGTTTATAAAGTGTGATTTATATATATAGCGTATTGCTGATTTGTTTGTTTTCCTCTGTGGTTTTTGTTTGTTTGTTTCTCTACTTTTTAAAATGCAAATTACCCATTTTCATATTTTAACTGAAGGGTTTAATAAATTTATATAAATATGACTATGATCAAAATATTTGGATCACCTCTTCCCTCTCCTTTAACTTATTCTTGATAGCCTTTCCCTGCATGTGTTTGTTATAATCTCTCCAAGATCTTCCTTATTTCAGCAAAAAGCCCTTCTGAATATCTAATCTTCCCTGTTATTAGGAGCCAAATACTATCATCTCCCATATGCTTAACATTCAAGTTGTTCTAAAATATTGACATTGCCCACAATGCTGGAATTTACATCCTTTTGTATGTTTCCTCGTAATATGTGTTAAAGTCCTCTGAATTATAATCAGGAGAATATAAACTAAATATGTAAACATTCAATTATATTTGATATTGCTGAATTGTTCTCTCGGGTGGTTAAATCCATTTACATTATCATCAATACTACCTGTAAGAGTTAATAGCTTCCTGTTTCTTCCCCAACACTTGATATTGTGAGTCTTTTTCAACTTTGTTGCTTTGAAATCCTGTCATTATCTGACTTGACTTTGGTGTGCATATATTTATTGCTGATATTTACTTCTTATGTTTGCCTTTTGTGATTCCTTTTAGGTGAGTTGCCTGTTCATATCTTCATATGTAATTTTTATTATATATTATTGATTCTCATCCTTAGGCACATACATGCCATAGTGGTATGCTGTCTCCATCCCCCCCATTGCCTACATCAGGCATTTCTCCCAGTGTTATCCCTCCCTAACCTCCCTAACCCCCACTGTCCCTCCCCTCCCCTCCCCTTTACCCCCCAACCTACCCCAGTGAGTGTTGTTCCCTTCCCTGAGCCCAAATGTTCTCATTGCTCATCACCTGCCTATGAGTGAAAACATGCAGTATTTGGTTTTCTGTTCTTGTGTCAGTTTGCTAAGAATGATGATTTCTAGATTCATCCATGTCTCTACAAAGGACACGAACTCATCGTTTTTTATGGCTGCATAGTATTCCATGGTGTATATGTGCCACATTTTCTTTACTGGGTATATACCCAAAGGATTATAAATCATTCTATTATAAAGACACATGCACACGTATGTTTGTCATGGCACTGTTTACAATAGCAAAGACCTGGAACCAATCCAAATACCCATCAATGATAGACTGGACAAAGAAAATTTTCATTTTTTAAAAATAAGTGATTTCCTTTGTTATTGGTATGTATGGAATCTTTGAAAAAATCCTTCCATGGCCTCCTTTACTTCTATTTTCATAAATTTTTAGAGTTCTCACATTCAGCTTAAATATGTGAAGGTATTATCTACCAATAACACTTTTATTCTTTTCGAAAATTGTCAGTCTCTTAAGAAATGTACAAGTAATTAAAAAATATTTCCTTGGTTTACTACAAGTACTATAAAATGAATATAACAGGATAACATTTGGATTTAATGAAGATTAGAGCTTCAAAAGACATTTATACAGTATATTAATAAAAAGGCAACATAAATAGAAACGTACTAGCTTAGAGTTTTTACCTATTGAACATCTATGATTTATTCACAATAGCATTAACTCATTTATGGGAATATCTGCCACAGAATAAAAGGAGATGAATGGTTATAACATATCCATCTGTCATTTTTCAACAATCAAAATCTGGATTTATTAATGATGATTGATGTGATTTACATATCTCAGTAGTCAATTTGGATCAATGATTGGCAATTTAACCTACAGATAAGACATTTTTGTGTAGCTATACCACAATAGAACAAATTATCTTTTATTTTAGGACTGCATACAAACTTCTAGACATCTCGCAACTTCCATGGTCAGAACTAATGTCTCACATTGTAGTAGCAGTAGACATGTCTAAAGGTGCATGCACACACATGTGTATTTGTGTGTGTGTGTGTGTGTGTGTGTGACTTCAGTTGTCTGAATTATTAATATGGATGATGGTATGATTAATTAATGGTGATTATCAATTTGCTAAGTAGAGCAATGAAGTTCTCTGACTTCTCAGAATGTACTCACTTTCTACCACAGTGTCATTCCTAAATGGTCTCTACGTATGTACTTAGAAAAGTAAGCATTTTGTTGAACATTGCAAGTAAAATGTTCAGTCTTTTAGAAGCTGTTTGGTGCTCCAGGCAGAAAGACTGATTAACTAGTTTCTACTTATAAAAATGACTGAATGCTATTAAATGAGTCATTTGTGTGCCCAAAAATACCTACTCTGTTATATAACACTATATAAATTGAGTGAAATATTGCTAATTCATGTCACTGACACCATGAAAAAATGAGAAGAAGGCTAAGAAGTTTGGAATTTCTTAAAAAGGCTTTTAAGTCCGGAATTTTGGAAAAAAAAAAAAAAAAGCATCTGAAAGAATCCAGTATAAACCCAGCTTTATGGAGGGAAAAAAATCTCTGCTTGCAACACCTAAGAAATACAGCAGAATCTGTTCCTGACCTTGAGATTTTTTTAGACCTTTGGAACATTAGATGTCAGTTTTTATCAATAATCTTTCAATATTTTGGCCTTTAACCCTGTATGGACATTTGCGACCAGCATACAAAACATGATTCTGTTCTGGGGCAATGGCAAGGCAGAGTGATGTCTGTTCTGAACTGTGCCTCCATGGGGGAATGAGCAGTCTGATTTGAGGGCAGATATCGTGATTTCACTTGTTTGAGCAACCTAATAGTCCACAGCCTAATGTGGTAAAAGTGTTACCTTGTGTTTTCCCCTCTGGCTTCATTTCCTTCCCCTCTAACTATAAAGAATCAATAAGGAGCAGAATTCACAGAGATAATCTAAACAACCACATATGCTCAACATGACATGAGATTTAAGCCTTATTGAGTTCTTTTAGTTATTTTTTCATTCATGTACTGAGTTTGAAAATGACTAGAAATAGAGTTGGAGAGCAGCTAACACAGGTGGGACTAATAATGTATAGTTTGATGCTGAGGTAAATAGAGGGAAAGTGTTTTTAGGCCTTAGAACCATCCACTCTTGATCTGAAAGGGACTTAGGATGTTTGTAAGAGAAGTGGGTTACTCTTGCAGGAGTAGTGAAGCAGTATTCTGCCTAAGGTTTTATTATAGTCTGTGGATTCTGGTATTGGGTGAAGCCATGTTTTTATTTCTGTTTTTGTTTTAACTTGGCAAATACTCTCCCCTCCCTGTGGTTCTAGGTGGATTTTAGCTGGAAGACAGAAAGCAGAACCTCTTTTCTTAAAAATTTATTTTAATTATTTTGGGTGCATGGTAGGTATATATATTTATGGGGTATATGAGGTATTTTTATGCAGGCATGCAATGCATAATAACTGCATCATGTGAAATAAGGTATACTTCCCTTCAAGCATTTATCGTGTGTTACCAACAATCAAATTATACTCTCGTAGCTATTTCAAAATGTACAGTTAAATGATTATTGACTATAATCACCCTGTTATCAAATACCAGGTCTTATTCATTCTTTCTAAATAGTTTTTTGTACCCATTAAGCATACCTACATTCACCTCCATCAACCCCTTCACTACTCTTCCAAGCCTATGGTAACTATACTTGTACTCTCCATCTCCATGAGTTCAACTGTTTTGAATACTAAATTCCCCAAATGAGTGAGAACATGTGATGTTTGTTTTTCTGTGCCTGACTTATTTCACTTAGCATAATGACCTCCAGTTCCATCCATGTTGTTGCAAGTGACAGAAACTCATTCTTTTTTTGTGGATGAAAAGTACTCCATTGTGCCTAAATATCACATTTTTCTTTGTACATTCATCTGTTGATGGATGCTTAGGTGGTTTCTAAATCTTGGCTATTGTGAACAGTGCAGCAACAAACATGGGAGTACAGATTTCTCTTTGATATGCTGATTCCTGTCTTTGGGGTATATACCCAGCAATGGGATTGCTGAATCATATGTTAGCTCAATTTTTAGTTTTCTGATGAACCTCCAACTGTTCTCCATAGTGGTTGTACTAATTTACACTCCCACCAACAGTGTACAAGGGTTCCCTTTCCTCCACAGCCTTGATAGTATTTGGTGTTGTCTGTCTTTCTATATAAGCCATTCTAATTGGGGTGAGAAGATATCTCATTGTAGCTTTGATTTCCATTTCTCTAATGATCAATGATGTTGAGCACCTTTTCATATGCCTGTTTTTTTTTAAGTAATGTCTGTTCAAATCTTTTGCCTCCTTTAAACATTTTTCTTTATTTTACTAGTTTTGGGGGTACACGTGGTGGTTGTTGGTTACATGGATAAGTTTTTTAGTGGTGATTTCTGGGATTTTGATACACCCATCACCCAAACAGTGTACACTCTACCCAATACATCATATTTTTTATCTGTCACTCCCCTTTCACTCTTCCTCTATAAATCTCCTAAGTTCATAATATCATTCTTATGCCTTTGCATCCTCATAGCTCAGGGGTCCTTAGCCCCTGAGCCATGGACCAGTACCAGTACATGGCCTGTTAGGAACTGAGCTTTGGGTGAGCAGTGTGTGAGTGAGTATTACCACCTGAGTTCTGCTTCCTGTCAGATCAGCAGCAGCATTAGATTCTCACAGGGCATGAAGCCTAGTGTGAACTGCACATGTGAAGGATCTAGGTTGCATGTTCCTTATGAGAATCTAATGCCTGATGATTTGAGGTGGAACAGTTTCATACTGAAATCATCCCCCCTACAGCTGACTCATAGAAAAATTATCTTCCACAAAACTGATCACTAGTGCTAAGAAGGTTGGGGACTGCTGTCATAACTTAGCTCCCACTTATAAGTCAGAATATATAATATTTAGTTTTCCATTCCTATGTTACTTCACTTTGAGTAATGGCCTCCAGCTCTATCTGAGTAGCTGCAAAAGACATTTTGTTCCTTTTTATGGCTGAGTAATATTCCATGGTGTATATATAACAAATTTTCTTTATCCACTCATTGGTTGATTGGCAGTTACATTGGCTCCATATTTTTGCAATTGTGAATTGTGCTGCTAATAAATATGCCTGTGCATGTGTCTTTTTCATATAATAACTTTTTTTCCTTTCGTTACTGGTAGTGGGATTGCTGGATGGTAATTCTGCTTTTAGTTCTTTAAGAAATCTATTTGCCCATTTTAAATATTGGATTATTAGATTTTATTTCTTATAGAGTTGTTTGAAAACCTTATAAATTTGGGTTATTAATCTCCTCTTGTTAGATGGATAGTTTGCAAATATTTTCTTCCATTTCGTGGGTTATCTCTTCATTTTGTTGATTATTTTCTTTTCTATGCAGAAGTTTTGAACTTGATCTGATATTATTTGTCCATTTTTTCTTTGGTTGCCTATGCTTGTGGGGCATTGCTCAAGAAATTTTTGCCCACACTGATGTCCTGGAAAGTTTCCTCAGTATTTGATTGTAATAGTTTAATTTAAGTTCTTAGATTTAAATCTTTAATTCACTTTGATTTGATTTCTGTATATGGTGGCAAATAGGGGTTATATCAGTCGGGGTTCTCTAGAGGGACAGAACTAATAGGAGTATATATATCTACATATATATGTGTATGTATATACCTTTACATACATTTATACATACACGTATATATACATGTAGGTAGAGATATATCTCTCTATATATATGTGTATGTGTATATATATACATATGAGTTTATTATATGTTATATATATAAATTGTGTGAGTTAATACTCTTTAACAAACTCATATACATATGAGTTTATTATATATATTATTATATATATTATATAATATATATGTTATATTTATATAATATATATAATAAACTCATATGTATATGAGTTTGTTAAAGAGTATTAACTCACACAATCACAAGAGGGAAAGAACTAATAGGAAATATATATATACACACATATACACACATACATATGTATATATACACACATATGTATACATATATACATATGTATATATACACGTGTATGTAGATACATATATCTACATATATATATTTTTATGTGTGTGTGTATATATATATCTCCGGTTATTTCTCTCCCTCATGTGATTGTGAGTTAATACTCTTTAATAAACTCATATATATGAGTTTAATATATATATATTACATATATTTTATTTATATATATATAAAATACATATAGTGGGATCTTGTGATTTTGTGAGTTAATACTCTTTATTAATACTCTTTCTTAACTCACACAATCACAAGATCCCACAATAGGCTATCTGCAATATGAGGAGCAAGGAAGCCAGTCTGAGTCCCAAAGCTGAAGATGTGGAGTCTGATGTTCAAGGGCAGGAAGCATTCAGCATGGGAGAAAGATGTAGGCTGGGAGTCTAAGCCAGTCTATCCTTTTCTCATTCTTTTGCCCACTTTTCATTCTGGCCACATTGGCAAGTGATTAGATGGTACCCACCCAGATTAAGGGTGGGTCTGCCTTTCCCAGCCGACTGACTCAAATGTTCATCTCCTTTGGGAACACCCTCACAGACACACCCAGGATCAATACTTTGCATCCTTCAATCCAATTAAGTTGAGACTCAGTATTAACCATCACAAGTCCAACTTGTCAACTTGAACCTACACATATCTCCTGAGGTCATACATAATCTTCAGATAAAGACAATAATAAGGTCATAATTAACATAATACAACTATCCTTTGTACAACTGGAAATGCACCAATCCCCAATCCAAATGCTATTACATAAAGTTAACAACACTTAATGTTGATATAAAGTCAATAAATCTTATGTCACATGATAAAGGAAAGAGGAAACAAGATGAAGATCTTTTCTTCTTACAAGTATATACATGCATAAACATGTTTTTAACAAAAGGATGGGGAAATACTCATGACAATTACAGTCCTCATTTCTGCAGCTGATCATGTGGTTGTAGCTGGTATTGATGACTACTTTCTCTACTACCTTTTCTGTATTCCCTATGCCTTCAGCAAAAACCTCAGGAGGTCATGGTTTTTTCCTGGTAGAGTGACCCATGCCTTTATTTCTGAAGGGTCTGGGCCATTTTTAGAACTGGCTGGATTGGGCTGTTGTAGTTGGCATGGTAACACTAAGAGGTATCCTAATGGATCTCCTGTATTCCATGTATACTCCTCCTTTCCTCTGTTGTAGAGTAGTAGAATGATTTCATCTTGATAGTCTGAGTCAATCACCCCAGCCAATACTCCAACTCCCTTTGGCCTATTGGCTAAAAGGTAGGAGCCTGAAGTGTCCACGTGTAGATCTTAATTTCCAGTTTAATTGAGCCATTATTGTGTCTCCTCGTGGCAGCATTCCTCTCTCTGAAACTAAGACCTCTAGGCCAGCAGAATGTAATGCCATGGGAACAGGAAGCAAAAATTTTGCTAGTGAATCACTGGGGGTGACAGTGAGTGGTGCCACTTCCGTTGCCACCCCTTAATTCCTGGACCCATGAATTCTGGCTATGGGAGAAACAGTACCAAATATTGAGTGCTAATGCAGAGCATACACAGCCTTCTGGAGAACTTTTCCCAAGCCCTACAGGATACTGTCACCTAGTTGGTATTGTAATTGTGACTTCAAAAGCCATTCCACCTTTCTATCAATCCAGCCACTTCAGGATGATGGGAAATATGGTAAGACCAGTGAATTCCATGAGCATGAGTCCACTGCCACACTTCTTTAGATGTAAAGTGAGTGCCTTGGTCAGAGGCAATTCTCCTGATACCAGGAGTGGTTCTGGCAGGTGCAGAAATGCCATTCAAGAGCCAAGTTCTGGAATTGGGGACCCCATATGCTGGCTTGGTATTCTATATCTCTGTGGCCCAACTGGTACCTAAGGTGTAAGACAAGACCACCTCACTTTTCCTTCTGATTCTTTTACATAAAAGGAGTCTTTCCCCATAGCCACCACAGCCGGGAATGTGCTGAGTCTCAGCTGAAACCAGCAAGTCTCAGTGCCTCATCCAAGTTCCATGATGTAGTACCTGGGTATCACTGCTGGTTATTCATGGGCTAAGGGCTCTTCAGTTAGCAGATGATGAATCCTACCAGTAATGGGTCTTTCTCTTCAATGCACCGTGTTCCATTTGGCCCAGAGTTTAGGTTCCTGAAAGGATACTTCATGACTCTGACTGATAAAGTCAGAGTCTAGCTGAGCTAGTATACAAGATATAAGACAAAGTCTTCCCCACTCTTCCCTTTCCTTTCCTCAATCAAAGGGAAAGAGTCTCTTTTGGAGCCATGAGCTGCACAGCCTGAGGTTAGAGAAGGGGTGATGCCAGCACTCCCTTAGGTGATCCAGCTAGTGTCTCAGTAGGTCATGTGTCCCCCCAGTTCATTGTCACTGGTCTCAGTTTAGCACTAGGACTTGCCTAGGAGTTGCATTCCATGTGGCCTAGAATGCCTTTCAAGTTTAGTTAGGGTCTCAGAGCACTTTAGCCTGTAGTGGTGAGGCTTGTGGGAACTCAAGTTTAGACTACTTGAATTGGCAATTCTCCTCTGGCTAGGGCTGGTTTGCATATTCTCATTCATAAGTGAGAGTTGAACAATGAAAATATATGGGCAGAGGGAAGGGAACATCACACACCAAGGCCTGTTGCGGGGGTGGGGGACTAGCATTAGGAGAAATACCTCATGAAGATGACAGTTTGATGGGTGCAGCAAACCACCATGGCACATTGTATACCTATGTAACAAACCTGTACATTCTGCACATGTATCCTAGAACTTAAAGTAGAATTTTTAAAAAAATGTTCCCTCCATGAGCAGGTGTTAGCTGAGTTTGTTCTGATTTTATTTTCTGTTATAGTAGGGTAGCAGCAAGTTCAGTGCCTCACAAGTGCTGTGATCTCCCTCTCTCAAGAGCACCAATACACTCTCACACCATATTGCTGCTGCAGCGGGGGTGAAGGGAGGGTGGCATCGATGATTCAAGACTGTTTCTCCTACATTTTCAGCGCCTCTGTAAGCGATATGTAGCTAAAACCAGGTACTGTGAGTGTTCACCTGGTTTTGGTTTTTATGAAGATGCTTTTAATTTTTTAGTTGCAAATTGGTGTCCTTCCAAAAAGGACAATCTGTGGAGCATTCTATTCCACCATCTTGCTCCACCTACATGGTGGGAATACAGAACCTCTTGATCCATGATTACAGATTCAGAAGGCCCATGTTAGCACACTCACAATCACTGGAGATAAAAACAGAGTAATCTTAATGTTCAGGAAAAAATTATGGTCTAGTGGTAGGAACTTCCAGGTGTACAGTCACAACATGTAATAATAATAATTACCAATTCTGAAGAGAGATTAGTACAAGGATGCAATTATTTCAGTTTTGGGGGAGTGATAAAGCATAACGCAAGAAGTGACATTTGGCCTTAGTATTGAAGGATGAAGGGGGATTTTCTAAGTGGCAAGAGGCAGAAAGGGAACAGATTTGCTGACATAATGCTATGGGAGAAAGGGATATAGGTAGGAAAATAATTTTTTCCAATTTCTGAACTCTTGGCTCGATTGGTCCTTGAAAGGAGAGCAAGAGCCCTCTTTGGGTTCTTATTTTCTTTTATGTTATTCTCTAAGTTGATGTATGTGCAGTGCCAAATGGAGTTTGTGCTCAAAATTTCCTAAACCATTAATCTTCAGGTGTTTTTCACATTTTCCATTTGAGTGACTACAGTACACCCACTGACCTCTCAAAAGGTTGGTGAGCCAAAGAGAAAACAGCAGCAGACTCCGTGAATGGTGAGTATTTATGGAATAGAAGAGCTCACTTAGACTAATTACTCAGGAAAATTAGGGGGAAAGTATGGACTGAATGCCCATCATTATTAGTTTAGAATAAAACCAAGTACAAAATAGAAATGACTTTTTAAAGTAAAACCTTTTGCCCTCGTGAAGCAAACTTCTAACACCAGGGCCTGTGTGTGTGCTGAATCACTCAAACCGTGGCTCAGTGCCTGAAACTCAATTTCTGTTGTTTAGTGCCCTGTTTAGAGTTCTCCCTGAGACTCAGCTTGTCCTGGCAGAACCGCACCTTATTGAATTTTGCCTGATTTGCTCTTCCTTTTCTCTCTCCAGCACCCATTTGTTTCTGCTTCAAGGGAAGAGCTTGCTTAGTTAGTGCAGTTTGATTTCCCCGTGGGTTTTCTCCAGTATGTTTCTTTATTGAAAAAGCCCTCACAGATAGAAATGTGGCTCCTGGAGCAGATACTAACAACAGCTCTTGTTAACTGTTTAATTTTAGCTAACCCTTATATAGCTCTTACTATTTGGAAGACTCTGTTCTAAATGCTTTCCATGAATCAATTCAGTCATCTCTACAAAAACTAATAAAGCAAGCATTATTATTATACCCATCTTGCAGATAAAGAAACGGAGGCACAGAGAGAATAAAGATCTTGACAAGGCTCACAGAGTTAGTAGGTGGAAGAGCTCTGTTTCCATCCCACTTGACTGTGCTTCTAACCACTACAGGCCTGTTGTTAAAAAGCCAGATACTTTATACGAATTAGCATCCTTATTGTCCACGATAGAAGGTGGATACTTTTTCACTTTTAATTTGCTTACGAGAGTGCTGAGGTTCATAAAGTTTATTTAACTAACCCAAAGAAACACAACTCTTAGTTATCTGTGATGTATTCAATTGCTAGTGTCTCTTACATCATACTCCTTGCCCTCAACCACCCCATTGAGCAGAGCAGAGCTGTGGTTCAGAGCTCGATTCTCAGACTTTTCCTTTTTCCCTCAGTGATTTTATCCTGTCTCATGCTTTAAATAGTTTCTATATTCTAATAATTCCCAGATCTGACCTCTTTTCTGAGTTTCACATTCCTGTATTCTAAGTGTCAGCAAATGTTTTTAATAAAGACCCAGTTAGTAAATATTTTAAGGTTTGGAGGTCATGGGGTATGTCTCCAATGGTATGAGCAACTTGAGGGTAGGGATTGCATCTGCTCATCCTGAAGTCCCTGGTGCCAAAGACATCTGGCAAATATATTCTCAGAATTTGCTTGTTATATGAATTAATAAGTGAACGTGAAACCTTGTCTTTGAAAGGATGGGGCTGAAAATCTTGCTTATTGAAACCTTTTCCTGACCTACTTCCTAATGCACATTAATTGTTCAGTGCAAGGGGAGAAGTTTTTCTCAAAACTCTAATATCTGAAGGAAATGAGTTCTCTTTCCTCATTCCTAAATATAACATTTTGACAATAAAATTATATAAAAATACCTGTGGTCATAAGAAGTCTTGGTGTTAATTTTGATGTACACAGTCAATTAATATAGTATTTGGAGTCAGAGTTGAACTTGACAAATAACACTGCCCGTTATTAGTTCTATGATAATATGCAAGTCATTTGAGCTCTTTCAGCCTCAATTTCCTTTTCTGTAAAAGATGCATTATATCATAAATAATTTAAAGTATTATAACATTATTGTGAAGATTAAATAACATATTCAATATAAGGCAGTGCTTTATACTACTAGTTGCTCAATTAATGGTAGTGTTCTTTTTATAAATAGTTCTCTAGCTATAAGCTAAGCAATTCTATTATCAATGAATCTTAGAACACAATTTAAAATACACATATTTTTAAAATGTTAGCAATTTGCAAAAATCCTCTTGCATTTTTAATCAAAATAAAATCTATGTTGAATTTATCCAGTTTTATTCCAACATTTTACTTGGTATTATCCTTACTATTGCAGATACACTGTGTCACTACTTTGAATGTTTTGTTGGTTGACAGTGTGTTGATATTTTGTAGAAAGTAATTCTAATGTACAATGCCAAGCATTTTCTACTACTTGAAATAGCTAGTGTCATAAAGCACTGCAATGGGAAGATATTTAACCATGTCCTAAAGAGAAATAGAAAGTTTTCAGGAAGACACATGGTCAGGATGTTTGGGAGAGGATAAATGCGGACTTTTGTGAGGTCCATAGGTTATTTTATTGTCTAACAATAATGTGTTATTTTCAAATAAGGATTTTAACAAAGAATTTGTTGGTGAATTTAATGGGAGAGACAATTAGACCCAGGTCTCCCATTCCACAATTTTGACTTCCTTCAAACTCAAAAGATCTTAGATCACTAACTGCCCAAGGGAAAGACAAAATCCATTATAAAAATTGCCAGGCCAAATTTTGAACTGTAGTTTAAAGAAACTAAAAAAAGAACAAAAGGATAAAAATTGGATATCTTTTTCTCTTTTTCTCAGGTTTTTCTAGGTCTGATCCTGGATTTGTTTAAGGACTGTCTTACGTCATAAATGAGAACTGTAAAAAGAAAAACAGGAAAACACATACTACATTGTGCTGAAATGGCAGATGTTTGTAAAGTTTATTTTATCTAGGGCATTGCAAAAACACAGGCACTCAGCTTTCTGAGAAGAAACGGGCAATGATTGAGCAAGTGAAAGACTGGGTGATGGCAGAGGGGTTGTAGTGTTTTTATTTCTGGTAATACTTTGCCAATAAGTAAAATAATACTTGACAAAGTTTGCAGCAGACAGGCTAGGCTAGATTATTTGCAGAAACTCTCTTTCTCTTCCTTCTTTTCCCTTCAACAAAGCGGGTATTTAGCATAACACCATAGTTTAATGGGTATCTGAATGGCTTTCCAAGACAGTTCTCCCAATGAAGACTCACTATCCAGGCTGTTTTGCTCTCTGGCTCTTGTAAACAATACATACCTCCAGGTTGAAGAGGGAAGAGAGGGCATGGAGAGCCTTGCATTAGCTATTAAATGTTTTTACCTGGAAGTGACAAAATCATTTCTATACATACTCCTTTTCTTAAAGCAGATCATATGGCCATAATCTACCTTGAAAGCACAGTTGAGTTAACTAGTACAGGTTAGACCTAGGCTTAGAAGCAGAAAGGACCTACAGAGATGTGCTAAGGGACCTGAATGTGAGGAGCACCAATGTCTTCCTGTTCCCACAGAGAAAGTTTCCCTTCTACAATCAAAGACATTTGTGCAATGCATCCCAGGCCTTAACATTTTCAAGAACTTTGCTCCTAAACTTCTTCCTTTCTTGCATCACCAATGTCTTCCTCTATATAGGACCATTTCTTGTAGCACACACACATATTCTAGAACAGCAGATCTCAAAGTGTGGTCCTCGAGTCAACAGCATCGGTACCTCTTGGAAACTTGTTGGAAATGCAAATTCTCATGTTCTATCCTAGACCTACTCAATCAGAAACTCTGGAGTGCAGTCACTGGTCTTCTAAATAAACGCATTAGGTGATTCTGAAATAAGATACAGTTTGAAAATCACTGCTCCAGAATAATCCAATGTAAAGTAAAACTTGACGTTGGCCTCTTATTCTTCTATAACCACTGTCCATTTTTCTATTCCCTTCCATGGTAAGGTTCCTAAAAAATACTGTTTATACTTTTTGTCCTACCTCCCACATAGCTTTTTATCTGGACTTCACTCCCTACTACTCCATGGAAACTGTCCTCTTCAAAGTCATGCAGAATCTCAACTTTGCTAAAATCAGTGAAAAATTATCTCTTTGCATTTAACTCAGTTGCTTATCAGCATGTTTCAAAGAATCTCTTCCTCTTTCTTGAGACATTTTACCTCTTGACTTCCATGACACCACATTAATCTCTTTTCTTTCTCTACCTTTCACTTTTGCTGACTTCTCCTTCTCCACCTAATCTCCAAATAACAACATTGGAAATGTGCCTGTTTCTTTCTGTCTCTCTGCTTTCACCCAAGGCAATCTCATATCATCTTTCCAAGGGTTAAATATAATCTATATTGGATAATTTCAACATTTAAATCTTTGGTCTAGATTTCTCTAAGATACAGATATGCAAATTCAACACCTCTTCCTCTATGTCTTAAGTGTAACACATCCAAAACAGAAATATTATATCCATACCCACCAGAAACACACAGCTCTATCCCTTCACTTCAGCTTTCTTTATATTATTACAGGTATATCTTAAGGCTATTACAGACTACTGCAAAAAGTGAGTCACATGAATCTTTTGGTTTCCCAGTGCATATGAAAGTTATGTTTATATTACACTGTAGTCTATAAGTGTACAATAGCATTTGTCTGAAAATCAATGTACCTTAATTTAAAAATACTTGGCTGGACATGGTGGCTATTGCCTGTAATCTCAGCACTTTGGGAGGCCAAGGCTGGAGGATTGCTGTAGGCTGGGAGTTCAAAACCAACCTAGGAAACATAGTAAGACTCTGTCTCTAAATAAACAAATAAACAAACAAACTTTACTGCTTAAAAGTGCTAATAACCATCTGGTCCTTCAGCAAGTCATAATCTTTTTGCTGTTGGAGTGTCTTGCCATGATGTAGATGTCTGTTGACTAATCAGGATGGTGGTTGCTGAAGTCTGAGGTGACTGTGGCAATTCTAAAAAGAAAACAACAATGAGGTTTGCCACGTTGATTGACTCTTTCTTTCACAAAAGATTTCTCTATAGAGTGCAATGCTGTTTGACATTTTACCCTTACTAGAACTTCCTTCAAAATTGGAGTCGGTTCTCTCAAACCCTGCCAATGAAGTTTATGTAATATTCTAAATCTGTTGTTGTTATTTCAATAATGTTCACAGTATCTTTACCAGGAGTAGATTCTATCTCAAGAAACCACGTTGTTTGCTCATTCATAAGAAGGAACTCCTCATCTGCTGAATCTTGATTATGAAGCTGTAGCAATTTGCTCATGTCTTCAGGCTCCACTTCTAATTCCATTTCTCTTGTTACTTCTACACATCTGCAGTTACTTCCTCCACTGAAGTTTTGAGTCCTGCCAAGTCATCCATCAAGGATGGCAGCAACTTCTTCCAAACTCCTGTTAGTGTAGGTATTTCGATCTTCTCCCATGAATCAAATATTCTTAATGGCACCAAAAATAGTGAATTATTTCCAAAAAGTTTTCAATTTACCTTGCCCAAATTCATCAGAAGAATCACTCTCTGTGGCTTCTATAGCCTTATGAAATGTATTTCTTAAGTAGTAAGACTTAAAATTCAAAATTATTCTTTTATCCATTGTCTGCAGAATTGATATTGTGTTAGCAGGCATGAAAGCAAAAATTGTCTTTTTATACATCTCCATCAGAGCTCAGTGGGCAGTAATATTTTGAAACAAATCTTTTTTTCTTGAGTAGTAGGTCTCAATAGTGGGCTTCAAATATTCAGTAAACCATACTATAAACAGTTATGCTGTTATCCATACTTTGTTCCATTTATAGAACACAGGCAGAGTAGCTTTAGCGTAATTCTTAAGGTCCTAGGATATTCTGAATGGTCAGTAGGCATTGGCCTTAAAGTTGCCAGCTGCATTAGTCTCTAACAGGAGTCAGCCTGTCTTAGAAGCTTTGAAACCAGACATTGACTTCTTGCTAGCAAGGAAAATCCTAGATGATATCTTCTTCCAAGAGAAGCCTGTTTCATATACATTAAAAATCTATTGTGTAGTGGCCACCTTTATCAACGATCTTAGCTAGAGCTTCTGTATAACTTGCTGCAGCTTCTGCATCAGCACTTGCTGCTTCACTCTTGTGTTACAGAGATAACCTCTTTACTTAAGCTTTGTAAACTAACTTGTGATAGCCTCACAATTTTCATCTACAGTTTCCTCACCTCTGTCAGCTTTCATAGAACTCAAGATAGAGTCTTGCTCTGGATTTGGCTTTGACTTAAGAAAATGTTGTGGCTAGTTTGATCTTCTATCCAGACCACTAGAACTTTTGTGTTCACTGGAGTAGCATTTGTAATTTTCTTCAAGAACTTTTCCTTTACATTCACAGCTTAGTTAACTGTTTGGGACAAGAAGCCTAGCTTTCAACCTGTCTCAGCTTTTGAAATGCCTTCCTTACTAAGCTTAATCATTTCTAGCATTTGATTTAAAGTGAGAGATGTGTGACTCTTCCTTTCACTTGACCACTAAGCAGCTCTTGTAGGGTTAATAACTGGCCTAATTTCAATCTTGTTGTGTCTCAGGTAATAGACAGACCCAAGAAGAGAAAGAGAGATAGGGGAAAGGCTGGATGGTGCAGCAGTTTGAACAAACGTATTTATTAAATTTGCCATCTTAAATGGGCATGGTTTGTGGTGCCCCAAACAATACAATCATAACATCAAAGATCACAGATCACAGATAATCATAACAGAATTAATGATAATAATAATGAAAAAGTTTGAAATACTGTGAGAATTAACAAACTGTGACACAGAGACTTGAAATGAGCACATGCTATTGAAAAAATGGCACCAATAGACTTGGTAGATGCAGAGTTGTCACAAACCTTCAATTTGTTAAAAACAAAAAGCAGTATTTATAAAGCCTAATAAAAAGAAATGCATAAAATGAGATATGCCTGTATTTAGTATCACCATCAGCCTCTATGTCCAAACAAGAATCTCAGCATCACCTTAGAGTTTCCTCTTTTTCTTTCCCTTTCCCATCCACCTGATTCACTGATAAATATTACTGACTATATCACTAAAATAGATCTCAAGTCTGTCCATTCATTTCTACTTCCACTACCATCACCCTTGTCTGGACCATGGTCATTTTCCATGAGCACAGTAGTCTCCTACCTGGCTTTCTAGATTTCATTCTTGTTCTATACAAATTAATTCCTTAAATTGTACCAAGAAATCTTACATTTAAAAAAATACCACATTAATTCTTTGCTTAGAAATCCACTTTTCCCCAGAGGTAAAAGGTATGGCCCTCTGCACCTCCTGCCTCCTTCTGAGGGGTCATCAGAAATCTTTCTCTTCACTGTGTATTCTGGTCATATGCATCCTCAGACAATGTCTAAAACACTCCTGGTTCTCTCCCACCTCCAGACCATAGCAGCTGCTGTTCTCTTGTCTGGCATGCTTTTGCCTCAGCTCTTCCCAAGGCTGACTCCTTCTCATGTTTGAGATCTCAACTAAAACAACCCTCTCAGAGGGGCCTGGATAATCACAATATCTAAAGTAAGGGGATTCCAGTACTGTTATTCTTGATTACTGAATCATATTAATTTCCTTGATTGCATGTAGTACAATCTTGTAGTTACTTGGTGTGACTATTTGTTTCCACAGTGTCTGCCTCCCTACTTGAATAGACTTTCTGTAAGACCTGGGATGTAATTTTCATTATATCTTCAAGACTTGGACAAAACCTGAGAATCAATATATTTCAAATGAACGAATGAGTGACTGGAGTGAGGCACAAATGCAAGACAGGTCTGAAAAAAAGGATAAAGTAAACTCTGTTTACTTTCCAGACTCCCTTTGACTCTATACTCACATTCCATCTTCTCTGTCAAGGTGCCCTTAATCTCTCTGTTCCTGAGTTCCAGTCACCTTCACACATCATATGCTTATACTTAAGTATTTTTATTCATTCTGTGTATATGTCTTTTTCAGTCAACCCCCTTTTATTAAGCAACTGACCTATACCCACCAGTGTACTTGAAGCTTCTAATATGTATTTTAGTGATCTCAAGGGCAGCGAAACATCTCTAAGACCCCAAAGCATTGATCTGGGAGCTTTGTACATAGGATGAGTTCAATGAATGATTGATGATTAATTGAATCTATCCTTGATGCATGGCTGTTATCCAGTGATGTAACCTTTAGGGTGTTTTAACAAAAATATTACTGCAAAGCTTTTTTTGAAACTCGAACAAAGTGATCCAATACCTTAAAAGAATTGTGAGAATCTCAGATGAATCCTTTTTATTTTTATAAATCAAATATTCATTTACTTTTTGGATCTCCAATCTAGCTTGACCACTTACTAGTTGTGTGAGCTTAGACAAGTTTTATATCATTTTCCTTCAGTTTCATAATCTGTAAAGTGTATATGTGCAGAGGACATACTAATATCTACTTCATAAAATTTTATGAATTAATATATATTCACTACTTAGGGCAATTTCTGGCATTGGGTATTAGCATAAGTATTAATTTTATTTTGAGCATATGCTATATGCCAGCCAGTAGTGAGACAAGGCAATCTTTGGCTAACAATTGCTCATAGTGTGTTATAGCTGATGGTAATTGCACAGTTAATTTTGCATTATGGACCACTTCTAGGTTGTGGAAACATTTACTCCTGTCTACTGCATGATACTTAGAGACAACTCTGTTGCCTTCAGGAGTCTATGGTAGATCACAATAATGGCCCCAATTCTTAGCCTCTCTGTATCCACATCCTTTCTCATGTAACTATGTGGTGCCCTCCCACTCTGATATTGGACAAGACAATGTAACTTGATTTGACCTGGAGGCTGAAAAGTACTAGTGTGAGTAGCCTGTTCCTCTCTCATGCCTCTGTCATTGTAAGATAGCATTCTTGGTTATGGTAGGTAGAACAGCACCCAAAGGTATCCATCCTTTAATTTCTGGAAACTGTGGATATGTTATGATACATAGTAAAAGGTATTGTTTAAAAAATCTGTAATAAAGGTTATGGGCCTTAAGATGAGATTATCCTGAGTTATGTCAATGAAGCCAATATGATCACTATGTAATAGCAGAGAGTTTTCTTAGGCTCGAGTCAGAAGATGGGCAGAAGAGAGAGATACAGCAGAAGGGAAAACGAAGAGATTCCAGGTATAAGAAGGATTCAATGCACTCCTTCCAGCTGTCACAGATAACCATAAGAAAAGAGATTATGACAACTACCTGAATGAGCTTGGAAGAAGATTCTTCCCAGAACCTTACAGTAAGAGCCTAGGTGGCTAACAGCTTGATTTCAGTGTTGTAGAACCTAGAGCAGAAAATCCAGTTAAGACAGCCCAGCCCTCTCACCTACAGAATTGTGAGATAACAAATTTGAGTTGTTTTAAGTTTCTAGGTTTGTGGGAATGTGGTAGGTAGCAATAGAATGCTAACATACTGTTCTAGGGTAGAACACAGCTGAGCTTCCCTCTTCTTCCTGGCCAAGTGCAGCCTAAATGGGTTGACACCTAGGCAACTCCAAGATATGTGAATCCAGCCAAGATCAGCAGGGCCACCTAGACAACAATTCCAGATGCATGAGCAATATACAACTGTTGTATGTCTCTGATGTTTTGGTTTTGTTTGTTATGTAACACTGTGTGGCAGTGAATATCTGATATAGTGACTGAGGACAGGTGGGGGCAAGTTATGTTTTTAGCATAAAATGCTATCTGAGAATAGCAAACTGACACAGGAACAGAAAACCAAAGAGCACATGTTCTCACTCATAAGTGGGAGTTGAATAATGAGAACACATGGACACAGGGAGAGGAACACCACACACTGGGGCCTGTTGGAGGTTAGGGGAAAAGGCGAGAGAGAACATTAGGGCTAATACCTAATGCATGCAGGACTTAAAACCTTGATGATGGGTTGATAGGAGCAGCAAACCACCGTGGCACATGTATACCTACGTAACAAATCTGCATGTTCAGCACATGTATCCCAGAGCTTAAAGTAAATAAATAAATACAATATCAAAAACATTAAAAAAAAGGATAATGAGAAAAATCTCCTGTTCGATTAGTTATGTTGAATCATAAAGCAAGATTCTAAGGTGAGCTCCAACAGAAATACTCTATTTTAAAAAGGTGATAGATTGTTTACCTGTATTAATGAGTATGTATTTACGAGAATTCTTGTAAAGGGATTTGGTACCTGTATCATTGGCTATATATTTATGGGGCCATTTTGTATCCAAAGGGAAGTGGAAGGCCTTAGAATTTTGCTTCTATTACAAGCTATCTTTTGTTTTGTTCTGTTTTCTGAGTGGCCTAGCCAGTCCAAATGATCTTCCTATTTTGGAATGTTTGAATTCATAAAGAAGAAAAAAAGTGTATCAGCCAAACTGCCCCTTTGCCAAATTAATAAGTAAACAAAAAAATCCAAATGAAGCAGTTTAATATTTAGACTTAAATGAGAGAGAAATTCCACAGAGTTAAATAAAGCATAAAATGGATATTTCCACTAGGGCTATCTTAGCTGAAACAGCTATTTTTTAAACAACAAAAAAAAACGAAAAACAACAAAATTAATGTAATTCTGGCTTAATTTAGTTTTGTTTTATCAAGTCAGCAGAGTTAATTCTATGTCAATAAAAAAAGAAACTCAAGCTGTGCAAATCATTTTACACTCTGTGTATTTCTGGAGGAAATACTGAAAACATATTTAAATTGCACCACAAGAACTGTGAGTACATTTAATTTTACATTAAAACGTATCGTTTGTGTTTCTTTGAGAATTTAACAGATCCAAACAAAACAAACCTTTTTATAATTCAATGTTTGGGACACAGTGGGTTACCAATTGAAGAAATCTCCTCCCAGGCCAAAACAAACACTGCCTAACATATTGTTTTTCAAATCAATACTAGACTCAGCAAGGGTAGGGTTCCTGGCTGCCTATTTTCTCTCTAGCAGTTTAAGGTAAGTGTCCACACTGTTTTATCAATGAAGGAGATTTCGTAACTGGTGGTGCACTAGCTTAGAAGTTATTGTGCATAACACAAGATGTTAGTTTTGAACTGCTGAGTGATATTACCTGGTCTTAGGGTTGAAGGCAGCATTCACTGTCAGCTTGTCCCTGTAGGTAAATAATAACGGTTTAAAGAAATCGAAAGAGAACCAAATAATCAAGTTGCATGATCTGTATACAGCACTTTTCCTCTGCAGTAGTCTCTAAAAAGAAGAAAAATCAATTAAAGTTCATAAACCCATATGCTTCAAAAAATAAAATGAAAGCTAGTCATTTACTTTACAGATTGTTTAAATTGATTGAAATTTGTCCTGGAGTGTGTGTAAGAGGAGGTGGTATGGCATTAAGTTTGTAGTCTGTTGAATCTATCCATAGTGACCCAATTTTCTTCTTCATTTTGAGAAAAGGAATAATTGACCCATCTTTCCAGGAAAAGAATAACTTCATTGTTATTTCCAAGATGGAAAATACAAATAATATTAAAACATTAAATATGTCAGCAGAATGAGACTGGAATCTTGAAAGAAAAAATGTGCGAATGTTTGTGTGTGTGTGTGTGTGTGTGTGCGTGTGTGTGTTTTCCTTAGTAAAGAGACATGCCAGAGAACTCAGAAACATGGCTGATACTTTAAGCATATATTACCTGGCTAAAACAATCATTCAAATGATACTTCCCTGTGGTGTTTCTGTGGCACCAGAGATGTCATCTGATAGAATCTCTGAATATTTTAATTTCCTCCAGAACCTGACTCGGTGGCTCACGCCCCTAATCCCAGCACTTTGGGAGGCCAAGGTGGGTGAAGCACTTGAGCTCAGGAGTTTGGGACCAGCCTGGCCAATACGGCAAAAACCCTTCTCTACTAAAAATACAAAAATTAGCTGGTCGAGGAGGTGCACACCTATAATCCCAGCTACTCGGAAGGCTGAGGCCTGAGAATTGCTTGAACCTGGGATGCTCAGGTTGCAGTGAGCTGAGATTGCACCACTGCAGTCCAGCCAGGGTAACGTGACAAAGCAACACTCCGTCTCAAAAAAAAAAAGTAATTTTCTCCAAAAGTACATGATTTATTTATTTCAAATAAGGATTAGATGATATGTTTTTGGCATTATTATTTGCATTTGAGTTTATTATTCATTCACTCATTGTAGTCATTAGGCATTTATTAAGGTATTGCTGTATTTAAGATATTTGATACCTGCAGCAGACCATTTTTTCAGCATCCTTCCCTCTGCCATATATTTCAACTTCATTTTCAGTAATAATGTTAAGAGAAGGAAATACACATATATAATTAGAATTTTTCCTACCAAATTAAAATATTATACTTTGAAGCTTATATTCTGTTTTACTGTTTAAACTTTAAATATAAACAAAAATTCCAAGTGGTCAAAGTGGACAGTGGTTCATGCCTGTAATCCCAGGATTTTGGGAGCCCAAGGCTGGCGGATCACCTGAGATCAGGAGTTCAAAACCAGCCTGGCCAACACAGTCACATCTGTCTCTACTAAAAACATACAAAAATTAGCTGGGAGTGGTGGTGCATGCCTGTAATCCCAGCTACTCAGGAGGCTGAAGCAGGAGAATCACTTGAACCTGGGAGGCGGAGGTTGCAGTGAGCCAAGATCATGCTACTGCACTCCAGCCTGGGGGACAGAGTAGGACTCCGTTGCAAAAAAAAAAAAAAAAAAAAGAAACATTTAAATTAACTTGAGTTCCATTTCTTTGTCCTTACAACCACTATGTTATTATTAGTAGTCTTAAATTTAATGTTTACATTCAGGAATCTTAATGTCTCAGGGATCAGAGACACAAACTATGCCTGAAGTGTGTTTGGATGATTTTTTTTTTTTTTTTTTTTTTTTGAGACAGAGTCTCTCTGGGTTGCCCAGGCTGCAGTACAATGGCACAATCTCGGCTCACTGCAACCTCTGTCGGCTGGGTTCAAGCAATTCTCCTGTCTCAGCCTCCCGAATAGCTGGGATTACAGGTGCATGCCACCATGCCCAGCTGATTTTTGTATTTTTATTAGAGACAGGATTTTACCATGTTGCCCAGCCTGATCTCGAACTCCTGACCTCAGGTGATTCACCTGCCTCTGCCTCCCAAATATCTAGGATTACAGGCATGAGCCACCACACCCAGATTGGATGATTCTTAACTACTCTGAACTTACTTTCAAAAATGGGTGCAGGTAGCTGAGTCCACACATGTTGGAGACTGAGAGTTCTCCAAATTTAACTTTATGTAGCATGCAAGGTTTATTAAAACACAATAAAAATGCTAAGTATTTGAAGCATACAAATGTACATATTTACACATTTTATAAAAATATAATTGCATAATTTTATACACAATTGCATACACATCTGTATCTATATTATGTATTTAGTTAAATTGTAACAGTAACTGCAGCAATTTTTTAGAACATAAAGAAAACAAGATTTTGGGAGGATAGAGTATTTTGCTGACATTGTTTAAAATTGTTAAAGTTTGCTAATAAAAACAAACCATTTTTTCCTTTTTTATTGTAGTAAAATATATATAGCATAATTTAGTCATATTAAGTATACAGTTCGGTGGCATTAAGTAGATTCACATTGTTGTACAACCATCACTATCCCTCTCCAGAGCTATTTCATCATCTAATTTTGATACTCTGTATCCAATAAACAGTAACTTCCTATTCTCTCCCCTCCCTAGCCTCCAATAGTCAGCATTCTACTTTCTTATACTGTGATTTGACTATTTTAGGTATTCTATATAAGTGGAGTCCTACAATATTTGTCCTCTTGTGTCTGGCTTATTTCACTTAGCGTAATGTTCTTCAGGTTCATCTATCTTGTACATGCATGTATCAGAATTTCATTTATTTTTAGGTCTAAATAATACTCCATTGATTTACATACCACATTTTGTTTATCCATTCATCTGTCAATGGATAGTTGGGTTGTTTTCACCTTTTGGCTATTGTGAATAATGCTGTTATAAACATTTGTATACAAATATCTGTTTGAATCCTGAAAGCAGGCCAATTTTTACTTGGTTGTGATATTACTTCTATATTTTTACAATACTCACCCTTTTTGTCTTCACCTGCCTATCACTGCACACTTGGTACCCCACTGAATGACGTACTACGATGAAGGAGAAAGAGGACTGCTTGTGGTAGATAGGAGACTCAAACAGTAACACTAACTCTAAGGCTATGTGATCCTGTATGTCACAGCTAAGTCTCAGTTTCCTTATCTCTTGAATGAGATTGATTAAATCTTACATACTGTAACACTCCAGTTTATGATTCTACCAAGGCGAACAACAATAACTAGCATCAGTGGAACACATCTCTATTTATAAAGCACTTTTCACTTTAATCATCTCTCTTAATCTTTACAATTATGCTGTGAGGTAGGTTTTAGAGTCATTCCCCTCCCATGAGGGCAGTGATCCTTGCCTGTTTTGCTTATTAATGTTTCCCAAGACTCTCGGATGTTGCCTGGCTCATAGCAGTCTCAAAACAAATATTTGTTTAATGAATACATTTTTCAGATGATACAAATGGAATTCAGAGAAAATGAATTACTTACCTGGAGTCCTTTACCCAGTTAACAGTGCTTGTTCTGGAACTTACCTTTTAATTCCAATTTTCATCAAATGTCACCATTCTGTTTTAATGTACACCATCGTACTCTAGCTGTAGGAGCAAAAATTTGTTAGCAATATGTCTTGCTAAGGTCATTCATATTTATTATGTCAATTCTTACACCTTTCCCTTAAGTATATGGGGTTGTTCCTATTTCATAGTTGAGGAAACATTTACAGAGGTAAACTAGCTTGTCCAAATATGTGAGTAGCAGATTGGGTTTTAGAGCTCAGGCTTCCAGCCACAGAGGGAGATCCCATAAGGAAATGATCAGAATAAGCAGGTGCTGCTATTTGCATATATGGAATTTGAACTTAGCCTCAAAAGGATTACAGGATAACTTTAGCAAAGTTATGAAAACATAGAGGAATAAGTCAGATTTAGTCAGGAAATAAATGGTTCTAGCTGTTGGGAAATAGTGAGAAAGGAGAGTAGAGCAGCTCCAAAAATTCATGGCTGATGCAGTAGGAACTGAAAGATGAAGGTCAAGGCAGGAGTTCTTGATTCTTTCAGGCCAGGTTGGCAGTTGCTGTTTGGTTCAGGTGTCTTTGCTCAGGTTTGCAGAAAAAGGCATTCAATTTTATGAATTCATCATGATGTAATCAGTCTCTGGCAAGCCGAGGCATTCTAAACAAGTCATAAGAGACAAACTCATAAATCAGAGTTATTTTGTAGTAAGCAATCCACTTCACCTGAGACCTGTTCAAACCTGGCAGGTGATGAAGGTACAGAAGGGCTTGGGGTAGGGCGGTTGGCAAGCATTGGCATTGAAAGTTATTTCAGCTTAGGAGGTAAAATAAACCATATAATTTCTTCCCACATAGTCCATCTCATCAAAGAAAATTGATATCCTTTCTGGCAAAAGTAAGCTGATAAATTGTTATTCCAGACTCTAGAACTATCTATCTAAACACCTGAAGCCAGTCATTTAAAAATATCGTCTCCTATAGTTGCTATGGAGAAAACTCATTCTTACCCTCTACTACTTACTATCACCAGGACGACATTCTGATTTGAACACATTTTCTCATGCTATAATGTTAAGGTTTATAGTTGTTAAGCCACTTTAGAGCACTGGGTCATGAGCCAAGAGGCCTATGTGTAAATATCAATATTGTCAACAACCAGATAGTGAACTTGAGCAAGGCACTTTCATGGATAGGCCAAAATCTGTTCATCCTTATACCTGGTGTTGGAGTAGAAGATAATGAAGATGCCGTTGTGCTCTAATAGACTAATATATTTAAAATTGCCAACGGTACATATTTATTTTTACAGTGCAGGTCCTATGGTCAATCTCTATAGTTTTCGATTGTCCAATATTTATTCATTTTGTTACTTGGATTAGTTGGAAGAAAGGAGGAGACATAATGGAGTCTCACTGTTCTTGTGAAGATTTTTAATAAGGGCTTTTATTTTCAACCTAATTACCCATTCCTGTTTTTTACTCTCTTTTTGGTTCAACTAACAGATTTTCTGAGGCTCTGACTGGTGTCTACCTCCCATGTCCTTTGGTGTGTACATTGTTTACCCTGTTAAGTCAGATGACACTCCTCCCTCTGCTTCTCAGTTTCTCCAAACTGGTGGACATTCATCCCCCACTCCTTTTCCCTTTCTTTTTTCACTGTCCTTGCTAGCTATATTTTCTGAAATGTCTTTACTGTCATTTTAATGGGGTTTCAGGAAGTAATGGAGATAAGCACATGTATTCAATTTGCCAAGTTTAACCAGAAGTCACCTCTGTAATATTTGATTAAAGGAGTGAAATGGAAAAGGTTTGGGGAAATTATTTTGGCAGCCATGTGTGAATAATGGAGTGGAATAGGTCAGAAACCAGAGACAAGGAATCAAAGGCTGTTTCTGTAAGTATAAGGTAAGGGAATGAGAAAAGGGCTTTCCTGAGGAGAGCAGCTTGAATCAGAAAGCTATATTTGGAAGAAGAATAAAGTAAAGTTTAATAACTTTTAAGATGCTGAATAACCATGGTCAAAAGAGAGAGAAATTGAAGTAAACTCCATGATTTAGAGCTGGTTGAGTGCTGTCAGTTGAAGTCAGAGTGCAGACTGTGTTGATGTTAAATGAAGCCAAGCATATATGAATTTTTGAAAAGCTTAACTCTGAAAGGAAACACACACACACATGCACACACACACACACACACACACTCACAACTACTAGGGCAAGAATTAAAGGTATGAGAATTCAGAGAAGGCATTTACTTTTATTTTCAGGTGGGTGAGACCTGGCCTGAGCATAAAACCAGTGAAGAGATAGAAAATGTTGGTATATGGGAGAAAGTGGGTATGTGTGGGAAGACTACCTGGTTAGCTAACCCAGAGCTCTTTCCAAAGGGTGTACTTTGATGCAACAAGAAATGGTTTGCCTACACGATACTTTCTGCTTTCTTGGTTGCTTGCTTATAATGGCCTTGACACAAAAAGAACTGATGCAAACACTTGGAATGATTTTACTTTTTCCTGACCTTTTGGGTCTGCCATGATGGTTTATCCAAGTCACCTGCTTCCTGCCCCTAACTATGAGTACTTACTGTTGAAATGATCAGAGCTACCTAATTGGGTGCTTACAACTAGTTATACGTTATCTAACCTATCCTTGCACATGAACACATGAGCTATGCTCCTCTATATAGACTTTTTCATGGAACATTTGCTGGTTTTTAATTTTTAATGAATCAAAATTCAGGATTTGTGCAGTATGTGACATCTGCTAACTCCTCCCTGAGCATATTGGTTGTAAGTTTCAACTGTTCCTTAAATCTTCCTCTCCCCATCTACTGCGTATTTATTTGACTGATTGCTTTCACGACCACCACTAGGCTTTTAGAGTGTAGAAGCTGCATATATTTGACACTTCGTTTCGTGTCTAGACAATTCACTCATATCTCAGGCTCTTGCTTTATCATTTTAAAAACCACTTGAAAACTTTTTTCATAAAACTATAGCAGGTTTTGTGTGATTACGGTTACATTCTGACTTCTTCCAGCTTTGGGGATTAGTCTTTCACCCTTTTTGTGATTCCTGTGAAAGAATATCGTTCTCTTGACATCCATGTATTCTAACTATAGAGGTGGATGCTTTTTATGGCTATGTCTCAAATGTTTCAGTGGGAGAAATGTGTTTTGGGGAGTGTCATTCTTATTATTTTAGGATAGTTCACACTTTTCAGAATCCTGTTTTGTCAGCTGCTGTGTGGATTTTCACAGAGTACTGTATAGGCAGGGCCAGAAAAATTGGCAGAAAATAAATTAAGAAATAATAATTTCTAAGAAGAAATCTGGGACATACAAATAGAAAGTTACTTATCATGGGACTTTTAAGAATGAAAAAATATTATCAATCCTGGAGATAATTGGGTACCAAATACAGAGAAGCAAAAGGCTGATGGGCAAAACATCTACAGTTTGTGATGGCAAGGCTGGGAAGAAGAAAAGAAGTAAAAACACGTTTCAGTCAACAAACTGATTAGGAATAATAAATTAATAAAATAAAAGCATCCATTGTGGCTTTGACTGAATGGATGATGAATACAGATAGGGGACAGAGAAGTAGCTGAGTCAGACTACAATAGAAATTGGGTGAAATAGGTAACACATTGATTCGTATCCTATTATTTTTTTCCCCTTGAAATTTTTAAGAAGTGAATTTGTTCTTATTGGTCAGTAGTAACCTTTGATGAATACTGAATTCTAGACTGCTTACATAAGGGATAGAAAAGAAGGATATAAATATATTAATATCTGTATTTGAAGGAGCCTATATCTGGTATGGTTTGAGAGCAAACCAAGAGACTTCTAAAGAATGTTTCAAATATGTATAATTAAAGGAATTTGAAAGTCAGGTTAAATGACCAGATCCTCAAAGATTAGTCATTTTTCAAGTTTTATATCAATGAAGAAGTCTTGTTTCTGAATGAACAAATTTTGTAAAATGATGCCCATGAAGCAAAAAAAAATTATACAGTGAAAATTAATGTCTTTTCTTTTTATGTTAAATTTACAGACACATAAAACAGGAGTCAGAATTTCTAATCACCATGAAGGAACCCGAATAACTTCCTCAGGTTAATGTATTATAGCTCATGTAGGTTTCAGTCAGTTTGAAGGTGCCAATCTTAAAAATTAGAAATTTTCATTAAATTCTCTCAAATATTGAAAATACATTCTCAGCTCCCTGTGCTTCCGTTAAAGCCATATAGGTAACTGAGTAGCCAGTCTTGGATTCACATCCTTTCCTGTTGCACTGGATGGAAAGAATGCTTTGAAAGTGATATGGAATTTAAAGATGAAAATAAAGAATCTCTTCTTCTACATTTCTAATAGAAAGTAGGTAGAGTTTTTTAAAAAAGGAAAGTCTTTCAAATAGAAGCTTGGAAGACATCTGAGTTGTTGGCTATATTGTTACAAAGGCTCCGTGGATTTTTTTTTTCCTCTTAACCTAATTTCAAGAGTGTACATGCTCTCACAATGTTTTTGATGCCACTGATTCTTCTGGCAAGGATCATTTTTATAAAGTACCCTGTCAGTTTGGCTAGAGGTACCAAAGAAAAGAGGCAGAGAAATATTATTTTTACCTGATCATAAAATGCCTCTGTTGGATATGTTGAGTTGAAAAAATATATACAGGAAAGCCAGTGAATCGGAAATCAGAGACACATGGAAGAATCAAGGGAAAGAAGCTGTCAAATGTAATTTGAAAGGAAATTGTATTGACAGGTGAAAGTAGGTCCCCAGAAAAGATGTGATTTAAAAGACTACCTGCATATGTAGATCCCTGAAACATCTTATTATAGTCCTGCCATGATATGAGTATGTAGGTATGTGGGTCTGTTTATGTGGTGTGCTTAAAATTATGAAGTAAATGGACAAAACAGGCTTGATTATATTCCAAGAAATCAAAATAACAATATACAGTTTAAGTGAAAAATTATTTAAACCAGCAAAAGAATGAAATAAATCTGTAAATATTAGGCTTAATACTAAGAGAAGTACAGTCCTCTGGAAGAAATAAACTTAAGCATTATTATATATTGGGATCTAAGAATGTCACCGTTCTCCTCAATTAAATTTTAGTAGTTAGTGTTAGCCAGGTAGCACAATTGGTTACAACTTCCTGTTTTTGACACTAAGGCTAGATGTTTTATTTCTTACCTGGGCCAGTTAGCTTTAAGACATAGACTACTTAGTAAACAGCCTCAGAACATGGCTTTATACTATAGCTAGATATGAACTCTGAGAAACCAAGGTGTGACCACCCCGTACAAGCAACTCAGAATGTCTATCCTGCTGGCGTATCTTGGCACAATCGAAATTGTAGAGTATAAGCAATGACCCTGCCATAAATGTAAGAGTATTAGGCCCTGTCTTTGGAGAGTGATGAAGATAAAATCTCATTATAATCTATATATTATTTCGTTAAGAAATTACTTTCCACAGAGTGTATATAATTTGTACCAGGAGCAGACAGTGCTAAGCTTTGGTAAGACACCATTCTCTAAGAGGTGGTGCTTTCTTATCTAATTAGTCTGTCATTTGCAACTGCCAATTAAAGTCCAAATTATCCATTTATCTCTCTAGCCCATATTAACACAAGACTTTATAATGAATTACTAAACCTCCACAAAGAATGGAGAACTATGGAAGCTTACAATCAATGTAAGCACGCACAGAGATGTATTTTATCAGTACCTGAGAAGGGCCCATCTCTGAAAAGTCCAGTATTAAATACATAATCCTCATCAACTACATTTATCATGAAGATGTGTGTTTGAAAAGTCCAGTATTAAATACGTAATCCTCATCAACTACATTTATCATGAAAATGTGTGTTTTTAGAATTTAAGATGATTTGATATCCATATGCTTAAAAAGCCTGGGGCAATTGCTAATGTCTTTATAAAGAGTATCATTCTTTATGTGGCTTCTCCATTCTTTCACTCTCTCTAATCTCAACAGCTTTACTTTACCTGCCTGATTTGAGATGAAGGACAGCTTTAGAAGGCTTGAATTTCACCTAAGAAGAGACCCCAGATTGAACAAACATGATGGGCTCTATATCTCCTGTCTCATCCTTGCCTGTTTTCATGTTGGCCTAATGTGCTTTTTCCTAGATGGAGTCATCTGTTCCTGTCTCTCTAGAAGGAGCACATGCTCTCAACCAGAAGTTCCCAGTGCCTTATTTAACAATCCCAACTCGGATGGTATTCAGGTGGGTAAAGATCATTCTTTCAGCTATCTTTGTCTTTTCTATAGCAAGAGTGTCTCAGAGCTGTGTGATGAAGGCTCTATATTTCTGAAAAAAGAATGAGAGAGAGGTATAAAAATAACCCTCTATTTGTAGTGTACTTTTTGGCTCATGTTTCCTTTCCTGTGGTTCTCTCTCCAGCCCTATGAAATCAACAGACAATTATTACTGAAACTATTTTACTCAATAAAGGAATCACCACTCAAATCTTTCTAAATTAGTAAGAAATGAAGGCAAGAACTTAAATACATCCCTTTCTTCTGTGCTCTCTCTGCAATCCATCTTACCAAAGATTGCTTTCCTAGGAATCTTTTAATATGACTTTAAATAGGACATTTGCTAAAATCACTGATAAGAAAGTGTGCTCACTTTAAACGGGGAGAGGAGAATGTGTCCAGAAGCCATTGCCTGTAATCTCTGATTAGGGATCATGTAGGGCTGAAAAGGTAAGGGTTGCAATTACACCTCTGCAGGAATTGTCACACTGTCAAGTGTTAATTACCTCAGTGTTCCTGAGGCCTTGAGTTATTGCTCAGCACAACTGAAGCTGCAGAGTATAAACAATGATGCTGATATATTTTTAAGAGGATAATGTCCTGTCTTTGGAAAGTGATACAAATAAAATTCCGTTGCAATTTGTACATGGTTTAGGTTGTTAAGAAATTACTTTCCACATAGTATAATTTTCTGTTTGTCTGCTAGCAGCAACAGAAAAATATCTTATGATTACTTTTTAGGTTCTCCATAGGGTTGTAAACTGAGGGAAGGCAGAAGGGGTGTGGAAAGCATATGTGTGTGTGTGTGTGTATGTATGTATATACATACATTTATTTATTATAGATGAATATATATATATATATATATATATATGCCTAACAAATAAATAAGACCTAGAATAAAAGCAATGACAAGAAGGTTTTAGACTTACGGCATCCATTTCAATGCTTCAAAGTATGTCCCAGCATTTTAAATTCAAAATATTGCTGACTTTGTCCTCCATTGTGTGTTATATGCCAGTCAGGACATATAAGTGGGGGCTTTCAGTGAGACTTAGCCCAATATAATAAAACTTCCCCTGGCACAGAGACAAATCAGATAGATTGCATTCTAGGGAGTGGCCTGTTAAGGAATCTGAGATTCATCTCAGGAATCTTAAATCCCAAAAAACTTTATACTATTTGATTGTTTAAACTGTAGGCCGAAGGCTTATAATAACCACCTGAACTTAATATACAAATAAGGGGGGAAACAAATCATGAGATCTGAGTCCCTGAAATTATAATATATCGAGATCATGATATACGTCCACTGATATTTAGATATAACATTGGCCACCTGTTGACATAAGCCATAATGAATAACCATCTTTCATCCTTTGTGCTATATCACAGTGCTCACTCGTATTCTCATCTTTATTCTGTTGTGTTGAGCTGCAGTCATCTAAGTGAACAGAATGTTCAAAGGGTACAAAATGAACTACAGACAACTATCCCCAGCACACAACTCACATATTGTCACACTGTTATCAGCATTAGCAAAGAGAGTGCAGCATTTAAATCAAATTGACTTTTTAAAATCATGAGTTATTCATTGGAAAATAGGGACTGAAAATACCAACATTTTAATCATGCATCAAGGTAGATGGCATAATTCTTTTCTAGAAATGGTTTGTTTGAAGATAACAACCTAGTAGTGACTTGAAAAGTATCTATTGATTAGACAAACAAGTGGTACAATCTTTATTACTGTTTCTTAGTAAAAGTCATTATTTGCTAAAAAGGCACAAGCGCCTGCTTTCCTTTCTCACTGCTCTCTTTCCTTATACTTACATAACACTTAATGCTTTTCAAAAATACTTTCACTATGCTATTTTATTTTTACCAGAGGAATGTTTTCCAGCTCTCAAAAAAATAGCAGCAACTACAAAACCTTTCATAAATAAATAAATAACTTCTGAAAATAAAAAGACTACTAAATCTAGTGGAAACTATCAAGGACTGAAAACTGCAGATTCTCTGTCCCATGTGATAGAATGGTTCTGCAGGTCATTGCTGTTATAATTTACCAGTAGTTCTGTTTTAGGCACTGTTTAAGTAATTTACACGACTTCTATGTTATTTCAGCATCAAGACCATACTATGAGGTAGATGGCATCATAGTCTTTGTTTTATAGTGGAAGAAATTGAGGCTCAGCAAACTTAAGTAATGGGCCTAAGATATGCAGCTAGTAAACTAAAATATTAACCCGAGGGATCTATCATTGAGTCTGCATTTTCATGAATAGCTTATCAACAAAATTTGATTTGGAATAGAGAAAAAAATTCATGCTCAAAAACCCAAATCAAATATTGAAAATATACTTGTTCTCATCTAACTTTAATCTTTCTTTCCAGTTCTCTCTTCTCTAAGCAGCACTGTTGAATGTTAATGAGTCTATATTTTATTCAACCTCTCCCAGTCTTTTGGGGGTAATTAATCTGAGTTTTATACATCCAGCCTCTCTTTTAATGAGTAAACTTTGAGCAAAGCATGTTTCCACCACTGGGTATTTTCTTCTACTTGTAGAGGCAAATGAGCAGCATACATTTGATTCCTGTTTTTCTGTCCTTGTTATTGGATTCCGTAGTAAAAAGGAATGGAGAAATTGTGAATCAGAGCATAACGATTCATTTTAGCAATGGATTGTGGGAACCCAGAAACACATAGATGCCTAAACCCATCAACAAAAGATAAACAGAGACTGTCATTCACACAACTGACGTGTGTGCTCTAGTCATTCTATAGCATGATGGTATTCAAATAGAAAGCTGTTACCACACCACATCTGCTTTTTCAGAAATGACCAGCTTAAGTAGTAAGTGTAAAATCAGGATCCACTCAGGCACTGTGGCATGTGCCTGCAGTTCCAGCTACTCAGGAGGCTAAGGTAAGAGGACCACTTAAGCCTAAGAATTTGAGGGCAACCTAAGTAACACAGCAAAATTCTCTCTCTAAACACACACACACACACACACAGAAAGAGAGAGAGAGAGAAAGAGAGAGAGACAGAAGAGAGAGAATCAGGTTGCTTTGTCTACCTGCATTAGCTTTTCTTCCCTTCTTACTTTTTTTAACTGTACTTGAGGATTTGAAGAACTCTTAACTTTTGTCTTCTAATATATCTGGTTATAGTTCCCCAAATTTCTGCACATTCCTAGAAAATTCTTAAAATCCTTGAATGCTTTAAAAGAGATGAATGTATGGTTCTAGGGTATAACACCTAAGAGTAGCTTGGGCAAGGAGTGTATTATGGTTCTCTGGAGAAACAGAACCAATAGGAGATGTGTGCGTGCGTGTGTATGTGGGTGTGTATTTATTTACTATATAAAGAATTGGTTTACTCAATTATAGAGGCTGAGGAATCCCACAGTCTGTAGTTGGCAAGACCCTGGAGACCCAGGAGAACCTGTGGTGTAGTTCCATCCTGAGTCTGAAGGCCTGAGAACCATGGGAACCAATGGTGTAAGTTCTAGACAAGCCTGAAGGCTGATAAACAGGAGAGCCAGTGATGTAAGTCCCAGTCCTGTTTGAGGGGAGGAGACTGATGACTGAGCTCAGGCAGTCAGTCAGAGAGAAAATTATCCTTCCTCTACCTTTTTGTTTTATTAGGCCCTCACTGGATTGAATGATGTCCACCTACATTGGGAAAAACAATCTGGTTTACTCAGTATACTGAATCAAATGTTAATCTCATCAAGAAATACCTTCACAAGGACACCTGGAAATAGCCTTTAACCAGATAGCTGGGTATCACATGGCACAGTTAAATTGACACATAAAATTAATCATCACAAGGATTATGGCTTGAGTTTAGGGAAGAAATGCACTAAGCTTTCGACTAAGCGTTTAGGAAACTTTATACTAGGGGCTTTCACACCTCCAACCCCTTTTGAATTGTGCTGTGTTTTGAGTCAGGGTGGACATGTCACAGTCCCCTAGAGACTAAAATTGTGTGTGTGTGTGTGTGTGTGTGTGTGTGTGTGTGTATTTAGCTTTGCCTCCAAATTTCCATCTTTAATCTGCCATTGTGGAGGGTTGGTAGAGGGCTGTGAGGGAGGAGCTGGGTGGAGGGAGAGGCAGGTCTGTGATGGCCTGATGTTTACATGCCTGTTGTAATCCTTGCACACTACATATAAAGAAATGTAACATGACAATGAAAATTGCAAAAGCTTTGCAGCCAGATGGACAAGGGCCAGCCACAGTTCAGTCATTTACTCCTTGTCTGGTATTGGGCAGCTTCTTTAGCCTTTTTTCCTTTCTAAATCTCATTTTACTCATTTGTGAAATGAGAATGATATAATCTAACTTGCAATAGTGTTGTGGGGATTAAATGAGATTATGTATTTAAAGGGATAAACTGGAGCCTGGTACATGATAGACACAAAATTACTGGAGGCAAATCTTAGCATTTTAAAATTTTATCTATTAAGCGACATTTTAGCAATTGACTACTTTGACAGAGCTAATTAAATACTTATGTAAAAAACAAAATCTGATTGATTTTAACCAAAATCAACTTATCACCCCTCCCTGCAACAGATATAAATTGTTTATTTGACCTAGTGATGATTATTTTACTTACTGACTGACTCAGCCTTAACAGAGTACAAATATTCTTATAGTTACCTTGCCACAGGAGTATATCAGCATGCAAAAATCTGGTTTCAAAAGTATTGGCTAAAAGAAAGGGTTTTTTTTTTTTTTTGCATACGTATTTATAAAATACACTATAAGGAACCTTCTACATAGGAAAGGAAGAGCATGTTCTGGGCAGTATTGTAAGTTCATGGCAAGAACTCAACACAAAATAGGTGCTTTACCTCTCTGCCTTTTATCTCTATGAAAGCAAAATAAGGTAGGAGAATTGGCAAAAAATATAAAATGAAATAATTGGAAAAACATAATTGAGTGCATTTTTCACCTTGGGATTATTTATAAATATGAAATGTTCTTATCTGCAGCATGCATGTGTTTTCTAGTTATAAAATAAAGGTAGAAACATATGAAACACTCAAAAGCTCTGGTTTATGAGTAATTCAAAGGTATCAGACAGTTATCCGTGTTATACGGAATTCACTGCATATGTACTGATTGCACTTAGTGTCAGCCCATTAAAAAACATCTGCTTTTGAAACTGCCACTGGGCTAAATTGTGTTTGTGCCTTAGAGGACATCTTCAATGTAGATAAATAATATATGTTAAGAGATTATATAGGTTAACTTAAAATGTGTCATATTCTTCAATAGTGTTGAAAACATTTATTTTTTTTATTTTTTTATTTATTTTTATTTTATTTTATTTTATTTTTTTAATTTTTATTTTTTTTTTTTATTGCATTTTAGGTTTTGGGGTACATGTGAAAAACATGCAAAGTTGTTGCATAGGTGCATTCATGGCAGTGTGATTTGCTGCCTCCCTCCCCCTCACCCATATCTGGCATTTCTCCCCATGCTATCCCTCCCCAACTCCCCCCCCCCGCTGTCCCCCCCACTCCCCCGCAACAGACCCCCATGTATAGTGCTCCCCTCCCTGTGTCCATGTGTTCTCCTTGTTCAACACCCTCCTATGAGTGAGAACATGTGGTATTTGGTTTTGTGTTCTTGTGTCAGTTTGCTGAGAATGATGGTTCAAGAGCATTTGATCCAATTTCAGTCTGTTACAATTATCCCATATTTGAACTTAAATTCTCATCCACAAAGCCAGTCAAGTTCATTTTTAATTAGAATGTCCTAAAAATAATTATTTCAAAAATTAATATTCAGCTTTTTCTAGATTCATTTCCTTTGTCCCTTTTAATAGTCTCTGCCAAGTGGCTTTGAGAACTATTTTAATCTAAAGTTTAGAGTGTTACTTATCAAACTTTGTAAAACACTTGAAAGAAACATCTACAAAACCTATTATCATATTGTTTGTGACTTGCTGCTGCCCACATTTACATAAAAATACCATTTTGTGAACCAGGCAAAATATTTTTCTTTATTCTTTTGTTCCAAAGACTATACTAATAAATCTGTAAATGAAAATATTGTTTTAACGCTACTACATTTGTCTATAACTTTGTTACTATTGGTAAAAATAATTTAGAAAGCAAATTGGTTTATTAAAGGTACATGAATATGTATGTGTATTATGGCATCATCCATTATTTAACAATAGCTAAAGTTATTTTGGATATGATGGGAAAAATGTGTATCTTGGAGAAATTCCCAGATGGAAATTTTATAAAGAGATGTTACAAAAAAGAAACCTACCTGGGCTCAGGTACAGAACATAGAATAATTGGTGAGAATAAAAAAGAGGAGGGGCAAGAAGTTTTCTTTGGGTTGGTCCAAGATCTGAGAAAAGGAGCATGTGGGCAGAGTCAAGGTGGAGTGGCCAGAAAAGTGAGAAGATCTGGTTTGGGGTAAGGGCTCTTTTCCTTACTAGTTGAATGGCCACTGGCATGTCCTGTAGTTTTACTGGCCCTCAGTTTGTTTATCAGTGGCAAGAGAAGATTCGATGTGGTAATCTCCAATGTCCTTTCCAGCATTATAATTTTGCATGACATAATTCCTTCATTACTGGAAGCTCTCCAACATCCCAAACTAGGCCATACTCCACATCATCGCCCCCACAGTTTTGTTAGGAAAAAAGCTGGGATTATTTTTCCTGAAACTCTTATGCTTCCTCAATTACAGAATTATTTGTTTCACTTCTTTGCATAATTTATGAAGTATTGTTTTAAGGACAGTTTTGATATTTAAGTGAACTTATTTTCTAGAGAATGTATTATTCAGTTGTTGCCATCATCAAAATTACAGAATCATGGAATATTAGAGTATAAAGGGCCCTTAGAGGAAAGTGTTGTCTAGGAGGATTTTATTTTTAAAAACTTTGAACAAGACTTACGCAATGTGATAAAAGCTCCAAAATAGAAATATCTAAACAATCACTAGCTGAAAATGGAAGTGACAGTTTAGATACAATGTACTAATTAAGCTGATTGTTAGTGGAGAGTAGCCAGTCATAATTGTCACCAGCTCTTCTTTTAACATGAGACTTCTATACTATTAGAGAACATAATTTAAGAAAACTGTTTGTATATATATTTAGATTGGCTTTATCACAATGAAACAATGAAGTTCATGTTTCTACCTCGGCTTCAGCTTCATAATCAAGATTATCGTCACTGCTAATAATCAAGTTCTTACTATGTAACAGTGTCTTGGGGTCAGCTTGCCCCAAAAATAGACTCTAAGATGAAGATTTGTGTGCAGGAAGTTTACTGGCAAATTGTCTTGTGATCAACACTTGAGAGAGGGAAGAAAGCAGGATTGAACAGGAGAAGTTGGGCTTCAAGGAGTCATAGGAGTGGTTTCTGTCTCCTATGGGCAGCTCTGGACCTGGCCTTTCAGAATTACCCTGAAATGATCCAAGGAAGCTGTGACTTCATGGTCTAATTGACCAAGCCCTGGATATAAGATACCTCCAGGAAGAGGTTGACTGAGGGCAATTCCCAGAGAGTAACTTAACTGAGAGCCATTAGCTGTCAATACCAATGGAGGGAATCATAAGAGGGACTCCCCTTAATCAGGTACTGGGCTACTGCTTACATGGCATCTCCTATATAATCATAGCAATAATACTGTAGTTAGCTATGATGATTTTCCCATTATTACCATGAAGAAATGGAGGCTTAGAGAATTAACTTACTTAAGGTCACGTGGTGGTACATGAGTGTGGCCAGATCCTTAACATTCTCTGACCAAAGTCTAAGCTCTTCTTTTATCTTTTACAGATATAATTACCCAGAAAATGTCCACTTGAAATTATCATGCAATCTTGAACTAGGTAGTTTAGTTTCAAATGCATGCCTATACAATCACAGTGTTATACCAATATCAGATACAGATCTATCATATTAAACTATATCTTTCTATCCATATTAGGGATCTGAGATAATGTAGCACATTATTTATGCCTAAGTAGTGGTCTTACCCTGTAAGGTAAAATATGCCACATCTGACATTCAGCTTGTGTACATATTCTGCTTAAATATGATTCTTCTATTGTGCTCCATTACCCCTGAATATAAATGTCTGCAGTTATAGAATTTGGGAAGTGGCACTGGAGTGGATGGGCAGGGAAGTTTGGCAGGAAGTGTATATAACACCCATCTTGTATTTTTTTTAAAGAAATAGTCTGAATTTATGATATATGTAAAATATTTTAATACTTATTACCCAGATATTAGGTATAATGTATTATTACAAAGTAAAAAAGAATAATTTTGAGAGAGTTGGTGTTTAAAAAGTTGAAACTAGCCCAACTTTTCTTTTGGTTATGAATAAAATCTTTAAATAAAATGACGTTTTTGGCCAGGCACGATGACTCAAGCCTGTAATCCCAGCACTTTGGGAAGCCAAGGGGGGTGGATCACTTGAGGTCAGCAGTTTACCAGCCTGGCCAACATGACAAAACCCCGTCTCTACTAAAAATACAAAAATTAGCCAGGTGTGGTGGCATGTGCTTGTAATCCCAGCTACTTGGGAGGCTGAGGCACGAGAATCTCTTGAACCCTGAGAGGCGGAGGTTGCAGCAAGCCGAGATCATGCCACTGCACCCCAGCCTGGCTGACAGAGTGACACTGTCTCAAAAAAAAAAAAAGGACATTTTTAAATTTTAATTTTCTTACAGAAAATGTCTTTATATATTTGGTGTTGATGTAACTTCCACACAATTTACTTTCATAACTAACATGTGTATGTCTAAATAACACCAAAAAAAGAGCTTGACTTTTAAAAATGTTAATTGAAAAGATATTTGACCCATAAAGATAAAACTGTAAAAAGGATTAATTTTCAAAGATAATTATATTATTTTTCCATGTTCTCTACACACTGGTAATTGAGAATTTTCCTAGATTCTGTACATTATGGAAAAGATGGTATCTCTTGGGTATTCTCAATCTCTCCATTCTAGTGACACTTAACATCCCGCATTAGTTAGCATTCCTCTTGATTGCAGGCAGAAGACCAAGCTCAAGCTTCCTTAAGCAAAAATGGAATTTATTGATTTAGGTAATTAAAAAGTCAGCGACAGGGCTTGCCTCAGGCCAGGAGCTCACACAAATCTCAAGCTCCCTCTCCACTTCTCACTTTCACTTTCCCTGTCTTGGTTGAATTCTCAGATTTGCTCTTTCTCCCTGATGACAAGATGGCTGAAGCAATTCTAGCCCATATTTTCTCATGTTCAAGAGCAGGAAATAACACCTGCTGTTTTCTCAGAAGTCTAGCAAAAGTCTCATTTTAAAAATGGTTTCAAACCACAGTGGCCAAGTCAGGCCTGAACAAATGCCAATCCCTGGAGCTGGGAGTAGAGTCAAGAGCAGCCCTGCTCCCTCAATGTCTCCATAGGGTCAGGGGAAGCTCTTTCTTACAGCATAAATGGAATATTTTTCTTCAAATGAATATGAGGAAATAAAAGCTCAATAGCCAAAACACAGCAAATAGCCACCATTACTACTTAAATCTATAAAATTTACTTGTTAGAAAGCAGTTGCCAATAAACGTGTAGCCTAGATCTTATATTTCCTCTGCCCTAACAGGTCTGGAATGAAAATAAAGCAAGAACCAAAACAACCAGAAACCTGAAATAAACTTTCTTCTAACAGCAACATCAAGCTTCATTAGAGAGGAAAAGTTACACAGAAAATAAATTCTAAGAGCACGTGTGAATTTTAAGAAAGCACTTAAACAGTTTATGAACATTGAGTTTCCATGAACCTCAAGAAATACTGTTTTTATTAGAATGAGAAAATTCCCTTCACGTTCACTGTGAGCTGATAATTTTGCAAACTGCCTTTTAATGTTACTGGAAAGATGTGGAATATCCCTATCAGTTTAGAAAGTGTTGATGAGTGGCAGTTTGCCAAGGCTACTCCTGTCAAATGGAAGAGTCATGTTTAAACATGAGTGCATTATTCTTAATGTTTGATTCTGTCATGATTTTTAATAACATTTATGATTATTCTCGGAGGAATAAAAACATATAGAGAGAGCAGATGACTGTTTTTATTAGCCTTGCCAGAATATAATCTGATAATCTAACTACAAGTAATAAAGCTGAGGGGTTTCTTTTCCTTGCAAGTTTTCAGAATGCATATATATCCAGCACATCTAAAAGTACAAGGGTGATTATAATTACTGGATTAGAAAAATCTTAAGCCTTGTTCTAGAGTTCTGCATAAACCAGTTTATGTAAGTTTCACGTTTATACATTAAGGACTGCTTTCAAATAAGGCATCTGCTTGCTAATAAGTACATTGCTGAATGTATATCTTTGATGGAGTTAAACATCTTCCTTCATTTCCAGTGTTGAAATGTCCTCCATTGCTATAGACAGTGCTGAGGTTTAAATATGTCCTCTAAATTTCCTGTGTTGAAAACTTAATCCCCAAAGCAACAGTGTTGAGAGGTGGGATCTTTAAGAAGTGATCAGGTCATGAAGAGATTAATGCCATTAACTCAGGAGTGGGCTCCTTGTAAAAGGATGAGTTCAGTGTTTTTTCTTTTTTTCTCTCTCTCTCTCAGCCCTACTCCCCAAACCCGACCCCCATTATACCTTCTGCCATGTTATGGCATAGCAAGAAGGTGCTCACAAAATGTCAACCCCATGGTCTTGGACTTTCCAGCTTCCCAAATCACAAACCAATAAATTTCTGTTCATTATAAATTACCCAGTCTGTGGTATTTTTTTTTAATAGTACAAAACAACTAAGACAAATGGGTATAAAAGCATTGGTTGCCAAGAAGTATTGGTGAAGAATGGGTTACAAGGAAGGATCTTGACCTAAAACTACCCACTAGGGTTTAAGAAACACTGAAGGGGGCCGGGCGTGGTGGCTCACCCCTGTAATCCCAGCACTTTGGGAGGCCGAGGCGGGTGAATCACGAGGTCAAGAGATCGAGACCATCCTGGTCAACATGGTGAAACCCCGTCTCTACTAAAAATACAAAAAATTAGCTGGGCATGGTGGCGCATGCCTGTAATCCCAGCTACTCAGGAGGCTGAGGCAGGAGAATTGCCTGAACCCAGGAGGTGGAGGTTGCGGTGAGCCGAGATCGCGCCGTTGCACTCTAGCCTGGGTAACAAGAGTAAAACTCCATCTCCAAAAAAAAAAAAAAAAAAAAAGAAACACTGAAGGGACAAATCTAGATGCAGGAAATTGGAAGATATTCCACTGGGCAGGTCCTCACAATACCAAGACAAATAACTAGTCCTGCTCAAGGTAAGTGGTTGGTGTCAGTTTAGTTGAAGAGAGGTGCAGATGAACATAATAAGGAAATCAGAGCTAGTACAACAACAGTGGATTAAGTAGCACCAATTTCTCAGGGATTCAAGCAGGAAATCAGAGTCTGAGGCATTGTTGACAGAAATATAACTTCCGTGCCGAAGCTCAAGAGCAAGATTTCAGACTCTGAGGGTAACTAATGGTATGTGCCCAGGACCTCAGTCCTGGAGGGATTGAATTTCTGGGGCAAATTATCCATCCCGGGACTCAGCCAGAACTGGAGAAATCCAACAATCAAAAGAGAGCACTATTGGAAGTTTAGTTTCAAAAATAAGGCAGAAGTCAGGGCTTACTTTACAAATCCTGGTCCCTGGCCTGGCAGCTTCAGCATTACTGGAATCTTGTTAGAAATGCTGATCTTGGGCCTCCCCAAGATAAATGGAATCAGAATATACATTTTACCATAGACCTCTCGGTATTTCATTTGCTCATTGAAGTTAGAAAATATCTAGGACCCGGGACCAGAGCTACAGAGCCAAGAGGCTTGCCTTGACGCTGGGTCCTTAAATATTAAATTTAAATGCTAACCTTTAAATATTGAACTCTAAAGCCAAAAACCTCTGTCATCATGCTATGCTTAGTGCTTAGGCCTTTTTCTATATATTTTTATTTTGTTTTTACATTAATTCTGTGAAGTGGGTATTTTTCTTATTTATAAATCAAGGAATTGAGATTCAGAATAGTTAAACAACTTACCCTAGATGAAACTACTTATATGTGACAGAGACTGGATTTCTAAAATTTTTAGAATTATGGTAATTTTCAAAGATGCATAGAAGTAGAGTGAATAATATACAGTATAGAATTCTGTATCCCCATCACTCGGCTTCAATCATTATCAACATATTGCTGCTTTTGTTTCATCTTCCCTTGTCAAAACACAGATACTGTCTTTCTCATTTTTCTCTTTTAGAGTGTAGATATAATGTGGGCCTGATTGACTCCATAGATTGTGTTAAATCTACCATACCATTTGCCTATTTAAATCACTCTGATTATCACAAGGATTGCCATAGATACTGCTGCAGAACACAGCCCAAAACTAGTATACATAGAGCAAATGGCCAGCGGGGGAAAGGAAGCTCATAGGGTCTGGGAATCAGACAGACCTGTGTATTATGGCCTCTGTGGCCCTTACCAGCTTGCCTGGTGCCACCATCTTTTCTCTTACCATATCTCATTCACACTGGGGATCGGTTTTACAAAAGGTCATTTGAATTTTAAGGTCATTACAGATGGTGTTTCCTCTGTCTAGAATATTTTTTACCTTACCATCCAGTTCCAACTTCTCTCCTGAATCTCAACATAAATCTTATTCAGAACAGCTTTCCTTGATAGCTCTTTACCTTCCACCACCATATGCAAGCAGATACTAAGTAATGTTTCATGCTATTAACTCACCATATTTAGTAATTACTACAGCCTGGAAGCTGAGCTATACTCAGTCAGTATTTGAGTTGTCTTGTTTACCACAATCACCATGGCCTCCCTAAGACCAGCTATCACAAGGATAGAACAGACAAAATGTATGAGTGCGTGGGTAGTCTCGTCCTTTCCTTCATTTATTCACAGCCAAGATTTCTGGTATGGCTGGTTCACATTCTACTTCTCCCTCACTCTCCAAGGAGGGCTCTACCGTTGCCAGAGCAGCTCTTTGGGACTTTTGTGATACAGAATTCTTGTACAAATGTTAGGCTCCCTAGGGAAATGAAAATAACTTTCATGGGAAATTTTAAAGGAACTGTGGCACATGAGACAAACAACTGCTACAACTTATTGGCTGCTTATTAAATAGGTGACTCAATGCTAAATACTAATGTGAAGATTAATATGCTATATTACTGCATTTAATCTTCACATCAATCCTGAAAGGTAAGTAAAATCATCTTACATTCAGTTGATTGCCAATTACTGATAAAAATGGCAGTGTATCCTTTATTGCTTTTATCCTCTTGATAAGCCCTTTCTGGCTAAAACTTGGCCTACAAGGGAAGAAGACATATGAAAAAATAGCAGAAGAGGTTATAGAAACAGAAACAGTAGGAAGAGTGGATTTTGTTCAGCTATTGCAATATTTCTGCATGGGATCCATGAATCCCTATGCAGTGATCACAGTGTTCCATAGAGAATGGTTTACCTGCCATGTTCTATGCTCCTCTATTGGGACAGAGGTGTGTATGTTAATTTAGGATGTGATGGAGTACAATAGAATAAATGATTTATTTTCAACTCAGTTCTAAGTAGGAAGGACTATAGTTCTCAAGTCTAGAAGCACATTAGATACCTTTCAGCAGTTCTGATATTAGGATGCATCTCATACTATGTGAATGTGATATGGCAGTGTCTCTCCACCTCCCATAAAACCACTATTGACCAAATTAGTGGAAGTGAATCTTATTGGTAACATCTTACAATAGAAACAAGTAGGAACGTCATCTAAGTAAATTTGATATAATCCTGCTATAGATGTAGAAGATGAAGAATGCTAAGTTTAGATGGGACTAGAGAGCCACATCATCTCAGTCATTACTGGCTTTAGCTAATCAACCACTCAATCGTATTTCAGTCTTTCTCTAGAACTCAGTGAACCATCAACACTCAAGATCTCAGTTATGGAGTACAGACATGTCTTATATAGACCAAATTCATTATATTAGGCATGTAGTCAAGGATATGTACATGCTCTTTAGTCAAGAACTAGAAACTTATTTAAAACCTATTTTTTAAAGTTCATTTATATAATCACATGTATAGTAAACTGCCTCATAATTCTTATTCCAAAAGGTAGGTTAGTTGTTTCCGACATATCCTGTTGCCATCTTCAGAATGTTTCTCACATAATATATCCTTATATATTATAAGTGGATTATATATGGTAATGTCTGAATTGACTGGCTCTTGTTGGCGATTTGTTAAGATGATGGTGCCTACAGTTGGAAAAGTTATATGAGCTTTCTTTGCTTTCATATTGCAGTTGGTTTTTAGAATAAAGTGTCAGTGTCTTTTAAAAAATTCCCTTCATATAAAGGACTGCTGTTGCAATAGTTAACAAACATGTGAAACATATGAACGTTGTATATTCTATTTAGACTAAAACCTTCATTGGAGATGATGAAGGTGAAGCATCATAGTTTAGTTACTGAAAGCATATTTTTGACTTTGGAGTCTCTCATACCCAAATTGGCAGTACTCTGTGCCCAGCCTTTAAAATCTCTCAAGAATGATTGGAATAAACCATCTGATAATACAAGTATCTTGAATTTTTATCCTCAGATGTTCTTAGAAATCCAACATGACCCTCACTTCTGATGTAATTTACCTTTCTGTCCTGCCTTAGGTTTTAAACAGATAAAGCTGTACGTTGTTTCTTCATAGTTAATGTTAGAGAGCCCGTGCTTGGTATTTTGTCCACAGAGCTAAAGTTTCCCTATAGCTCAGTTTTAGGGCATTATGTTCTTAAGATGTATTTCTCAAACATGCATTATTTTTTATTACTTGTGTCTTAACCATCTCAAAGTTTCTTTTTTCTTACTTCAAGTGGTGTCTCCCTGAAGATAATACAGTCTTGTTTATGAGAATGATTTTCCCTGAGCAAGAGATTTTATTACCCACTGGAATTGGTTGTCTGACTGGGGTTGGAGTTACAAATGTGGTTTTTCAGTGTTAGTTCCCCTACTGATTTGCTTGGCCTTGAACAAGTTTCTTTTGATAACCTCTTATGGCAGCAGTTTTCTCAATGGCAAGTGGGAATTGTTATTCCCTCTATGGCTACTTTATAGAGATGGTGTAAGAATACAATTAGGTGGAAGTGACAAAAGTGCTTTGGAAAAGTTAAAATTCCTACACAACTGTAAGCTATTATTAATGAAAATAAGTTTATTTATTTGTTTGTTTATTCATTTGCTTTTTTGAGACAGAGCTTTGCTCTTGTTGCCCAGGCTGAAGTACAATGGCACGATCTCGGCTCACCGCAATCTCCATCTCCCAGGTTCAAGCAATTCTCCTGCCTCAACCTCCCGAGTAGCTGTGATTACAGGCTTGTGCCACCATGCCTGGCTAATTTTGTATTTTTAGTAGAGACAGGGTTTCTCCATGTTGGTCAGGCTGGTCTTGAACTCCCAACCTCAGGTGATCTGCCCTCCTCAGCTTCCCAAAGTGCTGGGATTACAGGTGTAAGCCACAGTACCTGGCTGAAAAGAAGTTTTAAAGACTCAGATAATTTGCCTAATCTTCATTTCTCCAGGACTTAAAATGCTTTTATTTATTTATTTACTTGAGAAGTTTTACTCTTGTTACCCAGGCTGGAGTACAATGGTGCAATCTCTGCTCACTGCAATCTTCGCCTCCCAGGTTCAAGCGGTTCTTCTGCCTCAGACTCCCGAGTAGCTGGGACTACTGGCATGCACCACCATGCCTGGCTAATTTTTGTGGTTTTAGTAGAGATGGTATTTCACCATGTTGGCCAGGCTCAAACTCCTAACCTCAGGTGATCTGCTCACCTCTGTCTCCCTGCTGGGATTACAGGTATGCCCGACCTAAAAATCCATTTTAAAATTATGCTTGCAGTTTATTTCGTAGGATCTTTTTGATCACTAAAGGATTTCATTAAGGCTGTCACTATTAATTTTACAACAGCGTGCTGTAGCAGATCAGCCTTTAAAATTTTGATTGCTGCCTTTTGACTAAAGATGGCTGGAGTTTACAATTTGATCTTCTATATCTGCAGAGCACAGGCCAAATCATATCAGAAAATTACAAACTTCATTAAAAGACTTCTTCTGGGGCTAATGCATACTTATTATTTAATCACTGGAAGAAATTGTGTATAAATATGACATTTGAGGACTTACCCTTTTCTGGACATCCTAAGTCTAGATCACCAAATCAAATATATGGAGGTTTGGGCTAGGTGATTCCTTTATTTTTATTTTTATTTTTATTTATTTTTTAAAATTTATTTTACTTTCGGTGCATACTATATCTGGCATTTCTCCCTATGTTATCCCTCCCCACCCCCCGTTGTCTCTCCCTTACCCACCCCCCAACTGTCACCTGTGTGTGACGCTCCTCTCCCTGAGTCCACGTGTTCTTGTTGTTCAGCACCCACCTATGAGTGAGAACATACAGTGCTTGGCTTTCTGTTTTTAAGTAGAGTAAAATTTTAAAATTGGTGAAATAAATAGAATTAAAACAACCAGAAGAATCCCCCAATACAAAGAAAAGCTTTGTTAATGTGTTGGTGTCTTTCTTTAGTACTTCATTTGGGTGGGGGAGTGTTATTTTCTATATTGAGGTCATACTGTATACTTTGATTTCTAAAGCAGGGTCAGCTCTTAGAGGGAGGATCATATAAAGAAGGTTTTGATGATAGAAAGCATTGCCTAGTTTATTGAGAGTTTTTAGCATGAAGGGCTATTGAATTTTATCAAAGGCCATCTCTGCATCTATTGAGATAAGCATGCAAGGTGATTTCTAAGATCACTCATAGCTAAGAAAGTTTTATCAATAACTTTGCCCATCAAAGTCTGACACTGTTATTTAAATATCTTTCTTAAAATATTTTTTTCTTTATCCAAGACCTTTTCTTTGTCTCCTTGCCTCTTAAAAAATATTTAATTGATGTGAAATCAACATACAGAAAGATTCAAGGAGTTGCCACTCTTCATTATTTTATGCATTTCACCACCAGCCATGGCTTTACCTCAAGGATTTTTTTTCCTCATCCCGTCTATGTTGGTTCCTTTCAATTACATCATGATGAAGTTACATATCGTCTAAGTTTTAGTCCATTATTGAGTACATTACACAGCTGTAACTTTACTGTGAAAGTGACAGACTGTTATTAACTTCCATAACATATCTTTATTTTCTGAGAAACTCCCCAGCAGCAGTGAGCCAGTAATAGCAATTGCAATTGTAAGGACGTGACGTCCATCTGGAGATGTTTATAGACTCACCAATTCTCAAGGCAGCATCTGGGCTTAAGAGAGAAAAAAAGTACTGGACCAGCTGAATAGGAGAAGTGAAAGAGACAACAGCTACCCAAGAAGTAATATTTCATTATCCACAAAATTCTACTTTATTTAAAAATATTATAAAAAGCAAAATGGGGGATGGAGGCAGCAAACCACATTGCCATGTGTGTACCTATGCAACAATCCTACATGATCTGCACATGTACCCCAGAACTTAAAGTACAATTTAAAAAAAGTGATCTTTTGGGGACCAAAAAAAAAGCAAAACCTGGTATTTATATAAATCCTTTATTTTGAAAACCTCACTAGGCAGGTAAGCTTCCCCACGGTATCCTGGCACCTAACCTTGGTTGAGGGAAAAGGAGTTTTGACTAGGGCCATTCATCATACTCCTTTTCCTTTTGTTGAAAGTTACAGGGAAACTTTTTATCCACATGCTGTAGCAAAGCAGTCCATTTTATAAAGTCTTATCTTAGAGACTCCTTTAAAGAATCACTGTCATCCCAGAGAGGATGAGGAGACTATCAATGTCTAATCCTCTTTTCTCTACAGAGAACAAACCAGCTATTTATCAGGAAAATGCTCTCCAGTCAAATCCATTATGGTTACAATCTTTACTGACTCAATTCAGGAGACACTTATTGATCATATACCTTGCACTACAGAGTTTTAATACCTTAATTCATTTTATCAATTTGTTAAATATTTATTAGAAAGTTCTCATTTTACCAATTAAGATATCTGAAGCCCAGATATGGAGCTAGAATGCAAAAGTCTTCTATCTTTTGTTAATTCAGGATTCCTACTGCTAGATATTGCTGGAGTAGATATAGCCCTATTCTCAGGAACCCTGCAGATCCACTACAGAATGAAAAACCAGGTAAATGCTTATAATAAAATAATTTTCTTGTATGAAGAAGGCAATACTATCTACCATTTATTTAGTTTTTAATATATCTAGGCATTGTTTTAGGTGTCATTAAAAAATTCCTTTACTCCTCACGAAACTACGAAAAATGGATAGAAAATAAAGTTTATAGATGTTAAATAACATGCTCAAAGTTCATAGATAATAAATAGTGAGCCAAGGATTAGATCTTAGGTCAGACTCCAAATTCAGGTGCTTAACTACTATCCTAAATTATTTCAATAAAAATTTTGATAGAGAAAGAATACAAGGTGGCTACAAGTAAGAGCTGCCAGGTGCTATGTGTTAAAAGGAAAGAGAGATGGGTTCCTACTATCTATAACAGATGGTCTTTCAGCATTCTTTCCCATTATTTGCACTCCTTTTCTCCCTGACTCTGGTCTGTTTTTCTCTAACATGTATTATTTATTGTTTTATAATTATAGTTTATTTCTGTTGCTCTCTACTCTCCCTCCCCCCTGACTAAAATGTATGCTGTATGCAGGCAAGGATTTTTATTTGTTTTCTTCATTTGTGAATACCAAATGTCTAGAATCATGTCTGGGACATAGTAAATGCTTCATAAATATTTGTCAAATTTAATACTTTAACAACCTTAACTGGCAGAATGCTTTCTGGTAGGCCTATTAGAATTTCCAGATGACCCTGAGAATGTTAGGTTCACAAACAGTGACAAAAGTAGAAAATGTATGAGGACTCCACCCAAGGTGAATACTTTTGAAAATCTGGGAGTGACCCAGAAAATATTATAAATACATATGTTATATGTTACTAGTGGTTCAGATAGCTGGTGATGAAATCCTTACTGTCAAATAATAGAAGATATAATGGAAGAGATATAATTAAAAAGAAAAGCTGTTCAGCTTCTGTTTTCTTTTATATAATATATATTTTTAGTATTTTTCCTTTGTTTTAGGGAAAGCAAAAAGATAATTTGAAGAATTTTGCTTCACTCCTCTGGCTTTCCCAACCTGTCCTTTGAATCACGGTCATCACTGATCAATTGACACATCACTCCCTCTATCTACTTCCTGTTAGCGGCAGAATCCTTGGCTTTCTCTGTTGGTGACTGGCTACCTTCAGTGAACTTCTTTCACTGAGTGAGTTTAGACAGGGTATTATGACTTTCCACCTGGGTGTTTGTTCAGATCAGAAAAGAGACCAGAAATTAGCCATAATTTTTGCTTAGGTTTTGGCATTCCTCTAAAAAAAACCAAACAAACATGGCAATGGAGCCGTGAAATGAACCACCCATTTGGGTATAAAAACTACCCAGATCTAATAGTAGCAAAAGAAACCTAAAATGCTCTTTATTTCTGTTAAAAATGACAGTGTTAGAAACCTTCTGGGTTTCTTGAATATTATATTGAAGTTCATGGACTTTGTCAAAAGTCTCTAGTGGGTTTACATTTCTTTTGTCTCTTATCATCTATTTAGTTAAATAAATGAGGTTCAGGTGGTTATTTTTAGCTTAGGATTTGGGACATTGGTACTTTGAAGTACAGAGAGAACATTAGGAAAAACTTCCTGAAGGATAATAGTTGAGCCAGAATAGACAATCTAAAACCAGATTACAATATCCAGGAACCTAGAAAAGAAGCAGCAACCAAACACAGAGCTGGAACTGGGTGAACGTGGAGGAAGCAAGTACCCTTGGGTAGTAAGTAGGACACACAAATTGTTCTAGGGGAGGAATAAGTTCTGAAACAAAGGCAAAATTGGAATTTATGTGTTTCCTATACAAATTTTGGTCATGTGCCTGTAAATCGACCTAAACAGAATAAATGATATCTTGACTAGTAGAAAAATTAATGTTCTGCTCACTGAAATGACAGTGAACACAGACATCTTTGTTGTCACCTCCCCTTGGAAAGCACTGGGATATTACATTTTAACAAAACTCAAACTTTTTTTCGTTCACTTTCTTCCTATTTCCTTTCACTATGGAGGGTAAGGTTTCTGCTAATGGGCTTATGGGTTCAGACATGTAGAAAAAGAGAGCCCAGCTCTCTAACATCAAATGTACATATCTTGGTATCAGTAATTTTTTGAATAAATGAGAAGAAATAGGCTAGTGGTCTTCCCCAAGGATGATTTTAGACAATAAACACCTTAACAGAACGTAAAGAGTCTTTGCAAAAAATAGGCTTCTGTAGATAGTGCTGTACTTTTAGAACAGACCCCATTTATTGCTGAATAGGAGAGACCCTATTGCCCAGTGGGCAGTAGGTAATGCATCCTAGAAGTAGTATATACTGATAGCTGGATATCACTTGATCCTCATAGGGCAAGGCAGGACTTCCTGAGAAAGCTGGGTCACTCTTAACTGGATTATTGAGATATACAGTGTTACATTAGTCTCCTTTAGTATCTTAGGTCACTGATTCAGAGGACAGGAACATTGATATGGCAGTCAAATCCACATTCCTACATGTCCAGTGGGTCTTTGCTTTTTAGCACTAAACTCTGGGCTTTGGCAAAATGTGCACACAGCCCAAGGAAGGCCATAGGTTTCCTCCTGAATGCCAGATCAATTGATTTGAAGTCTGTTCAGGGTCAGGAGGACTGTGCTGTCCTACACATTGTTAACAATGTTTGCCAAGGATATGAGAGAAAAAGAGTTTTCAGTAACCCCTAAAACTAACTTCTATAGTCAGAAGACAACTGTAAAACATTTCCTCTGACCTTGAACATAGCCTATTTAAAGCTTGCCATTAAGTTGCAGAATATCTCTTGGAAAAAAATTCAAAGTAAGTTTCTCAGCTATAATATTATACAAAATTTTAATAATTGATCTTTATTTTTTTCCTATACATATTTGAAGTGGTTTGTAAAATAATCATCTTTGTCACTTCACAGTGCAGAGTCTACAAAGTTTGCAGTCTATTTTATAGAAATTATTTTCTTCAGTTTGGTGAAAACTTTGAGTTTCAAGGAGATGATCCACTTATTTCTAATATAATGGAATATGATAACTAAGTACATGTTATCCTTAACCTTTTTTTTCAGAATCATGTTGAAGATTTGGCCACACCAGACCAACAGCTTTGGCTGGTTTGAGGGCCACAGTGACAACTAGATTGCTATCTCCATAGAAAAACTATGATGGTAGCTCCTGGATCCTCTGCCTCAATGGCATCTCTTAGCTCTCAGATCCTTATCTTTAAGTACAGTTTAGATTGTTGACTTAAATCAGGGATCAGTGAACTGCAGCCTATGGGCCAAATCCTGTCTGCTGCCTGTTTTGTACTGCCAAGAGCCAAGAAAGATTTTTATAGTTTGAGGAAAGAAGACATTAAATTTATTTTTCTTTTTAAAAAATTTAGAGATGGCCTCTCGCTATGTTGCCCCACCTGGATTTGGACTCCTGGGCTTAGGCGATCCTCCTGCCTCAGGTTTCCAAATAGCTGGGACTATAGATGTGATATCATACCTGGCAAGAAAACATTAAATTTAAATACAAATCAAGTGATTTTGCCTCTTGGCCCATGAAACTCAGAATATTTCCTATCTGGCCTTTTATACAAAATGTTTGCAGACTCCTTGTGTAAATGCATGCATAATTAAATAATAATAAGCTCAAATAACTTTGAGGCACACCAAATTACTTTGATCCACATATGCTGGCCCATAAGATTTACTGTGTGCAAAGGTTTTTTTTTTTTTAATTTATGAATTACATCAAATAATTTTAAAATCAAAATTAGGCTGGATCTGGCCCATCTTAATGTCATCTAGGTTCATCAGTGTTATTGCAAATGGTAGGATTTTTTTTCTTTGTTAGGGGTTCTATGAAATATCCCATTGTATATATTATATATGTTACATATGACACATTTTCTTTACCCATTCATCCGTTGTCACTTAGATTGTTTCCATATCTTGGCATTTGTGAATAATGCTGCAAGTAGCATGAGAATGGAGATATCTCACTCCAGATACTGATTTCAATTCCTCTGCCTATATATCCAGAAGTACAATTGCTGTATTACATGGTAATTCTATTTTTAGTCTCTTGAGGAGCCTCCATGCTATTTTCCATAATGGCTGTTCTAATTTACAATCCAACCAATAGTATACATGAGTTCTCTTTCCTCTATATCCTCTCCAACACTTATTAAATCATTTGATTTTCGATAGTTGCCATCCTAACAAGTGTGAGGTGATGTCTCATTGTGATTTTTAATTTGCATTTCCCTGATGATTAATGATCATGAGCACTTTTTCACATACTTCTTGGCCATTTGTATATCTTTTTTGGAAAAAGGTCCATTCAGGTTCTTTGCCTAATTTTTATTGGGTTGATTTTTTTTAAATTTAATATTGGGTTATATGAGTTTCTTTTATATTTTGGACATTAGCTGCTATCAGATGTATGGTTTGCAAATATTTTCTCCCATTCTATATGTTTATTTTTTTGATTTTGTTGATTGTTTTCTTTGCTGTGTGGAAACTTTTTAGTTTGATGTAGTTCTCTTTGTTTATTTTTGCTTTTTTTGCTTGTGCTTTCAGAGTCATATTCATAAAGGCATTGCCAAGACCAATATCAAATAACTTTTCCCCTGGGTTTTCTTCCAGGATTTTTATGGTTTCATGTCTTATGTTTTAAATTTTTAATCCATTTTGAGTTTATTTTTGTTTATGATATAAGGATACAGTTTTGTTTTTGCTTGTGGATGTCCAGTTTTACCAACACCATTTACTAAAGACTATCCTTTTCCCACTTTGTATTTTTGGCTCCTTTGTCTTGATTGTATATGCATGGGTTTACATCTGGGCTGTCTCTTCTGTTCCACTGGTCTTTATGTCTGTTTTTATGCCATTGCCAGACTGATTGGATTACTATAGCTTAAGGATATACTTTGAAATCAGGTACTGTGATGCCTTCAGCTTGGTTTTCTTTCTCAAGATTGCTTTGGCTATTTGGGGTCTTTCGTGGTTCCATACAGATTGTAGGATTGTTTTTATTTTCTATCACATGATAGCACTTATATGTGGAATCTAAGGAAATCTAATAGAGGATAAAATGGTGGTTGCCAGGGAAACAAGTCAAAGGGCACAAAACTTCAGTTAAAGTAAGTTTTAGAAATCTAAGGTACAGCATGGTAACTATAATTAATAATAATTTATTATATACTTGAAATGTACTAAGAGAATAGATCTTAAATGTGCTCACCATATACACAAAAATGGTAACTATTTGATATATTGGATATGTTAATTAGTTTCGTATAATCACATCAGGATGTATACATATATGAAAATATTACATTGTATACCTTAAATATACATTACACCTTAAATATAAATAATTTTTATTTGTCATCTATATTTCAACAAAGAAAATTTTAAATGAATTTCAAAGTCTAAAATACATTAATTAATTAAACTGTTTTAGTCACACAGCAACCAGCCCTGAAAAATGACGAAATAAATCAATATTGGAAACACAAAGTCAACTGACTTGGTACCTTAAAAGAAAAAGATAAAAGAAAATCAGACTGGGGGATTAATCGGCAGAGTAGTTCTAAGAATTGCAAAATATAGATGTTATTTTTGCTATTGGAATATATCTGAAAGGCTAATCTATCAATACAGGTAGCATAGTAAAACAACATAGGATTCAGGTTGGTAGGGGCTGTTCTTACAGTCCACCTGAAGGGCTTTTACCTGCTGGAATATATTGCACACTTGGGGCAAGCTCTATAGCAAGTCTCTCAAGCTTTAAGCACATTTAGATTCCCTGGCAATTGCTACAAAGCTGATTTTCATATAGCAGCTCCGGGCTCAGCCCAAGATTCTGAATTTCTAGCTGGGGATGGAAAGCTGCTGCTCCATGGTTCATGCACTGAGAAGAAAGGAGCTGCTATCTTCCCATAGAAACTTCCACGCATTTTGCTGGAGCTGTGATGAAGGCTGACTGCAAAGGTATTGCTTTGCCCTTGAAATCCAAGATCATAAAAATCACAAAACACCTAGACCAAGTTTTTGTTTTACTGACAGCATTTTATAACTTTGGCATTCCATCAATCATAGGTTGGTATGGAAATTGCAAAGAACAATTGCTTCAAACTATGTGTGTCTACCTAGAGGCAAAATTGACAGTCTGACGGTTGTTCTTGTGAAATACAAATGCTGTATATTATTCGGGTCATGCAAACAGCAGACAGATGCTGATGAGAGAACAAAAGCAATTCACAATTACTATAGACAAGCCACATATCATTAGATAAGCTAATTATTATTAAATTTATACTAAAGTTAATCCCATCTGTGCCTTGAAAGTGCTGCAGTGCATTAACTTTTCATGATAACAGATTATGCAAAATCATAAAGCATTGAGCTTTAATATTATTCTGGCATCTGAATCATGCATTATGAGTAATAAAAGTGGTTTGTAAATAAACTAACAGATTGAATTAACAACATTAATTTTATTGAGAATTAAGTCAATTATTTGATATCTTCTGGTACTTCTTTTGTAGGTTTAGATTCCTCTCCTTCCTCACCTCCTTCCTTTCTTCCTTTCTTCTTTCTTCCCCACTTTTTCCTTTTCCTGTTTTCTTTTTTATTTCAAGAGGTTTCTTGGTATTTAAGGCAGAAAGATATATATGCTATCTATCTTATATTTATGTAATTCACAGTGATGGAGGAAAAAATTTGGTCTTCCTGTTTCTCTCTTTCTCTCTGTTTTTTTTTTTTTTTTTTTTTTTAAGATCCACAGTCACATAAAGAAGTGATTTGTGGAACAGAGAAGGATGTGTCTATAAAACAAACCAAGAAAAAAGAATTTGATGTTATTATTAATGAAGCAAGTGGCACATCTTTTCAAAATCCCATTTTAGCTGGGCAGTGATTTGCAATGAAAGCTGACATGTTCATTTTTGCCAGGCTTTACAAACCCAAGGCTTATTGAAAGTTGGGGGAAAAATAAAGTAAGACAGGAAAAAGAAACCTCTTTAATAAGTCTTAGGTGTTTTTTTGTTTTTGCTGAATTTTTGTTGTTTTCCTTTTAGTAGCTTAATTCTTTGTATTTGGCACTCAGCTCGCTGGCATGCCAGAGGTCAAACAGAGGTTCTGAAGCTATTTGTAAGTATCTCCCAATAAGGTAATAGACACAATTGTTAATTCAGGAGTGGAAAAGTCTGAGGTACTCTTCCGTCTATGGTTTTTCTGTAAGACTTTATTTTAGACAAAAATATAATTGCTTGAAATACTGTGTGCTCATGATTTCTGGGTTAAGTTGTAAAATATTTAGTTGTCACAAAATGATGAACATGTTTAGTCTATTAATTATAAGTGTCCCTTCCCATGGTCCTTCTACTTTGATTAAGTACATGTCACTGATCAGGGCAAAACAGGAGATAACTGACCTTTAAAAGTAGTTTTGTACTAGATCTGTCTAGGTTATAATTCTTTTCTCATTTCAACAGAATGAATTTTAATACTTATGAATATTTTAGAGTTCTACTTGGATTTTTTTCCCCTTTCAGTAAAAGACCTATCGTTAAATTGATTTTTTTTTTTTTTTTTTTGTAACAAGCATGATACATGCACCTGCTGAAAACCCTCTTTACTTGCTGGAGGCAGTTCACACATTAATTTATTAATTCGAATTCACTTGAATGTAGGAACTGTTTAGGGCACTGGATTCATCAAGAGTGACTGAGTTATAAGGATTTGTACCTGATTTGGGCAAAGATGTTAAGACACTTGACTAGTAGGAAAATTACTTCAAATGGCACCTGAAGTTCAGACTGACATTGATGTAAGTAGTATTTTGATTTCCAGAAAACATACATAGTGATGAGGAGGGAAGTTCTTTATATTGATGTTCTGGAAAAAACCACTCCAAACTCTTATCATCTTCTTTTAAACTGTGTTTTAAAAAAGTAAGTGCTAGAGAATAGCAAACATGGCTATTAGTCATTAGTCAGTTTATAATGTGGCTGATTCAAATAAACCTGTGCTACCAAAATGAATCAGTAAAATAGTTCTAAGAGACTCTTCCTTGGGGACAGAGCATCATAGACTTATTCATACAGGTCAGCAGGTTTGCTCCCATTTATCTTTTATTTATCTTTCAGACTCTTGAGAATGGAAAGCAGAAAACTCAGATAGGCAAATGGATCTTTTCCCATAATGTGTTCTAATCTGGTCTCTAATGTAGGAAAGAAGATTCGAGTGACTGGAAGTCTGCCATAGAAGAGAGGTGGAGGGTTTTCCACTTGTAATGTGAAAGGGCTTTGAAATCATCCTCAAGTCCCAAATGTCAAAATAAAGAGAGTTTAAGGCACTCAAGTTTTTGAGAAGTGTTCACTATACTGAGTTGGCAATCTTGAACCCCCAGCTCTTTCAGTTATTTCAAGTGAGAAGGTTAGAAAACCTATGACCTATCTCAATATTTTACCGTCATATTATCATAGCATAGTCCAATTTCTAATACTGTTTTAAATATACTTTAATTAAGTTTTTGCATATAAAGATGACATTATTAACTGTTTAATGTCTACACAAATGACAAGAATATGCTACTCAACATATAATTCTCTCTCTCTTCTTCTTTTTTTTTTGTATTTGGTATGAAACGAGATGGTTATCAGATATTCTTACCCTGGTAAAATGCCACATTATTTTTTTCCAAAGACAGTCTTTTCTTTTTCTTCCTACTCTTTTGCACAGTGTTGCCAGCTGATAAAACTGCTGTTTGAAGTCAATTTGTAAGTCCATTTCTGTAGCTTTGTATTTACAGAGCTTGTAAGTTAAGCTTTCTACTAGTTTGCATTCTTCTTGAGGCTGACCTCCACACACCTGAAGGAGAATCATTCAATCTTGTGGCTCTTGTGAGCAACTTTCTACCCCACTTTCCTGATGCTCAGAATAATAGCAACAACCCCATTAGAATAGCATCACCAGTATTTAAGATGTTATTAAATTGCACACACTTTGTCAGTTGTAGCTGATGATAGCTTCTAACTACAGAACAGTGAAGTGCACAAACATCATTAAGCAACAAAACCCTGCCATATCAGAAAAGAAATAGTTATTGGAAAAACAAAGTAGCTCATATAATATGTCCAATGAACAATTTTTTTAAAAAAAACTCTAAACTAGTTTAAAATATAGGCTAAGATACAAATGCATATGATATATTTCTCTGGATGACTCTCAAAGAAGAAAAATGAAAGACTAATAAATAGACAATTAAGTGGCTAGCTTGTGAACAATGGATCTGCTTATCTTGATTAGAAAATACAATTTATATTTTTATATTTTGTAGGATAACTCTTTTTTATCCTTAAGGAAGGGTCTGATAGCTTACATATGCATTAGGATTCTTGGCACATGTCTTTGTGCACCAGCTATTCTGAAAATACTAGTCATTTTCAATAGACTGGTTTTGAATATCTTCAGTACTATGTCACATCAGAAATCATATTATTCCTCTCTTGCTATTTGTCTTTACATTTTCCTGTTGTTTCCTTTTAGGTAAGTGATTGTTCTTCTGCATAAAACCTTACAATGCTACTTGTAGATGATTGTCAGAATGAATTCTGGTGAAAATTCAACATAGTAATAATACGTATTTTTTTGGCTGACCAGTATCTGAACCTTGGTATTATGCTTGAACAAACTGTAATTGTATGAATTGTGGTGGGAAGCAGAGCTATACCTCCTACTACCAGAAAACAGAACAGGCCAGATGACTGCTCTTTCTGATGTATTGTATCTAAATCTCAAACAAGTGCTCCTCTCTGGAATTCAATTCAAGAATGAGTAATATAAAAAAATAGGGTGTTCTAAACAGCAGTTTTCAGAATGTTGTTGAGGAAACACTGTGGGTCCCGATAACCCCATTAGGGACTTACAATGTCATATCATGATGAATTTCATAACACTAGTACGTTATTTGGCTCTTTCACACTTATTTTATCACAAATGTACAGTGGAGTTTTCTAGAAACTGCATGACGTTTGTTATTGCAACAGACTGAACACTGCAACAGCTAAAAGAATCTAGCTGTCTTCAAAGCCAGCCATTGAAAAGATATTACAAAAATATAAAACAATATCATTCTTCCCACTAAATTTGTTTCAGAAAATGGTTTTTTTCAAAAAAATATTGCTAGCTTGTAATGAGTTTATTGCTATTTTAAATAAAAGTACGTACAAATTTTAAAAAATTTGTTTTCAATTTCTAATGTATTAAATATTGATAAATATAACTCATATAGACAAATTCTTTAGATCTTCAGCAAATTTTAGAAATGTAAAAGTCTCACGACAAAACTTTGAGTGTCACGGTTCTAGAGTAGAATCCCTAGGTCTGTTAATGTCAGCATCATTGGGAACTTGTCAGAAATGCAAAGGCTGGGGCTCCAGGATAGGTGTATTGAATGAGAAACTCTGGGGTGGGGCACAGCAATGGGTGGATGAAAAAGATTTGCAGGTAATTCCAGTTCAGGTTCAAATTTGGGAGCTAGTGCTCTACAGCAGCGTTCTCAAACTTTAACCTTGCATACGAATCAGCTGGAAGACTGTTAAACTAAAAATTCCTTCCCACCACTAGAGATTTTGATTCAGTAGTCTGGTGTGAGGGTCAAGATTTACTTGTCTGACAGTGTCTAAGGTGGTGCAGTCTGGAAGACCATGCTTTGAACAGCACTGTCCTTAAATCCTTCTGTTGGTGGACACTGCCCAGTGTCCCATGTGTCCATTGTGTAACGGAGATATCCTAATCTCTTCCTGTGGCATGACTTTGCCTGTAGTTTCGTCAGCATAAATCTCTTGGTTCCTATTCATTTTATTTTTTAAATATATATTTTATTGCATTTTAGGTTTTGGAGTACATGTGAAGAACATGCAAGATTGTTGCATAGGTGCATACATGGCAATGTGGTTTGCTGCCTTCCTCCCCATCACCTATATCTGGCATTTCTACCCATGTTATCCCTCCCCAATTCCCCAGCCTCCACTGTCCCTCCCCTAGTTCCCGCCACCACAGACCCCACAACAAGTGTGATGCTCCCCTTCCCGTGTCTATATGTTCTCACTGTTCAACACCTGCCTTTGAGTGAGAACATGCAGCGTTTGATTTTCTGTTCTTGTGTCAGTTTGCTGAGAATGATGGTTTCCAGATTCATCCATGTCCCTACAAAGGACACGAACTCATCATTTTTGTGGCTGCATAGTATTCCATGGTGTATATGTGTCACATTTTCCCTGTCCAGCCTATCATTGATGGGCATTTGGGTTGGTTCCAAGTCTTAGCTATTGTAAACAGTGCTGCAATGAACATTCGTCTGCATATGTCCTTATAACAAAACGATTTCTAATCCTTTGGATATATACCCAGTAATGGGATTGCTGGGTCAAATGGAATTTCTATTTCTGGGTCCTTGAGGAATCGCCACACTGTCTTCCACAATGGTTGAACTAATTTACACTCCCACCAACAGTGTAAAAGTGTTCCTATTTCTCCACATCCTCTCCAGCATCTGTTGTCTCCAACCCATCTCACATGCAAGGATACGCATAGGCTCAAAATAAAGGGATGGAGGAAGATTTACCAAGCAAATGGAGAGCAAAAAAAAAGCAGGAGTTGCAATTCTCATCTCTGATAAAATAGACTTTAAAGCAACAAAGATCAAAAGAGACAAAGAAGGACATTACATAATGGTAAAAGGATGAATGCAACAAGAAGAGCTAACAATCCTAAATATATACACACCCAATACAGGAGCACCCAGACACATAAAGCAAGTTCTTAATGACTTACAAAGAGACTTAGACTCCCACACAGTAATAGTGGGAGACTTTAACACTCCACTGTCAATATTAGACAGATCAATGCGACAGAAAATTAACAAGGATATCCAGGACTTGAACTCAGACCTGGACCAAGCAAACCTAATAGACATTTACATAACTCTCCACCACAAATCCACAGAATATATATTCTTCTCAGCACCACATCACACCTACTCTAAAATTGACCACATAATTGGAAGTAAGTCACTCCTCAGCAAATGCAAAAGAATGCAAATCATAACAGTCTCTCAGACCACAGTGCAGTCAAGTTAGAACTCAGAATTCAGAAACTAACTCATTTTATTTTTTTAATGCAATTTTCTATTCTCAGCAATTATACATACGAACTATTTAAAAAGTCAAAGAGTCTACATAAATTAAAGAAAGCCGTGGCTTCTTTCTCCTCCTCTGCCACATTTTCTACTTTTCAGAAACAACCACTCCAAGTGTCTTGGCTTTTCTATTTGGTATTTGTCTCTCCATCTCTTTAATAGAATACTTATTTTGTTAATTCATCATATAATAGTTTTAAGCATGTTGGCTTGCCATGTGGGAGATGAAGGTTTAACTCTCTCCTTCACTTTGTTCCCCCACACCACAAAATGGGTTCACTTCCTATTTCCAAATCTTCTAAATATGTCATAATTTTGCTTAGCTCAATAATGTGTCTTTGTGTTTTATGACTATAAATGTTATTCTGCTGAGCCATGTTGTATGCACTGACTACTTTCTTTTCTGTTTTTGCCCAATATTTTCCATATTATGGTAATAGTTACTCAATTTTCTGCTGTGTTTAGTTTTCTAGGTACTTGGTTCAGACTTGCATTTGTGTAAAATTCATCTGAATACTCTCAAATACTTCAGATGTCCTTATAATTTTATTGTCTTAGAGTTTTCTTTTTTTTGGAATGTTCCATCTCCAATCTGGAATGGTTTCTCTCCATAGTGCAACATAGTATCATCTTGGGGTCTTCATCATCTTCCTGGAGATTCATTTCTCTTGTATTAGACTTCCTATTTCCTTGATATGTCTCTCTTTTTAAAATTATCTTTGATTTGGCCAGAACACCTCCAATTATTTCCTAAGATGGAATAGAAATTTATTGGTAATATTTTATTGTCTGAAAATGTGTTTAGACTACCTGCACATTTTATAATAGATTGGTTCAATTGGAAATAATTTTCATGAATTTAAAAGTTATTTATCAGTGACTTTTTAGGTTTTATTGTTTTTATTTTATCAATTCTGATTCCCAGTTTTTACATGTGACCAACATTTTTCTTCTCTAGCAGCTACTATCTTATTGGGCAAGCTGGAGGCCATTATCCTAAATGGACACTTTTAATAGGGAATCTCATGTTCTTCAAATTTGGAAGCTTTCCTGAACTGTTTCTTTGATGCTTTTCATCTCTCATATTTTCTCTTATCTCTCTTCTTTGAACTGCTATTAATTTTAATGCTGGACCTCCTGATATACTTTTCTGGTTTTAGTTTTTCTCCATTATTTTTGTCCCTTTTTGTCCACGGTTCTAGAAGATTTCCTCAAATATGACTTCAAACTCTTGAATTTTTAATTTCTGCTGAATTTTAAATTTTCAGGATCTCATTTCATATTTTTGTTTAAAGCCCTTTTTCTTTCTGCATAGTATTTATTTTACCCAAGTTAGTTTATTTTTATTTCTTTCTTTTTTATTTGGTGTCTGCTTTTCATGTTAGAGATTTTTCTAAAATTTGTAGTGAGCTTGCCTATCTTTTCATACTTAAGAATGGCCAACTGAGGCTGGTAAGAACTTCTGTGAATGCACGGGACTTGCCAGCTTTGGGCTCCACAGACTGCAGGGGTTTTGCTGGGAAACATTTTATGTCAGTACTTTCGATTTCTTTTATTAAGCCAGTCAAATTCCCAAAGGAAACATCTTCCATTTTCCTACCTAAAAGTTCTCAGTCTGATTGCTGTTATCCTTGGATCCTGGTGGAGGTCTAAACATTCAGTTTGTAAGATTTTAGTTAATCTTTTTGTTTTTCACTCTCATCTGTATCTGACGTTTTATAATGCAGAGACCTTATATGTTATCCTCTATGGAAAATAAATCTTTGGGCTTCTGCTGCTGTGAGAGAAATTGCCTAGTCATATAGAGAAGAAATCTTAGGCACATACTCTTTTGTTAACTCCAGTGTCATCTTTATCGCAGTTCTGAATGTAGAGGTTTTGTCAGTTCCTTAACCATTTGGAGAGTCTGTACTGTGAATTGTGTTGCTTCCTGGCTTTTCCTTCTGCTGGCTTGTGTTCAGCTTTATCAAGTCTGCCACATCTGTTACCACTTATCCATCTGCATTCTGGCTCCCCAAATGTGGTTGCTATCACTTCTTCTCATCATTTTCTTTGACCTTGTGGGTTTTCCTGTGCATGTGTTTACTTTTCTGTCATTTTAGAAATGTTTCAGGTGGAATTAGAGTTAAATGAATGTATACATATAGATATGTTCAACCTATAATCTTCAATGGCAAGACCTGCTGTCTGTTTTCTAAGCCTGATTGTCGGTCTTCCCTGACTCTGTGAGGCAACCATTTCCCAACTAGTCAAATTCTTTCCTGCTTAAGTCAATCAGTTTGTTTTTGTTGTTGGCAATCAAGAACCTTGACTGACGTACAAATGCTTGACTTTTTTTTTTTTGAGACAAGGTCTCACTCTGTCACCCTGGCTGGAGCTCATAGCTCATTGAAGCCTTGAACTCCTAGGCTCAAGTGATCCTCCTGAGTAGCTAGGACTACAGGGGTGCACCACCAAACCTGGCTAAAATTTAACATTTTTTGTATAGGTAGGGGTCTCATTCTGTTGCCCAGGATGGTTTCAAACTCCTGGTCTCAAGCAATCCTCCCACCTCAGCCACCCAAAGTACTGGAATTGCAGGCATGAGGCACTGTGCTAGGCCAATTTCTTGACTTTTTACACATACCAAATAGGTCATTATCATTTATTATAAGCACTATTTTGTTTACTATCGTCATGGTTTAAATTCCTACTATGTAGAGGAATTTAGGAATCCCTCGTATGGCAAGGAATTATTAAGTAGGATACTACTTAATAAAATGTGTGTGTGTGTGATTGTACATAATTGCCTTTTTCTGTTCATTGAGATTTAACTGTTAGACTTCTTCCATATATTGCTTAAGGGACTATTTCTATATTTTTCTCTTCTTTATCACTATATGCTCAATGCATATGAATGAATAAATGAACTCCAGTCCTTCACAGTGTCTATCATTCTGTCTTGCCTCTTTTGTACTGAGGACAATTGTCAGTTTCCATTTGTCATCATGTTTATACTGTTAATTTTGTCTTAGGAATCATCTACCAAAGGTGGTTATATAAGATAGAGTGAGATTTTTGTGTATCTGTGTATCTTTACTCATTCACTTGCCCTGGTAGGAATTTGGGTTGTGTATTCCTATGAGCTCTTTCTAAATTGGATACTTTCTGCTCATGGACTCTCTCTAGCTCTGATTTCTACTCTACATTCCTAACGTCTTGTATGGTCTGGGCCATATTTATATCTGTTGAATCTTATCTGGATGATTTTGCCTCTCTGTTTCTTCTCTTTAGGCTGACACTTCAAAAACGAGGTCAGCTTGGGTTTCACTTTTGATTTGGATCTCTCGGTCATCGTTCACTTTACTTTCAATAGCCTGTGCCCAAGCCTCCCTAGATCAAAGGCTCTAAAAGATTTACTTAAACCTCCAGCATAGCTGGAGAACTAAATCCTTCCCTCTGTTAGGACTATTTGTACATTGACAAATTCTAAGTTAACAAATGATAATAAAGCTTTATCAAATATTATATTTCATGAAATATTAGACTTACAACTTCATTTACTTTCTTACAGTAAGCACTTCTGATTTTAAAAATATCTGAATGTACATTCTTCATCTACTACAAATTGAAGGCTTTAAACATAAAAGGAGAATAATTTTGACTCTAAGTAATGTACTCCATTTTCCTTTTCCTTTATTTTATTGAATCAGTGCCTGTTTCTAAATTTGACATTGTGGAGAGGTCCATTCAGACTACCAGTTTCATATTTAGTTTATTCCTGCATCACTACATTGGGCTGAAAATTAGCAGATGTACCTCATGATTTGTCTTCTTGAGTTGGTGTCAGTTTTTGTTTTTTTGTTTCACTTATTTCTCCCTTTCTCCTTTGCCCCTTCCTCCTATCTTTCCTTCTTCCTACAATCTTTCCTCCCCTCCCCACCCACCCGCCCTCCCTTCCTTCCTTCTTTCCTCTTTCAAAGAAGCTTCTTTTAAAAGTATGATGTAGTGTGTTTATTATAGATTAATTCTGAGTATACATCCAATAGATTATTTTCATTATTTTTGTAGATATTATCTAGAATCTGTCAAAACCAATAGCTTACTCAAAAGATGGTAAAAAATAACTTATTACCCAATAATTGTGAAAATTATTTACATGGATTCGTCCACTTGATGCACATGTACATGTACATAATATATATGAGAATAAAATAATTAGTGTCTCCCTATAGGAAACACCACAAGGATATGTTTAGTGGTACTCTTGGCATGAGAATATGTTATTACTTATCCCACATGTTCTTCAGGTAGAAAATATATTCAAAGTTCTGAATCTCCTAATTAAAATATCAGTAGAAGAAAGAAAAAAAGCTGGTAAGTGAAAGGGGCTTGCATTTTTTGCTTTCCTTCTATATGATGTGAGGAATGTATTAGTTTAGAATTTTAAGTCACAGAAATCTGGCCCAAATTGGTTTGAGAAAAAAAACGGGCAATTCAATGAGACACATAAGTAGACAGTCAAAGAGTAGTGCTAGCTTCAGATACTGCATAATGCTAGTGTTCAAATCATGCCATCAGAATCCTGGGGCTTTTTGTTTGTTTGTTTGTTTTGTTTTGTTTTTGTTTTTGTTTTAATCTCTGGGCTACATTTCTTTTGAGATGGCTCCACTCCCTACAGTATCAACTCCAGACCATACATTCTCTCAAGTTCATTGTTCACTGAAAAAGAAAAAAAAAAAGGTGAATTATATTATAACCCCAAATCTTAGCAAAGCTGCTAGGCAGTTAATAGGCTCTGGCAGAGTCACATGCCTATCACCATGTCACTCATTGTAACTGAGGGTGTGCAGTGTTGTGATTGGTTGAGGACAAAGTCTCAGGTCTGTTTCCCAGGGAAGAAGAAGAAGCAGTTTCACTCACAACTGCATATATAAGGGCAGAGAAATGTTGATTTCTAGAAGTCAGGGTTTAGTATTCAGAAAGAAGATAAATGGAAGATGAGTGGCGTCAACAAATAGTGAATTTTGAAAGGAAAATCTCTTTGTGATTCAGTTTTATCTCTGCTTGATGTCTAAATCCTTGCATTACTTCCTCCACCTTATACACATTACCAGGCCAACTTGTTCCCCATTTGAAGATTCACCTTCATGCCAAGATCAGAGCCACTCATACCAGGAGTCTCATCACTACTCCAGTTATCTCTACTAGTAAGTACCATTTGTTCTCTGCTAAAGCCTGACAATAAATTCATCTTTTAACATAAATTGTCTCTAATACTCACAATAATACTGTAAAATAGGTGTTATCACATAATATTTGCAAGTGAGGGACTGAGAAATATATATAATGTGTATGAAATTTCACAACCTATTAGTGGTAGTGCTGAGATTCCAACCAAAGTTGGTCTTGCTTTAAAGCTCGCACATGAATAATGTTCTGGAACTTGGTCATAAAGTCAAATGTATAGTCTACTATTCTCTTTGGAAATGAAATTCTGCCTTGACTCCTGGGTTTAAGTCCTTTTTTTGGCAATTTGCTATGAATCTCATGCTCTCTAGACCTAGATTTTAAAATCGATACTGTTTTAAGGTTACCTCTACCTTCATCTTATTCAGGGGCTAAATTCCTTTGCCCCAAACTACAGAATGTGGAGTCCTGCTTTTTACTGGATGAATTCCTTGAAATTTCCAAGTTAAATAATCCATTATCACTTTCCTCCCTACATGGGATTCGTATGACTCTGCTCTGATAATTCACTGGCAATGGGTCAAAATGGCAATATAGTATAGAGTTAAGAGCAAAGACTATAAAATATTACTTCCAGGATTCAAAATTCAACTATGCCTACTTCATAACAGGCTAATAATTACCCACCTCAACGACCCTTTATTAGGACATAAAAAATAATTAATACAAAGAGGTAAGCAAAGCTCCTGGCCCAGTGTAATGTGCCCACTAAAAGGGAAATGGTGGTAGTGTTATTAGATCATTTCTCGAGGAATCTGTTTATGGCCTTTCAGAAATAATGTCAGCATGCCAAGCCAGGGCTGGCTTCTGGAGACTTGGCAGCTAACTAAACTCTGGAAACTCATGTGTCTCATCCTAGTGTTGGTTCTAAGGCATGCTCAAATGTGTTCTAGAGTAAAACCAATTACCTTAACACATTTAAAAAAAATAAGTTAGCTATTGTTTCTTCCTGGAAATAATGTTTTCTCCATTTTCTATATTTTCTTTTTAAAAGAATTTGCTTTCTCTCTATAAATTGCTTATGCTCTTAGAAAGCTACAGAAAGCTTAGGAGATATGTTGGATAACAAAATAACATCTAATATTCGTGTTCCAGGCACTTTACTTCTTTTGCCTCATTTAATACTCTCAGCAATGTTAGGAGGTCATTAGTGCTGTTTATCCCATTGTAAAGGTGGAAAAAGCAAGTCCCAGAGAGAAGTATCTTTCTAATTATCTTTCCTGATGTTGGAGTGCATGTGTTTAGGCATTATACTATTTTGTACTTTAGCATTCTGGAAAATCCTTGTAAATACATTTAGACATTTACAGAATCAGTCATGAGGTGAAAAGCATACTATTTTCCATGGAGTGTTATGTCAGTAGTGAGATTTCTGAGCTGGGAACACTCTGTTATTAGAAGTCTTCTAATTAAATGTTTTTTTGTTTGGTGTGTTAGTCTGTGCTCACACTGCTAATAAAGACATACCTGAGACTACGTAATTTATAAAGAAAAAGAGGTTTAGTGGACTCAGAGTTCCACATGGCTGGGGAGGCTTCATAATCATGGTGGGAGGTGAAGGAGGAGCAAAGGCACATCTTACAAGGAAGCAGGCAAGAGAGCATGTGCAGGGGAATTACTATTTATAAAAATATCAGATCTCATGAGATTTACTCACTATCATGAGAACAGCATGGGAAAATCCTGCCCTCATGATTCAGTTACCTCCCACTGGTTCCCTCCCACTTCAAGTGGGGATTATTAAAATTCAAGGTGCGATTTGGGTGGGGTGGGGACATAGAGCCAAACCGTATCACTGGTAACTTTTTATTTTGAAAGGATTTCAAATTTACAGATTAGTCTCAAGAATAATTCAAGGAACTTCCATTTCTCTTAACCCAGGTTTCCCTATAGTTAATGTTTTATCATATCATATTTAACCATACTTGCCATATTTAGGTCATATATTCAAATTAATTTTTGAACTACTTGAGAATAAATTGTAGACATAATATCTTTTTACCCCTAAATACCAAAACAGTCTTAAAAAAAGACAATCTCTTATATAACCTATTATAATAATCAAAATCAGGAAATTGGTATTGGTATAACTCAGTTATCTAATCCACAGCCCTCATTCAACTTTTACCAGTTCACCAATAATGTACTCTGATCCATGTAGGACCCAAAATCACATGGTACATTTGTCTTTCTATAATCTGGAACAGTTTATTCTTCTCAATTTTTGTCTTTTATAACCTTGATATTTTTGAAGAGTACAGACAGGCCAGTTATTTTGCAGAAGGTTCTTATATTTTGTTTTGTGTGCTAATTTCTCATGATCTTTCCACCTATGCATTTTTGGCAGAAATACCACAGAATAAATGGTATATCCTAATTAATGATTGTTATTACATGTAATGTTGAGTTATTACTGGGCAGGGGGTGAAGATGGGAGGCAGGGGGTTGATTTTAATCACCTAGCTAAGAAGGTATCTTTCAAGTTTCTCTACTATAAGGTTGCTATTATTTTCCTTTGTAATAGTTAACTACTTTGGGGGCATAATTTGAGACTAAATATCCTGTTTTTTTTTTCAAGCTTTTACCTACTACTTTAAGAATTCCTTGATAATTCTTAGCTGAATAATTTTAACCATGGTATTTGCAAGATGATATTTTCTAATTGCATCTTTTCTTCTACACTTGCTAGTTGACATTATAACAATGTGAATGAGAATTTTCTTCCTTTTAAATGTATTTACATCCACATGGACTCCTCCTGGACTATTATTTTGTTCAATGAGTTGTGTTCTTTTACAATCATTACTTAACTGATTCTCAAGTTTTTCCATATTTCATCACTAGAAGCTCCTTTATGCTGGCTCCTGGGTCTTTCTGATCATTCCCTGAGCCTTTTCTTTCTCTCTGGCAAATAAATCACTTGAGGACCATCTTCTACTTTTCCTGCTTTATTCTGGGAATGAGGATCTCCTCTGGATCTCTTTAGTACAGAATTATATTTGAAACCAAAGCACTAGACGTAACACATTTTATAAACTTACCTTGAATAATGATAAAACTGGATCATAAAGGTCCAGAAGCCTGTTCCTAATGGCTTGATAATGAGACCTAATGAAATAATGAGAAGTTGAATGGAAAGGTCTTGAATTAGTCTTGAGGCTTGAAAGAAATCTTACATGGAAACTTCTCCATGTACGAATGTTCTATTTTGTATAGCTTGTATAATGAAAATGGTTTCAAAGCTTCAGAAGCATCTACAAAAACTTTGAAAGCTCAAATGTCCTACTTTTGCTCCTTTCTGCTTACATAACTCCTCTAGCCATCCAGCAAAATCTCCACCTTCAAGTATATTTTGTAGTCATGGGGGTCGGGGCTTGTAACTAAATCACATATTCATAACCCCATCCACTAGCGGTAGGCACTCCATGTTGCCCACTCACCCCATTATTTTTCTTCTGTCCCAGCTGCCTCTTGAAATTGTCCTTTCTTTGCAAATTCATTTGCGAAAAGTATACATGTTGATGATTACCATGATTAAACTATGCTTTGACCAAAGACATCCTCAAAGTGCCAGATTCCTATGGGATCTGAGTAGGAGTGGAGAAAATAGCCCTTTCCTCAATCTTTGGTTGTACTTTTGTTTCCTGAATTCCAAGCAGCAGTGTCATTGCTCACAGCCTCATAGTGTTTCTCCTAAAAACAGCTCTTTCAGCTTCTAGCCCTAAATCCTTTCTCCACAGGAGCTGGAAACCTATCCAAGAGACTGAGGAGAGAACAGACACCATTTTATTCCTTCCATCTGTTCCAACTTTCCTCTGAGGGTCCTGTGTCTACACAAACACAGAAACAAATAACAGATTCCCTAACACAAGCTATCTCAACAACGACACCATTGACATTTGGGGCTGTATAATGTTTTGTTTTATAGGGCTGTCCTGTGCATTGTAGAATATTGAACAGCATCCCTGGCCTCTACTCACTGCATGCCAGTAGCAGCACTCCCCAGGTCTTGACAATCAAAAATATCTTTGGATATTGCATCTACTGGGAAGAGGATGGACAAAATCATCTTAGTTCAGAACCAATGCCTTTAAGTCATCCTTCACCATGTATATCGATTTGCAAAGAGATGCTCAAGAATCCTGGGCCACTTACATCATGGACAGGCACCTTCTCCTTCCACTGAGTGGCCAGTAAAAGCCTCTTTTAGTCCTACTTTTCTTTGTTGGTCTTCAGTTTTCCTTTCCCTTTCCTTTAATCATTGCAGATACTGAAGCAAACTTCTCAACTCCGCCCTTAACTTCTACCCTATTTCAGAGTCCATTCAAACTGTCGAACAGAAAGAAGAAGAAAATCTTAACATCTAGTATTTCTTTTCTGACCCTCTGTTCCCCCACCCCTAGTCCAGTGCTAGTTTCCTTTTCTCAGCTTAATTTCGCTCATAGGTAAATTCTCAAGCTGCCCCTCACCTCACTTATTTTGCCAGTGGTCGTACCTCAGTGTATATCTGAAGATTTATCATTAGCATCTAAGAACACTCATTATACACTTTCATAGCACTTTGGAGGGAGAGATGCAAAGAGCTGAACTTTTTACTGTGTCTGTTGCATATTATTCTTTCCTAATTATTTGCTAGAAATAAAAAATCTCAAACAAGGTAAGTGTAGAAAGCACATGGACTTTTGAACCCTGGGTTGGAATACTGACAATAATTGCTGTCTATATAACCTTGAACAAATTACTTCACTTTTTCTGTCCTTCCTCATCTGTAAAGTGGATATAACAAACCTTGACTCACAGGGTTGTTGTGAACATCCAACTGTTTATTAAATCTATCCCGTATTGATCATGCATGTATCTACATCTATCTATCTGTAACTATATTTATGTATCTATCTCTTTATATATTCTTATTTCTTTCTATATTTCTCTATGTTATAAATGTTCAATTAATGGGTATTTAAAATAACACTAACAGTGAAAAGACCAGCATTTGATGTAATTATGTAAACAATATTCTTTTTCTTATGCTCTCCTTTTTAGAAAATTTCCAAATTGGCTTCTTAAAAAAGAAGGAAAATCTTTGAGATGAGAGAAAATATTTGCAAAGCATACATCTGATAAGGGGTTAATATCTAAAGTATACAAGGAGCTCAAGAAAATCAATAGCAAAACAAATAACCTGATTATAAAATGGGCAAAAGACCTAAATAGATATTTCTTAAAAGACATACAAATGGCTAACACATATATGAAAAATGATCAGTATCACTAATAATCAGGAAAATACAAATTAAAACCACAATGAGCTATTACCTCAAACCTGTTTGCATAGTCATTATCAAAAAGATGAAAGATAAGTGTTGGTGAGAATGTGAAGAAAAAGGAACCCTTGTACACCATTGGTGGAAATGTAAATTCATATCATATAGTCATATGCAAAACACTGTGGAGGTTTCTCAAGAAACTAAAACTATCCTATGATCCAGCAATCCAAATACTGGGTTTATATCCAAATGAAATGAAATCAGTATGTCCAAGAGATATTTTCACTTGCATGTGCATAGCAGCATTATTCACAGTAACCAAGATATGGAATTGACCTAAGTGTCCATCAACAAATGAATAGACAAAGAAAATGTGGTATATATACTCAGTGGAATACTACTCATCTTAAAGAAAGATATCTCATCATCTTTGACAATTTTGATGAACCTGGAAAACATTATGATAAGTGAAATAAGCTAGGTCTCAAATGACACATTTTCTCACTTGTTTGTGGAATCTAAGAAAGTTGAACTCATAGAGGCAGAGAGTAAAGTGATGGTTCCCAGGACTGTATGTAAGGAGGAAATGGAGATACTTTCGTCAAAGAATATAAAATGTCAGACAAGAGGCATAAATTCAAGAGATCCATTGTCCAATATAATGAATTGCTTTTAAAAAATATGAATAGAAATCTGGGCTTTATTTAGAAAGGCCTTAGAAATACTCTCCTTGAGATATCTGAAGGTATTGAGCATGTTTCTGTTACATGAGTAGAAGTGTACCATACATAGAAATGCTAACACTTGGGGGTTAAAAGTAGATCTTCTACACTAGTGAAAGTGCTTGAATCAGTGATTCTGGAAACTTCTGAACTTCAAATTGGGTGGACACAAAAGCATGTTTCATTTGGTGGGGATATAGGATTTTTTCTATTGCTGTGGAAATTATTATTTGAATCTCTTCAGAGTCTTCTGTCAGTAGTGAGTTTTCTAAATGCCTTCAAGCTGTTTGTTCCAAGTATTACTTATGTATAATGTATGGATTATAAGTCCCATTCTGGGGGCCAATTACTTGGGTTTGAATCTTGGCTCTTCAGTCACTTAACATAACCTTAACTGTTTCACTTAATCTTCCATTACTAAGTTTTCTCATCTGTAAAATAAAGTGTGTAATCATATCTGTCTCATGAAGTTTTTATGAGGATTAAACAAATTAATATATGTGATGTTCTTAAAATATAGAAAATACACAGTAATTATATTTACTACCAGCTTCTCTCTCTCTCTCTCTCTCTCACTTTCTTTCTCAGATTCTCACTCTGTTGCCCTGTTGCCCTGGAATGCTAGAGTACAGGGGCATAATCTTGGCTCACTGAAACCTCTGCCTCCCAAACTTCTGCCTCCCAGGTTCAGGCAATTCTCTTGCCTCAGCCTCCCGAGTAGCTGGGATTATAGGCCACCACACCCTGTAGTTTTAGTAGAGATGGGGTTTCACCATGTTGGCCAGGGTGGTCTCGAACTCCTGACCTCAAGCGATCTGCCCACCTTGGCCTCACAAAGTACTGGCATTACAGGCATGAGCCACCATGCCTGGACAGCTTTAATTTGTTTTCTTAGAGAATTACTATGACAAGAAGAAATCACACTTTAGCGTATACAGATAGTATATGTACTATGTCTAAATTTTTAAAGACATTATTTGTAATAAATGATTTATATTAATGCAAAGAAATAAATTTGGAAAATTTCCCCTCTGAGTTGGATGTAGGAAAACCTTGAATAAGAAAGAAAAACACATTTCTTTCATATGTTTTTGTGTAAATATTGAATCAATTTTGAAATTGCTTAGGTTTCTTTGAATAAGGAGCATCTGAGAAAAACTTATGTGATATCTTTGACTAAACTGCTTTTAATTATACCAACAGTAACCGTACTTTGTTTTATGATTCAACATCCTTTTTACCAGTGAATGAAAGCCCTTCATGTAAAATGTCTGTAGACATCAGCAAATACTGGGTAAACACCCAATGTGACAGACATTTCATATCATTGCTAAATATGGCAAATATTCTTGAGACTTAATGTCAAATGAGAAGCCAAACTGTGATTAAAATTGGTCTTTATTATCATCAGTGTTATGTAAAATGTATTTACATAACACACAAAATAAAGAAACAGCTTTTTTGTTGTTTGTTTTCTTTCTTTCAGCTTAAACAAAAGCGTCGACTACTCATTTTATATTTGGGGTGTGAATTTTTGTACCTAAAAAAATTCATTAGAGTATTATAGTGCTGTATTTAATTTTTTGAGAACAGCACTATACACCTGAGATTGGAATGTTGATTAGGAATGCTTTTATGGTGTCAGACAAATTATTTTTTTGCATAAGATACCCTATCTTCCATTCTTAGCATGTGAATAAGTGTATATCCATGGAACACTTAGCCTTTGTCCTGTATCTTATAAGGAAGGGCTTGTCTCAGTACCTGGAACAATTTATGTACAGGCGTTTGCATGTACAGAAGTTACTAATTTCTCTAGCAAATGATTATTTAAATAATATTTTTTAACAAATGTAAACTACTTATAGTCAAGAAATGAGCAAAATGGAAATCATTATTTCAAACTTGTTTTACTGAAAGAAAATAATGGAATTATATATGAGGGATAGTCTTTCTTCTTGAATTTTTTTAAATTAATAAATTTTTTTTATTGTACATTAGGTTCTGGGGTACATGTGCAGATCATGCCCGATTGTTGCATAGATACACATATGGCAATGTGTTTGCTGCATCCCCCCATCACCTACATCTGTCATTTCTCCCCATGTTATCCCTCCCCAATTCCTCACCCCCTGCTGTCCCTCCCCTAGTTCCCCCCTAGACCCCAGTGAGTGATGCTCCTTTTCCCATGTCCATGTGTTCTTATTGTTTAACACCTGCCTATGAGTGAGAACATGCGGTGTTAGATTTTCTGTTCTTGTGTCAGTTTGCTGAGAATGATGGTTTCTAGATTCATCCATGTCCCTACAAAGGACACAAACTCATCATTTTTTATGGCTGCATAGTATTCCATGGTGTATATGTGCCACATTTTCTTTGTCCAGTCTATCGTTGATGGGCATTTGGGTTGGTTCCAGGTCTTTGCTATTGTAAACAGTGCTGCTATGAACATACGTGTACGTGTGTCTTTATCATATAATGATTTGTAATCCTTTGGATATATACCCAATAATGGGATTGCTGGGTCAAATGGAATTTCTATTTCTAGGTCCTTGAGGAATTGCCATACTGTCTTCCACAATGGTTGAATTAGTTTACACTCCCATCAACAGTGTAAAAGTGTTTCTATTTCTCCACAACATCTCTAGCATCTGTTGTCTCCAGGTTTTTTAATGATTGCCATTCTAACTAGCATAAGGTGGTATCTCAATGTAGTTTTGATTTGCATTTCTCTAATAATCAGTGATGATGAGCATTTTTTCATTTGCTTGTTAGCCTCATATATGTCTTCTTTTGACAAGTGTCTGTTCATATCCTTTACCCACTTTTGGATGGTTTGTTTGTTTTTTTCTTGTATATCTGTTTTAGTTCTTTGTGGATTCTGGATATTAGCCCTTTGTCAGATGGGTAGATTGCAAAATTTTTTTCCCATTCTGTTGGTTGCCAGATCACTCTAATGATTGTTTCTTTTGCTGTACAAAAGCTCTGGAGTTTAATTATGTCCCATTTGTCTGTTTTGGCTTTTGTTGCCAATGCTTTTGGTGTTGTAGTCATGAAGTCCTTGCCTATGTCTATGTCCTAAATGGTTTTGCCTAGGTTTTCTTCTAGGGTTTTTATGGTGTTTATGTCTTTAATCCATCTGGAGTTAATTTTAGTGTAAAGAGTCAGGAAGGGGCCAGTTTCTGCTTTCTGCACACTGCTAGCCAGTTTTCCCAACACCATTTATTAAACAGGGAATCCTTTCCCCATTGCTTGTTTTTGTCAGGTTTTTCAAAAATCAGATGGTTGTAGATGTGTGGCATTGCCTCCAGGGCCTCTATTCTGTTCCATTGGTCTATATCGCTGTTTTGGTACAAGTACCATGCTGTTTTGATTACTGTAGTTTGGTAGTATAGTTTGAAATCAGGTAGCATGATGCCTCTGGCTTTGTTCTTTTTGCTTAGGATTGTCTTGGCTATTCAGGCTCTCTTTTGGTTCTATATGAAGTTTAAGGTGTTTTTTTTCCAGTTCTGTGAAGGTCATTGGTAGCTTAATGGGAATAGCATTGAATCTATAAATTACTTTGGGCAGTATGTCCATTTTCACAATATTGATTCTTCCTAACCATGAGCATGGAATGTTTCTCCATCTGTTTGTGTCCTCTCTTATTTCCTTGAGCAGTGGTTTGTAGTTCTCCTTGAAGAGGCCCTTTACATCCTTTGTTAGTTGTATTCCTAGGTATTTTATTCTCTTTGTAGCAATTGTGAATGTGAGTTTGCTCATGATTTGGCTCTCTGTCAAAGAGGAGCTGGTACTATTCCTTCTGAAACTATTCCAAATAATATAAAAAAGAGGGAATCCTTCCCAAATCATTTTATGAGACCAATATCATCCTGATACCAAAACCCTGCAGAGACTCAAAAAAAAAAAGAAAAGAAAGAAGACTTCAGGCCAATATCCATGATGAACATAGATGCAAAAATCTTCAATAAAATGCTGGCAAACCAATTGCAACAGCACATCAAAAAGCTTATCCATCACGATCAAGTAGGCTTAATTCCAGGGATGCAAGGCTGGTTCAACATATGCAAATCTATAAACGTAATCCACGACATAAACAGAACCAAAGACAAAAACCACATGATTATCTTGATAGATGCAGAGAAGGCCTTTGACAAAATTCAACAGCTCTTTATGCTAAAAACTCTCAATAAACCAGGTATCGAAGGAACATATCTCAAAACAATAAAAGTTATTTACAACAAACCTACAGCCAATATCATACTGAATGGGCAAAACTGGAAGCATTCCCTTTGAAATCTGGCACTAGACAAGCATACCATCTCTCATCACTCCTATTCAATACAGTATTGAAAGTTCTAGCCAGAGCAATTAGGCAAGAAAAAAAAAAGAGTATTCAGTTAAGAAAAGAGGAAGTCAAATTGTCTCAATTTGCAGACGACATATTTGTATATTTAGAAGACTCTACCATTTCAGCCCCAAATCTCCTTAAACTGATAAGCAACTTCAGCAAAGTCTCAGGATACGAAATCAATGTGCAGAAATCACAAGCATTTTTATACACCAATAACAGACTAACAGAGAGCCAAATCATGAGCATACTCCTCTTGAATTTTTAAAATTAATAGACTTTACTTTTTAGAGAAGTTTTAAGTATGCAGAATAATAAATTGTTCTATTATAAAGACACTTGCACATGTATGTTCATTGTAGCACTGTTTACAATAGCAAAGACTTGGAACCAACCCAAATGCCCATCAATGATAGACTGAATAAAGAAAATGTGGCACATAAACACTATGGAATACTATGCAGCCATAAAAAAGGATGAATTCATGTCCTTTGGAGGGACGTAGATGAAGTTGGAAACCATCATTCTCAGCAAACTGACACAAGAACAGAAAACCAAGCACTGCATGTTCTCACTCATAAGTGGGTGCTGAACAATGAGAACACATGGACACAGGGAGGGGAATATCACACACCAGGGCTTGTTGAGGGATAGGGAGGCTAGGGGAGAGATATCAGGGTGTGAGGTGATTGGGAAGGGATAACTTTAGGAGAAATAACTAATGTAGGTGATGGGAGATGGATGGAGCAAACCACCATGGCATATGTATACCTATGTAACAATCCTGCATGATCTGCACATGTACCCCAGAACTTAAAGTGTAGTAAAAGAAAAAGAATAATACATTATAAGCAAACAAACAAATGAAAAGAAAGTGCAGAGTCCCTGTATACCCCAGGTTACTCCTCGCATTTTCCCCTACCAACATCTTGCTTTATTCAATGTGGTGCATTTGTTAGAATTAATGAACAAATATATTACTATTAGCTAACACTCAGAGTTTACATTTGAGTTTACACTGTGTGTTGTACATTCTATGGGCTTTACTAAATGTATCATGACATGTATTCACCATTATAGTATTCTACAAAATAGTTTCACTGCCCTAAAAATTCTCTGTACTCCACCTCTTATTCACTTTTCCCTACCGCCTGCCTCAGCTACTAGAACCCATGGGCTTACTTACATAATTTTACCTTTTTCAGAATGTCATATAGTTGGAATCATACACTATGTAGGCTTTTGTAGTTGGTTTCTTTCACTTAGCAATATGCTTTTAAGATTCCTCTGTGTCTTTCTGTGGCTTAGGATTTCATTCTTTTTATCACTGAATAATATTGTATTGTATGGATATACCACAATTTTTTATCCTTTCACCTATTGAAGGACACCTTTGTTACTTCCCAAGTTTTGGCAATTATGAATAAAGCTGCCATAAACATTTATGTGCAGGCTTTTGCATGTGTGTAAGTTTTCAAATAACATGGATAAATCTTAAGAAGTACAGTTGATGGATCATAGGGGTAAGCGATTGTTTATCTTTGTAAGAAACTGTCAAATTGTCTTCCAGAGTAGCTGTAGCATTTTGCAACCCCACCAGTAATGAATCAGAATTACCATTGTCCACATTCTTGCCAGCAATTGGTGTTAGCAGTGTTTGGTATTTTAGTCCTTCTAATAGACATATTGTCATTATCTCATCATTGTGTTAATTCTCATATAGATACACATACGTAGGTATATGAAAGATATATATGGCTATAATTTGTTTTTATTAAAGGCAGTGGTTTTCACTTAGATATTAATGAAGGGGATTCAGGTAAAAGCCATGCATAGAGATGCACCAGTCACACATACAAATATTTCTTGCTTATAAGGCAATACTAACAGAATAAAATCATTAAAAACATATACTTCCTGAAATCTCAATTTAATACATAGAAGACGATATCACTTCAAAGAGGCTCAGACTCAGATAAGAAGGATTTTTAAAGATTTTTTGAGAGTCATTCACATTTAGTATCAAAGTTAAAATGGCTTATGTGATGTTAACACCTGATTTATTTTGAATTTCTCCATACTCCTAATGTCATTAACTTTTAATCAGAATGTGTAACTGGAATTTAGATTAGATTTGAACAGACAAGTAAGAGAAAATAGCCAAATCATTAAACTCAGTCAACAGCAAATTGAAACATCCAATAAAACTGTTCAGAATTTTAATACTCGACAAATAGAATACTGAGTGACAAGAAAATTTGAACCCTGCCTTCAAGTGAGAATTACCTGGATCTGAAGAGTTAAACAAGGTATTCCAACTGTGGATTAAAATGTTGGTGGCATCCGATTGGATCCTCTTAGGAAGGGCCAGAGATTCAGGCTCATCTTGACCTGAGGGTCAGTGATGGGTAAAAATCTGAAGCAAAGCTCCACCTGGAGAATTTCTTCAGAGTGGAAGTTTAGAACTGGTAATATAAGTAACTTGAATATGCCTATTCTAGTAATACTTGTAAGTCTTTTCACATTAGATTTTTTAAAAGTTCCCTTCTTAGCTTTCTCTGAATATACCTGTCAGGTAATATCGCTCACTGGGTCTTCAAGAATCAGGTTCCACACACACAGTGATGATCCTCTTTACTCAGCTCCAAATGCAAGTATTTCATTGGTTCATTAATCCATTGACCCATTGATAAACTCATTCATGAATCCATCCATTAATAGGTCAAATGGATCAACTTATCAGTTGCAAAGTCTCCCACAATTTGTTGTTTCTCTGAATCTATTATCTATTTTGTAGATAAAATACTACATACCACTCAGATTTATAGAGATAATTAAATATAATATTTGTACATTTAGTATCTGGATTTCTACTGCTACTTCCTTAGTACAGCGTATTTTCATTTCTTTCCTGGACTATATGGCAATATACTTCTGACTAGTTTATTTGCCTAGATGTATTCTCTGCCTGTCAGAATACAGTCTTCCACATTAAAGGTGGTTGGAGTTGGGGAAGGGAAACAGAAGTCAAGAGAGGCCAAGAGAGAAAGGCAAACTTCGCCTGTAGAGATACTACAGCAGAAAACTCTTCACGCTGATGCTACCCATGCTCCAGAAATGTGTAATAAAGTCTTCCCACCCAAATCCCACCCCCTTACTGATAGGCACCATTAAGGAATGGAAACTGAAGTGGGAGGATCCTCTGAAAATAATCCTGACAGTATTTTCTCAAAAGAAATCTTTTAAGCTACAATGAAACTATTTGATTGGAATGAGATAGAAATATCATTAATTCGTAAGCTTATGTTTCCCTACTACTTGATAAGGAGTTTGGAATAAAATAAAATTAGTTAAGGAAATGCAAATATATATATTTTATCTTCACTGTGAATATAATGTGTGTGAATTTGCAACCCTGAGAAATGGGCATAGAGAGATGTCTCCTGGAATGATGGTCCTGTTATAGGGAGCACTTTGCTAAAAATTTCTTCTGAGTGATGATTGTTGCATGGAAAGAGTAACCTTTTACTCACTGTCCTGTTAAAAAAATATTACTGATAACATTAGAGCCTGATAGCATGACAAGAATTCCCTCTGATATTTGTTACAAAATTTCATAAAGTTACTGTATCAGGCAAAAAAAAAAAAAAAAAAGAAAGAAAGAAAGAAAAACAACCTGTCTGGCCTTTGGATTCTCTACACAAGAAGATGTCTTCAAATTGTTAGAGAAATAAAACATCACCTTGAGTTCATAATTAACCAATAGATATTTAAGTAGAAAGGCAACAGAAAGTTTTGGTCATACAAAATATTCTCAAACAACCAGATAATAAATGTTACCCAACCAAAGATAAGTGAAGAAACTTTAGCTAAAGGAAGTATGATGAGCACTGAAGCCAAATGAATTCAACCATAGGTTGAAAATTAGTATCAATTTGGGAACTCCGGTAAAGGAAACAATTTACGTGTTGCAAGTGGTCCCGGGTTTGTTTCTATTTCCTTCCTCTTTCTCATCATACTCAAATTTATTTGCATACTAAAATTCGTGAAATTGATTGTAATGGTTCCTACCATAGAAACTTTACAAAAGTTCTTTACTTACCTGGGACAAGTTCACTCCAGCCCTAATACTTATCCAACCCGACTCAGAAACTCACTCTTATCTAGCACAACACCTATTATTCCTAAAGACTCAGGTTCATTATCCTTTTCTTCAAGAAAAATGTGCTCTCAACCTTCTCTTATGTGCTCCTATACTCTGTCACTCACCACGCTTATCAAACTGCATTACAAATTTCCTGTTTCTAACTTTTCTCCCAATTGCTGCACTCTCTGAAAGATACCATGCTCATTTTGTTAAATCCCCAGTACCTATTTGAGTGCTTAATACATGATAGACATAAAGTGAGTTAATGAATACACATCAAAATGTGAATATAGATTTAAGTTCTTTTTAATTCTGTCTTCTAATTATGCACATAAACACGTTCACATATTATTGATATATTAAAAATATGTCAACTTTAAAAACCCAAATGTGTTATTTTAAAATGTAAGTAATATAATTCATAATGTGTTTTGACTAGCCCATATCAAAGTTTAATGTAAAACCAATGAATACTTTTTTGATCATCAAACTATTTCATTTCAGGTGATGGTTCTATACAATTGAAAAGATTAATTTTAACACTTACATTTGCAAAGCAAGCCATTAACTTGGTTTATTATGAAACAGCAAACTTATTTAATTTGACCAGATACCATGCTGTCAGTAATTTGACAGTAATGATACTGTTTTTCCCCTCATGACTGAGATTAACAATACCAATTTGCTAAGTTAATGCTTGTGTGGATATTGTTAATAAATAATTGAATGACTAACTTGGATAAATAAAAAACAAATTCTGACATCAGGACTACTGAACTGAAGAATTCAGTTTGGCCAAATTGGGTACATTTCCAATATATATTGCACCTGGAATAAACATTACCTATCAAAGATAAAACATTAAAATAAAAGAAGAAATCAAATTATAAAATATCATTATCCAAATGACTCTTTTAGGAAGCAGCGACCTTTCTATAACAGCTGTTACTTTTTTTTACCTGAAGAAACTTCTAGCTTTACTGTATCTTGATTTGCTAAAATTCCCTTTAATGAATTATTTTAGAGACAAGCAATGAGGCAATTTACCTTTTTGAAGCCTAGAAACATGACACAAATATGAGGAGACTAAATGTCTTTCAGAGGCAGTTAATTTCCATTTCACTTCCTTTAAAAATTAGAGATAAATTTTAGGGTATCTTTTTCTACAACTCCTCCTCGATTTTCTATCAATATATATAGAAAATAACATAACCTAACTTACATGACATGTGTTAAAAGCAAACAGGGAACAATTGGCCTCAGATTGAAAGATGATTTTTCAGCTCAATGCTATTGTGCATACCGAATGCATTCAAATTTTCAAAAGTAGTTTTTTCTTTTGCTTGATGATATCTCTTTGTCATGTCTGGAAAAGAACATGAAATAATCATGTATATTAGTCACTTAACTGATATTTTAATAAAGTCAATATGCCTATCATTTGATTTCAGTTTTAGAAAAATATACTGAAGAGTGAGGAAACGTTTTTAAAGATAGAAATGTATCTTTTTTAAAAACTAGATATCCCAAAACTTTTCTCTCTTCTTTTGTGATTTGAACTGCGAAGGAGGGTTCCATTCATATTGTGAGTTACTCTAACCAAGGTTCAAAAGGACACAGAGTCTGGAGCTTAGCTCTTTCATGAGTATTGTGCATGATATGGCCAAATGAATGGGTAATCTTCTCATGGGTAAACTGCCCAGGGTTTGATGGAAGGTGCTAAAGGTGAAATTAGCTTATTTGTATGAGCTAGATGGTCGATATTTTACCATTCACAAAGTAATCTAAACCTTTCACAGGTATATTTTTATTTTTAGGCTTTCTGAGTGAACCTCATAGAATCACCCTCCAAAAAATGTATAAGAGGGCAACTTTTTAACTGAATATCTGTGAACATTGAAGTCTGTATGTCAATGTCAATGGATAGTCACATACATAACACAGTTATTCATTTATCTATTTACATTAGATAAAATGAGATAAGAAATATGTTACCTAGCAGACTTCTCTCAAGGAAAGACCTGCTTATGGTTGGTCTTGATTAGTGATTTGAGGCAGGAGGTGAAACTCCCAGAGAGCATCATATTCACTTAACAATAAGCTATCTTCAAGGAGGAAGATTAATCAGAGGGCATTTGTTTTGCTAGGCACTGAGATGAATGTGGTATGGAAATTTAGCAGCAAGTTGAGGCCCAGAACACTAGAATGGCAGAGGGCAAGTAATTCATGTTGCAAGGCACATGGGAAAAACACTTGGGATAGCTGACTTTTTGATAATGGTTATTGGATTAGGTAGGGAATTTGCTCGGTTTTGGTAAGCACTCTTCTATGTCTCTTTATGAAATTTTTGGTACATTCTTCATTACTCAGTAAGGTGTTTTCTGAGTGGATTTTTTGGAGAATTTTCAAAGAACTGCATCAATGCTGATGATAAAACCAGAATAAAATCAAAGATCGTTGAGTACCTGGATTATTTGTGTAAAGATTATCTCACTCAAAAACAAGATTATCCATACAACTTATCTTAGAGGTGATTTGTTCTTGGGAAACATTTTTTTTTCACCAGTAAGTTTATTTTGGGAGCATATTCTGTCTATACTAGCTGTGTATGTGTGTGAATAGAATTCTGTACAACACTCGTATGTATTACACCTTGAGTTTCTTACCCCTGTATAAGAACACCAATACACTATGCAAGAAAATCCCATCTTTTACATCCTTGAATTTTAATCTCTTTGGTGAGCAAAAGGAAGCAGAGACATGGCCCTTTCCCCTTTCTACTCAGCATCTGAAATATATGTACAGTGTATATATATATATATATATATATATATGGAATGAATGTTTATACCTTGAAGATTCCTGATTCCACTTACATATGTTTGCATTTTAGAATTTAAAAGATGCTGCAATTTTGATTATACCTGCATTGAATCTGTAGATGAAGATGAACTGATGTCTTAATATTGAGTCTTTTAACCTATAAAGAAAGTAAAATTCTTATTTAGGACTTCTTTATATTCTCTCAGTGATGTTTCACAGTTTCAGTACTTATGTTTTCCATATATTTTGTCAGATTTATCATTAAGTACTTCATCTTTTTGATGATATCATAAATAATATTGTTTTTATTTAGGCTTCTTATGACATATAAAGTATATGGTATTATGGTATATAACAATAATTGGTCTTTGTATATCAATTTTATAGTTATTATATTGAATCTATTAGATTTTATTAGATTTTTTTATAGATGATGTTGTGTGTGAAGAAAGTCTTTTACTTCTTGTCAAATCTGGATAACCTTTGTTTTGTTTTGTTTTTCTTTCTTTCTTTCTTTTATCTGAATGTACTGGCTAGAATCTTCAGCACAGTGTTGAATAGAAATAGTGAGAGCAGAGGTACTTTTCTTCTCCCTGATCTTAGGGAGAAAACCATAAAATTTTGTAGAACTTCTCCCCTGGCTCCTTTTTGTTCTTAATTGAGAAAGTGTCCCTCTATTTCTAACAGAACTTTGCTGAGAGTTTGTTTAGAATTTTGTTTTTAATCAGGAATAGAGTTTGGATTTCATCAAATGTTTTCTCTATGTCTGTAGAGATGATCACACGTTTATATGAATAAATTAAATTTGTTTATTTACAAACGTTAAATTTAAAGTGCATTCTTGAGATAAATATCACTTGGTCATGATAAATTATACTTTTTGTACATCATTACATTCAAATTGCTAAAATTTTGTTTAGAATTTTTACATCTATGTTCAGGTGAGATACTGATCTATAGTTTTGTTTGTCCAGTTTTTGGGTTTAGCATCAAGGCAATCCTGGCCTTATAGGATGTATTGGGAATTATTTTTTCCACTCTAGTTTTCTGAAAGAATTTGTATATACTTGGTAATATTTTCCCATTAAATATTTGGAAGAATGCACAACAAGAAATATTGGCCTGGAGTTCTCTTTTCAGGAAAGTTTTAAAACTACAAATTTGATTTCTGTACTAGATATAGATAATTTATTTCTCTTTGAAAGAACATTATCAACTTGTGTCTTTCAAAAAATGTGACCATTTCAACTAAGTTTTCAAATTAATAGGCATGAAGTTATTAATAATAATACATACTGTCCTTTTGGTGTCTTTTGAATCTGAATGATACCACCTTTCTCATTCCTGTTATTGGTAATTTTACTTTATCTATGTTATTGACAACCTTAAAGAACTAGCTTTTAATTCAATCAATTTTATAGTTTTTATTTTCTATGTCATTGATTTTCATTTTGATCTTTATTATTGTCTTTCTTCTGCTCACTTTGAGTATCATTTGTTTTTTCTTTTTCTTTTTTTTTCAGTTTCTTAAGGTGTAAAGTGAGATCTTTAACTGAGATCATTCCTCTGTATTAATATAGAGGCTTATTGCTATAAAGTTTCCTCAAAGTACAGCTTTAACACCATCTCACAAATTCTGATATATGGTGCTTTATTTTTATTCAGTTCCAAACCATTTCTTATTTATTATTTGAATGCCCTTTTCAACATTATTTAGAAGTACATTGTTTAGTTCCCAAGTATTTGGGGATTTTCAGATATCTTTCTGTTATTAATATCTAATTTGCTTCACTTTGGTCAAAGGGCATGTCTTATTTGACTTGAATCATTTAAAATTTATTGTGATATGCTTTATGTTCCAGAATATGTTGGTAAATGTTCCATGTAGACTTGAAAAGAATCTGTATTCTGGTGTTGTTGGGTAGAGTTTATTTGCAGTCAATTAGGTCAAGTTGGTTGATAATATTGTTCCAGTCTACTATAGCTTTGCTTATTTTTTATCTATTTGTTCTATCACTTATGGAGCAAGGGCATTGAAATCTATGACTGTAATTGTGGGTTTACCTATTTTTCCTTGTAGTTCAACCAATTTTGCTTCATGAATTTTGAAGCTCTATTATTGGGTACATAAATATTTAGGATTGCTATGACCTTTTGAAGAACTGACCTTCAGGTATCCCTACTAATTACCTTTCACTCCAAAATCTACTTTGGTATCAACATAGCCACTCTAACTTTCTTTTGAATAGTGTTAGCATACATGTACAGTTTTGTTTGTTTTTTAGTACTATGAAGTCATTTCACCACTGTCTTCTTGCTTACTTTGTTTCTGGTGAGAAATATTTTCATCCTTGTCTCTCCTTCTTTTATATCCATTGTTTAACTTTGGCTGCATTAAAATTTTTCTCTTTCTTACTAATCTTGAGTATTTTAATTATGATATGCTTTTTTCATGTTTCTTGTGATTGAGATTTTTCAGGGTTCTCAGATCATCAGGTTGATAATTTTTATCAATTTTGGAAAATTTAAGCCATCATTTTATCCAAATTCGTTGTCCTTCTTTTTCTCCTCTCCTTTGAGGAATCCCAATTATATGCATATTAACCTGCTTGAGATATCCCACGGCTCACTAAAGTTGTTTCCATTTTTTTTATAAATTCTCTTTTCCCTATCTGTTCCAACTTCACTATTGTTTTCTTTTGCAATATTTAATTTGTTGTAAATTATATCTGGTGTATTTTCATAGTATATATTGTGGTTTGTGCCACTAGAAGTTCAGTTTGTTTTTTTAAAAAATATCTTCCATGTCTCTACTTAATACTCTGAATGTATGTAATACAATTATGATGTTTAAATATCTTTGTTAATTCTAAGATTTGTGACAATACTGAGTTATTTTAATTTTGTTATTTTCCTTTTAATGGGCCACAGTTTTCTGCTTCTCTGCATGCCAGGTAATCTTTGATTGCATGTCAAACATCACAATTTGTTGAATGTTGAATGTTTTTGAATGTTGACGATTTTTGTAGCAATGCTCAGTTTCTAGCTAGTTATTTTCCCCTGCTGTAATAAGACTTTCCTGAGTGCACTACAATGAATGTTGAGCTTTTCTAACATACTTTGTTGTAGCAGACTCTGTTCCTAGCCCTGTGTGAGTGCCAGGCACTGTTCCACTTAATCATTTCAATTCTTTTTCTAGGGCTTAAGGTCTTCACACACATGTGTCGATTAGTACTTTGCAAAATAAATCAAAACCTCGGAATTCTAAATTTTTAAAAAATTATCCTTCAGTGCAGGCTTGGTTTCCCCAGATTCCACCTTCTATCTTCTTCACTCACTGAGGTTACCAAGTTCTTCCTGGGTGACCCCTTAATGTGCTATAGCTTTGGAACTTTCTCAAACCAGGACAAGTATAGGGCTTATCTTTTTGGTTTCCCATTTCTCACAGATCACTGACCTTTGTTACCTGGGGTACAGTGTCTTGAAAATCATTGCCTTATGTATTTTATCTTGGTTGTTTTAAATGAGAGCATAAGTGTAGTTCTCATTAATTCATATCTTTGCTGGAAGCAGAAGCAATATTTGGGTTTCGTATCTCAGATCGGCCTTAGGGATGGAGAAAACATACAAAGTAGACCTGACAGGATTGATTAGATAACATGAAGGTATCTTATATTAATATGAGCTAAGATTATGATGGTTCACCTATTAACCTTGAAATGTATTCTCTCCCTCTGAAATAAATATTAGATGAGATAATACCCAAATGCCTGTGAGATTGCTCTTGGTATGGTTTGCTGAGATTACTGAAGGTACTAGAGTGGGATTTATTTTTTCTTAGTCTATGGTCTTGAGAATGTACTTCAGCCTCCTTTATTCCTTTTGGGTAAATTATCAGATACATTACCTCCTAACAGTAATTCAGAATACATAATGAAGAATGTTGTATGGAACAAATACATATAAAGGTGGCCAACTTCTCTCATTGCTATTCATTTTACCTTTTGCATAGCTTTGCTTTTTCTGTAAGCCCTTGGCCTGTAGGGATACAAGTAGTATTAATATTTCCTCTTTGATTACCTGAGTTGGTGTACAAAGCTCTAATTTTAAGCATCTAGCCTTCAGTCATTAATGAAATCATAAATAGAAATTTATTAAATCTTCACTATAAGGTCAATGCCCTGATCTATTCTCTTCCAGGTTTTACATTTCTCAAATAAAAACAATAACAAAAAACATTAATCAGAACTGTGAACTTTTTGTTTCTTTCTATTAATTTTCTTTGTAGCAAATTTCCAGCCGTGGAATTTTATTGATTATTCTCATTTTCAACAACATATTTGCCTGTCCACTCACACTAAATACATGTGCATGTAACATTCCTAGGAAGCAGGACCACTTCCTATATCTTCTATCACTTGGTTTTCTATTATTTAATTAAACCCATTCTAGGGAACTTTCTACTTGCAAAATATAAAAGCCTTCCAATTACATGTTATAACCTGATTGTCTCAGCCTAATTTTCATGAATATTTTAAGTTTCATTCTTTCCTATTAGTAATTCTTAATGCAGAATATTGTATTCCTTAGCGTATAAGCTATTTGGGTTTATATCTTATCTGTGCAAAAGAAAAGTTATTTACACTGATTTAAATTCCATTTTCTCTTCTATGTGTCTAATATAACAAACTCCAAAAGTTTATACTATATTTAACATACTATATGTTAGCATATATATTCATAAATATGCTGTACTATATGTACTCTTAAAATGTATTTCACATTTTTATTGCTTTTTAATGGATGTCCTACTTCTACCTACCTATTTTATTCTGAAAGAATTGTAATTAAGGAAACTTTGTGGACTTTTCTCTATTAATTTTAATAAATTTAAAAGTTGGTTTATCTTTGAGGTTCTCTATATACATATATGTATACATATGTAGCACATCTTACATCGATAATAGATATGTACAAACATCTGTTCTTTATTTCATCAAAATTGACTCTCCTTTAGAGGTTTTTATTATTTTCTCTAAGACCAAGATCCCAGGAAGACTATGAAAGACTTTTTAATGAGAGGCAAGATTCAGATATTCTCAAGAGGAAGATGTTAAACAGTTTTAGTTACCGAAAGATAATATCAAAGAGAGCACAAGTATATAACCTAAAAAATGGGTCAGTTAGGAATCTATTGTATCCTTGGGACAAGGAGCATTTCAATTAAAAATATTGAGACCGCAGCTATTAATATTATTAAAAGAAGACAACAAAAGCCGTGATACATTTTCAGTTACTATTGTAATACCCAAGGGCCAACTGCAGCTAGCATATAAGGTTAAAATGTTCATTTCCTAATGACCACATGAATTTTCTAGAAGTGGCCTTGGTTATAAATGAACTTCATCATTTTAAACAGTTTTTCTGATTTATTTAAGGCACTAGCCTCCCTCCTACATGCGTGCTGGAGAAAAAGAAAACAGTCTTTCTAAGTATTATAATCAGGATGTGATATTGGTATATCCGTAATGAATATATATCTATGTACGTATATATTTTTTCAAATAGTTTATTAGCTTACAATGAGACACTGTTGATACTTGACATCAGAAAATTCTAACTTTGTTTTCAGAGTAGATTGATAATCTGACCACTTTTTATCACATCTATCACCATGCCAGTCCCAGATGCCATCACCTCTCCCTGGACTACCCTAATAGCATTCTAGCTGGGCTCCCTGCCTCATCCCCTGTCTCCTTACAGACTGCTTTCATTGAAGAAGTCAGAGTAATCTTTTTAAAGGTATATCCAATGTATCTCTCTAGTCAAACCTGCACTAACTCCCCATTTCATCCCTAGTCAAAGCAAAGTTTACTTAGGATGACCTACAAGTGTTTATATGATCTAGCCTCCTGTTACCTCTCGGGCTCTTTCTAAAACCTTTTTTTCATACTCATTTGGAACTAACCACTCGGGTCTCCTTGATCTTTCATGAAACAGGCATGCTCTCATTTTAAGGTCTTTGCACTGGCTTCTCCTTCTCCCTGGGATACTCTTTCCCTAAGTATCGTCATGGCTATCACCCTTTAGACATTTGAATCTTTGTTCATGTGTCTACTAAAAGGAGGTCTACCTTTGGAATGTTATTTAAAATTACCTACTCTTCTAGCACAGCACTTTAAATTCTGTCTCCTGCATTGCATTTAAAAAAAAAATTCCCATAGCTACTAATAGGAACTTAATTCATATTTAGTGTGGAGTAAATGTATTATTATTTTTCATCTCAGTGCCACTTAAAACCAATGGTTAGCCAGGAAAAAATATTTACATTATGGATTGGGGACAGATATTTCTTTTAGGAAATATAATTTCTACAAAAAGAGAGAATCCCCTTTATTTTGCTTCATTGGTACCATTTTAACCAGTAGATTTATAAATAATGAATGCTTTTTTTGTGCCTTAGTTTAGATCATGCATATGCAGTATTTATACTGTGTAAGTAAGTTTATTGAATTAACTGGGGTAGGTGTGGAATAATTGATAAAACATGTATTTTCACACCTTGCCACCACTTTAAATTATTTGTCTGCCTTTCAGCCGGGGTGTGAACTCCATTTTAGCACATCTGAGTGAGATGTCCCTCCAGTCTAGATAAGCCCTGGAAATTTCTTAACATCACAAAGCCTTGTTTGCTGCTTTTGTGTAGAAAAGTTGGATGCAGTAGTTCCAAAGGAAACTGAAATGGATCATATAATTTGTAGTACTAACATGTCTCTTTTAGCTTACACATCTGTGTTTTAATTGAACTGGATATCAGTATTAGGTTCATGTACTTAGTATCATACCTAAAACTGCATATTATTTAATTGTACTGATTTCTGTTACTTAAAAGGAATTAATCCTAAAAATGCTATTTGATGTGTAATGAAGCATACGACTGTACTTCCACAAAATAACTTTAGGGCTTAATATTTATTTGTAGAAAATAAGTTTTTTTAAAAATATAAGCTTCTTAACATAGAATACTGATGAGATTTATACATTATTAGAAACAACTCTTATTTCTAAAAATATCACCAACATCAAAGGTGAATAAATTCCTAAAGTTTGTCTTACAAAGATTATTAATGTATGTGTTTCTCTTTCAATGCCAGTGTTTGGAAAGGTGGGTTGGAGGACCAAAAAGCCATTGTCAGGATGCTCCTGAACACTCATGTTGGAATTGCTTTGTCTTTCTTCCATACCAAAATTCCTCTCCTACTGCTAGTTACAGTACGACATCACACACAATAAGAAAGGTATACACAAAAGTGATTTTTAAAGACACCCAAAGTGTAGTGGCATTGAATTCTAGGTGTGGAAATAAGACTGTGTGAGAAAATATAATTTCACTCTATCATATTAATTATTATTACCAGAGCATCTGGATGTCATTACAAATGCATTTGGAGAATGCTGAGCTCGTACTTTAAGGGTCACCTTATTAGTAGCACTAAAATGCCTCACACTTCTTGCTCCCATCTGTGTGAATAATAGGAATTCTAGTATTTTTTGATGTTTTCTCTTCTATTGATTCAACAATTATTTATTTAGCACACATTCAATTTAGGTATCACTTATAATTCCTACATGTTTAATTCCTACAGTGTCCCCTAGGCAGTAGTTTATTGGTCCTAAGTAAAGTCACTTCTAGATGAATGCTGTCCAAAAGAACTTTCTATGATGATGGATTTGTTCTATTTCTGTACCACCCAGTGTGGTAGCCACTGAGCACCTGTGGCTATTGAGCACTTGATATGTGGCTAGTGTGACTGAGCAACTGAACTTTTTTTTTTTTTTTTTTGAGACGGAGTTTCGCTCTTGTTACCTAGGCTGGAGTGCAATGGCAAGATCTTGGCTCACCGCCACCTCTGTCTCCTGGGTTCAGGTAATTCTCCTGCCTCAGCCTCTTGAGTAGCTGGGATTACAGGCACACGCCACCATGCCCAGCTAATTTTTTGTATTTTTTTAATAGAGACGGGGTTTCACCATGTTGACCAGGATGGTCTCGATCTCTTGACCTCATGATCCACCCCCCTCGGCCTCCCAAAGTACTGGGATTACAGGCGTGAGCCACCGTGCCGAGCCCAGCAACTGAACTTTTAATTTATTTAATTTTAAATAATCTAAATATAAATATCTATATTATCACTCATGGTTATGACATTGGTTTAGGATATTATTTTTTCTACAGGGTTAATAGGGTTAATAGATACTACAAGAAATGTGGAGAACAATGATTGTGTTTTCTCTCAATCGGTTATTGACTTCTGCTGGATTTTGGCCATTGTCTGCCTCCCTTTAAGCTCTTAATCATTGTACTGACTGCAGACTACTGCTTGCCCACTGCTGGTCACTGCATTGTCAGCTCCTGAATCTCCAGGACTGAGCACAAACATACTGTTGCTTATGCCCTTTGGACCCCTAGTGCCCTTAGGAAATCTGGAATCCAAGCTCCCACTTGCCATGACTTAGAATTTGCTGCTGCCTCTTGTCTTTCCAAAGCTGTGTCACCTCTGGCCCATCTGGATAACTCAGTCCCCTACTGCTGAGGCAGATTTTATGGAAATTTTTAAAAGTAGCTACCACATAATACCACTCTACTACTGTTTTGGAGAAACTCATTTTTTCTGTTTTCACACCACACAATCATTCATACAGAAGGCTTCCATGACCAAATGTGGGGAGTGGGAGTTTTCCACATCACTAATTGAGCAGTCATTTCTGTAGCAGACACCAGCCGGGTGTCTTTCAATACAACTTCAACACTATTTACCTGGAGGTAGTGTCAGAACCCACCGGCTGAGGGCTTGGCCCCCAAAACTGGCCCCCCTTCAGACACCAGTCACAAGTCCAGGTCTCTGGAAGTTCTCACTGATCAGCTTCAAGTTGGGATTCCCACAACCCCTTCTTTTAGATTCAATTAATTTGCTAGAGCAGCTCACAAATCTCAGGAAACACATTTGCAGGTTTATTACAAAGGATATTGCAAAGGGTACAGACAAAGAGATGTGGAGGGCAAAGTACAGGGAAAGGGGCGGACATGCCACCCTCTAGAAACCGCCACAGGTTCAGTTATCCAGAAACTATCCTAACCCTATCCTTTGGGTCTTTTATGGAGATTTCATTGGATAGGCATACTTGACAACCGTGTTGAAATGTGATTGGATAAAATGGGTATCATCTAAACCTGGCAATGCTTGTCTGTTTTGATGTTTTTTTGGCCTATCTGTGCAGCATTCCTTCCTCCAGAGTATGGGGAAGACCTGCCATGGAATGAGGATCTTTTGACACATAATCAGATTCGAGTTCTGTCTTGGGCAGGTGAAAGGAAGACAGGAGAAAGTGAAAGAGAGGGATTTTGTTTTCTGAGGCCTGCTACTGAGGCCTGAAGTGCCCCACCATTATAACAAAATACTGTAACAAGCGCTATGGGAGTTATGAGCTAGGAAACGTGGACATATCAATAGTGGTGTGTATATATATATATATGTTTGTGTCCACGTTTTCTAGCTCAGAAGTCCCATAGCTATTACATATATCAACTACCACATTCATAAAATCAATCAGGAGACCAGTTGGTTGAGTTGCATCTTGTTTTTGTTATAAATGTATTAAAAAAATTTACAAGTGTTGCCTGAAGCCTGCTGCCCTCCACGCTGGTTCCTGAGTGCTGGACCATATCCCCTTATTTACGTTTATTTGCTACATGAGAATCTAGGAACTTTCATCCAAGCTAGAGCTGGATCTGGGCAGGAGGCCTGTCTTGACAGAAAATTCTTATCAAAAGACTCATTTACTTCCTTTTTTCGCCATTTTGCTGGGAGGGTTATAGGTGTTCATAGGGATAAGGTATTAATATGTGAGTTTTGTGACAGGGAACTCACTAGATTTTTATGGTCTTGTGGGCCTGAACTGAGCTGCCTGTCAGAGTTTTTCGGGAGAAAATCTGTCTATGATGCTTACATGCTCACCTTTTTTTTTTTTCCTAGCCAAAACTAAACAAAAACAAAGTATGGCAATTAAAGAATCTTTTCTTGTGTCCCATTCCATGAGCAGGTGGTCTCACAGAACCACTTCTTGTGCTCCTGAAGACACAGATCCTTCTGCTCCTTCATGGCTCTCCTTTCCAAGAGTGCACAGGCATTATGGCAGGGATTGCACGTATGAGGACTGGCTGCACACACCCTCACACTGAGCCTGGAATCACTTCCCTCAGAAACTCAAAGGACTCTAGTCTACTCTGTCAGATTTCTTCCTCACTTGTGGGGATTTTCTTCTTCAGGACTTCTTTGTTCCTCTCAGTGGCTGCCTTGGTAATTGTAACTCCCAAAGCCCCAATCAATTTATTTGTATTTGTCTGAATCTAAATTGTGGACAAAGTTCAAAATCTTACCCACAAGATTTGTGCATCCCATAGAAGTCGTTGTGTATTGACAGAGGTCTAAAAATCCCTGAATTGGTTACAGAGCCCTGTCTACCTAATGCATCAATAGACCTTTGACTGTGATGTTTGCTTAATTCTACATGGCAGGATGACAAGCTCCTCTGAATCTTTTATTTGACTGAGGAAAAATACTGTACCATGCAAAATTTTAAAATAAGAAAAATACAATTTACACTCTTTTCATTGCCCCAAAACATTAAAGTAAACCAGAAAAATCATATATGTCACTGTCAGAAGAGAAATCATAAATATTCTCTTAAGAAAGAATATGGTGGATTTAGTTTATATGACTGTGCACCCAACATGTTTACACTCTTCTCTTGGAGAGGCAATGGAGTAAAATAAAGCAAACTAATTTACAAGGTGCTTTCACCTACGTTGGAGTGGTCCTGATGAAAACCCATTGAGGTACATAGGATTGAGGAGACTGAGATTGAGTGAACTTCAGCAATTTATTCCATTCAACTATATTAAAAATGAGTTTTTGTAATGAAAAAATGCTCAAAAGCACTCAAAATAAAATAAAGAGCATAACTTTATATTTTGGGCCCCTATTAGCTTTTCTTTTTGAACATAAATCTTCATACTGGGTATCTTTGCCATAATTTTTTTTAATTAGTGAGTTTCTTCATTCGATATGAAGACTCCTTCAGACAAGTTCTGATAATTTGGATGAAAATCTATTTACAATCTTCTTTTTTAAATTAAGAGTTTAAAGTAAAGGTAACACAAAAAGAGAACCCAGTTCAATAATGCCATAACTCAAATTTTTAGTCAAAAACAGCTGCCTAAGAGTCCTTACCACTATGGCCTTAGAATGTAATTGTCACGCTTGTTCTGCTACTTATTTTTTATTTTATTGAGAGATACTGGGTTGTCAGACTGTAAGAGGCAAACTCAAATTAAATTATGTTGGATTTTCTTTGATCTTTTCCCTTATAGTCATTAATATAAATAGAATGTGAGCCTTTAACGCAGGCAGAGCTCTGCTTTTCCATTCTTGTCTGTGCTTTTCACCCTTATGAATTTGGGAGGACAATGAGTCCTTCCCCATTTGCTCATTTACAAACATGCTGGCTGATCATGAGCTGTGCTGATTTGTTTTCTCAAGCCCTGAGGTATATGTAATGGAGTGAAGAAAAGAGGTAATGAGGAGTGTCCTTAAAACTGGCAGAAGAGTTCCTTTTTCCCCTCCCATTACCTGTACCACCCTGATCAATGGTGCATCATTTAGTGCATATTTACCACAGGGTCATTGCTGCTGTAGTAGAAGAAATATGTGTAGTAAAGGCAGATGGTGTCTTTTGACATAAAAAAAGAGTTTTAAAATAATGGCATTCCACTAGCCTATGACTAAACTATGTGTGAGTGTGTAGTCTCATGTGGAGTATATAAAATCACAAAAATATTGATGGGAGGAAGGCAGGATGGGATAATGGAAACAGCTATGGAACATGTGCCAGCCAAGATATATAAAAGCATCTTGTAAATGTATGACCTTAGAAAAATCACTTTATTTCTCTGTCATCATTTTTTTACTGTCAGATAAAGTCAGTAATACTGGGTCTGATAGCTCACAGGAATTATACGTAGACCAAGTGTGGAACTACTTTGAAAACTACAAAATACTGTAGAAGAGTATTGCTAAGGTAATTACAGTCACATCTGGGGTATCTCATATGAAGAACATAGAGATATTGAGTGTGCAACATCCCTTATTTTAAAATAATCTTTTAATTTGAAGGAACATAAATTTAATAAGATACATTCTTCCAGGGAATAAATTACATCTTGAAAATTAATTGGGCATTTTGGAAGCTACATAAATTTGAACAGTAATTTTCTAGATGAGGTTCTGGTGTTCTACTCAACTTGATGCAGCTTATGAATTGGTCAACTTACAATGAAGTCATAATTTATGAATGAGAAAATCTGGTACCATAATTCAAACTCTTGTAGTCAATTAGTCAGCAAAATGAATGCTGCACTTTTTAAGTGCTGAGAATTGTATTGGACAGTAACAGGGCACAAAAGGATAGAATTTGCACTTGTTGAAAAATATATTTCCTCAAAGAAATGGCTTCAGTCATTTAAGAAGAAATAGTTGTAGAAAATTCTCTGGCAAGATGGCCAAATAGAAACAGTTTCAGTCTGCAGTTCCCAGCAAGATCAATGCAGAAGGTAGATGATTTCTGTATTTCCAACTGAGGTACCTGGTTCATCTCACTGGGACTGGTTAGACAGTGGGTCCAGCCCAGGGAGGGCGAGCAGAAGTAGGGTGGGGCGTTGCCTAACCTGAGAAGTGCAATGGGCCAGTGACCTCCCTTCCCCTCAACCAAGGGAAGATGTGAGGAGTTGTGCTATCAGGCCCAGATGCTACTCATCTCCCACAGTTTTTGCAACCCACAGACCAGGAGATTCCTTAGTATGTCTATACCACCAGGACCCAGGGTTTCAAACACAAAACTGTGCAGATATTCAGGCAGATACCCAGCTAGCTGCAGGAGTTTTTTTGTTATTTGTGTGTGTGTGTGTGTGTTGTTTTATACCCCAGTGGTGCCTAGAACCCCAGCAAGACAGAAGCATTCACTTCCCTCAAAAGGGGGCTGAAGCCAGAGAGTCAAGTGGTCTTGCTCAGTGGGCCCCACCCCAACAGAGCCTAGCAAGCTAACAACTACTAGCTTGAAATTCTTGCTGCCAGCACAGCAGTCTGAAGTTGACCTGGAACACTAGAGGTTGCTGGAGGGAGAAGCATCTGCCATTACTGAGGCTTGAGTAGGTTCCCCTCAAGTGTAGAGGAAGCAAGTGGGAAGTTTGGACTGGGCAGCAAAGCAGCTGTGGCCAGGCTGCCTCTCTAGATTCCTCCTCTCTGGGCAGGGCATCTCTGAAAGAGAGGTAGTAGCCCCAGTCAGGAACTTATAGATAAAACTCCCATTTCTCTGGGATAGAGCACCTGGGGAAAGGGGCAGCTGTGGGTGCAGCTCCAGCACACTTGAATGTTTCTGCCTGCTGGCTCTGAAGAGAGCAGTGGATCTCCCAGCCCATTGCTTGAGCTCTGCTAAGAGACAGACTGCCTCCTCAAGTGGGTCCCTGACCTCCATGCCTCCTGACTGAGAGACACCTCCCAGCAGGGGTCGACAGACATCTCATACAGGAGAGCTCCATCTGGCATCTGGTGGGTGTCCCTCTGGGACAAAGCTTCCAGAGGAAGGAGCAGGCAGCAATCTTTGCTGTTCTGCAGTCTCTGCTGGTAATACTCAGGAAGACTGGGTCTGGAGTAGACCTCCAGCAAACTCCAGCAGAATTCCAAAAATGCTAAGAATTTTGAAAACCAGAATGACTCTTCTCATCCAAATGATTGGGACTCCTCACCAGCAAGGGCACAAAATAGGACAGAGAATGAGTTTGATGAATGAACAGAAGTAGGCTTCAGAAGGTGGTAATAGCAAACTCCTCTGAGCTAAAAGAGCATGTTCTAACCCAATGCAAGGAAGCTAAGAACATTGATAAGAAGTTACAGGAACTGCTAACGAGAATAATAAGTTTAGAGAAGAATATAAATGACCTGATGGAGCTGAAAAACACAGCATGAGAACTTCTTGATGCATACACAAGTATCAATAGCTAAATCAATCAAGTGGAAGAAAGGATATCAAAAAATTAAGAACTTAACGAAGTAACATATGAAGACAAGATTAGAGAAAAAAGAATGAAAAGGAATGAACAAAGCCTCCAAGAAATATGGAACTATGTAAAAAGACCAAATCTGCCATTGATTAATATACCTGAAAGTGACGGGGAGAATGGAACCAAGTTGGAAAACACACTTCAGGATATTATCCAGGAGAAATTCTCCAACCTAGCCAAACAAGCCAACACTCAAATTCAGGAAATACACAGAACACCATTAAGATACTCCTCAAGAAGAGTAATCCCAAGACCCATAATTCATCAGATTCACCAAGGCTAAAATGAAAGAAAAGTCAAGTAACCTACAAAGGGAAGCCCATCAGACTAACAGCAGATCTCTCTGTAGAAACCCTACAAGCCAGAAGAGAGTGGGGGACAATATTCAACACTCTTAAAGAAAAGAACTTTCAACTCAGAGTTTCATATCCAGTCAAACTAAGCTTCATAAGCGAAGGAGAAATAAAATCTTTTACAGACAAGCAAGTGCTGAGGGATTTTGTAACCACGAGGCCTGCCTTACAAGAGCTTCTGAAGGAAGCACTAAATATGGAAAGAAAAAACCAGTACAAGCCACTGCAAAACATACCAAAATATGAAGATCAATGGCACTATGAAGAAACTGCATCAACTGATGTGCATAATTACCAGCTAGCTTCATGATGACAGGATCAAATTCACACATAACAATATGAACCTTAAATGGGCTAAATGCCCTAATTAAAAGACACAGACTGGAAAATTGAATAAAGAGTCAAGACACATTGACGTGCTGTATTCAGGAGATCCATCTCACGTGCAAAGACACTCATAGGCTCAAAATAGAGGGATGGAGGAATAGTTACCAAGCAAATAGAAAGTCAAAAACAAACAAACAAACAAAAAAACAAAAACAAAAAACCCAGGAGGGATTGCAATCCTAGTCCTTGATAAAACAGACTTTAAACCAACAAAGATTGACAAAGAAGGGCATTACATAATGGTGAAAGGATAAATGAAACAAGAAGATCTATCTTAAATATATATGAATCCAGTACAGGAGCACACAGATTCTTAAAAAGTTCTTAGAGACCTACAAAGAGACTTAGACTCCCACACAATAATAGTGGGAGATTTTAACACCACAGTGTCAATATTAGACAGATCAATGAGACAGAAAATTAATGAGGATATTCGGACTTGAACTCAGCTCTGGACCAAGAAGACCTAATAGACATCTACAGAACCCTCCACCACAAATCATCAGCATATATATTCTTCCCAGCACCATATTGCATTTATTCTAAAATTGACCATGTAATTGGAAGTAAAACGCTTCTCAGCAAATGCAGAAGAATGGAAATCATAACAAACAGTCTCTCAGATCACAGTGCAATCAAATTAGAACTCAGGATTAAGAAACTCACTCAAAACGACATAACTACATGGAAACTGAACAACCTGCTCCTGATGACTACTGGGTAAATAACAAAATTAGGGGAAAACAAATAAGTTATTTGAAACCAATAAGAACAAAGACACAACATACCAGAGTCTCTGGGACACAGCTAAAGCAGTGTTTATAGAGAAATGTGGAGCGCTAAATGCCCACATTGGAAAGTGGGAAAAATCTAAAATTAACACCCAAACATTACAATTAAAAGAACTAGAGAAGCAAGAACAAACAAATTCAAAAGCAAGCAGGAGACAAGAAATAACTAAGATCAGAGGGGAGCTGAAGGTTATAGAGACACGAAAAACCCTTCAAAAAATCAATAAATCCAGGAGGTGATTTTTTGAAATGATTAACAGAATAGAAAGACAACTAGCCAGACTGATAAGGAAGAAAAGAGAGAAGAATCAAATAGGCACAATAAAAAATGAGAAAGAAGATATCACTAGTAATCCCACAGAAATACAAACTACCATCAGCGTGAGTATTCCTGGACACATATACCCTCCCAAGACTAAACCAGGAAAAAGTCAAATCCCTGAGTAGACCAATAACAAGTTTTAAAATTGAGGCAATAATTGATAGCCTACCAACCAAGAAAAGCCCAAGACTAGATGGATTCACAGCCAAATTCTACCAGAGGTACGAAGAGAAGCTGGTATCATTCCTTCTGAAACTATTTCAAATAATAGAAAAAGAGGGACTCCTCCATAACTCATTTGATGGGGCCAGCATCATCCTGATACCAAAACCTGGCAGAGACAAAAAAAGAAAATAAAAGAAAATAAAATTTTAGGCCAATATCCCTGATGAACATCGATGCAAAAATCCTCAATAAAATACTGGCAAACCGAATCCAGCAGCACATTAAAACGCTTATTCACCATGATCAAGTCAGGTTGCCCCCTGGGATGCAAGGCTGGTTCAATATATGCAAATCAATAAACATACTCCATCACATAAACAGAACCGATGACAAAAGCCATGTGATTATCTCAATAGATGCAGAAAAGACCTTTGATAAAATTTAACACCCCTTCATGCTAAAAACACTTAATAAACTAGGTATTGGTGGAACATATCTCAAAATAATAAGAGCTATTTATGACAAACCAATAGCCAATAACATACTGAATGGGCAAAAGGTGGAAGCATTCCCTTAAAAGCCAGCACAAGACAAGGATACCCTCTCTCACCACTCCTGTTTAACATAGTGTTGGAAGTTCTGGCCAGGGCAATCAGGCAAGAGAAGGAAATAAAGGGTATTTCAAATAGAAAGAGAGGAAGTCAAATTGTCTCTGTTTGCAGATGACATGATTGTATATTTAGAAAACCTCATCCTCTCAACCCAAAAACTCCTTAAGCTGATAAGCAATTTCAGCAAAGTGTCAAGATACAAAATCAATGTGCAAAAATCACAAGCATTCCTATACACCAATAATAGACAGAGAGCCAAATCATGAGTAAATTCCCATTCACAATTGCTATAAAGAGAGTAAAATACCTGCAAATACAACTAACAAGGGATGTGAAGCACCTCTTCAAGGAGAACTACAAACCACTGCTCAAGAAAATAAGAGAGGACAAAAACAAATGGAAAATCACTCCATGCTCATGGATAGGAAGTATCGATATTGTGAAAACGGCCATACTCACCAAAGTAATTTATAGATTTAATGCTATTCACAGCAAGCTACCATTGACTTTCTTCATACAATTAGAAAAAACTACTTTAAATTTCATATGGAACCACAGAAGAGCCCACATAGCCAAGACAATCCTAAGCAAAAAGAACAAAACTGGAGGCATCACACTAGCTGACTTCAAACTATACTACAAGGCTACAGTAACCAAAACAGCCTACTACTGGTACCAAAATAGATGTGTAGACCAATGGAACAGAATAGAGACCTCATAAATAATGCCACACATCTACAACCATCTGATCTTTGGTAAACCTGACAAAAACAAGCAAAAGGAAAAGAATTCCCTATTTAATATATGGTGTGGGGAAAACTGGCTAGCCATATGCAGAAAACTGAAACTGGACCCCTTCCTTACACCTTATACAAAAATTAACTCAAGATGGATTAATTAAATGTAAGGCATAAAAGCATAAAACCCTAGAAGAAAACCTAGGCAATACTATTCAGGACATAAGCATGGGCAAAGACTTCATATCTAAAACATCAAAAGCAATTGCAACAAAAGCCAAAATTGATAAATATGATTTAATTAAACTAAAGAACTTCTGCACAGCAAAAGAAACTATCATAAGAGTGAACAGGCAACCTAGCGAATGGGAGAAAATTTTTGTAAGCTACCCATCTGACAAAGGTCTAATAACCAGAATCTACAAGGAACTTAAACAAACTGACAGGAGAAAAACAAACAATCCCATTAAAGAGTAGGTGAAAGATATGAACAGGCATTTCTCAAAAGAAGACATTTTACAGCCAACGAACATGAAAAATAGCTCATCATCACAGGTCATTAGAAAAATGCAAATCAAAACCACATTGAGATACCATCTCATGCCAGTTAGAATGGCAATCATTAAAAATCAGGAAACAACAGGTGCTGGAGAGGCTGTGGAGAAATAAGAATGCTCTTACACTCTTGGTGGGAGTGTAAATTAGTTTAACCATTGTGCAAGACTGGTGATTCCTCAAGGATCTAGAACCAGAAATACCAAGTGACTCAGCAATTCCATTACTGGGTATAAACTAATAGGATTATAAATCATTCTACTATGAAGACACATGCACACATATGTTTATTGAAGCACTAGAACCAACTGCAATTCTCATCAGTGATAGACTAGATAATGAAAATGTGGCACATGTACACTGTGAAATACAATGTGGCCATAAAAAAGAATGAGTTCCTGTCCTTTGCAGGGACATGGATAAAGCTGGAAACCATCATTCTCAGCAAATTAACACAGGAATGGAAAACCAAACACCGCATGTTCTCACTCAGAAGTGGGAGTTGAACAACGAGAACACATGGACACGGGGAGGGGAACATCACACACCAGAGCCTGTTGGGAGGTGGGAGGTAAGGGGAGGGATAGCCTTAAAACAAATACCTAATGCATGTGGGGCTTAAAACCTTGATGGGTTGATGGGTGCAGCAAACCACCACGGCATATGTATACCTATGTAACAAACCTGCACATTCTGCACATGGATCTCAGAATTTAAAGTATAATTACAAAAAAAAAAAAAAAAAAAGATAAACAAGGTCTGGGGATCTAATGTACTTTATGGGTGGTGATGGATGTGTTCATTAATTTGACTGTGATAATCACTACAATGTATATTTATATCAAATCATCATGTAAACCTTCAATGTATTCACTCTTTGTCAATTAAATACTTAAACAAACAAACAAAAAAAAAACAGAAAAATCAACTGATTTAATCTTGAAGATACAGGAAAATAAAAATCAAGGTGAGTTGAAGCTTGTCAAAGAAAGCTTCTGAAGGGTAGCTTTTAAAATATAGTGTATTATTTGATTTTTATTATTACTACAAAGAAAGGTTACTTGTATATGAGACTTTGCTATACTTTATTTCATTTTTGGCATCTATTAACTCATTTTACACATATAAAATTATCAGAAACTCTAAGTCCAAACTATATGAACTGTGAATTCATTGGTAAAATTTGTTGACTCTAATTTTTTTCTTACTTTAAAAGAGGATGTATACAATTTTTAATATATATCAGGAGGAATGAAGAAGAAAAATGCAATATGTCCTGGGTAAAGTTTCTTCCTAAAAATAAGTTATCCACTTTTCACTTTAGCATACTTTTGTAAGCCTAAGTATGCATACTGCCCAGAAAGTTTTGCCTAAATGGAAAAGTTTTGTAGGAACTACCACAGGCAGCAAGGCAGTCTATCCTTTCCGTCCCATTCACAAATGTTGATCCCAAGGGTACTCCTTAATAAACCTCTTGCATGGCAAATCCCACCTCAAAGTCTTCTCTCCTGGAGTCTCAATATGCACCAGTAAATGGTCACTACATTTTGAGGATGTATAGGTTATCACTTTTTTCTGAGCTTAACATTTACTTTTATATATGGGGTTGGTATATACCCCATGAAGAAAGCTATGGAACACATCGAAGAAGAAATGCTAGTTGGGAAGTGGGGGATGCCAGAGAGAAAATGGCTAGGAATGATCCAAATGGAAATTGAATAAAAATATTGGGCTTGAAATTATATATTAAAATAAGCAGTGTTGAAGCTATCATAAAAAACAGGAATAACTAAGAAGTACAGTTTACCTGGGCAAAGCAAAGGGCATAGTCTTTGTGAATCCTGTAACATTTATACCATGACTGAGTCTATTAATAAGCAAGTAGCCCTTTTTGGCTGCACCAGGAAAATTATCCAGTGTGCAATGTTATCTGAGACCAAGTGCAAAGACTTAATCTCCCTTATGTTTCTCCACTTTGTAGAAGGACATATTATTATCTCATTAATATTGAGATTAACAAAACATATTGAGTTTTGCCATATTCTAAATGTGTGTTCTATTTGTGTTTTAGAGATTTAGAATAACCATGCCTGGATTTCTAACCCACAGAAACTGAGATAATAAATGTTGTTTTAAGCTGCTAAGTTTTGGGATCAGTTGTTATGCAGCAATAAATAACTAATACAGATATTAAGGAGCATACTGGAATACTTCCTTCTTTGTTTTTAATACTGATAAAATTTAGGACAAATGCTTCATATTAGTTTAGGTGACTTTTATAAATTATGCCAAATATATACATCTATGGTATACTATTGATTCTCTTTTCAATACTCAAATCAAATATAATTTGAAGAGCATAATTTTATCTAATTTCTGGATATATTCTATGGAGTATGGCTAAGGCAGCATGATAAATAATCCTTGAAAGAAAATCTCAATTTTTCTATCATTTTTGACAGATAATTTATATTGGTTTTATAAATAGCTTTAATTCTTCAAGTACTGTGCCATTTGTATCTGCATATTATATTTTTTCTTTCCTCCAGCCATGCTACCAATCACTATTATCATGCTTACTTAGTCAGAAAATGATGTCCAGAGACTTTTAAGTCTCATAAACAGACTCACACAGTTAATAATTGTCAGTAGAGTCATTATCTGAACCCCAAAAATGACTGGTTCTAAAGCTCATTAAACTATTTGTATTGCTCCAGGACATGTTTTGTAGCCTTCATAAAGCTCACCTTAGCAAAGCATCTAAAGGTGTAGCATTTAGGATGGAGAGAATTCCTGGAACACATGCTAGTGAATATCTGTGTGTAATTGATTCAAGTGTGCCTTTCTTTATTGAAGGCTCAAAGTAGTCCTCAGTTTTCTTCCTTTGAGCATCACACATGCTGTTAGATTTCAAGTAAATTAGTGCAAGGGCTGGATCCAGATGGAATCACTCTAGATTCTTTGTCTAATTTAAGTCTTCAGTTCTTCTGAGAGTAATTTAGAAAATCCATTGACAATTTTCTTCAGTGAGGCTCTTTTCATTGTAAAATGCTTTGTACTCTGAATTTTTATTTTGCTGGTGTGAACTAATCTTTTTCCTTCCAAGAGATATCGGTTCTTTTCATTGCTGTGTTGAGCTAAATCATCACTGTTAAGAAGTTCTACCTTACATTCACATGACAACACCCAGCTATACTACAATCTTGGTCACAGATATGCTCGAGAACACACAGTGTGTCCAGTCAGTTTAATAAAGTCCTTTTTTCTGAAAATATTGAAGTTGCATTAAACACAACATGGACCAATCTCCATGTTAAACATTCAGTCTATGTATCTGAGAATCTTTTACTATCAGAATTTATAAGATTATGGTGTTTGCAATGTAAACAATAATATCATACAATGTAACATAAAGCTGGTACTTTGTAAGAATTTTTAATGAAATTTAAAGTCTGTTATCTGAGGTTATTCCTTCCTTGCACAGAGCACATATTTTTCCTTTTAGAAACTAATAAAAACATGGGCTGGTGGATCTAGTAAATAATACTACCAGATTGAAATACATTTCCAATATTCTGATATTCACTTTTCTTCTTTCAAGTATAAGGCACAGTTTGGATTAAATGTTTGCAGGCTTGTTTATTGCATGAGTGTAGTATAAGCTACTTTTAAAATTTATCTGGCATATAAAGATACAGCCTTTCTGCCTGGTGGTTTTTATGGAAAGTTATAAATGTACTTATTTCAGTCAAGATGCATCACTGGAGAGCTGCATTGTAAATTCCACATGCAAGATAAGCCTGCAGTTCATCATTTATAGATCTCCAAAATTTCAGGGTTTAAACAGATGGTATAGGTAAGTACTAGTAAATTAAGGAAAGAATTAAGGGTACGGAGCCCCAATATTAATCATAAGGAGATCTTTATATTCAAACACAACTGGAAAACTGCAATTACTTTCTCTCCTATTGTTTGATATTTTTAAGGCTGAAAGGGCCTGTCTTACAAATGAGTTTTCCTGTCTTACTTTTGCCTGTAGTAACGTTAGAATATCTGTTATTAAAGTGACTACACATTGGTGTTTCATAGGATAAGGACTCTGAAAGAAAAAAGGTTTCTATCTACAATTTGAGTGAGGAGTTTAAAAAACCTAAGTAGAGTGGTTATTAAAATTTTTAACTTGGAATAAAGTTTTAAAAACATTTAGTTTTATAAAAGTTAAATCAGAAATATTAATGTGAATTTAATAACTTTAAAAATATTTTCTAGCTATTTTACTAAGTGGGTCTGCAAGTGATGATGACGGTTAAAAGGCCACATTCAATAATTATGTGGAACAGTCATATTTCCACTCAGAGTTTTGTGTCTAATACTGTTCTTTATCCAAAAGAAATCAGGTTTGTTTGTGGAATTTAGGATGAGCCAGAATCTTCTAATTGTTTCCAAAGAATAACAATAGTTTTTAAAAAGCAGGGAAGACACATGGTTGAAATCACAAAGGAGCCAGTTTAAAGAGTTTCTCACAGGTAAAGCTGTTATATTTTGAGTATTACAGAGAAAACAATAATTCATCAAAGCTATGTGTCCCTAATACTCAAAATATAAAAATAATAGGTATTTTAAAGTGTGGGCGGGGCGTGGTGGCTCACACCTGTAATCCCAGCTACTTGTAGGGCTCAGGCAGGAGAATCCCTTTAACCCAGGAGACGGAGGACTTTCCAATAAGTTATTATAAAAAGTGTTTGTATTAAACAATTTGAATGGGATGCATACTGCATTTAAGTTTTGCTAAACATCTGAAGTTAGAATCTCCTTGCAAAATTTTATGGCTTTCTATGGTGACTCATCATTTCAAAAAGTGTACTATCTCACATAAAATATCATCCAAGAGGTAAGGTAAGCTCTAATATCCAATTTACCAAACACCCGTGTCCTTTCCATGTCATTTGGTCATGCCCAGTCAGTACTGGCTTCCCTACAAGGCTGGCTGTGTCATGATCATAAGTTGCTTCCAGCAGTTAACTGGAAAGAGGAGCACCTCCTAGCCATCACTTTCCTTCAGCCTGCATGTGATCATTTTAGCCCTGCGCTTAACTCTGGAGAAAGAGCTTCTAGGTGGGTCTGCCTTTGCTCTCATTGACAGATTCATTAGGAAACACTCTGGATTCTAAGGATGAGGCAGATTCCTCTGATTACCTGAACTGTCTGAGGGCTGAATTCCTGAACAAAATCAGATTCTATCAGGAAGAAGAAAGGAGGATACTAGGAAGAAGGATGGCTGATAGGTAACAAACTGGTCACTCCAAGCTAAGACAAGTTGTGATCCAGGTTTGGAGAGCAAAATTCTTGGCAAGTCAAATTAAGTAACAGTGTATTGTGACAGAGGTTAAAAAATAAAGTTGTGAAGATTATTATAAAAGACACGGTAATAAGATAAAAACGGGACATGATTTGGGAAAAAAAAAAAACAACATGGGTTAGAAAAAAATATATTATGAGAACACTAGCCATAATGTGCCAGTTTTACTCAAATTATTATTATATCTAGGTGTCTGTATCCCAGTTACAGCCCTCTGATTGGTTGCCCTCTGAGTAGGTTACAATTACAATTCGTAATTTTATCCTACTCCTAAATTTTCTACTGACCAAAGTTGGTTGAGTTTAAGACTGTTAATTCTATTTTCTATGAGTATTATGTGACTCTGTAATGCCAGTGAAAGTATGAAAGTAAGGATAGAGATGATGAATAAATAAGCCAAACTCATCTGGTTCAATTAAATTATTGATTTAAAATATTTTATAATCTATGGAGATGTTTTTCTACTTCTTAAGGTGTTAGAAATCCCTAGAAAAACCGTAACTTAAATTGTAGGTTTTAATTTCTTAAGAAAATTATGATTAACATTTAAATTATTTACTGGAACTTAATCAACTAAACTTGATAATACTTAAACATTTAGGGAATACTTAAACATTTAGGGAATATTCAATTGTCATATGCATAAATTAATCAAAGAAAAATAAAAATGTTGAAAATTTTAATGCCCAAATCACTAAATTTATAAATAAAATACCAAAATTTATAGGTTGAACTTAAGGAACTTAAGAAGAAAAGCATATTTATAATTTTAATAGATGTTAAGCATAGTGATTATAGCAATTATTTTTACCTTCAGTTATACCTAGAACCAGCTTTGGCTATGATCAAGGATGTGGTGTAGGAAAGGTGAAAAATGTATGCCTACTCCAGGTGGTATGTATCATACTATCTATGTAATTTAGGAGGTTGGAGTTAGCCCCTGAGATGATAAGGAATCTGCCTGTGACTTCCTTGATGGAAATTATGGAAATCAAGTACAGGATAATGCCCTTGAATCAGGTACACATCAGAAACATCAGCTCTTTTCCTCTTTACTATGTATGTGGTATGAGGTCAAAAGAAGGATTTGGAAGAAGGTGGCTGAAGAATATTTTGGAAAAGTAGAGTTTGTAAAATGTTGGCGGGGCGCAGTGGCTCATGCCTGTAATCCCAGCACTTTGGGATCACAGGCAGATCACCTGAAGTTGGGAGTTCGAGACCAGCTTGACCAACAGGAAGAAACCCTGTCTCTACTAAAAAAATACAAAAAAAAAAAAAAACAAAAAAGTAGCTGGGTGTGGTGGTGCATGCCTGTAATACCAGCTACTCGGGAGGCTGAGGCAGGAGAACCACTTGAACCTGGGAGGTGAAGGTTGTGGTGAGCAGAGATGGCACCATTGTACTCCAGCCTGGGCAACAAGAGTGAAACTACATCTTAAAAAAAAAAAAAAAATCTTTTGTGCTATCTTTCTTGTACTGGGGCTATATTTGACTTCATGTCTTGATAGATAATGTACAGTTGAGAAATGTAAGTTTCTGTGAGACACCTGAGCTCTGCTAATTTCTTCTGAATCCTGCCAGGCCCCTAATTTGATTGATGAATATAGAGGGCTTCAATGGTGAGTCCTGATACCAGTTCTTGATGGCTTATCTCTTTGCTATAATTGCCTATGTTCACAGCAGGCTGTGGGATTTCCTTGCGGAATTTATTAGGTTGGTGCAAAAGTAATTGCAGCTTTGCCATTTTTTGCACCAACCTAATAAAACTCCCTTTAGCAGATGCTGTTGATGAAAAGATTATCCAGAATTCCACAAGTCTATCAACTATTTTGTTTCTAAAAAAGGGAAGGATGGCAAAGGCATTAGGATACTGGTATGATGTACAGGTGTTAGAAGGTTCTGACTTAGTAAATGATGTTTTCCTAAGCTTATGTAGCAAATCATGTAACATTAGAATGGGCCAAAGGCTTTGAAGTATTAATTTAAAGTGGTTCTATCTCAGAGCTTGAGAAGGCTTTACACTGCTCCCATTTTGTGTTAATAGAATCCCTTCTCATTTGCAGGAGATGTGAATCATATTGCTAACTAGATTAACGAGAACAATTCAAACTTTCATTATTATTATTATTATTTTGCTGTAACAAGACCCTAAAACTAACTCTTCTTACCCTACCAACCATGAGAACAGAAAATGTTTTTTAATTAAAAAGAAAAGAGAAATTATCCATGGGGGTGGGAAGACTCAGAAAGATTCACTATGAGTCACTCTGATACTTGCATAAATCTGCCAATCAGAAAATCAGGATGCTGGAAATAGGTAGAAGTGGAAATTGAGGAGTAGACTAATTAGACCAGAGATCCTCAAACTTTAATGTGCATATACATTATCTGAGAGAATGTCCTCTAAATGTAGACACTGATTCAGTAGGTCTAGGAATCTGTATCTTTTAACAAGTTCCCAGGTGATACAAATAGAGTTTGCAAAGCATGTGGTAAATTAGAATTTGGGTGTGACCATAAAACGGACATAATCAGAGATTATCTGGGAAGTGGTTCCCTGTAGAAGGGGACTCTAGATATTGATGTCAAATGGGTGAAAGAGGGGTAGCAAGTGGTTCAAAACCAAAACTCTGGCTCCCCCATGGTGTGTGTGGGCAGGTGTGGGCTAGACAAGGCACTGGGAATCACTATTGGACTCCAGGTCAGAGAAGAACAGAAGAAATTTGGTTAACATACCTTATTGTAGACCTAACTATTGGGGTTGAGTAGGAGCCTAAATAATCCTTAAAAGTCCAATTTGGGCTTCTCCAAACTTAATACCAATCATTTGTGAGTCATTCCTAAAAAAGGCAGATAATATCTCTTTATCTATTATGTATCTCTGTCTGTACCCATCCATTTGTCCATCCATTGTCTATCAGGGATTTTGCACATGTTACTTTCATTCCTTAGAATGCTCTTTCTTTCACTTTTTAAATAGCAGTCTCCTTTGTCATTTGGTTCTCAGACTAAATGCCACGTCCATTAATAGGCTTCCCTGTTGTTGTTTCTCGTAATAACCTGTTAGTTTACATCTCAGCCCATTGTTCCTGTTTGTGTTCTCTATTATTTAACTAATAAATATTTATTTTACTCCTACTATATGACAGGACTTTCCTCAGTGCTAGAAATGTAGGAATAGACAAAGAGAAAATGATTGTTTTCAATTCTAGTGACCTGTTTTCTATGTAGGTTTAACTAAAGTTCGCAATTGTTTGTTTTGGTTGTTTAATTGTTAACCTATTACAGTGTAGACTGCATGACTCCAGAAACCATAAATATCTTATTCATATATCTGTATCATCTTGTTGAATAATTTAATGATAAAAATAGAATAATAGTGAGCAATGGAGCTAAAATCTTTCATGGAAGATGTATAATTACACAAAGATAAATGAGAATGGTTAAGGGCATTAGTAAGATACTTAGTAAGATTTTGCAAGGTAAGAGGGAAAAGATAATTATTGTTCTCTGGATATAGGGAATGGCGTGTTTCTGGGAGAAAAATGTAAGCATAGTGTGTTTTCAGTCCTGGAAAAAAAAAGTGTATGGCCTGTGCAAGGAATGGAGTGACAAGAGATAAATATGGGAGGTGGAGAGAAGTTGGTGTGTGAAAACTATGTTAAGATACATATTAAGAAGTGAAGTATTGTAAATTATATTGAGAAATACAGACTTTATGCTAAGATCAGTGGGAAGCAACTGTGTACTTCTAAATGGGAACACCGTAAATTTAGTTTTAAAAGATTATTTGATGTACTTTGAACAATGTATTGGACAGAAGCAAAGCTATAGGCAAGTTGGAAGGTTATTGTGGTAATCTAGGCCAAATCTATTTAAAAACTATTAGAACTAATAAATAAGTTCAGCAAAGTTACAGGATATAAGATAAATATATATAAATCAAATGTATTTCTATGCATGAGCAATTAACATTTAGAAAATACAATAAATAAAACAATTTTATTTATCACAGTATCAAAAGAAAATACTAGAAGTAAATTCAGTAAAAGAAGTATAAAAATTATACTCTGAGAACTATGAACTATTGTTGAAAGATGGGAAAGAAGGCCTGAATAAATGAAAAGTTATCTCATGCTTATGGATTAGAAGATTTAACATTGTTAAGATGGCAGTACCACTCAAATTAATTTACAGATTCCACACAGTCCCTATTAAAATATGAGCTGGCTTCTTTCAGAAATTGACAAGCTTATACCAAAATTCATATGGAAATTCAAGGGACCTGGAATGGCCTAACTACATTTAAAAAAGTGCAAATTTGGAGGACTCACATTCACTAATTTCAAAACATAATGCAATGCTGAAATAATCTTTCTGTGGCCTGACATTCCCTACTTCTTCAGTATAACTTCTTTCTACTTATCCATATGCATCTCCACCCAAAGAAATTTCTTATGGCTCTTTGAAAGCATAATGCTCTTCCTGTGCTATCCCTTTGCACAGGATAATCCTACTGTCTTCATCACCTCTGTGCCACCAGTTTTGCCTAGCTTACTCTTTCACATCCTTAAGGCTCAAGAAACAGTTACCCAGGAATCTTTCTATAACCTTAGCTGGTCTGTGTCATGACACTCTCCTCATCTATAATTATCACCTGTTTGATCGTGATGTTCAAGTCTTTATCTCCAGCCTACATCGGTCATTTGTGTAACATTTAAGTCCTGTATCCATATGTCTGATTTTCATGTTCATAGTTTCAAATTGTCTATAAGGATGTGCATCACCCATATCCAAACCTCCACTTATGTCCCTAAGTATCTTTCCAGGATTTGAATAAGCTCCTCCCAGGCTATTCCCTATTTTAATGAATAAATGTCCCAATGCTTGGATGAGAAACTTAGGAATCGTATTTGATACTGTACAGGGTGAATGAGCGTTCCTCACAGATTATCAAATACAAGGCAAATCCATTCCCACATTTGTAAGGGGGTCATAACTCCCAAGGGCCATTGATGAAGTTCACCAGAAATCCTGTGGTAGATTCATTTCTAGAGATAAACAACTCCTCAGATGGACAAGTTTAGTTTGAAAACTCCCTAACAAACAACTTTGCAGAAAATTTATTAGACTGTATGCCATCAAGAAAAGCTAGGTAAAACTGGTGGTACAAATGTGGTTAAGACAGTAGGATTATCCTGTGCAAAGTGTGTATGCGGGAAGAGCCCTATGCTTTCGGAGATCCATAAGTAATTTCTCTGGATGGAGATGCATATGGAAAAGTAGAAAGAAGTTATACTGAAGAAGTAGGGAATGCCAAGCCACAGAAGAGTTCCAGTGTTTTGCGAGAGATTGAATGATTTTAGAGAAGGGTGACAAAGAGGATCACACTGGCATTGGTATAGATCTAGAAACAGTGTGTACTCTAGTAAGCTAGAAAGGCCTATCCTGTCTAAAGAGGCCAATAAACAATTTTTAAGTAAAAATTGTTTATATGAATGTTGTATTTCACAACAGCAAATCTGATATTAAATAAATGTATTGCTTCATTTTTTAAGACCAATCCCTTTTTGTAAGAGTTTTAAAAATCCAATTAAACAGAATTTACCCATTAAAATATTAATTATCTTGACCATATCATTGTACTTTTTAATGATGAACTAGTATTCATTTTTCAGTAATACTTTAGGGAAATAGTAGTGTCATTATTTCTCATAATTGCAACTTGAATTGTTGAGTTTTGCTTTAAGCTATTAATAAGCCAAAATAGGTGAACAATTATAATTTCCTTTTTCAAAGAGTATTTGAATGTTTGTAGTCAATTCTCAGGAAATCTCATTCAGGTAGAGTGCTGGACTCTGACCCCATCAATCTACATTATTTTAATTACTTTTGGGATCAAAAAAGAAGTTCTAACAGTCTCCAGACAGTGAGTAACATTTTACTTTATGTTATTTGTAAATTTTCGTACTGAATTTAATCTGTAGGCTCATTGGTAAGAGATTATATTTTGAAGCAATGCTTACCCTGAAAATTTGCTCTCTTCTCAAGTAGAAAATATCCAGGTAATGATGCCAGCATTAAAAGAAAATTATGCATAGGTAACACTAGGACTTTTGTTTTCAGGGAGACTTATTTGCCTGACCTATTTGTTTTATTTAAAAAAATATTCCAGCATAGAACAAAATCTGAAGTCCATTCTCAGCAGCCATCCATATAACATTGGTCACTATTAGCTTAGGAAAGATTATTTTCTGATCATGAAACTTATGTGAAACAATCACACAACTCTGGAACAATTTTCTTCAAAGATTATATTTTGTATTCTCTACGAATATGTCATATGACACTTGGGTCTTCATACCAAAGTACAATTTTAGATAATTTTGGATATTTCTGCTCTAAGAAAATGTCTTCTGAACTGGATAAATTATTGCCGCAAATGTTTAAATATTTATTTGTTCCCTATATTATCACCTACCAGAATATAACATCTAACACTTAATATGTAAGAGTGAAATTTAAAAAATGTGAAAAAATTCATAACTTGTTAAGTGGGCATAGAGTTATCACTACCTTAACTCTGCCGTAGGTCTGTATACTCCTGGTATGGAAATATACAACTACAGATCCTAGAAATATTTCCTATAGAGCACATCAATCTTATCTGTTTAAAATATATGCTCAATTCATGAAAGGAATAGTATACACCACAAACATGTTCATGTATAAAATGCCTTCTTTTCTAGTTAATAAAACATGATTTAAAATAAGAATAATTTATTTTTTTCTCAATAGTAAATTTTTAAACATAATCAGAACCATTGTAAATTGTTTTATTATGTTGATACTTGAATGATTTGCTCATTTATCTGATAAATGTAACAGAGCATTTTAGGATGGACATAAGATATAATTTTATAAATACTAAATTGAATAAATATTTAGTTTCTACTCAAAATTTTTTTTTACAGAATTTGAGAAGATATGCAGCTCCCTAACCTAAATAAATGTACTCTAGAGTTAGTCTTGTGAAACAAAGTATAGCAAAGGAATAATAAGTTTAGCAAAGTATAGCTAGAGGAATAGTATGCATGACAAAGGGTGTTCATGTATAAAATGCTTTCTTTACTAGTTAGTAAAACATGATTTAAAATAAGAATAAAAAATTTGCTTCTCAATGCTAAAGTTTTAAATTTTTAAATATAATCTGAATCATTGTAAATTGTTTTTTTTATGTCTCTATTTGAATGATTTGCTCATTTATCTGATAAATGTACCAGAGCATTTTAGGATGGACACACTGGTTTGCAAATATACTTATTTTCTTATATCTCCACCTGGGATTTTCTTTGTTAAAAATACTAAAACGTTCACATCCCAAACAGAAATTTATGGGGGAATATGTATGTGTGTCAAGGTTTTAATAATTATGTTGATTACTGATTGGCTGTTGAATCAACTGTTCCAATTTGAAAAATATTTGAAGGTAAGAAGATTAATTTTTACAAATAAGATAATATGCAGGCAGGCAGAACCTGATTGGAGATAAAGGTCAGTAGCCATCTGTTCCTCAGTCTTATTTAGAAGAGCAGAAGGTGTGGTATGTCATGCCCAAGCTGTTTTCAAATGCATGATAACAAAAAATGTAAAATCATTTGGGAGGTGAATTTTCTGAAATTTCACCTTGAATCACATTTCTTCCTCAGATAAACAGAATAAATTTTTCATTTCTGCTCAAAAGTTTTTCTACAGAATTTGAAGCTATGAAACTCCCTAACCTAAATGAATGTACTCTAGAATTAGTCTTGTAAAACAAAGTATAGCAAAGACAATTATTAGAAAATGGAGGTATAAACTCTGTACAGGAAGCAGTATGCAGATTTGCTACTGATTGGCCAGTTTTTCCACATTGAAATTTTGTCTTCATGTTCATTAAAAGACTTAATCGTGCCTTGCTTATTAATATTATTATTGCTTACTAACTTGAGGTATACATGTTTCTTTCTGGAATTTTTGTGAGAACCCATGAGAGCAACAATTTTGAGCTCTGATATCAGCAGACAAAACAAACTTACTGGAGGTTCTAGGTGGATGAGAGCCCTACAGCAATAAAACATGTAAACATGACAATTCTTTTTAGCTGCATCAATTCTTTTTGGTATTCCCACAACCGATCACAATTTTCTCTTTTTATAACAAGTCAGTAAGGGGTTTTACCAGAGCAGACAAGCATGAAATTAATTTTCCGTAGAAGTTTACTGATGCTAGGAAACTTGCTGGTCAGTCATATTGGTATAAGTCCTGATGCTGGCTTGACTGTTTCATTTTCTTCTTTTTAATTCCAGTAAATTTTATCAGCATAACCTTTATAATGTATATACTATGCAAAAGGTTTAAAAGAAGAAATGCAGTGTTCTCTTCATATTTAATCTCTTAATATTTAGTCAGATTTATAGTAGCATAATACTGTTTTTTCTTGTTAATAGCAAGATAACTTAATGATTGGTCTTGGCACTTGCTGTACCTGACATACAGAATGTCAGAAGAAAGAAGATACCCCAAGACTCCACGGAGTTACTAAAGGGCTGAGATGCCTCTTACGCATTAGCATCAATGCAACTCTTTTTAGAACCAGCAAAGTCTGCCTATGTTAACTCTAATCTGGATAATTTTTTTCTCCATGTTGTTAAGCCTAAAATACCTCCTGTATTTTGGCAAACACTCTCAGATGTAATTGTTGCTTCAAAGCCTTTAGGAATTATATACTACCTGTTTTAAGGATATATAGGTTCTTGATTAATAGAAGCAGTCATTTCTAATTTTATATATCTAAGAATTTTCAGGTCTTAGCTCTTTTCATTCTAACAGAACCCTGTAAAATAGTATACAACCTAGGTCGTGCGCTGATAGAGTTTACGCTTCCTCAGACCTGGCCTGAGTAGAGGCTTCTAGAGTCTGGTCATTTGGACTGCTCTCGCACTGCCCTGCTCTTTAAGTGACCTTCTTTATATAATCACTGCCAAACACATAAGTTGGTTGTCTTGAAAGGCTCAGCTTGGCTCTCCCCTTTGTACTGGGGAGGTGAGCTCCTGCTGAGTTTCTCACATCTTCCTGATAACATTTAAGTGAGAGAGAAAAAATTCCTCCCTTAGTTTCTGAAACTAGTGCATGTTTTGTACATGGTGTTCCTGAGCATCTTCTGGAGAGCGAAGATTTTACAGATGTAGCAAATCTCTTGCTTGTCTACTCCCCCAGAGTGGCAAATGAGGTGTATTATTTGATCTTTTGCTATTTTAAATTTGTTTGGAAGCTAAGAGGCTGAATGTGTAAGAATAGAAAGGTAAACCTTTTGAAAGGGTGTAACAAGTGGAGAGTAGGGTGAGAGGAGGATACTTTGTGACATCCAACCTACTGGTCATGCCCTACCCAAGGGCTGGGCCAGATTTGTACCTTTTTACAAATATTTATAGAACACTTGATAGATGCAAGACAAAGTACTGAGTTGCTGTCAAACAAAACAAGAACAGCAAAAGGCTGTGGTCTCTGTCCCTAAGGCTGTGTCTATGTGTACGCTCATAGATATACTCATTAAAAATCTCAGAAGCATTTAAACTAAAAATATGAGACTAGGTGAAGTTATAATACCAGCTAGCCATATATTGAATGCTGTAAATGCTCATTAAATGCTGACAAATATCCCATGAGGCAGCTGCTTTTATTTTCAGGATTTTATGGAGGATGAAACTGAAGTCCAGGAAGGTTCAGAAACTTGCCTAAGGTTGTACAACTCTTTAGCAGTAGAGCTGGGATTTGAACCAAGGCAAACCCGGCTCAGCATCAGTGTGCCAAACTGTTAACCAAAACATCCCCTCCTCACTGTATGGTGCAGAACAGCAGCTCTTATGTGTTCTTAAAGAAGTCGGCCTTCGAGGAGCAGTACTGAAACTTTTATCTTTTAATGTCCCTTTGTGCTAGCAAAGTGAAAGTGTGTGTGTGTGTGGATTAGAATGACAGTGGTGCTGAAGGGAAATTATCCTCTCTACTCATTTTGTGATTGGAATGCGGGGGGAATCGTAGATAGGAAGAACATAGGCGAATTAGACTGGCTCACATGCTAGCTCTGTCATTAATCAGGTGTATGACTTTAAATAATTCACTTGGCTTCTATGGATAACCAGTTTCCTTAATTGCTAAAGAGGTTGAACCAGAAGTTCCCTTCCAGCTTTAGAATTCTAAGGTCAATGATGTCACTGTAGAGATGGATTTATCATCTGCAGACCTTTCCACTTTTGTGCACATAAATAGTTGTTTATTTGAAGTCCCTAGTTACAGCCTGTCTACTTTGCATAACTGATAGCAGAGAGTTTTTATTCTATGAGAAACACTTTATTTCTGATTGCTGTACATCAAACTGATGGATCTGCCATAATTTCTCAGCTGTCAAACTGAATGTCAAATTAGGACTTTGTATGTCCTTGAAGTGCTTTGTCTACTTTTTCCATATTGTACACAGAAAATAGAGAACACACGGTTCTTGCTTAAGTGTCTAGGGCACTTGATCTTGGTTGGCATTTAAGCAGTGACTTTTAAACTGCATTGTTAACTGGCAAATTTATTTTTAAAATACACTTTTTATTGAAATCTCACAGAAATAACTTACAAATTCAATTCACCTTCTGTCTGTTTGATGCCAAAAAGCAGAATAATCTGACCACTATATTTTAAAAGTTCACATTGATATTCATTTCTAAATAACACTATCATCTTTACAGTACTTGTTTTAGGGGCATAAATTTAAACATCTATAATTCTTGCTGTATAATAGGATAAACTTCCTCTTACAGAAATATTTTTTCTTTCAACATGTTTATTTTCAGTAATATTCAAATTTAATAGTGAAATACAAGGTCCTAATGAGGATGTTAGTGGCATCAATGTTAAAAGAGGGACATTCTTAGCATCAGACACTGTTGAATTTATTAAAAACATTTAGATACACAGAGTGGTGATGGCCACATAGCTGTGAAAATGGATGTAATGTCACTGAACTGTACACTTAGAAATAATTGCAATGATGGCTACTCTATTGTGTATAGTTTACCACAATAAGCAATAATAAGAACGATATTGTAGTTGGAATGCTGTCGAACCAGCATCCATGATCTCTAAGTTCAACCTATTGTTCCTGCTTCATGAATTTCCATATGCCATTGCATTTTGTGAGGCATTTAGTCTACCTCTTTTACATTTTGGTACTGATAATCGTCTATTCTTCCCCATTCTTTTTATTAAATGTAACAATTTCATTCTCCATTGTCTTAATTTTACCCAGATTCTAAAATTTAGTCCAGGAGTTAGAAATAAAGATGCATTCTTTTCTGAAAGTGCTCACAGTTGTCAGCAGTCAGTTTGAAGCACTTTTACTCCAAACAAGTACGCAGAAATGGTAAGAGACAATCATCTTCATGGGGCAATTTTCCCAAAAGAAAATTATTGAGAGGTCAGGCTAGCTCACCAGGTCATGACACTCTAATTGATTGAATTGAGTTTGGAAAGTGATGATCTAAGTGAAAGCTGTGAAAATAGAGACATACGAATAGTAGCATTGCCCCAAAATAAGTATTGGGGAGTGAGGTATACAACTGCATTCCACTCATAACTAAATGAAGAATTGGCATTGCATAAAAGTGTTTAGAATTGTGGGATTGTATTAAATCCAGAAGACGGTTGCAAGAATAAAGAGTATGACTCCTAAAGCCATATTAGCTGGGCTCACAACTCAGCTCCCTAACCTTGAGCAAAGTATTACTTCTTTATATCTCCATTTCTTCAAAAGGGAATAATGGCAGTCCTTATTTCATAGTCATATTGTAATAGAAAATGAGAAAATATATGTGTAATAGTTGATGCAGTGTAAGGGATAGAGTAAACATGTGCCAAGTATTAGTAATTACTATCCGTAACACACAGTACTTTATTGTATTAAATTACACAATCTTAGACTTGGAAGGGATCCATTGTAGGAATTTTCTCCACTACAGTTTATAGATATAGTTATATAGCAATAAGGTGCACTGTACTCCATATGTATCCTATGTCCTTCTGAATAGGTTTGATCATTAGGAAACTTTTTCTTGTTGAGCCAACATCCGTGATCTCTAAGTTTCAACTGTTGTCTCTGCTTCATGGAACTTCATATAACATCTGAGCTTTCTTCTACATGGCAGCCTTTCAAATGCAGTGTATAAAGACAGATATCTCATTTTTCCATTTGTTTTCTCATTTCCAGGATAAATAGTCTAAATTTCTGAGTTTATGTTGTAATCCTCTTTATTTGAAGACCTGTTAACTTGCTAAGCAAATATGCCTTCTCAACTCCCTTCCCCCCACCTTCCTCTAAAATAAAGTTTGAAAAGTTTATTTATTCACATGGCAGCTAACAGTGGCCATGAGACTCAATTCTGCCAGTAATGTGTATACGGAACTCAGACTGGAGACTTTTCTTTCTTTCTTTTTAAATAGAGAAGGTGTCTCACTATGTTGCCCAGGCTGGTCTCAAACTCCTGGGTTTAAGTGATCCTCCCGCCTGGTCTTCCCAAAGACTGGAGACTTTCTGGGAAAGCATCTAGTTTCCCAGTAAAAGTGATAGTCCCAAATGGCTTTGTCCCTCCTCCTTTCTTCCTCTCTTAAGTGAGAACATGATCACTGGGGCTGTAGCAGCAGCACTTAAGATGACGAATTTGAAGGCAAAAATAGCAAGCTGAGGCCCCAGGGTTGGAATCACAGAAAGCCTAGCACTTATTAACTATTTTCAGCAGCTGAACTAGTATTTGTAACCAATATTCTTCATCTTTTTGGCAGATTAGATAGCAACTGTTTATATCATTAAAACCAGTGATTCTCCAACTTGAGCATGCGTCAGAATTATGTGTGGGGATTTTTAAAACTCAGATTGCTGGATCACTGCTCTAGTTCCTAATTCCATAGACCTGGAAAGGAGATTGGGTATTTGCATTTCTAACAAATTCCCAGGTGATGTGGATATTGATGTAGTGGTGGTAATGGTAGTGATTGGAAGGTACTTTGAGAATTACTGGTTTAAACCATTACTAATCTGATTGTCGTTTCTTTGCAGTTTATGACCTTCCTTTATTAATATAAACAAAATTTGCTTTACATGATTTTGAGTAGCTCTCTTGAAGTGTTTTATCAATATTCAAAAGGAATTTTTAAAACTCTTCTCCACACTAGAGAGCTCCTTTATCAGACCTTCTATACTTTTATACCAGCTAGCATAGTCATCTGAATTGTACTTTATCAAATCAATTGTCAGTCCATAAGATATTTAGTGAAATTTTATTATGTTCAGCATATTGTGAGGATTCAAGGAAAGGTGAGATATTGACACTGCTTCCAGAAAGTTTACATAGAAGTTGATACACAAAGATACAAGAGATCAATTTCCATCTGTATCAAAAATTACCATTTCCAATGAGCTCTCAAGTATATTAGCATATTTAATACTCAAGATAATGTGAAGTAGACGGGAGAAATATTGTCACATTAATTTAATAGAAAAATTGAGGTCCAGACCAGGTGCGGTGGCTTACACCTGTAACCCCACCACTTTGGGAGGCCGAGGCCAGCAGATCATTTGAGGTCAGTCGTTTGAGACCAGCCTGACCAACATGCTAAAATCTCATTTCTACTAAAAGTACAAAAAAAATTAGCCGGGTGTGTGCATATGCCTATAGTCCCAGCTATTCGGGAGGCTGAGGCAGGAGAATCCCTTGAACCTGAAGACAGAGGTTGCAGTGAGCCGAGATCATGCCACTGCACTCCAGTCTGGGCAACAGGGTGAGACTCAGTTTAAAAAAAAAAGGAAACAAACTGAGGTCCAATTAGTTAATGAATCTAAAGAATGCCCAAAATAACAACAAAACTCAGCTCTAGGAATTTTAACACCTAATTCAATGCACAATACATTAAGCAAATGCTTGTAATTATCTTTTGTCACTTCTCTCTCCTCCCTTTTCAGGACAACACACAAATAAAATTAGCCTTTTTTTTTTTTTTTTTAATGCTTTGTGGTCATAAATTGCCTCTCAACCAGAGTAAAAGACAACTGGCTGTTTGAAAATTATCCCTAAGAATCTTTTTAAATGCAATATTCAACCAGTGAGAGATGTTCAGAACCACTAGGTACCACTGCCCAAACGTGGCCAGCTTAGATGACAAGTGGAAACTGCAATCCTAGCTATGTGCCCTGGTATGGAACTACATTCATTCAGAGGAAGAGGAAGACTATTTATCAGCTTCAGGACAGAGGGTGTCAGCATCCACTAGCTACTCTTCTTCCACAGTGGCATGAAAATATCAAAACTTTCCCCTTAAGTTGGGTACAATTTTTGAAGAAATATGGATCAGGAAGATATTTGGAGAGGGAAAACAATATTAAAGGAATTTTGAAATTTGACTTAACTGCTTATGTACTCAAAGGACATTACTTGCAACTAGACATAACTAAGTTACTTTGATTTTAAATTTAAGTCTTCCATTCTCTTCTCTTCTCTCTACCTTCCCCTATGTTCCATTAGCAAATATAAGGACTCAGGAGGAAGCTACTCTACTGGATTTTAGTGAAGTGGATGAGCTACTTTTTGTTTGTTTCTTTGTTTTATGTGTTCTAATTGCAAGGTGTAAATTTCTAGCACATCGTATATGTAACCTTTGTCACCTACTTCAAAGGGTAATAATTCCAATAATAGGAAAAGATACATGATACTATACACCACATACAGAATAAAGTACAAGTTACATTTCTTGCCCTGGAATTACTTGCAGTCTAAAATAGAGAAAATACATGTTGATATAAGTGTTTCTGAATGTAAGTAAAGCAATTCTGAGTTTATTACACAGTAAATATTGTTCATTTGCACAATTAAATTATATGCACTTTTCCTTAATTATCTTTCTCTCTGTTTTAGACACTTTAAAATTTGTGAGATATAACAATAAATACAATAAAACCTTTCTAGTTTTAAAGAATTTTAGTTAGTATACTATAAGTGTGAATTGAAAGCCATGCTGAGAAAGAGATTTAAATATAACAATTGCCTTTTCTTTGGTATGTTATTTTACATGAAAAATCAAAATGTAAACTTAATTTTTGTTCAGGAGTGGGATTCTAAGTGAAGTAGGCTATTACTATATAGTGTAATTTGCATAGCAATTTTTTTTTCTTTTTCTGATGATTGAAATTCAACCATTAGTGATGGATTCTTTAGGTGTAAGCATTGTGGTCTTTCTGTAGGCCTTTTAAAATGCAAATGAACACGGAAGATTGCAACTAAATGAAGTTGTGTACAATTTAGCATGGTTGCAAATATCAGATGCATTCCTTTCTCAGCAGAGCAACATAAATATTTTTAGGTGTTTGGAGTAAAGCATAAAAAGAAAGACATTAAAAGTTGGAAGAAGGGCAAATTTTCAGGAAAGTCAAGTGGCAAGACGTGCCAGAAACCAGTATCCCTTACTTTACAATTATGGCTACAGCTGGACCTGTTTTATTATTCTATACATGTGTCGGTTGCTAACTGCTGTAATAACCACACAATCTCATGAGCTTAACAATGAGAGAGCACATTTCAACAAAATGTTTGGCATGTGGTGGCTCTGTTAGATGCTGGGTCCTTGAGGTCCTCAATTGTTCCCCTGCTTTATTCTTATTTTTGTGGGTACATAATAGGTACATGTATTTATGGGGTATATGAGATGTTTTGATATAGGCATGCAATATAAAATAAGCACATCATGGCGAATGGGGTCTTGTTCACCTCAAACATTTATCCTTTGAATTATAAACAGTCCAATTACGCTATTTTATAATACACAATTATTATTGACTATAGCCATCTATTGTGCTGTCAAGTAGTAGATCTTATTCTTTCTAAATATGTTTTGTACCCATCAACCATCCGCACCTCCCCATCCCCTCACTACCATTTCCCAGCTTCTGGTAATCATCCTTCTACTCTCTATGTTCATGAGTTCAACTGTTTTAATTTTTAGATCCCACAAATAAATGAGAACATGTGATGTTTGTCTTTCTGTGCCTGGCTTATTACGCTTAACATAATGATCTCCAGTTCTGTCATGTTGTTGCAAATGACTGGAATTTCACTTAACTCCTTTTATGGCTGAATAGCACTCCTATGTGTATATGTACCACATTTTTTTTATTCGTTCATCTATTGATGAACACGTAGGTTGTTTCTAAATCTTAGCTATTGTAAACACTGCTGCAACTAACATGGGAGTGCAGATATTGCTTTAATATACTGATTTCCATTCTTTTGGGCATGTATCCAGCAGTGGGATTGCTGGACCATATGGTAGAGGAATTTTTAGTTTTTTGAAGAACCTTGGAACTGTTCTCCACAGTGGTTATACTAATTTGCATTCCCACCAACAGTGTACATGGGTTCCCTTTCTCAACATCCTCGCCTGCATTTGTTATTGGCTGTCTTTCTGGTATAAGCTATTTTAACTGAGGTGTGTTCCTCTGCTTTAAACCTACAAATGACAAGATGAGAGAGAGGGAATGAGCAGGTGTTTGCATAAAGATCCCAGGAGACTTTGGGGGCCATTGTTTTCAGTCAACATTTTTGTGGCCAGAGGTAACTATAAAGCGTTTTCTGAATGCTAGGCATCTATGTGAAATAGTTTTTCCATGTTCCTAGGAGAGAAAGTAGATGATAGTTTGGTAAACAGCCAGCTTTTTTTTCCTGCTGTTATTAGCTTTCAAAATTATTAATAGAATGACCCTTTAAATGGTGAAAATACTTAATATTTGAAATAGGCCAGATATTTGCTTGACAGTAGATATGATTTCCCAGGTAAGGAAGACACTTAATAGTCATATACAAAACTTCCACTTTGTCATCTTCTCTTCTTAAGCTCTACTTATAGTAAATCAATGAACATTGATTGGGTCCCTGTTGTACCAACTATCTATAATCATCACTTCTATTAACACCTATTGACTACGTACTATATGTGGAACCTTGTACTGCCTACTTAAAAAAATACAGTGAAGCAGCAAGTATGTTAGGAAATTTCTTATCTGATGTGATCAGGATCAGAAGGTGAGTACAATTTAAAGTAATGAATATATAACTGAAGCATTTTTATTTTTAACTTAATACATATGATTATATACTCATTCACCAATTTCTAAATGTAGGGCAAAGATCTTCCTTGCAGCATAGGTGTTTATCATCACATATCTTGAAAAACCCATGATGCCTAATCTACCTGGAGCACACAGTATTGATCACCTGTCTAGAAGTTACTTCCCCTCTTCTATGCTCCCAAGAGCTTCTTATACCTTGGTGCATTTCCCTTTCCCAAGCGAATTGGTTGATTTGCTAACTTGCCAAAGAATGGTGTTAGGTAATGATCTGTTTCTGGCCAATGAGACACAAAAGAAATCCGTGGAAATTCATTGAAAGATGTCCTTGCTGTTAAAAAAAAGACAATGTAAGGATGGGGTAGTTAGTATGCCAGATTTCCCTTTCTGCCATTGACTATTGATTTATCAGGGTGGGTTTCCTTATTCTGCTGCAGTGATTTTGTATTCACGAAGGGTTGTTGCCAATAAACTGTAAGTGGTTGGGCAGAAAGGTGGAAACACCATGGGATGACTTGATTAAGCTGTTGTGTTTAAGGACCCTGGAGCCTTTCTACCTCAGGACTTCTGGCCAACAGGAATGAGAATTCTATTATTCCTTTTAAGCTATTTCAAGATTTCTGTTACTTCCAGCCTAAAACATCTTAATTAAAATATCACAATTCCTAATTTGGATTTTGTTAACCTGCTATGAGACATTAAAGATGTTTATTAAGACATTCCACATGACCAGTCCTCCTAGCTTGTGATGATTTTTTCCCAGTGTTTTACAGCTGTCTTACTGGCATCTAATTCAAAAGCAGCTTTTTTTTGGTTTACTTTTAAGTAACTCATATTTTGAAAATTTAAAAAGCATTAAATGTAATTTTCATAGATGCAACATGTCTTTTTCACACTCATATTTCATTAGTTTATGTGATTTTTAACTAAAATGCATAACTACAATAAGAAGCACAACAAAATTGGCTGAATCTTAGCAAATATATGACTCAGCTGGTCAGAACAGTAATTTCATGCACACGAAAAATAGTCTTCAGCCAGCTGAGAGCTTGCAGGGAAGCGGGCATCTGACAGGATGGGGGACAGAAGGCTATGGATTAATGTATCTATTCCATTGTTGAATGGTGGTTAGTTAAGAAGACCTATGTATCAAGTAGAGCAGTATGCAAATGCCAGTTTTGTTTTTCAAAAATGATTGAGTATTGGCAATTTCAGATGTTTCAAAACACATACACACACACACACACACACACACACACACACACCCCCCACATCCTTCAGTCTCCAGGATTTTAAAATCCAATTAGGGACTAAGAGATAAGAAAAAATCACCAGTACAACACAGTGTGTATGTTGGTGTTCACCCACATTCTCTCAGACTCATTTTTATTGTTTTATTGTTTTCACTTTTAACAGCCAGCATCTGTGGCTCATTTTTAAATAGCTTCCCTTAGGCTACTGGAGCCACTTTGTCCTCCTATGCTGAGAGCTAGCAGTGCCTGAGAATGCACATCCTCCTGGGAAGACTTAAGCAATGATGAATGATGGATGTGGGAATATGAAAACCCAGCCCTCTTGTCCAGGTACTGGAGCTGAATGGGATTAGGCCGAAGCTGCCCTCTGTGGGACTTCACCCGCATACTTGGTCTGCTTCCTCCTTTTTCTTTTCTTACTTCTACCACTCTCCTACTGATTTCTCCTGGAGACTTCCCTAAATCACTTGCACACAAATTTTCAACTCAAGGGTGCCCTTGGGGAATCTGTCGTAGCACAACAGAAATAGTAAATGTAGACTGAGTGGTGTAGACAATGTGAATTAGGAAAATTAAGAGTTGAGGACTGTCACTGCCAACTGCGGTGATGAAGAAAGTCTTCCAAATATAGTAGAAGCTAGATTTTATACACTTGTATCTATTCAACAAATGAATGTAGAGTGACTACAAAGTGCCAATTAGTGGTGATGGCAATGGAGGCACTTGCTAGGCCAGTAGTTCTCAAATTATGATCCCTGGACCACCAGCAGAAGCACCTTAGAATTCGCTAAACATGGAAATTCTCAGACCCCAACCTAGAACTAACTTATCAAAAACTCTGGGGTTAGTGTCCAGCAGTTTGTATTTTTACCATCTTGACAGGTGTTTCTGGTGCATATTCAAATCTGAAACCACTGCAGAAAGATCTGGTGATATATCTTATCTGCCAATTAATAATTGTAAGCTTGGACAATTTATATCCTTTTCTGATGTTTAGTTCCCTCATATGAAAAAGGTAGGGATGATGACACTTGCCTTTTGGGGGCCAAATAAGTTTTGATTTTTTTGCCTTCATTTTGCTCTATATTGCCTTTCTTTCTTTCTATTTCTCTCCTTCCTTCTCTTCTTCCTTTTCTCCTTATTTCCCTTTCTTCCTTCCTTCTTCCCACTCCCCTCCTTTTGCCCTTCTTTCCCTCTCTTCCTTTATCTCCCTTCCTTCCCTTCCCTTCCTTCCTTCTTCATCCCTTCCTCCTTCCTTCCTTTCTTTTCCTTCCTTCTTTCCTTCCTGCCTTCCTTCCCTTTCTTTCCTTCCTTTGTCTTTCCTCATCCTTTCTACTTCTTTTCCTGATATTTTCAAACTGTTTACGAAAGATGGGTTAAATTTCACTAGGTGGAAAAAGAGGACTAAACTTTCTAGTTAACAGAAACAGTGTTCAAAAGCACATCCCAGTCACAGCAGGGGGATCATTTGGCTATAAAGAAATCATGGTGAAAGGATAGGAATGGCAGGTTGTAATGAGGAAATGGGATTTCAGATGCCATGTTGTAGTTTAAACTATGTTGTAAAGGCAATGGTAAGGCATGGTATGTGAAGGACTGGGAGTAACTTGGCAAAATCCATGATTTGGGCAGACTTATCTGGCAACGATCTATCCCAATTAGAGGAAGATCAAGATTCAGCCCAAGAATTTAGTCAGTAAAGCTTAAACATTAATGTTGGTAATTAATCCAAATGGGATCCTGAATCAAAATCCTTGTACTCTTAATATGAAATAGAATGAATCTGAGTCCTGTTGAGCAGGTGAAATCAACTTGGCTAAAATTTAAGGAAGTGAGTAAAGATGGCTTAGGGATATTCAACCTGATAGAATGAGAAAATCCCTAAAAGAGAAATCAATGGGGGATATTGCTGAAGGAGACACACAGAGTTTGAGGTGAGGTGAGATTCATGGGTTACTGTATTCATGCTTCTAGACATCCAGGATGGCATTGTTCTAAAATATCTAAAAGAGCAAAGTTTCATAAATATCCCTGTGAAGACAGCTACATGGGCAAACTGAAATATACATAATTTACACACACACACACACGACAAACTTCACTCTCTGCTAACTTGTATAACTACACAGCAATTGATACATTAGTTTTGGGAGAAATTTCTGTTTGGATAGTAAAATAAGAGTGTTTTGAAACATAAATTGTATTAGGTTGGCACACAAGTAACTGGTTTTTGACATTGAAGGTAATTTCAAAAAAAACACAGTTACTTGTGCACCAACCTAATATATGTAGCATATTGTGTCTGTGTGAGATTTTTATTTTTGGGTGTCTGCAAAATGTGCTGAGTTTATTGCAGCCACAGTACTCCATAACATTGCTTTGTGTATTTCAAGTCTTTACCCCCATCTGGGCTGGATACACTGAGTGCTAAATTCACTTCCTTGTCATTTTATTCTCCTCCTGTCAGCTTCCCATCCATTGAGCAAAAAATATCCAGAATCCCCAGAGTCACAAATAAGTTCTATATTTGGCCATTACATTGATCTTTCTAATTTAGCATATACTTAAAAACCATTTTCTATTGATCATAGCCCCCTCCTCAATATCCAAACTAATTATTTTGAAATATTTTTATGTATACTTCCATTAATTACTCCAGAGTTTGACCAATAATGTGAAAGGACCTTTTAGGTTTTTTTTTTTTTTTCCCTCACGAAAAACTATGTGAATCAATGGCTGCTTTCTGATGCCCTGTGAAGTTCTGTGAGGATTTTTCCTGGCATCTTAATTGCAGTAGAGTAGATCCACTGGTGTTCTGGAATCTCTCATCCAAAACAAACAGAAGGAACTTTGTATTAAAGATTTATATGGAGTAACGGTTCAAAACCAACCTGATCCATAGAGGAGCATAGCATGGTTCACTGCTGAGTCATTTGGTCAGAGACAGTCAAAAAGATGTTATTGTACAGCAATCATATTTTCTAGAGAGTTACAGAGAGAAGTGGGTTGCCTCAGGATATTCCAGAAGGATATTCGCTCCAGGAAAATAAATGTGTTAGAGAAACAGTATAGGAGTGATCCTCAAACTTGAGTATGTAGCAGAATCTCCTGAAAGTCTTGTTAAAAGAGGACTGCTGGGATCCACACTCAGAGTTTCTGCTCCAGTAGGTCAGGGATTGAGCCAGAGAATCTGTATTTCTAATAAGTCCCCAGGTGATGCTTCTGCTGTTGGTTGGTGACTGTTGCCTTAGAGAGAACATCCTCCAGAAAGAAAGGTTAGACTGAGGCACGAACAAGAAACAGATTTTTTTTTTTGCTCGCAATTTTTTTTTCCAATTTAATTGTGCAAGAGATTAATTTTCATAAACACTATTTTGTTCATAATTCAAATTTGCCCAACTTGTTATTCTTCATTTTCTTCTCAAGAAAACCATGAAAACAAACCCAAAAATAAAATCTTCAGCAGTATTCCAAATCTTCCACCTGTATCCCTGACACACTGGTACTTTTGCTGGTTCTTGAAACATTTCTAAGCCTTCCTTTCCTACACATTTGTACATTCTACTTGTTTTCTCTGGAATGCCATCTTGTCTTCACCATCATTTTTGCCTTTCAAAGTCCAAAGCATTCTTCAAGACTCAACCTAATTGCTTCTCTTCATTAAGCTTTCTCTGATAAAGTGAAAACTTCCTACCCTGAACTTCTTGCAAACTTTTTTTTTCTCTATTTTATGTTTTTCACAAAATCTTTCAGTTCCACCCATTGTAGTTAGATCAAAAAGGTAAATACTTTGATATTATTTAGTGAGGACCTTTTAATCTTCATGTACACCCTATGAGGTAGATACTATTATTCTCTTCATTTTACAGAAGATTTGCTTCTGTGTACATCATTTACTTCTTAATTTAAGTTACATAATATCAAACATATGATTTTAAGTACATTTGTGTTCCCCCAAAGTACCCATTGCAGTGCCTTGCAAATAGTGCTTATTAAAACAATTGCTGCATTTAAGATAGTCATATTTTGTTTGCTATAAAACAGTAAAAATAAAATATTCAAATTCTCATGCAGGTTAGTTCTGCAGGCTTCTATGTGAATTCTGATTATTAGGAATGACTGGTTGATGTAATGGTACAAAGATCTGGTTCCCCGTCATCATCAGTTCATGATAACTCCAACAGACCAATACAGCCCAGAACTCCTGTGAGATTGACAGAGGCCTGTGTGGAAACTGCATTGTCACTCAACTTTACCCAATCCCATATGCTCTACTCTCTCACAGGCCTTGACCTCAATGGCTCTCCCCAACAAATATCCTGCACACTAATTTCCACGTCTACAGAGTCTATTTCCTGAATCACCCAATCTAAGAAAAAGTAGTATGGATGAACTACATTAACTTTTTTTAAAAAAAAACTTTTTCAGAGACAGTGTTTTAGAGTGGAAATTGCACATGCTTTATAATCAGAGATTGGAACTTATCAGATATGATCTCAGGGAAGTCAATCTCTCTGAGCTTCCATTTCTCATCTCAGAAGGGATATCTAATTAGGATTAAAGGTGAACCAAATAAAACACTTACTTTGTCATTTGACAAAATATGGGCACTGAGAACACGGAGGCCTATAAGTGGGTAAAGTTGAATCACTAAAAGGCTAAATATTTAGGGCACATCTTCTTAACACTTCTGAGATGTGCTTTTTATTCATTATGTTGTGATACCATGCTTTGTATTGAACGTTTGTATTGAAAGTTTCTACTTAAAGAAGCCACATGAATACCAAGTTAACCAATGTTCTATAGGAGATATTTTCTTCCAAGTTTGAAAGTAGACATTTTTTTATTCCACACAAAGACTGGGATTTGCATAGCTTCACCTCAGATAATAATAGTTACGTAACATCACTTGACACCTGCTTCTTCCGGCTTCCAAGGCTGACCGACTGGCTCTATGCCACAGCAATGGTGTTGACTCTCTCTACTGACATGCAGAGTGTGCCTCTCTTGACCAACACTTTCCTTCCTATGATTTTATTTTATTGTTATTGGCTTACGATTTTGTTACAAATCTCCCATTTGGAATGTGTTGGACCAAACATAAATTGATCTCCATGATTCTGAACTCGTGAATTCTCTCCCCAACCTAAATGTCCTGATATGGATTTTTTTCCTGTAAATTTCCTCACATGAAATACAATCTTCATTTTAATGACCTTCAGATTCTCAATCTCTTCTAATGCTCCCTGTCCATTACTCATCTTCAAGTTTCATCTATATCTTTTTGAACATGAACCCTGTCTTCAGCTATCATAACATGAGCTAACTTCCAAACCCCAACTACTGGCCACCATACATTTAGTACTTGCTATGTACCAGGCAATATGCTAAATGCTTTACAACACTGCTTCTTGAGTATGGTTTCCCGGCCAGCTGCAGCAGCATCATCACTAGAAACTGTGAGACACAACTTCTAGAGTTCCAACCCATATCTGGTATATTGGTAATGCTAGAGGTAGGGCCCAGAAATCTGTATTTTCATAAGTCCCTTAGGTGATTCTGATGCCTTCTGATAAGCTCCGATCTCTCTGATAATAAAGCAGGTACAATTTCCACTAAACTCCAGGTTTAAACATTTCAAGAGCCATACTTTCAATTTCTACTCTATGTAATCTCTCACTTGCTTGATGGCCCCATAATTTCTACCTCGTTGCTTACTAATCCTAGGCATACCATGCTGTATGTTTTGTTTATTTCTATACGTATGTTTTCAATATTACTGGGAAAGTAATACAATGCTGATAGTCTTTATTATAATAAATGTATATTTTTGACCCTGTAGCAGATTCCCATGTGACTTAGTGATCATTCTTTGTCTTTTGTTGATTCACTCTAATATCTCTTAGAACTTGTTCTAAATACTCCCCACATATTTTTAGCTTACAATGCTATTTCTTGTTGACCAACAGATATCAATAGAAGCCCTCATCTCTCTTTTTCTGGAGGTACTCTGGGAAAATAATATGATCATTTTCCACTTACTTTCAATCTACTTTAGAATCTCAGTATATCTCGTTTCTATTCCTTTGTTCTTGTTTCTAAGGAACAGGTGACCCTTTTCTCTGCTAAGATTGATTACTTACACTCTTGGTTCACTAGTTCTGTTTTTCTTTTCAGATATTGCTCAGTCAGTTCTCCCCTTCTCTCACCTAGAACTTCTCTCCCACACTTTTGGCCCCTTAACTCAATCAGCAAAGTGTGTTTGGACTTTCCCTTACTAAAGAGGAACAGCCTTTTCTTAAGTCTGCCATCAGTCATCTACCCTCATTCTCTTTCACCTTTAGTTCATAGTCAAATTTCTTTAAAGAATAATCTCACGTTTTTCCTTGAATTCTTTTGTGTCATAATTGTGATGCCGCTTTAGTGCAGCTATTTTTCTCAAGTGTAGCCAATTAACTCTTAAACCAGATCTCCTTTCACAACAAAAACACTTTCTCTATGTGTATTCATGTTTTCTCTTTAATCTCCCTGTGCCCAGCTGACCATCTCCAGAGCAAAAATTTTCCTTTAGTTTCCATGACACTGAAATAATAGAACCCATGAATCCATCTTCCCCCATCTTTTTGGTAGTGCTTTGGTGTCTCTTCCTCTTTTTATCTAATAATTAACTTGCTTGTTAATTATTAAATATTCAGGAACATTCTGAGAGCCTATTATCTGCCAAGCACTCAGTCAGGTGCTGGGGCTGTAACAGTGAAGAGGATCCACATGGTTCTACCCTCTCAGCCTAAGCAGGTTAGTGTAGAAAATATAAATGGTAATGAAAAAATCAGTGCATTATTTTTCATTTTTATAATTACTATATGTGGAGGGTACTACGTTTCACATTTTACAGATGAGGATATTGAGGAACAGGGAGGCGATATAACTCTAAACCTTTGTCCTGAGCACTTTTTGTTGCATTCTCTATTCTACCTCATAAACCTCACATTCTCCCAACAGTTGAACTTCATCTACATATCCAGACCTCTAAAACACAGGAACTTATGCAAGCTCCAATACAGAACCCATTTCCTTAGAGCAAAGCTTGAATTTGTAGCTGTATAAGCATATCCACCTGAACATCTCCCGCAGACATTTGACTACAGCTGCTCAAAGGGAACTCATTATCTCACAGCCTTCCTAAACAAACATTAAAATAAAACTGACCAACTGTAAATTCCTTTCTTGGGTTCTCAACTCGTAATAGTGTCACTATTTTTCTAGTTATCCAGGGACAGAAAGTTAGAGATATCTTTAAGAAATCCCTCTTCTTCACATAATTGCTACGTGTTACTAGTTACATCTCAACAATGTCTCTTTTTAAACACTCTTATATTTCATTCTCCACAGCTGCTATCACTGTTCTTACCTTCAAGATGTTTTACCTGGTGCTTCCACGGCCTCTTAAATGCTTTCTACAGATCTACTATTTTCTGGTTCTAGAGCATCTTATTAACCTGTTATATCAGATTAATCTTTTCGGTGCATTCCTGGTCACGGAGGTCCCCTGCTCAGCATTTCTGGAAGGAAGTACAAATTGCTCAGGCTAGCGATTATAGCCCCACTTGATATCTTTCATTTCTTCTACTTTCTTCCATGCGCTGTGTATTCTGGGTAGAAGGATACACTACTCCCTTCCTTTTTACCGTCAGACAAAATCACATCGTATTTTAAGGCTTCTGTCAAATGACTTCCCTTCAATGAAGTATCTCCAGACTTCACTGCCTTTTGAACTTTGCTAATGTATTTGGTGTTCTCTTCTGGCACCATACTCCGCCTAATATGGCACTTATTGGTATGTTGTCAAATTTCTCTTTCAAAGCAGGAGCAGGACCAGTTTTGTTCACTCCTAGGAAAGGCCTTTACCATAGTAAGTTAGGCTTAGTAAGTACTTCCTGAATTGAAATAGAAGGATGAGTGTTTAAATCCAGAGGAAAGCATGGAGAAAGAGAAAGGGTCAAACTAACTTAACAGTCAAGCTAATTCAAAACACAACAGATCTTTTGGTGCATTGACTGTATTTTCTGTCTTTGTTCTTGGCATCTGCTCTTCTTGTTTATCTGTGGGTTAATAAGTGATTTGGCTACTTGTTAATACACACTTGAAGAGCCCTGCATGTCTGTAAAAGTCAATGATGGGCTCCTGGGAGGAACAGACTGCTCCTTAGAGGATATTACTTACATTTTCTTTCTAAATGAGGGTGTGCTTGTGGGGTGGTCACTGTGGATTGTTTTTCAGAGCTTCTCTTGAGAATATGTACAGTGGTGTATTGCCAAAATCTCTCTACACCTCCATCAGCATTAGTATTCATAATGATTTTATCAGGAGTGATTATTAATAACAATAATGAGAAGCTGCCTGTAGGGTATTTTATCCTTCTGCACTGTTTATAAGTTATTTGGCCTCCACAGCATCCTGAAACCCCATGAAAACAGGGCTTGTTTTGTTATTTCAGATTATCTTACAAATAATAGCTCAGCTGATATTAGAAAGCAGGTTTATTTTGTTCGTTTGCGTTTTGTAACTCAAAGTGTGGTTCTTAAATCAGCAGCCTCTGCCACACCATTCAAACTGCAGAATATCAGGCCTCACTCCAGATCTATTGGATGAAAATCAGAACTGTCACAAAAATCTCAAGGTTACTCCTGTGCAAAGTAAAGTTTGAAAAACATCCTCTTTAAGTCCTAGGACAGAGCAACAAAAGGTATTTAATCCTTAGGGTACTTTACTGTGTGTGTCTCTGTGTGTGTGTGTGTGCGCGCGCGCCTCAGAAAAAGGGAGAGAGGGAGAGAGGAGACAGACAAGTAAGGGGAGAGAAATCTCAGTAGGATATGGGTCCCTCCAGAGGGACGGGCATGTGGGATTTGTGGATATGGGACTCTCCTGTATACTTAGAGTAGCTTCACCAGATTTCTTTGCAGCTGCTAAGATTGTTGAGGTTAACTGTTATTATAGTTAAATATGAGAGTTGAGAGTGTGGGTGAAGTTGTTGTCAGGTACTGCACCCAAACCAGGACAAAGGAGCTAAGCACAAAAGGAAAGCCCCCTTTTCGAGCCTCACTCACAGCAGCTCACTCAAGCTCATTTCCAGTATCTCTAGTTTCTAGATGCATTTCGCCTCCTCGTGTTTCCCCTTAACGCCCACGACCCACTCACTCCTTTAAAGCTAGTTCCTTGCCTCTAGCCTCCAGGTTTCTTTACTCCTGGTCATCAGTCTCCCTCTCTCCCGGCAGTCTCCGGCCGCGGGCCCCTCCCTCTGCACGAGCTCGCACCTCTCCCCAGCCTGGTGCACCTGGGCTGACGCGGGCTCGGGACGCCGCGAGCGCGGAGGAGGCAGAGGCGCTCTGACTGCCACCTCCAGCCCGTGCCGGAGGGACAGCACGCGCTGCGCAACGGGGACCCTCCTCCTCGGCCGCCGCTCTCGGCTCGCGGCGACCACCGCCGCTGAAGCTGCGGGCGGGCAGCCGTGCGTCTCCCAGGACAGCCAGCCCCGGCGGCTGCTCCTCCCGGATGCCAGGGCCAGGGCGCCGGGCGGCCGCCAGCAGGAGAATGAAGAGCTCGGTGGGAGGAAGGAGAGAAAAGCTCCTGGGGGCGCCGAAAGCTCAGTCCAGCCACGGTAAGTTGAGCGCAAAAAGAGGTGTCTCGGCTCAGGTGGCGGAGTTGGTTGGTGCGCCGGGCAGCGAGCTAGGGTTGCGCCCCGGCGGGATGCCAGGCGCGAGGGGCTGGGGCGCGCATGGGGGACGCGGAATGGATGTTCGCACCGCCCAGACCTTGGACCACCTCCCGGGTATCCCGCGCCATAGGTCCACACCCCCTGCCTCTTCTGCTCGGTGCCCAAAGAGAAGAGGTGAGGTTGCGGGGCTAGAGTGAAGAGCGCGGAGCTTGAGGGTCTCAGGTCACAGCCCATTGCTGAGAACCAGGGGGTAGGGGAGGCCGAGGCGGGGAGCGAGGTCAGCCTGGTTCTGGCCAGAGTGGAGGGCTGGGCCACCCGGGAAGGACGTCCTGCTGGCTGTCTCCCATTGGGTGTGTGCGGGGCGTCCTCCCTCCTGGAGGGAAACCTGGCTAAGTTGTTGGGATAAAGAAACACAGCCGGACAGCTTCCTGTTTTCTTTTTCTTTTTTCTTTTCATTAAAAAAAAAAAAAAAAAAAAAAAATGCACACGTTTTGAGGGCAGGGTGAGAAGCTGCTGAGTTATACGAAGCCTTCCTCCAAGGAAATCACTTGGACATTTAGGGTGGAGTTGGGAGGCTGAGGTTAAGCCAGGGCTCCTGAATCTGATCCTCTTCTTGGCCATCTAGTGCTGCTTTTACGCCTCCATTGGGTACCTGGAGGACCAAATTAGAAGAGAGCACAGAGTTTGTGTACCTTTTGACCTCTTACCTCTTGAGAGACGTTTTATTGTGTGTATAAATTTGGGTCCGAGGACACCTGCAGCCTCCAATACGGTTTTACCCTGTGTGAAATGCCCAATTCCAGATCAGTGCCCCTTACAGTTCAGACTCGTTCACGTCATGTGTTTCTGGAGATTGTGTTGATGGGTGTTTTAGCCCGAGCTGGTCTGTGATTTCAAACGAGTGATGCGTGGTTCCTGGGCATTTGAGTGTCTTCAGATTCTGGAACCTTGAACTGACTGAGGAGAATATCTGACATTCTGTAGGTGTAACTGAGGATCTTAAAGCTGGCGCTGTTCTATGCTAATCCCGTGGCGGTCCTGGGATGTGATGGGGAAAATCATCTCTATTCTGCTGAGGCTATTTATTAGCTGGTCTGTTAAATGTCCCTTTCAGGTGACCACTCAATTCTGGTTCACGATGTTTTTCTAAAACTGACTGGAAAGGCCTCCCTCCCTCTGGGTTGTCGTGCCACTCGTTGGCCTATGATGGGTAATCCAGTCACACTATTTTGGTCTCTAAGCATGAAAAGCAAATATGGGTCATTTCAAATTATGTAGATTGATGCAACACAGCATGTCCGGGGTTTGCTGCAATTTCTTCACATTTCTTTCCAGATGTTTTTCAGAAATTAACTTGAGCACTCTATTCATGGAGCTAAAATATAGACTAGGGGAATGCGCAAACATCTTGAGTTAATGTATTATCTCAGATTTAAGGAAATGAAGTGCTGGAAGTTGTCTGTGTTAGGAGAAAGAGACCTGAGCCAAAAATCAGGGCTTCTGAATTATTTTTGCTCTATGACAATGTGGCTGAGGGATCTTTGGGGTTTCTTAATAATAACAACACCCAAAATGTGTTTCCCATTCACTGCACACCAAACTCTACAGCTACTGTGAATGCACAACAATCCCAAGAAGGTGGTGGTGTTACCATCTCCATTCTGTAGACAAGGAAAAGGAGCTTTAGAGATATTAAATTGGGAAAAGTCCCAGAGTTAGTGTTTAGTAATCCAAGATTGCAGAACTCCAAAGGCAGTTGTTAACCCCTACACAACCTCTTTGAGTCTCACTTGATAAATGAGAGTAATAGATCTAAGTTCTAATTCCATGAAAAATTTGTGCAGTGATGATAATATAGGTTGATTTATATACAGCCATCTCAGGTATTTAATATAGAATGCAGAATTTGAGATGTGAAATCAAATAAAAATTGTGTGGCCCTTATATAATTCAGTCTGCCAGCTCTAGAGAGGGCAGAACACTCAGATCTTAGTGTTCGTCTTGAATGACGTTCTTTGAGTCCTGTTATTGTAAATCAATAGTGCTATATTATAGCCCTTGTCTTAACAATGTGTGATTTATAACATCAAACATGTCTGGTGCTAACATCATATTTGTATGACTATAGAGTTATCCTGAGGTCTACATGAACACTTTCATATATCAGCCAGCTTATAATTAAAGCTCAGATCCTGACAGGATATTAAATTTCAATTAAGAGGTACAAGCAGCTTGTTTTAAAATTTCCTTTTTATTTTCAACAGTATTTTCAAAACAATTACTCCCCCTGCTGTGATTTGCTATTTACCAGGTGCGTCGAAAGTTCAGTAATGAAAATGTTTGCAATTCAAGAAAACAAAGTGTTTCAACCGTAGTAACAAAGATTAGATGATTCACATCTAACTTGGGACTTTTTTTTAAAATTTAATCAAAATGTTGCATTTCTCATTGCTAAGTGTATGCAGGTAGCTGAGTGTACAGCATCCATTGTTTTCTTGTAATCTCCAACTTCATAAACTCATTACTCATGAGTTCTCCAGCTAAGTAATGTTAGTACCTGTCTATAAAGATTTTGAGGTTTTAAAAGTAGGAGTAAGAATAAGATACATTTGTCATGTTTCTTCACTGGCTGTAATTATGCTTTAAAAGTCATAATATATTTTAAGTCACAGATCTGATTTGCCCGTACATGAATGGAATTATCAAATAAAAGTTGTATAAACCCATTGAGATGCTAATGCTATTAATATTCCAAATGTGAAAGAGGCTTTGGAAAATAGAAAATCTTTGAGAAATTAAAGATATTTTACTATGTTTCATTGTACTTGCATGGTATCTTACTGTTTTCCAATCTGCATGTCTCATAACTTGCCTAGAGATTTGTTTTATTTTTTGGCAGTAGGTAATGAGGTTTTTGTAGTAGCTAACATATTTAACCTGAGAACAGTATTAAAGTGATGAAACTAATTATCAACTTGAATTGTCAAACTGCAAAATATGACAATAGGAGTCTTGTAAATGGTTAGCCTTATAATTACATGTATGCTCTATTGTTTTAAAAATGTTTGTTTCATATTCACACAATAGGACTAATATTTTATTTGATATTATTTGGTGATTTGAACAACCAGATCTCTGAGAGTAATTTAAGCTCCATAAACATGAGTCACACTGACTTCCCAGATTGAAGAAACTAATATTGGAAAAGGATCTGTAATTTTTAATGTTTCAAGAGCTTGGAACTGAAGGTAGATGGTACTTCTTAGTTTTCTAACAAGGACTCTAAAGTGAGAGACTGAATAAAATAAAGCCGATGAGTTGAAAAATCAAGCAAGTGCTTAAATTGCCACTTAGGAAGCAGAGATCAGCTTCCGTAGATTACACACCCAAAACTGCCAGTGTAATTTATATTTTTAACAAGTAGATGATACACTGGAGATCATTTAAAACATTCTAGTACATTACAAATGTATTTATTTCTACCTTTTTAGAGCCTGGTGAAACTAGTGATGTCTTCTTGCTATGGAGTCAATGTTTGTATCTTCCCCCAGATTCATATTGTGAAGTCCTAACCCCTAATGGGTTAGTATTTGAGGTGAGACCTTTGGGAAGTGATCTGGGTTAGACGTGGTTATAAGGGTAGCGCCCCCATAATGGGATTAGTTCTTCTATAAGATGAAGAAGAAATGAGGGCCCTCCCTTTGTCATGTGAAGACGCAGCAAGAAGATACCCATCTGCAGACCAGAGGGAGGGCCCACCCCAGTCATTGAGTCTGCTGGCTCCTAGATCCTGGTCTTCACAGCCTCCAGAACTGTGAGAAATAAATGTGTGTTGTTTAGACACCTAGTACGTAGTATTTTGTTATAGCAGCCCATACTGATTAAGACACTCACCATTTTGGAATAACTCATGATTAACATAAAAACTTTGCAATGAGAGGAAGTTGAAGGACACCTAGAGGCAGAGAGGAATCAAATTATTTACAAAGCCTTTATCCTGTTTTAAATGTGGTTTTAATCATATTCAGATAATTCTTTACCACTTCTAGTAGTTTGCCTAGATTGGGGCATGTTTCAAAGAGTATCTTATTCCTAACTTCCTGATAAACCAGTAGGGTATACTAGAACACAGTTTTAGAATGGGATAGAGCCCTTTAGATTGCTTAATTACTTTATTACTTTACCTATAATGTCATTCTTCCATATGTTCATTTTTTTTTTTTTTTTTTTTTTTTTGCCTTATTTGGAACCCACAGGTCAGTTCTCTTTAATTGTATCTATTAAAACAAGCTAGCATGCAGAATTTCAAAACGGGTCTTTTCAGTGAGAAGTTTGCAGTAAGACAGTTTTCATTTTCCTTCCTTGTAGTTATGTAGCTCATCTTTCAGGAAACAGTACCGATCTTGATGTGCCTTGATCAGTCATTAGACCTATTTGTCCCTGTTAAGAATAAAAGACATTGTTATGGCACAGTGTTAGGAAGCTCCATTTGAGGATTTTCCTGAGAGTCTCTCATAACATGAGGTCAGATGTTCTCTGTTACGTTTTTTTGGTAATCTTATCATGTGTTCTGATTTTATTACTAAAGAATAATTTGCTGCAGTTTTTATAATAGAAGAGATTATTAGCTATTTCTTTTTCCTTTGCTTCTCCAACGGTCGCCCATCTATCCTCAACTGAAATGGAAGAAAAAAGAATAAAATGTATCTTTCTTTCAAGTGCTCCTTAAACATAAGAATAATACAGGAAACTCCAGAAGGCATCCTGAAAAAAATACAGATTTTAAAATTGTATTTAGTTAAGTACAACTTCCAGAAGTTAGCAGTCTCAGTTTCCTAAAGCCATCCAGATCATCTGGAATTTAAAGAATAAAAGTTCCATGTACTGGACTCAGTTCTTAGGTGGCTATAAATTCTACATTCACAGTAAATTCATAGTACATTCTATCATAGTAAAATTTGACATCAAGGTCATAGAGAAAAATAGTTATTTAGCATGGTATAGCATTTTAAGAGGTATGACTTTGAGAACTGGACTGCCTGGATTTGAATCCTTGATTTTTTTTTTTTTTTTTTAAGTGGTGAGAATTCAGTCAATGTATCACATCTCTCTTTTCCTCAGTTCCCTCATCTATAAACTAGTGTTAATCTCAGAGCACTGATTGAAGACTTAATAAGGTGATACACATAAAGTGTTTTGAATAGTGTCTAGTACCTAGTAAGATAAATGTTAGCCATTTTTATTTTCATCATATATTAGTTTCCTAGGGCTACTGTACCAAGATTGTCATAAACTTGGAGGCTTAAAACAACAGAAATTTCTTCCTTCAAAACTCTAGAGGCCAGATGTTTGAAGTTAGTATCACTGGCCAACAGCCAGATGTTGGCAAGGCTTTGCTCTCTTAGGAGGCTTTAGGGGAGAATCTTTTCCTGGACTTTTCCAGCTTCTGTTGGCATTCCTTGGCTTGTGGACACATCACTCCAATCTTGGCCTTTGTCTTCACTGCCTTCTTCTCTGAGTGTCTACTAATCTCCTTTTGTTTCTCCCTTATTAAGGACATTTGTATTTGCATTTAGGGTCTACCCTGATAATCCAGGATAATCTCCCCATTTAAAAATCTTTAATATATGCAAATACCTTTTTTCCAAATAAGGTTATCATTTACAGGTTCCAAGGATTAGAAACTGATATATTTTCAGTAAGGGCTGGAGAGTACAGGAATGGGAGGAGAATATGCGTTATTTTGTCTATTACAATCATCATCTTTTTAAAAAATATTATGTTGATGTATGAAAAGACAGCAGAACCAACATAAATAAAATGTAAAAAATGCAGAAAGAACCAGAAATTTATTTTTAAAGTATATTATTTTAACCTGTTTTAATTTTGACCAGATTTTGAGTAAAAGATGTACAGGGCAATCAATTATTTTCTGCTGTCTTCACCCTAACGCACTCAATAAATATTTTATGAGTGATTACTGTGTGCCTGGAGAGTGCTAGTGCTGGGAATATCAAAGTTGATGGAAAAAGCAAGAGCCTGTCCTCATGGAGTGTAAAGACCAGTGTCTAAATAATAGCATTACTCTAGGCAATGACTACCTTTCTAGTATTGAGTACTTTTATTGGGTATAGTTGGCTCTTTATATTTAACCTCAGCATTTTAGGGGAAAGGAAGTATGATTAAACTGATGTTAGAGATAAGAAACTATGCCAAAGAATATGCACAGATAGGAAGGGCCAAATTTTAAACTCTGCTTTCTCTGATTGATTGTACTGTATATGACTTGAAACAAGATGAAGAATCAAGACAAGCTTAAAAAGTAAATACAAATAATTTTTTATAAAGATAAACATCTCATCGACAGACCACATAATGTAATTACATAGAAATGTCAACTAATGAGATGTTCTGGTTAATTGGGCTTTGGTTTAACCAGAAAGGTAAGAACCATTTTTTAGAATACTTTTTTGTTTTCCAAAATTTTTTCTTAGCTATTTGTTGATATTCTGGCCTCAGTGAATAGACAATATTTACTTATTTATTCTTTATCTTCGTTTTATTTTGTTGTTATATATAATATGAAATTTACCATCCTAATCATTTTAAGTGCACAGTTCAGTGGACATTCATATTGTTGTGCAAGCATCACCACCACCCATCTCTAGAACTCTTCATCTTGCAAAACTGAAACTCTATCACCATTAAACAATTGTTCCCATTCTTCCCTGCCCACAGTCCCTGGCAACCACCATGCTATTTTCTGTCTCTGTGATTGATTTTGATTAAGTACCTCATAAAGGTGGAATCATACAGTATTTGTCGTTTGGCAGTTGGCTTATTTAACATGATTTCATCCATGTTGTAACATGTGTCAGAATTTTCTTCTTTTTTAAGGCTAAATGATATTTCACTGTGTGTATATATGATATTTTGCATTTCCTGTCAGCTGTCCATGGACACTTGGATTGCTTTGGTTTAGCTGTTGTATAAAGCTGTTTCAGTTTAATGCTGCTATAAACATGAGTGCACAAATATCCTTAAGACTCTACTTTCAATCTTTTTGAATATACTCAGAAGTGGAATTGCTAGATCATGTAATAATTCTAATACTTTGAGGAACTGCCATACTGTTTCTAAAGTGGTTGTACATTTTTTGTTTCCACAAGAAGTGTACAAGTTTTCTAATTTTTCCACATCTTCACCAATGCGTATTTTCTATTTTTTGATAGTAGCTATCCTAATGGGAGTGAAGTGGTATCTAATTGTAGTTTTGATTTGTATTTTCCTTTGATTAGGGATGTTGACTCTCTTTTCACGTGTGCTTATTAGCCATTTGTGTATCTTCTTTAAAGCAACGTTGAGTCCTTTGCCCATTTTTAATCAGGTTGTTTTGTTGTTGACTTTTTCCATGTATATTATAGGTATTAATCCCTAATCTGATATATGATTTGTAAATATTTTCTACCATTCTGCAGTTATCTTTTATGTCTTTTTTGCACAAAATTTTAAGAGTTTCATAAAGTCCTATTTGTCTATTTTTTTGTCATTGTTGCCAGTGCCATTGATGTCATATCCAAAAACTCATTGCCTATTCTAAATCTTTTTTTTAAATAATGGGTTTAAGATGTCTTTTAAAAGTATGTAAAGTATCACTAAATTAAATTCCATAAAAATAAAAGCCTAGAATGAATATGTTACTATAATTACGGACTAAAATATGAATACTATCACAAACACAATGTTGAGCATCAAGAGGTAGAAACCCCAAAAAGCATGATTCATTTACACAAAGTTCAATATTAAGTAAAGCTAACTTACAAGCACATCGTGGTTAATGTTGAAGGAGAAGGTAAGATGCCAAAATGTTTCATTTCCTGTTTGGGGGTGTTGGTTACCTAGGACTGTTCACTTGTAAAAATTCATTGAGTTGTATTAATATGATCTATGCAGAACTCTGTATTTGAATTATACTTTTAAAAAGTTTGAAAAGTTAAGCATTGAGATGCTCATGATAAAGAGAAATTCCCTTGAGAGTAAGAAAGCTAAGTAAAGAAGTACTCAAACCTATGTTCTGTAAGAATACACATTCACCAGACTTGGTCCATCAATTTAACCATAAGTTTTTAAACAGCCATTAGACCCAAAGAAGCAGATATAATCAGAAGACTATTTTTTCCAGGAAAAAAAAAGATCATTCTTGGTACTGAGTCTTAAAAAATGTTTCTCATGAGTCTTCATAAAGAAGGAATGGAATGGCCCAGTGAGCAGCATCCTTGTTAATGTAGCAAAGATTTGAATAGGAATCGTACTTACAGAATATAAAGAAGTTTAGTTACTGGATGCCTCCTTGTCTGACTTCAACCATTTTAATTTCTAGTATGATGAGGGGCTACATACCCCTTAGACAATGCCTTATCCATTTTGCCCCATTTAATGATGCTTTTAACAGTGGGTGTGGGTCAGTGAGCTTGAGCTTGTCTATGCTCACAAACTCTTAGTGCTGATAGACTTTGTGATGGTTTAGAAGCTGGGATCTGCTTGACTCTTTGGGAAATCTGAGAAAAGGGATTCCTTCCAGAAAAAAAAGTGTACCTCTAAGATGACAGTAGCCAGCAAGGTACAGTGGGCAAGGTCCAGGCAGTGGTAGACCTTGCCCTCTCCTGCCATCTCAGGGATATACACTCTTGCCTGGAAAACAGCTATTTCTCAGGTTCTCCAAAGGGAAACTTATTAAGAAGTAGTAAGTATCATACAGTGAACTAACTTGGACTTCCCTTGGTAATTCAGTTCTTTGCAGATCTCATTGAGAATCAGTAATCACGACAGTGAGTTCTGTGACAGTAGAGATTTTGTTTTATTAATCTTTCTGCCTCCTGCAACGCCTGTCAGTGCCTTAAAAAAAGTAGGTGCCCCAAACATTTGTGAAACAATTAAATTATGCTGCCTGGCAGACATAGAAGTTGTAGAAAATTCAGCTGAATACCCCTCAGAGTCTAAACGCATTTTGCAATTTGCCTTAAAAGCAGTATAATACCCCCTCAGATTTTGATTTGCCTTTCCATTTGTTCTCTCCCAAATAAAGTAGACACATCTCAATTACTGGTTAATTGACAGCTTCTAGTAGATTGAATTTCAAAAGTATTATAGGACCTCATAAAGAAGAGCTTCACCTTAGAAAATTGCTTTCAAAATACAGTTTTTCAGTTCCTATGGAATTTGGTGAGTGGTTGGATCTGTAACAATATTTTATTAGTGGCATAATTCTTAATTACATATTAATCAGAAATTATGTCTAAGGAAACATATTTCACCTTGATTCTTCATAAATAAAAAATCAATACAAGTTAATCTGAAGAGATGATACTTAAAGAGTTTTCCCTTTTTAGATTATAAATTAGAACATGTGTTCTTAATTTAAATTTTCAAAAATTGAAGAACCACTCAGGACTGCAAAAAAGCCAGGAAAAAGAATTCTTTTCTTAAAACGTTGCCCTTAACAAAGGTAAAAGTTTCCATAATTCAGAATTTTTAGCAGACATAAAAGATTTGAGAAAAACCAAATAGCATACACTCATATTAATATATTAATCACAACTAATAACAAAAGTCTGCCATTAGAAATAATGGGATTTGCATTTCTATGTATATTTAGAGCAAACTGTTTTTATTTTTTCCGCTAGTTCACATACTAAAAACTTACATTGAAATACTATTTCACAGAACACAAAAGTTACAGTTGGAATTATTTTTTTCTTCCCACAAATTAGGTGGGAAGTTCACATACTACAAACTTACATTGAAATACTATTTCACAGAACACAAAAGTTACAGTTGGAATTATTTTTTCTTCCCACAAATTAGGTGGATAGGCATTACCATTAGCTACTTTTTTTTTTAAGATAAGGACACAAAAGTAAGAAAGGTCAAGTGATTTTCCAGATCAAGTAATTTGTGGGTGGCAACATTAAATAGTGAACTATTTTTGACTCAAAGCCTGGTGTTCTCTCTCCTGCCCTGAATAGTTTCCTTCTCTCTACATACACAGCGAAATAGCTTCTGCTAAGTCTATCATACATGGGAATGATTTACTGGAGGAAAATGATAGTACATGAATGGAATGGAGATGAGAATAATCAATAAATGACAGTATTAAGGGAGCACTAATGAAACTTTAATTTGAAAACTGCTTCAGAATATACTCCTAGATAGGCTTCATAACCATACTCACATTTGATGTGAAGATAAACTACTTTTATGTCAATGCTGAAGTGACTTTAACAGTTTTGTACCTTGATGTGGTCCTTAAGGAAAATTGTCAGGACCGTTAATACGTTTCTAAATTGATTAGGCTAATTTGGTACTCTAAAAGAGATCTTGATCTTCCTATAAATTAATGCTACTTATTACATTTTGATTACAGCAAATTGCTTGCTTTCCGTGCCCAAGTTTGAAAGTTTCCAGTCTCTGCGTGTCTGTCCTTTCCCAGTTGTTGGCTTTCTATTTGGTCTCGACACATCAGAACAATGAATCATCTTGTCCATTAGCTGAGTTTGGAAATTCTGTGTTATTCAATGAATTTGTTTTTACATCATCCCTTTGATAATTCAAAACCTGGCAACTTTATTTTCCCAGATGTGTTTTTGATGCAACATTGACTAGTTTTGTTTTGAGCAGCAATGGCTGTGACTTTTTATCCATAAGAATCAAATGAGATATTTTAATAATCAACATTATGTTTCAGAATAATAAAAGGTTTGGGCAATAATAGTGATCTCTAGAGGGGTCGCATAATCAAATAATATCAGAAGGTTCTCAATTTGTATAACCTGAAGGAAACAAATGTGCCAACTGAGTGATCACCCCGATTAATAGCATCTCATAGGAATACAGCTATTCATTTCTCTTTCATAAGTTCCCACTAAAGGAGAGTCTAAACTTTGAAGTCGATGTGTTGTTTCTTGGTTTCTAACAGTTAAAGCATGAACAGAAAGAGAGGAGTGAGACAATGTATGCCAACACAAAGAACCCTTCATGCTACCTACTGTAAATAGGTCATATGGGGGCATTGGTATTTGTTCCACCTTGAAAGAGTTTTTAAGACTTCATGTCATTACTTCATTGCTAAAATAAACAGCCATGAATCTTGGAAGCTGGCTATTACTAAGGTTTTAATAAATGGAGTCTAAGAAATGATAACAGTAATGTTGAAATTTGGATGATTGTCGTCGAGCATATAGAGAACACAGTGGAGCATGTCCTTTAAGATACTGCCAAGTACTGTGCAATCTTTATTGTCTTTGGAACTAAACCTGTGATGCTGACTTCATGAGTGTGTGTGTGGATGGGAGTATAATGTGTATATACAAACTGAAATAGTTTGGAAGTCATTGAGAGGCTAGTTTGAGGATGACTTGGCATACCTTCATGGAAAATCATAAAAGTAGTTTGGCCTAAAAGAATATAAGTACCAGGCACATGTTTTAAAGAAAGAAATCATGCTCTTCATTACCAGCTATGGTTTATTTAGCTTTAGCCTTTTTAGTTCCTGAAGTTTTTCAGAAAATGAGACAAGTTGCAAGAATTAAACTGTGCATACTTTCCAAGAAAACATCAGAACCATTACCAAAGAGGACACTGTTGAAGCTAGTCAAGTGCTTTTAATAGTCACAGTAATCCCAGCTGAAATTGTTTCTTGTTTGTAGCTTTGTTCTGGCCTTCCATTCATGTTTAAAAGTGGCTTCATACATACCTTTAAGAACTCAACTATACATTAAAAATACCTTTTTATTGAACATTATGTTGCCTCTAATACATATTTCCATTTCTCTCTTACAACTCAGGTTTAAAAAATAGTCATATGGCCAAGCAACATAAATGATACTATAAATTCATTTGTTTATGTATGTTTCATAACTGGTTTCCTTATCAACGAGAGATTTAGTATCCATATAGAACATTATTTCCTATCATTTTAACTGGCATTCCCATTGTCATCTCAAACTGAATTCATCATTTCACCCCTAAATTCAGCTCCACTTCTTCTTGACATGATTGTCTTTCAATATCAAGGCTTTCTCAGAGTTTATCTATTTCTGTACATTTAAATAGTAGATACCAATCTTGACACACAATCAGTTACAATGATTGCTCAATTTTCATCATATATTCATAAATATGGGGAACCTAAAAGGGTCCCATCATTAGTATTGTTACATTTCTTTTCTGGAAATCATAATTGCTGAGACCATTCCTAAGTTCCATCAATATGCCCAAGGTAGTAGAGCCTCTGAAAATATTCAAGGAAGACTTTGCTTCAAAATGAAAATCTTATTTGTTCTTTTACAAGACTAATACCTACTCATTTGTTAGGTGGTATTGGATTCTACAAGACAGAAAAACCTCTTACATGTTGCATAAGAATACCTCTGTGTTTGAGTTAATGGAATCAATTACAGCCTTCTAGCATTAGCTAATGATAGTAGATCTAAAATGGCCACTAAGTTATTCCACGTTGCACTGTCATATTGTTCCCAGTAAATAAGTTAAAATAACCATAGTTTTCAGGTTTTTTTTTTTTTTTTTTTTTTCTTTAAATACAGGTAGTCAAGGCAGTATACTTTTTTGTCTAATGTCAGAAGGGATGATTTGGTTGAATTTCCTGGGTACTGGGCCTGGATATGTAACCAGATGTCTTGTAGGGTTATGATACCTAGACACTAATTCATACAGATGGTTCCAGTAACTGTGGAGGTGAGTGTTTTCTTTTGCCATTTAACATTTAAGCCCCAACTAGGCATCCATTATCAATGTCGTTCAGTCGTTGTAATCCCCAGTAACTCTGTTACTATAAAGGCCATTCTAAATTTTTCCTTGTTTTTTAAGTCCTCTGTCTAATGCCTGCTTCACATTCAAAATATTAGCTGATTTTTGCTTCTCACATGAAATAAAGGCTGTTAGGCAAGCAAATCTCCATCATTTTTAGTACAAGTCACAGCTCTACCACCATTTTGATTCAAATCTCCTCATTTCAAAAGGATTGCTGTCCCATGCTCACTTATTTTATGATCCCACCTCCTCCTGGTGCTGCCTAAGCAGTTCATCAATTACTCATCTTCTCTCTTAAAACTTCACTCTCTCCATCTGCTCTCCCGCCAGACCTGCTGTATTGTCTTCTATATAGAATAACTTTCTTTAAGCTGCTACTTGAAGTTGCAGAATGCAACTTTTGAATAAATTTTCTTTTTGTTAAAAAATAAGGCTGTGTTCCTTGAATATTTGCAGAGGCTCTGCCACCTTGGGCATTTAATGGAATTGAGGACTTTTCTCAACAGTGGTGAGCTCTCCTTGGAATTGCTGTCAGACTTTTGAAAAGGGTGGTATCTATGCTTTGTCTTCATTTCCTCACTTCAATTTGTCATATTTCTGAGATAATTTTTCAATTATTACAAGTGAACTTTTTGTCACATCCAAAAATCTCTTTTCAGTATTACTTCTTGAACATGCTGAAATATTTGACACTGCTGACTGTCCCTGTTGTTCATTCAACAAATATTTATTAAGTGCCCAGTACTGCATAAGGTACAAACTTTGGAAATATGGATGTAATTCAACATTTTCTTTCCAGGAGCTCAAAGGTAACTGGGAAAGAGAAAAATAGACCATTTAAAATATAGCATATCAAATTCTTGTAATGTTTAAATCTATTTACTCTAATTTCTTGTTCTCCTTCTTGCGATTACTTAGAAGGATTGCAATTCTCCACTCCCTCGAAGTTAGGTTATTCCAGCAGTTATGTTATTGGCTGTGGCCAATAAAATGTAAATGGAAGTGATGTGTCATTTCTGGCAGAAGATGTTAAAAGTTGGTGTGTGATTTGCTAGTTCCTTTTTCTTGTCACAGAGACAAACAGGTGGTGAAGGCTTTGTCAACCTATGACCCTGAGAGAATGACTTGAAACAGAGGGCCTGCTGACCTGATAGGAATATATTGAGGGAACAAGAAATAAGTTTCTGTTTCTTTAAGTTACTAAGATTTTACAGTTTTGTTACTTCTGCATAACCTAGCATGTCTTAACTGATATGATGCTATGTTGGAAAGGTGAATAAGAAACTGTAAAGACACAACTGTATGCTTTCAAGTGTTTATATCTGCACTTCCAAGATTTCTACTAAACTTTTCAAACTGAATATTCCAAAGTCACCTTAAACTCACCACATTAAAAATAATTTCTTAAGACTATAAAAATATTTGCTTGATAATAGGTGACATTAATTTATCTGTCTTGCATCTAATTGAAAGGTAGTAGAGGGTCTGTGAGAAAATCCTGTCCACAACCAACCACAGGTATTTCTTAGTGCATTTATTACTATAATCAGAATTACTCTTCAGTTTGTATTTTCTCCGTTAAAAACTTCTTGAAACTTAAAAACAATTCAAGATCACATAGAGACTTGGAGATAATGATATGCTCTGGTCTATTTTTCTTCCTATCTGAAAGCTTCATTGTATTAAGACAGGAAAAGTACTATGTAATTATGTATGTGAACTTCTTGATAATCAATGATGGAATTTTCTCTTTATGTGCTAATGCTTATTCTTACACTTTTTCATATGATTAATATGCTAAGTAAAATGCAGTTTCTATTGTAACTTGCTATCTTGTTTCCTAGACATACTGAAGATAAGGTATTATCTCGATAGTAAATGTTTTACTCACTTAATAGTAGACTCTGATTTTATTATCACTCAAACCTCCCATTCTTCATTATGATATTATCTTATTCTCTCTTTTAAATTTTTACCTGAATCTACTTTGTAAAATGTTCAGAGCTTGCTTTTTTGCTTTCTTGCTTGCTTGCTTTCCTTCTTTCCTTTCTTCCTTTCTTCCTTTCCTCCTTCTTCCTTCCTTTCCCTCTTCCTCCTTCCTTTCCTCCCCTCCATTTATTTATTTCTATCATCTAATAACTTTGAATTGACTAAACTCAGAAACATCCCATTTGATTGGTATTATCAGTATTATCTTTGATTTGTCATAGATTCTTCTATTCCCATCTCTTAAGGAATTAAGCCATAACACTTTCTACTCTATGTATTATCTACCTATATAATGTTGATACAAGACTTGCAATCATATCTTTATATTTCCTTGAAATCTTAGCTGTAAAGACGATCAGTTGGGAAACAAAGTTCTAGCACAGAAGACCTGCTGGAATCTCATTCAGACAGAGGTTTCTATAGCCAAGGCCAGCATTGTGTCTGGCCTCTTTTCTCTCTGCCTTCTCTCTCCCTCTCACCTTTCTTAGATTTACCCTCACTATTTACTGACCCATTTCAAATACCTACTGTAAAATTCTCTCCTTAAAACAATGAGGGGATACTAAAAGATAAATCATACAAAGATAACACTTGAAACAACAGCATATGCCAAACTTTTCATGCCATTCTCATTGAAATATATCTTCTGTGTGGTTTGCTGTTTTTCATGTGTAGACCATTTAACAAATAAATGCCCAATAATAAGGCAAAACATTACCTATGAGGTATAGACATAGATGCATTGTTATGTGGTATTTGTATGGTTTGGTCTCTTGAGTTCTACCTCCACACAGTCCTTGGAATTCAAAGTAGTTAAATCTCAAGCTGCTTAAAACATGCATATTTGCCTACAGAGACTCATATACCTACACAAATTAAGAGGTTTTATTCTGCATAGATTTTTTTTACATGCTTGATCTTTGGAAAGAAGTTGGAAGTACTTTTAGCCTACATGCAGAGAAATACTACTTATGAGATAACACACAGAATTTACTGAGTTCTGTGTCTATTTGCCGTAATAAAGTTTTTCATGTTTTGTAGCTTGTATATTTTCATGACTTGAAAATATATTGTTCTTTGTCAACAGGCTCTGCTGTTAAATTTGTGATATGTTGTATACTGTGTATCCTAAAAATCTGTTTTTAATTATTCCTTGAGTTAAGAGCAAATGAATATTTCTTTCTTATACTCAACAGATGATTTAATTTTATTTTTGTATACTCCTGTTTTATACTATTTCTTATATCCTATGTTGTTATTTTCATAGATCTGGCTGTTTTACTGGAATACAGAACAAGTAACTATGTTAGAATATGTGTGATGTAAAGTATAGATGTATAGATTCAGATGAGTCTGCAAAAGACTTGAAAACATATATCCAGAGCTTAAAATATCTGCATGTTATTTGATCTAACAAATCAACTCATGGAAATTTCTTCTAAAATGTATTTTTTAATGAAAGTATCTCATACCCATAGGCCTTGATTATAAGTTTATAGTTGCAGCTTTTTTGCAAGGTGATGGAGACTATATAAAGTACCTAAAATGCATTCCAATAACGTGATACATGATATGGCAGAAAATACATCTATTGACATTGAAATACACTTTCTATATCATAAGCAAATATGGAGGATCACAAATACATGTATAATAGATTTCAGATTATCCAATTTTATAATTAAACTTGTATAATAAAGGGTCCAAACAGTGTTGTTCAGCAGAACTTTGTGCTATGAGGGTAGTGTTCTTTCTATATCTGTGTTTTCTGATACTGTAGCCATGAGTGACACATGTGGTTAGTGTGGCTAAGGAACTGAATTTCAAATTTTGCTTAAATTAAAGAACCACAACACCATATTAAAAAGCACAGATACAGAAGACTATTATACTCCAAGGGCTGTATCATGATTGCTTCTGGTAAGGAGTCATTGATTACAAGTTTTCCTGATGTTCTCTATTATTGTCTCTATTTTTTAAATTAAGGTTATGATAAAAACAATAAGGAAGTCTCTATTTTGAAGACAGCATGCCTGATGGATATTGTTATACCATTAAAACCATGGTAACTAAATCATTCCTTAAGGTTTTAATAACGTATAATTTGTTATCCATTATTAATTCAATTTAATTGAATGAATACAATTTAATTTAAATGAATATGATTGATTCATTTTATTCTTATCAAGATTTCTGTCATATTTTGAAGATAATTAAAGTTTTATAAGGTATTTGTGTCTCTTGGATTGAGTTTGTGTTTTTCAAAGATAGAAAAATATTTTTCATAAATAGCAACAATGACAGCCAACATTTATTAAGACTTACTAAAGGCTGAGCACTGCTTTACATGTAGTAACTCTAATCCTTACTGTATCTGCTTGAAATATGTACTGATGTTTTCTTCATCTTGTAAATGAAGAAACTGAGATATAGAGAATGTTCACAGGTTGTCAAGATTATTCAGTTAGAAAATAGGAATGGGGAGCTGGAGAATCTGTCTTTCAAACCCAGGCAATATAAAAACCTAATGATCAGCATTACCTATCTTTCTCTTTCCACATTCAGCAGAGGGAATGCTAGTGAGAAGCAGGTGGAGCACTGGAGTTAACAGAGTTGTGGTCTGGCCAACCAAAAAAAGAAGATAATGCAAGAAAAAAGCAAGGGAGTGGAGGGTGCATGTGTGTTTGCAATTAGAATGATTGCCCATGGAATTTATATTGGATAAGAAGGGAAATGAAGAACACTGTCATGTGGGGAGGAGGGAGATCAATAATGATTTGAGTCCTGGTAGTAGAACATATGAGCAAGAAAGATAGGAGGTTGGAAAGTGAGATGTTTGAGATTGGGAAGGGATACACTCATTGGCTCAGTTAATACGAGGGTGTAAAGATGAGAATGTGGCTGAGGTAGGGTGGAGAGTAAGATTGCTCTAGTTAAAGGAGTTAAGGAACAGGACTGTAGAATGGCTATCTAATTCCATATTGAAATCACCATGAGTTATGACAAAAGTTGTTTTGAAAAGAGTGGTCATGAGACAAGATCTAAAATGTTGAAGTGGATAGCGAATGACTGCAGCAAGGAAGGAGGGATAGTGCTACTGTGTGAGGACACAGGATTGATCCCCACGTTCTATTGTCTGTTGTGATGGCAGGGTCTGGCACATAGTAAGCAATTATATCAGGACATCATGAATTAAAATTGGGCATATCTCCTGTACTTGGAGGGCTACCAAATATACAGAGACTGCAACAATAAATCAGGGAGAAGTGATTGTATTTTGTATGAAATTTTCTGAGCCACTGACCTGGATGACAACCTGATGCTGCTTGGGCATGGTCATGGTCCAGAAGATGTGGTGGAATTCAGAGAGGCAGTGCCAAGGGCACAGCCTGTGCTTCTGTTACTTGGCATGGCACAGATGAGTGAATGGCCCCATTTTTCTGGTAAGAGGACATACACTGAATGAAGAGACTCCAGCAGCAAGAAGCTCTGGCAGGCCTGTGAATTTAAGTTAAACCAGACTTCCCACACCAGAAATTTGTTTGAGGTAGGAGGAATAGGGTGTAATAAATGCAGCTTCCTTAGCTACTGCCTGCGCAGAGAACTTAACATCTTTTCTCCCTCATCTTGCTTCCTACCTTACCTTCGGTGGAATAAAGAACCATCTAGAAACAAAGACATCATGACATACCATAAGGCCTCATGTCCCTTCTTGTAGAACTCCACGGCTTGGAGAGAAGGAGGAGAGCTTCTAATCACATAGGAAAATGAGGTTTAAAAATGGATATTGAGTGACTGTTAATAACTTGAAAGTGACTGAAAGATTGTAGAATTAGACTGAAATGTGATAGGAGCCGGCTATCTAATGGAAAGAGTGTCTTGAACAGCAAACACATTAACAGTTGTCTGTGGAAAACTACATATGCCTCCAAATTTTTATCTACTGAATAGGTTTAGAGTGAATGAATAACTCAGACCTGCTTATAATTTGGCATTGCTTGCTGAAGACCTCAGAATGTTTATACCTAAACCTTTAGTGACAGGGAGTTACAGAGACCTGGATGGTTGCTGTGTTCAATAAGGTCAAGATGAAGCCACTCACTAAAAATGTGCTAGGGAATGCTTATATTATAAGAATCAAAGATCCAAAGAAAACTCTTAATTTGAAATCTAAGAATCTTAAGACGAATTTCCCATCTGGGCTGTGAATCACATTTTTACCTTGGAAAATGCAAACCTCAGTCACACCGTGTCATGCACAGGAACAGAGATTACACGTGATTGTGAAAAAAGGCTCTGCTAACCTAAATGGATCTAAACTCTACCTAAAATGCTTTGCAATACCTTGGTGAACTCAGCTCATGTTGTAGGTGATTGAACATGTTCATAAGTTTATTAGATAAAGAATGGAAGGAAATTCTGTCAAAGATTTTTAGGCAGGAACCTAGTAACTTTCATCTGTTTTCTTCAATTTTACTTTCATATGTGCCAGGAAAAGTGAGGATTGTAAACTACCTCCTATTTAAACTTATTACAGACGTTTTAGTCTTGCAGGGTGGAAGAAAGTCTGTGATACCCATTATATTGCTGCAGAATCATTGCTTTCTTGCCACTGTGTAAAAGGTTTGTGGCTGGCTCAGATAAGGAAACATTAACATATCCCTTTTATGTTGGCTACAGGAACAATATGAGGTAATGATACAAAAGATGTATAAAAGAAAGCCCCACATAAGGATGAGTAAGAAATACACAAGCAGTTCTTTTCTTTCTCTTCAGGTTAGAACCATTTTCATTCCACATTTGGAAGGAAAACTAGCTTAAATCTCCCACTCATACTTAACCTGATTTTTGAATTGCCTTCTTTTTTTATGGTAAGAGGGGGAAGCAATTCAGATCTGCGGACTATGATTTTTTTTGAAACCCATGATAGTACTATTACTTGAAGCCTGTGTGGAAGATTTAAGAGTTAACCTTAAATGTGCTTTGTGATACGTATTTATTTAGTCTTAAACTACCACCATGTATCATTGTTGGCTTGTTTGCATTGGATTTTCAGCTTACTGTCATTAGACAGAGTTATTGGATGTATTTGTATTTGAAGCAACTTAGTTACAGCAAGCATACTGCTTATATTGTAGCTTGGTGCATAAAAATCTGATTTAGATTTTTGGAATGCTAGTATCTGGAAAATACCCTTAAAGTATTTTCCAGACAGCTTGGCCAAGTATTTCAGTAATTATGCTTGTTAACTCTTATTATTTATATCTTGTGTCTTAGTATCCCTTGTCTTTGTATAAACTGCACATTTCTGAGAGAATCTTTCAGAAAGTTCTAAATTAAAGAAGAATGGTCTAAGGAGAAAAGATAGGTGGCTATATGTTGCTGTGCTTTCTAGGGAGGGGCTTTGATAGAATCTCAGTGACATTAGAATGTAGCATATTTGTTTAGCTGCTCTAAAATTACTGTTTTTATGGAAAGCAAAACCAATTCTGGTTACTTTGCATTCCTATAAAATAACTTGAGTGGTTATTTTATCAGGCTAATTGCTTTCTTAAATTAACCTTTTTATTTTGAGATAATTGTAGCTGTGCAAGCAGTTGTAAGAACCAATGCAAATTGTCCTTTGCTGATATCATTGTAGCATTGTGGATAAGAGTATGTGCTGACCCAGAGGGAAGCAGTTCTATTGAACCTCTTCTAACATGTCCTAATTATGATACCTTAGGGTAAGTTGTGTGGCCTTACTGAGAGTGAGTTTCTTTATCAGTGGGGTGAAAAATAATTTAGATCTCCCAGAATGGTTTTAGGTGTACCTATAGTGTAAGGTGTGCCTGCCGTGCACTAAGTGGTAATTAAAATAGTCTAAAGTCATGGGAAGCAGTATTGTGTTGGACAACCAGGCTTTGGGCATTGTGGATTCATAGAACAGGATAAAACTTTAGACAGTTCTACCAAACATTTTTTGGTTATATTCTGAACAATTAAACCAAACTCTGCGTTCATGTTTACTTACAACAAAGCCAGGCTTTATTTAACATTTTATGCATTGTGTTATTATTTCATACCTGTAATCTTTTCTTTATGTTTTACAGCTTCATGAGTGGTTACATCTTACATTATTAACTGGTTTTTGTCCTGCACAAGAGTTCTGAAGATTAAACAAAATATCATAGCAATGTCTAGAAATTTATAGAAGTTAGTAGTTCTCAAGGCACTTTTGAATCTTCCTACATTTTCATGCTAAGTATTGTTGGACCTAGACCATAAATACTGCACAGTAAACTACATAAGAATTCATGTGTACTCTTGATTTATGGTCCAGTGCGTTTATTATCTGTCACACATCCTTGGTCATATATGCCTTCCGTTTTTTAGAATGAAGGATTTCCAGAAATAGTAAAACACTGGGTTTGGTCCCAGAAATGTCAAATCTTATAAAAGATGTTTTACAAAGTATGTTCAATTGCATTATCTTGTTTATTTCTTTTTCTTGAAGAGTAAATGTTCAGTACGTGTGAGGTAGGAAAGGCAGATATCACCAGTGTACACTGAAGAAATTGGAAAATTATTTTCTCAGTATTGCATTGCCACTAGAACTTATGACAACTAGCTCTGCATTGAACAGTCTTTCTATTGAATCACACTTTTTCTACATAAGGCCCCCGGAACACTATTTATTCACATTGTGACAGTTAATATGGTGAAAAGGTAATTCATACTGTAATTACCTAGGTTCAATTTGAGATTCTTCTGCTGCTGCTACTATTCAGCTAAACATGTATTTGCTTGTTTATTTCATGGGCTCATTTAATTCTGAAAGCATTTAATGAGTAGCAGGCACTGTTCTAGGCACTCAGCATACAAAGATTAATAAGAATTGGGATTTTTACCTTCGATAGATGAACAATATAGAGAAGGAGACAGTTCTGAATTTTAAATATTAACCTAAATGAAGACTAATTAGATAAGATAGTAAAATTAATTGCTTAGATCATGAATAGAGCAATTAGCATATGCTCTGGTTGGAATCATTTGCTTTCTTGTAACTCCTGGAATGAACAACTTTGTATAGTTATGCCATTTAATGGCTAGCTTTGTCTACATGCTTGTATCAGTTTGCTAGGGCTGTCAAAACAAAGTACCACAGACTGAGTGGCTTAAAAAACAGAAATTCAGTTTCTCACAGTTGTAGAAACCAGAAGTCTGCTATCAACATGCCTCTCTCCTTAACTGGTAGATAGCAGTCTTCTGCCTGTTTCTTCACATGCTGTTCCCCTATAAGTGCCTGTACTCTACTTTCCCTTCTTATAAGGACATTATTCAAATAAGATTAGGGAACACCCTGATGATTTCAGTTTTAGTTATCACCTTAAAGGTTATCCTACAGTAGTCACGTAATAAGGTAATGGGTTTAGGACTTCAACATAAGAATTTGGGAGGGAGGGCATAACTCAGCTCATAACAATGCCTTTTTAACAATGGGCTTATATTACTTAAGAAAAAGCCCATTAAACACTATTTGCCTGTTTTCTTCTGTAAATATAGGCTCCATGAAAGACAGGCATGAGTTTAAAAGTATGTATTATTATTTATATTCTAAGTATAGACCTTAGTTAGATTTTATATTAAAACTTAGATTTTAATCTAAAACTTAGATTTTATGCTGCAATTATCACAGAATTCCAGAAGTGGAGGTACTATAATTTCTTCTGGAATTTATTCATATTTCAGGTGAAACAAGACAGAGCAATCATATTGAAGGCGACTTTAGATATTACACATTACATTTTATCCAATCTAGTTGTTTGAGTGATGGGTGAGTTTATTGAAATAAGTAACTTAGAATATTCTTAATTTATATGCAAAATAGGTTATTTTCTGAGAGACTATATAGTTCTGTATAAATGTGGTTTTAGAAATTTTGTTCCCAAATTTAATAGCTCAGATTTTCCTCCTTTCCCATCCTTTTGTGAATCCTCTGTTGTTATGGCACACATAAAATTAAACAGTCGTATCATTTTTAAATCTTAGCAATGGTTTATCTTAACCTTTCTAACAACACTACCAAGCTGGAGAATCTATTTTTATTTAGCTTCTAACTCAGATTTTTTATTTTGTTGGGCATCAAATAGTCTAAGTTTCTATTGATATGTCTGATTGTTTTGAAACTGTGCAGTTTTTCTGATGTTGCTAGCCTTTTCTAAAATTGAGTCAGCTTCAACTTACTTTCTCTTCCTTGGGGGCTATAGATCAAGTACAGTTTACTATTATGATACTGGGAGAGACCTTTTGACTTCAGTTCAGAACTATATAGATCAAAATTCAAGGAGAGAAATCTTTCTTTCCTGCGGTGGTTTGACCTGAAATAACTGGTTTCTAATGCTACCAACAAAATAATTTCTTATAAATTGAATTTTTTTTTCAAAGTTATTTTAAAAATATCTGTGATAAACTTAATAAAACGCATTGTTTAAAGATGAATAAACATGTTATGACCAAACCATGTAATTTTGCTCTGTAGCTCAAAATGAAACACATTTTTTTGGAAAGGGTAATGAAAAAATACAATATGGTGCAAAATATGTGTCTCTCTCCTTTATGTCACTTTCCTTTTTTGCAGTGTCTTACATTAATCCTTGAAGTTTTACTCTTTGTTTGAACATTATGTGGGTTGGCAGCTATATTACAGGAGAGTGAAAGTCCCAAATGGTCAACTACTCAAGTGGATACTTGTCTTTGTATTCTCCAGTAGCATATTAACAACATCTGACTGATCAGAAACCAGAACAGAATGAAAATGGCGTTATGATAGTGTAGTGTCACACTCTGGATAAAAAGGAAATTTTAAAGTAGGCAAAAGTGGCAGGTTGCATTTAACATTGACACATTTGAAAACTACCTAGTTTTCTTTATTTTCATAATTAGCATAAAATGCACTAAGCTTTCTTTTAGGATGAGAGAAGGGAACTTAATTTTTGAAAAATGAATATATAAAATAGCACTTAACTCTTACAATGGTTTCTAAATTGTATAAAAGGCAAATGGTAGTTAGAAGTCAGGTGCCCACTGCCTAGGTTTAGATTAAAATTTTATCACCTATTGGATTTGGTTCTTTGGATGCATTTTACACCCATTAAACTTTAGTTTTCTTGTTGGTATAATGGGATAATAATGTGTAAACTCATAAGTTGTTCTTAGGATAAAATGAAATAGTGAATATAAAAGCACTTCACATAATATTGAATGTGTAGCAAATGCTTTATAAATTTATCTTGCTATGATTGTTATTAAAACATTTCGAAATAGAGTGAAGGAAGATTTCCCAGTACAGTGCTTCAAATAACCCAGATTGCCTTTTCTTCCAACAGATATGTCATTATTTGTATTTAGACAAATATTTTTAGAAAAAGAAATGAATATTTATTTGAGGAAAGAAGTCTATCCTATTCCTTTGAGCTCAAGAATGTGGTAGACATGAATTTATAGAGCCTGGCTTATAAATTAAGTCATTCTATAGGCATAAAGGCTAACGGGAGTGGGAAATATGAAAATAAATTCATGTATGTCAGAGGATGCCAAGGCAGTAAAGCAGACATTCAATTTCCATTTCTAGCTCATTGCGGTTGGGTTCCAGGAAAAGCAGACTCCATGAAGAAATGCGTATGTAAGGGGTTCTTTTTGGGATCAACAAGTATAGAAGGGAAGAAAGCAGGATCAGGACAAAAGAGAAGCTGAACTGTGATGTAGTCACAAAAAGCATTCAGCCAAGCCATGAGAGCTCTAGAACTGGAATAGCCCCTCAGAGATGCCCTGACACGGGCAAGAGTGCAGCCTTATACCTTCATGTTGACCAGTCATTGCATGCAGACTGCAAGGTCTGAGGGATTCTAAGAAAGGCGTATGATCTTGGACTAGGGGACTCTCTTCCCCTGAGTGAAATGATTGGATGTATCAGCCAGTAGCTCTTCTAGAAGCTGAATGATGAAGTCCTGTAGTTCTGAAGGGGGTCATCTGGGTGTTACAGCCCAGCACTCATTACACAACCACTCTTCTGTACATAGTTGCTTTATTTTCTCTGTACATAATTTATAGTAAGCATCTAATTACTTTGTTATTGTTTGTCCTTCCCCAAAGTGAAAACTCCGTGATAGCAGGGGATGCACCTGTCTTGTGTATCTCCATTGCCTAAAATGGTGCTTGGGACATTGTTGTCATTTATTGTCAAAAGAAATAATCTAAAGTATTTGTTTAATAAAAGAATGTGGCTGTGCGTGGTGGCTCATGCCTGTAATCCCAGCACTCTGAGAAGCTGAGGTGGGTGGATCATGAGTTCAAGAGATCCAGACCATCCTGGTCAACATGGTGAAACCCATCTCTACTAAAAATACAAAAATTAGCTGGGCATGGTGGTGCGTGCCTGTAATCCCAGCTACTTGGGAGGCCAAGGCAGGAGAATAACTTGAACTAGGGAGTTGGAGGTTGCAGTGAGCCAAGACTGTGCCACTGCACTTCAACCTGGCAACGGAATGAGACTCCATCTCAAAAAAAAAAAAAAAAAAAAAAAAAGAATGTGAAGTTGTAGGTTCATTTGCTTTTGAAATCTCAAAGATACTTACTGTGGTAAGACAGACTGAGTAGTTGGAAACCTTCTGCTCTGTATCTGGTATGATCTATTAATGTAATTACCTGGACAGTGAAATAATTGGGTTAATAGAGAAGTACCACAAATGCAGTCCAGAATAAAAAAATACTATTAAAATTATTGATATGGTTTACACTGATTACTATTATTATTGTTATTATAGTTAATACTGCATTGTATAGCCAACACCTTTTGGATAGCAATTTGTGAGAAATGTATACGAGAACCCATGATACTCATAAACAATATTACACCTATGCTTTGTAGAGTTCCTCAAAATAAGATTCCTTGAACCACCCATGACTGAATCACATAGGAAGCATGGAAAAGTAGAAATTTTGGGCCCAAGCATCTCACTTGGATCGGGCTGAGCAACTACATTTTTAAAAGTCTTCCCAGGTCACTGTCATGCACACTGAAGATTAAATCTATTGTTTAGTTGATGAATCAAATCATAGATCCACAAAAGGGAACAAAGGGAAACAGAACCAGCATTTATTCATCACCTGTTTTGTACCAGAGCTGTGTTAAGGATTTATCTTCATTAAATATACTTAATCTTTACCAAAAAAATAGCCTCAAATGTTACTGTTGAAAGAAAATACTGCCCTGCTGCAGTGGCTCATGCCTGTAGTCCTAGCGCTTTGGGAGGTAGAGGCAGGCAGATCACTTGAGCCCAGGAGTTTGAGGCAAGCCTGAGCAACATGGCAAAACCCCTTCTCAACAAAAATAAGTAAATAAATAAAAATAAACCTTCAAAATTAGCCAGGCATGGTGGTTTGCTCCTGTAGTCCTAGCTACTCAGGAGGTTGAGGCAGGAGAATCACTTGGGCCTGGGAGGTCAAGGCTGCAGTGAGCTACGATCAGGCCACTGCACTCTAGCTTGGGTGACAGAGCGAGGAGACCCTATCTCAAAGATAAAACAACAACAAAAACAACAATAAATCTATTTAAAGCAAAGGTCATATTATCCTTGCTTTTAAGATGAGGAGACTGAAGCTCAGAGGAATTAGTAATAATGTAGTCAGTAGTGAGTAGAGATGAAATTCTATTCAGTGTTGACTCCAAAACCGATTTCCTTTTTACTGGACAGTGATACTCCTTGGTCATGTAATTTAACACACACACACGCACATACACATCCCTCACCCTTGTGCTTATAAAAGTTCCACAAAACACAAGAGACAAAATGGAACAGTTTGTCATTAATTTTCACAGAACTCATATACAATATATGCAATTAGGTCACTGCAAAGAGGGAGCCTTATCCTTCGGAAAGGCATCATGAAGGAGGGGGTTTAGGTGGATCTTAAATAATGGGTGGCAAGTAGACAATAGAAAAGTCAAAATAGTCTTTTCAGTTGTTCATTTTTTTTAATGGATGTGGTAAAATGTAAATATGCTGGGGTTATGGCCCAGCAATCTGGAAATTAAGCATTCCAGGTAATTTTGATTTACATTCAAGTGTGAGAACCACTGTACAAGGGGCACTGAATATAACATTGTTTTCTTGATAAAAAATAGCAAAATATTCTAGGTCTATTATTTAATGTTCTCAGATGCAAGCTTTAAAAAATGACTTTAGAAAGCTTAAATAGGATGGAAATTTATTAGAAGAATATTGGGTAGCTTATAGAGTCAATGATATTACTAAGAATTGAGCTGAAGAAATGGGCAGGAACTGAAGATGTCAGAGGATCAGGGAACATGGCCAAGGCCAAGCCACAGGTACAGGCAGTAGAATTCTCTCCTGCTACTGCCACAGACACTGCTGCCACTGGACAAATGCTGCTACTCCCACTAGGGTAGTCCCATCAAGGGAATTAATTGTTGCCTTGTTGTTCTGTGTGTCCCTCCAGTTCCAAAGTCCTCAGTAGGGGTCTCTGACTGGCTGAACTGAAGTCACCTGCTCGACTTTTGGTCCTGGAAAGAAAGACAAAGTATGTGTGGGCACTTTTGGCTTCCACAGTGGGAAATGCCCTGAAATGGAAATGGAGATCGGTCAAAACCATTGCTGGGTTGTGTTGCTTTGTTTTGTTTTGTTTAGTGAGTGGTTTCAAGGATACTAATGGTTTTAATGATGGGTCTTGAATTAGCTCTTTTATGCCAATGCTGTCAAGTAGACATACCATGTAATCTCTGTATATTTTAATATGTCTAGTAACTACATTTTAAAAAGAGGCAGGAAAATATTAATAATTTAACCAAATATCTAAAAATTTATCATTTAAACATAGTCAATGTAAAACAATATTAATGGGATATTTGATATTCTCTTTTTTCTAAGTCTTTGAAATCAGGTGTGTATTGGTACATAACAGGACATCTCAATTTGGGCTGGTCACGTTTCAAATGCTCAATAGCTACCTGAAGCTAGTGGCTACCACTGGAAACAGAAGCTTTAGATTATTAGGTATCTTCAGTTGTGGTTTGGAATAGTCAGGAGGCTTTTGAGATTAAGGTCTCTTGGACAAGTTCTTTCCAGAAAAACTTAGGGCATATGACTTAATTATAACCCATTGGAGACATTTCTGCAAGAAAGGAGGGATTATTTTCTGTGTTCTGTGCTTGTTGGTATTCTAGCAATTCATGGAAAATCACCCTGGAGAATATATAAGAATCAGTAGTTCAGAGCTGCTTCTGTTTTCCTTTTCTTGCTTAAAAAGCTCCAGCAACTGTCTGTTGCATGTAGGTTAAAAATCTAACCTTCTGCAGAGGTCTTTTCTTTGGGTAGTTGTCATATAGTTCTGTCATAAAGTATTACAGAGATTATAGGATATATGTGAGTTTTTAAATAAGTTGTTCAAGTAGAAGAAAAAGGAGACAATTCTAGATGCAGGGATAAAAGTCTGGCGGTTCAGATTCATAGAGTTTACAAGTCAGTAATTAGCAGAACTTGATTGTAAGTGTATAGGAGATGTTAAAACTAAAGGGAGGACTGAGGTTTTAGCCTGAGTAACTGGTAAAATGGAATTATCATTGATAGTAATTCATTAAAACTTTTAATTCATTAATTTAATAGTTTTAAGTGTTTACTGTGTACTTGGCACTTTTCTGAAAGCCAGGGATATTACCATAATTAATAGTAACAGTTCAAATTTATTGAGGACCTACTCTGTGCCTGGCATTAATATAAGTTCTTTAGAAGAAATAGTCTTGTTTTAAGGATTATAATACATTAATAACTTAGGAGATGTTGAATGATAAGTAGAAGAGCTGAGAATTTAATTTTATTCTATTTGATTCCATAGGCAGTTGTGAGTTTGATGCTCCTAACCTCTACAAGTTATTGCCTCTAAAAGATATGACTATCAGCTCTGATATTGATTTTTTTTTGTGGCATTTACCTTCTGTAGTGAATAGTAACAGAGGAGAAAGAAAGGAATGCCCATTTGCCATTCAGATAGTGAATAGTATTTTTTGATTCGTTCCAAATGGTGCTTGCAAAAATTAGGTGAAGATATGAGACTAATCTCTGAAGATATCAGAAGTGAATATATGGAAAAGGAGATTTGTAGATTTCTTGGTAAGTCAACTTTTTTAAAGAAAAATAAAGGGCCAGAGAGCAAATATTTTAGGAATTTTGGGCTCTATGTCTCTGTCACTTGTCTGCTTCAACTTAGTCCTTGTAGCAAAATCAGCCATAAGCTACATGTCATAGATGGGTGTGATTGTGTCTAAAATCAACTTTAATTGCAAAGGTAGGTGGCAGGCACATGTAGCCTGTGGACTCAAATTTGTGGACCCCTGATACCGATAAAAGTATTGTTATAATATGTTAAGTGTTTAAAGAGAGATTGGTAACAATATAATCTCATTTTTTGTAGATACTGAGAAAGCAGAAGAACAAGGAAAATAAACTTTATTGAAATCTTTGATGTTTCCAGAACTAGAATAAGAAACAAGGGTTCTTAATTATTGTTCTAAGTCCCTAGCTATCATACCTCTGTTTTCAAAGACCTTGCTTGTCACTTTAATGGTGACCAAGTTATCCTATGTGGTAGGTAGGCCATGACCTGAACTGCCATTGATCTGATAATATGGGAAGAGATAGAATATAGAAGGGATACGTGTCCTGGTAGCACAGCAAAGAATTCCCTTATGTGATAGTAGATAGACATTAAAGCTGACATGGCTCCTCCCTTAGCTTAATGACATAAAGGGAAGTGATCCTGTCACTCTGGATTCCTTATCCTCTATATGTAGGTGCATTTAATTACTTACGTGGTAGCACATTCATGTGGATGTAAGGAGTCACTAGGAAGGTGGATCCTATCATGCACTTGTATCTGTATCTCTTGTATCTCTTCTGTCCTATTCACATATTATTATCATTATCATTATTATTTGGAAACAGAGTCTCTCTCTGTCTCCCAGACTGGAGTGCACTGGTGTGATCTCAGTGTGACTACAACCTCCACCTCCCAGGTACAAGCAATTCTCCTTCCTCCAAGTAGCTGGGATTGCAGGTGTGTACAACACCACCTGGCTAATTTTTGTATTTTTAGTAGAGATGAGGTTTCACCGTGTTAGCTATGCTGGTCTCGAACTTCTGATCTCAGGTCATCTTCCAGCCTTGGCCTCACAAAATGCGGTCATTACAGGCGTGAGCCGCCATGCCCAGCCTCACATCTTATTTTTGTTTGAGTAGTGAACAAGGTGGCCATAAGTTTTGACTGGGCCCAAATCTTTATTTATGTCCATTTTAGAACCCAGAACTGTTCTTTGTGGTCTAACATAGCTCAAACATTTATTTCAAAGTGGCAATTTAACAGGCATGGTGATAATTAATATTTAATTTTAAGTTCATCTTTCTTAGTAATAACCTTGAGATAACCAAAGTTCTTAATTTGTCCCTAAACAAGCAATGTTCTATTTTCATTCATGGATAATACTTAATACATTTTACTTTCTTAAATGGAATTTTTAATTGAATCTATGAAAAGTCTGAGTTTTATGAAGCAGAGAGGGGAATGAGTATGAGTACATGACTGATGAGTTGATTTAGACAAATGTTCACAGAAAGTGGGAAATGGAAAACAACAAATGGTACAGAGAAGGGCTCAGAGAGTTAGGTAGAGAAACCGAGTATGATCAGAGGACCTCAAGAGATTCAGAGGAAAGAGTCTTTTAAAAATAGTGGATGTTGATCATTATCAAAAGCTGGGTGCAGAAACTACCAGTCGACTTGGCATTTAAGAGGTGATTTGTGACATTTTTAATGATGTTTCAAGATAGTGAGGCCAGTAACCAGTGTACTGATGTCTAAGGAGTGAGCACATAAAGCAGGTGAGCATTAATTTCAGAAAATTGGGAAACTAAAATGGACTATAGAACAGTAGCAAAGATAATCACCTTTCCTTTCAAAAAAGAGGCACTTCTTTATTTCTGAGCATCAAATGGAAAAGGTTAATAGAAAAGTGACATGTTAATACCTAACATTTATTGGAGCTGTTGAGGGTTTTCAGCTCAAATTTCCATTCTGCATATGGGCTTTACTGCAAGCCTTTCATCTGTAATAGCCCTTGATGGTAGAGACATGGCTAATTAATCTTTAAGTATTCAGCACCTAGCATAGAATATGGCACATAGTAAGTATTTGATAACTATTAGTTGAACTGAAAAGGCCAGATCTTCCTTGTTCACAAAGAAGGTGAGTAAATGATATTAGCTATGCTAACATAAATAGTTTTCAAATATTTGCTTATGCACTTGGGCAACTTCAATTTCTTTTATCATTTTGTGGTGGCAAGCTTTTGTGTTATTTAGTTATTGAACTTCAACTAAAACTAAATTTTACAAGTTGTGACAAAACAAGCAGGAGCGGCACACGGGAGTGCATGCTTTAAAACATATGCATATAAAATGTGCATGTATGTGTGTATGTGCATACATTTATAATGTGCCTATCATCTCTCTCTATATATATTTAAACACTAATGTTTTCTTTTTTAAAAAAGTGAGTTGGATATGTTTTGCTGCACATTATCTTTGTTTACATTATTTTTGTATTTATAATATCAAAACTAAAAATCTCGTTACATTCTGTACTGTGAAAGCAACTCTCGAAGTGTTAATGGAAAAGATAAGACATACCTACAGCTATTTATGTTAAACTTATTCCCAAGTCGGCATCAATTTCTGTCCACTCTACATTGATATTTCTGTAATGTCAGTGTTTACTATAAAAATCTGACTTTACTCACCTCTTTTTTCAAAAAAAAGGACAATCTACACCTACATAGGTCTTCAGTTACTAAACTGTTATGGGATTCTATGTTATCAAAAAACATATTTTCTCTCTCTTGTTTATGTGTTTCTTCGAAATATTAAACTAAAAAGATCATGTGAAAATCATATTTTCACCAAAGTCTGTCAGAAAATAGACTTTTCAAAGTATTACTTGCTTTAATAAAGTTTTATATTGTACATTAAATTGAGCATGCACTGAAGTGTAAGGAAAACATTGAGATAATTACTTAAAAGAGTTCTACCACACTTCTCTCGACTATTACTTGTCACCTTTCTCCTATTTTCTCTTCATGTTTCTCAACTTACTAGAAAAATATTTCAACAAAATTTTAGTAAGTGAGTTGTTACTATGCTTTCAACAATATATTATAAGCTCTAAGACAAATGATGCATGGATGAGAAAAAATTCTAATTCTGCCCTGCAGCCACAGATACCCCATATGTAGGATTTGTCTTTTATTTCTTCAGTCAGGTTGGTGTCCAAAGGTATTTGTTGAAAAGTCAAAGGGTCCACCCTCTCTGTACTATCCATGAGTTCAGGCCACCTTCCAGTCATGAAAACTCTATGGGAAATAAAATAGCGATAGCTCCAGTCATTTCTGTTCTGTCCTCTAACCTTGCAGGTATAATTAATATGGTGCCATTCTTTTCCTGATGTCTTGAAATTTTATGAAAACATACAAATATGAAAATAAAAGCAAAAAAGGAGGTAGAGAATATTGAAACTTTTAATTATTTCTGCTGTTTAGTTTCCCTTGGTATCAGGCAAACATTTCTAAAGTCTATGACAAGTCTATCCACTTTTCTGTGACTATTAAGCAAATTGGTCATTTTGGGTGAGTTCTAATACCAAGTGTACCAAACCGGTATCTTAACTGTATTTTGCTTTTATTTTTTTGAAAAGGAGTCTCGGTCTGTTGCCCAGGGTGGAGTGCAGTGGCACGCTCACAGCTCACTGAAACCTCTGCCTCCCAGGTTCAAGCAATTCTCCTTCCTCAGGCTCCTGAGTAGCTGGGATTACAGGTGCATGCCACCATGAGGACCTAAATTTTGTATTTTTAGTAGAGACAGGGTTTCACCATGTTGGCCAGGCTGGTGTTGAACTCCTGGCCTCAAGTGATCCGCTCACTTTGGCCTCCCAAAATGCCAGGATTACAGACGTGAGACACTGTGCCAGGCCAAGTATCTTAACTGCATTTGTTTTGATGAAATATGGAAGTATCCATTCTTATAATAAGCATAGCACATTAGAAAAAAACCTTATGGAAAAAGTTAAGCTTTACTTCTAGATGTTGAAGTAATTCATAAAACATTATTGAAATGATTTATAAAGTGTTACTAAATGCATAATTCTTAATGACTTTCTACTCTTTGACAGCAGGCAAATGAATGGGGTTTTATGACTTTATTTGAATAATTTTATGTAAAGAAAGCTACTAGAGATATTCACTAAGGGAGCATAAAATATTTTCTCCCCACTAACAGTAAGAGGTGTTTTATTTTTGGAAAAATAAAGCAGTCTGCACAGTGGTTTAAAGGATGTCATTCATTACCATTATGTCTGTAATGAAACATATAAAGCACAGGTAGCATTTTCCTAAAACACTCTGGTCCTACATATTAAAGCTTACTGTTTCAAGATTACTAACCCACATTATGTGAAAAATTTGTATAAAATATGCCTCTATTTTTAGAAGTGTTATAATATTTGTTACAACAGAAATCATACAGAAACAAGTTTGATTTATTTTGCTATTTAATTTTACCAGTTATAAGCATGGAAATTTGATGTGTAGTGAAATACTTGGTAATATGCTGTGGAAAACAGCTGTCATGTAACAAGATAAAAATACGTAATTTCCTCTCTAGGTCACCAGTTTAACTTTTAAAAATAATAACTTGGACTTCTTTAGCAAAAGTCACATGGAATATAAAGATAGTCTGTTGTAATTAAGATAAAAAAAATCAGAAAGCAAAAACTAATTTAGAGTCACTGTTGAATAAGTCAGTTCCATAAAACTATTTCTGATACAGTTGAATAGTTTTTTAGTTTGAACAAATAAAAAAAGAATTAAGTTTTGGTATTGTACAGTTTCCAATACTATTTCAGGCATTGCCCTAGTAAAACTGCTCTACTTTAAATATTCTACTTAAAGCTTAACGTTATATTATAATGGAATATGTCTTTGTTTAAATTTTCTGGAATTTATTTATTATATCTTTTCACTTCAAGTTAATAGTTTTACCATGTAAACTTTATCTAATACTAAAATAAACTGGGACTTTCTGGAGGTTGGATTAGTAATGTCTTTTAAATTACTTAATTGAATCTAGATCAGTAATTTAGTATCTTTAATCTGCATCATCAGCACTAGTTTTTGAATAGAATTAAATTGTTTTAGTGGACTCTGAATACTGAGTTCAAATTTTCTACTGAGTAGAAAGTTCAGAAAACACAGGAAGTCCCAAAGTAAAAATATAAATTCTTCTGAAGCTATACTTTATACTAAACACCCAGACATACCTACTGTTCTTATTTTGGAAGACAATACAAAGGTTACCACATTCTAGGTAAAAATATGTGAAAAGAGATCTTACACATATACACATTAATAGACTACTTAATAAAGGTAACAAATTAATATTTTTAATTTTCTTTTGTAAAGACATGTTTAATAGAAATATGGAAAATAAAAGTAGAAAAAAATTGTTCCTTAAAACCTTTTGGTTAATTTTCTGATGGTTTTACTTTGACACACATAAACATGTATGTCAATGTTCTTCAGGCAGAGACCATCAGGAGCACACCTTAGTTGAACAAGTTGAATTTATTACCTGTTGCAGTGAGGGAGAACACATAGCATGGAAAACTGTTGTGCATTTCTGTAAGAGGGTATTCAACAGGATTGATTATAGGATTTAGGCTTTTGTTAAAAGATTTGAAGGAGAGTTTAAAGAAGTGAGGCTTTAGATTGCTATCACGAAGCAGAGGTAATTCTATGATTATCTTAATAAACTATCTAGAAGGAAAAAATATTAGACCAAGTCTAATGCCATAATTAATAAAGAAACAACAGTCACTCACATGAATAAAGATAGTGAAATGTTTGGTTATTTTTGGAAACTCGCAATGTTCATGAATCGTCTGCATTCAGACAAATACAGAATGATCTTACCTTTGTTTGAAACCATCATGATCATGGGTGGCCTAATGTGGTTAAATTGTTTATGTTCAGAAGAAGGCCAAAACCTATCTGTGAGTGCCAGCCCAACTTATAACAGCACCATGCCCTAACTCATAGATAAGGGCTGCTTTTCTCTTTATCATATATTATGATCATACTTTATATTCAATATAAAATATACTCCATGAAAGCAGGAAATGTGTTCCATTTATTTCTGATCTTTCCAGTGCTTGGCTCATAGAATGCTATTTAATATTTGCTGAATTAATGATTTTTTTAAACAAAGTATATGTTCTTATGAAAAATTTGATGTTGAAAAGTATGAAGAAAATAAAATGAGAAGTCCAAGAAATAATATTTAAAGAAATATTGCCTAAAAATTTTCTGTAATTGATATATTAATCTATAGATTCAAGTAGTCCTACAAAAACTGACCAGAAATTACAAAGAAAATCTCATGCATGGATGCACACTATGGTAAAGCTGCTAAAAACTGAATATGAAGAAAAAATCATAAAAGTGGTCAGAGTACAATGTCCACTTCTCAACAAAAACAATAAAATCTGAAAACTGTGTGTAATGATATCTTCCAAATCTTGGCATAAAATAGAATTCTATACCTAAGAAAATATAATTTAACTATGATGGTCAGATGATAACATTTTCAGACAAATAAGTTGAGAGAATTCATCACCAGCACATGCACATTGAAAAAAACAGAAAGTTCTTCAGTCAGAAGTATAATGATACTAGAGAGAAGCTCAGAGATGTATATGCAGCAATGGTAAAAGTGTGAGTGCATTTAATTGAATCTATAAAATTTTAGGATTTAAAATACAACAGAATTTAAAAGTATAAATTGGAAAGGGTAAATGGAGCTAAAGTATTAGAAAACCCTTTCATTCTTAGGCTTTAAGTCAATAATACTACCTAATTTATGTAATAGTCACCAAATACATAATGTAAAGCCAATAGAAGTGAAAAATGAATTATTAAAAGAGAAGCAATTCATAAAAGGCAAGAAAAGAGAGAAAAGTAACACAGAACAGAAAACAAATATAACTTAATTAATAGTTGCTTTAAGGCCAAATGTATTGGTGGATAACAGTAAATCTAAGAGAACTACTACAGTAAATAAAGACTGTCATATGGATTTACAAGAGACATGCCTTAAATATCTGAATACATGGAGTTTAAAAGCAAAAGGATATGTATAGTTTGTAGTCTAGGTAAGATGAAATAAGTAGTTTACCCTGTTTCTTCCATTGAATGTATCTTAAAACATACAAAAAGTTCTGAAGATAATGTATGGAACAAATATCTGAGTACTTTGAAAAGTAAATAACAATAAATACATTGGAGAATAGGACCAGAGTTTATAGTACCACCTGACTGGCAGTGAGTTTGCCTATTTCTCTCTCTGGTATCCACCAGCTTCCCCTCAAGGCCACTTGAAAGCTGGGTATCTGCACCCATCCAGAGGGAGAAATCATAGTGTCTAGGGTGGAGGAGTGCAAATATCATCTCCATTCAGTGCAGCAGTGGCAGCTATTATAAAAATGCTCCCATCAGGAAGGGTGGAAGTACTAAAATGAATGAAAATATAGAAAGTCTCAGGAAATAAATAGAATATATAGAAAGAAGAAAAAAATGAGAGATTTTAGCAGTGAAGAAATAAAATAATGAAATAAAATCTCTCTGGATGGACTAAATGTTAGAATAAAGATGTCAAGAAAAATTCAGTGAAATTGAAGACCAGTCAGTCAGAATTATACAATCCAAATAACACAGAGAAAAAAGATAGAAGAAAAAAAATGAACAGAGTATTACAGACCTATGGGACCATACCAAAAAGTCAATTTAATATTTATGTCATAAAATCTCAGAAGGAAAAGAGAGAGTGCAGTGAAATTTATGTGTAATGAAATAATGATGGAAAACTCCCTAAATCTGGTGCATGGCATAAACCTATGTATTTAAGCATCTGGATAAAACCTAAACAAAATAAAACCCAAGAAATACTTCTCAGACAAACACACTCCTGAAAACTAAATGCTAAGAAAAGTATTCAAAGAAGACTGGGAAAAACTTATAAGGGGTCAATGTTTTGAATTACAGATTTCTGATCAGAAATCATGGAGGCCAGAATGAAATGGCACAATATTTTTTAAATGTTGTGAAGAAAAGGACTGCCAACCTAGAATTCCATGTCCAACAAAAATAATATTCAGGATTTAAGGTAAAATAAAGATATTCTCTGATGGGCCAGGTACAGTGGCTCACGCCTGTAATCCCAGCTTCCGAGGCTGAGGTGGGCAGATCACAAAGTCAGGAGTTCGAGACCAGCCTGACCAACATGGTGAAACCCCGTCTTTACTAAAAATACAAAAATTAGCCAGGCATGGTGGTACACGCCTGTAATCCCAGCTACTGGGGAGTCTGAGGCCGGAGAATCGCCTGAACACAGGAGGTGAAGGTTGCAGTGAGCTGAGATCGTGCCACTGCACCACAGCCTGGGCGACAGAGTGAGACTCTGTCTCAAAAAACAAGACATTCTCTGATAAAGAAAATGTATGAGAACCTGTTTCCAGCAGATCTGCTCTAAAAGAACCAATAAAAGGTCTTCGGAGGATAGGAAATGTTACCAGAAGAAAAGTTAAAACAGGGAAAAAAAAAAAAAGGAAAAGTAATATAAATGCTATGCATGTGGATAAATACAATAGATTACTACATTTAACAGTATATCTTTGACTATACGTCTCATAGGCTGGTTTATTTTCAGAAATGTTGCAATTATTAATATGAATTCCATGCTTATTCTTTCACAGGATAATGGTTTTTCTCATTGTTTTCATTGTATAGCCACTTGCTGAATCAAATTCTCATCTTGGTTTTTCATATAACATAAATTGCTAATCTGTAAAATGAATTGTTTTACTTATCTTCAATTCACCTTTTAATTTTGTTGTTGCATTTTTTGTTTCCTTGTAATCCATTCTTCTCATTCTTCTTTTTTTAAGCTTCATTCTATTGGCTTTTAATACAAGCCTGTTTGTATTAAAGCCTAATTACTTTCAACTCCTAATTCATAGCCACCATGCCTTCTGCCTTTCACAATACCAAATAGTCTTTAAAATATTTTATTTATATAGAAATAATTTTCATAAATAATTTCTTCATTGAATCTTCAGGCTAATATTCTCTTTGTTCAGTAAAAGAGCCCACTGTGAGGCCGTCTAGGTAAAAACCTTCTTTCTGGAAACTAATACACAAGATTTACCAATAAATCTGCTCCTGTAGTTTAGGTTCTGCAATGTAATTTGCCTAGTACTTGAGTGAACTTATAGAGGGAGGTGTGCAGGAGCTGGGCAAAAATAATAAACATGTCCTTCATAAAACAACCAGGTCTTGATAGGTCTCCTCTTAATAATGGATAGAAGTAGTGAATAGGAAAATTAGCTTGATGACTAGTAAAATATTAACAACTAGTTCAACTTGGTGAAAATATCATGGGTATTTATTGTACTATTCTTCTATATTTTCTGCTTTTTAAAAACATTTTAAACAATTAAGCTTCAAGTAAAAATCTAATAAGTGATATTTACAAAAGCAAGACCACAGATTTTAAATCAAGGGCCTGTGCCAGGAATCCACACAAATAATTTTGTTCAAAGTTACTATAGAAATTACCTAAATTCAAATGATGTCAGTTTCGAATCTGATAATTGCAAATTCAATTATTGTATCACTGTATTAAAGATGTGTCCTTATTAGTAGAATTTTGAATAAAAAAACTTGGGTGAATCATAATGCTTCTCAAGAAATTCCTAGCAAATATATCGGCAACATATTTTGGTAGTCTATAGCTGATATAAATTTCATCCTTAGTTCTCACTGAAAGTACCTTTCACAAAGCTTATTCCTTGTACAGAAGTTCTGAATTGCATAGGCCATTTCCATCCTGTTTTGGAGATACATGTCTAAATTTTTGTACTATAATAATAGCATGGGTATTAATGAAAAATGTGTTGCTTTTTAAGTGTGCCTTAGATAATTTGATTTTATGAAATAATAGTAAACTCTCACTAATGTTACAGTCATATGTAGCTGTTAAAGTAAATAAAGTCCAAGTTTTCTTTTTGTTTTATTCATACTACTATTTATAACAATTGTTAAGGTTTTTATAATTTCACATTAATTGCTTAGAAACTATAAAGATGTTTTTAAATTAAGTTTTAAGTAATAGATAATTCTTGTAATCTAAATTTTCATGGATAGTTCTAGCACTGCCACTCATATTGCACAATCTATGCAAAGCCTTTTTATCATAAAGCATGATGTGAACTAAAAAAATAATAAATGGCCAGCATTACTGATGTTTAGAATAAAGGCACTGAAGTTTTGTCATAGGAATATTTAATGAACAGTCAGTTCTTAAATCAGTTTATGGTAAATCTGGTACAGAGAACTTATGCTTCAATAAATCTTCCCTGCTGCAAACACAAAGCAACAATAAATACATAAGCACACATGCATATATACACACATATACTTGATTTTTTAAGAGCTAAAATTCATGTGTAGCAGCGTGATAAGGTGAACATAGTCATACACCACAAAAGATACAGACATGCCAAGTCAAAAGTTGGGCTGATGCTGTAGGTCTTCTGACCTTTGGATCTAAATTTGGAGACAGGTTGCCTAGATTTTGGAACCTGTAGAGTTACAGGAGCAAAGAGTGCAAAGTAAAGGCAGGCACACTGCCTAAAGCAAGACTTTGATAAGGTTCCCCATTTTATTCAGTAATTCATTCAACAAATATGCAAACCCTTTAATATATCCCTGACATTATTCCACACAAATCCCTCCTTGTGTGGAATGTGCATCACGGTGAAGAGGAGGTCATGAGCTAGGAGAACCAGGGTGAGATGGAAAGTGGGAAGAGAACCTCCTAAAAAGAAACCGAAGCATTTTATTGAGTGATCTGTCGTATCATAGCAGAGGGGGAGCCCTGAAATATCACTATAAGACTTGAATTTCAAATAAGGATCCAGGGATACAGAAAGGCTCAAAACATTGTAAAAGAAGAAATAAAAGGTGAATACATCAACCAAAATAATACAAGGAGAGTAAATTTCCTACCTCAATGATCCTGCAAATCTAAATCCCAAAATATTTGAATAATGTTTACCTTTAAGACAGACAATAAAAACAAACAAAAAACAAACCTCTATAGTCAGTACATGAATTTACCCCAGATAAACTTGATTTATAAAAGCTTGACAAAGATTTAAAATAAACATTTAAAAAATTCTTAAATAGACAAACATGGGCTTAATTTTCCTTGAAAATTAAAAGTGAAAGTGTAAAATAAAAGCAGGCAGCAATTAGATAAGAATAGTTCTTATAAAAATGAATCAATTAGAAATTTTGAGAATAAAATACTCATTGAAATGAAAAGCTCAATAGATGAAATAAATTAGAGTTAGCTCAGTTTAAAGGAGAATCGATCAATTTGCCACACAGACAAGAAGATAAATATACAAAGAAGTCATTAAAAGATAGGACAAGTTTAAGGTTTATAACCTTTGTTGTATATTGTGATAGCTACTAATTATAAGTGACTAGTGAGCATTTGAAATGTGACTAATCTGAATTGAGATGTGTGATAAGTGCAAAATACACACCATTTTTCAAGGACTTGCTCAAAAAAAGTTAAATAAATTTTTATATTGATCACATTAAAAATAATGTGTATATATTGGATTAAAAATATTACTAAAATTAATATCACCTGGTTCTTTTTACTTTTTCATGTGACTAAGAAAACATAAAGTTACACATGTGGCTTGCATTAAATTTACTGTGGACCGTGTTAGTCTAAATAATATTTACTCTTATGCAAGAATTCTAGCAACTAGGAATTGGTGGAGAATAAATATTTGAAGAGCTATTAGTAAAAATTTTTGTACAATTGAAAAAATCTTTTGTACAATTAATGTGATTTGGTTTATGTAACATCAAAGTGTTACATAATTTTTAGGATAAAGTAAGTAAAGCTATACTTAGGAGCTTTATAGTGAAATTGAAGAACCCCAGGTATAAAGAACATTTTTAAAACTGCTAGTCTGCGTCATTAGTTGACCTATGAAATACCACCACTTGAACTGATAGTATATTCCTCTGGAGATCACAGAAAATGGAGTAATGTATTTAAATTAGTAAGCAAAAATATATGTCTATCTAAAAATATTGTACCAAACTAAACTGTTATTAAACAATGAGGAAAAATAAGAAGAAAATAAATATTTTCAAATAAACATCATCTTACTTACCATCTGTAGATCATCACTAAAAGGGTTATTGAAGAATGTACATCAGCAAGGATAGTGGACTAGAGGAAGGCATGGCATATGAGAAATAGCAGTAAGCCCAGAAAGTGATCAAATATGAGTAACTTTTTTAATTAACTTTTTTATTTCAAAATAGGTAAAGTTAGGTAAAAGTAATAAAATGTGGTAATGCAGATGTTCAATTTCTACTTATATACTAGCATCAGAAATATAGAAATACTGAATCATTTAATTGTGTTAAGTTTATAATCAGTAACATGAATTAAGAGTAATCCCTAAAACAAATGAAAGATAACATACAGCTTTTAATGTAGAAGGGGAGAAAAAAAGAACTCTAGAAAAATATGTTAATGCAGTAGGAGCATGAAGTGAGGGGGAAAGGAGACAGGAAATGGATAGTAAGTGTAAAACATGAAATAAGGAAATAAAGTGCAAATAGGTTCAGTAGTCTCACTGTGTGTGAATGGATTAAGTACTCTGATTAAAAGTCAGAAATTATCAGACCTAAATAAAAAAAAAGTATGTAAATGGCTCAGGTAATGCAAAACAAATAGAAAATAAAGGAATAGAAAATAATATGTAGATTTAGAGGAATGCTTATCGTATATTAGGCATTTAATAAATGTCACAATTCAGTTTCTTCCAGATGATAGATATTTTCATATTAAAATTACTAGTTTTTTTTCTTTATTTTACACTTCAAGTGTTGAAACAGACAAAATGAAGAGAAATGCCTTAAGAAATAGCAGTGTTCTCTTCTGTACAAGGTCAACATTTACAAAACACAGGGGCAAAAGTAATAAATCACATCTATGCAGCATCACTGAAATTTAGCTCCTCTTCTTGCCTAGAGCTCAGTTTAAATACACATCAGCCTCTTCACATCTGCCAAGCAGCATGCAATCTTCCACTGGGAGTACAAAATAAGAAAACACAGCACCACCTGCTCTGTGGAGATTGCAGTTTAGGGAAGAAGTTCATGATCTGGTAGATGGACATACATGGAGATTTATGTTAGTCTTCAGGAAATCCTTGGATTTCCCAAAATGATGCGTGGAAATGTGGCTAGATGCATTTTTCAGTGTGATGGGTGCAACTTTCATTGATTTCTTAATGAAATTAAGGTCGGTGTTTCCTGAAATTTAGGACCACCTCTTCAGGATGGATTAGGTAACGTAGGCCCATGGAACTTACAGGAGGACACCGATAGGCAGGCTTTCACCCATTTTAATTTTTCCTACCTGTGATTTAATTTAGAAAATTTACATTTCTTATTTTATAAAAATTATCCCAAAATAACCTTTTACTCACTCTTGTTGGAGATAAAGTTGTCTTTAAGAATCCAACTTGTAAGGTTTAAAGCTCCTGACTACCAGTTTTCAAATGAATTTTTATGGCCCATTCTCAATTATAATTGCAAATTAGTAAGGGTGGTAGGGTGATATTAAGAAAGGAACAAAACCTTCAGACAATCTTCAGATCTCATTTTACTCAGTATTTTTTGCACCTTTTTCATATTTAAAAATACTTAAAATAGATTTCAAAGCCATTTGGGTTTCACTTTCATCTCCTGTTTCTTTCTTCCTTATAAGGAGGAGTTAATGACCCAAAGCCAAAGATCTTGGACCTTGCAAATGGCCCAAGGAGTTTAAACATGAGGTAATTTCCTATTTTCTGGCACCCTGACTGCTTTCCGACCTTATGATAAATACAGACATAGGCCACATACAGTGGCTTCTGCTGTAATCCTAGCAGTTTGGGAGTCCGAGAAGGGTGCACTGCTTGAGGCCAGGAGTTCAAAACCCACCTGGCCAACATGGTGAAACCTTGTCTCTACTAAAAATACAAAAAATTAGCCAGGCGTAGTGGTGGGCACCTGTAATCCCAGCTACTCAGGAGGCTGAGGCAGGAAAATCTCTTAAACCTGAGAATGGGAGGTTGCAGTGAGTGGAGATCCTGCCACTGCACTCCAGCCTGGGCAACAAGAGTGAAACTCTGTCTCTAAATAAATAAATAAATAAATAAAAACAGATAAATGCAGATATAAGTGAATAAGTAACAGAAAATACTTTGAGGGTACTTTGGCAATGTTCTGTATCTTGATCCTTGATGTGAGTGCTCCTTACACAGATATGTTTAGTCTGTGAAAATTATCAAGTGATACACTTATGGTCAATATACTCCCATAGGTAGATTTAGTCACTAAAAGGTTTTAAAACAGACATGCTCACTTTCATTTTTAAAACCCAGATCTATATAGGTGTTATTTGTCATGACTTTTGACCACTCATCTTAGACAGATGCTCCATTCTTGTCAGGTTTCTTCCTGCCTTTTAAACCTGTCCTACTTTCCCCATTCTACCTTGCCCTGAATGTTTAGACACCCCTTGTAGTGCCCCGTTCATGGAGCAGAACTGAAGGTAATAACACTTCCTCAAGGCACAGGCAATAACAGGAGATAATTAAGCCCTATGCAAAAAATGCCTAGAAAATAGGCAAGAGCCTAGTCCCCCGCTCACACTCCCATCCCAGGAGTTTCTTTGACAGTGTTCCCTCTTCCCTACCTGGGATTTCAGGCCCCCAGTCTTCCTTCATGCTTGGGGAAGGAATTTTTCCCCTTACTTCTCAGATTCAAATCTTCCCCAAATTTGGCATAATCTACATAGATAACTTTGATCACAATGGAGACACACTTTTTATGAGACAGGGGTACAGTAATTAAAGTGTGCATATTCATTGCCTTTTCCGTTGTTTAATAAATGGAAATACAGACTCCAGTGCAAATTCAGAGGCAAAATTAAACTACAAACTTTGGGAACTTCCTGTAGGGAAAAGCAGAAGAGAGGGAGGGAAGGAAAACATTTGGGAGGGAGGAGGCAAGGAAAACATTTGAGACAGGGAGGGAGGGAAGGAAAACATTTGAGACAGGGAGGAGGGAAGAGAGCCAGTGTGTCAGGATTGCTTATAAGAAAGGGAAGATGGTGCACCTGCTATGAGGTATGGTGCTTTGGGGGAAAGAGATGAATAATGATGATCCTTAGGAAATTTCCCCTATTTTATATGCGAAATTCTTCTTTGTCACCTCTTAAGAACATTTGCAGTTAAAAACTATCAGACCTTTAGAGAAAAAAAGTGATTCTTTTTGTTCCCTCATGATACCTAAAGAGAAGGCAAGATGGCTGGTGTTTTGTTTTGTTTTGAGATGGAGTCTCGCTCTGTCACCCAGGCTGGAGTACAGTGGTGGGATCTCAGCTTACTGCAGTATCCACCTTTTGGGTTCAAGCAATTCTCCTGCCTCAGCCTCCTAAGTAGCTGAGATTACAGGCGTGTGCACCACCACACCTGGCTAATTTTTGTAATTTTAGTAGCGGTTTTACCATGTTGCCCATGCTGGTCTCAAACTCCTGACCTCAATCTACCTGCCTTGGCCTCCCAAAGTGCTGGGATTACAGAAATGAGTCACAATGCCTGGCCAATGATCCTGTTTTAACAGATTAAACACATTAAGAGATAAGAATGTATTGTACGGTTTTCTAAAGTTTGTCTATTTAGGACATAATTTTACTGTATTGCTGGACAACTAATGATCAGTTACAGGGCTTGTCCCACCTGCTCTTCTCACCAATAAAATAAGTTCAAAGAAGCATTCCTCAGTATGACTGGCCAAATATTAAAATTCTACAGCTGGAGTAGCTACAGTTGGGAATTTATTCTTAATTCCCAACTCTAAAAATTTCTGGAACAGTTTTCTAATGAAAGTCAAGGTCAAAACACCTGGACTTTCTTTACCTCAGAATTTATCGTAGTAATATTGTAGTAATATTTATTGTAGTAATATACATAATTACACTTTAGCACTCTCTGGTGTGCACTATACTAAGTACTTTTTGTTGTCATTCAATTCTCATAACAAACATATAAAGTAGATAATATTATTATAACGTTTATCCTCATTTCACCAAAGAAACAGATGCGCAGAGAGGTTAAATGACTTGCTCAAGGTCATACAGACGTTAAGTGTTAGAACTCAAATTGAAATCCAGACAGTTTGGCTGCTCCTCTAGGATCTCTGTTTTAATCACTATTTTTACTGCCTCCAAGAAAGACCGCTTTGTCAATATCATTCCCAGTGTGATTACTGGTCGTAGAGGGTAAAAGGGGAGGTAGTATTGAGTAGCATTTCTGGTGAGGGAAGGTCCATGTGTATAGTAGGCAATAAAAGATCTCTTTTCCCAAAATACTGTCTATTTCTTTTTCCAAGTGCAATTTAGAATTAGCTTGTCAAATTTTATTTAACAATACAGTTGAGATTTTGACTGGGTTTTCTTTGAATATACAGATAATTTGGGGAGCATACTGAAATCTTAGCATGTTCAAACTGCTCATAGAATAATGAAATATCTTTTTATTGTCTTCCTTAGATTAGTAAATTTTTATATATCTTCATCTCTGTTGTGCATACTTCTGTTGTTTATACTTTTATTTGTGTTGCTACTACAATTGGACTTCCATTATATTATAAATACTATTTTTGTATATAGAAGAGTGATTGAGTTTGTATTTATTTGACAAATGGACCCCTTACTGAAATTATTTCATTAGTTCTGGTAGATTTTGTTTCCAAAATGTGTGTGGTGGTGTTGTACTGCTTAATACTAGTTACAAATAATGATTATTTCATCTTTTTTATTCAAACATTTATACATTAATTATCAATCTTATGTAGTGAACATTATTGGTGATAATTAGTGTCCTATTCAGAACACCAAAATTATTACACTTCCAAGTTGATTCTTGAATTTCGCTAGAAGTCTTTTTACCAGGTTAAGAAGGTATCCATCTATTCCTTTTCCCCTAGGTTATTATAATTAGTTTAGCACAACTATGGAATTTTGTCGAATGCTACTTTAGGAGCTTTCACTATATATTTTAATTTTTCTGCTATTAAAACTCTTAATTAGGATATCCTAATATTGGGCCATGAGCCCATTCCTAGAATAAATTGAACTCATGTTGTAGGTAGTATACATTGGTAAAAGGCAAAGGCTGGCAAATTTGGGTATTTCAGCTTTATCAAGTGTTAGTTTTGTGGTTTTTAGCAATTTTCCTCACTTTTCTGAGCTTCATTAATGTCACATATGCATATGAAGAGTGTTAATTTCTTTTCATAGGTTAGTGAGGGGGGGAATAATTTACATTCCCTTAACACATTGCCTGGCTTATTGTAAGTACATAATAAAGTTTGTCTGATATTATCTTGTTGTTAAGAAACAGATGTTCTGTAGAAATTTTGTGTTACCTTAGCTTTAAAACTTTTATTTTAAAATTATCTTTAAGAATAAAACAATATGTACTACTACTTCCATTGAAAATAAGAAATTTGGCTGGGTGCAGTGGCTCACACCTGTAATCCCAGTACTTTGAGAGGCCGAGGTGGGAGGATCACCTGAGGTCAGGAGTTCAAGACCAGCCTTACCAACATGGAGAAACCCTGTCTCTACTAAAAATACGAAATTAGCGGGATGTGGTGGCCCATACCTGTAATCCCAGCTATTCAGAAGGCTGAGGCAGGAGAATCACTTCAATCTGAGAGGTGGAGGTTGTGGTGAGCTGAGGTCATGCTGTTGTACTCCAGCCTGGGCAAGGAGAGTGAAACTCCTTCTCAAAATAAATAAATAAATAAATGAAAATTAAAAATTAGGAAATTTAGCAGTCTTTAGCTAAATTCCCCATTAACCTTTCTCTTTATTCTCCCATTTCTTCTCCCAGTTTTGTACTCTTGAGCATTTACCTAAATGTGTCAGCGTTATCCAGCTAGTAGTGTTATCAGAAGTGTATTTATGCATGTGTATATAGGGAATCTTCAGACCCAGAACTATGTCTTACCTGCTTTCTGCTCCATTCACACTCTCGTCTACTTACTATCATGAACTTTGTGGAATCTTATTAGTATCAGAGATAATGGATGATGTTTTATCAATGATGAGCATATCCCTATATACCAGCAACAGGGAGTCTGTGGGCACACATTTCCTGTCCATGGGGCAGCAGAGATTGCATACTTTCTATCATTTTCAGGAGTATCGTCACCTACAGTCCTACAGATCCCAATGAGACAAAACAGCAATAAAAATCTGTTTAAGGTGGCATAGCAATGAGAAAGAGAACAGGATAAATACAACACTTAGCCAGGGCTGTTAGCAGATGACAGTACTTAAATAAAAAATATCCATTAACTTGTACGGACTTGTAGAAAAAGTTTTAAAAAAGGTTATATAGCATGTTATTTATATAAATCACACTTAAAATGATAACTAAAGGTTGATAGTAGTAATGTGTAATAAAAGAGATATCAGAAAATGGCAAATAATGCAAATTAGGTGAAATTTAGAATTAAAAAATTTGAACAGCATGAAATGTAATTTCAAATAATGACAGTACAATTTGTGAAACAATTGTAAAAATTAGGAGTTTGTATGCACCAAATCATGCAGCAGGATTTATTATGTTTTTGCACAAAATTTGTTTTTCCTGTTTTCATTTCAAAAAATGTTTAATTGTGTTTTTATAATCCATTTTCCTTCCAATAACAATCATAACCTAAGCAATTAACAAGTAATTATATTCAAAATGTACAAAATTTAAGTACATTCTCATCAAAAATACAAATTAATGAAATATTAAATATTGAAAATTTATAAAATAAAATATTTTCAAAGTATTTAAATTATACTTTAAAATTGAGAACAAAATATTCCTCAAAAGAGCAGACATCTTAAAAGCAATTTTAAAATTACAATTTTATTCTATTAAATATTTTAATAAAAATGAAGCTTTTTATTCTAGTGTTTAATGTGTATCTAGTTGCCACAGTAGTTAATCACTAAACACTTTAATTCATGTTACTTATATACAAACATACATATGTATAAATTAAAAATAGTATGAATTTTTTAATCTAAATATTTCCTCACTATCATATGCCAAAAAATTCTGACCACCTTCAGAACTATCTGGGCATTAATTTGTGAGTACCACCAGACCACAAATTAGAACATGAACAAAAACAAAGAAATAAATAATGGAAAATGCTGGGGAAATTATCCTTCATGTAAGAATTAATTGCATTCATAATGACTGAAAGGAAGAATTGCAGACCAGTTATTTTCTTTCCCCTTACTAGAATACTAATCCTACTCAAACCTTCCTTGGGTGTCAAAGCAGTGTTCATCTCTGATAACAGCTGCAGAACAACTCAGACAAACCTCAGTGACATTTAGAAACAGTTATCTTTTGTCTGAAGAACATAGGGTAGGAGATGAACAGAAGGGTCTTCCCTAAGACCTTATTGGTGTAAGTGACCAGAGAGAAGGTCGAGGATCTATAGAGCACAAGATTCCACCTGAAGCACCTATGAACTCAAAAAAAAAGTGTGCATATGTTTTGTGAAACGCATGATCTTCCAAATCACAGTGTCCAAGGCAGGGGTCACTCTAGTCTGGGTCAAAGAGAGTTCTGATGATAAAATGTCTCAAAATAATAGTAAGATGTTTTATGATAAAAACCCATGGGACATAGCAACAGATACACTTAAAAGAAAAATGTATAACTGAAATGCTATTATTTAAAAATATTTCTCAGAAATTGAAATAGATTCAAGGTCAATCCCTTTAGGCCCAAATTAAGGAAAGTTGTGTGCAGTATCAGCTTGTGCTTATTGTGGTCTTTTGACCTGCCAGCTGCCTTTCTGTTTTTTTTTTTAATTAGCATTTTGCCAATATTTTGTAGTATGTCATCAGATTACTTCCTGGGACCACATCTTTTCACAGGAGGAGATTGTGAATCTGTGTTCAGGGATTCACAAACTACAGCCCATCAACTATAGGGAAATTTGTGGACCCTGCTATTGCTAGCCTCTATGCATTTTAATGAGACATTTTTTGATTCTAACATTTGAACAACAGCATTTCTAGTGTCTAATATGATCATTTGCCAACTTTTTGCCAAAGTTTTCCAGTACTGAAATTTTTCTTTAAAAAAATTATGTTGTGTCCCACATTTTATAATCATATAAAAACTATGTCAATATTATACATAATTTAATATATTAGATAGTTAATACTTAGATAATTTATTTAATAACTAATATTACATATTATTCTATAGATGTTCTTTGTTGTGATTTTTTAAAATGTCATTGTCCATTCAAAGGAATTCTTGAATTAATTAATACTTCAAATGTTCCAGTTAATACTTGACAAATAATTGTAAAGGTCTGTACATACAAAAAAGACTTGTTTAAAAAATAGTTTTGGCATTTTCCCCATGTGCTTCTAAAATCTATAATTTATTGTCTTATGATATTTATATTGGGCAGCTTCATGATAATAACAAATTTGGCTTCTGTTTCATGCTAATTTTAATATATTTTATGAAATAGAACAATTTATAAAAGCCTGCCCTGCAAACATTTTAGGTAACTTCTTTGGTCATTAATAAGGAAAATAGTCATGGCTTTAAAAAAGCAAAGTATACTACTTTCTCAAAAGATGCATTCCGGAGAACTTAACCTATGAATATTACTGTGTGACTAAAGCGACCAAATTTCCATTTTTCTTATTTCCGGTGAAATTTACCTTTATTTTGATCATGACTCCCAGTTTGCTAATTGTTGTCTTTTTTCACAGTTCATCTTTGTTTTATACACAGTACTTAATTACTTCTACAGTACTCAGCCTAGTTTACTATGGTTTCTTTCTTAAAAGTTTTTGGATTTCCTGGAATTATTTTTTTTCTAGTCTTGTATTCCTGGTGCTCAATCTTGGGTAATTCCTTATTGCTTAATATCTGTTTCTCTCCTTGCTGCTTCCAAAATATCGCTGAAAAATGCAGGCAGTGAGCCAATTTCTTTGACCACCAATTCACTAAGCACTAATTTATCTTGGCTCCTCTCTCAATCAGAAACACTTGTACTCAAATTTAGTTTATCTCCTAGTTTATTCTCCACATCTCTGTCTCCATAATTTTCCATTTACTTCAAGTTCTTGACGTCACTTTCTTCACACTGCAGACAAACTTGTCTGGTTCTTTATTGATCGATAAAGGTTATCTGATGTTCGCTCTCTTCATGGTTTTCCTTTCCACATCAAATTTTCCCTGCATCTTCATTTTTTTCAATCTTCTATATTGATAAATTATTTAATTTCATTCTACTTAAAGCTTTCTTTCCACTTGGACACTCAAAATTCAATCTTTGTCTGCTTCCATTTGCCCCTAGCTACATCAATTATTCTCCACCCTTAGCATTTCAATATTGTAATTTCCTCAGATTCTTGCCTTGTAGTTAAAAAATATCATCAGTCAAAACACATTGAGCACTCTCCATATACTGGCACTCTAATTCACTTTCTTTTTTTAATTGAGTCTCACTGTTGCCTAGGCTGGAATGCAGTAGCATGACCTCAGCTCACTGCAACCTCTTCCTCCTGGGCTCATGTGATCTTCCCATTTCAGCCTCCCAGTACCTGTATTTCAGGTACATGCCACCTGCCTGGCTAATTTTTGTATTTTTATTAGAGATGAGGTTTCACCATGTTTCCCAGGCTGGTCTCAATCTCCTGGCCTCAAGCAGTCTGCCTGCCTTGGACTCCCAAAGTGCTGGGATTACACGAATGAGCAACCATGCCCAACCTGATTCACATTATCTAATAGCTGAAAAGTGATGCAAATTTATTAATGTGCATGGGGGAAAACTATAGACTGATGACCTGTAGTGTGATTACCGTTATTACCCAGTGTGGTAAAGAAGCTTATCTACCCTTATTCCTGGGGGAAGAGGGGATAGGGAATGTAGAAAATTCTTTTGAGGGAGATCAGTAAACTATTAGGGAGGATGTACCACGGAGGTGGAGGCAGATATTATAGGAAGGTGAGAGGTGGAGATGCACAGCATCAAAGGTGGTTTTATTATATAGATAAAGTCCCACAGGTAATGTCGTAGAGCTGTCCTCAGAAGAATAGGTGGGAAGTCTGTCTAGACGTGGTGAAGGTTCTCAGTCATTTTTCTTTTCCAGTGGTTGCTCTTTCTTGGTTACCTGATGGAATCTCTAGGGAATCAGTTTAAGACTTCCTTTTTTTTTTGGAGACAGAATTTCACTCTTACTGCCCAGGCCTGGAGTGCAATGGCACGATAGCTCACTGCAATCTTTTCTTCCTGGGTTCAAGTGATTATCTTGCCTCAGCCTCCTGAGTAGCTGGGATTATAGGCACACACCACCACACCCAACTAATTTTGCATTTTTAGTAGAGATGGGGTTTCTCCATGTTGGTCAGGGTGGTCTCAACCTCATGACCTCGGGTGATCTGCCCGCATTGGCCTCCCAAAGTGCTGGAATTACAGGCAAGGGCCACTGTGCCTGGCCAACAATTGCATTTCTTTTAGAAAGAAGCCTTCTTGGTCAGCTAAAGTAGTTCCAAAGTGAGCCACTTTCTGCATTTAGTGGAGGGTGGGAGACCAGACAAGGTAAAATAGACCTTGATTCTAAGGCAGGTTCTAAGATGTTTCAGCATGTCAAAATGCCAGTCTTTGGGGTATCATTTTCTGAACCCCAACATTCCTCTGTCTAAAACTTCCTTAGAAGTTTAAAACACTAAAGACTGAGTTGGTGACTGTGTAGACAAAACATTAATTATTTGATTATTAATATAACTCTTTGTGGCAAATATTATTATTTTTCCCATTAATAGATGATCAAGCTGAGTTTTAGAGAATCTTAATAGACTGCTCAAGATCATATAAATGTCAAAAATGGTACTCAAACACAGGCCAAACTTCAAAATTGACTTCAAAGCAAATGCACATTTTATAGTTCCTTTATTGTCACATTTTTTTTTCTTTTACTAGCAAACATTTTGGGGAAAAATTTCCTTTTTTTGGTCTCAACTGTTTTATTGTTTGTTTATTGCTTAATCAGATTAGTGCAACCAATAAATTCAAATATTTCTGTGATGATTAAAGAAATACCGACTTTGTTCTTAATTGCCTGCTGCACAGATAAACCCACTTCACTGAGACCACATTATTGTGGTAAAGTGTTTAATTAACACAAGGCCAGCCAAGGTGTAGGACAGGAGTTTATTATTACTCAAATCAGCCTCCCTGAGAACTCAGAGGCTGGGGTTTTTATGGATAATTTGGTTGGCAAGTGATAGAGAGTGTGTGCTGCTGATTGTTTGGGATGAAATCAGAGGAGTGTGGAAAACCATCCTCCTGCACTGAGTCCATTTCTGGGTGAGGGGGCCACAGGATAAATTGAGTTATGAGTCACAGATCCAGGTGGGGTCAGTGAGTTGCCAGAATGTGAAAGTCTGAAAAACATCTCAGAAGACCAACCTTAGGTTTGAAAATAGTAATGTTATCTATAGGAGCAATTGGGAAGTCACACATCTTGTGACCTCTGGCAGTAAGGGATTATAGGAACTATGCCTACTTTTTAGCAGAATCCAGCCCCCTTCTATAATACTAATCTTGTGGCCTTTCATTAGTAAAGGTAGATTCAGTCCCTGAACAAGGAAGGAATCAGTTTTAGGAAGAGGCTATTATCATCCTTGTTTTAAAATTAAGCTATAAACTTCCAGCTTGGCTTTTACCCTGGAGTGACTGAGAATAGCCAGCCTGTAGGCTAGTAGCAAGATGGTCAGCCATGCTCGACTTCTCTCCCTGTCATAATCTTTGCAGAGGTGGTTTCACATTTAATATCCTGTCTTAGCTCAAATGTCTGTTGTGTTTAACACTGTTGTCAGTGAGATAACTCCTTCCATTTTGAATTTCTGTTCCCCTCAGCCTTCTCTGATATTAGGTCTACTGATGCCATTCTTCTCACTCATCTTTACTTTATAGTTTTCTTTTTCTCTTCTCAGATAGTGTGCTCCTCAAGATTCTGTCTTTGTGTAACATAAGCCGTGTAATCTATTCTTTACGTATCTTATCCTCTTCCAAGGTTGAAAATGCCATTTCATCCTAAAATAGGGTATCTCCCTATTTTAGACATTAACCTTGATGTGTCTCTTAATAGCCAGCTTCTCTATGGTCATCTAAAATATCTATAAAACAAGTCATTGTTTCCCCAAACTTTCATTCACCCAGTCTGACTTGTCTTCCTTAATGACATTACCATCCACTATACTAAGATATGTTACTCATAACCAATTTATGTAGGCACTGAAAGTCGTTTCTCCTTTGCTGCTTTTCCCAATACATATGTTCTCACTCATAAGTGGGAGCTAAGCTATGAGGATGCAAAGGCATAAGAATGATACGGTAGACTTCGGAGACTCAGCAGGGAAAGGGTGGGAAGGGGGTGAGGGATAAAAGACTACAAATTGTGTTTACTATATACTGCTCGGGTGATGAGTGTACCAGAATATCACAAATCACTAAAGAATTTACTCATGTAACCAACTACTACCTGTTCTCCAAAAACCTATGGATATAAAAAATATTAATTAAAAGTAAAAAAAAATTAAAGTGTCTTTAGGAGAATTATAATCAAAAGATCTTGAGAAACACTGATCTAGAGTAACTCAGAGAGAGAAGCACTGCCATTTCCAGAAGGACTGGAATCTACAACAAATGTAGATCAGAATTTCTTCAGAGCTTTCATATCCAAAGCAATAGGATATCTGAGAATAGAGCCAAAATGAAGCAAACCAAGAAGTAAATAGAAGACGTTGGGCCCTGAGGATATCATTTTCACCTTTGAATCCAGCTATACTAAGGTGAGAATTAATGCTGGAGTTTTTAGTTATGAAGGCTAACATGTTCCCATGTTTGCTTATGCCATTTTGGGTTTGGTTTATAAGACATGTTTAAAAATCACTTTGTGTAGTAACAGCCCTTGAGGATATTCTGATCCTTCCCTATGTTTATAGATGGTTTCCTGCTACTCATCCTCTCTTTTACCTTTGGATTGTTACAAATTATACACTTATATCTCTTTCTCTTAGCTTATTTTTTCCCCTTAACCATAAAATTCTTGAGTTTCTGTTTTGTGATATCTTTTTAAAAGACAGGTTAAATATGACATCACACCATATTGTTCAATGAATTTCTCCCACACCAGAATAAATAGAAATTTATTCAGAAGTTAATTTTTATACTGCCCATGTTGTATTGTTTTTAAAAACTGTTTTATCTACATCCTAGTGATACTGTGAGGTTTCAGAGTATTTTGAATACAGTTTTGTTTAATTTTGTATCTTCTTGCTCTAATGGTGCAATTTCGAAATAGGAATTGCTTATGAAAGTTGACTTAATTACATTTTTACTCACAGATTACCATGTATATTTATTTATTTTTCTCAATGTTTCTGAAGAGAAGAGGGAAGATGATTATCAGAACAGTATCTGCACAAGCCAAGCAAGTATTGGAATGCAAAGGGAAGAGACTCAAATTCTATACATGAAGAACTAATAGAGTTCATATGAACTTAGGCAGTTTTGCCCTATTGAGTTATTAGAAATGAGAGGGTAATGTGAAGATTTCCAGCACAGGAGTCCAAAGTGGTGGTCGATTCTGAGGAAATAATAATTGGAGGAATCTCATGCCTCCAAGTGGTGTCTTGTTGCATAATGCATAAATTGGGACTACTTTGTGTCAGACTGAAAATTCTTCATCAGAATAAAGGCAGGTATGCCACTTGACAAACCTAGGTGTATAGCAGTGCTCCTAGAAACATAGATTTCATAGCCTGAGTTCATAATAGAAAAAATTGATTCAATTTATTGTAGCATCATCTGCTTTTCTGAAGCTTTTAAAAATACTACATTTGTGTCATATTATGAGACAGCAAAGCATGAATATTATCTTCTTTTTCTCCTCTGCATCATAGCTTTAATCAGACTTAATATTGCCAGCTTATACATACAAGCTAAATGTAAAATTCTGTCGAGTTTACATCTCTATGTTTAGGAGTTATTTTTCCTTGATTTTTTTTTTCCACCTGTTTTCCTGTCTTTGTCTGGCTTTAGCTTAAAAAAAAAAATTTAGCTGAATGAATAAATTGGTAAATATATGTAATTTTTTTTAAACTAAAAACAAAGTGAAACTTGGTGTGCTAGAAATGAAAACACACTATGAAACTATATTTATTCAAATAGTAGAATATTGGAAATATTAACCTACAAAGCAACCTAATCAGAAATTTTTGTAAACATTCCACATCAAGGAGAGAAAAAGAATCACACTCAAGTAAAATCAAATTACCTTTTTGTGTTTCACTGTAATTTAAGTAAAGTTGAATTAAAGTGTTTGATATAAAGAAAAGTATTAGTCTTCATGTAATAATTTATATCTGGAAATAGTAAAGCCTTTAAAGAATCAATACTATTTATTCTGTTACAGAAGTTCTGCTTCCTTTCTCTCCTTTGTTTTGTCTCTGGTTGTAACCCTGATTTCATCTCCATTTGTGAATACTACTTATGACAGTAACCTGGGTTGTTGCCTCTAGTCATTCCTTATTCAATTCAGACTTTGTAGTATTGTATGATTCAGTTCATTGTATAATACTACAAAGGAAAAGACTGACAGTTTTGACATGAAATTTAATGACTCATATAACATCAAAAACATCATAAACAAAATTAAACACCAAAGCAAATATATTTAAATAATAGAAATAAAATCCTTAATATAAAATTGTACTTAGAAATCAATCAGAAAATGTTAATTAAAAATTAGTGGACAAAATTATATGTTAATAGAAAAATGGGAAGTAAAATTAGAAAAAGATTGTTGAACCTTATCAGTTGTAAAGTTCTACAAATGAAAACAGCATATATAATTTTCACTTGCAAATTTTGAGGGCATTAAAGGAAATATTCCTAGTGATAATATAAGAAAGAGAACTGGTAAAAGTTTAAATTTACTTCTCCTTCTAAGAAAGCTATTAAAGGATAAATACAAAAATCTTTAAAGATGTTATTTTATTTGACATGATAATTCTAATTCTAGGAATTTACCTTAAGCAACTAACCAGCAATGCAACTGTGGGGTTAACTGCAGTAATATTTACAATTGTGAAAATCTGGAAATAGCATAAATTTGATAGTGGGTTGGATATATTACAGTAGATCTACAAATAAGCATTAAATTATGTTCTCAGATATTTTAGGTAGTAATGATGAGAATTATGTAAAAGTTACATGTTTTGTGCTAGGCCCTTTTATGTAACAGCTCATATCATTCTCATAGCCATCTTGAAAAATAATTTTACCCATATTAAAATGAACTTCAGGGAAGTTAAATTCCTTGCTTTGCTCACAGTAGTAATTGTGATGTCTGAAAGTAGATCCAGGAAATGGTCTCTGGAATCTCCTTTTAACCTTTATACTATAATGTCACCAAACTGGTCAACGATCACAACCCAAAATTGTAATACACTTAATACAGTATAAGATCCAGTCCAGCAGAAGTATTTATTGGAGGATTTATTTCTGCTTGGATCAGTCCTCTACCCAATGCAAATAACTAATCTCTCAGGTGAGGTATGTTTGGTCCATTGAGCAGGATGCCAAGCCTCCATGGCTTTATTGGGAATTAGCAAGTTTTCTCCTACTTTTCATATTTTGGATCTTATAATGTCTCTTTCTACTGAGCACACAAAATTCTACCCTGCTGGCCACTGTTTTATCTTGAATATCAAGGTAAAGGAACTTGAATGTGAAAATAATTACTTTTGAAAGGCTATACTATAGTAGATTGGCCATTTACAAGGAAGAGAGAGAGATACTACTCTTTTCAAAAGAGCAATAACCCTTGAGATTTACCAAAAACAGGACATAATTCAAAAGTGAGTTTGGTCAGCTTAATTGTTGTCACTATTGACCATTTTATGATTTTAAAAAAGCTAGCTAAATGCATTTTAGTTTTGTTGTAGACCCGGCCATGATTTATCTTGGAGCTTGTCTTTTACATTTAAACTTTTCTTATATATTTAAACAGTTGAATAGAATATATTTTTGACCTTATATTACTCTCTATATGGTCAAGACAAAAATAGTTTGATATCATTATTTTTACCCTTAGAAGTGAGAAACTGGGACAAGGTCATGCCCTCTTAAATCCAAGCAACGTTTTATTTATACTTACCCTCTTTCTTAGAATCCTTTATTATAGGAAAGATTACCACATGAATAATTAAAATTTTAAATGTACAGGGCAGAGATAAGTAAATAATTACAAACAAAGTCTCATTTTTATTTAAAGCAAAAGCAGCTACAGAGGAGAATTGAAGATGGTGCTGCCTTTCTCAGAAGGGACAAATATCTTCTTCCTTTTCATATTTTAGTGCACTTTTTCAGAATGAAATGGTGAATAGCTTGGAGAGTAACACAGGGGCTGCTTTTCTTCCTTTTTTGTTTTAAATCCATTAGTGGAATATCTTGGCACCCTTCGAGCTACACAGTGTGGTTTTCTGGCTTATTATTTCCTTTCTGGCAGCATTTTCATACAAGTAGAGAAAATGGAAAATTTAGCTTTATAGCCTCTTATTTTATTGCAGAAGCAATGTAGAAATTCATCAATTTGCAGTTATAAAAAAAACTCCTAATAAGCAAACTTTTGAAATTTATTAATTTGCAGTCTACAGAAGGATTTTGGCTGTATTTGTTTGTTCTGTTGCTGAGAGAAAATTGGAAACTTACATGAAAAATGGATCAGATCCAAATTCACATTCTGAATGATAATGTTTGTGTAAGTCACTGTTTAAAATCTGCACTTTGATTCTCCAATATTGCCTTTCTTGGCTACTACTTTATTTTCTCAGAATACACTGAGTCTGGCATGAATTCCCCTTTTAGTAAATTTTGCTATCCATAAACGCTAATCTCTAACTCTTTTTCACGCTGACTCTGTTGTGGCTCCTCACCAGTGTCGCTACCTTTCTGACCAGTGCCCATGTGTTACATCTTCAGGAAACTGGCTACCTTTTCCATAACTTAATTTCCTTTTTCATTCCCTGGGAATCACTTAATGGAATTCAAGGCAGTGCTTCTCTCTGTCTTTCTCTTTCACTCTATCAAAAAAAGAAAAAAAAGGCAGGTCTTACTGTTCTTATAATGTTTGTGTTACCAAAATGTGGTTTTCTTTAAATAATAATTAAGCTGGGATGGTAGATTGGGCTGTTAGTGTTTTGAAGTTTATATAAAGAAATTATGGAATTTACACAAGGAAAAGGAAATTATTTTTTAATTATATAAAATTCCACTCAGAGAGATAAGTAATTACCTAAAATGAAGAATTAAATGCAACTTGGAGTCAACTGTTTTCTAACATAATTGTTTCAGCATTTTTTGGCACTTAAAAGTAGATTTTCTTTGGTTTAAATAATGTATATTCTTTTGCGAGTTGCACTCACTCTAGTTCACCAGAGTCCTGTAATTACCATGTCAGTGCTTTAAACTATTCTACCTCCTGTTCTAATCTCTTGACCTGAAAGTAAATCGAGCTTTCTAGAGACCTAAAATATAATATGGAATTTGATTATGTATATTTTAAAAATCTGATTCAACTAATTCAAAAATTAAGGGTAATTTTATTTGACTTTAAGGAGCTTCATTTATCTTTTATGAATTTCTCCTTAGAAACGTCTTCTGAATTTGATCTTACTGATCTCCCCTGCAGATATGTAGTGTTTCTTCTTTGTTGCTTCATATGTGTCTTATGTGATTTGCCTTAAAATTTACCTGTTTAAGATTACTCTAAGTTTTTTTTAAAAAACCAGATACAATAAATTCTAGGTATGATAAGAGTGTGACTATTTTAAACAAACAAGTAAATAAATATCTTACTTCATGCCACTAGGTCAACACACAGGCATATCCCTATTCTATGAGAAGCTGAGTAGTCCACCATAGTCCATTTGTGTTATGATTTTCCCCAAATACCATATGTGTTACATGGATGTGGTTGGAGAAATGGCATGTGTACATGTGCACACACATAAATAACCATGTTTTTTCTTATACCTTAAATCCTTATCTCCACATGGATAACTTTCAACCACTGCTATCATGAAACTTTGTAACATATACATCTCTAGTCCAGTGGCTCTCTTAAACTTCAATTCTGTGATTTAAAAACTCATTACTTACACTATTTAGTTTAGAGTCTTCATTGTGGCATTCCAGGATTTATCCATTATGACTCTTAGCTATTATTGTGGACTTACCTTCATTCCTAGATTTCTTGTTCTGCCTGTTTCAATTAAACTGACTTTTTCTCAAACATTTCCCACCTCCCCATCCCACTAGGGCTTTTCTCAGGCACTTTCTTTGGTATTACACTTACTGTCTCGTCTTCTTTTTTAGGACTCAACTCCTTTTAGGGCTCAGGAACCTTGGATCTATTCCTATAGTTTAACCCTAGTTTTCAGAGGAATGAAAAAGATTGTTTCTTTATGTGAATTTCAAATTAAATCCCCTCTACAGAGACACCAATGGGATATTACCTTCTTGAAACTCTAATGGATGTGTAGGCACAACATCTGAGAACATTTCGAGCAGCCTTGTATTTTATTTCTGGAACTGCGTTTCATGTTTTTCCCTCGTCAAAGTGCAGATATCTTGAGTACAGGGGTAGTTCTTATGGAATATAATATCTAACATTTAGTTCATTATCTTTATATCTAAACTTCTCCTTTATGTCTACAAATCTAGTAGACCTAGCCTAGAAAGCTGAGTTCATTCTTCTCTAACTCCATAACCAGCTAATAAGCAAATCTCATCTCTCCAACTCTGACAATTTTCATGCTAATACACCTTACATTACTGCCATATCAGAATAAGAAGCATACCAAATATTTCTCTCTGATTCAAATCTTATTGCCTCACCTAGCTGCTAGAGCAGCCTCTTCCTGGTCAGTCTTAGCATGTCTGCCCTCCTCCTTCTCCTTTTGCATAAAAGGCTGCTTTTTCCTTTCTTGATTATGAGGGTTGTTATTTAATGGAGCCATAGTTCTTTCACCATTATTGTAGTAATACTGGTAGATGGATAAAATAGGAGATAAGAAAATAGACCAGCTCAGTAAATAAGAATAGCAACATAATAATGTGCCATTCTTCTGGAAGAACCCAAATGGAATATGCTTCAGGGTCTGAAATGTGATAGCAGAATTAAAAAAAAAAAAAAAAAAAAAAAAAAAAAAAAAGACTTTTTTTAACCACAAGAGAAATGTTTACCCTACTTTAAATCCATAGACAAGAGTCTTAGAAGCTTCCCTGCCAGGAAAACTATATTAGTTTTCTCCCTGACACCCCTGTCAAATACATTCTCATGAAAATTGCATTCTAAGGTCGTTAAGGGCACCTTATCCTCATTACCACCCCCATCACCATGCAAGCAGAAGAACTCAAGAAGAAGGAAATATGAAAGAAAATTCTGACTTTTGTGGTTTTCTTGCCCTTCTACAAGGAAACGAGCTATAGACACTTTTCAAATGTTGGTAAGGAGCATTTGCCCTCCAAAGAAAAACAGATAAAAGAAGGAATACAAAAATCTTCTTTCAGTTCAGCAGAATTATACTAAAAAGATGAGTGCTAACCTAGGAAGGTAGTGCTACACAGAATATGTAGGATCTGTTTGACAATTTCCCTCGAGTTTAAGACCAAACCTAAGAATTGTAGCAACACACAGGTGAACAGTAACAAAATTTAAGAGAATATAACTGCCCTGTTGATTGGTGTAGTAATCATTGGTTGTTCATGGGTGTTTTTAGTTCTCTACTCTTTCTGGGCACATGGTAGAAATGTACTTCTTAGGCTCTTTGAAGTTAGTTGTGGCCATGCGACTTGCTCAGGCCAATGACGGATAAGCACCAGTGACATACATCATTTCTGGGCATAAGTTCTTAAGAGTTGGGGTGGTCATTCACCATACTGTCTTTCCTGTGTTATGACAAATAATGATGCTCCAGGAGGTAGAGGATCCATCAGCCTGAGACACAGGGAAGTTGACATGAAGCAGAACCCAATGCTGACTGTAATGTGAACAAGTGTGTGAGCAAGAAGTCAACTCCTGTTGCTTTAAGCCACTGAGATTTTGAGGTTGTTTGTTATGGCAAAGTAACCAGATTGATATAGTTGGTAATCCCAAGAACTATTAAGTCTAGTATTCATGCAAGGATGAGTGAAGTCAAATAAAGAATTAAAAGAAAAAAAAAAACTAGAACCTAGGAAAAATAACATGAAACAACAACAAAAGTAGCATACTACAACAGTAGCAGATAAATGATAACATAGATTAGGAGAAAGAAATACAATTAGATACACATTTGGAAAGCATCTGCTTTCATTCTCAATAAAATCTAATAAGCTAGTAATTCATGAATAAAGAGATTACAAAAAATAAAAAAGATTAAAGGAAGCTGCCTACGATTAAAGCTAAGATTAAAGTGAACTGGATGAGATAAGGAAAAATACTTAGAGATTAAAAATGCAAAAGTGAAATGGAAATCTTTATTGGAGATAATAAAAAGCAAAATTAGCACTATAGAAAAATAGAAAAAATACTGTACTAAGCACTTAGTGCTTTCATCATTAGAAATAAGTAAAATGAATTAATGATTTTATTAAAACAAAGTACACTATTTGACAACTGCTGAAGGAGACATTAATTGAAATACAGGGAAGCAAGTAATGGCACTGATAAAATACCTGGCTACTTACAAAATGAAAAATAGTGTTTACACGCCTGATTATGTATAGAGAGAAGATAGGAAATATTCAGTATTAGCAACAAAAATATTTTAACCATAAATATGACCTTTTTTAAGAAAAGAAAATGCTAGATATAGTTGGTAACCTCATTATATGATAACCATTTTCCAAGAAAAGATAAATTACCAAAATTGGTGCTGGAAAAAATGGGAAGCATGATTATATTAGTAACCATAGAAGACATTAAAAATATATCAAATTATTTCCAACAAGAGTCCTGTCCTCAGACAGATTTGAAGGTTATTTGTTTAAAATGTCTAACAGATAAAAGGAAAAGTCTCCAATATACCTTATAATTTTTTCACAGCACTGAAATTAATAGCAAAAATAAAATTTGCATGTCAATGTCAGCTAAAATGCATAGATTCAAAAATCTTAAATATAAGCAATTTGAATTCAATAGCATATAAATTAGGAGCAGCAAGATTTTGATTTTAACATGTCTATTAAATCATAAAGTATAATATTCTAGATGTTCAAAACGCATATGTGATTGTAACATCATACCTAATTAGAAAATGCATGAGAGGGATATTCTTTAGAGAAAACAAGAAAAAGCCTGCTGTTTATTAAAAATTACACCTGAAGATCTATGCAATAGATCTAAGCTGATTTTTATTAAAAATTATACTTGAAGCTCTATGCAATTAAAAGGAAACAGAGGCTGGGCATGGCAGCTCACGCCTGTAATCCCAGCACTTTGGGAGGCCAATTCCTGGCCCAATTACCAGAGGTCAGGGATTCAAGACCAGCGTGGCCAACATGGCAAACCCTGTCTTTACTAACAATACAAAAAATTAGCTGGGCATAGTGGCACGTGCCTGTAATTCCAGCTACTTGGGAGGCTGAGGTGGGAGAATCACTTGAACCCAGGAGGCAGAGGTTGCAGTGAGGTGAGATTGTGCCATTGCACTCTACTTGGGAAATAAGAGCAAAACTCCATCTTAAAAAAGAAACAAAAATAAATGCCAAAAACACTGAGGATGAGGAAATAAAATTATTATTGATTAAGGTCATATGAGTTTTTACATTAAACATAGATCATAAACTTACATATAACATAAAAAGACAAATCAATGGTTTGATTTTAATTACAGCAATATGGTTTAGTGGGTAAACTGATAGAACCCTCCTGGCACAGAAAAGCACATGTGCAGCCAACAATCTTATTGAACAATGGAATGGAGATTGGATGGAAAATGGCAGTTTCTTGATGATGATCAAAGAATTAGTATGCCCCAATGTTCAAATTGCATTTAACATTAGCAAGAAAGATGAACTACCTTTCAAATTTTGAAATCAGAAAATTAAGATTTTACACATTTTTATCATGAAAACTCTTAAGAAACTGAATAGATGAAAACTCCCTATCATAGTTACTAGAAGACATTTTATATTTCTTTAGCTAGAGGAATAAAACAAAAATATAAATATTTAAAATAAATACAAATCTTAGGTAACTAAGAACAAATTTAATGAAAGACATATGATTCCTTTTGAAGTAATATTAAAACTAATTGGAACAGTATTAGAAAGCATATAAATAAAGTCATGTACAATAATACAATGTCTAAAATGGTAGGGATCTTAATTATCTGTAAATTACCTAAAAATTCAGTGGAATATCATTAAAAGCCCAAAAAAGCTGTTCCATCTGAATTGAAAATTTTATTCTTTTAATAGGAGCACAAAAGACAAAAGTGTAGCCAAAATACTTTGCAAATATAGAATAAGTTTTATCATAATACTATACTGTTTACATGGAGGATAGACCAAAGCATAAATATAAACTGTACATATCATAGTGGGAAATTACAGATCAGTGAGTAGGAACAGGACATTCACAGAAGAGGAAAATAAATTGCATATACAAATACAATTTTAAATATACATATGTAATTTCACTATTGATAGAAAAACAAAACTACAATGAGAAACCAACTCATACACAGAAGTTGGAAACAAAACTCTGTGGAAATACTAAGTGTAAGTGAAGACATGGAGTCCAAGGATATCTCCTGGATAGCTGGTGGTTAACAAAAATTTACTTTAAAAGTTTAGAGAAAAATTTGTCATAAGAAGATACTAAGATTGAAAATCTGCATGCCTGCATTCTGGTAGTATGAATCCAGCTGTACAATTTAGGAAAATTCTCATGCTGTGTGCATAAGGAGACAAGAAGAAATTTCATATAAGCATAGTTTGCAAAGCATAAACATGGACACAATATAAATGTCAGTAAATAGGAAAATGAAAAAAATGAAGTGTGCACTCTGGAATAAAAAGGTTATACATACAGTGAAGCTATATGAAGAAGAAATACATGCATCAGTATAGACAAGAATTTCAGACCACAATATACTGCAAAGAAAAACAGAGAATACATGCAGTATGATACTCACTACATGATTTTAAAAATCAATAGGACAATAGTATATATTGCTGCATAACATGTATTTCTACATAATGCCAAGTTCACAAGAAGTCGCTTGAAATGATAAACCATAAATTCATAATGGCTTCCTTCAGACACAAGGGTAAGAGATGTGTCAAGGTAGAGGATTTGACTATATTTTTAATATTTTACCACTTAAGCCTGTTAGTAAGTACCTAGACTTTTTTCTTTACCATTTTTGTATATCTGAACATTTTTACATCAAAAACATTTCTTTTTATGGGTATTTAAAACTATTTAACTGACAAAATTATATGTATTGTGTATAACATGTTTTGAAATGTGTATACACTAGGGAATGACTAAATCTGATTAACATATGTATTGGTGTACATATCATTTTTTTGTGGTGAGAAGACTTAAAATTCATCACCTAGCAATTTTTAAGAATACAATACATTATTATTAACTATAGTCACCATGTTGTTAAATGGAATTACTGCTCTTATGTAACTGAAATCTTGTATTATTTGACCAACATCTTCCAAACCTTTGGCTCCATCCCAAACCCCTATCCTGTAACCACCATTCTCCTCTTTGTTTCTACAAGTCCAACTTCTTAAGATTCCATATATAAGTGAGGTCATGCATTATTTGTCTTTCAGTGCCCAGCTTATGCCACTTAATGACCTCCAGATTCATTTGTTTTCTCAAATGACAGGATTTTCCTGTTCTTTAGGGCAACATAGCATTATGTTATGTATATATAGACCACATTTTCTTTATTACATTGAATGGCACTTAAGTTGTTTCTGTATCTTGGTTGTTGTGAGTACATCTGCAAAGAAGATGGGAATACAGATGTCTCTGACATACTGATTTCAATTCCTTTGTATATATACCCAGTAGTAGTACTGCAGGATCATATGGGATTTCTGCTTAATTTTTTGAGGAAACTTCATACTGTTTTTCATGACTACAGTAATTTACATTCCCATCAAAATTGCACAAGGATTCTCTTTTTCCCCATATTCTTACCAACATTTTATCCTTTGTCTTTTTGGTAATAGCTATTCTAACAGGTGTGAAATGATAGCTCATTGTGGTTCTAATTTTCATTTCCCTAGTCATTAGTGATATTGAACATTTTTAATGTACCTGTTGTTCGTTTGTATGCCTTCCTTTGAAAAATGTCTATTTTTATCCTTTGCCCATTTTTAAATGGGGTTGTTTACTTGCTATTGAATTGTTTGAGTTTCTTATATATGTTGGATGTTAACTTTCAGATGAATAGTTTGCAGATTATTCTGTAGTTGTCTATGGGTTGTCTCTTTGTTGATTGTTTCCTTTGCTGTACAGAAGCTTTTATTTTGATACAATCTCATTTGTCTGTTTTTGTTTGTGCTTTTGGGTTATATCTAAAAAAATCATTGCCCAGACCAATGTCAGGAAGATTTCCCCTGTTTTCTTTTAGTAGTTTTATAGTCTCTGGCTTTACACTTAAGTCTTTAATCTATTTTAAGTTGGTTTTTAACATATAGCCCAATTTCATTCTTCTGCAGGCAAAAATTCAGTTTTCTCAACATTTATTAATGAGACTGTTATTTTCCCATTGTACATTCTTGGTGCATTTGTCAAGAATCACTTGGCCTTAAATGCATGAATTTCTGTGTTCTCTATTCTGTTTCATTCGTCTTTGTATTGGTTTTTATGCCAATACTATGCTGTTTTGATTACTATAGTTTTGTAGTATATTATAAAGTCATGTCATGTGATACCTCCAGCTTTGTTCTTTGTGCTCAAGATTGCTTTGGCTCTTTGGGGTCTTTTGTGGCCCCATATGAATTCTAGATTTGATTTTTTTTTACATCTGTGAGAAATGTCATTGAAATTTTGATAGCTGTTGCATTGAATGTGTAGATTACTTTGGGTATATGAATATTTTAACAACATTTTTCTAATCGATGGACACAGATTTTCTTTCCATTTATTTGTGTTCTTTAACATCTTTTATCAATATTTTATAGTTTTCAGTATGTAGGTCTTTTACCTCTTTGGTTAAATTTATTCCTAAGAATTTTATTATTTTTATAGCGATTTTAAATGTTTTTTCAGAGAGTTTATTTTTAGTGTATAGACATGCTACTGATTTTGTATGTTTATTTTCTACCCTGAAACTTTACTGAATTTATTTATTAGTTGTAACAGTTTTTTAGTGAAGTTTTCAGAGTTTTCTTTTTGTAAGATGATGTTGTTTGCAAACAGGAACTTAAATTGTTACTATTCAATTTGGATGTTCATTGGTATTCTTATAGAATGTTTTATTTTCATTGTTTTTTTTTTCAGATTATGATTTGTTTTACAGTTACTTATACATATTCCTCTACTTTCCCCCAATGAAAGATTCTATAATCTTTCATTGGGCAGAAAAAATGCAAGTTCCTCAGGGCCTAGAGTAAAGTTAGAAAAATAACCTAAAGTGTTTTATTTAAGAGTGGATATCTTTAATTTTGCTAGTTCTTTTTGTTCAATCAGTATAGCTATACTGCAATAGCTATAATCATCGTATAAATTATCTTAAAAGAACTGATAGTCATTTCCATGGCAAACCTGTGTAGATATTGGTCATCTTATTGGTTACTAAAGTCACCAGCAGCCTCTTTAGTTTCTGCAGATACAGTGAACCCTGAAAGCAACTTGAGAAGAAATGGCAGTTTATTATTGATATTCTCCTCCCGTCGCAAGCTCAAAAAATTTGAATTGTGTTAAAAACTACTCTATAATATGTTTTAATCATAAAAGGGCCTTGATTCAGCCTGTATCCTCTCTGCCAAATCATTTCTTAGAATTAATTGTAATCAAATAATGTTGCAATTCTTTTTTAAGAACTGTGTGATATAATGCAGTTATCATTATATGAATTTGGTGAGAAAATAAAAGAGCACAAGTCCATGGCTAAGTATATTCAAGAAACTTTGCCTTAAATAAAGATAAACTATTTATTTATTGATATTCAGAATTAAAAAAAAATCATTTTGATGCTATGAAAATGTAATCTCCACAATGGAAATCAGATCATTTAATGTTTTTTTTTTTGGCTTTTGTTATTTCCTATTTATTTTTAATTTTAGGCATACCCATTTAAAATCAAAATATTTTCCATAGAATTTAGCTTGAGAAACACTGATGTAACATGCTAAAAGGAAAGGGAGCTGTAGATAGTCACATATACTGTTTTCTCCTCATTCCTCCCTTGCTGTTTAAGTGTCAGTCAACCTTCCATCCCCAATCTGTTTAAATGGAACATTGTACAGTAACCTTTAAGTCACATAATCATATGACCTTTCCTGAGTCTTTATTCTCTTTGACTACTGTGTGGCTTTTTAAATTCTTAACCTTTAAAAAATTTATCTTTAATACCTTACATTTTCTTTAACTTCATTTTATTTGTTTCTTAAAAGCATGAAGATTATATGCCTGTTTTAATAAATCAAGCAATAGAGACACAGAAGTTCTGAAACATACTCTTTTCTGTACCTTTCATCATTATATCCCCCCAAATTGATCAGTGTTCATGAGTCAATAACTATCACTACTGAATTTTCTCTGTGCCCAAACAAAACTGTAGAAACATATCTATAGATACACAGATTATTTTTAATTTTAATATGTGTAAATATTGGATAAAAATAAGTATTGTATATTTAAACATACTTTTAAAATGTAAGCCAATATCATTTGCTCACAGGTCAATAGAGATAGTCATGGCCATCCAGTTTAAATGTTTTCATATAATATTTTATGTATATTATATACATTAAAAATTCCCATTTGTTATGAATTCTCACCACACGTGTTTGCTTTGTTTATTAAGCTGTTTCAAAGAGGAAAGTAGGAAGAAAAGAGCAGCCTGAGGTCAGATTACCCATTGCTCCACTCTTTCGGACAATTTTTATTTCATTCCCCCATATGGCCTGGATGAGTGTGACTTTGCTCTGGACTTTACCCTTTGCAGAGTCCTCCTCTGGCCCCACTTCAGCCATGCCTGCTTCTTTCTATGAGGTAAAACGTTTGCTGATCAAGGGGCTTGTCCCTTTATAGGCTACAGACTAGACTTTGCTCCAGGTATGAGGAATCCTGGAATTCCTCCAGGGTTTGTGTGCATCCCTTCCCTGGGCTGTCCTCCCAAAGGCAGCGATCTGGCCAAAAGATGGCTTTTTTTTTTTTTTCCAGATGAAGGGAAAGGTAGAGGAGGTGGGTTGATTTGAGATATGTCATTTGGGATGTTCCAACATATATTTGACAGGCCTTATTGGAGGGATCTGGGGTTGGGAATAAAGGGGTAGACTGCACAGTCTGGGAGCTTGGGAATAGGAACAAGTCAGTCTTTCCGTACCACCATATTCTAGTGTGACCTTTAGGTCCTCAGGAGATTATATTTTTCAAGATAGGAGAATACAATGTTTTAATAGTTTATGAATTCAATATATAACAGAAATATAATCTATCACGTAAATAATTGCAGGGGGAGTATGAGGGTCTCCACCTATACTTGTACCTCAAGCCCTGAAAATCTTAGGGCAGAACTGTTAATGTTTCCAAGAGTAGATGAATTACTCATCCTGATATTTGCATCCTTGTATAATCTCTTCCCCTTAAGTCTGGCCCGGCCCTTTAGTCATGGCACCATGCCAGTTGCTGGCCTAAGGCTTAAGAAGTTCTGGCAGCCTGCACTTTTGCACTCCAGAGAAGCCAACCACCATGCTCAAGACACTACACTGTGAGGAAACACAACCTAACCTTAGGGAGAGGCCACGTAGAGGTTTCTATGTCAGCTGCAGAGGTACGCTCTCTTCAAGAAGGAATTCACCATTCAGCAAGGAGTGCAGTCAACTGAAAGCCACTAGCTGAAGGTCCTTCAGGATCTACCTCAGTTTTCTAACTGAGGCAGCCATGCTTTTCTTAGCCCCCAACCAGTGGCTAAGCAGAGTGGGCTACTAGGTTCTGGTGATCCCTGCCCAACAGACAATTTTTACTCTAGAGCCACACATTGAGTTGATCAACATTTTGTCAGATCTGAATAGCCATCAAAAGTTATCTTTGTACAATTCAGTTTCCTACCCTCTTTCCTTTCATAGGTGCCAAACTTTTGTCGTGGTCTGAAGGGATTCTCCGTCCAATTCTGCTTCCCTTCTCTTTTATCTTTCATAGGCATTACACCCCCCCTTGAAAAACAGCTTGCAATCCTAATTTCATTTTAGCATTTTCTTCATGGAGGACCCAGCTGACACAGTAACTGAGGAACGAGCCAACAAGAACCTAGGACTCAAATAAGTGACACTAGTTCAGTGGTCCCAGCCAGTCTCCAGCTGTTCAAACCACCCCCACTAATGCCACACAGAGCAATGACAAGCTGTCTCTGCCAAACCCTGCCTGAACTGTTGAATCCTGAGAAATAACAAGCACAATTGTTTAAGGCTTATAAGTTTTCGGGGTAGTTTGTAGCAATAGATAACTTGAAACAGAAATTGTTATTTGGAGTGAGTGACATCATAATGAAATAATCATCTAAAACCTAAGGTATTGGGTTGATTTATAACTATTTAGATAGATAGTATGTGGGCCTCCATTTGTACTTTTTCCCTAGGCCATGCAAAAGTTATAAGTGACCCAGTCATTGGTTCTCATGAAACTTTATTTCTTTTCTTTTCCTTTGCCTTGAATATCCTTATCAACTTTCTCCTGTTTGTCTTTGTCAGTAATGTGAGTCTCTTTCAAAGATTAGCTTCTGTGCTTCTTGGTCAACATTGCCATTGGGAGGGACTATGAGGCAGGGGTGGCAGCTTTCTCTGATCACATCTTCCAAAGGTTTATCAGTTGTTACTGAGAGGGTGATGTAAAATATTAGATAAAAAATACTAAATTTTTTCCTAAAATATCCAAAGTCAGACTGTAAGATGTACATATAAAGTAATCAAAAGGTGGCAAATTTTCTTTTATGTTTATATTTTTTCTACCGACCAAAGGTTCATATCTACCTCTTTTACCTAGTTCAGCCCTAGACTAGTTCCTACTCATATGGAAACTTTCTTCATTAAGTTTATATATTTTCGTATATGAGTGTCCCATTATGACTTTTTCATTATTTGAGCCATACACTTACATGTATGCCCAGTTTTACTTTGAAAACATTTATTTTTATTTTACTGCATTTAAAAAACTGTTACAATTCTCTTATAGGAGGCTGGAGTCAGATCACATTCTTTGGAGGCATGTGAGGTAGGCTCTGTCATCACTTTCTCTCCCGAATGTGTGAGAGTTGCATAGCCCATTCTACAGCTCATGTGTTGGCATAAAAATTGAAATTTTTTCTAGAATGTTATCTATCTTTTGTGAAAAATATGTCCAAATATATTAGGAGTGTTTTAGTAGTATTTTACCAGAATTTCTGGTAAAATTTACCAGCCTCTGAAAGACTATTAAGTCTTTACACTTTATTATTCAAGTATAGAGACAGAATTTATTGTTATCTATGGTATGTAATTCCAAACACAAGTTATTATCAGCATGATGACTTTTTCATTCAGAGGAACACTGGAATTTTCCCACCAACAGCAATAGAAATTAATGGACCATAAACAAACATTTTGAACCAATTATAATCCTATAGTGAAATATGTGTGAGCATGTGTATAAACAGATAGGCAGAGATAGATAGTTATTCCCCTGGTCTTGTAATGGAAAATAGGTATCTAATTTTCCCACTCCTTTGAATTAATATGTTGATTTTTTTAAAAAAACACAAAAGATATCTAATAGTGATAACAGATTAAGGCTTTACCACTAAGAAACTTTTTTATAAAACTCAAAATATATTGAATTCCCACTAAGTGTTGACATTGCTGATATTGCTTATTAATTTTGAATTCTTACAACATGCTAGTATTTTGCATTACCTTCTTTTTTTTTTCTTTGCAATTCAGAGGATAGAAGCTTAAGCTTACAGACATTGAGTGGCACGCTCATCAACACCCAGTTTGTAATCATCAGCACCAGGATTCTATTCTGGTCTCTTTCATTCTGAATTTCATGTTTCTTTTTATTTATTTTAGCCTTGAAATTTTAAATGAAATTAATATATCTATTTAGTCATTTAGCATCATGAGGAAATGAAAAACATTCCCTAGTACATATTGATGTATAATATCCATTATGTATTATATATGATTAATATGCAGGGGTGGACCAACATCTGTATATGATATAACAATGAAATAAATAGATTCATAGGAACAGTTTTCTTATTAGAGGAGATATTATTGGAAAGTATGAGAAAAAAATAGCACTAAATAATGGGGGCTTATGAAGGAGGGAAATTGTACAAAGAGGCAGCAATAGGAGTGGCAAATTGTGGGGAAGCTAAAACTGCATCCGCTTCTTATTGACTAGAGCCATTTTATAGGGTTTACTGCCACAGTTTTGTTTCTTATACCTACCCAGTAGATTTTTCTATAGTAGCACTATGTTGTAACAAAAGTACATAATGCAATATTAAGGTTATATTTATAATGGCCATAAAGCATCTTTAATGTATGTACCCAACATTCCTCCTCCTCCAAATATTCTATAGGATACAATAAATTAGGGGGAAAAAAGTGTCAATGAGTGCTGTAGTCTAGGCAAAGATAGAATCACCATCCTGAAGAAGAAAATTCATTGACCCCAAATTTAACATAGGTAAAATGCACAAATATGTAGGAAGCAGAAGAAACCCCAGATGAACCCTAAGACCGTGCTTGAAAACTTTAGCATTCACCAAAATTACTTGGAGGGATTGTTAGAACAGATCACTAGGCCTCACCTCCAGGGATACTGATTCAATAGTTTTTAAGTAGGACCCATTGATTTCCCTTTTATTGAAAGGTATCAGGTAATGCTGATACTGAAGTTGATTCTGCTGGTCTTGCGGCCAGTCTTTGAGAACTATATTCAACATGGGGAAGTAAGAGCTGGGAGTCATGCCAAGCTGTGGGAACACCTGAAGAAAATATTCAGGTAGCATTCTTTTGGCAGAAAATATAATGTGTGATGTCAAATATGTATCTATCCACTGTGGAACTTGTTCCTAGCTTATACTGAGCCTAGATGTTAAACTGGGTACACTGCTGTAATTAGCTTGTAAGGAGAGTATTGCTAGAGGGCATCGTTGAACCAAAGAGGAATCTATTGTATTGGCTTCGGGAAAAGTACCAAGTTTAGTTGCTAGAAAGGGAATGTCTGAGGTTTCTAAATTGAAAGGAAGATGTATAATTTATTGAAATCTTATGGAGAGAGGGAGAGAGACTAAATTAGGAATTCATGGGATCGCTAATTGAGGTGAGCAAAGGACATAGTTGGAGTTTAATCAAAAGTAGCAAAGGTTTCCATATATTTTTGACTCCTAGTTGCCCTAATAATGGGGCTTGCTCTCCGAAGTAATGAAATTATTATGACACATGCAAATGAATAATATAGTAACTAGGATTAGGTTTGGGGGATTTCTATGAAGGCTTTTTTGAAGGGATTTATGATGTATAAATGATGACATTTTAGTTACATATAAGACAGTAAAGTTCAACATACACATTTGAGAGAGTCTCTGGATACTACTAACTTATAGCTTCTTGAGGTAACTGTTGAAATCAGTGGAGATAATAAATCATGTAGTTGCATATATACATTGTTAAACTTACTGGCATCATGTCTAAATGGAAAAACAGGAATCTGGGATGGGACAATATAAGTATGCATTACTGTGGAGATCTGGAACTGGGACAATTACAGCAGCTGCTACTTCTCTCTCTCTTTTTTTTTTTTTGTAACTATAGAATTTTGGCCCCAGAAAGTAATATAAGGAGATAAGAAGTCGATGGCAATTAAACCAGAAAAAGAATAGAGCTCTAGCACATTTTAAAAATATTTCTGTCAAATACAGAAAACAAACACTTGTTACAGAAATAAAACTCTATGCCATTATCACATTTGTATCTGATTCCTTCCCTTATCTGTTGAAGTCTATAGATCTTTAAATTAGCCATGTGAAAAAAAACAATATAAAATTCCAAGTTTTTCATGTTGAAACATCTGGGGATGTTGCTTTAAATAGAGGTCTACAGAATCTCTCACATAGTTCTAGAAATCCTGCCAGTACTGGGCAATCAATTACTATCCTCTGTAAAAAGAACTAACCAAAAAACTAATTAAAGCCTACAATATTTTTATTTATACATATACTTAAAAACTAGAGTTTTGTATAACACTTAATTGCAGACCACACTGGTGAAATATCTAAGAAACATGAGATAAAATATAATGACTAAATATACAGCATGTTACTGCGTATATTAAAGCAACAACCACAAAACCTTTACATGTATGTTAGGACTCAGAAGATAGTCCTTCTGTATTTCTTTTTTTTTTTTTAAATGAAGTCTTCAATAGTCTACAAAACCCACAAAGTAATAAAATTAGAAAATAATAAAGGTAGTATACAGTACATTAGATAATATAGAATTAGTCAATTAAAAGCCAACATTAAGATTCATCCAGCTCTCAAGGAAAAAAGCAGAGATGAGAAGTCAAATAAGAGAGGATCCAATATCCAATATTTTCAGGAGATAACAGAGCCTGTAGTATATGATTATCTTTTGTGAAGATTAACCAGTTCTAGATTGTATGAATCAAACATGATTATGATACCAAAATAAGAGAAAGATACTGGAGGAAAAGGAAATTTATAAACAATTTTACATACGAAATTTGAAGCACATGTGTTTGTAAATAAATGAACATTTAATTGTTTATATTAACGAGTGATAATACATAAATAAGCAGGATTAATCCTAAGAATGAAAAAGTTGTTTAATATTAGTAAATCTGTAAATAAAGTCTCACATTTTTAATAGTATCCCTAATAAAGTGAAGAAAATAACAAATATATACAAGATCATAAACCCCACAATATCTGAAACAAGTCTAGGAGTTCTTGGTAATGCAGTAAGACAATAAAGAAGTATAATAGTTTTAACTGTTCTAAAGAATAATATAAAACTATCATTATTTGCAAATAATACACTGAATCAAATCTCTCAGAAATAAAGTTCAGTAGGATGCTTAATTATAAAAGATTTATGGGAAAGTTTTTATTGTTTGTATATGGTAGGATATAAAATTCAACAGAAAATTCTTCCATTTAAGAATTTACTATTAAATTAATATACCTTGAAATAATTTTATAAATAAATATGTAGGATTCAAATGATTTTTTTTAAAGTGCAAAAACTCATATAGTCAGAAAATAGGTCTTGATGATTAAATGTTATATGATACTGTAATCTTTTCTTCCAATAAATATATATGTTTAGCATAATGACAAAGTTTCCATTATTTTTTGGAGGAGCTGTTCTGCAAAGTTATTTTAAAGTTCATTTGGAAGGAGAAAGCAGAAAATACCAACCAATGGTAATGGTAAATAGAGGAAGTGGGAATATTACGGCCTGAATTTTTGTGCCCTCCTCCCCAATTCATATGTTGAAGCTTTAATCCCCAGTGAGATGGTATTTGGAAAAGGAATCTTTGGGAAGTAACTAAGGTTAGATTAAATCACAAAGGTAAAGCCCTCATGATGGGAGTAGTGCCCACATAGGAAGAAATATCCGAGCACTCTCTCGGTCCTCATGCCCACACAACAAGGAAAAGCACACAAAAATAGACATATTGGTTAGTGGAAATGATAAAGGAAATCTTGGCAAATGGATACTACAGAGTCATTAAAAGCTCCCCCATGGAAAATGACATCAGCAACATGGAATAGGAGGCTACTGACTCTCCCTCTACCAAATAAAAATCTACACACAGATCAATTACTTCCGAGAGAAAGAAGCTGAGAAAATCTTACACATTGGATTGTTTTGTTGTTTTTTTAATCTCTGATGGACTGGAAAATGTTCTTTGTTGAAGATGTTGAGCCAGACCAAGAAATATCTAGGCCCCTCAGAAACATGGAAAGCAGAACAAGAGGGAGGAGAGAGCAGAGGTCAGAGCCTAGGCAGGGTACTGCACAATGCCATTGCCCTGGGCATCTGGGAATGAGTGCCAAACAGGTGACCTTGCCAGAAAGGCCACGGTTCGAGTGACAGAGATCCTTGCTACATCTGGTTCCCAGCTTCTTCTCCAACCCCTGTGTTAGGGTGTGGCTACATTTTTCAATAATAGCAAAGGGTGAGAGGAGTGAGAACCATCTTTGACATTGGTCTGCACCCCTCCTGAAGGTGGACAAGCTCCTGGGAGGCTTTTGTCTGTGGGTGTGGTGTGGTCTGAGGAAAACATTCATAATGAATAGGTTGCTAAAGCTGAGGCACACTCAGGCACAGATCTTACCTCAGCACCATTCCAGTTAGGAAGGAATTCCAAACACCCAGCTTCCCTCTGAAGGGACAAAGGTTTGGGCCACATATATAGCACTCTAGCCATAAATTTCCTTGCAATTTGGCTCTTAATCCACCTACCTTGGAAGCAGAATGGATTAAGCATACATGAATCTTCCTAGAACACAAAACAATGTTGCAGTTTTACATAGGGTGATCACACTTCCAGGGACTTCTCTCAAGATTGAGGCAGAAAAGGGACTAAAACTCAAAGCTTCCAGTATTACCCTAGGGGTTTTTTTTCCCCCACAAACTCTTTCAACTGCTGCTGCTTATAGACAAGCTTCTAACAAGTCTGCATTAGAGAGTTAACTGGGCTGACAAGCTATAGACCTGCAGGATTCTGAACAGGAGCTGTGCATATCCTAAACCTTTTCCCCTAGCTTATGCCATGGGTAAATCCAGGTCTACTGATTGCTCCTGGAAGGCATTGATATATGCATCAGTGCCCCAACTTTAATAGGTCCCACAACATATCCTAAACCTTCTAGCCTAGGAAATGGGAGATACTAGGCACGTGTGATTCTCCCTCGATTACAGAATAAAGAGATGATTTTTAATAAGCACACAAGCACTTCCGGGGCCTAAACCTCCTATAATCAGTAAGTAGATGAAGCTAAAATGCACATTTCCCAGTTTTTTCCTGCAAAGGGCTTGCATGCCCAGTTTTCCAGCTGCTGGTTGAGGATTGAGCTTCTGTCTAGCCTGCATTTGGGAATCGATGGTATAGGCAACAATAGACCTTTGGAAGACTGAGAGTTTGGGTACTTCTTGAACTTTTTTCCCTGGCTTGTGCCAGTGATAAAGCCATGTCCATGGATTCTCCCTGGAAGCAAATAGATTGTGTTTAGAACAGCTTGCACCTAAGGAATTGCCTCCTTACCCACCTAGATTCAGCAGTTGATGGGGCTCTGCATGCCTGAGTTTCCCTGGATCACAAAATACAAAGAGGTGGACACATTCAAAGGACCCACTTACTGAAAATATTCTGCCAGAAACAAAGGGTATAGTAGGAAGGAGAATTGAGGCATTATTTACAGATCCTCTTCCAAGCTTAGTGTAGAGAAGGTGAAAGATTATCTTCTGTTGTCAGCTTCACCCTGAGGATAGAAGAATCTAAAACATCTAACACCCCAACTTTTCCATCTAGATACACTGGCTTATAGCTTACCCATTCTGAGGTACTGACAAGACTTGGCACAGGCACAGTCTCATCTCCAGGTGGCCACTAAAAACAGAGTCAGTGGTTTGGACAAACAGAGAAATTTGAGAGGCACTTGACTATCTCTGGCTAGACGGATTGGTGAGGTAGTTCTTTTACAAAAGGCCAGTCTGAAAGGACTGAGGAATGCTATTGTCTTATCTAATAAACAGAAACCAACACAGAGAGTGAATAAAAATAAAGAAGCAAGGAAATATATTCCAAATAAAACAACAAGAGAAATCTTTACATGCAAAATAATGAAATGAAGATACATGATTTATCCAACAGAGAACTGAAAAGAATTATCATAAAGATGCTCACTGAGGTTAGGGGACCAAAATATGAACAAACTTAGAATTTCAACAGAGACAAACAATAAAAAGTACGAAACAGAAATCACAGTGCTGAAGAATATAATAACCCAAAATCGAAAAATCTAATTCAGAATACATTAAGCAAAAGAAAAGATCAGTGAACTCAAAGATACGTCACTGGGAATCATCCACTTAAAGGAACAAAAAAGACAGCTTAAGAAAATTGTGGGAAACCATCAAGTGAAACCATCTATGCATTATTAGAATTCCAGGAGAAGACATCAAAAAGGACCAAAAAATATATTCAAATAAATAATGGTACAACACTTACCAAGACTGAGAAGGAAAATAGAAGTCCACATAAAAGAAGCCCAAAAGATATTAAATAGGATGAATATAAAGATACTCGCTCTGAGACACAGTATATTAAATTATCAACATTAAAGGAGAAAATTTAGAAAACAGCAAAGGAACAACTTGTTATATACAAGGAAACTTCCATCAGACTAACAATGGATTTTTCAGCAAAAACATTGCAAGTCATAAAGAAGTGGTTTGATATATTCAAAATATTGAAAAACAAACCTTGCCTGTCAAGATTAATATGCCAGGCAATTCCATCTTTCAGAGATGAAGAGGTGATAAAGACTTTCTCAGACAAATAAAAGCTAAGGGAGTTTATTTCCACTAGAACTTCTTGACAAAAAGTGTAAATTTTTTCAAACTGAAGGAAAAGGATGCAAATTTGTAAAAGAAAACATGTGAATGTATAAAACTCACTAATATAAGTAAATACATTGTTAAATTTAAAACTTTCTAATACTATAATGGCAATGTGTAAGTTAACCATATCTCTAGGATGAAAGCTAAAAGGAAAACCTATTAGAAAAATCTCTAGCTATATATCTTGTTGAGGGATGCAAATCATAAAAGAATGTAAATTGTGACATCAAAAACATAAAATGCTGGGGGTTATGGGTAGAAAATGTGTAGTTTGTATATGCAAAATTAGATTTTTATTAGCTTAAAATAGCCTGTTACAAGTATGAAGTGTTTTATGTAAGCCTCAGGCTAACCACAAAGCAAAAGCTATAGTAGATACTAAAGATAAAAAAAATGTGTCAGAGCATTTCATTAGAGAGAACCAATAAGCCACAAAGAAACCAAGAGAGGAAGAAAGGAGCAAAAGATGTATAAAACAAGTAGAAAACAACTTAAAAAGATCATTAGTAAATCATTACCTGTATCAATAATTAAATGTTAATGGATTAAGATTTGCAATATAAAAATATAGAGTGGGTTAATAAATAAAAAATCAAGACTCAACAATGTTCTGCCTTTAAGAGAGCCACTTCACCTTTAATGAAAAATAAACTAAAGGGATGAAAAAATATATCCTATGCAATGGAAAAGAGAGCACAGGTAGCTAAACTTATATTAGACAACATAAGCTTTAGGTAAAAAACTGTCACAAGAGACAAAGACATTATATAATAATAAAGTGAATTATACTAATAAAGTCATCAACAAGATATAACAATTGTAAATACATATGTACCCAACATCAGAGCACATAAATATATAAAGAAGTTATTAAAATATATGAAGGGAGAGATAGATTCTAATAAATTAATTGTAGGGTATCAACATCCTACTTTAGGCAATGGCAGATCATCCTAACAGAAAATCAATACAGAAACATTGAAGCTAAACTACACTTTATACCAGACTGACCTACCAACACATAAAGGACGTTGCACCCAACAGCAAAATAACACACATTCTTCTCATGTGCACATGGGTGATTCTTCAGAAAAGATCATATGTTAAGCCTCAAAACAAGTCTCAACGAATTTCTCTGTTAATTATCTTTTTTGACCAAAATGGAATAACACTAGAAATCAGTAATAGGAGGAATCATGAAAAGTTCACAAATATATGGAAATGAAACATACTTTTGAACAACTATTGAGTCAAAGAAGAAAGTAATAGGGAAAATTACTTTCTTGAAAAATATCTTGAAACAAACATACATGGAAACACCACATATCACCTTAGGCAATGTGGCAAAAACGGTGTTAAAAGAGAATTTTATAGTGACAGTCATGAGCATCAAAAAAGAAGAATGATCTCAAATGAGCGATCTAACATTATACCTCAGAACTAGGAAGAATGAACTAAGCAAAAAATTAGCAGAAGGAAGAAAATAGCAAAGATCAGAGCAGAAATAAATGAAACAGGGATTAGAAAAACAATGTAAAAGATTAATTGAACTAAGAGTTGGTTTCTTAGAAAGATAAGCAAAATTAATAGACTGTTATCTAGACTAAGAAAAGAAAGAGAAGGCCTAAATAAATCAAAATTGAAAGAAGAGATATAATGGCTGATACTGCAGAAATACAAAGGATAGTCAGAGACTACTATGAACATTATATGCCAACAAATTGGATAACCTAGGATAAATGGATACTTTTCTAGAAACATATAACCTTTTAAAACACTGAATCATGAAGAAACTGAAAATCTGCACAGACTAATAATAATGACTAAGAAGATCGAATTAGTAATAAAAATCCCCTATTAAAGAAAATCCGAGGAATGTGTGTCTTCATTCTGCTAAATATTTAAGAAAGAACTAATATCAATCCTCTTAAAACTAATCCACAGTACTTAGGAGGAAACATTTTCAAACTAACTTTATAAGGCTAACATTATTCTGATACCAAAACTAGACACGGACACTAAAAGTAAAAATTACAGGCCAGTATCTCTGATGAATATATAGATGTAAAAATCCTCAACAAAATATTAGCCATTTATATCCCACAACACTTTAAAAGGATTATTTACCATGATCACGTGGGACTTGACCCTGAGATGTAATTGTATTTCAACAGATGCAAATAAAAATTGTGATTTACTTCACTAATAAAATGAAGGACAAAACCCATGTGATAATCTGAATGTATGTAGAAAGAGCATTTTAAGAAAATCACTATTGTTTCAAGAGAAAAATCTTTCTATAAGTTAGGTATAGAAGGAATGTTTGTAAACTCAATAAAGGCTAAATATGACAAGACCACAGCTAAAATCATGATTAGTAGTAAAAAGTTGAAAGCTTTTTCTCTGAGATCACGAACAAGACAAGAATTTCCACTCTTATCACTTCTATTCAACATAATAGTGGAAGTGCTAACCAGAGTAATTAGGCAAAAAATAATAATAACGTATCCAAATATAAAAGGAGGAAGTCAAATTGTTTCTATTTACTGATGACATGGTCTTATATTTAAAAAAAAAAAAAAGCAACTGTAAAGACTCCACCCAAAAAAAAACTTATAAATGAATTCAGTAAAGTTGTAGGATACAGAATCAACCTGCAAAAATAAGTAGCATTCCTATATGCTAACGATAAACTATCTCAAAATGACTAAAATAATCCCATTTACTTGGTGAAAAAATATACACAGATGTATATTTAACCAAAAGTGAAAGATTTGTACACTGACAACTATAAAAGTTATTAAGGGAAAACAAGGAAGATGCAAATAAATGGAAAGGTATCCTATGTCCATAGATTAAAAAAAGAATATTGGGCTGGGCACAGAGGCTCACGCCTGTAATCCCAGCACTTTGGGAGGTGAGGCAGGAGGATCACGAGGTCAAGAGATCGAGATCATCCTGGCCAACATAGTGAAACCCCATCTCTACTAAAAAATACGAAAAAAATTAGCTGGGCGTGGTAACGTGTGCCTGTAGTCCCAGCTACTCGGGAGGCTGAGGCAGGATAATTGCTTGAACCTGGGAGGCGGAGGTTGCAGTGAGCCGAGATAGCTCCACTACACTCCAGCCTGGCACCTAGTGACAGAGTGAAACTCTGTCTCAAAAAAAAAAAAAAAAATTGTTAAAATGTTTGGAGTACTCAAAGCAATCTACAGATTCAATGCAATACCAAACAAAATTTAAATGCCATTCTTCACAGAAATAGTAAAACTATTCCTGAAATTCATGTGGAACCACAAAAGACCCAAAATAGCCAAAACAAAATAGCCTTTTTGTCCTGAGCAAAAAGGACAAAGCTGGAGACATCTACTGCCTAACTAAAATATTATGGTAATAAAAACAGCATAGTACTGGCTTGTAAACAGGCTCAGAGACCAATGGAACAGAACAAAGAGCCGAGAAATAAATCCACACATTTAAATTGAGTTGATTTTTGACAAGGTTGCCAAGAACACACAGTGGGGAAAAGGATAGTCTCCTCAATAAATGGTATTTGGAAAACTGTGTATCAATATGCAGAAAAATGAAATTGGACCCTTAGCTCATACCATACACAAAAATAAATTCAAAATTGATTATAGGCTTAACCGTAAGACATTAAACTGTAAAACTAATAAAAGAAAATATAGGAGAAATGCTCCATTCCCTTGGTTTGGGCAATGATTTATTTGAATATGACTCCCGAAGCCAGGCACCAAAAGCAGAAATAGGCAAGTGAGATTATATCCAACTAAAAAGCTTCTGCACAGCAAAGGAAATAATTAACAGAGCAAAGAGATGACTATGAGATGGGCAAATATTTGCAAATTATAATCTGATAAGGGACTTAATATACAAAAATAAATATAAAGGACTCAATAACAAGACTACATGTAACCTGATTTAAAAAATGGGCAAAGGAACAGAATAGACATTTCTCAGACCTCCAAATGACCAATTGTTACATAAAACAATTCTCAACATCTCTAATCAGGAAAATGAAAAAGCCACAATGGAATATCACCTCATATCTGTTTAAATATTATCAAAAATATGAAAGATAACGTGTTGGCAAGGATCTGGGGAAAAGGGAATTTTTGTGCACTGTTTTGGGGAATGTAAATTAGTGCAGCCATTATAAAAAGACAGTATGGAGGTTCCTCAATCCAAGGACTAGGTTTATATACAGAATTAAAGTGAAATCATTATGTTGAAAATATTTCTGTACTCCCATATTTATTGTGGAATTATTCGCAATAGCCAAGATATTAAATTAACCTAAGTTTCTATCAACAGATGAATGGACAAAGAACACAGGGTATATATACCCAATGGAACACTATTCAGCCTTAAGAAAGAAAGAAGTTCTATCATTTGGGACAACCCGAATAATGCTGAAGGACATTATGCTAAGTGAAATAAGCCATTCGCAGAAAGACAAATACTACATGATCTCACTTTTATGTGGTACTCCAAAATATTTTACTCATAGACGAGTGGTTAATAGAGGCTGGAGCATGGCAGGAGAGAAGTGGAGATGTTTGTTGAAGGGTACAAAGCTTCAGTTAGACAGCAGGAATAAGTTGTAGTGATCTATTTAACAATGTGACGAGTGGTTAATAATGTGTTGCATATTTCGAAATTGCTATAAAAGTAGATTTTAAATGTCCTTACTGTATCATTTCTCAGCCTTTTGGGTAAGAACAAGTGTAAATGTCCTTAATGCAAAGAAATAAGTATATGAGGTGATGGATATATTAATTAGCCAGATGTAATCATTTCACAATGTATTTCATTATCATAACCTCATATTTTACTCTATACATATATATGATGTGTCAGTTAAAAGTATGACCAACAGTTCAAAAAATTTCTCCAAAATTTCAAGATATGAAATGTCCATAAATATAAAGAGAATGGAAATGAAATTTGAAATAGGACCCGTTACATGCATCAGCTTTACTTAGTGTTCTGTGTGTTGTGATGTTCATTCAGGATATATCTTGGAAGAATTTTTACTAATGAAACATTAATTTCAAAATTAACATTTAGTTCGCTAAACTAAAACTAATGTACTAACGTTTTAGCTTAGCAAAAACTGAACTAGTTTGCTTCTTTTTAGTTCGATCCATCAATGAAATTTCTTCTTAAAGGCCATTTAAGCACTTGCTATGATGTATATGGGGTTACAGATCAGACCTAAGGCTGGTGGAAAGTCTAGTAATATCTACCTGAGATGAATAAAATAGCATAGGAGTTACATGCAAGTCATGTAATTTCACATTTTATAACTGCATTCTGATATATGGCTAAATGAGCTCATCTGTAAGGCACTTGCTCACTGTAAAATTTTGTGATTGTCTTGTATTCTTTTTTCTGGCTTTATTTCTTATGAGTCCTCCCTGCTTTCTCTGAGGCACTGCAAACAAAAAGGATACAGAGTAGAAGTGGTGCCACATTCTTCCCTTATACCTGGTAGCCACCAAATGATTTAGCTAGTGAGATCATTTCCTCACTTGAGTTTGTGATCAGCTGTTTGGCCTCTGGTTTTTCACAACTATCTGGGTTGTAATTCCTGTTTTGTTTACTTTGTTGAGAAGCTATAGGTTCATAAAACTGCTTTCATAACAAACTTTGGAATTGAGCCCAAGATTGGGAAAGCCACCATGCTTGAGATGTTCAGGGAGTTGTGGACTGTAATTTCATGGTCAACTAATTATGTGTAGCGTTCAGTGTAAACATTTTAAACTTGATATTTTAAGTGGATCCCTGAAAGAACTTTATTCAAAGATCAAAAAAAAGCAAAATATTCTTTTAAGGTTTTTAAAAACAAAGAGAATATTGCCAGTTTTACAACTGCATGCTTTGCTCATTTCATACAAATTGTATATTGCTTTGGAGCTTGTAAATATGTTTTGACACATTTTCTGTGGATTATTGAATATATCATACTGTCAGAAAAGGAAAGAAAATGAATGGCCCTCTTTTTTTAAATTTTCCTTTGATTTGAGGTTCTGCTGAAGTTCAAGTGATTTCAATGTGCAGCCAAGGTGGAGAAACATGATAAAAGAGATATGTCTTAAGTTTTCCCTCTAAGCCTCATTGCACCCTTGAAAATTTAGTTATGTTGCCAATAAAATTCCAAATTGCTTGGAATCTCAAGTTAACAATAATTTTCTGTCTTCCTCTTTTAGGACTAAGTTAATAAGAAAATAAGCACATATTTGGCATCTCGTGTGTGTGTGTGTGTGTGTGTGTGTGTGTGAGAGAGAGAGAGAGAGAGAGAGAGAAAGAATATATCAACTTTTCAGGTAATGTCCTAAGATAGTGCTTATTGGTGCCATATCTATGTACCTATTGCATCTATGATGTTATCTGATGTTTATTTTTATGATACTGAGATTGCTCAAATACTTTCAAACAACAATAATACCAAAAACAAACATTTATTTATAGTTAACATATACTTCTTGAGTATGGGGATGTACTATATTTAAAGAATGTTGTTTGAAATGATTGAAACAAAACAAGTATGGAAAATTTACAAATTCAGAGCTCTCCTTTCTCTGAGTTTTTTTTTTAGACAAAATTATGTTTAGCTTATGCTTTCCATGAGGGGACAGATATTAGTGCATTACACTATTGTAGAAGAAGAATTAAAAAAAATTAATTATCTTATTTAAATAACCCAAACTATTTGTCAGATTTTATAAATAATTGATAAAAAATAATGCTATAAGTATCCTACATAGTATTAAAAATTAATATATTGTGTGAAGTGATATTAGATTAAGTGCTATCTGTACATCACTGTGGTTTATTATAAACCTTTCCTGTGTGCCTTTATTTCATAGCTTTACAAGAAAATAAATTTAATAAGAAATGCCCTGGAGATGTATCAAGATCTGGTTGATTCCTAGGTGACCTGGTCACTTGAATTTACATGAAACTATTGCTGTTTTCTCAGAATATGATTTGACATAAGATTTACAGCAAATGCTTTTTAAGGATTAAATGATAATGTTAATACTAGCTATATTTTATAGACACTGTCAATTGAATGGGAACAAATCCCCATAGACAGGTGACTCAATCTTTGTATGAAGACAAAGCAAATGTTACTTTCTAATTAGAAAATTTCTTCCTACTTCATTTTACATTTTTCAGTAGAGGAAAAAATCCTGTCAATAAAATACAAACCCAAAACTTTCAGATGGCTTCAATCTTTTTCACTTACTAAATGAAAAATAAATATTTTTCAATTGTCATAGTCAATCTTTCTACTTAGTCAAACTAGTCAGATCTTTTCTACTTAAAAAAAAATGGGTACATGAAGTTAAAGATGGAAAGGAGTGTGTTGGAGGGTGAGACGTAGGTGAGCCTCCTATCACCAAAAACATTGTAGTTTATTCAGAATCACATACAGGATAACCTATGTGAAGATAAGTTCTCTAAGAATACTAATTTTACTTTGTAACAAAATTGGTGATTCAGTTTGTTTGCCAGGGAAATACTACCTCTAGTTAATGTTGAAAAAATCCAGTTTTTTAAATTGAATTTGTATATGGCCAGTTTCAAATGTATTATTCAGCAACATTTAGCTTATTATTCAGTAACCTAAACATTCATTCTGTAACTTTTTCTCCTCTTTGCTTATTTTCCTTTCACATCTTGTTCCTTCCACATTCGCTTGTTGGTGCTACCTTCTGCCTGCCTGCCCTTTAAATGTAATAAAATGTCCTTTTATCTAAAATGATTTGGGTCTGTCAAAATAGACTTCCTCAGAAAGGATTTTCTTTTTCAGGTGTACCAAATTTATATCTTTCTCCTCTCTCCTGACATGCTTAAATTATGATCATAAATTTTATCTTATTTATTTTTGCAAGAATGAATGATTCATAGAAGAATCCCCAGTGGGAATAGGCTGTGTTTGGATGGTGTGGTTTATGCTTGCTTTTTCTTTATTTTACATGCAGTGAATAGGCCTTTCAGTTATAGCTGTACTTTTGAAATTAAGATCAGCCATAGTGTTTACTGGTTCTTAAAACATTACTATTCTCTATAGTCCACCATACAACTTAGAATTGATGAATGATGTGTAAAAGGTTTGGGTCATTTTTAAAAATCCTGTGTTTATTGATAATGTTTAATCTTTTAAAGATTAAGATTCCTTTTTATTGGTGGATGTAGAATGGCAGTTGTACTACCTTGCCTGAAGGAAATATAAAAGGAGGTCCAATGTTAATTTTCTTGTCATCTTGTAATTATGTCCAGATATACACACTTCATAATGGGTACCACCAGACACATTAAAAGGCATTAATAAGGAGCATCAGACCCCATTATGGGACTTTAACCATTATTTTCTACCCTTTTCCTAACGAACTAAAAGAATTTGAGGGTCAGATGTCAATAGAAATGCATTATTCCTGTTAAGATCGATTCCCTTCCCTTCCCTTCCCTTCCCTCCCCTCCCCTCCCCTCCCCTCCCCTCCCCTCCCCTCCCTTCCCCTCCCTTCCCCTCCCTTCCCCTCCCTTCCCCTCCCTTCCCTTCCCTTCCCTTCCCCTCCCTTCCCCTCCCTTCCCCTCCCCTCCCCTCCCCTCCCCTCCCCTCCCCTCCCTTCCCCTTCCCCTTCCCCTTCCCCTTCCCCTTCCCCTTCCCCTTCCCCTTCCCCTTCCCCTTCCCCTTCCCCTTCCCCTCCCCTCCCCTCCCCTCCCCTCCCCTCCCCTCCCCTCCCTTCCCCTCCCTTCCCCTCCCTTCCCTTCCCTTCCCTTCCCTTCCCTTCCCTTCCCTTCCCCTCCCTTCCCCTCCCTTCCCCTCCCTTCCCCTCCCTTCCCCTCCCTTCCCCTCCCTTCCCCTCCCTTCCCCCTTGGAGACTGGGTGGAAGATTGTACCTTCCCATAAATACAAGGAGTCCAAAAGAAATGTGATAGCTAACTTTTATTGGGTGATTACTCTGTTCTAGGGAATAGCCTAAGCACATCATCACACTTATTAACTCAGTCTCTTCTTACAACAACCTTCTGAGATAGGAGTTACTATTATCCCTGATTTAATACTCACAAATTGAGGCACAGAAAAATATCTTGCACAAAGTTGCACATAGCTCTTACATGTCAGAATCTGGTTTGAACTTTATATATTCTGTATCCAGATGCTTCAGTCATGAAAAGTTGTATTGCCTTTAACTGATAGAGATTTGAATTATTGCAAGAAAAGAAGATTAGGGCACTGTTTCTTGATTGGACATCTGCTTACATATCTGACTTGAGGATCTGTGCTCTGTACATATTTAAGAAGGAAAAATTGAATTAGAAAGCAATGAATAAAATGTATATTCTGCAGTTGTTGGGTAGCATATTCTGTAATATCTGTTAAGTCCATTTGTTCTATGGTAGAGTTTAAGTTCATTGTTTCCTTGTTGACTTTCTGTCTTGAAGACCTGTCTAGAGCTGTCAGTGGAGTATTGAAGTCCCCCAGTATTATTGTTTTGCTGTCTATCTCATTTCTTGTAGATTTGGGATCTCCAGTGTTAGGTGCATATAAAATTAGGATTGTGATATTTTCCTATTGGAGTAATTCTTTATCATTTTATAATATCCCTCTTTATTAACTGTTGTTGCTTTAAAGATTCTTTTGTCTGATATTACAATAGTTACTCCTGTTCACTTGTGGTGTCCATTTGCATGGAATATCTTTTCCCACCCCTTTACCTTAAGTTTATGTGAGTTCTTATGTGTCAGGTGAGTCTCTTGATGACAGCAGATACATGGTTTGTGAATTCTTAACCATTCTGTTACTCTGTGTCAAGTAGAGCATTTAGGCCATTTACATTCCATGTTAGTATTGAGATGTGAGGTACTAGTCAATTCATCATGCTATTTGTTGAATACTTTGTTTTTTTTCCATTGTGTTATAGTTTCATAGGACTTGTGAGATATATGCTTTAAGAATATTTTATTTTGGTATATTGTGAGGACTTGTTTACCTTCTATTCATCAACACGTGAAACATTCTCCAAGACAAACCATACGATAGGCCACAAAACAAGTGTCAACAAATTTAAGAAAATCAAAATTATAGCAAATACTCTCTCAGACCACAGTAAAATAAAATCTGAAATCAACTCCAAAAGGAACCCTCAAAACTATGCAAATATATGGAAATTTAATAACCTCCTGAATGATCATTGGGTCAACAATGAAATCAAGATGGAAATTTAAAAACTCTTTGAACTGAATGGTAATAGCAACACAACCTATCAAAACCTCTAAGAAACAGCAAAGGTGGTGCTAAGAGGAAAGTTCATAGCATTAAATGCTTACATCAAAGAGTTTGAAAGAACACAAATAGACAATCTGAATTCACATTTCAAGGAACTACAGAAACAATAATAAACGAATCCAAACCCAACAGAAGAAAAGAAATACCAAAGATCAGAGCAGAACTAAATTAGATTTTTAAAAATACAAATGATAAATGTAGCAAAAAGTTGATTATTTGAAAAGACAAAATTGATAGACCATTAGTTAGAATAACCAAGAAAAGAGGAGAGAAGATCCAGATAAGCTCGATTAGAAATGAAATGGGAGATATTACAACTGATAACACGGAAATACAAGAGATCATCCAAGGTTATGAACACCTTTACAGGCATACGCTAGAAAACTTAGAGGAGATGGATAAATTCCTGAAAATATGCAACCCTCCTAGATTAAATCAAGAAGAAATAGAAACTCTGAACAGACCAATAACAAACAGCAAGTTTGAAATGATAATTGAAAAGTTACCAATCACAATAACAACAACAGCAAAAACTACATCCAGGACCAGACAGATTCACAGCTGAATTGTATCAGACATTCAAACAATTGGTATCAATCCTATTGACACTATTCCATAAGCTAGAGAAAGAGGGAATCCTCCCGAATAACTCTATAAAGCCAGTATTGCCCTAATACCAAAACTAGGAAAAGATGTAACAAAAAAAGAAAACTAAACACCAGTATTCCTGATGAACATAAATGCAAAAATCATCAAAAGAAAAAAAAATACTAGCTAACTGAATCCAAAAAGATAATCCACTGTGATGAAGTTGATTTCATACCAGGGATTCAGGGATGGTTTAACATCTGCAAGTCAGTAAATGTGATATACCACATAACCAGAATTAAAAATAAAAATCACATGATTACTTCAATAGACACAGAAAAAGCATTTGACAAAATCCAGCATTGTTTGTTATTAAAACCATCAGCAAAATTGGCATAGAAGGGACCTACCTTAATGTAATAAAAACCATCTATTACAAACCCATAGCCCACATTATACTGAGGGGGGAAAAGTTTGAATGCATTCCCAGTAAGAACTGGAACAAGACAAGGATGGCCACTTTTACCACTTCTGTTCAACATAGGACTGGGAGTTCTAGCCAGAGCAATCAGACAAGAGAAAGGAAGAAAGTGTATCCAAATCGATAAACAGGAAGTCAAACTGTCCCTGTTTGCTGATGACAGGATTGTATACCTAGAACACCCTGAAGACTCATGCTAAAAGTTTCTAGAGCTGGTAAATTCAGCAAAGTTTCAGAATACAAAATTAATGCACAAAAATCAGTAGGCTTGCTATACACCAACTGTGACCAAGCTGAGAATCAGATAAAAAACTGAACCCCTTTTACAGTAGCTGGAAAACAAAAACAAGAAGAAGATGATATAAGAATATACTTAACAAAGGAGGTGAACGACCTCTACAAGGAAACCACAAAACACTGCTGAAAGAAATCATAGACAACACAAGCAAATGGAAACTGATCCCATACTCATGGTTGGGGAGACTCAATATTGTGAAAATGACCATAATGCTAAAAGCAGTCTACAAATTCAATACAATTCCAATCAAAATACAGTCATTCTTCATAGAACAAGGAAAAATAATCCTAAAATTCATACTAAACCAAAAAAGCACCTGCATTGCCAAAGCAAGACTAAGCAAAAAGAACAAATTTGGAGACATTACATTACTTGACTTTATAAGACCATAGTCACTAAAACAGCATGTTACTAGTGTAAAAATAGGCACATAGACCATGGGACAGAATAGAGAACACAGAAAGCCAAATATTTATAGTCAATTGATCTTTGACAAAGCAAACAAAAACATAAAGTGGGGAAAGGATACCCTATTCAGCAAATGATGCTGGGATAATTGGAAAGCTACATGTAGAAGAATGAAACTGGATCCTTATCTCTTTTATACAAGTCCCTCAAGATAGATCAGACAGACTTAAATCTAGGACCTAAAACCATAAAAATTCTGTAACATTGGAAGAAGCTTCTGGACAATGGCTTAAGCAAAGAGTTTATGACTAAGAACACAAAAGCTAATCCAACGAAACGAATATAAACAGATGAGACTTAAATAAATGAAAAAGCTTCTGAACAGCAAAAAAAATCAATCAGCAGAGTACACAGACCACCCACAGAGTGGGAGAAAATCTTCACAGTCTATACATCTGACAAAGGACTAATATCCGGAATCTATAAAGAACTCAAATCAGCAAGAAATAAACAGCCCCATCAAAAAGTGGGTTAAGAACATGAATAGACAGTCCTCGAAAGAAGATATACAAATGGTCAACAAACATGAAAAAACGTTCCACATCACTAATGATCAGGGAAATACAAATCAAAACCACAATGCAATACAACCTTATGCTGCAAGAATGGCCATAACTTAAAAATAAAAAATAATGGATATTGGCATGGATATGGTGAAAAAGGAACACTTCTACACTGCTAGTGGGAATGTAAACTAGTACAACCACTATGGAAAACAGTGTGGGGATTCCTTAAAGAACTAAAAGTAGGTCTACCATTTGATCCAGCAATCCCACTACTGGGTATCTACCCAGAGGAAAAGAAGTCATTATACAAATTAGATACTTGTACATACATGTTTATATCAGCACATTTCACAATTGTAAAAACATGGAACCAGCCCAAATTCCCATCTATCAATGTGTGGATAAAGAAATTGTGGTATGTGTGTGTATATATATAAAAACACTGTGGAATACTATTCAGCCTTAAAAGAGAATGAAATAATGGCATTTGCGACAACCTGAATGGAATTGGAAACTTGTCATTCTATGTGAAGTAACTCAGGAATGCAAAACCAAACATCATATGTTCTTACTTATAAGTGGGAGCTAAGCTATGAAGATGCAAAGGCATAAGAATGATACAATGGGGTTTGTGGACTCTGGGGAAAGGGTGGGAGGAGCATAAGGGATAAAAGAATACACACTGGGTACAGTGTACACTGCTTGGTGTTGGGTATGCGAAAATCTCAGAAATAACCACTAAAGAATTTATTCATGTAACCAAACACCACCTGTTCCCCCAAAACCTACTGAAATAAAAAAAGAGAGAGAGAATGCAATTGAGAGTAGTTAGAGATAGTCCTGCATTTCTATTCCTTTGCTATGACAGGATATGTAACATTCCTATTTAGGAAGTGGACACCATAGAATGTAGAAGGGTTAGGTCCACATTTCTAGTAAGCTGCCTAAGAGGGCTGCCTATCAGGTAAGGGGACCCAAAGAGTAAAGACTTTGTGAGATGCTGGAGAAAATTGCAGATAACATTTAGAAAAGGAAACAGTGAGGGGAGCACTATACACGGGGGTCTGTTGTGGGGGAGTGGGGGGGGACAGCGGGGGGGTGGGGAGTTGGGGAGGGATAGCATGGGGAGAAATGCCAGATATGGGTGAAGGGGAGGAAGGCAGCAAATCACACTGCCACGTATGCACCTATGCAACAACCTTGCATGTTTTTCACATGTACCCCAAAACCTAAAATGCAATGAAAAAAAAAAAAAGAAAAAGAAAAGGTCACATCAAGCCCATTTCCCATGCCTGAAGCCGCGGGGAGAACCCTGCAAGGATTCCAATAATCCCAACCCCACAAGGGAGCCAGCATCTGGATCCCTGCCCAAAAGAAGGAATTCTTAACCGACAGAAGACTACAATTTCATCTTTTTAAAGTGAAACAAATTTTGCGAATTTTCTCTGATCCTTCAAACCCCTGGAAGAAATGAAAAAGAAGTGGAGAGTGTCGAGGAGGGACACTTTAGAATTTTCCAGCCTTTGGCCCTACGCAAGGAGTTGGCTGATGCAGGAATGTGAAGAGGAGAATTATAGAACTAAATTGAATATGAGATCAAATTTTAAACTGGATTAACTAAAGTACATCTTCAGTTATTGGAAAGCCATTAGATCTACCCCAGATAATTTGTGGACAGAAAAGGGAGAGTGAGCAGAACACAATTAGAGGGAAACACAAAATGACTGGAGAAAAACATAAAAGGCCTAACACTTTCATGAGGCTCAGATTATTCAATGAATGAATTACCAATGCCTTCTGTACTGGATGCACAAACGCTGGTTTCGGATTGGAAATGTATTCAAATGGTCACAATAATGATACACTCAGGGCAGTGAAAAATAGGATGTTTTATTAATTGTATGTGACTGTACTTTTTGAAGTTGCATTCTTTTGAAATTGAACAACAAATTATTAAATGCCTCTCTTCTTGATACTGTTATAGGCCATGTTGGGTGTAAACATGAATAAAACATTTTCTGTTCTAAGTAAGCAAGTGATGCAGTGTAGAAAATGTCATTTAAGCAGATTCTTACAAAATCTAGGATATGCAGTGGTGGAGATACAGTGTTGGGGAGCACAAGGCAGAGCACTCAAAGTAGCAGAAATCAGAAAGACCTCCTGAAAGACATGAGGTTTAAAATACTAAACACATTTTAGAGAAACGACTGTTCGTTTTTGGTACTTTACCACAGTGTTCTTTAAACACATTAAGCCTTTATTCATATCAGGGCCCTCCCACATGCCTTGAATATCCTCACGCTTTCAGCCTCTGATGCTTAGCCATCATTAGACTCAGCCAAGATGGCCTATCTTCAGAGAAAGGTAACCTGAGCTATAAATCTAAAATTTGCCCCTCGGTTATTTCATCTGATCTTGCAGTTTGCTTCATATCTTCTAATAATTGCAAATAACATTTGTCCTAACTTTGTTAACACTTTTATTTCCAATTATGAGTTTCAGGAGACTGAGAATCCTGCTTTCTTTACTACTCCATTTCTAGGGTCTTATAATAGCATAATAAAAACTTGCTGCATTAATTTGGTTGATACTATTTAGCGATTCATTAATCAGCATGCGATTATTTTGGCTTGTGATACTTCTTTCTTCTGCTTTCTTGAATTTGAAGATTTTATTGTTTGTGAGCTATTCAGAGCCTATCTGAATGACCTGTTGCCTTCATGATTTTCTAGGCTACCCCTTGGGTCCTGGTATTCCATAAAAGGATTCCTTCTCCAGTATAGGTTGTATCTAGGGATTCTTTTCGGTTCAGCCTCTCAAAGCTACTTGAATTCTCTGTTGCCAACCATTTTGAATATTCATTTCTGTCTCTCTGACTTTGCTGAACCCACAGCACTGCTTCTTTCACCACTGCTAACCTGCTTCCTTTACACGCCTCCTTCCCCTAAATCTATTTCATTTACTTCCTTTTGGAAACTATTAAGTTAGGTTTAGTGTGGAAAAAGTTAAAGCTGTTACTTAAAATTAGAATTTTGAGCTGGTTCATTCTCTATAAAAATAGGAATAAGCACAAATACAGAAATACAATGAAATTAAATATGACATGATGTTTATATAACTACTGCTGGTATTTTCTATTCTTCATTGTCAACCATGTAAAATAAAGTGTTAAGTGAATGAGTGTGTTGAAATAACAAATCTCTTATTATTTCTGACAATTTTACTCATATGATCTATTTTCAGATATAAAAATTTTAGGACAGGAAAGGAAACTAAAATTGGACCGTTTATTATTGGGTTCCATTCTATATTTCTTACCCTTGACATCCTCACACTAATACGTTTAGTTTTGCACTGGAGTCCCATCCATAAGCAGCAAAGGCCAGTATTTTGGTTTGATGTGCATAAAATGGAGGTGCAAATACTCTGTGGACATTTGTATCACCAATAGTGAAATGCATGATGATGATTAGTAAAATCACATATCTTTACAATTATTTCTTTTAACATTTTACAAATGCATTTCCCATTTAATCCACAGAGTATAACTGTGATACAAGCAAGAAATGCACCATCGTCATCAATTTTCAAGTATACTTGTCTTAGCACCTTTAGATGCATTGCTTGGGCGTCTATGGCTGAAGAGTTAGTAGATCTGGGTCTCAGCTGCAGGACTGATGGCTTTTAGTCCAGTGATGTATCCGTTAAACTCTTCTACTTCTTTGTGAGATCACTATGCCAAGATAAGCATTGCTAGAGTGTTACTGAATATCTAAATAATGAGTGGCTATTATAAATTATAATGTACAGTGGCAATTAAAGGACAGACTTACAGGATAATAAATCTTTCTAATACAAATTTTGAACTTTTATGCTGAAGACTGGATACTAGTGTTTCCTCAGTTGATATTCTGGAAGTATAGAAATGTACACTTTAAAACAAATTTAATTTACAATAAAGAATAAATTATCATTTTTGTGCCAATGCCCCAGTGACTCACCATTTCAATTCTCATTATTCTTTATTTTTCTTTATTTATTTTTTGAGACTGAGTCTCTGTCACACAGACTGGAGTGCAGTGGTGTGATCTTGGCTCCCTGCAACCTCGTCCTCCTGGGTTCAAGCAATTTTCGTGCTTCAGCCTCCTGAGTAGCTGGGATTGCAGGCACTCATCACCATGCCCAGCTAATTTCTATATTTTTAGTAAAGATGGGGTTTCACCATGTTGGTCAGGCTGGTCTCGAACTCCTGACCTCAGGTGTCTGCCTAAGCCTCCCAAAGTGCTAGGATTACAGGCGTGAGCTACTGTGCCTGGCCATTTCTCATGAATCTTCATAGAAAATGTGTATGCTAATTTATTGAAAGTTGCCCACTTTGGAGTTTTGCCGTGAAACTCTTTTGACATCATCAGATGTAAGGATGTAGCTTTTCTTTTTATTAAAGTTGATAAAAATATTATTAGTGGCTTTTCCAAATTCCATATATTGGTGTTACTAAAATTGAAATATGATTCTTTTATATAAGAATATTAATCTAGATTTTAACTTTTTAAGTGGAAAGCAAAGTCTATGACTCCAGTATTGGAAGAGTAAGATGCAATTTTATTTCTTAACTTCAGCACAAGTGTCTTAAAAGCACCATAATCTTACCTTGATAGAGTATAAATGTCAAAGAACCATTGTACTTTGTAATTACTTTGATCCAAGAAGAATTAAAAGTGGTTTACAGCAATCAACTGCTCTCACACTCATGTGTTAGCAGCCATTATCATTTTACTTTCAGGGTGCAGGTGTTGGTTCAAGTAAGAGACTAGTTATGGCCTACCGAGATTTCTTGACTAATGTATTTTCTTACATTCTGCAAAAAGACAATCAAAGTTTTAGTTTTCTAATCAGGTTTCATTTTGATTAATACCATAGTAATCATTTAAGGTAATAGAATACAATGTAATGTCTTCTTAGTTGAAAGTATGCTCTTCCTAGCATAGTTGAAGCATTTATCGTTACTGTGTTACCACTAGTTATGTGTGAGAAATAACATTTTCAAGTAATTGAGAAATGACAATGAAATAAGCAGAGCAGCTATCAGACAGTAAGGGTTTTGTCTTACTGTCTACTCAATTGATCTGTGGTATATACCACTCTTCTTGTTTTCTTACCCAATCAAATTCAGATACACTTTGTTGAACTTAGTTTATATACACTTAAATGTTTTCAATTTTGATTATGTTGTTGCTATCCTTGTCATTCTGAAGTTCAGGTAAAAAACTTTTTTAAGTACTTCAGTATTTTAACTAAAAAACAAGAAAGAAGACTTTTTTTTTTTAATTAACTGTTGAAATCCTAGCCACAATATTTCTACTAGAAGATTAAATAGAAAAGATTATCTTACATGCAGAGAGTTTCATTCAGACCTATTTTACTTATTTTTTATAAATTTACTAAAATGAACACATAGAAATATTATTTTCATGTTCAATCACCCAAATTGTTAAACAGCCAAACGAATTTAACATCTTGATTGCAGTGGACTCTTGGCCAACCTTGGTGAAACTGTTCACACATGTATAATGAGCCATTAAAAATCATAAGTGATTTATGTGAAGTTGAATTATCCATGCTTCCTCAGGGCCTTATACTGGACATTCTAAGTATTTTCTATTAAACTTATTGTCTCAATAATTATTTCCAGGCCTGTGGTTTTCTATGAATCATTAATTTGTCCTCCATATAGATTACTATGAGATATCATACTGTCCTCATGGGTATATTATAATGAAAACTTATATCTTTTTCTATAAGGTTCATGCTGAGAGATGAAATATTTGCTTCTAGTTTTAGTATCTAGGTAGACAAAGGCAGTATGTTATAATACAGTCTTTGTTTTTCTTTCTCCCAAGTACTATATTCTGATCGAGTTTGTTTTGTTGAGGTAAAGATGGAGAGAAGAAAATCCAGTTTAAAAAAATCTACTTTAGATGTGCACCTTCCAGGAGAAAGGGGATAGATTCAAGGATCCTTGAATTAAAATTACTCACTATGACTATAAGGTAAATAGAAATATTGTTTATATGCTTACAAAAACCCTTCTTTGATGAATAGTATCTAAATGCTACCAGAATATACTTAGCCAATAGTAGCAGTTAATGGTATCCACCATCTGTCCTCTACCTCTCCTACTTTTTGTGGGAAAACCATTGTCCATACATAGCACACCTTTTTGCCTTTCCTGATTTTATGGGAGATCTATAATTCTGCAAGTTGTAGATAACCTCTGCTGGTCCAATAGAACTTGAACTGAATTCCCTCTTTATCCTGTGGAACAGATAGTTTTGCCATTTACATATTCAACTTTCTGATATGTAAATATGTCTGTTTTTTATATTTTCTTTTAAACCACTTATAACATCTGCCTGATTCTCTGACCGATTGAAATAAATTCTTTAAGACATTTATTTTAAATCTGTATGAGAATCATAGTCTTACCCTTTTTTTGTTGGAAAAAAATTTTTTAATCACTTCTCTAGGACAGATGTTCTCAACTTCAGTACTGTGGGCATTTGGGGCCAATAATTTTTTGTTACGAGTGCCTATTTTGTGTCTTGCAGGATATTTAACATCTTCCCTGGCCTCTACCCATTTGATGCCAGTAGAACCACCCAGAAGTGTCTCCAGACATTGTTAAGAGTTCCGGTTTCAAATATTTAAAGTCACCCTGACTGAGAACAACTGCTCTGGAATAAAATATATCTGCTTTAATTTTTTTTTTTTTTTTTTTTGAGAGTGAGTCTCACTCTATTGCCCAAGCTGGAGTGCAATGGCACCATCTCGGCTCACTGCAACCTCCACCTCCCGGGTTCAAGCAATTCTCCTGCCTCAGCCTCCCAGGTAGTTGGCATTATAGGCATCTGCCATCATACCCAGTGAGTTTTTGTATTTTTCATAGAGACGGGGTTTCACCATGTTTGCCAGGCTGGTGTTGAACTCCTGACCTGAAGAGATCTGCCCATCTTGGCCTCCCACAGTGCTGGGATTACAGGCTTGAGCTACCTCCACGCCCAGCCTGCTTTAATTTTCAAAAAAAGACTTACGTCTGCTGTTCATTATTCATTTTACTAGTTTACTGTGCAGTTAATGTGTATGTATGTGTATTAGCTACAGTTTCTACAGATAAAGCTATCAATAAGATCAAATACAACTTTGCTTTTAGGAAACTTGGATCTAATTCCGATTAGTGTCGTATCCTGTTTATGCAGATTCTTGCTTACCTTTAGTCCAGGGAAATACATTTTTACTCCAGTAAATGATTCTTTTCCTTGTTTTGCCTGTTCTCTTTTTTCCATCTCTTTCTCTCTTTCCTTGGCATTTTAAAATTTATGAGTTAAATAATGATCCTAGTTATAACATAAGAGCATGCTATATATCTAGGAAATAAGTTAGTAATAGATACGTGAAAAAGTCAGCATTAATTTTATCCTTTCTTATCTCTGATAGTTTCTGAAAGTTGGCCCCTGAGACAACCTGCAAGTGAAATATTAAGTGAGAAAGTATTTGAGCACTTAGAATACATTTTTGCACATGCTATACAATACGTATTTAAAAAGATACAGATACGTAAGATAAATCCAAGATACTACAGTTTGGCTTACTGGTGACAAAGCCAAATAAGGAATATAATTATTGACATATCGTCTAAGGGAAACAAATATACCAAATCTTTAATGCAGTAAATTTTCTGACAATATCCGAAGAGGAAATCTTTAAAAAAGTTTTATGGGTAGAGGGCTGTGGTGATGACACTGGTAGATGATGTCCTCACAATGCCCATACCTAAACTGAATCACAGGTTTTACAAGCCTGCTTTCATAAATAAAAAGCAGAGGTTTTGGCTCCCTGAGAAACTCAGTGAATGCACTTCTGCAGGGACAACAGCAAAGGCAATTAAACTATTTATGTCTTGGTCAGTCAATATATATTTATTGAGTTCATTATGGGTAATGCGCTAGATGGTGAGGGTTTAGAATTAAACTTAGAATTACTTTTTAATTCTAAATTTAGAATTAAACTTAGAATTACTTTTTAATTCTAAATTTAGAATTTTAGATATTGGCACTATCTCAAGGGGAGAGACAATAAATTATGATGCATCCTGCTAATCCCATAGTAAATTGATAATATTGCAAGTTAAAATGGATTTAAAGGATAAGATAGTAAAGATTGTAGAATGTGAAACCCCTAACTCTGGTGGCATGGTTAGTGCTGGTTTGCTACCTTCATTTTGGGAAATTATCTTGAGTGTCATCTCAAGAGTTATTGCCTTCTTTGTTTCTTCAGAAGCAGGAGACACATATGGCATTTTGTGGACATGATGGGATGTAAAAACACAAAACACAATATCCAAAAAATACTAGCACTGCTATATGTTGTAGAGTATTGGTTCTTTAACCTCATGATTGCTGAGAGAGTATTATACTGCGTATCATTAGCATGGGAGGAAATAAAAATTCGACATTCAAAGTATTGTTTCTGCCAAATGCATATTGTTTTTACACTATTATAAAGGCTAAAAATTGTAAGTTGAACCATTGTAAGCCAGGGACCATCTGTATAGGTGAAAAATAAGATAGAAAAGTGCTGAGAGGTCATAAAACAGGATAACTTTTTGAGTTTGACTGAATGGTTTGATGGGAGGGGTTATGGAGGATCAGACATCTGAAAAAAGTTTGAATGAGACAGGCAGAGGGTGGGGGGAGTTTTTTAATCTTAAAGAACAACAAGTGCACAGTTTTGAGGTGGAAATGAAGTTGTGTTTCAGAAAACACAAAAGAACATGGAGTGAGGCTGGGATCAACTTATGGGTGTTGGGAGAGAGTGGTGGTGAATTTGAAAGCATAGGCTGAGGACTTGGTAAGAATAAATGGGGACTTGGTAAGAAGCCTGGGTTTGTTCTAAGGGAAATCTATTTTTTTTTCCTATGTAATTAGGTTTGTTTCCTTGCCTTTATCTTGAAACTATTTAGTGAAATCTTTGAAAAGTTTGAAGGAAAATGTTGCCTTAGGCAAACCTTTTTGAATAAAAAATGTCTGTATAGATAAATTTTGTAGAAAATGAATTCAAATTAGTCTTCTCCAACATCTTTTTCTTCGATATTTCTGCCTTTTCTTTACTCCTCTCCTCTTCTTCCTTTTTTTCTGCTGTGAAGAAAAGCTGTTATTGCTGTCTCCTGACTATAATAGCTTAAGGACAATGCTCAATGTATTATGATATAGATTTTTAATATTGAATATAAATGGATATGGATAAATGAATGAACAGATGACTGAATATATGGATAGATGGCTGGGTCTCTGGCTTAAAATACAGAGTGTTCCAGGAAAAGATTTCAAGGAAGGAGGGGCTAAAGGGAGGTAATTGGGTAAAGATATCAAAAAAATGTTACACAGAAGATACCCAGAATGAAAACTCTTAAGAGGTAAATGCAACAAAAGATACACTTAGAGATTAACTGAAGCGGGTCCTACGTGAACACAATAAGATGTTTGTGTGATATTTTTGATTTTGGAATTGCAAACGGTGTTTCAGATTAGAGAAAGAAAACAGAGGAAAACTATGTAAGTTCAGTACGTTTATTAAAGCTATGTACCTTTAAAATAATTAAAATCAGGTAAGATACACTATACCTTATTCAAGAGGCATAACATATTGTACAACTCTATCAGTAAACACAATCGCACAAATGATAAAAGTTATTACTGCAAGCAAAGCAGTAATAACCAAAGATTTCACATAATACAGTTTTATGGTTTCTATATGCTTTCTTATAACATAGCTATAAAATCTTTATATTTTATTATATCTAGAAATATATTTATATGACACTGGCATTCACTCTATCTAATGACACTACTTAAATGAGTAATGGTTACTACCTATTAAGTTTAAGTTTATTCAACAGGGAATAAAGTCACATAGAAATTTTCAAGCATATTAAAAGTAAAAGAAGAATTGAGAAAAATGTTGGCTGACAGATTATAGCAGAGGAGGAGCAAAACAGACAAGCTTCTTTGTGATCAAAATGAGGGTCACAAGCTGTATATAAAAGCCCTGTTGGATAGCTTCATTTTCCCAAAGCTCTGAGATACTTCCTAAAGCCCCTGGTTATAGAAATCCATTTAGGCGATTGACAGCAATTTTGGGTACTTTCACAAAGTGAAGGGAGGAATAAGTGATCACAGTGTCCCACCTGAGCTGTGAGCCAGAGGAAGGGCTTTTTCTAGGGCGAAAATTTCATAATAGTAGGCAGGAAATAAGAATTAAATGTTCTCTACACCTTCGTTCCCTAAAGTGTAGGGCTCATGTATCAGCAGCTTGCTGGAGAGTCAGAGTCAGATTACACCCCAGATAGTCTGAGCCAGGATCTGCATTTTGGCAAGGTGCCTAGATGATCATACATAGGTTAAAGTCTGAGAAGTGCTGCTCTACACTACTAAAGAGCGGTGGAGGAAGTTTAGGAAAGTTATTAGCACAGGATAAAATAACTGATTACCAGATCTTAAGGAAACAATACAAGCTAGAGCAAGCCAACATTTGCCATTTAAGGCTCATTAGGACTTGGAGTTAGCATTGAGATTCAGACAAGCAGCAAGATTAAAGAATGTGGAAAAATTGATTCTATAGTGTGGTGTTTGGAATCATATTAACTATTCTTTACCTACCAAAAAAAAAAAATAGAATGATCAATTATATTTTATATAAGACCTGGAAGAAGCTGGAAAAGTCCTTTTCCCTACTTTGTTATTTAATTCTAATTTCACTCTTCAATCTGTGCGTTATCTTGGAGTATCACTTATATCCCAAATTGCCAGTACTTTCTCCTCCATCACTCAAATTGTTTGTAACTCTGTGACCTCTAGTAAGTCATGCCAAAGTCATCAGACAGGACCTAAACTTCCTTGGCTGTATCCTACCCCTGGAAAGATACGTATTTATCCTTGCCCTGGACACCCTGACTGCTCTAATTTCTAGGAAGTGCCTGCTTTAGCAGCTCACAGTCTGCTGGTGCCTCCTGCCTTTTCTCTGTCAAATGTGTCCTCTTTAGTTAACTCTTAGGGGACCTTTTATCTCCATGGTCTTATAGCCACCAGGAATGCCTCTGATAGTTGTTATAGTCAAATTTTACATTTCCCAACTATGTATTAGACAATGATTAGTGCTAGGGATATAAGCATAAGTCTCACGCTTGGCCCTTGGGAACTTAGAATGATGTTATGCGTACAGATCTCTTACAGGTTGGCAGTGTATAAGCTGTCTGTTTGCTTGTTCATTTGTTCACTGATGACAAGAAGAAGCTGGAAAATATGTAGGGCCTTGATCTTTTTCCTCCTGATAGGCCACTGTGTATGAAAATTAGCTTTTATGATAATAGCAAATATTTATTTAGTTTTTATTGTTTATGAGGCATGACTTTGTGTGAATTACCTGCATTAGCCAATTTAATCTTCACCACAACCCCGTTCTCCCCTATCCCCAACATTTTCCAGATGAGGAAAATGAGAAAATAGGGTAAAGTAACTACTATACAGCTAGCAAGTAGTAATGCTTGGGTTCTGAGGGAGTCTGTCTCCAAAGATGTCACATCCTAAGATTCACTTCAATGCACACGTTCATTTATAACATAAAGTGTCTATCAGTATCTTTTCAATAGATTAATATCTGCTTAAATATTCTCACACCACTTCCCGCTCTCTTCTGTACTGGAAGTCTATGGACTATGGCCCATTTTATCTTGTAAATGAAATTTTACTAGAGCACAGCCATACCTGTTTGCATGCATATTGACCCTTACTGCTTTTGGGTTACAATAGCATGGGGTGAGTAGTTGTGGCAGTGACCCTCTGACCTGCAAGGCCAGGTTTCTTATTTGGCTCTTCACAGATAAAATTTACTGTCCTATTTTAAAAATAAAAGTACAAAACAACAGCTTATGTAAAACATTTATAATTAAACTTTATGGAAGAAAACAAAGTACCTTTATTGCAATTATATAATTTTCAAATAGTTTTAGTAAGTGTTAGTGGATATTTCATTCTTTCAAAGAGCACGGCTGGTTTGTGCCAGTGCTGTGTGCCCCTCATGATAGCATCAGAGTGACAGTTCTGTTGGACAGCTGGGGTTGTCGTTCATGCAGTAGCAACCGTACCATTTTTTAAATTGTCATGTCGTGTCTCCAAACAATCAATTTTTGTTATCAATTACTTGGCACAACCTGAAATTGCAAAATAAATTTACATACTAATTTGTCTCTTGTAGGGCATACTTACTTTGGAAAAGGAAAGAAAGAATATTTGCTTTCTTTCAGTTATTAGAATGTCATGACTTGAGCTAAAAACAAAACATTAACCTTAGAGTTTGGGATTTGCTTTTTTTTTACTTTTGCTTTGTGTTTTTACTTTAAGTAGGAACACATTCAGTATTTATGAAGTTCCATCAATGATTTTTATTGCCTTTTATTTTGTTTCACATAAAATATGAAAAGTGTGCATTTAGTATATTTGTAATACTTTAATTACTCAGCTTGATTTGTTTTTAATAATTCAGTAGATGAAATGCAATCAAAATAGAGCATTTAATTGTATATGCATCATCCTAAATGGGAGTAGATTTAGAGTTGATTCATTATTTTCACAAAATCTTTCTACATGACAAATAAAAGTGTAGGTAAAATTAAAATAATGATGTTTTAATGAAGCTAAGGGGAATTTTATTCCAATATTGTTCATCTGGGGTTGTGAGTTCTTGTTTCAACTGAGAAATATTGGTTTGACTATTGATCTTGTTTTCACTGACATTATAATTTATGAAAGCAGAATACCCAAACTGTTTCAAAATAATAAAAAAAAATGACTGATATATGCAAGTTATTTTTTACCTTATATTTTTTGAAAGAAAAGTATTTAAATATGTAGTTTTTATTGGTGTTCTTTGGTAAAACGTAATGGAAACACCATTTGGTTAGAAAGTAGAAATTAAGAGGTTGATTCTTTTAGATTATAACAAGGAAGGAATCTGTGAATTTAAATACACCTACATTTTAGATCGGTTTATACTATATGTTATTTATCCTTTGAAACTTAATTATTTAATCTAGATACATAGTGGCTACTTCTCAAATACTTTTTCTCACAGACATTTGATGCAAGTTCAACTCTTTCAGGTTATTCCCTGATGAAAGCGGTTAGTTTAATTCATGATGTAAACAATTGCTTAAGTAAATTGACCTCTTTATGCTTTAGAAATTAAATGTCAGAAGAGAATTACCTATTCTACTTGTGTTTCACTTTAATCCACATAAACTGTGGATATTGGGAATAGTGTATCAAAGCACTAGTTAGTATATTTATCGTCATTACATATCCTTGGATGGAAAGATTGTTTTGTTTTGTTTTCCTTGGCTTTATGAACGGGATGAAAATGATGGATGACGCTGCCTTTCTCAGAAAAGAGAATGACTTTGCTTGGGTATCTGTGCATCATCATATAGTCAGGAATTTACTTCCTGATAATATTTGAGGAGACTCATCAAATAATGATAAAGTTTAAAGCAGTAGCTAAAGAAAAGTACTGTTTTGGGACATGAAATATAAATATATAGCAAGCTGTAAAAATAATACCTTTTTACTGGAATAGAAAATTTCCATTACATAGTGCCTATTGTAGCTATTCAATTTAGGCTTTGACTGGCAAACTTTCCTAAGACTAGAGCTCTTAAATTGACCTGTCTCCTTCCTAATTGTGCTTTCTGGCACTTCACTGTTATTTTTCCAGGTATTGTTATTACTAATTAGGAACATCTTGGTAGCTTTTCAAGCTAAAGTAAGATAGCATTCAGCCAGCTGACTATGTGAGCAAGAGTCCTGATCCTTACACCTCTTCTTACCTGCTGGTTTTAGTTGAGGTCTAGTTTGGGGAATGAAAATAAGTTAATTTTTCTTCTATATTCTGATCAAGAGAAGTACCTTAAGAACACTGTGAGTCTAAGTGAAGATGAATATCTCGCTATATTATTATTTTCTGCCAGCGGGCATGATTTGAGGAAGAGAGAATGAGAAGCAGCTTGATTGCTGTATATTTCCAGACCTGCTTTCTCTTCCAAACAAGAGAGGCAATGAAATGTATGAAGGTGCAAATGGACAGAGTAATATTTTACATTGTTGAAATATGATAATATGAATCCAGTTGAGTAGTCTCAGTCATTGACAGAAATTCCAGAGCTGTACAAGTTATTTGAGTGAATCTAAACTAGCTCAGGCATTTTACAGATGGGGAAGTGGAGGCCAAGGTGGCCTGTAGAGTTAGCTGGTCCCAGTACAGAAGAGACAGCATATTATAATCAAAATAAACAAGTTTTGAAGTCATATGGAACTGGGTTCAGATCATAATTATGTATTAGTTATGGGATGTCAAGGTATGTGGCTTAACCTCTAGGTGACCTTATTTTCCCACATACAAAAATGGTACCTACTATACCAGGCCTAAAATGAAGCAGCAAATGTTAAAACATTTTGTGGAGTGCTGAATGCATAGTAGGTGTTGGACCAGTAATAATTTTCTTTCTCTAAGAGGCCCAGGAAGGTTGATATTCAAGCCCGTATTTTTTGATCGCTCCTTCCTTTCATATCCAAAATTCTATCACTCAGTGACTTCAGACTGCTGACTCATAGGCCCTGTGTCATAATCCTTCCCTTCTGTGACAAAAATTGATTTGATAGTGTGTGTTAGGTTGATGGCGACAAGGTCAATTGAGTTCGATTTGCTTTCCTCTCTAAGTAATCAACTTTGTTTCTCTGGTATGTGGAGACCTTAAAAGGCCTGGCGAGTTTTAAATGTTTCTGCTCTATAAATGTTTATTATTTAGATACAAAGAGTTCATTTAACCTCATTTGCCAATAATGTTTCACAAAAAAAATTGTAATTTCATGATGATCGCTTAAGTGTCTTAATTCATTTTAAAATGATTACAGCAGTAGAAACTGGCTTTAATAAAAAATCTTAAATGTTCTTGGCTTAAACATCACCTCCTCAGAGAAATCTTTGCAAATCGTATTATCTGAGTAGGTCACCCTATAATTGTCTATTAGGCTACAGTTGTTGTGTATCTTTCTACTGCATGTGCCACAATTTGCAATTACATTTTTTATGGTTCTTTCCTTCACTAGTTTGTGAACTCCTTGAGAATTGGGGCAGGTCTACTTTGCTCATCATTCCAGCCCAGTGATGTAATTCTAAGCAGAGCATATGGAAGGTGTTAAATAATATGTGATATGGAAAAAAGTCCATTATCTGACGATTTTGGAGTAGAAGGAAGAGACAAGAGTCTGGAGCAACAGGAACTCCTGAGGCTACTACAGAACCCAGATAGAGGGCTGCTTCATTTGAACGGGCTCAACATAATTATTTAAATCCTTTTGTCTTATACCATGAAGGAGAATGGAACTTTAGATAGCTTAATGTTCATTTTTGACAATCAATTTTTTCATTTGATAATGACATATTTTTTTTTTTTTTTTTTTTTTTGAGACGGAGTTTCGCTCTTGATACCCAGGCTGGAGTGCAATGGCGCGATCTCGGCTCACCGCAACCTCCGCCTCCTGGGTTCAGGCAATTCTCCTGCCTCAGCCTCCTGAGTAGCTGGGATTACAGGCACGCGCCACCGTGCCCAGCTAATTTTTTGTATTAGTAGAGACGGGGTTTCACCATGTTGACCAGGATGGTCTCGATCTCTTGACCTCGTGATCCACCCGCCTCGGCCCCCCAAAGTGCTGGGATTACAGGCTTGAGCCACCGCGCCCGGCGACATATTTTTTATTTCAGTGCAGTTCATTGCTGGGTGTGATTTTATTCATTAGCTCACTCAACAAATATTCATTAATCACCTAATTGGTACACCAAGTCCTGCACCAATAGGGGTCTTTCTTCCCCAGACTACAGAATACAGTAGGGAGACCCATATTAATCAGGTAAGCATATATTAATATATTACCATATATGGTGATACATCTAAATGAAGCAAGAAGTGAAAAACTCAATTTAAAATATGAAAAGAGTCTCACAGAAGATTCTTCAAATAAAGAGACATATTAGGGCCTTCAGTCACCCTGTATTGTCTGCTGTTAGCCTCTTGGCTCTGACCCATGCATTATATGAGTCGGATTCCTAGTCTTTGCCATACAGCACAGCCCTGCCACTGATCCACTGATCTTGGGTTTTAGTAAACATTTACCACTTTCATTGGGATTGGTGTCCTGCCCTAAGACTCATTCTTCTTGACCAGGACCCTGTCAATTTCTTTTCTGTTGCTGACCTTTAATTCAAGGAGAAGCACATGGCTCTGGCATAGTACCTGCTGATTTTCTCTTATGGATTAATTACTGGAAACTTTCACTCTATTACAAGCCTCACTTTGTCACATACTCAATTTCTGCCAAGACATAGTCCAAATTTATCTTATATATACCTTGAAGTTTGGATACTGGTCAAATTCTTCCAGTCTTATCCCCCTTGGAGCCTGTCTTAGCTTCTTCCTACCTTCCTCACTCTATTCCATGCCCCTCTGGGTTTTGTATGTATATATTCTCATTGCTCATGACAACAATTGTGACAGCTAGACAATAAGCAAGGAAAGAAAGTGATTTCTGTTTAGGAATATTCCTTCTGTTACAGTTTTTAAACTTTTAAGGCAGAATTTCTCATCCTTGACACTACTGACTTTTTTGGTCAGAATTTTTTTGTGTGCATGAGGGGCTGTCCTGGGCATTGGAGGGCATTTCGCAGCAACCTGGTAATACCCACTAGATGCCAAGAGCACCCCTCCCTCAGTTGTCACAGTAAAAAATATATCCAAACATTGCCAAATGTCCTGTGGCATAAAAATTGCCTCTGGTTGGCTGGGTGCGGTGGTTCACGCCTGTAATCCCAGCATTTTGGGAGGCCGAGGCAGGTGGATGACAAGGTCAGGAGATGGAGAACATCTTGGCCAACATGGTGAAACGCCATCTCTACTAAAAATACAATTAGCCGGGTGTGGTGGTGCGTGCCTGTAGTCCCAGCTATTCTGGAGGCTGAGGGAGGAGAATCGCTTGAACCCTGGAGGCAGAGGTTGCAGTGAGCTGAGATTGTGCCACTGCACTCCAACTTGGGCGACAAGAACAAAACTCCATCTTGAAAAAAAAAAGGAATGCCCTTTGTTGAGAACCACTGCTTTTGATTAACCAAGGCACTTCTTATTTATTCATTCATTCATTTAACAAATATTTATTAAGTACCTGTTTGATTTCAAAAACAGACATTGAGAATGCAACTATAATAAACAGACCAAATTTTTGCCCTTGTAGGACTCACATGTTTGTAGGGAAGTACAGTAAATTAAAAAAAAATACATAATGCATCAGTTCATAAAAAGTACAACTTAAAAAAAGAAAGCAAGGAAGCAGAGCACTATTTCAGATGGAATAGCCAAAGAAAGTCTCTAAAGATATAACTTTTGAGCAAAGACATAAAGGAAAAAAATTTGAAAGTTGAAAGTTTTGTGAAGATCTTGGACAAAATCATTGCAGAAAGAAGGAAGCAGAAAGTGGAAAATCCCCAAGTGGAGCAAGCTTGTGATTGAGAAGCAGCAAGATGGGCAGCTGGGCTAGAGGCGAGTGAAGGATGACTGGGTTAGATAGATAGATTCCAGGTACATTAAGTCACTGTAGGGCTTTGAGCTGGGCATTAGCAGAGTCTTATTGTTAATCTGGATGGTACATTCTGACTGATCTAGACAGAATTAACAATGGGAGGGGTGTCAAGAATGGAACTAAAGAGGTTACCATGAGAAGATCAGTGAGAGATGAAGGTGACTGGAACTGGGGGTGATGATACTGAAGGTGCAAAATGTTGTTAGATTAAGAGATGTCATTTGAAGGTAGATCTGACTGTGTCTGCTGAAAGATTGGATGTTGGATATCAGTAGAAGAAAGGGCCCAGGGTGACTCATAGGCACCTGTGTCTGGGTGAGAGTTGATGCCCTTTTCTAACATGAGAAAGATCTGTGGAGGGAGCAGGCTAGGTGGTGGGAGAGAGGGTGAAGAACTCAGCTCTGGACATTTTAAGTATGAAATGGCAAATAATAAGGATGCTGAGGTTAAGCAGTTAATTTTACCTCAATTATCTTTTTTTTAAATGCTCAAAACAACCCAGAAAGTTTGTAGAGGTAGTTGGTACAACCAACTTTTATTTTGAAATGAGGAAATTGGAGCTCAGAAATCTTGGGTAAACCAGGACTTCTACTAGAAAAATTACACTCTAAATTGAAACTCCGGAAAAGGATTCTTAGGTTACAGCTGCCAAATATTTTCTGATGTTTTTATGTTAAGACTGGACAACATAACACATATGCTACTATACTTTGCAACAAATAGAAAATAACTGTAGAAACTGAAAATTCATGTCTCTAAGGCACTTGTATCTATTTTTTTCTCTTTATTCCTAGTATTTTTAAAATATATGAAATTATGCAAAAAAATACCTCAATGATTAGGTTTACCATGACATTATCTCATCAACTTCCTCCAAAGCCATTTTTGGGTCTTGGTCTTTATTTCTTACCCATTCTTCCATGTGAGTTAACTCCACATGTCACTTGGAAGATTTTCCCAAATGTTCTCCTCATGCCTTTACAGCCCAAGGCCTCTGGCAATGCAAAGATTATCACAGAATAGCTCAGGTCTCCTTCTTCAAAATACCTCATTATGTTGTTACTAATACGCCGATGTTTTCTACTCTGTCTTTACTGAATCCCTAGGCAAAAGAAAAGAAAAAGGACGATAACATTAAAAAATAACATTTGAAAACACCAAAAAAGCCACTATTTATGAAATGCTTTAGAGTATTATTTTAAATACTTTATATAATAATATGCTGCATTTTAAAAAATATTAATGGGTCAATCTGTTTCTACCAGTCAGGGTTCTTTTAAAGAAGTGAGTGGCACACTCAAATAGATAATTAAGGAGAGCTTAATAAAAATCAAAAACAAAAACAAGTTTAAGATACATCAACAGGAGATGGAAAGCACCTAGAATCACAGGGAGCCATTATCATCCATAGGCCTGAGGGGGAAGTAGAAGTATGGATTTCAGAAACTCAGAGAAAACCCCTGTTGCTGTTGAAGAAGCCAACACATGGTCTCTGTGGCCTTTGGTTAGAGGAACACGACAAACTAGAGGCAACAGGGCAGGGCAGGTAAAGATTTCCACCTCGAGTTCCGCAACCTTCATGTCTTTGCTAATGCCACCCCCACACCCCAACTACATTAGCTTAGTCCAGGTAGAAAACTGAGGAAGAGGCCTTGGAAGAAGACCGTAAGGCCAGGCTTCCAGACACGGAGCAAGATGGGGACGAGTGGAGGAGAGTGGTTCTGAAGGGGCAAATACAGCAGACTCATTGACACTACATTTTTACAATATATTAGCTCCTGGAACATCTTGGCTCAGACAGCCTAGACTTCTATTCCTGTGAAACTAGTTTTAATGATCATTTATTAGCCTTACCAAGCTAATTCAGCCTTTTCTCAATCCTAATGTCATTCAATGCATTAGATTTTAAAACCATGTCATACATTATCTTTCTCATGTTACATTGCACCATTTTTTTTTTTTTTTTTTACCTAGTCTTCACCTACAATGTTACAGTCTGGCTGGTTCTTTCCCTCCTCCAACTACTTGAATATATTCCAAGGTCTGGTCTCCTTTACTTTGCTGTTGATGGGTATGGATGAATAACAAGTTGGAGAGGATGTAAGTAGATGAGTAGAAAAGTAGGTAGGTAGATATATAGATAAATAGATAATTGTAGGCAAAACACAGTGGTTAAAGTAATTTCAGTTCATTTCTTATATATATGAGGCAAATAGTTGTCCCCATTTAAGTAATATTAAAATGTCACTTTAAATTATTTAAGTTTCTGAAGAATTCCATAATGAATATGTGTTTTTTTTTCGTTTTTTTTTTTTTCCGAGACGGAGTTTCGCACTTGTTACCCAGGCTGGAGTGCAATGGCGCGATCTCGGCTCACCGCAACCTCCGCCTCCTGGGTTCAGGCAATTCTCCTGCCTCAGCCTCCTGAGTAGCTGGGATTACAGGCACGCGCCACCATGCCCAGCTAATTTTTTGTATTTTTAGTAGAGACGGGGTTTCACCATGTTGACCAGGATGGCCTCGATCTCTTGACCTCGTGATCCACCCGCCTCGGCCTCCCAAAGTGCTGGGATTACAGGCTTGAGCCACCGCGCCCGGCCCATGAATATGTTTTAATGTAATTTTGAAATAGTAGCATAATAGCTAGCTTTGTTAAACTTATTGCTCTACTAAAATTGTTTCCATAGAATAATTGATAAAAACACGTTTCTTCAGAATTGACAGTCTGACTGTGATTTTTGAGGTTGATAAATAGCTGTAGGAATAGCATATCCAACGTATAAAATTAAGACTATAACTAAAAATTTATGGTTGAATTAGCATTTTTATATTAGGTAAAATTAGAAGGTATTTATTATGTTAGATAAAAAGGATCCCTCTTTGAGACTGGGCAGTTTTATATCCATTTTACTTATACAGTTTTATACAGTATTAAATAGAATTTCTAAAATATCTATCAAATTTATACCCATTCTATTCTTCCTATAAGAGATTACAAAATGATTTATAACCTATCAAAATCAATTCTAATGTAGTTTTCTTTCTTAAAATTTTATTTTAAGTTCTGGGATACATGTGCAGAAGGCACAGGTTTGTTACGTAGGTATACATGTGCCATGGTGATTTGCTACACCTGTCGACCCATCCTCTGGGTTTTAAGTGCCACATGCATTAGGTATTTGTCCTTATACTCTCCCTCCCTTGCCCCCTACCCCATGACAGGCTCCGGTGTGTGATGTTCCCTCCCTGTGTTCATGTGTTCTCATTGTTCAAATCCTACTTACTGAGCAGGAACATACGGTGTTTGGTTTTCTGTTCCTCTGTTAGTTTGCTGAGAATGATGGCATCCATTTCTTTGATAACAATATTGACAATTTTTAATTAGAATATAATTTCAGTTTCCTTTAAAGTGTCTATTAGTACAGAAAACCTGAATGCAATGCATTTAAGTAACTTACTACTTAGAGTAGAGCACATTGTAAAAAATCTAATTGATTGTATTTTCAAGTTGTTAATATACTATATGCATATTTTGTTCAGACATTGTTTCCCTGCTTTCCTTATGACCTTTTCATGTCCTAACAATCATTTTCTCTTTTATGTAAATTTTGAGGTCCTTGAAAGTAGGGATGCAGGAGGTTGATGACTTCTTTCAGAGAGTCTGAGAGGGGGAAACTATTTTCAGAAAAAAACCCAGAATTTTTATTCATTTTTTTTTTTCACTGTGTTGGCATTTGGAGTGATGGTGGACAAAGCACTGGCTGGTAAAATTTTGGTGGCTTAGTACAAAGCAAGGCAGCCGTACCAACTGTATAAAGACCAGTGTGTTCTTTGCTACCATGTGCTCACAAGTTTTTTCCAAAGCTGGCTTTACTTAGGATTTTTCCTATAAAGCAGTAACAATTAAAAATTGTTTCTTTTGTTAAATCTCAAAACCTGAATGCACATCTTTTTGATATTCTAGTGACAACATGGGAGGTACACACAGAGCACTTCTATTACATACTGAGGTACATGACAGCTGTCTCAAGGAAAGATGCTGTGTATTATTTCACTTGTAGGCTAAACTAGTCGCATTTTATCATAGAATTCCAATTGTACTTGAAAGAACAACTGACAGACTCTGGTGATTCTTATACTGGTATTTAGCAGAATCAAGAAGCCTTAAGTTTAAAGAAAGTGACTCACTATTTGCTGTGAATGCAATTTTCAAGTTTTTATGCAAAAATTAGAATTTTGGAAAACTTGCATGTGGCACCATGAGGTAAACAACTTTCCAATTCTTTATGACTTTTCTGATGAGCTCAGAGATGATATTATCAAATGAGATTATACAATAAAATATATCAATATTTGGAAAATCAGTACAACTCTGTAAACCAGTACTTTCCAGATGAACAATGCATGATGTTATAAAGTAGTGTAAGAGAAATATTTACTCAAAGAGACAGGTAGGCTAATTTAAAATAGTTCATTTGTATGATTTCAGAATCCACATAGCAATTACACTTTACAAAATTACCACGTGTCTAATTTTGCTGCAGTGTGAAATAAGTATATCTATAATTATCTGAAAGATTTCAAAAGCTCCTTCCTGGTCCAGTACATGTCTTCAGGAGACTAGTTTTTCTCCATAAACTTCAAGCACCGCAATATATTAGAGCAGATTGAATATCAAAGCAAGGAGCTGTTCACAAGTGTAAAACAATGCTATTCTTCTTTCTATATATATTTTTCATTTTGGAAAATAGTATTTTTTATGAAACATGTTATTTTAACATGCAATTAGTCTATAATTGTAATTAAAAAATTTAATTTCAGTTTATATTTCTAATATGGCAAAAAGCAATAGATATAACCCACATAAATAGAATCTCTTGGGGTTTTTCAATTATTTTTGAGTATAAGGAGTCCTGAGACCAAAACATTTGAAAACTTCTGCAGTAGGTCAAATCCATTCTTAAATTCTTTTGGGGAGAATACTGAAAGTTCTGCTACCCGGAGAAGCCTTTTTTAGCTATTCTTTAAAAAGAATGATGAATTTGGTTCTAAAACCCAAGCAATTTTCATGATATTATTCAGAGTACATTTGTATCTCTTCCAAAATACTTGTTTCACAATTTACTTTTTAGCCTTTATTTAAATATTTCCAAATTCTGGCTTGCAAAACCTATGCACTATTTTTCTTCACTTATTCTGCTTATTTGGCTAGTGCATAAATGTGACTACATGTATAATTTTCTTTTTCTGTCCTCCTCTCTTTTAGAGCAAATGTTATCTCTAACATTTAAAGCTTGTTCCTAGTAATATACCCCAGTCCTTGCAAAACAAATTATTCTAATTAACTTTTTTTGTGGCAAAGTTTTCCCTAAACAGACTAAAAGTGGAATCTGTTCTATTTATATAGAGTAAGTCTCCCCTCACTCTGAAATTACAAACTCATCAGTTTACTCTATATCTCATTGTACCTTTGTAGGAAGCATTAGCTCTGGATCTTTGGGTAAAACACCTCTCCTGCATGAGACAGAATTTTACTATTAAATATTGTTGTATAATCTCAACTAGTTAAAAGATTAGTTGATATTGTAAGATTAAATATGATGTAAAATATTTCATAGCGTTGGTGACCTCATTTAAAAAAATCAGTAGAAAATAACTTTTTTTTTCTTTGAGACGGAGTTTCGCTCTTGTTACCCAGGCTGGAGTGCAATGGCGCGATCTCGGCTCACCGCAACCTCCGCCTCCTGGGTTCAGGCAATTCTCCTGCCTCAGCCTCCTGAGTAGCTGGGATTACAGGCATGTGCCACCATGCCCAGCTAATTTTTTGTATTTTTAGTAGAGACGAGGTTTCACCATGTTGATCAGGATGGTCTCGATCTCTTGACCTCGTGATCCACTCGCCTCGGCCTCCCAAAGTGCTGGGATTACAGGCATGAGCCACCACGCCCGGCAGTAGAAAATAACTTGATAGAAAATTGTGTGATCATGAAGAAGTCACCAGGAATTTTTATTTATTCAGCATTTTAATCATACGTGATGCAAATCAGAGCCACTATAACAACAGCTTTACCCTACTTATCTGGATTTGAAATTGAGTAAGTGATAGTATGAGTTAAAAGGATGAATATTTAAAAGACATTGTGGAAAGAAGATTAACAATACACCTCCCTCACATCCTTTGCTCATGCTGGGCAGAGTAGTGATCTTAATTATTTTCCTTCATCACCAATATATGTAAACCTCTTAAAATAAATAGATTAAAAACTGAAGAAAACCACACGTGAAATTCTGGAAGAAACCTGCCATTTAAAATGAAAGCATAATAGAAGAATGCAGAGTAGAGGAGGAATAAGAGAAATTTCTAGAAAGAAGAAGAGAAAATGATGATGCAATTGCATATCAAGAAGATGCAATCATATGAAAAATTGAGAGGTCCAATATGATGATGAAAAATGTTGATACCTTTATAGCATGACTGGAAGTGATAATGCTTGATGGTGGTTTCCTAAATTTAAGAAGTAAAACAGAGTGGAACAAGTTCATACTTTGAGTGTAGACTCTAAGGATCCTATTAAACGACAGGAGACTTGGGTATGATACTGGCTAACGGTACAGCGCTTGTCAAAAAGAATTTGAAAATATGGGGGAAATATATATATTGCTGCTGAAAAATTACATTATAAAATTGTGAGTCTTCCAAGGTCCTGTTGTTTCAGCCTTCTGTATGATCTTGAAGCATATCACGAATTTTCTTCTTTTTATTTTCTCCGGGAATGTTCTTCCTTCTTCTGACTGGCATGTACTATTCATCTGAGCTCTTCGGTTTGGGTACCTTTTGGCCTAAGTCTTCCTTAACGTGAAAAATATTTTATATCTTTATGAACTAATTATTTAACTTTGCAGGGTCACAAAATGTGGCACTATTCATTTACTTGTGTTCAATCCTTCTCCACTGAGAAAATGTGAATCTGTGAAGATGGGGGTGTGTTGTAGTTCATTATGACACATTGAAGATTGGCGATAGCAATGAGCACATGGAAGGGAGCCATTAATGTATTTGTAGAATGAATACAGGTATAATAAAGATGGCACCTGAAAATTTTGGTTATAGACATTGTCTTAAAAAGCAGTGAGTTTACTATTTGTTATGATAACTGCTGCTATACAAACAACAGCAGTGGCAAATGTTTTGTGACAGACACTATGATTTATAACCATCTCACTTGTAGACAGAAATTATATTGGTACCTCATTCCAAATCAAATAAAATACAAAGTGTATACTCAAATTGGAAAAGAACTATCTGAAGTATGACTCTGTAGACAGGAACTAAAAAAAATGATTGATTCAGGTTTTTGAAGATTAATCTTTAAATACGATCATCAAAAGCCTCTCCTATTAGCAGTGTTGAAATATAAATGACAGAGCATAAAAAGCAGTCATAATATTTTGGAGAGACCTTTCTTAATTACATAAGCACCCTTATAGATTAGTGCATTAGCCAGGGTTCTCTAGAAGAACAGAACTAATGAAATATATATATGCATGGTAAGGAACAAGGAGAGCCAGTCTGAATTCCAAAACTGAAGAGCTTGGAGCCCAATATTGGAAGGCAGGAAGCATCCAGCTTAGGAGAAAGATGTAGACTGGGAATCTAAGCCAGTCTCTCTTTTCAGGTTTTGGTGCTTGCTTATATTCTGGCCACACTGGCAGCTGATTAGGTTGTGCCCACTGAGATTAAGGGTGGGTCTGCCTTTCTCAGGCCTACTGGCGCAAGTGTTAATCTTTTTTGGAAACACCTTCACAGACACACCCAGCATCAATACTGTATCCTTCAATCCAGTCAGGTTGACACTCAGTATTAAACATCACAAATAGTAAGGAAAACATGAGTCCCAAGTAAAATAAAAGACTGAGTTAAAAATATGAAATTTAATTCTCAAGAGAATAAATACAAACTATTAGTGAACATGCACATAAAGCTTTACCACTTCTCATAAAAGTACATATGAAATGGATAATGCTAGAATTTTAAAAATTGTGACTTTGTGGTACTTTTAAAGTCTGAGAAATAGGCAGGTAGAAGTGTAAAAGAGGCCACCCTTTTGGTAGCTCATTGGCAATACGCATCAAAACCTTTCTGAGACTTTGATAAGACAATCCTACAGTTAATGATTTTTAATGAGAATAATTGAAAAGTTTACAAAAAGATATATCCAATAGGATTTATCTAGACTTGTTAAGAATAGGAAAAGAGGCCAGACACGGTGGCTCACATCTATAATCCCAGGACTTTGGGAGGCCAAGGCAGGTGGATCACGAGGTCAGGAGTTGGAGACCAGCCTGACCAACATGATGAAACCCTATCTCTACTAAAAATATGAAGATTAGTCAGGTGTGGTGCCATGTGTCTATAATCCCAGCTACTGGGGAGGCTGAGGCAGGAGAATCTCTTGAACCCAGGAGGCAGAGGTTGTGGTGAGCCCAGAGTGTACCATTGTACTCCAGCCCGGGCAACTGAGCAAGACTCTGTCTCAAAAAAAAAAAAAAAAAAAAAAAAAAAAAAAGGCAGGAAAAGAATCCCTAAAATGTTCAATGTGTTTTAACTAAGTTATTTTGTATCTTTAGGATAAAATATGCTCAGAAGTAAAACAATAATATGAATATTCATTATTTCCACATTAAATAAAGGGAGAAAAAAAGTAGGTTAGCGAAACATATTTTATGACCCAATTTTGGGGGGAAATATAATAAAATGAGTGTCAGCCTGAAGTTTCTTCAAGATGTTGGTGATTACAAAGTTTTGTGTGTGTGTGTGTGTGTTTTTTTTTTTTTTTTTTTTGCTTATTAGCATTTTTCAAGGTTTATACAATGTAGCAGTTCCCTGCATTTGTGGTTTTATTTTCCCAAGTTTCAGTTACCCATGGTCAACAGCAGTCCAAAAATAATAAGTGGAAAATTCCAGAAATCAATAATGTATAGATTTTAAATTTCATGTCTACATACTGTTCTGAATAGTGTAATGAAATCTTGTGCCATCCTGTTCATCCTGCCCGGGACATGAATCATCCCTTAGTCCAGTGTTTCTATACTACGTATGCTAACCCCATGTTAGTCAATTATTTGGGCATCTTTGTTATCGATAGAATGTCATGGATTCTGACAGTCCCTTGTGTGCTTTGGGACTCTTAAGTAAAATAAGGGTTACGTGAATACAAGCACTGTGATTTTGCTGAGTAACTTTTACTAAGCAAAATAAGAGTTATTATTAATACGCTTACATAAGTAATGCTGGCATGCGATTATATTTTTTTGATTATATATATATATATATATATTTTTGAGATGGAGTTTCGCTCTTGTTACGCAGGCTGGAGTGCAATGGTGTGATCTCGGCAACCTCCGCCTCCTGGGTTCAGGCAATTCTCCTGCCTCAACCTCCTGAGTAGCTGGGATTACAGGCACACGCCACCATGCCCAGCTAATCTTTTGTATTTTTAGTAGAGACGAGGTTTCACCACGTTGACCAGGATGGTCTGGATCTCTTGACCTCGTGGTCCACCCGCCTCGGCCTTCCAAAGTGCTGGGATTACAGGCGTGAGCCACCGCGCCCGGCTTATTGGTTGTCGTAAATCCCTTCCTGTGCCTAATTTATAAATTAAACCTCATTATAGTTATATATGTATAGGAAAAAACAATATATAGGGTTCCGTACTTTCTGAGGTTTCAGGTATCCACTGAGGGCCTTGGAATGCAGATAAGGGGGGACTACAGTAAATTAAAACCGTTTGTGTATTTAGGAAATATACATATTTTATAATGAAATATGTAAAGAAATAGAAAAATAACATTGATTTAAACACATAGAAGATACTTGCTAAGTCAAAAAATACGCAAATTAAATATTTCTGATATTGAATGTCAGTTTTTTCTTCAGGATTCTGTCCCTGGAGAGGACAACCAGCATGCATGTACTCTGCTTGCACAGAGTTATAAAATTAAATATATATGTACATATCTGTCAGTAGAATAAGCAAATTATTATTGCCTTAATTTGCATAATTTTGTTTGCTAGTAAGACTCTAGTTTTGAAATATTTACTGCTCATCTTAATTTCTTTTTAATCAGTTGTGTATGTGTCCCTTACTTCATTTCTTTCTAAAGGAGAGTTTCTCTTTCTCTCTTTAACTGATAAGAAGGAAACTGTATATATTAAGGTCATTAATGCCTTGCAGGTTTTACACTTTGCAAATATTTTCCCCATTATGTGCTTTATAATTTGTGTTTTCTTTAACATACAAGAATAAATAGCTTTTATGTAGTCACAGCTACCAAAACATCTATCATTTCTTTTTTGGAAAAGGATTAAAAGTATGGTGGATGAGGATGAATTTAATGTTTATTTTCTCATGAATTTGAAATGCCTCTCTTACCATGTTTTTGTTTCTGGATTTTTCTCTCTTGTTGTGGCAATGTTTGGCTATTCTTGTGCTAATGCTATACTGCTACAGTAATTTAATTTTGTTTTCTCATGTGTTCACTTTTGCAATATTTTCTAAGTTATTATCTAATTATTCTTGCAGATAGAACTGAGTCACTGACAAAAAAAAATCCAATAATAATCTCATTTGAGGTTTCAAATTAAACTGCATTAAACTTGAAAAAATTTAATGGCAGGGATTTGGAATCTTGGCATTGGTGAATCCTCTTGTGTCGTGAGAATGCGGCATGTCTTACCATTAGGCAGCTTTTTATTTATCACCCTCAGGATTATAAACAGAAGAACTATTACAAGTGTGTTGATTGAACACTCTCTAATCTCCATAACTGAATAGATGGCTAATAAGAAACTGCTTTTATAATTTCCAGTTACTGCTGAAGTAGAGATTCAAAACCTGCAACCTGAACTTGTCTTCACCTAAGTTTGTATTTTTCTAATTGCTTTATTGATACAACTAATGTTATGGTTTCAATTACAATCTATTTTATAATTTTTACAACATGGTAGTCCTAACTTTTTCCCATCCTACCATTAACTCTAGCTGTTTGGAACTTTCTGAACAGCCCTTTCTAAGTCTCTCTCAAACTTGATATTTTTCTTCCCTCCAATGTGATTTTTTTTTGGTGTGTGCTCTTTATCTCAGTTATTGTCATCACAGTCTATCCATTCCCTCAGGGTGCAAGACCAGAATTTGTCCAAAACACCTTCTCCTTCATTGTCTCCCAACATCTATCAATTATCAAATCTTCTTGCTTTTCAATTCAGGTTCACACTGTGCCAGCACAATCATCTTCATGGGAATAGATTCTACTGTGTCATGCTGCCATTTAAAAGAATGCTTTGTTGCTTCTTAATGCCTACAGGATAAAGAATAAATCCTTCAACCTGGAGTAAGGAATGTTTTTACAGTCTTGGCCAATGTGCCTCTTGATTTTCATTTCTATCTTCTTGACTCAGCAATATACCTATGCTTCACCACAGTCTACTGGTTAAACTTATTCAAACATGCCTCACATTTTATTGCCTATGTGCAAATGTTCTTTTTCCTGTCATGCTCTTCTCCATGCCATCTCTGTCTAACACACGTGAATCAGCCTTTAGTAGCCAAAGCCAGCTTCTCTGCTTCTCTGTCCATGTAGCCTTCCTCCAGTACCTAGATGAGTACCTAGTCAGCATTAGTCAAATGAGATGATACATGGTAAATATTTAGCACAATATGCAGCACCCAAGAATCATTAAATAAATGGTAATTTTCTTTAACAGTAATAGTTTTCTTTTCTGTGCTCCTATGAATGCTGCTCATACCTTGATCTTACCACATTAAGTAATATAACAATCTACTTAAACATACTTACCTCACTGTAAGACTGTAACTTGTACGAAGGCAAGATCTGCATCCTCAGTTTCTTTCTGTTGGGTTTATTTCCCCCATACAACAATCGATACTTACTTTTTTTCTGATTAAAAGACATCAAAACAGTATTCAAATCAGAAAATTTAGTTTATTGGTATGAAATCGAATGACCAGTACCCCTCCCCTTAATTTCCTTTCATAATAGTTGGCTAAAATATGTGTTAAGCATGCAAATGTGTAAACCTTGCTAAATCAATTCTTTGAAATTCTGAGGCAAATAATATTTTCACAGTCTAATGTTATATCTAAATAGAGGAAAACGAAAGTCTTTAGTTTTGGATATGTGTTATCCTCCCCCGCTCCCTTCCCTGAGTTCCTTATTCTTATTGTATCGATTTGAATTAGGCTACATTTTAATTGCAGCTCTTAAATAACATTTATTGAATGTTTAATATGTGCCAAGAACTAAGCTAAGCACTTTGCAAGTGTTATCCATTTAGTCTTGGTCAGAATCCCATAAGGTAAGTCACCCAAACCTTATTTTACAAAAGAGGGAATTGAATTTCCAAGAGGCTATGTGAATTTCCCAGATCTGTATAACACTTAGTGACTCAGATGAACCTAAAAATAATGTCTCTAAGATCCCAAGCTCAAACTCTGAACCATTGTGCTATATAATTTCTCTGTGCGTAGAGGTAGGTCTAAGGAAATGGTACTCCACAAAGATGAGTGGGTGATTTCGCCTGCCCCCATCTAAAGGGTCACTTGGCAATTTGGAGACATTTTGGTTCTCACAACTGGGGTAGGGATTCACTACTGACATCTAATGGATAGAAGCCAGGGATGCTGGCTTAGGAGAAAGGGCAAGATAGTTATCCACCAAAATGTCAATAGTGCTGAAGTTAAGAAACCCTTGTCTAACGAATGTAAAGGTAGAGAGACCTCTAAAATTATGGATAGCCACTTAAGAGATTTCCAAGTAGAAAAATGAGCTGGGGGAGAAAGGGGTGTCGGAGAAGAGGTTACATACAACCAAACCTTGTAATATATGGTATTATATTTGTTCATTTGTTTTTTTGTGGAAGACAATCATTACCATGGAAATACTCATGATGGAGTGCTTACTCCTTTTATAGAACTTAAGAAAACATCATCTTATATTGTTTAGGGAAGAAGTTACAGTGGACACCCATGTAAAGTTGATATTTAAGCTCTTATGTAAATGGATGCTTCTTTTCACATATCTATATTAAAACATCAGGTTTTCAGGTCTTGATTATTTTAGCAAATGTATATCAGCTAAATTTTTTTTCTATTTGGTGGAATATTTTTTCCTAACCTGAATAAATATCAAAATTGCAAGTGGCTCAGTAGTTAGTCTAGCGCATTTTTCAGGCTTGATGATTTTATTCTTCTGAGACAAGAGCGATTAATTGGTGTTGTCCTGATCCCAAGCTTCATGCATGGGAGGTCTTTAGATGGACAGCGAAAGATGAAAACCTAGTCTGCTGAAACATTTGGTAGATTCTCAAGTCTTCATTAGTAAAATTCTTGAGGGGCCTTTGGATCCCATGGATTAAGGTATTTTTGGCAAGAGGGATTTAGATTTAAAACCACTAAGGTAACCACAGATTCACTCTAAACTCTCCACTGACAGCACGTTTTGCCCTTTGCTCATTTGCTGACTGCTCTGGAGTGCAGTATTCTTTACCTCTTTTCTAGCCAGGGCTGGCTATGTGCATGCATGACCTGTACAATGGCATGGGGCTCTGTGCCTAGAAGGACCCCATGCTTTGTTTAATATTCTTCTCTCATCATCTTGAAATTATTAGTTTTCGAATCAGGGGCCCAGATTTTCATTTTGCCCTGAGTAACCAAATTACAGAGCTGGTTCATACTTAGAAATTATATTTTGCTTATAAAGTGTCAGACTGTGGATGAGGAGTATTGGGGCAATATTCCAATGCACTCCTAATGGATCAGTTAAGGACAAAGTAATTGCAATATAAATAAATGGCATTTTTTTTTCTTCTGCTTATCAACCTGCTTAGGGAGATTGATAAGCAGAAATATACCTTTTTAAAAATTATGTCACCCGGTGTTTGTTAAAATCTAAATTGATAAATCTGTCTTAGTTGTTCCGTCAAAACTAGAAAAATAAATAAGACTTTTTCATCTTTCAAAAGGTAGTGTACAACCCACTCGAGCAATACTGGAAATATATCTATTAAGAAACTGCTGAGCAGTCTAGGAAAAAAAAAAGAAATTTTTGAATTTTTAAATTGTATCTTATATGATTGTATAGCACTGTGTTTTGCTACATATAGATAAAATTATGGGAAAATACTTTTAAGTTTACTACATTTTTGCCTTTGATTTTCCAAATTACAGATTTTGAGTAAACATTTGTAAGCACCTAGAAATATGCTTTATTATAATGTGCTATGTGAAGATTGAGATTTGTTTTCTGGAAAGTAAATTTCCATACTGTGTAGTTGCTTTGGATAATTTGATAACATCTCCCTAAGGAAAGATGTGCCCAGTGAGCCTGGAAGCAGTGATCAATATCCTTGTATCTCATGTGATAGAGAGAGTTCTTTGAAAAAAGAAAAGCTGACATGGCATCTACATCCAACTCTTGTTTTAGGTGGACTCTAGTGGGCCTAAATATAAACAGAAAAAAAAAAAACAGTTTTAGCTTTCAACAGTTAGAAGTTGAGGCTCTCAGCATAATTTCAAATAATGTGCATTTGCACATTTCTCAGAGCTTTGAAAGGGTTTCTCAAAAATGATTGCCGCTGTTTCTCTTCAGTTATCTATTGATTTATCTATCATATATAAATCTCTATCCTTAGTAATTTCCAGGATAACAAGTCAGCCTGTCTGACCTCATCGTTACCTAAAAAGTGATGCATAGTAGGATATGCATTACACGGTTTAATTTACTTAAGTTTTTAAAAATAGTATCTTATATAATTAGTTCTTTAAATACAGATTAGAATTATGATGGGGGAATGCCCTGGAGGTTGTAAAATGTTAGTTGAATGCTTAGGAGACTGTCATGCTGTTGAGTATATGACATTTCTTCTGAGTTTCTGACAGACCATAAAACGAAAATATTTCCTGTTTCTAAGTTCCTACTGTGATCAAGATGCATTATTTGTCTACATTACATTTGTTAAGACAGTTGCTAATATGGGTGGGGGGCGGATTCTGATTGTGTATTGCAAAATAAAAATCCCTCCCAAAACTTAATGGTATAAGGCAGCAGTCATGGCATTATGCCCATGGATGTCAAGAATTAGCTATTCAGGTATGGGATTTGGAATGGACATGGCTTGTCTAGTCCAGGAGAGTCTGGACTCTCATTTGTTGAGACTTGAATGGCTGGAAGTGGGTAGGACACCTGGCAGGAAACAGGCAGTTCTGCAATATCTGCTTTTGAATGATTCTCCACACACATAAGAGGTGGCTCCACTAGAACCATCAATCAGAGCACTGATAGGTGACCTCTCCTGCATATAGGCTTTTCTCAGCGTGATGATGCCTCCTGAAAGAGAAGGTCCTGAGAAGAGAGTATCCAAGAAAAATAGGCATAGGCTTCATGAATTTATATGACCTCATCTGAGGAGTAGAGCATCACTTCTGCTGTGCTGTAAAGGTCAAAGCAGTCACTTTCTATCATCAAATGGAGGAGACACAGCTGCACCATTTATGGGAGGTTTGGTAAAAAATCAGTAGCCCTATTTAAAAATCACTACAGATAGGAATTACAGCTATAGAGGTATGGAAGAGCAGATGAAGAGAGGTTTAATAATTTGCCAAAATCTCAGAGCAAGTAAATAAAAAAACCAAAACCAAAATCTGAATCCAAAACCTTTGCCTCCTGAAGAGTAATATTAATTTAGAGAGGCCCAATTTTTACTTCTTCGTCGTAGACTTTGTCTCAATTTTATATATATATATATATATATTATATAGAGTTTTATATATATATATAAAGAGTTATAGAGTAAGGCAGAATATATATATATTATATAATATATATATTATATAATATATATATATTATATATATATTATATTATATATATAATATATATATTATATAATATATATATTATATATATATATAGTGAGTTGTATGATTCTCTTTAATATTCTGCCTTACTCTATAACTCTTTATGAAGGACAGGGAATATATACTATCTACCTTCTTCTCTATATCCCCAGTGCTTCACAATGTGATTCACACAAATTAAGAGCTCAATCAATGTTTGTTGAATGAAGGAGAGAATGTTCAATTTCATCAAACTTGAATAAAACTTAAGGTTTTTTCCCATACAACGGTGTGGTCTTATAGAGACAGTGGTCACTACCTCCCTTGAAGGTGATTGGAGATTGTTGATTTTCTTTCCCATTAGCAAAGTGAATGAAGGACAGAATAACCTTGATAACATTGGAATACAAAGTGTTGAGACTTGACTGATGGCAGAAAGCAGAATCTTCAGAGAGCAAGTTTGTATAGTTCGTGAATCGTTAAATCAGCTTGACTGAGGGCTACCAGATAGTGCTGTCGTCGTTTCGTTGACTTAAATCTCTATTATATGCCTTTTGTGAAGTTATTTATATAAAGTACAGAGCAAAATTCTTGTTTTGATGCAAATGCTCTTGAATCCATGGAACTCTGCCTTGCAAATTGTCATATTAAAAATTGTAGGCTGGGTGCAGTGGCTTGAGCCTGTAATCTCAGCACTTTGGGAGGCCGAGGCGTGTGGATCACGAGGTCGGGTGATCAAGCTCATCCTGGCCAACATGATGAATTTCTGACTCTACTAAAAATACAAAAATTAGCTGGGTATGGTAGCAGGTATCTGTAATCCCAGCTATTGAGGAGGCTGAGGCAAGAGAATCACTTGAACCCGGGAGGCAGAGGTTGCAGTGAGCTGAGATCACACCCCTGCACTCCAGCCTGGGTGACAGAACGAGACTCCATCTAAAAAAATAAAATAAAAATTGTAAAATTTTTGATATATAAATAGAAATCTGTTAAATGTTGAAAAACAAATCAAACTGACTTTAATTTGTGTGATTTTCAAGAAATGACACCATATGGTTCTCAAAACATCTCTAACAAATCTTCATCAAAATATAAATTTCTAAGATCTTATAATTTTCATGGTATAATTGTTGGTATAGGTTATCTGGAGCCTAAATTAGTAATCAGCATCAATTTTTCACATAGTGTAAAAAATCTGGTTGAAAGCTTGTTATACTTACATGCAAAATATGCATACTTTATCCTGTATTATTTTTACTTTAGTTTCTTATTTAGTTTAAGAAAAAAATTCTAGTTTTTCCTTTAGCTAGAAATAATTATTTTTTCTTTTAATCAGATGGCTTAATATATTAAATAATCAGCATTCTAAAGGACATTATTATCATAGACAATAGGAAATAAAGGTGTGTTTTTATGGCCCAAGATAATTGCACGAAATTACCAGTATAGTTCTACTTCCTTCTGCCCAGGAATTTAAAATCTAACAGAATAGAACTAGTGAAACTGTATATGCATATAAATAAAACTGTGTGAGTGAGTGTATAAATGAAGTTTTGTATGTGGTGAATGTTTAAGTTTAAATGAATGTATGTATAAATTTAACTATGTGTGCATGTATGTATGATTGACAAAAGGTACAATAATATATGCTACCTATATATCTACACATAGAATGTTCTTAAAAATCAATTAAACTGGATAATTAGAATCAGAATTTCTAGGGAAAGAGAGCCGTTGTTTATTAGAGAAAAAAAAGTAAAAATGGTCTAAGAGTGGGAGCATGTAAGACAGAATGAGATAGTTTCTCTAAAAGTCATCTGGATCTCCATTTTTTCTATCTTCATAATAAGGGTAAAAGTGCAATAATCTTTTCCCCCTTTGATCATAGATTAGAAAAACAGCAGACACTTAAGGCTTTCTTTTTGTTTAATTTAGTGTACATGTCAAGCAATTGAGATACTAATGTCGAATCTCATAAAGTTAACTTTTCAGTTAGTTTTATAACAGTCAGGTCTAGGCTTTGAAGCAAGAGAAAATATATCTTTGAAGTTCATCAGAAGGGTTATGAGCATGGGTCTCACTTATTGATTGGTTTTTCTTTGCAAAGGTGTTCTTGTTTATTTTTTGAGGATCATCTACAAATAGTCACTCAATTCATATTTTTTGATGTTGAGTAAGGTATTCATAACATGTTAGGGAAATTTGGGCTGTGGGGGGCAACATGCTTCAGAGTAGACAGAAGTCAAAAAAAAATTCACATGCAATCCTTCTAAAATAAATGTAAGAACTGAAAAAATAATTTTGCTATTAAAAAAAGGTGTAGATCTAATTGAGAGATATTCTGGAGAAAGACAGTTATGTTTGAAAAAAGTATGTTTCTTCTTGTGTGAAGTATTAAAATAGTTGTATTCAAATGCTTGAATAAAAGTTTGCATTTAAAGCATTTTCTCATTATCTGTGGTTTCATAAACCTGATCAAGCCATCTATTACGATGTTCAAGTTTTCTCACCAAATGTTTTGTGTCTAGAAAGCAAAAGTGGTATTTGGCTGGCTTCGTGGCACTGTCACTGAGTTTGGTTGGGACTGAGCTCTTTCATAAGGAGCTCAGATTAAGCCATGATACTTAATCTAAACCACTTTGCAGATTTTCCTAGAAATGATTCAGAGTGATTATTACTTGATTAGAGTGGTTCTTCACGTCAAACTCAATCACAATTCTTTCCAATTTGTCCTGGGAAGTTTATCATCTTGCTTGATAAGACAGGTGGGACTAAATATTTTCCACATAAACCATAAAAGGGAAAGAGAAAAAGAGCAATTTGCTGAACCACTTTCCTCTTCACAGTTTTCACTTAAATCCTTCATGGTTGTGTAGCAGCACATACTCGTCTATTGTCTGCTGTGGCAAGCCGTTAAATCTGAAACACATTTTCCATTTTAAAATTAAAATGCTTTCATCAAGCAACTTTAAAATGCCAGTTAAGGAGAATCAAATAGGAAGTGTGCTCCCTACTTTAATTTTTTTGTTTTTGCTTGTTTTGTTTAGTTTTTGGCATCTCCTGTCTTTGAGAACTCAAATAGCTAAGTCCATTGCACTACCTCTAAATATTTTGGAATACACTGGTTTATGTGGAATTTGCTGGAGCAAAACTAGCAGTATGCTTTCCTTGGAAAGCAGGAACCACAGCTGGACTAGCCCCAGGACACTTCTATCATGTGGTAGGAATGCTGAGGTCAGAATGGTGGTGAAATAAATCAATATAGTAGTCTCATCCCTTTTTACTGTGACATCTTTGTAGCTGAAAAATTTATACTGAGCAATCTGTAAGCGAAGAAAATAACAGTGTTGCTGGAATTAATCTATTTATTATTTGGACTTTATCCCCAGACTTTGGAATCTCAGTTTCCTTGAAGGCAGTGTATGGTATTTCTAATCTGCCATTGCATTAAGACTTGTACAGCATAGATTTTCTATTCACTTGGAGGTCATTTTCTAATTTCTCTGGCAATTCAGATGCAAGAGCAGACAATTTAAAAGGAATAAGTTAGGCCATATGGAACCAGGCTATGCCAAGGCCACAGCTCCTCTAGCACAAATTTTAGAAATCACAGCTGGTATTGAGACCTGAGAACCTGAGGAGACACGGTGATCACAGTGATTTTATGTTTATTTGATTGGGTACATTCAGCCCAAGTTGTATAGTAGATGAACAAAACAAAACAAAACAAAAAATCTCCCTAAAAATAATAGATGAGCCTTCAATGATTTTAGCACTTGCTATTACTTTTGAATATACCTGAAGCATTAAATATCTGTATTTGGAGGTTTCCTGAAATAGTAAATTCAGCATACAGTTGCAGACCCTGAAGTCATTTGTATTTAAGGGATATTAAACACACTTGTGAATCCCATGCTGTTTAAAACTTACAATTTTAATTTGGGAGCCGATGTACCTGAAAGGGACATTAAATATTAATCATTTTCAGTCTCTCATTTTGGATTTGATGATCCTGATTCAAAGTAGTTAAGCGTTTCATTTTGATTGGAATATTTGTTAAGAAACAAAAGATAAAACAGAAATTCTATTTCTTGTATTGATAAGAATATACTTGATATTTATTTTACTTTTCTGCTTTTGATATTTTCAATTTTTTTCATATTCAGTTGTCTGGGATCACTTTAGTTCAAAACTAACAGAGAGAGAGTTTCTCTTAAAACTCTCTAAAGACTAACACAATTTGGAGATAAATCACATCCCAAGTCTAAGGCTGTTACAGCAGAGCAACATACTGTGGCAAACCTCAGGTACTGCAAACCCTAGAGAAAAAGTTTAATAACGGCAATTTTTTTTCCCCTTAAGAAGGTTCTTGCGCAGAGTACTAACACTTTTTGGAGCTGTAGATTTTGTAGAGGTTCATTGGCTTTGAGGGGAAATAAAATCTTGAGAGGTTTTTCAGTAACTTTGTTCTGGTGAGAGGAGTGCTAAGTCAGTGAAGAGATTACTTAATTGAAAGGTTGACTGTTGTCAGAGATTATAAATTTCTAGTCACTTATGAAATATATATATACACACATATACAAATATATATATATATATACATATATACGTATATGTAACAGAAATATATAATGGGTAAATTTCAGAGGTGCTCTTGCCTGCCTCCTGAGCTTCATGGCCGTATTTCCAGCTGTCAGTTGAATGCCACTTTTGATGGAGTGCTGAGCTCCTGCCTAGACATATCTAGAGTACCAACCATATCCTCTTACCTCCAGACCAACTCTCCACCCTACTTGCCCAATCTCAATAACAGTGCCATTTTTCCAGGCTCAACTCCTGAGCGTTGCCTTTCTTTCTTTCTTTCAGACAATACAGTTAGCCACAGAGCTTGGCTGTTCTTGCCTTTCAAGTGTTCTAACACCTTTTGATTTTCAATTTCATTGACTCCACCTGGTCCTGAGTCATGGCATTTCCATTGTCATAATAGTAGGCTAATTCCTCTCCGTTTTCTGAATGTACCTCACTTTCAAAACATAGTATTTAACATCTTACTCCCTTGCCCAGAAATCTTTAGTGGTTTCTCATTGCTGTAGGATATAATTATATTTTGTTCAGCCTAAGGTCAAAATATTCAAATCCAATTCTTGACAACTCACAGTCCCCCCCTTCAGAGTATTCAGTCTCAATGATATAGCTCATGCTATTCTGCTAATTTACAGCATGGTCATAAGGTCTAGATGTATAGGCAATTTTTGGCATATATGACAATATTAAGTGACTACTTAATGCCTCTATTTGATGGTTTAAGCTAGCGAAGGTCACTGTAAGTGACTTAAGCAGATTGACTCACTATCCTGAATTTCCAGTCATGAGAGACACTTTGGATGGTAATTTACAGAGCTAGAATGGACGATGTAGCCAAGTAGATGGGCTACTGGCTTGCCAGATCTGAATAAAGTCTGTTGATGAGTTCCACACAGGAATGCCACAGGCTCATTTTTATTCAGTGAAGAGACACAATTACAGATGCACATGCTGGGACTGATGGAAATGTCCCAACACATCATATCATTGCAGTTTTCCCTAGCACAGCAATGAACAATACACATTCTAATGAGGGGCAGCACATTAAACACGTCATGTGTTGTCACTGAACTTATGTGTTATGTAATACAGATGAAGGATTTATTGTATATTTTTCTTAATATTCCATTTATTTTGGCCCCCCTGTAGAATGTTCTTTCTCTTTGTACACAATTATCAAGTTTCTTTCTTTTTTTCCTCTAACTCCAAGTTAATTTCTCTATGAAATATTTCCTGGTAACTCAGCCTGAATTAATCTGCACTTCCACAGAAATTGTTTTGTTTGTCATGAAATATTCCCAACTACAAATTAATAAATGTGATGTCCTTCCTATCAGTTTTAATTATTTTTTTCACTTTTAATCCCAAGCATTCTCTGCTTCCAAACCCTGCTTAGAGAGTTATACATGAGTCTCCAAGTGCTTTTCCAGATAAGTCATTGTAGAGACACAGCAGAATTTAAAGTACCAATTCTTAGCACTTAATTATAAACGCTGATGGCTTAGGTGTAAAACAGAAAGAAATGAGCAGACATCTAGGAGATGAGTTTTCCTTTTCCCAGGCTGCTTAATATTCTGTGGGCTGGAGGAGAAGTAGGAGAGAGTGATCATGCATACAAGAGAGGAATTAGAAGGTTCGCTGAAGTTCTACTTGATATCATCCTGGGTGGGCTCTCCTTTGAATGCAGCCAGCTTGTTACCTACTGACCATCAGGAGGCCTGAGGCCAGTTTGCACCCTGAGATTTTTCTCAGTGCCCTATCCTTTGAGGACAACTCTTCTTCTAACAGCCAAGAACTCTAGTGTCATGTTTCTCATACACTAGAGGATGAAGGACTCTAGTGAAGGACTAGTTATTTAGTTATTTTGTTTTTATTTCCAGTGACTACACAGATTGATTCTTCTATCTAACATCAAAAAAGTAAATTACTGCAAAAATGGAATGAAAAGAATGATGATCTGCAAAATTTCAAGTACAAATATACATATAAGAATCTACAAATATACATACAAGAATGAATAGCCCTAACATCATCCTGTCGAATCGCTATAGATGTCTCTCAATGTTAACTTGTATGTATATATGTATATATGTGGGCACCACATATAGGGCACAGACGAGCACCTCCCTGTGGACCACATTTGGAGGAAAATTGCTCTAGTTAGTCTCTAATGTGAAGGATGGAACTAGGACAAATAGAGGTATAGAGGGCCAAGAAAGCTAATGTTCCTGCATGCTTCAAGACCCACACACCTGAGAGAAGCTGGGCATTCAGGCTAATCAAAACAAGCTAACTGTTTCTGTGCTGAAACAGTGGCTGAAAAAATTTTACTCCCTTTCTCCACTCCCCACCCTATGCTGTTTGTTAGATAATAATTGTGAATTTGTCTCTTCTTAGGAGATGTGCTCTATTCTGGTCATAAGCAGTGTGAAGATTTTTTAAAGAACTAGTAGAACTAACATTTGATCCAGCAATTCCACTACTGGGTATGTACCCAGAGGAAAATAAATTATACAAAAGAGATACTTGCGCACATATAGTTATAGCAGCACAATTCGCAATTGCAAAAATGTAGAACCAGCCCTAATGCCCATCAGTCAACAAGTGGATAAAGAAATTATGGTAAATATACACCATGGAATACTACTCAGCTAGGAGAAGGAATGAAAGAATGGCATTCGCAGCAATGATGAAATTGGAGACCATTATTCTGAAGTCAGGAATGGAAAACCAAACATTGTATGTTCTCACTGATATGTGGGAGCTAAGCTATGAGGATGCAAAGGCATAAGAATGATACAGTGGACTTTAGGAACTCAGGGGAAAGGGTGGGAGGGGGTGAGGTGTAAAAGACTACAAATTGGGTACAGTGTACATTGCTCAGGTGAGAGGTGCGCCAGAATCGCAGAAATCACCACTAAATAACTTATTCATGTAACGAAACACCACCTATTCACCAAAAACTGACTGAAATAACTTTTATTAGAAAAAAGTGATTTTAAAATGTATTAATATTTATGCTTCTGTGTTTTTCCCTTTTCCCAGAAGATCTTAGAATTCTTGGAGTTAGATAGTAAATTTTATTTTTCTTTGCATTTCCCACACTTTCTTGTATGTCTTACAAAATTGCCTATACTCATTTTTATTTGTTTTGCTTCAGCAAAAATGCCATCTAATTCTGAGGAAAACATTAAAACTTTAAATAGTGGAGAGAATCCATAATGGGCCTTACGTCTATTTTTGGTGTTCTGGATTGTGTTGTGCATACCCAGGCAGAGGGCATTTATTTAGGCTAACAGAAGTGTCGAATAAAGAAGAACCTTGACTTAGCTAAATTTCAGTTTGTTTCTTCATCTGTAAATTTGACATAAGAACAGCTTATTCTTCTAGATTATTTTGAAGATGAAATAGAACACTGCTTATGAAGTACCTAAAATTTGCTTTGTACACAGGAGTTACCCAGTGAGAATTAGTTGCCCTCTCCTTAGCAGTAATGTTCTGAATGTTTCACTCTCTTTGAGACCAGTATGCAATAAAGCCTTGTTGGTAAGATGGCCTTTTTTCTTTACACATTGATTGCATGCACACAAATATTGCTACTTGATAGAAGAAAATAGTTCTTAAAATCCTAATTCTAGCTTTAAGGGAGAGAAAGAACTAGTTCATGAAAATCCTATATGTTTCCTCTCTTTGTTTTTAGTGGCAGGTTTATACTAATTTCCCTTTATTTATATTGCCCATATAATTTTTTAACCCCTGAGAAGGCCATATTAAAGAGACATAAATACAGATTTTTGCCACTGGAGATGCCAGAAATGTAGATCAGCATCTTCTTAGAGTATCACTTTAACAAATTGCTAATGTTAACTTGCATCATTAACTTAGCCAGCGTCTCAGCATCTTAGGGTTTATTTTCCATTACTTACTTGTTTTTAGTAAATAATGCTATTTGTATTTTCTTTTTATCCATCTCATAAATTTACAGTTCTAATTCAGGGCTATTGTAGTGAGAGAAAAAAATGGGTTTGTCTTTATTTCTTAACTTTAAATTTGTCCATAAGGTAAACAGAAAACAAAATCTAGAAAGTAAACTTCCGTGTGTGATTGTTCTTAGTTTCTAAAAGTTCCTTGTGTTTCAGTGTGACTCATGACTGCCAATTTCTCGGTGTTGTTTTCTGTTTGTTGCTTCTTTTGACACACAGTGTCACTCTGTTGTCCAGGCTAGAGTGCTGTGGTGCAATCTCGTCTCATTGCAACCTCTGTAACTGGGATCACAGGCACCCGTCACCATGCCCAGCTAATTTTTGAATTTTTAGTAGAGAAGGGGGTTTTGTCATTTTGGCCAGTCTGGTCTCAAACTCCTGACTTTTAGAATCCACCCACCTCAGCCTATCAAAGTGTTGGAATTACAGGTGTGAACTATCGCACCCTGCCTCTAGTGTTTTGTTTTTTTTTTTTCCCCCAAGGCTAGAACGTGTATGTGAATGGATCTTCTTAAACAAAAAATGATTATACACACATCTAGGTACAGTGGGAGATATGTTTTACTCCCTTTAAATTGCTAGGTCTTTTTAAATTGGTAGATATAAGTTCTCCCATACGTATTCTATCTAAACTCTACAAATACCGTTAGCTTTTATTTTTCCCTGAAACTTCTCCTGTCTTCAAGGCCACAGCTAACTCCTTTAGACTATGCAACTCTGCTACTGTGTTCATATTTTCGAACTTCAATTTAGAGCCTTTGATTTCCAAAAGTTTTCTTATCCTGTAAATTGTGGGAGTTTTTGTTGTTGTTGTTGTTGTTGTTGTTACTGTTTTTTGCTATTATTTATCCCTTTAGATAAGGAAGCAACTCATTTTTACAGAGGTTTGTAAAAGCTAGAGGTTGGGTAGATTATTTAGCTGTTCATATATATTTATTTCATGGAAGCATAAAATGCATAAAATACTTCTTTTCTAAACTGAAGAGAGGCATGTTTCTCTTGCAATGGAGGAGATTAGTTTACTGCTATTGGACATTTTATTAATACTACCAAATATTTACTGATTACTTGCCCTGGTCTGCATGAAGATTCACTTCCTAAACTGTATTTTAAAATACATTTATGCATTGTAAAAACAAAACTTTAAACAAGCTGTAGAAAATGATTTTTTGACACTTGTTAATAGGTAATGCTAGTACAGATCTTGGATGTTTTTCATTTTTTTAAATTTTGAAATAATGTTAGACTTACAGAAGAATTCTATAGTTGGTTTCTGTATACCCCTCACCCAGCTTGCCTTATGTGAACATCTAACATAACTATGATAGATTTTTCAAAACTAAAATATTAAAATTGGTATAATACATAAACCATGATATTTATTAATATTTTACTGATTTTTTTCTACTGATATTTTTGCTAATGTTCCAGGATGCAGTTTGGAATACCATGTTGTGTTTAGTTGTGAATGTCACATTGGTCTCTCTCAGTCTACAGTCTTTCCTCAATATTTCCTTTGTTATGACCTTGACTGCTTTTAAGAGTACTGGTTAGGTGTTTTGTAAACTAACCCTTGTTTTGAGTTTATTTTTTTTTCTGATAATTACACTGGAATTATTGATTTGGGGGAAAAATAGCAAGCTTCATTTCAAGATTTATGTGATATTCATAAAGCTTATTATTGGTGATGTTAACCTTTATCATTTGGTTAAGGTGATGTTTGCCAGGTTCTCTAGCTGTATTTTGATAACTGAGAGGCACTCTCTTCAATGCAGAATACATTGTTATGGTTTCCATCTTAAATTTAAACATCCACCTAGTGTAATCCACAAACAGTAATCTACTTTCTTAGGGTGTGAATATTTAGAGTAGTTGTCCCTTCTGTTTAAAGAAGCTCCTTCCCAATAAATATTACTATGTTGAAATATGAAAACAAGTACTATATTCAGAATATGCAAGTGTTATCTGTACATTATTCCTGGAATTTCAAATGATGTATATTGCCTTGTAGAGTATGTATCCATCACTATATATTATTTTCTAAAAAAAAAATGAATTTTAGGTATTTCTCACCTCAGTCTAAACTAAGTTAAAACAATGTGGAAGCATTTGTTTTCTCTCCAGGTAAAGAAAAAAAAAGAAAGAAAATGGATGTACAAGAAAATCCTATCCTGAGTAAAAAAGCCTTGTTAATTCATTAAGGGCCAGAGGGCTATTCATTTCGAAATAATAAATCCAGGCCAGGTGTGGTGGCTCACGCCTATAATCTCAGCACTCTGGGAGGCCGAGACGGGTGAATCAAGAGGTCAGGAGTTCAAGAACAGCTTAGCCACCATTGTGAAAGGCTATCGCTACTAAAAAAAAAATTAGCTGGGCATGATGGTGGGCACCTGTAATCTCAGCTATTTGGGAGGCTGAGGCAGGAGAATTGCTTGAACCCAAGAGGTGGAGGTTGCAGTGAGCTGAGATCGCATCATTGCACTCCAGTCCAGGTGACAGAGTGAGACTTGATCACAAAAAAATGAAATTAAAAAAAAGGAAAAAGAAAAGAAATAATAAATCTAAAACTTGAAGTAGGCAGAATTCAAATGTGTACAAATGTCTACATAGAATACACAAAATCAATCTTGTCCAGGATTTGCAAACTGAGTCAGAAGATGAAGCTAGGCCAGTACCTAATCATTCAGACAAGAAACAAATATAGTTAAAGGTGAACAAAGAGACTGAGAACATAGAATAAGCAAAGGTCAAAACCAAGGGAGAATTGACAAGGAGGTAGGCAATCAGGAGTCAGGGAGGATGAGTGCAAGGGAGCAGTGCCCTCTATAGGTTGGTTTTATTTATGAAGACCACAGTCTTGCCAACTTCCTGGCCATACTCAGCTTTCTTTTAGAGTTGTGCTTGGCTTTCAGAGGACATTATTTGGCACTTATTTGGGGGAAAGAGGAAAAAAGTTTCAGTACAGTTAGGCTGGTTAAGGTAGCTTAGAATACAATAAGGATAATTTATCCATTTAGTTATAATCAAACATATACTGAATCTCTGCTACTTTGGAGTTCTTTATTGGGTGTTCCAGAGGCATATGTTTACATAATTGAATAAACATTTACATATCGCCTAAAATGTACAAGGGATTATGGAAGGCATTCATAGTTTGATAGAAACCAGAGACATAGAAGCAAACAAATTATTAATACTTCCCCTCTGATGTGCATCAAAAGAAGCATGTACTTAATATGAAGGTGGTACAGACAAGAGAGTGACTAGATCTGTGGAGGTAAGGAAGGGCCAAGGAAGGCTTCTGAAGAGATATTACACGTGTGCTGGCTGTTTATTAAATCCTTCCCCTACAAGTGCAATAATTACACGTTGTTTGCTGTGTTATTTGTCTAACATCCTTTGCCTGACAAGGATGTGAGGAAACAAGAGGATCAAAAAGTCTGCAGTTATAGGTCAGCTGCCATAACCTAAAGGACTAGAGGTGGCCCTGACATCTTTCTTACCCTGGAAGGTCACATATGCAGTCCGTGAAGCAGAACTCAAGGTAACACTGTGGGGAAACACAGATCTGAAAGGAGTTAAATAGTCAAAATCCAGTTAGAAAGAATCTAAGTAACGGTAGGTAATCTAGGTTTATAACTAAACATGATGTAGGTTGGAACCTGTCAGAGCAGCTGATGAGAAAATATTAACAAAAGGGCAGGAAGAAGATAGTGAGAGGAAGATAACTGGTCAGTTTTCTGACTTGTAGTTAGTTTGTAGTTTGTGGGGTGTGTTTGTTCTCTCTGTGTCTCTAATAAGATGTTGGATTTTTAAAGTAAAAGCAGAGGAGACAGACTGCTTTGCAAGCCACAAAATTTCTAATGATGATGACTTTTTGGTGGAGCCAGGAATCTCAAATCTTTTTCTTTTTGTATTCTTTTTTTTTTTTTTTTTTTTTTGATGACTCACTGCAGCTTTGACTTCCTGGGCTCAAGTAATCCTCCCACCTCAGCCTCCTGAGTAGCTGGGACTACAGGCATGTGCCACCACACCTGGGTATAGTTTTGTATTTTCTTTTATATAGATGGGGTTTTGCCATGTTGCCCAGGCTGGTTTTGAACTCCTAGGCTCAAGTGATCCAACTGTCTTGGCCTCCCAAAGCACTGTGATTATAGGCGTGAGCTACCATGCCCAGCCTGAAATCTTTTAAAGCCAAAATTGTGACATTCTCTGTGCTTGAGAATTCATATGAAGACATGTCACTTACTCTGCAGTATATGAAAAACTGTAATTTTTTATCAACTGATTGTAACTCTCTGGAGAGAAGTCCCTAAAATTTTTTTCGATAAATTAATTCATACTTGAATTTGTACTTGATTTAGATATTGGCTAGCACACTGTTTATTGGAAGATATTTTTAAATGTAATTTGAAAAATCATTTAAATATAAGATTAGATATTTTCCTGAAGAGGAAATAAAAAGGTAAAACCTAAAAAAAATACAGAAGCTTTCTGCCCACAATTATTATAAAAAATCATTTAAAGACTTAAAATAAGATATTTTATGTATGTGGTAATATGTGTTATCAGAAAAAAAATCTCTATTATGAAAGAGAAATTCAGGTACAGTTTTAAACTTGAATTTTCCCCTCACTGTTTCAGATTTTGGCTTAGCATATTTTAAAACAAGGATTAGCAAACTTTCTACAAAGGAATAGATAGTAAATATTTTAGACTTTGTGGGCCATAGAGTCTCTGTTGTAATTAAACAATGTTACCATTGTAGCATGAGAACACCAGGCACAATACCTGAATGAATGAGCGTGGCTATGTTCCAGTTTTATTTTATTTACAGATACTGGTAGCAGGCAAGATTTGGCAATGAATCATAGTTTTCCAACTCTTGTTCTAGAAATAACAGAACTTAGTATAAAAGCATTTAATATTATATATTTTTATGATAGTTTTTGTGAGTTAAGGCTTTGGATTGAATTCTTGTTCATGTTAAAAATAAGTCTGGGCATGTTCTATCAAGCCTGATGACCCAGCATTTTGGGAGGCTCACGCAGGAGGATCACTTAAGGACACGGAGGCAGGAGGGTAACTTGAGCCTAGGAGTTTGTGATCAGCCTGTACAACATGGCGAGACCCCATCGCTACAAAAGAAAAAAAAATAACTGGATATAGTGGTTCATGCCTGTAGTCCCAGCTACTCCAGAGGCTGAGGCAGAAGAATCAATTGCACCTAGCAGTTCAAGTCTCCAGTGAGCCCTGTTCACAACACTACAGTCTGGGTTGACAGAGAGAGATCTTGTCTCAAAAAGAAAAATATTACTATATAGAAAAATTCTTAAGAAACGTGATGCATCCACATATACACACAAACTCATACATATAAACGATTACAGCTAATGAATAAGTTTTGCAAGACTGAAGGATAAAAGATCAATAGATAAAAATCAATTGTATTTCCATGTACTAGCAATGAAAGATTTGAAAATAATTTAAAGTTTCACTTACAATAACATCGAAGAATAGTATTAAGTGTAAAGCTTGTATACTAAATACTGTAAATTATTATTAAAAGAAGGTGAAAAATCCTAAGTAAATGGAAAAGCATTTCATATTTGTAGATTGAAAAATTGACATTTTTAAGATGGAAATATGTGTCAAACTGATCTACAGATTCAAAGCAATCTCTATCAAAATCACAACTCTCTTATTTGCAGAAATGAACAAGCTAAACTTAAAATCCATATAGAAATGCCAGGGATCCCAAATAGCCAAAATAATCTTGCAGAAAAAATCCAAAATAACAAAGTTGGAGGACTTGAACTTTCCAATTTTACAACTTACTACAAAGCCAGAGAAATCAGTGGAATGTGGTACAGGTGTAAGCATAGATATGTAGATTAGTAGAATAGAGTTGAGAGTGCAGGAATAAATCTTCACATCTGTGGTCCATCTTTTCATCTTTTTTTTTTTTTTTTTTTAACAAGACTACAAAGACAACAGAGAAAGAATCATCTTTTCATTCAGTGATACTGGGCCAATTGGATTTCCACATGCAAAAACATAAAGCTGGACTGCTACCTCAGACTATATGCAAAAATTAAAGTGTATTAAAGGTCTAAATTTAAGAGCAAAATGTATACAAATCTTAGGAGAAAACCTATGTATAAATGTTAATGACCTTGAATTAAGCATTAGTTTCTAAGATATAACACCAAAAGCAAAGGCAACAAAGTAACACAGTAGATAAATCGGACTACATAAAAATTAAAACTACTGTGCATTAAATAGCACTATCAAAGGAAAACCTACAGAATTGGACAAAATATTTGCAAATTATACATGTAGTAAGGGTCTAGTATCTAGAATATGAAAATAACTCTTACAACCCAATAATAAAAAATTAAACAGCCCAATTAAAAAAATAGGCAAGTAATTTAAAAGGATACTTCTCCAAAAGAGATATATAAATAGCCAGTAAGCACATGAAAAGATGCTCAACTCATTTACCATTAGGTAAATGAAAGTTGATACCATACCCACAGAGAATGGCTATAAATAAAAGAAGGATATTAACAATTGCTGGCAAAGATGTGGAGTGATTGGAACCCCTACACGTTGCTGGCAGAAATGAAAAATGGGGCAACCACCTTGGAAACCAGGTTGGCAGTTATTCAAAAAGAGAAACATAGAGTTACTATATGACCCAGCAATTCTACTTCTATTTGTATACCTAAGACAAGTGGAGCATGTTTACATAAATTCTTAAACATAAATGTTCATAGCAGCATTACGATAATACTAAAACGTAGAAACAACCCAGCTTTTTATCACCTAGTATATAGGTAAATAAAATGCACTATATTCATGCAATAGAACATTATTCAATCATAAATAAAATTGAAATAGTGTAATGTTTTCAAGATCCATCCTACATGGATGGATCCATGTTATAATATTGATGGATCTTGAGAACATTACATTAAGTCCAAGAAGCCAGACACAAAAGGACACTTATTACGTGATTTTATTTATATAGAATGCCCAACATTAACAAATCCATAGAGGCAGAAAGTAGATTGCTAGTTGCCAGGCGCTATACGTAGGGAGGAATGGAGAGTTACTGCTAATCATTATGGGGTTTCATTTTGGAGTAATGAACATGTTCTGAAAGTTGTTAGTGTCGATAATTGTACAACCTGGTATATATACTAAGAATCTCTGGATGGGCACTTTAAAAGGGTAAATGTTATGGTAAGTGATTATATGTCATTGTTTAAAAATCAGACCATTCAGACAGACATAATACCATGATTAAAAATGTTCAATCCATGCATGTGGTGGCTCATGCCTGTAATCTCGATGACCTAAGAGGCTTAGGTGGGAGGGTCACTTTGAGGCCAGGAATTTGAGGTTGCAGTGAGCTATGATTACACCTCTCTTCTCTAGCCTGGGTGACAGAGTAAGACTCCATCTAATAAATAAATAAATAAAATTTTCTTGTTCTCCTAGTCAGTTTTCTACTGATAATTATTAATAATTTGAAATGAAATGTTTTATATGTAAACAAGATATATGTGTATGCTTGTATAAATATACATAAAATATACATGATTATATACATACACATATATAATAAATTTTTTACCCAGATGATATTGTTACTTACATGATTTTTGCAATAAATACTGTTTGCATTTACAAGTTTATATTTTTATTTATGCTGGTCGTATATTATTCTAGATGTATCATGTTCCTTTTGAGTTTTTTCCAAATTCCTTGCTGTTTCACTCAATGTTGCGACGATTCTTGATGCTGTATGTTGTGAATTTTGTGAGTCCCTCTCCATAGTAAATTTATAGAAATGGAACTCATGAGTCAAAGTGCATGTGTGGTTTTGAATTTTAATTCAACAATAAATATTTATTTTTCATTTTTTATTTGCCAAACAGGTTGGGGTGCTTCTTTTAATGATATTTTTATGTTACCCTTCAAAAAGATGGTACCAATTTGCACTCCCACCAGACTCTGTGAGAATTTCTGTTTCTTCCTGCTTTTACTAGCACATATTGTTATTAAGCAGATTAGCTTTTGATAAGTGGATAACTGCAAAATATTTGATTTTCAATTTTTGACTCTATGCTTGAGGATATTTTTATGTTTATTTTTCTATTTTGATTTTTACAAAGAAATTTATTGTATATTTATGTTACAACGTGATGTTTGACTTTACATAGTGAAATAATATGTTCAAGCAAATGAATATATAGTTACCCAGTTTTTGTAGCAAAAACACCTAAAATCTACTTTTGTGGCAAAAATCCCAATCACAATACAGTGTTATTAACTGTACTTCTCATGTGATTTATTAGTTTTCTAGCCTTACTCATCCAACATATTTGCTATTTTGTATCCTTTGTTAAGTCTTAACTTAAAATAGCATTTAGAATAACTGAGTATCCCAGTTAACTCTGAAATCTTAATATGACAGCTCAATGCATGGCATGCAAGAGACAAAGAGGACTTAAAATAAAGAAAGGTAAGGGGCGGCTTACTCTTCAAGAAAATTTTCTTCAACAAAATTAGTCACCATGCCTGGCTAAGTTGTGTATATTTTCGTGGTGACAGTGTCTCAACATTTTGCCTAGCTATTATTTGTTTCTCCTTTTTAAAGAAATTGTCTGCATAGATCATTTGACCATTTTCTTTTTACTTGACTGTCATATTTTACAAGTCCTCTTTAAACATTTAGAAAACACTTCGTTTAGCTTAAAAGTTGAATATTTTGTCTCTAGTTGTCACTTTGGCATTGTTTTGAGTATTTTGGACACACTGAAGATTCTAATATTTTGGTCTTATTGATCTTTTATTTTGTGCCCTTTGAGTGTTTTGTCATGTTAAAAGGAATGTCATCTTTCCCTTTTCCTCCCTGGTAATCAGCCTTACTTTACCTTCCTTCAAGAATACGAACAAATTCACAGGTAGTTTCTTTTAAAGATGTTTTTTACATTTAAATATTCATTACAGTTTTAAATGAATGAAACTCTTTAAAGTCAAATTACTCTTTTTGAGAAGACAGATCATGGATATTAAAAGTATGTGAAAGGCACAGATTTTGGAACTGACTGAAGGTAAAGTTCTGGATTCATATAGAAAAAATATTTTAAATTCTTTGCTGCACATACATACATTTCTTACACACATAATTTCCTTAATAAACTTCTCAGAAATTCTTGACCAAAAATTGACTGCTTTGATTTTTAACTCATGCCTTAGTGGCTCCATTTGGAATCTTCCCTTTATGTGGTTGAGATTTGATATATATAATGAAATAAATAAAACTTACATTTCCTTATTGGTACTCACACTGTAGAAATGTTTACTTGAAGATATTTTGTCTGGCTAAATATCAAAAGTAGCTCTGAATACATTATTTGAGGACTTAGAATTATAATGTAGGTTAAGTGATGAAATACTATTCAGATGCCATACTTTATTGAGCATTCACAATGTGCAGGTCCATTTTTTTAAATTGTAATTGTTTTATTTTAGTTTATTTTTTATCATATTTTAAGTTCTGGGGTACATTTGCAGAACATGTAGGTTTGTTACATAGGTATGCATGTACCATGGTGGCTTGCTACATCCATCACTCTGTCATGTACATTAGGTATTTCTCCTAATGCTATCCCTCCCTTAGCCCCCACTCCATTACAGAAATATATTTCATAGTAGTATTTCCATTCACAGAGAATAAAGTCTGAAAAAAAGGAAACACATTTGTTCCAATCACTACAATATAAAGGAATATATAATTAGCAAATGTTTTGTGTACATGAAACAATTTGGGAACACAAACGGAATATATCCTTTAAATAATCATAAATAATGTCGTTCTGAAGGAATTGACACACCTGCTGTGTCAAGGCATTGATAGGCATCACAAGACATCTGTAGGCTAAGATTATATTGGGATGCTTTTCAGTAAAAGACAAGAATAAAACAAGCTCAGGAAGGAAAAAAAAAATCTAGGGCACTAATAGGGAACGGTGACTCTTCCAGACTGGATGAAATGTGTGATTTAGATTTGAGGATAAAATTTAATAAGACTACAGAGGAAGAGAGTGCCAAAACTCTAGATTTGAGAGTGGCTACAAAAGTCCTTGGGGTGATCTTTGTGATTCATTGAATTGCTGAATGAAATAATCACCACATTGCATGTAAGACAATAAATCTGATGGCAGCTAATAGAATACATTGAGGAGATGAAATGGGATGTATGGAGAAAAGGAGTTTTTCTAATAAGTCAACCAAAGAAATCTGAGTCCAGATGGATATAATGAAAATGGAAAGTAAAATGTAAATCCCAAATAATGTATTTACACACCTAGTGGGTATTTGATGTGAATAGTGAAGATAAAATTGTTTTGAAATTTTTAATTGGATAAAATTGTTTTGAAATTTTTAATTGGAATGACTGTATTTAGCTGGCTTTAGATTGTAGAGTAGATTTAAGTATTTGTACTTTGAGGTAGAACACTGGGTTGCAGATTAGGAGACAGAAGAGTGGAGAGTTTGATCATATCACAAAGGAGAGAATAATTAAAACTTTAATAAGTCATGGTTATTGGTGAGCAAGGAAATGGGTTTTTAATACAACCATTAAATTGTTTCTAAATATTGAAATAGGAGTAGAGGAGTAAGACTTAGGAGAGAAGATACAGAAGGAATGTTCAAATAAGTAGGTGGGTAATTAAGCCTCCCTAGAAGTCAAAAGATGAGAATGTCAAGAAGGTAGATCCTACCAGGACTATATTTGTGAATTTCACTGGGACAATTTCAGTGAAGTGATATGGGTAGAAGCCAGATATTCTGGGAGTTAATGATGTAGTTGGAGGGTCATATAGATAAGAAAAGTGGAGCTTTTCTTAAATCAAGTTTATGAAGGTATAAATGCCATGCCGTAATATGCACAAATTTTAAGTGTACACTTCTATAACCTTTGATACCTATATACACCATAGGACTACCACCACAGTAAAAACATTTACATTATTTCAGAAAGTCCTCTATGACCCTTCTCAGTGTAATCTCCTCACTTGTTGCCCCAGGCAACCACTGATCTGCTTTCTTTCATTACAGGTTAGATTTTTTCTTTTCTATAATTTAAGTGAAATAATATAGTACCTACCTTTTTGTGTCTGACTTTTTGCACTCAGCAGGATTTTGAGATTAATTTATGTTGTATGCATCTTAATCTGTTCTCTTTTAGTGCTGAGTATGTAGAAAACGCTTTTGAATACTTTTATTAGTGAAATAAGGCTGAAGGTATAAAGAATAAAAAAAAAATTCTTGTTTTTGAGATAGAAAAAATCTGAAGGTGTTTTGAAGTAGGTAAGAGGACTCAACAGAGAAACTGACTATACTAAAAGCAAAACAATTTATAGTAAAAATTTCCCAGGGCTTCATGGTTTGTAAGAAGGAAATCACCATTAAATAGCAGTACAAATAGGGAATTAAAACTTAGAATTTAAAACAAACAAAATTTATGAAAACAAAATTTTAAAAATCTGTTTATTTAACCAGAGTGAAGTAGTTAAAATTGAACTAAAAAGATTATCTAGTAAAATTGAAATCTTCAGGATATAAACAATGTCGAGAATTGTACAGAGAGAAGATAGTGGAGAAAATGTACATCAAGTGGCCTAGATTTTCCTTGTGAGAAAGCGAAGGCATTCTCAGAGAGAAATATAAAGTTCAGGTAGGAAATTTGAAAAAAAAAGTTATAGTCATATCACTTTATCAATATGGAACATAGAATCAGCTGATGACTTCTTAGTTTACTCAGAACAATTTTTATTCTAGTAACATTTGAAAAGTAGAGGGATGCTAATTCCAGATGATCTTCTATTGGAGATTTCACAATGGTTAGAATATGATGGCGAAAAAGTGGGGTTTGGTATACCAGAGTGTCCATTCTTGTATTGCCATAAAGAAATGGCTACAACTGTGTAACATACAAAGAAAAGAGGTTTAATTGGCTCATGGTTGTGCAGGCTATACAGAAAACATAGTGGCTTCTCCTTTTGGGAGGCCTCAGGAAACTTAGAATCATGGTATAAGGTGAAGGAGAAGGAGTCACATCTTCCATGGCCAGAGCAGAAGGAGAAGAGAGAAGAAAGAGGTACCATGCACTTTCTTTTTTTTTTCTTTCTTTCTTTTTTTTTTTTTTTTTTTTTTTTTGAGACGGAGTTTGCTCTTGTTACCCAGGCTGGAGTGCAATGGTGCGATCTCAGCTCACCGCAACCTCCACCTCCTGGGTTCAAGCAATTCTTCTGCCTCAGCCTCCCAAGTAGCTGGGACTACAGGCGTGTGCCACCACACCCAGCTAATTTTTTTGTATTTTTAGTAGAGACGGAGTTTCACCATGTTGACCAGTATGGTCTCGATCTCTTGACCTCGTGATCCACCCGCCTCGGCCTCCCAAAGTGCTGGGATTATAGGCGTGAGCCACGCCATGCACTTTTAAACAACCAGATCTTGTGAAAATGGTGCTAACCCATTCAAAAAGGATCCATCCCCATGATCTAATTTTCCACCAGGCCCCACCTTCAACACTGGAGTTTACAATTGAACATGAGATGTGTGTGGGGACAAGAATCAAACCATATCGTTCTGCCCTTGGTCCCTGGGTTGGGACCCATCTACCCTGCCAACTTTTTTTGCCCCAGTAGGTATGGAAGACAGAAGGAGGCACTGAAAGGGATCTCATAGCATCAGTTAAGGAAGGGGAGAGGTAAATTATTTTGTTCAAAGGGATATCTTGGTGTCCCTGAGCCACCAGAGAGCTCATCGAGCAGCAGAGACATTGAAGAAAACCGTTCAGACAGCCTCTTGTCAGCCACTGTAGGAAGCAATTTGTCTGGTCAAGGATTGTAGATACTCAGTAAACTTAATGAGCAAGGCAGCTCCTTGGGGCTGGTGGAAGGTCAGCTCTAGTATTAATAGGGAACTTTTTTTCTGTCTTTCTCATTGGAGACAAAACATTCTCATTGCCAATGGCCTTTTTGCTTATAATAGGCCACTGATTCTATCTCGGGGGTAGTGAGTCAGGGGATCTTGTCTGGGCATCCTAGACACTGATCTCACAACACTTTCTTAGGATGAGTAATTCTGCAGTGTCAGGGGGCTTAAAGCAATAAAGCAACTGTTAACAATTGCACTTTTGGGGTATTTCTTTTTTTCTTTTCTTTTTCTTTTTTAACTTCTTTTGCCCTGTTTCTATTGTTGTAAATGTTAAAGGCTGCATTTAAGAGTTAGAACACTGAGTTTTGAGGTCCTGTTGCTGCTTTTTGTCACTTTCTCTTAATGTTGAGGCGATTGAGTAATAAAATGTATACCCAAGAGAGATTGCCCTTCTGGGAAGTCGGGGTCTGAATTACCATATTTCCTGAGTGCCTCAGTGAAATCACCCTGAAACCATAGAATTTTCCTCTTTTCCCTGAGTTATTTCTCTAACCCTGTCATAAATGACTGATTTAACCACACACTTTTTCCTCTGCTTTTTTTCCATGGCACCGCAAGCAGACAGCAATACTTCTAAGTCATGACAATGTAAATTAAAGATAATGATCCACTTAATAAATTAAATTTCTCCTTGTATAATGCCAGATTACACATAGAAAATGGCATATGTACTCTAAATGATTCCCCCATTTCACCAGCTACCTTGTGCAATGAATGTAGGTTTGAATTTAGGGGTTGATATGAAGCCCCACTCCTGGTAGTAACTGGTTGTGCTTGCTTTTTGCAGCAGGAGGAGGGTATAGTCTGGGGCCAGTTGGAATAGATGGAGGGGTGCCTGATGACCTTGGAGTGGAATCCTCCATTAAAGAACAGATGGAATCCCCCTCAGAACTGGGGAACTAAGGAGACTGGGGAAGGTGTAGGACTATGAGGACCAGGTAGGATGTGATCCCTTAGGCATGGCTTTCTGGTGCCTGGAAGTAATGTGAGCCAGTAAAGGGCCATAACATCCTGTGCATAAGGGACCTCTTCCCATTTTATTTTTTGATAGAATAAATTCAATGGTAAAATATCATTATAACACCAGAACCATGTTTGGGTCAATTCTGTTGGTTTTCTAATTTTTATTGGACTCAGATGGTGTTGAAATAAAAAATTAGTTTCTTTTTCTTTAAGCCAAATTTGAAATTTCTCCAATAGCCTAAAAAACATCCTAGTGGTGAAACCTCTGGGAGGCTCATCATCGTCCCTCAGGACCAACAAAGTTTTTTGCTGGGCACAGAAGATTATCTAAGCCTAGCAAGACAAAAAGGAACTGAGCCCTTGTGGTTTTTCCCTTTTAGGTTTCTATTTTCTGCACAGAAGGTGTAAGTATGGGTAGCACAGTGTTAGAAAAGTGGACTATGGGCCACAAATGGGCAGTAGAATGTTGAGCCCCAATTCCACAGTGAGTGAGGGTTGGGCAGAGAGAGGAGCTAAACAAATGGTGACTGTAAAAGGGAGGAAGGGCAGGGGATAAGCAACATTGCCCGAAGGAGACCTCAGAGACCCTGTCTTGCTAAAGAACCGATTCAGCAGTGGAGACACCTAAGAAAATGTTTGAGTGACCTCTTTTCTATCACTGTAGGTGGCTGTCCATCAGGCCAGGGCCCTGGGAACCCTGAATCCCTTTGACCAAGGGTGGCTTGAGCAAGGGAGTTATAAGACAGAATACAGAAAGAGGCTTGCAACTGCTGTTAGAAAAATAATAACTTCTAACTTCAGAGCAGAAAAAGGAAAGATCAACACTCCTCTGGAGGGAGGAGCTATAACCCACAATCATAGAGGGAATGACAATGCCAGAATCCCCAGAGCATCTGGAAGGCAGCCAACAATATCAATGCTGAAAACATGGAGGTCCTGAGTTTCAGCCAACAAGGGTTCCCTCGCTAAGTGCTAAAAACCCCGTGGCATCCAGGAAGTGGCCAACAGTGAACCAAAACCTAAGTTAGGGTCACGGAAAAATGTGACTATGGCATCCCAGGGTTAAGCCAATGGAGGACGTCTCACAAATAAGTGTTTGGCCAATTGTCCAAACATAGTTAACAGAAAGTCAAAAGCAAACATCATACTGCAAACAAAACATTTTAGGACTGAAAACAAAATGACTGGCGAAACGATAAAATGGAGTCAGAGGAGAAAGGACCAGGGGAAGGAGTGATGTATTATTCAGAGTTCTTTGGAGGGACAGGACTAATAGGATAGATGTACATATGAAAGAATTTTTTAAGGAGTATTGATTCACACTATCACAAGAAGTCCCACAATAAGCCTCCTGCAAGCTGAGGAACAAGAAAGCCAGTCCAAGTCCCAAAACCTCAAAAGTACAGTGGAGAACAGTACAGCCTTCAGCCTGTAGGCCCAAGAGCCACTGGGCAAACCAGTGGTGTAGGTCCAAGAGTACAAAAGCTGAAGAACCTGGACTCCGACGTTCAGGGTCAGGAAGCATTCAACATGGGAAAATGATGAAGGTCAGAAGACTCAGCCAGTCTACTCCTTCCATGTTCTTCTGCCTACTTTTATTCTAGCGGCACTGGCAGCTGATTAGATTGTGCTTACCCAGATTGAGGGTGGGTCTGCCTCTCCCAGTCCACTGACTCAAATCTTAATCTTTGGCAACACCCTCACAGATATACACGGGAACAATACTTGGCATCTTTCAATCTAATCAAGTTGACATTCAATATTAAACATCACAGGTGACAAGGATGTGCTTCAGGGCACTCAAATGACAGCTAGCTTTTAACTGACCATTTAGCCAGAGGTTTTTATTCCCTGGCTTACCTGATACTATGGGGAGTGGCAGAGGGGACATTTATCCATCCAAAGCAGCCAAACTTGTGCTAACTGATCTTCTATGTGGGACCCAGTTGAAGGTCTCTCCATGTTTCCTCAGTTTGAGTGGGCTTGGCTGCTTCATGGGGGGTTGGCATGGGGACCTGTTAACCTGCTGGTAGGAGTGACAGGTCCCACATGAGGTGGTGGTGCTATGGTCACTGCCATATATATTTGGCTCTGCCACCTCCCAGGGAACATGATGGCTCTGAAAAGAGCCTTTGGTTAGCATTACACTTGTGTAGAGTTATCAGCGCTTGCTTTAGTCTCAGTATTGTAGCTCTTGCAGCCTTGATCAAAGACTGCTTTTCTGTCTCTCACCATCTCTGCTCATCGTCTCACCAACTGCCATCTTCTCTGATTGCTGAGTGCCACTATCTCTGCTGTCTTACCATTTTGCCTCTCTACCAATCACCACCATTTCTGCTGTCTTCATCCTTTCATGGTTGCTGGATGATGCAGGCAGGCAAACCCCAGAATTTTGGGTTTAGTTTAGGAGGGTTCTTGGCTTTTCCAAGGAAAGAATATAAGGGCGAGCTTGGGTGTTAGCAACTTTTATTGAAGTGGCAGGGTACAGCATCAGCAGAGGCACTCCTTGCAGAGCAGAGCTACCCCATAGGCAGTGTGCCCAGAGTAGCAGCTCAGAGGCAGTTCTGCAGTCATAGTTACACCTACTTTTAATTGTATGCAAATTAGTGGGCTGATAATAAAGAAATTTCCAGAAAATGGGTTGTAACTTACAGGTCATTATGGTCATTGCCATGGAAAGAGTTGGTAATTTCTGGGTATTGCTATGGCAATGGTATCATGACGTGGCAGACTGGTGGGCATGTCTTATGGAGAGATGTTTGTATCTCTTTCCTGTTTTCACTAGTCCTCAATCTGGTGGCTGAGCCCCAGCTCTGAGTTAAGTTCTGCCTCCTACCTCACTTTAGGCCTTTTATGGAGACTCCATTGGTTGGTCGTGATTGAAGCAAGGACAACTGTGTCAAAATGTGATCAAACAAAAAGCACATGATCTAAACCCAGCAAGTCCTGTCCTGATTCTTCTTGGTCTCTCTGGGAAGCATTCCTTCCTCTATAGTATGGAGCAGGACCCTCTCTGGAATGAGAGTCTTATGACACACAGTCAGATTAGAGTCCTTCCTTGGGCAGGTGGCAGGAAGACAGGAGAAAGAAAAATTTTGTTTTCTGAGACCTGCTCGTGAGGCTAAAGCACCCCAACATTATTTTAAAAAGACTGTAACAGTAGTTATGGGAGTTACGAACTAGCAACCTTGGTTGACAAAAACCTACACACACATACTCACACACATAAAATCATATTACATTGTATAATTATATTATGTTATAGTAATGTACATATAAATAGCTGTAGACCTTATCTGATTTTATTAGGTCTGGTCTTGAGTCTTAGAATGTGGATTTCCAGAAGGCTACCAAAATATGCCGAATGATGTTGCATGTGCTAGAATCAAAATGTGAGTAACAAGAATCTAGCCTACATTTTTCCATTTTGGCCTTTGCAAGCAGAAATATATCAAGGAATAATGAACTCAATGATATGATTCGGTATTGAATGGAGAGAATATTAAGGTGATAGGAGTTGTCAGGATTAACATTAGATAGGAAAATCAACCTACCTGCTAATTGATGTCATATAATGAAATGACAGATGATGGGGTAGAGAGAAAAGTAAGACAAGTGAAGAGGGTGAAAGACCATAACAAAAATAAAAACCTGACTGATAAGTACCTAGAGAGGATGCTATAAATGGATGACCTAGACTTCAAAAGAGGCAAGTGTTGAAAGCTTGCTAAGGGAAAGAAAATCATAGCAAAACACATCATAAATAAGTGAAATTTTTGTTCTTCCTGGTAACTTTAATCCGAGATTCTTAAACAAAAATAATTATTATATGGGTGCTGCCAGCTACTGTTTCCACGTGTTTTCTCACCTATAGATAAAAGAACAAAACAGCTGAGCTTTGAAAAACAACTTTTGAAAGCTGTATAAAACAATAATCTTGGGATCAGGGAATCTTTGGCTATTTTCTGCTGAGCTCTCTCTGCTTGTACTGGGTAGCTTTCTGAAATGGCAGTCCTTCCCATTGTCTGTTTATGTCCCTCAGATTTCACTGACCTGTCATGCTGAGGCCCCGTGCTTCCAAGTACCTTTACCTCTGCTGAGAACTTGTTTACGATTCTTGTGTCCAGCTGTGATAAAAGTGAATACTCTTAAAAAAAGGAACTGAGGATTTTTTTCTCTATAGGATCAAATTTGGGAAAAGAAACATTGATATAAAATGAACAGTATTTAGCTAACTTTTGTTTTTGTTTAGTTTCATTTACTTTGGGAGAGAGAAGATTCTTTTCCACTTGTAGTTTCTTTTCATGTTGAGTCCTACAGTGAAGGTACAATACTGTGCATATGGAAGTAGCTGGTGGGGTTTTCATTTCAATAGGAATGGGAGATGGGTTCGGATTGAGGGAGTGGCTTAGACAACACTCCCTATGCTCTTTGTAAAGAGATTTATATGCACAGTAATTTCAGCTAAACACACTGAACATAGTACTACTGGTAAACAAAATTTGATAAATATTCACAGGATGGAATTTGTATAAATCTAGCAAATAAATGCTTACTGTATCTGAGATTAGTGTAAAAATTTGACATTACGCTTAGTTTGGGTTTGCTTAGAATCAGACCGTGTGACAAGAATTTAAGGTGAAGTAGTTTATTTGGTTGTTGAGTCCAGAAAATATAGTAAAGAAATGGGCAAATGAGACAGAAAAGGAAAGATGGCTTTTAAGATGTGTTACCATGCAGCTACCACAGTGAGCAATTGTTGCTTGATGCCACTGAAGAAATTCTGGGAACCAGTGTAGAAACATAACTCACATACTTCAGTGTTACCTCCCTACCTGCCTAACCCCACATGCCTCCATACTAAGGGATATTTATATATCTACTCCCATCCAGCCATTGGTTGAAAACTGCTTCCAGTGGGGAAGGAAATTTAATTATCTGGCACTTTTGGCCTGCCACATGGGTGCAGGGTGGGCTCCAGTTATAAATGGATGCAGGGTGGGCTTTGGTTGCAAGAGAGCCTCAGGCAAAGAAACACATGCCCTGACAGTTGGACCTCAGGCTAGTGCTCAGTGAAGCAGCAAGGGTGATGGGATATGTGTGGGGCAGGCACCAACAGTATCTGCTACATACAGTAATAATGGCTTCCAGTTTACATGCCATCTTTTCCTAAAGGCATATTCTACTCAAGCAAAATTATTTTTGAATGTAAGAAGGGAAGTAAAGGGAGCAAATGATCACTACATAAAGTCAGGACTTTTGTATAAAAGTGTGACAAAAAGCTTTTTGAACATAATTTTATCTGTGACTGTAAATATTCCATTATTAATATAATTAGAGATTTATCAGACTTTCTTGAGAATAAGAACTACCAGGAACATGGTGTGTTTTCAGAAATCAGATGTTCTGATTGTATGTTTTATTCATGAGAATACAAGGAAAACATAGTAAAGAGCATTCCTGTTTGCTGATGAACAAAGCTTATAAAAAGCCAAACTCTCATGCATACAGGTGCCTACTCTGACTCCAGAGTGGGTCTATGGTTCCCTATGCAGGGAGCAGTGCCCAGAAAGTTGGATCAACTTAGGGACAGGTCCTCAACCTTCTGGAATTGGTGTCCCAAGGTTCATGTATCAGTGAGTGGTGATGGTATTACTGTAATAGGAATAATTCACTTTGGTTGGATCTTGCAATGACCTGCTGACAAAAGTCTGTTTCATCTTACTGCCTTCCCTACACTGTTTCCTTGGGTTCCCAGCTTGTACATCACCGTATCTCCACAGTGTTCTCCATGGGCTTGCTATCATTTCATTATCCTCTGCCAGTCACTGCAGTTTTGTTTAATAGACACTGTGGGTTGTCTACCATGACTTCAGGGTCAGAGCTAGAGTAAAACCACTTGAAATGTCTTGACAGTATGACTATAATACAGAGAGATAGAATCTGAGGTAAATTAAGAATGCATACTTCAACTAAAGATACTTAAAATCGGATATTTAAAATATCCAAATAAAATACATCTATGTGGTATACTAAGCTGGTAAGAGGCATGTTTGTGATTATACTACTACTCCAAAGAAGATTACAAATACAAATAAATAGCAACTTCAGTTTAATTATATCTTTTTCATGGTTGAAATAATGTTTTCTTCCTCTGAAATCTACCTGTATTGAATTCATTTATATTTATGTTTTATTATCTCACTGCAAATGTTCTTCTCATTCTTTCTTTTGAGGGTCAAATTCATGACCAGTTTATCTTTGACTGACTCAAAATATTTAGGCGAGTATCTTGCATATGCTTGGGATAAGAAGGATTTATTTTTTTGTAAATTTTAATTCATTATTTCATGGAACAAGTGTCTGTGGAGTTATACTATGAACCAGGCACCAAATGCTGGAAATAGGCAGTGCATAATGGTGAATAAAATAGGCAAAGACCCTGACTTTTCACACTTCATTCTAGTGAGGGTGGCATGCGGTAAAAAATAAATAAACTGATCAAAATTATTAGGATACCTTAGGAACTACATGAAAATGTAGTTTCTCTTATAATTTCACAAATAATAGTCCTAAATCATTATGGTACACACACTCAATTTAAATGAAAATGTTCCACTCACCTTATTTTCTATTGACACATTGTTGGACATTTTTGTTTCTTTGTCTTGTCCATCTGTCTTGTATAAAATTATCAAAATATATTTAGTGTTAAGCATAGTGGCTGGAGCATAGTATGCTTTTAATTAACACTGTTTATTATTATTAAATACATTATGTTCTGCTATGCTCAGGACCCCTGCCACATACTTTCAACCATCTCTGTTTAATTCTCACAGCAATCCTGTGATGTACTCACTATTACATCCCCTATTTAAAGATAAGAAATTTGAGGCCCAGAAAACATAAATAATGTGTTAAATGCCACATTGTTCAGCAAGTAAGTGATACAGTGCAGAAATAAAGATTTACTTCATTTTAGAGCCTACATTATTAAAAACTGTACAAAGTAACTCAGTTTATCAGAAGCCATTACTATGCTTACAAAAATTACCAACAATTTATACAACAAATAACCCGGATATAGAAAACACCAATGACAAACAAATAAGCACAATATGTATGTTAAATTTCTTGTTACTTGTCTGTTTTTTATTGGCCCTCTTTGATTTAAGATGGGCTGAACACACGTAGATTGAAGGCGTAAATATTCGCTTCTGAAAACTGAAGGAGGGCTATGAGAAACCAGAGAAGTAAAATATAATTATCATTTTTTTATATTTAAAACTTTAAATAATATGTAAGAAATTATAGATTTAGTCTATATAGACTAAACCTTACTATCTTTAAATAATGGAAATAATGACATAGCTGAACTCAGTTTGGATAAGGGATGATTGCATGAGGGAAGACTTCAGGGATAATTATCAATGACTAAACAAAGTCACACAAAAACTGAATATCAATACTGAATATTTAAATGAGTACTAACAGCAAAATAAAAAGGCTTTATTAAGAGTTCCAAGATTTTTATCATCATCAAAAAAAGACTCATGTTTCTTATTTTGGTACCTATAAAGAGCAGTTATGCCATTCTTTATCTAACTGTTGAATATTCTAAGTTGTCTAATAATAAAAATTCACATTTTACTTAGAGCTTTATAATTTTCAAAAATACTTTTATATCCATTCTTTTATTTGGCTTTTACACTGTGGAAGGTGGATTATTGTTCCCATATTACAGATGAAAACACTGAGGTTCAGAGCAGTAAGTAGCTTGTCCACAGTCATATAGCTAGTCCATTGTCCTGCTAGTTTCTCTTATGTAAGCCCAGTTAAATCCAGAGATAAAGCAAGTTCAAAATGAAGTTGACTGCTGCATTTCTTATTGTCACTGTCCATATGGAGATATCTGAAGAAATGACCATTTCCTTCGAGGGCCCTTAATTTGAATATCTTTGACCATAGAACTTACTTTTTTAAAATAAAGATTTCTAAAATAAGTAGAGGCAAGTTTTGTTCATTTGCTAGATCGTTATCTTAGTTTTTTTGTTTGTTTGTTTGTTTGTTTTTGTTTTGTTTTTTTTTAATTTGGGGCTGAGTGATGAAGACTGTGTGGTTTTATGGTCAGCAGAATTGGGAGTGGTTGGCTACACTTTGTGGCTCACAACTGTAATCCCAGCACTTTGAGAGGCCAAGGTGGGTGGATCATTTGAGGACAGGAGTTTGAGACCAGCATCTCTACTAAAAATATAAAAATTAGCCGGACCTGGTGGTAAGTACCTGTAATCCCAGCTACTCAGGAGACTGAGGCAGGAGAATCACTTGCACTTGGAAGGCAGAGGTTACAGTGAGCTGACATTGCACCACTGCACTCCAGCCAGGGCAATGGAGTGAGACTCTGTCTCAGAAAAAAAAAAAAAAAAGGAATTTAGAATAGTTAATAAAATCTTCTGTATTAAATAGTTTTGAAAACTATCCTAGAAAGCCTATGGTTTCTCTCTATGCATTCGTTGAAAGCATTCACATCTGCTACTCTGTCATAGAAATATTTTTTTATGGATATATTAGAGGTTTTGATGAATAAAGGAGACAAAACTTGAAACAACCACACAAAGATGAATTTAATTTTAATTCTAGTTTTTCCAATCCTTACACCAGCTTTTCATACAAATACTCTATAATTTAGTTTTTGTCAGCTTTGCAAACTACAAACCGTTAGGATGTCAATATTAACAAGTTAAAAAGAACAAATGAGTTGTCTTTTTTATTAAAAAGATCAAAAACACACAGCTACAAAGAAATACATTTTTTCATCAACCCCTGAAGTGATGAGAAATCCCTATGATATAAAGCAAAATGAAATTAAACCATCTTTTATCGAAATTGCCTCTGTGCATTTAAAAATTAGTGAAGATTTTCAGGCTTAAGAACACTCTAAAGCAATGCTTGTCAAACTTTAATTCACATACAGATTATCGTGTTAATTAATTATGTCTGGGATTTGCTTCGAAAAAAATGAGGTTGTGGGGAGGTTACATGGGGTATATAAGCAATGTGATTGGCCATAAATTGATAACTTTTGAAACTGAGAAATAAATACACAGGGTTCACCATAACAGGTTTTCTTATGCAAGAAAAGTGAAAAACAAGAAAAAGTTTATCATTCTAATATTCTGTGTAGGCATTAGGTGCATATGCATATATTTTATGTTTACATATGTATGTATACATGTATTTGGGTATAAGTATGCATGTATGTTTCTGTGTGTGTATATAGACACACACACACATCACTGCCAACTAGACAGCATGCTAAGTAACTATATTCGATCTGATTATATGCTATTGCTGTCATGTTCTGGAATAAATTAAACTACCTTATGTAGAGATGAAAGGAAACTTTATTGTTGTTTATAGATACTGCTTTCTCCATATGAGAATCAGTTCTTTCCAAGGGCAAGTTTTTTTAAAAAAAGCATTTTTCAGGTAATGTCTTTATGGAATATAAGTGTATTATACTTTTGATAGTAGAACACAAATTAGTTTTAAAAATCTGTAAATTACACTGCAAATAGCTATAGTAGCATGATAGAAAATAATAATTAGGGAAAGTGATGAGGTTGGTGGCAGTATGTGTTGAAAATGGAAGGACGAGGGCTTTAGGAATGTAACATTGAGTGAATCTTGTAAGATTCTATGTGATAAATGAAATTTCATACAGAAGCATTTGGCACATGTGAAGACTCAGAAGTATAAAATTCAATGTTTTTTTAGTAAATTTATATGACTTGTGAATAGTGTGTGTATTAAAGGCAACAACTACAGAATCTAGAAAATCAGAGAGATTCCGATAATCAAGGACTTTTACTCTATAGGAAATAGGTTTCACTGATGTTTGTAAACTGAGCTGTGATCTTGCCAGCTGGGATTTAGATGGTCACTTTTGTCATTATTACTATGGAGTTCTGATTGAAATTGTAGAGATTAGAGTGAGGGATAACTAATCATAATATTTTGCCGGGGGCAGTGGCGCCTAAAGTGGCCTGCAATTCCACAGCCCTTTGGGAGGCAGAAATTGTAAAGTCTCTTGAACTCAGTATTTCAAGACCAGCTTGGGAAACGTAGTGGGAACTTCTCTCTATGAAAACTCAAAATCATTAGCCTGGCTTGGTGACACATGCCTGTGGTCCTAGTGACTCAGGTGGCTGTGGTGGGAGGATTCCTTGACCCCAGGATTTTGAGCCTGCAGTGAGCCATGATCGTACCACTGCACTCCAGCCTGAATGACAAAACCAAGACACTGTCTCAAAAAAAAGAAAAAAAAGTAACCTCAACTTTCCAGATGAAAAAGACAAAGGTTTTATTAAGAAAACTATAGTAGAGAAGAAAATGAATGTTAATTAAAAAATAAATCTAACCCATCATGTTGAATATATTGAGAAAAGAGGCATAGAATACAGGTCCATAATTGTTTACCTACAATTCCAATATCTAAAAGTCTCCGAAACCAGAAAATTCATCACCAGTTACCCAAACTTACTGAGTGGCAAGCCATTACTTAAACTGATCCAAGACTCTTCAAAATCTTTATTCCATTTAGCATAAACCATATATTTGAATTAGAAATATTAATTTGTTTAATTATGAGTCATTCCTCTAGAAATTAAGAGTGCTATAAGTGCTGTGTGTATCTTAGTTGCCTTTATGAAATCTGAAATATTCTGAATACCAAAGCATATCTAGTCCCACGGGTTTCAGATGAGGATTAGTGATCTACAGTACTATTTAATGATACGTTATTTGTTAATAAGATGCCAGATAGTCTCTTAAAAGATAAAATAGCTTTATTAAATTCTAGCATGACCTTTCTGATAATTCCCTGCAGAATATGTTGTAAAATATATGGCAAAATGATCAGTGATTAACTGAAGTGTGGATTGGGAAGAATATATGATGAATTTTTCTATTCTCCTACATAGCTATTATATCTTCCTGATTAAGATACTCATGAATACATAGAACAGGGTTGAGGGGAGAGGCAGGAAGCTCTGAGGTAGAAATATGAAAAAAGACTATAAATATCAGACACACCTAGGAGAGCACTGGAAAGAATTTTTACAGAAATTGTGACAAAGAATAATATGTCTTCACAGTCAGTTCCAAGTTATTTGAAACAGAAATAAATAAATAAATGTATGTATGTATGTCTCAGTCCAAAAAGAGCTACAGAAAGTAACAGATCATCACCATAGAGTTTGACTGAGCTATGTTAATTGATTTGCCTTGTTTGTACTTTAAGCTTTGAGAATGGTCAGTTGAAATACCCATAAAAAAAGATGCTAGATTATGATGTCTTTCTACCATGTCATTCTCTGTAGTGTGAATAAGTAGAAAAGATCCTTATAGTCTAACATGCAGTAATCTACAAAATGTATTTTTTAATGAAAAAAGTGAGCCTTCTGGTAATAGCTACCTAGATATCACAGATCAACTCTACATTAAGGACAAATAAAACTGGACTACATACACACACACACACAATATATATTTATGTATATATACATACGTATATAGTGTGTATATATATGTATATATACATATATAGTGTGTATATATAGTATATTTGTATATATACACACATTATATATATAATCATATATATAAGATTACTCATGTGAGTATGTTATGTTTATGGATGTATACTTTATGGATGTATGGATATATATAAGATTATATAATCTTATATATATAATCTTATATATATATAAGATACTCATGTGAGTGTGTTATGTTTATGGATGTATACTTAGCAATATTTTGTGGAATCAGTCATTTGATGAAATTGATGTTTAGTCAATTTGTAATTCCATGCATTGACTTAGAGTATATTTTGGCCTGCTGTCAAGTACATGGATCCAGAGTGGTGAGGGAACAAGCTCTTGTTCCATATGGCTGGAGCATAAAGTGTAAATGGGGCAGAGGGAGATGGTTTGTTAGTAGGAGAGAGATTATCTAACCTCTGGGGAAACTTTCATATATTGAAAAGAATTTCCGAAAAACATGTAATAAAATGTAATGCCAGAAACGTCCTGTTTGTATTGATTTTATATGTATCTATATATAATGTGTGTATATATTATGAATTGTCTTCTCCTGGCTCTCAGCACCATGGGTTTTTGCTAACTTGATAGTTGTTTACTGCTTTCAAGAAAAGTTTATATATATATATGAATAAAATGTATATATAAAATATATAATCTTATATATAATATATTAAATATATATAATTGTATATGATATATAATATATATAAGATTATATATAATATATAATCTTATATGATATATATAAAATATATATACAATATACAAAAAATATTGTATATAAGATTATATAATATATAATATATAAGATTATATATTATATATATATTTTTACACACACACACACACACACACACATATATATATATATATATATATATATATAAACTCTTCTTCAAAGCAGTAAACAACTATCAAGTTAGCAAAAACCCATGGTGCTGAGAGCCATGAGAAAGATAATTCATTATATTCTCCCAGTTACTGAAGTTCAGAGTTTATCAAGAATGGAAGCCTTAAGAACCTTCTGGGCCAGCAGGAGAGGAACAAGAAAAAGATTCTAATATTCCGTTCAGTGTTGTACTGAAGGAGCTGCTCTTTGCAATAAGCAAATAATAAGTAACCAATTAAAAGCAAAAGAGATAAAATGCCATTATTATAGATATAGTTGTATGTGTATGTATACATAAGTATATAGACACACACATTTATATATACATACATATAAATTCAAGGGGTCTTCAAATTATTATAATTCATGATGTTACAGAATACAAAGTCAGTTTTCAAAAATCAGTTGTATTTTCATTTACCAGAAATAATTTTTTACAAGATACAATTTATAAAAATACACAAAAGTAAATGCTAGGGTTACATTTAGTCAAAGGTGAATAAGATGGCTATGCTGAAAAGCATACAACATTTTTAAGAGATAATAAAATTAAAGAAGATACACATATTTCATAGATGAGAAGAGTAAATAATATAAAGGTGTCAGTTCTTCCAAATTGATCTACAGATTTGATGAAATCAGAAACAAAATCTCCTATGGGATATCTGTGGAATTTATAGTCTTATTTGATGTTTTATATGAAGTTTAAAACAACCAAGTTAAGTCAAGACACTCTTAACTACAAGGTGAAAGGACTTGCTGTGAATCTTTTGAGGCAGTTATCGTTACCTTAACCTTTCGGCGTTATCCTATAGGTAAAAGAGAACCGTAAAAGGGCAGTGAATTTGAAAGACAGGGAGTGACCAGCTGGAGTGCTACTTTAATATTCTCCAAGAGAATACATTCCCTTTCTGGCAAATTGGAGATTGTGCAATTAGAGGTGGAGAAAATTCAGGAAATATTGTACAAGTAAAATCATTAGAAATCCTTCTGCCTCCACACGTAAGTTAGCTTGACATCATCTCTCCAGCTCTCTGCTGTGGTTTCATTGTTCTCTACTTCTTTTCAACCTATCAGTCTCCCCAAAATACACTCTATATATTTGCCATAGCATGTACTATAGAACATTATGAATTATGATGTTTACAAATGTTTTTAACACAAAAAATCTACAAATAAGTATAATTACCTGTTACAGATTAAATTATATCACCTAAAAGCTCATGTGTTAAAGTTCCAACATCTAGTACCTCAAAATACAACCTTAGTTGCAAACAGGGTCATTGTAGAGGTAATTAGTTAAGAGGTCATACCAGAATGAAATGTGCCTCTATATTAAAATGTAAGAGGAATTTCGTTTTAATCAGGTATGGCGAGGCCAACAGATCAGGAGATGACTGCTTTGAAGGAAGAAGTTTTTGTTCACAGTTCCTTAGAAACAAAGCAGGGCACACCACACAGGGTCACATGAGGGGGTACCCATGTTAGTCAGGGAGCAGAAAGAGGGAAGGGAAAACATGGGCAAAGTCTTTACTGTGGATTTTGTGAGAAGCAATAAGCAAGGCAGAAAGAATAGGCTGATTGAGTTGTGTTTTAAAAAGTCTGAGTTCCAAAATTTGTGGGAAGAGGAATATATTATCTTTGAGAATATTAGAATAGCACTCCAATTGGTCTCTTCCTCTCTTTCAAATTCACTGTCCTTTAATGGTTTTCTTTTACCTATAAGTTAATGTCAAAATGTTAAGATGATGCTAGCTGCTCCAAGAGATACATAGCAAAATCTTAAAATGTTTAATGCAATAGATTTTTATTTCTTGTTTATGAAAATTCAAGACAGATGCTTCTACTTGGCAGGCACTTCTCTCTCCAGTGGTGATTTGTTGCTCACTCATCTTCATCATATGACTCCCAAATTGGTCACAAAAGGAAAGATAAAATGAAGAATTAGGCATGGGAGGCTTTTATGGACAAGCCTGAGAGTTGCCACACATCATTGTCAATGATTTTTCATTGGCGAGACCTCTGTCACGTGGCCACTTCTAACTGCAAAGGAGAGTTGCAAGCATAGTCTCTCTGTGCGCCTTCAAAGACGATGAGATGTGTTGGTGAGCTGCAAGCAGGCTTTACTACATGATACTCCATCTTTTCTATGACACAGCTCAATCTACTCTCCTAACACACTTCACGCTTACGCCTTTTATGAACTTTTTAGCATATTGCTTTTTCTCCACATATTTTCCTTGTGTTTTCACATCTGGGTCAATGCTTAAGATTTTATTTTATTCGAAACCTCTACCTCCTTACTCTTAGCTTTCATGAAAAATGCTAGTTATTTTAATAGACCTAGTTCTAGCACCACTACCATCATGGAATACTTCCTGTACCTTCCATAACTAAAAGCGAAAGGGCCTTTCACTCTTCTGTGTTCCCATAGCAATTTATCCACAAAGGTAGTACTGTTGACAAGACAGCAGTGCAAGTCTGAGATCCAAGCTGTAAACGGAATATTTATATTCATTAAGTTACACAATTTTAAATCAAAACATTTATCAAGTTATGAAATTTGAATATAAAAATATTTCATTAACATAAGGAAAAATTATTCTGGCAAGGAGAGACAAAGTGATCAAAGTCAGATTTTTCTGAAATATCTGTTTCAGAGGAAATAACCTAAAGTTTAAGGACTAACAGAAACAAGTGAGTCAGAGGAGACAAAGGGAGAAGAAGTCGGTAGGGATATATAGAATATGGCAAAGTCATAGGAGCAAAACTGGCAACAATCCCTTAGCATTTTCTAAGAGAGGGTTATTGTGACCCACAGAGCTGCCAACCTATGGCAAATGTGTACCCCATGTGTGATGAATGGGCCTTTACTAACGGGAAATTCTGACTCAATAAAGTAAATTTTATTGCTTGCTTCATAAATTTTCTTCTGGTGTGTATTTCTCCTTAAGAAGGAGAGAATACACATGTCACAAAGATATAAAGATTTGGGACTTGGGACTTGAATTAGTCTCTTATGGTTTTAGTTAATGGTTAATCTCCCTGAGACTTCTCGCCTCTGGGGTACTGGTGAGATAGTATTTTTTACTTAGAAACAGAATTTGGTCCATGGAAAATTTGTCCTCAGACTTTTAGAGTTACAGTGACTGAATGAATAATATGTTTCCAACATCAGTGACCTGAGGAGGTTTGTTGCCTTGTGTCATAGTTAAATGGTACATTAAAATAAGCTTTCAACTTTGCATACTGGATCTAAGACTGATTCATACTGATACCTAGTGTTTATCCTGTGTTTTATTAGTGGTAGAACATACACTAAAATTTGTGCAATTAGAAGTCAACACGAATCTGAGAATACCACTGGAAGAATTCTCTTTTTAGAAGTAAATCGTATTTGTTTATGTGACAGTCCAGTCCCTCTACTTTAGATCAGCAAACTACAATCCACTGGTCAAATCAGGTCCGTGGCTTCTTTTGTGCTACCAGTCAGATACAAATTGTTTTTTAGCATTTTTAAAGGGCTGTAAACAAACACAAAACAAAAACAGAAGAATATGCAACAGACATTGTTTGTAGCCCACAAAGTCTAAAGTGAAGGTGACATAAACTTCCACAGATTAACTTGCATTTTATTTTTCATTAGAGCCCAGAAAAAAACAGTATATTATTTACCACCTCTAAATAAATGCACTCTAACCATTATGTTTAAACAGTCCTTCACTGGTTCTAAATTACCACATTTGATGGGTTTTTTTCTTAGTTAAGGTAATCAATTTGGATGTGCATTTTAAGTTAGTGTCTTGCAATTAAGTATTACTTAATAGTTTCTTCTCAGAAAGGTCATAAATAAGAGAACAAGTGAATGTTTTAGTTTAAATAGTTCTGTGCTAACTATTGCTATACTGTTATCTGTTCTAATATTTCTTTTTATAATTATTTTTAAAAAATAGGCTTTATGCATTACCTAACCCTAAGATGAGCTATTATTTGCCTTTACATTTTCCCACCTAAATCATCATTACATTGGCATTAGGAATGGCCTTTTTGACTTACTTAAAATAGTCACTCAAAAGGAGAAACACATTCAGCTTGATTTGTTTAATGATGAGGGAATAAAGCCTGACATTTTAGAGACATATTAATTCCAAGAAAAGAGAATCTCTTAAGTGAAATGTTGTTAATGTGCTTCCAAAAGGTCAACAATTTATTACTTTGTAACAGGTGGATCAGAGCCACTCGATCTGGGCTCAACAATGTATATTTCCCTCCAATCTTAACAATTTGAAACCATTGCAAAAAGACACATGCGTATGGAAATATAGGAAGATGGCATGAAGAGGTGCAAGCAGAGAAGCTTTGTTGTTTTTGTCTTTTTGTGGAGCAAGCATTGATAGGTGGGTAGAGCAGAAGTTGTGCTGTGTTAAGGAGGTGCAATAAGGCAGCATTTGATGGTCCGCCTCCTTCTTCCACCTATCTTTTCTCCCTCTCCCTCAGTCTTTTTCACTCTTCTGGAAGTAAATGGGCAAGAAACTGCCAAGCTTTTTCACATTTGAAGGAGATAAAAGAGGTTTGTGAAGAAAAAAGCTAAAACATACTGATACTGCGAAAGTACTACACCATCCCTATTGCCACAATATCTTAAGAGAATTACCATTGGTGAATTATATCACCTATATCCCGAAATTATTTGTAGGGCAGAGAAAATCCTGAAAAAAACATCTGGATGTAACACATTGCTTAGGCATCTCCTGTCAAAGCCAGGAATCATTTGGTTGAATTAAAAACATAGTCAAACTACATTTAGACAAAAATAAAAGGAAGATGAAAGAATTTACTGTAAGTATATTGGATGATCTATAGGCTGCAGTACAAGAAATTCAGTAAAGTCTCAATCAGAGTGTAGTCAAGAATATCACACCAGGACCATTCTTGCCCTCTCTGACTCTCTGCCCCACCATCCTCCATTATCTTCCTGTTTTCATGCCCTCTCCCTTGGTGTTTCCCTCTGTTTCTTTCTGCCCCAAGGAGGCACTCTACTCTCTTTCTATATACACATGATTTATTGCAATGCATACAGGAAGAACAGATACAGTTGCCCTTTCTTGGTATCACCTCCTAGTTCAACTGTCCAAGTAAACTCTGAGTCTAGTCTCTGAAGCTAAATTCCAAATGCTCATGTAAAATAATTTGATTGTCTCTGGTTAGACAAGTTAACCACATATAACACAAATGAGATATGTGATCACTACAGTGAGACTGTGTGATCTATGACCATTCAAGATGGCTCAGGGAATTTTTTTGAAAAGATGAGAGACTAGGGTGAGAAAAGTGGCTGCTGATATATTCAGGACATTTTCTGTTTTTCTTGTCTGTAATTGTTAATATTGAATAATATTCATTCATTCATCAACTGTTCTATTAAGTATCTGGTATATATCACAGATATAACAATGAATAAGTTACAGTTCCCACTTTTGAGAAATTTGTACTTTACTGAGCTTGAGGAATAACTCTGCAAACACTCTCTTTCTACTTAAATCAGTTCTTCAGCTGGGTAAGCACAAGTGCCAATAAAGGGAGTTTTGGAGGATTTAGAAAAGATTTATTGGAAAATCAAATGAGAAATAAGGCATCTCTTGAAAGATGAATAGGAGTTGGCCAGATTAAGAAAGTCTGAGGAAACCATATAGGAAGCAATAAATTCAGTTGATTACAAAGATCAATTGTCAGAAAGATAAATTTGTCAAAAAACCAATTCACCAAATGATCAATTTGCCAAAATACCTACTTTCAATACTTGTTTTAAGGAACATAATTTTTTAAATTCCACTCATGTGAGTATGTTATGTTTATGGATGTATACTTAGCAATATTTTGTGGAATCAGTCATTTGATGAAATTGATGTTTAGTCAATTTGTAATTCCGTGCATTGACTTAGAGTATATTTTGGCCTGCTGTCAAGTACATGGATCCAGAGTGGTGGGGGAACAAGCTCTTGTTCCATATGGCTGGAGCATAAAGTGTAAATGGGGCAGAGGGAGATGGTTTGTTAGTAGGAGAGAGATTATCTAACCTCTGGGGAAACTTCCATATATTGAAAAGAATTTCTGAAAAACATGTAATAAAATGTAATGCCAGAAACATCCTGTTTGTATTGATTTTATATGTATCTATATCCGTTCTTATTCCAGTGGATTGGAGACTCAGATCAAGAATCATACATTTTCTTGACCCAAATCTTCTCTTTCTTGGCATGATATTTTCAGATACACATGTTTTCTTTTCTTTCAACTGCATGGATTCTTTGGATGGTCAGTAAATATATTTAAGTCCTTATGCTTATTCGTGTTAAGTAAAGTTAGACTTGCTTAATTCTCAATTCACCTGTGGATGCGTCTTTTGCTTCCAAGATATTAGTTTAGAACTATCATATAAATTTCATTATTTTTCATGTTCTCTAAAATAGAAAAAAAATCCTTGTTGAGACAGTACTTAAGATATTAATATATAAATATGATATGTGTTTAATATTTGAAGCTATATCTTAATGATTATTAATGTAGCTTTCTAAATGGGCTTTAAGCACAGCAGTGCAGTTATCATACAATGACCCTTTCACTTGCCTTCCATATAATGTTCTCCTGGGACTTGGCTGATATAAATGGTTTGAAATTATTTTTTAAGTTTTGTATAGATTTCTTTTATTCAAAACCTCTCAGTACATGGCAAAATATGATATTGAGTGTAATACTATTAATTAAATATAACTGAATGTAATTATGAATAAAGGCGTTTTCAAGATATCTAGAAATTAAGATAAGATATTATCTATGTCCCATTACTAAGATAGTCTTCCAAAATAAATTTTTATGCTTATATCCTCTCAAAGGTAAGGCTGAATATACAATTAGCTTATAATCACATATACTCTGAGTTGACTTTTGTGTATATGTGGTTGTATTATTGCTTAGCTAAGTGGAAAACAAATGAAATTATTCTATTAAACTTAAAATCATAAAGCCAAGTAAATGAGTGTAACTAAAGGATATTGGTAGAATCAGCAGTAATGATTTGTTCTTAAAGTTCTCAAAAATAAATGTAAAAGAATAAAGGTATTTCATATAAAATGAATATATATAATAAATAGCCTTGGGAAAATGCAATATAATTTACCAGTGTGCAGAACAAAAATAAGCAGTTTGCTTATGATTCATGTTTACATTTTTTTCCTACGCCAACTCTTGTATATAAATATCCTAATATAATTAACATAACACCATATATAGAGGACTTTAAAATCAATAAAATGTATGTAATGATTTTACTAAATATGAATGCCTTAAAGTGTTAATAGAGTCTACAGTTGAATCAATCTCTATTGTATTTGCCACTCACTTTAATTACTTTCCACTATTAAGTTGTAACAGCTTATTTAATTCATATTTATAAGACTAAACATGAATAGGAGTATTTGTGACATGTCTATAACAAGATTTCTTGTTATAAGTTTAAGCTTTTCAAGGGAATGTTTCATATCTGCTCTTTTTGTAACTCTCCAAAGATATATATTTATATATCACAATGTTTTGTTCACAGTGTTCCTTGAGTAAATATTATGGGCTTACTGAATGAATCTGAGGAGCAGAATGCCTTTATGGCTTGCAAATCTCTGCTCTAATACCACTGTCAATGACTCCAGGTGGCCATACCAAAGACAGACACTTAACATTTACAGTCTCATAAAGTGGGGGATCACCTTGGAATCTGCAAGTGGAAATATAAACTGGCCACAAACATTACAAAACTTGCAACAAAGATTCCCTGACACCTCATTACAAAGCCTTTGCTGATTCTCTATGAGCCTTTTCAGCATCAAGGACTATGACTCAACTTATTCTCTCTTTGGTTTTGCCAGCTTATAAATTTTGGAAACTGCTGACAATGTCTCACATTGTGGCTGATAACACTTTTTAGAAATGTATTGTGCATACTGAATAATTATTTTATTTAATTTTTTTAATTTTTATATTTGTGGGTACATAGTAGGTGTATATATTTATGGGGCATATAAGATATTTTGATATGGGCAAATAATGTGTAATAATCATATCAGCAGAAATGAGGTATTCATCACACCAAGCATTTATCCTTTTTGTTACAATCCAGTTATACACTTTCATTCATTTAAAATGTACAATTATTATTGACTGTAGTCATCTTGTTCATTTATTCCAATTATTTTTTTGTACCCATTAACCAACTCAGTCCCCCACCCATCTACCCACCCCGCACTTGCCAGCCTCTGGTAACCATCCTTCTACTCCTTTATGTTCATGAGTTCAATTGTTTTAATTTTTAGGTCCCACAAGTAAGTGAGACCATGAAGAGTTTTTCTTCCTGTGCCTGGCTTATTTCACTTAACATAATGACCTCCAGTTCCATCCATGTTGTTGCAAATGGCAGGATCTTATTTTTTTAATAGCCTAATCCATTTTGTATATGTACCATATTTTATTTCTCCATTTGACTCTTGATGGACACTTAGATCGTTTCCAAATGTTGGCTGTTGTAAATAGTGCTGCAGTAAACGTGAGAGTCCACATATCTCTTTGATAAACTGATTTCTTTTCTTTTGTTTATATGTCCAGCAATGGGATTGCTGCATTGTATAGTATTTCTACTTTTAGTTTATAGAGGAACCTTTAAGCTTTTCTTCATAGCGACTGTGCTAATTCATATTCCCATCCACAGTGTACATGGGTTCCCTTTTCTCCACATCCTCCCCAGAATTAATTATTGTCTTTTGGATAAAAGCTATTTTGACTAGGGTGAGATGAAATCTCATTGTAGTTGAGATCTGCATTTTTCTGATGATCAATGATGTGGAGCACATTTTCATATACCTGTTTGCTATGTGTATGTCTTCTTTCAAGAAATGTCTATTCAGATCTTTTGCCCATTTTTAATTGGATTACTAGGTTTTATTCCTATAGAGTTGTTAGAATTCTTTACATATTCTGGTTATGAGTCCTTTGTCTCCCATTCTGTGATTGTCTCTTCACTTTGTTGATTATTTCCTTTGCTGTGCAGGAGCTTTCTAACTTGATATCATCCCATTTGTCTATGTTTGCTTTGGTTGCCTATACTTGTGGTGTATTAGTCTAGAAATCTTTGCCCAGTCCAATGTGTTAGAGAGTTTCCCCAATATTTTATTCTAGTAGGTTTGTTGTTTGAGGTCTTAGATTTAAGTCTATAATTCATTTTGATTTGATTTTTGTATAGGGCAAGAGATAGGGACTTAGTTTTCTTCTGCTTATGAATGTCCAGTTTTTCATAGCACCATTTATTGAAGATACTGTGCTTTCCCCAATATAATCTACTCTTGACACCTTTGTAGAAAATGAGTTCACTGTAGTTGTATGAAATTGTTTTGGCAAATCTATTATGGAACATAGCTGTTCCATTGGTCTGTGTGTCTATTTTTATGCCAGTACCAACCTACTGCATACAATCTTGGTAGGTTGTATGTGTCTAGAAATTTATCCATTTCTAGAATGTTTTCAAATTCATTGGCTTAGTGCTGCTCATAGTAGCCTCTGATAATCCTTTGAATTTCAGAAGTATTGGTTGTAATGTCTCTTTTACATCTGTAATTTTATTATTTGACTCTTCTTTGTTTTTTTTTTTTTTTTTTTTTAGTTAGTATGGCTAAGATTTGTCAATTTTATTTATATAACCAAAAAACAGACTTCTCATTTTGGGGTCTTTTGTATTTTATGTTTCAGTTTCATTTATTTCTCCGCTGATCTTTATTTGTTTGCTTCTACTAACATTGGGTTTGGTTTGCTCTTACTTTTCTAGTACTTTAAGGTGCATTGTTAGGTTGTATATTTGAAGTTTTTCTGATTTTCTGATGTAGGCATTTATAGCTATAAACTTCCTTCTTAGTGTTGCTTTCACTATATCCCATAGGTTTTGGAATGTTGTGTTTTCATGATCATTTGTTTCAAGTAATTTTTCAATTTATTTCTTAATCTCTTAATTCACTTCGTTGTCATTCAGGAGCATATTGTTTAATTTTCATGCATTTGTATAGTTCTCAAACCTCTTTGTGTTATTGATTTCTAGTTTTATTCATTGTGGTCAGAGAAGATACTCGATGTTATTTCATTTTTTTCTAGATGTTTTAAGATTTGTTTTATTACCTAACATATGGTCTGTCCTTAAGAACGATTCATATGCTGGTAAGAATGTGTATTCTGCACACACTGGATGAAATTTTCTGTAAATATCTATAAGATCCATTTGGTCTGTAGTGCAGATTAAGTCTGAATTTTCTTTGTTGATCCTTTGTCTGGATGATCTGTCCAGTGCTGTTGGTGGGATGTCGAAGTCTCCAGCGGCTGTTTTATTAGAATTTGTCTCTCTCTTTAGCTCTAGATTATTTGCGTTATACATCTCGGTGTTCCAGTGTTGGATGCATATGTATCTACAATTGTTGTATTCTTTTGCTGAATTTATTCCTTTATTATTATATAATGACCTCTTTGTCTCTTTTTATAGTTTTTGTCTTGAATCTATTTTGTCTGATATAAGTATAGCTGCTCCTGCCCTTTTAGGGTTACCATTTGCAAAGAATAACGTTTTTCATTCTTAGATTTTCAGCATGTGTGTCTTTATAGGTGAAGTGTGTATCTTATAATCCATAAATATTATTATATAATGATCATCTTTGTCTCTTGTTATAGTTTTCGTCTTGAAATCTATTTTGTCTAATATAAATATAGCTGTTCCTGCCCTTTTTTTGGTTACCATGTGCAGAGAATATCTTTTTCCATCCTTTCATTTTCGGTGTGTGTGTCTTTACAGGTGAAGTATTTTTCTATAATCCATTGTGATTTGATTTTTGTGTATGGCAAGAGATTGAGTTGGGTCTTTTTTAATGCATTCAACCACTCTTTGCCTTTTGATGGGGGAGTTTAGTCCATTTACATTCAGTGCTATTACTTGTAAGCAAGAACTTGCTCTCACCATTTTGTTATTTATTTTCTGGTTGTTTTGTGGTCTTCTCTTCCTTCTTTCTTTCCTTCCTCTCTTCCTTTTAGTGAAGGTGATTTTCTCTGGTGCTATGTTTTAGTTTTTTTTTGTTGTTGTTTGTTGTAATATTTTAGATTTGGAGTTACCTTGGGGCTTGCAAATAGTATCTTGTAACCCATTTTTAAATCTGATGACAACTTAACACTGTTGCATAAACAAACAGACAAAGAGAAAACTAATAAAAAAAACTCTACATCTTAGCTTCATCCCTCTGCTATTTAACTTTTGTTATATTTATTTATCTTATTTTACTATTTCTTGAAAAGTTATCATAGTTATTATTTTTGATCAGTTTGTCTTTTCATCTTTCTACTTAAGATATACATAGTTTACACACCACAATTGCAGTGTTATATTTTGTCTTTTTCTGTGTGCTTATAATTATCAGCAAATTTTATACCTTCAGATGATTTCTGGTTGCCCATAATTTTTTTTTCTTTAGGATTGAGGAGCTTCTTGTAGCATTTCTTGTAGGACTGGTGTGATGTTGATGAAATCCCTCAGCTTTTGCTTCTCTGGGAAAATCATTATTTCTCCTTCCTGTTTGAAGAATATTTTCACTAAATATGCTATTCTAGGATAGAAGATTTCTACCTTCAGCATTTTAAACTTGTCATGTCATTCGCTTCTGGCCTTTAAAGTTTCCACTGAAAAGTGTGCAACCAGACATTTGGAGCTTCACTGGATGTCATTTATTTCATTTCTCTTACTCCTTTTAGAATCTTTTCTTTATTCTTGATCTTTGGGAGTTTGATTTGCCTTGAAGTCATTGTTTTGGGGTTAAATTTTCTTGGTGTTCTATAACCTTCTTGTACATGGATATTGATTTTTTTTAAGATTTGGGGAGTCCTCTTTTATTATCACTTTAAATAAACTTTCTACCCCAGTCCTCTATCTCCTCTTTATGGCCAGTGACTCTTAGATTTGCCCTTTTGAGGCTGTTTTCTAGATCTTCTAGGCTTGCCTCATTGTTCTTTATTTTTTTCTCCTGTGACTTTCAAATAGCTTATCCTCAAGCTAATTCTTTCTTTTGTATGATCAGTTCTGCTAAGAATGATATACTGCATTTTTCAGTATATCAATTGCATTTTTCAATTCCAGAATTTCCACTTGATTCTTTTTACTTATTTCAGTATCTTTGTTTAATATATTGGGTAGGATTCTGAATTCCTTCTCTGTGTTTTCTTGAATTTCTTTGAGTTTCTTTAGCACAGCTGTTTTGAAATCTCTTTCTGAAAGACCACATATTTCTGTCTCTCTGAGATTGGTCCTTTATGCCTTAGTTTGTACGGGGAGGTGATTTTTTTTTTTTTTCTGGATGCTCTTGATGCCTGTGGATATTCATTACTTTCTCGGCATTGAAAAGTTAGTATTAATTTTAGTCTTTACAATCTGGGATTCTTTGTGTCCATTCTTCTGGGGAAGATTTTCCAGGTATTCAGAAGAACTTGTTTTTTGTTTTGTTTTGTTTTGTTTTGTTTTGTTTTTGAGACAGAGTTTCGCCCTTGTTGCCTAGGCTGAAGTGCAATGCCACGGTCTCGGCTCACCACAACCTCTGCCTCCCGGGTTCAAGCTATTCTCCTGCCTCAGCCTCCCAATTAGCTGGGACTACAGGTACACGCCACCATGCCTAGCTAATTTTTATATTTTTAATAGAGACAGGGTTTCACCATGTTGACCAGGATGGTCTTGATCTCGTAACCTAGTGATCTGCCCAACCTTGGTTTCCCAAAATGCTGGGATTACAGGCATAAGCCACTGCACCCAGCCTGAGGAACTTGGTTTTTATGTAAAGTTCTTGGTCACTACAGTTGTAGCTGCATTAGGTGGCATCCCAGGTCCTGTGAAGCTGTCACTCTTACAGACTGGTTGAGATATTGTCTTGATGATCTTGGATAAGATCCAGGAGAATTCTCTAAATTGCCAGATAGAACCTCTTGTTATTTTCCCTTATATTCTTCCAAACAGAGAGGAAACAGTCTCCTCTCTGTGCTGAGCTGTCTGGAGCTGGGAGAGTGGTGTAATAAGCACCCCTGTGGCCACCACCATTAGGACTGTGCGGATCAGTCCTAATGCCAGCACAGCACTGAGTCTCATCCAAGGCCCACTGTAACCACCTCTTGACTACTACCTATGTTTGATCAAAACCCTAGGGATCCATAATCAGCAAGTTATGAAGCCAGCTGGACTTCTATTCTTGCGTTCAGGGCAACAAGTTTTCTTGGGTCCCAGGCACGTCCAGACATGCCATCCAGAAGCTATGGCTTGGAGTTGGAACCTTAGACATCTACCTGATACTCGATTCTACTGCATCGAAGCTGGTACTCAAACCATAAGACAAAGTCATTCCCACTTTTCTTTTCCCTTTCCCTGGCAGACAGGTCTCTGTTTCCATGTCCACCACAACTACAGGTCCATTTGGAGTACTGCCAGGCCACTGCCAATGCTCTCATAAGGTCCAAGGGCTCTTCAATAGCCTAGTGGTGACTGGGAAGCAGTAGGCTTCCCTCTGGCCCATGATGGGTCCAGAAATGCCATCCAAGAGACAAGGCCTAGAATTGCAGATCCCAAGAACCTGCTTGATCCTCTACCCTTGTGCCTGAGCTGGTACCCACGCTACAAAACAAAGTTCCCTTTATTCTTTCCTCTGATTTTCTCAAGCAGAAGGAGTCTCTCCTTGGAGGCACCACAGCTATGAAGCCAGTACAGCCTATTATGTGTACTACGTGGTTACCACTGCTTCTTATTCAGGACTCAGGGGCTCTTTAGTCAGCAAGGGATAAATCCTGCCAGGACTGGGTTCTTCCCTTCAGGACAGCATATTCCCTTCTATCACAAGATGTTTCTAGAAAAGTCATCTGGGAGCTACCCCCTGGAATGAGGTCCTCACAACTCTGCCCAGCACCCTTTTCTACTGTGGCTAAGCTGGTATCCACATTGCATGACAAAGTCCTCTTTGTCTTCCCTCTCTTCTCAAGTGGAAGGAACAGGTTTCTCTTGGAGCTGTGAGCTATGCTGCCTGGGATTGAGAGAGGCCTAGCACAAGCACTCCCTTAGGTAAACAGCTGATGTCTCCCTAGGTTGTATTTTCCCTGCATTCACTGGTTCTAAGCCCAGCACACCACCAGGATTTGCCTAGGAGTTGCAGTTTTTGTGGCTTAGATTGCTTTTCGACACTGTCTTTCCTACCCTGTTCCATTCCTCTTTCAATGATGTGAAGTTAAAACTAGGTACTGTGATCACTTACCTAATGCTTGGTTCTCATGTAGGTGTTTTTTTGTATAGATAGTTGTTAAATTTGGTATTCCTGCAAGGAGGACATCAGTGGAGGCTTCTATTTGGCCATCTTGCTCTGTCTCCCTCCAGTGAACAGTTTTAAGGCAACCAAACCTGTTGTTACTCACCTCACCCAGGCACACTTTCCTGTATGGCACCAGGACGTTATGCTTGCATTTTCTGCGATCTCTTTGAAAAGTCCTTCCATTTACTCCTGAGGTGAAGGATGTGTGGCTGAATATGAACTCTTCCTAGAAAATGCTCTTTCTTCTTCCAAAGACCTTTAACAACATCTGTAACAGACGCCAGAAACAAAGGATAAGGCTTATTTGTAGGCTCTGCTATGAGCTTTCTTATGTGCTCTATGTGAAATCAGTTATCTTTCTATCACCACATTAAGACAATAATAGTTAACTATTACTACATAGATTTTAAAACAAAATTTTTTAAAAAGTTGAACTAAAAACAAGTAAATAATCAGGCTGATGTCCTCCAAATTCCCAGTTTCCTGACTCCAATAGGAATGAAAAACTTTAGGTGCAAAAGCCACCAATAAAAATTTTAAATTAATTTTTATGGACTCTTTTAATATGTCAATTTATCTAACACACTCACTTTATTCTTGTTGATCTTTATTTTGTTTGTGATGTTTTTGTATGTGTTCTTTTCTCCAGTAAGCAACTGATGATATTTAAATTCAGTGAAGAACTGAGAAAATAATTCAGCTTTGTCAAAATTAAATTTCTACATATTCAGTTGTTTAATTTTAGTGAATGTGTGTTAACTTACAATGCCTTCCTGTATGTACACATTTTAATCATAGTATTACAAATATGTAATCATTTGTTTAAATTACGTATCAGGATAAAAGGTGAGAGAAAAGCAATATTAAAGGTCTGATAGATTTTAAACATGTCAAGGCAATGCTTTGGTTGAGATAAACTTTTAAAAATGTTCTTGCTTTATAAATACCTACAATTCAATAATATTAGAAAACCTAATTTCTCTTTTTTCTGTATTATGTGAAAGTGTATTTCTATAAACAGGGGCTCATTAATTATTTCCTATGTGTAAAAGACTTAGAGCTTTCTTTTGTGTGTGTGTGTGTGTGTGTGTGTGTGTGTGTGTGTGTACATTTAAATCAGGATAGCTACCTCTACCATTTTTTCACATATAAGTAAAAACTCTTTTGTTGTTGTTGTTGAGACAGTTTTGCTCAGTCACCCAGGCTGGAGTGCAGCGGTGCCATCTCAGCTCACTGCAAACTCCGCCTCCCAGGTTCAAACTATTCTCCTGCCTCAGCCTCCCAAGTAGCTGGGACTGCAGGCACTCACCACCACACCCGGCTCGCTGTCTCTCTCTCTATATATATATATATTTTTTTAGTAGAGATGGGGTTTCACTTTCTTAGCCAGGACGGTCTCAATATCCTGACCTCGTGATCTACCCACCACGGCCTCCCAAAGTGCTGGGATTACAAAGCCAAACTTTTTGAGGTTACAAGAGTGGAAAACAGTGTTTGGATATTACTTAAACGTCAAGAATTAAAATAAGAATAAAGCAAAATATATTATTTAATTTTTTCTCAGTTGACTTTGTCATCTTGCCATGATGAAATTTTAATAAAGAGTGAATTGACCTCTTTCTGTTAATTTCCTAATTAAATTTATTATATGTAACTTATCCGTTAGCTGTGTGGTATACCACTTAGGGCAAGGATTCCAGACATTCCTATTTCCTCTTTGACAGCTTCCAGTTGTATGATCTTAACCCTTCTGTTCTGACACACAGTCTCCATCTATAAAATAGGAAAAATATTAGTGCCTATTTTATAGTTTTTTTGATGATTAAATAAATCCAGGAGGTAAAGTTTTTAAGAGTTTCTAGTATATAATAAGCATTCATAATGTTAAATAGTGATTGATGTTGTTATTGCCTGGGTCCCTTTTTATAAAATTTCACATTTTATGCCATTTAATTTAAAAATTTAATGCATAATTTTTACCTATATGCCACATATATGCATATATTTTGTTGAATAGGTATTAATTGTCTTCAATTTGTGACCTTACAGTTAGCCATACCTCATTTAAATTTAGCTCTTGAAAAGATCATGCTGCTTTAGGAAATTTACTTAAAATTTTTGACTACAGTGTTCTCATCTGAACAATGAGGCTAACAATAAGAAATCTTCTGGGATTAGCACAGTTCTCCTCCAGTAGCAACAATCCATATGTGCTGCTTCCCTTCCTTTTTCCCTTCTTTAGTGTACCTTACAGGACTTTTACTGTAATATTAAACTTGAAGTCAGAAAACCAAATTTCCTGACTATATGGAAGCCACCAAGTGAGACATCGAACCCCTAACATTACCGTGGCCCGGCATCTTGTTTTGCAGGGGCAAACAGTTCCTTTTGGATAGCTTTTGCATTCAGCCATATTGTCAATCAGTGTTGTTAATGATGCTGCCTATTTAAGTATGCACTGAATAAAACATTCAGATCATGTTATTTTTAACTTTCGCATTTCCTTCCACACGTTTCTCTGATCTGAGATGTGAAATGTAATCTACATTGGGCAGATAATTATAGCTTGGTTGAAACAAAGGGATGGAAAAGCAAGATGAGAGAGACAAAAACAAAAACTTCAGACCTAAAAATGGCAAAACCAATGCGGAGATGAGATCATGTTTTTGGTGTATCTGTGGTTTTTTTGTTTTCTTTTCAAATCTCAGAGCTAAGAGATTCTGAGATTTACAGAAACAGCAGAAGTAAAACGTGAGATTAGACAATAAGGAGAGATACTTGTAAACATCAATAATCGTGACACTTATTAAAGACGAGTAGATGTAGAATTTATATTCTGCAGATGTTAAGGAAGACACTTATTGAAATGTACAGCAATTCCATTCAGCAAAGAAGTTGCTGCTCAGTCTTTCAGTTAATGTGTAGCACGAGGGGACTATGGTGAATCTAATAGTAGCTGATTTCTCTTTAAAAGAAATGGTGAAATCTAAGTTAGGACAAGAAAGTTGATGGGGCAAGATCTCATATATGAAGACTGGGGAAAGGTTATTTACTCAGTTGTCTAATTTTATAGTGAATGTGTGTTTACTTACCATGCCTTCCTGCCATGTGTACATTTTTATAATACTATCACAAATATATAGTCATTTGTTTATGTGTCAGCATAAAATGTGAGAGAAAAACAATATTAAAAGTCTGAAAGATTTTAAACATGTCAAGGCAAGGTTTTGGTTGAGATAAATTTTTTTAAATATTCTTTACAAATACCTACAATTCAATAATAATAGAAAGCCTAACTTCTCTTTTTTCTTCTGTGTCTATTCTATGAAAGTGTATTTCTATAAACAAGGGCTCATCAATTATTTCCCACGTATAAAAGACTTAGAGCTTTCTTTCACAATGCCTAGTACCAGATCATTAATTATCTTGAAGCATTCTCTCATTGAGAGTCCTTTCACAAATCAATCCTAACTTTTTTTTTGCTGCAAATATTAGTAGTTACCTCAATATCATAAATTAAGGGTCTTACTGCCCTCTTCTTTCTGAATATACAATCTTTATCAACTTAATCTTAACTTTTAAACTTAATAGGTAAACCTGTCAGATCTAGCTATTAGAAATTGTTTATTTTGACCCTTTTATCTTAAATATTCTCATAACTGCATTATTGTATACATAATTTCCATGTCTATTCTCCACTTTTAATCCTGATTATTAAACAGTTTACTTGGCTTTAAAAATTGTATACAAGAATTCATAAATACATACTACTTGAAAAGCAATATATAAATATATACGGTAGAAAGTGAAAGGACATCACTTTCTGACTATGACAGAGTGGTTTGTATGAAGCTAATCTTTCCTTCACACAACTATGAAAGCTACATAAAATGACAACAAAAAGCTGTTTGAAGTCTGAACCCAGTAAAGGAAGGCAAGACTTTCGAAGACAAGATGCTAGAGAAAAGGAAGTAAGGTAGATATTTTAAGCAGCTTTGGTTCATCAAGGCATTTGTCTTATCCTAAACCATGCAGAGTTGTGAACAGAATGCAGAATCTGAACAGAATGCCAGGGGAAAGGAAGGTGCAATTATCAGGAGAGCATCTGTCTGACTCATACAACATAATGAAAAACACTGGAGTTTACGGTATGGAGAAAAAGCTTGGGTAGAGCTCCAGATGTTCACCTGACTCTGCTAAAGCCCTCCACTCTAGGAGTAGGGGCCCAACACCCATTCTCTAAACTTCCCACAATCTGATTGAATCAAAGGGATTGCCCCAATTCTAGCTAAAGGCCTAAATAAATAAATAGCACATAATATTCCCTGGAAGAGACAAACATCTTATGGAGTAGTTTATAAGTTTTATAAACATTTTTCATCATTTCAACCAAAGAAGTCAAAATCAAATATAAATGAGTTCAACTGCCAATTGGTCAAAGCTAGAGAGATTTCTTTCTTATTTTTAAAAATTTATTAATATTCTTTAAGTTATGGGGTACATGTGCAAATTGTACACCTTTGTTACATAGGTATACATGAGTCACGGTGGTGGTTTGCTGCATCCATTGCCGCGTCCTCTACATTAGGTATTCCTCCTAATGCTATCCCTTCCCAATCCCCCGATCCCCTGCTATTCCTCCCCTAGTCCCCCAACTCCCAGGCCCTGGTGTGTCATGTTTCCCTTCCTGTGTCCATGTGTTCTCATTGTTCAACACCCACTTATGAGTGAGAACATGTGGTGTTTGGTATTCTGTTCTTGTGTCAGTTTGCTGAGAATGATGGTTTCCAGTTTCATCCATGTCCCTGCAATGAATATAAACTCATCCTTTTTTATGGCTGCATAGTATTCCACAGTGTATATATGCCACATTTTCTTTATCCAGTCTATCATTGATGGACCTTTGGGTTGGTTCCAAGTCTTTGCTATTGTAAACAGTGCCACAATGAACATGCATGTGCACATCTTTATAGTAGAACAATTATTAATCCTTTGGATATATACCCATTAATGGGATTTCTGGTTCAAATAGTATTTCTATTTCTAGATCCTTGAGGAATCACCACAGTGTCTTCCACAATGGTTAAACTAATTTACACTCCCATCAACAGTGTAAAAGTGTTCCTATTTCTCCACATTCTCTCCAGCATCTGCTGTGTCCTGATTTTTTAATGATTGCTGTTCTAACTGGCCTGGGATGGTATCTCAATGTAGCTTTGATTTGCATTTCTCTAAGACCGGTGATGATGAGCTTTTTCTCATGTTTGTTGGCTGCATATATGTCTTCTTTTGAAAAGTGTGTTCATATCCTTTGCCCACCTTTTGATGAGGTTGTTTGTTTTTTTCATGTAAATTTGTTTAAGTTCTTTGTAGATTCTGGATATTACCTTTTGTCTGATGTGTAGATTGCGAAAGTTTTTTCCCATTCTGTTAGTTGACTATTCACTCTGTTGATACTTTCTTTTGCTGTGCAGAACTTCTTAAGTTTAATTAGATCCCATTTGTCAATTTTGGCTTTTGTTACCATTGCTTTTGGTGTTTTAGTCGTGAAGTCCTTGCCTATGCTTACATCCTGAATGGTATTGCCTAGGTTTTCCTCTAGGGTTTTTATAGTGTTAGGTCTTATGTTTAAATCTTTAATCCATCTGGAGTTAATTTTCGTGTAACATATGAAGAAAGGGTCCAGTTTCAGCTTTGTGCATATGGCTAGCCTGTTTTCCCAACACCATCTATTAAATAGGGAATCATTTCCCAATTGCTTCTTTTTGTCTGGTTTGTAGAAGATCAGATGGTTGTAGTTGTGTGACATTGTTTTCTGAGACTTCTGTTCTGTTCTATTTGCTTATATCTCTGTTTTGATACCAGTATCATGCTGTTTTGGGTACAGTAGCCTTGTAATATAGTTTGAAGTTAGGTAGTGTAATGCCTCCAGCTTGGTTTTTTTTTTTTTTTTTTGCTTAGGATTGTCTTGGCTATGCAGGCTATTTCTTGGTTCTGTATGAAGTTTAAGGTGAATTTTTCCAGTTCTGTGAAGAAGGTCAATGATAGCTTGATGGGGATCACATTAAATCTATAAATCACTTTGGGTAGTATGGCCATTTTCACAATATTGAGTCTTCCTAACCATGAGCATGGACTGTTTTTCCATCTGTTTGTGTCCTCTCTTATTTCCTTGAGCAGTGGTTTGTAGTTCTCCTTGAAGAGGTCCTTCACATCTCTTGTTAGTTGTATTTCTAGGTATTTTATTCTCTTTGCAATTGTGAATGGGAGTACACTCATGATTTGGTTCTCTGTTTGTCTATGATTATGTATAGGAATGCTTGTGATTTTTGCAAATTGATTTTTATATACTGAGACTTTGTTGAAATTGCTTATCAGCTTAAGGAGATTTTGGACTGAGATGATGGGGTTTTCTAAATATACAATCATGTCATCTGCATACAGGGACAATTTGATGTCCTCTCTCCCTGTTGAAATATGCTTTATTTTTTTTCTCTTGCCTGGTGGCCCTAGCCAGAACTTCCAATAGTATGTTGAACAGGAGTGGTGAAAGAGGGCATCCTTGTCTTGTGCCAGTTTTCAAAGGGAATGAATGCTTCCAGTTTTTGCCCATACGGTATGATACTGGCTGTGGGTTTGTCATAAATAGATTTTATTATATTGAGATATGATCCATCAATACCTAGTTTATTGAGAGTTTTTATCAAGAAGGGCTGTTGAATTTTGTCAAGGCCTTCTCTTCATCTATTGAGATAATCATGTGGTTTTTGTCTTTGATTCTGTTTATGTGATGGATTATGTTTATAGACTTGCGTATGTTGAACCAGCCTTGCATCCGTGGGGTGAAGCTGACTTGATTGTGATGCATAAGCTTTTGGATATGCTGTTGCAGTCAGTTTCCTAGTATTTTATTGAAGATTTTTACATCAGTGTTCATCATGGGTATGGCCTTAAATTTTCTTTTTTAGTTGTGTCTCTGCCAGGTTTTGGTATCAGGATAGTGTTGGTCTCATTAAATGAGTTAGGGAGGATTCCCTCTTTCTATATTGTTTGGAATAGTTTCAGAAGGAATGACCAGCTCCTCTTCATACCTCTGGTAGAATTTGGCTGTGAACTTGTCTGGACCTGGACTTTTTTTGGTTGGTAGGCTATTAATTGCTGCCTCACCTTCAGACCTTGTTATTGGTCTATTCAGGAATTAAACTTCTTCCTGGTTTAGTCTCAGGAGGGTGCACGTGTCCAGGAATTTATCCATTTCTTCCAGGTTTACTGGTTTATTTGCATAGAGGTGTTTGTAGTAATCTCTGATGGTAGTTTGTATGTCGTAGGATCTGTGGTCATATCCCCGTTATCATTTTTTATTGCATCTATTTGAATCTTCTCTCTTTTCTTTTCTATTAGTCTGGCTAGTGGTCTATATATTTTGTTGATCTTTTCAAAAAAACGTGCTTGCTTCGGGAGCACATATACTAAAATTAGAACGATACAGAGAAGATTAACATGGCCTCTGTGCAAGGATGACACGCAAATTCGTGAAGCATTCCATATTAAAAAAAAAAAAAAAAAAAACAGCTCCTGGTTTTATTGATTTTTTGAAGGGTTTTTTGTGTCTCTATCTCCTTCAGTTCTGCTTTGATCTTAGTTATTTCTTGCCTTCTGCTACCTTTTGAATTTGTATGATCTTTCTCCTCTAGCTCTTTTAATTGTGAGGATAGGGTGTCAATTCTATATCTTTCCTCACTTCTCTGGTGGGGATTTAGTGCTATAACTTTCCCTCTAGACACTGCTTTAAAAGTGTCCCAGAGATTCTGGTACATTGTGTCTTCGTTCTCACTGGTTTTGAAAAACATCTTTATTTCTGCCTTCATTTGATTATTTATCCAGTAGTCATTCAGAAGCAGGTTGTTCAGTTTCCATGTAGTTGTGTGGGTTGAGTGAGTTTTTTAATCCTGAGTTCTAATTTGATTGCACTGTGATCTGAGAGACTGTTTGTTATGATTTCTGTTCTTTTGCATATGCTGAGGAGTCTTTTACTTCAATTATGTGGTCAACTTTAGAATAAGTGTGATGTGGTGCTGAGAAGAATGTATGTTCTGTGGCTTTGGGTTGGAGAGTTCTGTAGATGTCTGTTAGGTCTGCTTGGTCCAGATCTGAGTTCAAATCCTGGATATCCTTGTTAATTTTCTATCTCGTTGATGATTTCATTGAGCTGTAAACAATTCACTAAATTATCTGGACTAAATAACTTGTAGGAAACACAACATGGAAAAATACAGGAAAACATGATAGAAATATACGGTTCATCATGAAAAGTTGCTTGTGTAACTATAGTCTTAGAAGTGGAGAAGGAGCCTAGAATGAAAGTAATAGTCAAAGAAATGCTGCCCAAGAATTTTCTCCTACTGACAAAATATGTCAAATTACAAATTCAAAATCACCAAGCAGAATAAATTCAACAAAAATTGCACCAAACATCTTTTAAAAGTTTTCATTTTAAAAGGAAAGGAAAATAAAACTTCAGACTAAAATAATTATGTGAAAACTGAATTTTCACCAGAAAAATTAGAAGCCAAATTTTAGGGAGTAATATGTACAAATTGAGAAAAAGATGTCTGCCAACATAGATTCTATATCTATTTAAAATGTCCTTCAAAAATAAAAGTAACATTAAGATATTTTGGGGCAAAGAAAAATGAAAGAATTTGCCACCTGCAGACCCATGCTCAATAAATATTAAGGGCAATCTCTAGAGTGATGGAAAATGATCTCAGATAAAAAGCAGGTTAATACAGTAAATAACTAATCATCAAAATGGTGAATGTGTGACAAAACGAAAAAACAATCCTTAAAATGACAACAGTGTATTTTGGGGTTTACACAAATGTAGAATTATAATAGATGATGATGTAAAACAAATGAGACATGAGCAAAATCAAAGTGTTTGTTAAAATGTTCGTGAATTTTTCAATATATGGTAAAATTAGCAAGCTGTAATGGACTCTAGTAAGTCGAGGATACATGTACTCTCTGGGATAAGAAAAGAATAATAAACCACAGTATTATCAACAAGATAACAGAGAATAAATGCAAAATAGATCAATTAAAAGAAGACAAGAGAAAGAAAAAAGAATGAAAGGAGAAAATAAGCAAATAAAAGATTTAAATTCACATAAATGATTTATCAAATGTAAATGAACTAAGTAATATAATCAAGTGACAATCCTGTTTTTAGAAAATACACCCTCTAGATAAAAACATAAGATATGAAGTAAAAGAATGACAAAGAATGTCCTATAAAATGCTGAACAAAACAAAGTTGGTATAGCAAGAAGAATGCAGATAAGAATACTTAAAAGCTACATGCATAGCTATAGCTATTTTCCACCTATTCAATGAGCAAACATTTATTTAATTGTTTGTTTGTTTGTTTTTAGGTTCAGGGGTACAATCCCAGTTTTGTTACATAGGTAAACTGTGTCATCAGGGTTTGTTGCACAGACTGTTTCATCACTCAGGCATTAAGCCTAGTATCCAGTAGTTATTCTTCCTTATCCTTTTCCTTCTCTTACCTTCTACCCTCCAAAAGGCCCCAGTGTGTATTGTTTTCCTCTATATGTCCATGTGTTCTTATCATTTGCTCCCACTTATAAGTCAGAACATGTGGTATTTGGTTTTCTGCTCCTGTGTTTGTTTGCTGAAGTTAATGCCTCCATCTCCGTCCATGTTCCTGCAAAGAACATGATCTCTCTCTTTTTATGGTTGTATAATATTTCATGGTGTATATATACAACATTTTCTTTATCCAGTCTGTCATTGATGGGCGTTTAGGTTGATTCCATGTCTTTGCTGTTGTGAATGGTACTGCAATGAACAAGCAAAAATTGAAAAAATAGAATATCTAATGCTGGCTAGATATCAATAAAACTAGCATTCTTGTGCTTTGTTAATAGTGTAAAAAATATAGTCACTTTTGAAAATTTGAGAATATAGATAAATCCCATAAGTTTCTCATAATGTTTGAACCATAGATTTCAAAATGTAAAACTGTAAAACTTTTAGTAGAACATATAGGAGAAAATCTTAATGAAATGTGTCGGGAAAAAGTCTTTTTACATATGCCATAAAAAGTATAGTATATTAATGAAAAAAATTAATAAATGGCCTTCAAGCTGGCCATGCCAATAAAAGATTTATATCTAGAAAGAAAAAAGTATATATATACACTTTGTGTGTTGTGTGTGTGTGTATGTGTACATATATATGTACACATATGTGAATATATATGCTTTTCCTTCTAGATATAAATCTTTATATAAATCTATATATAAATCTATGTACATCTATATATGAATTTACGTGTGTGCACATAAATTCAAAGCTCCAGTTAATAAACTTGAACAGATACTTCAGCAAAGAGAAAATATATATGACAAATAGACACATTAAAATATATTTCTTCCTTTGAACAGTGAGTTAAGAAAAAAGTGTTCAATATCATTAGTCATTAAGAAAATGCAGATTAAAACCACAGTGTGATTCCACTAGAAAACATTAGAATGGCTGAAACTTTAAAAATTACTTATGATACCAACTGCTAATGACAGTGTGGAGCAACTGGAACTCTCATAAATTGCTGGTAGAAATTCAGGATGATATATTTTTTTAAAAAAATAATATGAGGTTTCTTATAAGGTTAAACATAATGAATGCGATATTGCCCCTGATATTCTATTCTAGATAAATCAAAACTTATATTCACAAATAAAAGCCTGTATGAATGATTTATAATCATCAAAATATTGGAAAACCCTGAGTGTCCCCCAACAGGTGAATACATATGCAAATTGTGGTATGTTCATACTATGGAGAACTCTCAGTAACAAAAAGAAGAAACTATTAATACACATAATTTGGAAGTATCTCAAAAGCATCATCCTGAGTTAAAAAGCCAGTCTCAAATGGGCACACACTTTTTTATTCCACTTAAATTCTTGAAAAGAAAAAAACTAATGACACAGAACAGATCAGTAATTTCCAGGAGTAAAAAGGGTATGCCTACAAATGAATAATACAAGGAAGATTTGAGGGATGATGGGGTGTTTTAGGTGCTGATTTTATTGATGGTTACACAAATTTAAATATATGTTAAAATTTATGGAGTTTTACACAAATGAAAGTGAATTATACTGTATGTTAACTGAAAATTAAAACATAGCAGTGGATTAAAGATGAAAGATATAAATGGAAAAGTAAGATTAAAAAAAATAAATCTTCTCAATATAATTGCTTAGCTATTTGGGGGAAAATGTAAATTTAAGACCTAACTCTATACTATGCACCAAAAATACCTGTCAAGTAGAATTAATTTTAATTCAGAAAACCCCAAATTACAACAACAAAGCCCTAGGGTAAATACAGTTGGCTTTTATCTGTAGTATAAAAGGAATGATAAAATAGCACCCACGTATATGACTAAACTAAAATAATACTTTAATATTTGCAAAAATAGCTTATGCAAAATTAATAAACATTTTATCAATAATCACTATGTAATAGTTAATATTTACCAAGCATAAGAGGTTATAAACTGCTTAAAAATAATAATTAATGCTTCCAAATTACCATGCATATGTGAGTAAAGTTCAGAAGTATATATTGCATAAAGAGGAAATTCTAATAAAACATTCACAGAAGTATTCTACATTCTAACAAATCAAAAATAAAAACAGTTATAGCAATGAATTATCATTTTCCATTTCTTTCACATTTGTTAGAAGTATTCTACCTTCTAACAAATCAAAAATAAAAATAGTTATAGCAATGAGTTATCATTTTCCATTTCTCTCAGCAAAATTAAGGTAAAAATGTACTACTTACTGCTGATAAGAGTCTAATAAAACTGATATTCCCATCCCTTGATTGTAGTCTAAAAGTTGGTATAATCATTTTGAAAGTCATTTAAAAACATAATGAAACACCTAAGTTGCTAATAATCTTTGAAATAATACTTACATCTTTGAGGCTTTGGGTATTTACCCTAGAATTTCCCAAAACATATGAAAAACAATGTAACTGCCTAAGGATGTTTATCCTGGACTGACTTACAAAAGTGAAAGGAGCCCCAATGTATTATAGAATATTGCACGCATTCCCAAAGCTCCATGGAACACTAATCTAGAAGCTTTATGATAAAACAGTTCAGTGGTCAAATAAATTAGAAAAGTTGAATATAGTCTTCAGTTTTGAAGTTACAATATAAACCAAAGCATTAAAGATTCTAAGATGTACTACAGAAAATAATTCTTCTAAAATGCATTTAACCCATAAATTTCCAAATTAATTTGTCCTTAGATCTCATACATCCCATGTAATATTTGTTAATAACATCTATAATAAGTTTTGGGAAAATCTGTGTTTGAGTAATTAGGTTAAGATTTTAATTTTTTTCATCTATTTCAAAATTGGTATGATTACATCACTTTATAATAGAAAAATGTGTACAAACAATAACTGTGCTCAAATTACTGCCTTCAACATTTTATAATACATTAGGAAGAGAATGCTATTTTTAATTAATAAAGGTTATACTGTGAAAAAGTTTATTCTGCCTGGAGGGGAAATATTAAAGGAAGGTATCAAAGTACTTCCTCAATGTGGTTAAGATATGAACTATTCATAAGAAGGTATTATTAACTTTCAAACAATTAAAATTTAATTTTTGATAACTAAGAATTTTCTTTGAAGGAAGAGTGTTATGAACAACTACTCTTGTCTTATCTGACATTAAATCCTATGTAGGTATATGAAACTAGGAAGTGTGGCTTCATGGTGGAAAGAACTTGGGCATTGGTATTAAACAGACCTTTGTCAAAAACCCAGTTTTATTTCTTAATCAAGGTACTTAAACAGTGTGGTTTGATCATAATAATGACAACGTACTTAGCAGAGTTATTTAAGAATTAGAGAAAATGTTAACCAAGTACTGGGTTCATTTAAAGTCTCACTAAGTTGTGGCAAGCATTTGTGTAGGGGAGGTAAACTTCCACCCCTATCTTCTTAGGGTCTTGGCTAGGCCAAAGAACAATTATCTCACACATTTTGTATAGGTCTGGAATTCAGAAGAAGCTTAGTTAGGTAGCTTTTGCCGAGGTTTTCTCATGAGCTTGCAGTCAGGATGTTGGCCCTGACATCAGTAACCTCTTGAAGGCCTGGTTGTAGTTGGACGGTCCACTTTCAGTGTGGTAGTTCACACACATGGATTGCTTGAGAGTCTTCACGGCATGGCAGCTGGTTTCCCCCAGTGATGATCCAAGAGAATGTAAGGCAGAAATCTTCTGAACTAGCCTGAGGAGTCACACACCATCGTTTTTGCAGTGTATGCTATTGGTTACTTGTGTTAGCCCTGTTCTTTACGGAAGGAGACTACACAACAGCATGAATACAAACAGGAACAATCTTGGAAGTGGCTAGAACAGCTTTATTTTCTCAGGCTACAATATGAGTTCTTTGTTCTGGGGAGACAAAGGCTACCGGCAACTCAATGGAGACATCTCAGCTTGAAAATGAGGGGAAAAGAAAACAACTCTAAGCATCTGAACACCGAATCTCTCAGAAGTTCTCTGACCCAGTGTGGTTCATATGTCCTCCTTTGGACTAAGTCACTGTAATATATTAGTCTTAGGGCTATGTTTCTAAACCCTGAGGTTAGGGGCAGTGTACTGTCATTGAAAGAATCACTTGAATACATGGATTGGAGAAATAGATGAACGATGAAGCCATTTTATGGTAGACAGGCAGAAAAAAATCATATCCTCTTCATCATTATCATCATGTGAATTCCTAAACAAGACAGTTAAGAAGAATCGTACTTTCTTAGATGAACCTGGAAATTACCACTTGCTTTTTTAATAGATTGGTTCATCAGAGTTATGTAATAAGCATCAGTAGTAGTAAGTCATTGATACATTCTTCTTGTGCTTCTCATAAAGTGGTAATTTTTAATAATGCCTACTTCATTTTATTCCTTCACTGAAATATTTTAATGATAGTCTTTATTTTATAATTCTTTAGAATATGAGTCACAACGTTAATTACTGTTTTGCAGGTACAAATACTACACATTTTATTAGTGTCTCAATTTTTGAGTAACAGCTTTATCAGCTTAAATGTTTAAAGGCAATAGTAAGAACAGAATGTTTATATTCTATCATACATATTCTACACCTAGAATTAACTCTAGAAGAAGAATATGCTCTAGTCCACCTCTAAGTGATCACCTTAGGCAAAATTGTCTTATAAGGTCAATATGACAAACTATTTAAAAATATATTTAGTTAGACTAATAATAAATAACCCAATTAACAATAGAAAAAGCAACTTATGCTTTTTATTTCCTATATTTATTTTTTTGAAAAAGAATACTGTATTTAACTTAATTCACTATGTTAAACAATAATTACTGTCAATTTCTTTAAAAACACACTTGTTTCTTAAAGATGAATAACAGCCATATAATTGGAGGAAGAAAAACTTGTTTGAATGTGACTTTTACGTAGTTTTCAGAGATTATTTTATATTTACATTTTAGAAATTAACAGAGTATCCTTTATAGTCATTGTGAAGTAGTAGGTCATGTGATTATCATGTTAAATTAGGTTAAATTATACCCTAAATTACAAGAATGTAAATCTATCTGGTGTAAAAAGAAAAAAAATAGCCTGTGCCATTATTATACAATTTAACTATTTCCTGTGTATGGATATGTTTCAAGGATTGTAGCTCCATTAAAAAATACTAAAGAAGTGTAAGGTTGTTCACAGAGGACAGTTTTATATATGTCAATATTTAATTTTCCTTCAATACCAGATTACTGCAGATGGTTCTAGTGGGCTTGTCTCATATCTCTAGGTTAGTATTTATATGACCTTGACCTTTAAAACTTAACTATATTAGCAATTACTTTATGAACTTGTGGCTGCTGGCCATTATACTCAGTGACCATGACAAATTCCTTGACATATCTAGTTGGAAAAATTTCCTCTAGACACTTCAAAAAGAACTTTCCACTCATTTGAAATGAAATTAAGATTACTAATACATGAGTTTAAAACAAGATGAATAACAGAAAAGAATTATCCACAAACGTATTTACTGTACCTTGTAAGTGCACTGTCATCACAGAGAGCACAGTTGGAATAAAATGAATGCTGCTGCAGCATGTGAGCCGAGGGGACGTGCCACATCATGTACACAATGTCCGCCTGAACTTAAAATTTCCCATCTCGTAGACTTGATTTTCAACTTCGACTGTATTTGAATATTATTAATGTATTTGCCCACAAGTAATTGTTTTAGAAATTACTCCTCAGCAGCAATATAAAATCTCAAACTGTGATGGCAACACTTACCAAGAATACTGTTTTTTTATTGCTTCATTACACCCACCGGGCCATTTTTATTGTTGGATTTAATTGGTAAGTGTTCATTTTTCCAAATAATGCAAACACATCAGGGCAAAAGTGTGTTCGAATTAGCAAAGAATAACAGATGGTATATGAGGGTTAGCACATATATATTGCTCTGTGAGTAGAGCTCAATTCTGAAATCTCCTAATATCATTTGGAATGCAATGCTTGTGCTTGATGAACAACAGGACACTTTCAACAGGACACAAGGCAATGTAGAATTGGCTGGGTCCACGTGTATGTCTATTAATGACTGTTTTGAGGTATGCCAAGCAAAACAACTTTGAGCTATTTAAATTTGACTTATTGTCATCACCTAACATACAAGGTATACAAATCTAAAAATAAAAGATTTTTGGTAGTGAGCAGGAGGATAAAGTCATGTATTTCTGTAATGCCTCTTTCTAGATAATAATCAATTTATTAATACTTTAGATCTGCAAATCTACAAACCAGTCAAAATTTGCCCAATAATATTGAGGTTTCCTTTTTTCTCCTTTCTTCCTCCTTTGTGTTCCCTTATTCCTGATTCAGATTCCTCAGTTCTCACTTGCACCTTTAAACAGAGGTTTGAATAGTATGAATTGTTATAGGCCTGTGAAATTAATACTGTACATAAGATCCCAAGGTATAGATTGAGGAAAGCAATATATGTGTTTGTGTTAGAATTTAGTGGAGTTTCCTAATCTGAACCACAGAAGAGATGATTTCAGTGACATTTTCTCAGTTGCCCCATGTATGGTTCCTATCTATGCCATTCTGGATATGTAAGAGAGAAGTTAATCCATCACTTGCAGTTAATGCCATAGGGCATGCCTAATAGATCCTCTCTCAGAATCCCTGTTGAGCAAGACAGCTTATAAGAAGTCAGGGATGATCTTGGAGCTAACTTTAGTGTATGAGTAAAACTTAACCCTGAAAGACAATAATTCCACCTGAAAAAAAAAAAAACTGTAGAAATGTTGCAGTTACCAGTTAAGGAATGGATTGTACACCTAATGGAGAGAAAAAAAAAAAGAACTGTTTTTTTCTGCCAAGTTTAGAAGGTTGTTGGGCTTTCTAACAGAACTTGCTCTAAATCAGCATATATTATCTGCTCAGCAGCAATCCAGCTGGGTTGTTTCTAATGCCATTTGGATATTTATTTTTATGTACTTCTCTTTGTAACCAGGGTTAGAACTGAACTACCAGTCCTAATGAGAAAAGAGAAAAAGAAGTGAAATAGAAATGCTTAAAACCAAAAAGTTCCTGGTGCAATGAGAAGATATTTCTCTAGTTATTTTAAAATATTTTAAAAAGTATGCACACATATTTGTATGGAAACACATACACATGATAACTTGTTAAAAAATACAGCAGAGTCACTGTGTTTCTTCCAATGCACTTTCATATATGAAGCAAGACCATTATAGGTAGGGTTTGGCAGGAAATACTGTTTCAATTGCCATTGCTCTTTAATCTCTCCACTCCAAGTCTCTTTCCATAGTGTTGGTAGCAGTATCTTATGAAATTACAAATCATTTTACTTGCTAAAATAAATCTAATGCTTTGTTTTTGTCCACAGAATAAACTTCAGAAACTTGGTTTCTGCCTCTATTTTATTGTTACTGCATACATATTATTTAATTTTTTTATTATACTTTAAGTTCAGGGGTATGTGTGCAGATCATGCAGGTTTGTCACATAGGTATACACATGCCATGGTAGTTTGCTGCATCCATCCTTCTGTCATCTACATTAGGTATTTCTCCTAATGTTATCCCTCCCCAATCCCCCACCCCCTGCTATCCCTCTCCTAGTCTCTCCAACCCCCCAACAGACCCCAGTGTGTGATGTTCCCCTCCTGGTGTCCATGTGTTCTCATTGTTCAACACTCACTTATCAGTGAGAACATGGCGTGTTTTGTTTTCTGTTCTTGTGTCAGTTTGCTGAGAATGATGGTTTCCAGTTTCATCCATGTCCCTGCAAAGGATATAAACTCATCTTTTTTTATGGCTGCATGGTATTCCACGGTGTATATGTGCCACATTTTCTTTATCCAGTCTATCATTGATGGGTATTTGGGTTGGTTCCAAGTCTTTGCTATTGCAAACAGTGCCGCTATGAACGTACATGTGCATGTTTCTTTATAATAGAACGATTTTATATTCCTTTGGGTATATACCCAGTAATGGGATTGCTGGGTCAAATGGTATTTCTATTTCTAGATCCTTGAGGAATTGCCACACTGTCTTCCACAATAGTTGAACTAATTTACACTCCCATCAGCAGTGTAAAAACTTTCCTATTTCTCCATGGCCTCTCCAGCATCTGTTGTCTCCTGATTTTTTAATGGTCACCATGGTAACTGGCATGAGATGGTATCTCAATGTGGTTTTGATTTGCGTTTCTCTAATGACCAGTGCCAATGAGCTTCTTTTTCATGTTTGTTGGTTGCATACATGTCTTCTTTTGAAAAGTGTCTGTTCATATCATGTGCCCACTTTTTAAGGGGGTTGTTTGTTCTTTCTTGTGAATTTGTTTAAGCTCTTGGGAGATTCTGGATATTACCCTTTGTCTGATGGGTAGATTGCAAAAATTTTTTCACATTCTGTTGGTTGCTGGTTCACTATAATGATTGTTTCTTTTGTTGTGCTTAAGCTCTTAAGTTTAATTAGATCCCATTTGTCTATTTTGGCTTTTGTTGCCAATGCTTTTGGTATGTTAGTCATGAAGTCCTTGCCTATGCCTATGTCCTGAATGGTATTACCTAGGTTTTCTTCTAGGGTTTTTATGGTGGTAGGTCTGATGTTTAAATCTTTAATCCATCTGGAGTTAATTTTTGTATAAGGTATAATGTCCAGGTTCAGCTTTCTGTATATGGCTAGCCAGTTTTCCCAACACCATGTATTAAATAGGGAATCCTTTTCCCATTGCTTATTGTCATCAGGTTTGTCAAAGATCATATGATTGTAGATGTGTGGCATTACTTCTGAGGCCTCAGTCCTGTTTCATTGGTCTATATCTCTCTTTTGGTACTGGTACCATGCTGTTTTGATTACTGTAGACTGGTAGTATAGTTGAAGTCAGATAGGGTAATACCTCCAGCTTGTTTTTTTGGTTTTTTTTTGTTGTTTGTTTGTTTGTTTTTGCTTAGGATTGTCTTGGCTATGCAGGCTCTTTTTTGGTTCCATATGAAGTTTAAGGTGTTTTTTTCCAATTCTGTGAAGGTCAATGGTAGCTTCATGGGAATGGCATTTAATCTATAAATTACTTTGGACAAAATGACCATTTTCACAATATTGATTATTCCTATCAATGAGCATGAAATGTTTTTCCATCTGTTTGTCCTCTCTTATTTTCTTGAGCAGTAGTTTGTGGTTCTCCTTGAAGAGGTCCTTCACATCCCTTGGTAGTTGTATTCCTAGGTATTTTATTCTCTTTGTAGCAATTGTGAATGGGAGTTCACTCATGATTTGGCTCTCTGTTTGTCTATTTTTGGTGTATAGGAATGCTTGTGATTTTTGCACATTGATTTTGTATCCTGAGACATTGCTGAAGTTAAGGCCCGTCTTTTCCCATCCTTTCTCCATTATTCCTGTGTACACTCTCTTTCTGGTATTGAAAGGTGAAGTTTGGGTTATTGATTATAACTTCATGAATTCTAACAAGGTGCACAGTTTCTAGACCCACTTAATAACATGCAGTGTCCCTTTTGCCATATTCATACGTTCTGGAGAGTAGGGTATGAACATTCTCATGTATGGAGTTTGTATTATTCTGCTCACCACAGCTACCCTGGGAGAAAGAAAGGCTAAAAAATGTTGTCTCTGAGTGGCCCACTGCATCTCAGTGACAACTTTGAATTATTGTGGACAGTGATCATTGCTGTCAGAATGAACATATGATTCCACACAGTTGAGCCTCCTTTGCTATTTTACTTATTTTACTTCACAAGTTATAAAGCAATGTTAAAATAATATTTCCTAATTTTAATTAAATATATATCTATTATGTTTTCAATTTTAATGTAAAATTTTATTTTGAGCAAAATGTCTAAATATTCCTCATGGGAAGAACTTTGTTCCCTTCTGGTTTCATCACTAACTTCATTCCCGTTACAAAAATAATGAAATGAAATATATATGTAATGTTTTAAAAGTATATATATGTCTCTCTCTCTCTCTCTTTGTGTGTGTGTGTGTGTGTGTGTGTGTGTGTGTGTTTGTGTGTATGGAGGTTGACAGAGAGAGATAGAAAAAAGTCAGTTGCCACAGGAAATTTTTCATATTTTGTAAGTTGATTTTTCTAAATTAAATATGGTCTTAAATAGTTTAAGCCAACCAAAGTGCTCCATTAGTTATCATGAGCTTGAGAAATAGATATGTATTACCAGTTAATTGAAAAACATACGGTGTTGATTAGTGCTTAGGACTCTTATTTTAATAGACCTCAATTAAATAAATGACTGAAGTGTATTTCCACAGTACAAGATGCCAGTTAAAAGTTGATGCTAGAAAAAGATATTGAACAAAGAAACAAAGAAATGTTAGTGAAGAATGGCCATGCAATTTTTGAAGAATTTGTTCATATCTTTTTATATGTGGGAAGATATTAGATTATAGGATCTCCTCATTTGTTACAATCTAGGTTATCATTAGGACCTGACTCTAAAGCCAGAGCCTGAGTTTAAAACCCAGCTCTGCCACTTATTGGCTGTGATGCAGTTTTCTCATCTGTAAATTGGGGATAATTACAGTACCCACCTCATTGGTGTGTTTTGTAGATTAAGTGAATTAACATTGGTAGCTGGTAACATTATATAAGTATTTCTGATCATTTATTTATAAACAAACACTAAAATTACTGACATTTTCATTAATGTCCTTCATAAAATATCAGTTGATTGTGAACAGTCTCAAATATGGTATTGGTGCCAGTTACTCTAAATACTTGTTTTGAACAAGACATATTTTATGAATAATATGGTGTAACCCATCTAATAAGAGCATAAAGTAAAGATGCTGGGATTTCAGTAGGAAATTACTGTCATGAGACAAAATAATATATCAAATTCTTATGATCCAGCTCATTTGCACCTTGTATACAGACTTATAAGGAAAGTCAGATCAAAATCAGAAGGTTGCATGATAGTCATGAAATCAGGACAAGTAAAGTGAAATGAAACAATAATTTTATAACTTCAGGACATGGCAGCCTGCAGCATCTCTGACAACAGAGATGGTCATGACACTAGCCAAGTTTTATCCACAAGACTTGTCTCCACTGAAGAGTGCATTTACAGACCCAGGTGATACTCCCTTCACTGACTTTTTCATGTGTTTCCATGGTTGACCACTTCCTTGAAGTCAGCATTTCTTGTTTCTGGATGTGTTTATTCAAGTTACTTCAAATTACTTCTGAACTTGTGCTGGTCTGGGAGCATTCTTTCTCTCCAAGGTGACTTTGAAAATCTTTTTTCTAATCCACTATGTATTGATTTCAAAGATAAAGTCTTCAGAGATCATTCTTATTTTGAAGGTCTTAAAAAAGAAGCTTCACTTTCTAACTCCAATTACATGAACTAAACTTGCTTAATTAAGCAATCAGAATGCCAAACTGGTTTAATTTGGACACATTATTTACAAGCATGTGACTCTTTGCCCACGAAAGTCTCAATGTGTGCCTATTTCCAATGTAGCAAAATATTATTATTAAAAATTGAACTAAAACAAGCCAACATGAGTTGAGTACAGATCTACTCTTTCCTGCCACCTTCTGCCACTGTCCTGTCATGCAATAAAGAAAGTTTTCCAGTTCACACATAGTCAAATCTACAAGACAGTCAGCAATAACATACCTTTCTCTGGATAGATTTCAGACAAAATAACTAAAATCTTTCAAAATAACTAACATCAGGTAGGACAGAGATCTTTTGTTTATTTTTAATTTTGAGGTTTATACATTTTATTCTATTTAAAATTTATTCCAAATAAGAAAAGAAGACAAATTATCTGTTTGTAAATGACATAATATTTTTTAAAAAATTATTATTATTGTTATTATTATACTTTTAGTTCTGAGGTACATGTGCAGAACTTGGAGGTTTGTTACATAGGTATACACGTACCATGGTGGTTTGCTGCATCCATCACTTCATTATCTACATTAGGTATTTCTCCTAATGCTATCCTTCCCCTATCTTCCACCCCCTACTATGCCTACTCTAGCCCTCCACCCCCCAACAGGCCCCAGTGCGTGGCATTCCCCTCCTTGTGTCCATGTGTTCTCATTATTCAACACCCACTCATGAGTGAAAACATGCAGTGTTTGATTTTCTGTTCCTGTGTCAGTTTGCTGAGAATGATGGTTTCTAGTTTCATCCATGTCCCTGCAAAGGACATGAACTCATCCTTGTTTATGGCTGCATAGTATTCTGTGGTGTATATGTGCCACATTTTCTTTATCCAGTCTATCATTGATGGGCATTTGGGTTGGTTCCAAGTCTTTGCTATTGTGAACATTGCCACAATAAACATACGTGTGTATGTGTCTTTATAATAGAATGATTTATACTCCTTTGGGTATATACCTGGTAATGGGATTTCAGAGTCAAATGGTATTCCTATTTCTAGATCCTTGAGGAATCCCCACACTGTTTTCCACAATGGTTGAACTAATTTACACTCCCCCCAACAGTGTAAAAGCTTTCCTACTTGTCCACATCCTCTCCAGCATCTGTTGTCTCCTGATTTTTTAATGATCACCTTTCTAACTGGTGTGAGATGGTAGCTCAATGTAACTTTGATTTGCATTTCTCTAATGACCAGTGATAATGAGCTTTATTTTATATGAAATATTTCATATGAAATATAAGAAGTGTCTGTTCATATCTTTCACCCACTTTTTGATGGGGTTTGTTTGTTTGTTTTTTTGTAAATTTGTTTAAGTTCTTTGTAGATTCTGGGTATTAGCCCTTTGTCAGATGGGTAGATTGCAAAAATTTTTTCCCATTCTGTTGGTTGCCAATTCAATCCAATGATAGTTTCTCTTGCTGTGCAGAAACTCTAGTTTAATTATATCCTATTCATCTATTTTGGCTTTTGTTGCCGTTGCTTTTGTGTTTTATTCATGATGACCTTGCCCATGTCTATGTCCTGAATGATATTGCCAGGTTTTCTTCTAGAGTTTTTATGATGTTAGATCTTATGTTTAAATCTTTAATCTATCTGGAGTTATTTTTTGTATAAGGTGTAAGAAAGGGATCCAGTTTCAGCTTTCTGCATGTGGCTAGCCAGTTTTCCCAACACCATTTATTAAATAGGGAATCCTTTCCCCATTGCTTGTTGTTGTCAGGTTTGTCAAAGATCAGATGGTTGCAGATGTGTGGCATTATTTCTGAGGCCTCTCTTCTGTTCCATTGGTCTATATCTCTATTTTAGTACCAGCACCATGCTGTTTTGATGACTGCAGACTTGCAGTAAAAAAGTGGGCTGGGCTCAGTGACTCAGGCCTGTGATCCCAGCACTTTGGGAGGCCAAAGCACGTGGATCACTGTGTCAGGAGTTCAAGACCAGCATGGCCAAGATGGTGAAACCCTGTCTCTACTGAAAATACAAAAATTAGCAAGGCATAGTGGTGGGTGCCTATAATCCCAGCGCAGAGGCAGGAGAATTGCTTGAACCCGAGAGGCAGAGATTGTGGTGCACTGAGATCAGCCATTGTACTCCAGCCTGGGCGACAGAGAAGATTCCATCTCATAAAAAAAATAAGAAGAAAGTGAACGTTGAATGGGTAGATAATATTTAAATACTTGTGTGATTTGTTTTGGAAAAAAAAAAAGATTGCCACTGTCCATGTGATCTGCTTTAGGAAAAAGTGATTGCACATAAAATTGTAGTTTAGCTTGCACTAAGCCTACAATAAAACTTGTTTTATTGATAAGCATCATTAGTAATGAGTATGACACTGAGATTATATGTAAACATTTGTTTATTAAGCCATTTAATTTGGCTTAAATATTCTCTTAGTATTTCATTTTTGTCCACGATGATTATTGATCTACACATTTATTATTTGAAATTCACAATTTAAAAATTTCCGCAGTCTTTTCCATTTTCATCAGTGGCATTTTGGATTAGATCAAGTAGATTTCTCTCTCATTGGTAGATTATAGATATAATGAACTGAAGTTGATAGTAATATTCAGTATACAGCAAAATATCTGCTGATTTCAGCATTTCTAGAAGAAAATGCATGTTTACTTAAAAACATAATTTAACCTAGCTAAAAACTCAGGATAAGGCAGGATTTTAGAAAAAAGTATATTTTTAAATGGCCAGGTGACACCACTATAAATTTTAACAATGGAGATATATGGAGCCACAAATCTATAACATCTTAGCACATGAAGGAACTTCATGGCAATGTAGTCCGTTTGTCTATCCTTTTTTTGTTTTGTTTTGTTTGGGACATAGTTTCACTCTTGTCACCCAGGCTGGAGTACAACTGTGTGATCTCAGCTCACTGCAACCTCTGCCTCCCAGGTTCAAGTGGTTTATCCTGCCTCAGCCTCTTCAGTAGCTGGGACTACAGGCACCTGCTACCACCATGCCTGGATAATTTTTGTATCTGTAATAGAGACAGGGTTTCACCATGTTAACTAGGCTCACCTCGAACTCCTGACCTCATGTAATCCACCCGCCTCAGCCTCCCAAAGTTCTGGGATTACAGACCTGAGCCACCGTACCCTGCCCCATTTGTCTATCTTTGACTCTAGGTACCATCAAGTCTGCTTGTGTAGTTGAATTCTGAGAGCATCATCAAATGTAAAAGTCTTATCAATGCACACATTGCTGAAGATTTGAGAGCTGCCACAATTACAGGAAAATTAAACAATAAAATATATTTTGAAACGATTTAGCTCCCTTGAAGTCCAAACAAACATAAAAATTTAAGGTATATGTTAAAGACAAAACACCATGTTCCACTGAGGTTAACAATGATACCATGAACGCAAGTGTGCAATAACACATTTCCAAGTGGGCCAAGTTTTGTCGCATTAGAAGGGAACAGAGATCATTTGTTCACTTCCTTCTTACAAATGGGAGAATAGAGCCGGAGGGGTGAAGGGTTTGCTGGAAGCCACGCAACTTGAGGATGTTAGGACCAGCACAGTTTGATAATCCTTGTTTTTTATGCAACTACTGTACGTAAATTCACAATCAGAACTCCTAAAAGTGATCTTTGAATTCACCAGAGAATTGGAGTTGATTTTTAGGTTAAAATTCACATGCTGAGAAAATGAAACTCATGGTTTAGTACCCTACATTTCTTAAATTAAATCTTAACCTAAATAAAAAATGGAACTTTCTTTTTTTTAATTAACAGTTCTTTCACACTGTAAAAGTAAAATATAAAAAAGGCGAAAAATTATCTTGTTAAAAACTAAAGGAAAAAAACACTAAAGCTACAGAAAGGTAAAATAATAATAGTTCCAAGACCTCTGTTTTGCCAAGTTCCATTTTAATTAGAAAGCAACATTCAAAAGGGCGATTATAGTTTATTAATCTGCTAAACTCATTTTTAAATGAAAATATATGTATTAATGACACAGTAGAAATACACTTTAAATAAGTAACTTTTGTAAAGAATCCTTGCTTTTAAAACTTCTCATTCTCAGGAGGCCAAGGCGGGCGAATTGTGAGGTCAGGCGTGCAACACCACTTTGGATAATATGGTGAAACCTCGTCTCTGCTAAAAATACAAAAATTAGCTGTGTGTGATAGCACATGCCTGTAGTCCCAGCTACTCAGGAGGCTGATGCAGGAAAATCATTTGAACCCCAGGAGGCAGAGATTGTGGTGAGCCAGGATTGTTCCACTGCACTGCAGACTGGGCAACAGAGTGAGACTCCATCTCAAATTAAAGACAAACAAACAAACAAAAACAAAAAACTACTCATTCTCTATCAAAACACTTGAGAAGAGCAGAATGCATTCTGTTACCTTTAAGAGAATTTACTTTTAACTCCCCCAGTTGGATGAATATCTATGAAAAATAAAAAGGAAAAATGCCCAATCAAGGAACTTTCTCTCAATAATACTGTAGGTAACCTAAATTATTCATGCTGTAGTTTTAACTCATTGTTTTTCTTTCATTAATTGAAGGACAGAAGCTAAAAACCACCTTCAATTAATAATATTCCTTTATTTGCTTTAATACATTTATTAAGGTTCTTCCTTGCCTTCTTTTCAAGTGTAAGAAACCCAGATTTTTACAATTTAAATTTATATATTTATTGTCTAATACTTAATGATCTTTCACATTTTTTCTTAGACTTGTATTTATATCCATATCCATCATTTCTCTCTTTGGAGCTTAAATCTAAATGTGATGCATTTGAGAAATAAAATCTTTACTGAAGTCTCCTATATATGAAAAATATCTTTATGTGTATAATTATTTTTTATCTTAAATTTACTATCCTGTAATATATTTTTATTTATAATAACTGCTATAACAAAGTAATTGATTCTTGTAACAGTCTAGAATTATTGAGTTCTACAAATTTATTAAACAATCTTTCAAGCTTATTTAGATAATAGAAAATATGTCAAATGGTACCATAGTGAAAAATGACTACTACCTAGTTTTATCTTTTTAATGGGCTTCTACTCTAAGTCAAATTTGATAGTAATACATTAGTCAATGTATCTAGTATAGCAAATAAATTTCATCTTATATGGCAAACCTGAATACTTTGTGGATCCCTGCAATGTGTTGAGTGTGTGAAACCGAATCCAGGCTCCAAAGGAAAGATTGTCATAATTTATTAGTTATGTCTGCCATGGATGTGCATCAGGTGATCAAGTTCCTCATATGGGAAAGAGTTAACTTCTTTTTACTGAAGTATGTTTGAGATTAGGGATACAGGTGAGATATTCATTTTTAAAAAAACCATGGTTTTGGTTAGGTGATAATTTGTTTTAAGACATTTTCTTGACAAATTCTTTTCCTTGGAAATTTGAGTTACTTTCTATTTTTAATATTAGTGCAGTGTGGTAGTTATGTATTTATGCATAATAAAATTACAAGAACTTTATACCTTAAGACAACACACATTTATTAATTCACAATTTCTGAGGAGCAATAGTCCACACATTGCCTCACCAGGACCTCTTCCAGACTACCATAAAGATAGAGGCAGGGATGTGTTTTTGTGTAAAGTTCAACTGGGGAAGGAACTACTTCCTCACTCATATGTTTGTTTGCAGCATTCAGGTGCTTATTGTGGTCTCATTTTCTCACTGGTTCTTGGCCAGAGACTACCTTAAGCTCCTTGCCACATGGTTCTCTTCATAGGGAAACTCATAATAAGCTCACATTTTTTTTTTCAGATTGCAGAAGTGAAATATAAGACAACATGAAAAAGCTTTGGCAGCTTGCTTCTTTAAAGCTAGCAATGGAGAGTCTCTTCTCACAAGATGGGCATTACTATCTTTTTGTAGCATAGTCACACTCATGGCATATATCCCATCACCTTTACCATATTCTGTTGGTAGAAGCAAGTTATAGATTCTACCCTCCAGGAGAGTGGACTGTGAAAGGTCTGATTACCTCCAGGTGGAAATCAAAGGGGCCATCCTAAGTATATCTGCCACAGTTAGGATGCATAAATTTTTCAGGGAACATTCTCTGGGTATAAGAAAACACTGTCATGTAGCCTGAATATATCCTGAATCAAAATTAGTACCTGCTCTTCTCCTTTAATAGTGAAAGAGAGAAAAATGTAAAAGCAAATATTGATCTAAGAGTATAATTATGATACTTATAAGAATGGTTATGGTAAAATAGGAGGCAGATAATATGAGGAAGTCTTTATTACATGAAGATTAGGCATGGACAGCAGTTGAAATCACCAAAATATTAAAATATATCTTAAGAAGATGGAATCAATGAGGTAAGAAAGAAAACCTGAGACTTTAAACATTATAAATGAGAGAAGGAGAAGGCAAAGCTGTCTCTTAAAAAAAAAAAACGAACAAAAGCATATAACTACTGGATTTATAAGCTGAAATCTTCATCACAATTCTACTCTTCCTTAGCATGTCTGACTGTTAAAAGTCATAGTCAGTTTAGCCTACATTTTCCCCCTCTTCTCAAACTCCACAGAAAACTAGACGATTGTGTGATGTGGTGTGCAAATATTCAAAATGTCTAAAATAGTGCTAGACACAGGGCAGGTGCTTAAAATGTATTTGTTATGTCACTTTTCAATAATGTGTGGATGCCTACTATTTTTCTTGGCATAACTTTTTACCAGATATAAGTAAAAACGATCATTCTCTAATTTAGGTCTTCAGAAAGTTTTCTGGGGCAAACCATTCTTAAATTTTGTATAAGCTGTTTTAGATAGGGTAGAACTAGCTGAAAGCACAAAGATATTTGGTGCATTTTCAAGAAAACAGGGTTGAAGCTTAAAGTAGCTTTTAAAAAAAAATGTGGTCTGAGAACTGAAGGGCAGGACTCACAGTGCAGCCTCAGCATCCCTGGTGTGATGGCAGAGATACTGTGTGGCATAACTCCAGGGGGGTCATGTTTTGCCAAGGAGGCCCTGGTGGCATGACTGATTCAAGAATAGATTCCTAAAATAGAAATAACTGGACAAAAGACAGGAAAAGATATGTAAACTGTTCGTTAAAAAAAGTAGTAATAGTAATATAATCTTTCATTGGACTTTGAAACTTTGAGGAATGCATTCATGACATTGAAATTTAAGACATATCTGATCTTTTATTTATATAGTAGTAGATTCTACTCGAATAATTTACCTTTTTAAAAAATTGTTTTTGTTTTTATTTTTGAGGTTAAACTATGGGCTCCCGTTTGGCCTCAAAAATGTTTTAGTGATCATTTGAAGATTGTCATTTGAAGGTGAGTCATTTGAAGATTAAGGTAGAATTTCTTTTTGAAACTGAGACTTCAAAATAGAAATTCTGATTTGAAGCTTACAACTCTAAAAAGTCTACTGCTTAAAAGGGAGAAAGGAATGCATTTAAAGATTTCATTCTGCATCTCATCCTGCCACTCTGAGCTTAATTTTTGTAGGTGAATCTGCAAATATTCAGTAAGAGTTCCATCACCTTGTAAAAGCCATAATTGTATTGAGACCAACAAATTTAGTTTGATGCTGAAATATAATAAAAACTATAATTGAAATGCAATCCATTAACCTTGATTTGCCTTATGTAGTCTTTGATAATATAATTTCTTATCATAAAAGTAAGATACTTCTAATTAAAATGTTCTCATTTTTAAAGTTCCGAACTGATATTTAAATTAGGAGACTATATAAAACAATGCTTTTAAATAAAGAACTTATAATAACATGACAAACAATTTAGATTATCTGCTGTTCTGCGACTTCCCCCCAATTTATCTTTAATGTCTGAGTTGTGTGACAGTATGTTAGTGAGTTCGTTAGCTGTACTGTATGCGCACACACACCACTGAAGCTGAATGTTGTGTTAGAATATGTGTATGTTAGATATTTACAGAATTATAGTAATGCTATTTTTATGTCTTGGGAATTTCCAGATGCTGTAGTTTTAATTTTAAATTCACACTGCTCTCTAGTGGGGAATGAGATCAGAGCAAAATTCTTTTTATATCGGTACTTTATAGCAATAACTATGAACTGTTTATGGTTTTAATAGTGAAATGTAGAAGATATTGTGGCCCATTATAATTTTCTCATGTGATAAATGCTGTAAATGTGATTGTATAAATTATACATAATACATAGACTTAATTTTTACCATAACAGTAAAATATAAATTTTTCTACATTAGTCTTGAAAATAGAGGAAGATTCACTACTAGTTTATTTGAAGATACATATATATGTATATACACACATATACATATACATATATATATGTATATATATTCCAAATATGCTGCATAAAATCACCTCATGTTTTCACTCACAGGTGGGTGATGAACAGTGAGAACACTTGGGCACAAGGAAGGGAACAACACTCACAGGGCTGGGTACGGGGTGAAGAGGAGGGGAGGGACAGCAGAGGTAGGGGTGAGGAGGATGGGAGGGATAACACTGGGAGAAATGCCTGATGTAGGCAATGGGGCAGTGGGGTTGGGTGTGGGATGGAGACAGCAAACCACCATGGCATGTATGTACCTATGCAACAATCCTGCAGGATGCAGGATGTGCACATGTACCCCAGAGCCCAAATGTAAAAAAATAAAAAATAAAAAAGTATACATATTATATATATACATATATACAATATATATACACAGATATACAATATTTATGCATAGATGTGTATATTTAGATATAAGCAATACTCTTTAAATCCTAATATAATGAAATGCTGAATAAAAGTTACTACCTAATTTTTTCATCAAAAAGGGCCAAATTTCTTCTATAAATTTTATGAATAAAAATAAGATTTTAAAATATTTGCTTATAATGGTTCATTACTAGTCTTAATTTTATGAAGCAATTTAACTTAAATCCTGCATAGGCAACTTTGACAGCAATGTGTTAGTCATCACTAGAGTCACCTTTTGAATCACCTAGTAGCTTTTTGTTTTCCTAAGTTATTTCAAATTAATTTGAGTGCCCTTAAAATCCACTTGTGATACTGTCTCTAGAAATTGTATTTTAAGTAAGCAGTATCTAATTCCATGACATTAGTACAGTAGTTTTCCCATTTTACTCTGTAAATGCTTATTCATGATTTCCACAAACCTACCATTTTAAAGGTGATTTTAAAGGGTTTCATAAAAATTACATATTACAGTAGCAATTGCATCATCATATTCTTACTACTAATAAATCTTTGTTTTTTTAACTTTTTTTTTGAGCTGGTCAAGAAAATTTGTACAGAAATTATAAGCTCCATTAGGATTTGTAGGTATTATACAGATTACAACTCCCCTTCTGTGAAATGGAATAGATTGATGTCTTCCCATACATTGACGTCTTCCCATGCATATCTTTTCCATAATAAAGCAATTTTGAGAACTCTTTATAAGAGACTCTATAAGAAATTCAATATTGGTGATTGCTTTTTTCAGAAGAATAAGTTTTTAGAACCAAACTTTTGTAAGATTTGGGCAATATGTAGACATTGAATTTTATTTCTTCAATGAAATTATTTTTAAAGAAATGGCCAAAATCTGTCACCTGTCATGCTCTGTATATATATTATTTAAACTTAAGAATATAAAGCTGCTTACCAAATAAACTTGTAATTTCTACTTTTGAATGAAATAGCCAGCTGTCATCTACCCTGACTAGTTGTATTTCAGTGTTATCACCATGAAGTATCTGTAGATTAGATTTTTATTTTATTTTCATTTCAATTAAAATATAATTTCTGTAGATACTATGATATCAAATTTCTAAAGGAATTTTTAGTGTTTAGCATTGGTCTCTACTACTATTTATATAAGGGTGTCTGTGCTAAATGTCTTGTAGATATATAAATGCCTATCTGCCAACTTTAGAAATATATATATATATTGTGGGAGAAGTCATTGTAAAACAAGAACATTTTGGTTTATTTACAGCATTTATAGTTGTATGACTTTGTAAGTCATTTCTAAAACTACTTACAATGTGGTTTATTGTGCACCAAACTACCTGTTAGTGGCTGTCATCTACTGATGTTTCATTGTCAATTCAAATTATCTTAGACCCTTGAGATTGTTGGAGATTTTAGAGACTTGTCATTTTGACAAGGTAGCAGATACAAGAACAATGGGTAAAGCCAGTCATGGACAAAAAAGTGTAAGCTGGCTTGTCAGTGTTAAGATAAAACACTGACATTATTTGCAGGGAAGGTTTTCTAATCATTAAAATTGGGTTTGATTGTCAACTAATACACACTATATTACATACATTAATTTTATATTAATGATTGTGGGACTTGTGATAGGGCTAAAACACTAAAGCAAATATGAAGCTTATAAATTGTTAATTGTGTGGTGGTTGGCTAGATAACACTGTGTGTGTGTGTGTGTGTGTTTAACTGGCTCAGAATTTTAATTAAAACTGATAATAAATAGAAGGAATCAGTTGAGGTGTATTAGATTTTTTGTTGGTGGGTTGGTAGCCTAGTTATTCAGAAGAAATGTTGAATTAGAGAAAATGACTTAGAACTGTGCTCTATATTGGATTTTCAACCCTCAACCCTTTCTTCTCTGAATAGAACTTAATTGCCTCGTCACAGGCAGGAGAATTCTGGGCTTTCTACAGAGGGCTGGGGAGCCTTTACATTGTAAATTTGTATATGACAAGCAAGGAAGATAGGAGAATGTCATTTCAGGCAAATTTGAGATAAAGAGCCATCTGATGGTGGACCGCACATGAAGCAGTGAACGTTTACCTCATTCTTCAAATCACATAATTTATTTCTACTGAGAGATGAATGAGCAAGGGATGAAGAGAACAGAAGTTTCTTTCTCAGTTCTTTCCCAGAGCACTCAAGTTCTCAAGAGGTTGCTATTTTATTGTCAAGGAGAGAAAATGGTCTCTGCTCTATTTTCCAAATTTAAAAAAATTAAATAAAACTTTTACTGTAGAATTGTCTTAGAGTTGCAAAAACATTGCCAAATTAGTAGAGTTTCCATACATCTCCCATCTAATTTCCTCTGTTGTTGATATCTTATGTAAGTATGGTACTTTATTACAATTAATTAACTAATAATAATATGTTATTATTAGTGATACTCTATGCTTTATTTGGATTTCATTAATTTTCCTCCGATGTCCATGTTTTGTTTAAAGAACTCATCCAGGATACCACATTTCATTTTGTTTTAATATTTCTTTAGGCTCCTTTGGGCTGTAACAATTTCTCAGACTCCTAGTTTTGATGACCTTGATAGTTTTGACTATTGATCAGGTATTTTGTATATCCTTCCTTAATTTGTGTTTGTCTATATTTCTGTGAGAAAGATCACAGAGGTGAAATGCCATTGTTAGCATATCATATTAAGGATTCTTGCTATCAGTGTGACTTATCACTGTTGATTTGAAATTTGATTGGCTGAAGTATTATTTGTGAAGTTTCTTCACTATAAAGTTCCTTTTCTTCTCTTCATGTATCACACTATTTAGATGCAAGTCACTAAACATAACCTACACATAAAGGGGAAGAGTGTTGTGCCCTGTCCTGCTTTGAATGGAGGATGTCTATTTAAATTATTTGAAATACTTATAAACCAGAATTTGGTATCGTTCTCTTCCATTTATATTTACATCAGTATGCACTCATTTAAATTTATTTTATACTTTGGGTTTTAATCCAGTAATATGTGACTTAGATTATTGTTCAAGTTGCTCCAGCTTTGGTTCCTGGGAGTTTTTTCAGTTGGCTTCTGTGTCTACAACTTTTTATTCTTGATCAATTAGGTTACACCAATTTTACGGTCCAGCAGGGATATAGCCTGTTACCCCAGGGGTGACATGGGTTAGAGAAGATCAGCACTTCTCAGGGCAGACTTGATACCAACAGCTGGTCCTTTGGCAAAGGTGGTGACATTTTAGCTTGTGCCAAAAGAATGCACCAAATAAATCAACTGCAAGAACCACCTTGCACCCCAGGAAAATATTGTTTCTATTTTTATTTTTTCCTCAAATTATCTCAATACATTGTTTAATATAGCTTACCAAAAATGAGTTATCTTATGTGTGCCACATTTTAATTATTCCTATGAGTCTGTAAGAGTAAATCAGTCTCCACATCGAGAAAATTAAAACAAACACACACACACACACACACACACACACACACACACACCCCCCTAATTCCTTTGATAATTACTCCCAGGATGATTCCCGTTCTTGAAACTGTTAAATAGTGCTGTCTACACCTACATCACTGTATTAAGCCAAATATCTTTCCAGTGTTTTAATAGTTCTGAGGGATGAAGGTTAGGAGGGAAAAAATTGACAAATTGATAAATTATTTTGGGTTCCGAGACAGTTACCTCAAGTTTATGTATGACTGCTGAATTTTTCTCAGTGGAACTCAAATGTATCAAATTCCATTTAAAAATTTAAACATGACATTTTTACCATATTGGGAAGGAAAATCACTTACAAATATTGTCTCCTGCTTCAGAGAGTGCCATTTGAGCCATTGCACTTTTCTTGCAAAATCTATAAATGTTTTATGATGCCCTAACCCAGCCACAATTATTTATTTGAGGTTCTTTTTGTTCCTTAGTGTCCATACCACATATTTTCTATTTCCTTTTAAAGTTGTGATCCTTGTACCTTAGTACTAAATTAATTGTTGACATTGTCTGGTAATACAGTCTTTGCTTTCTCATGTGAGCAGGGAATCCCTAATTTATAAGCAAATAAATCTCATAGCCTTGAAAGAAAATTCACCAATATTTTCCCCTGCTAAAGTGTTAGCATATGTTCTTATTTTATGGGTCAAGATGGAAATGTGAATCAAATAAGAAAATACTTTCTTCCAAATATATGCATATATTTAGCAAAAATCATGTATTACAAGGGCTCCCCTACTGTGACTGTCTCTGTAGCATTGCCTAGTTCTGGCAAACCTAAACTGTTCATGCTAGAAGAAATAAGCACTTTGGCTTTTTTTTTTTAATATAGTGATTTAGTTTTTCATAATAAATGGTTCATGTGTGAAAATTTTAAAATACGGCAATGCTAAAGGAAAACAAGCCAACTCTAATCTTTCCACTCAGAATGAAATAATGCTAATATTTTTCCTAAGTCAAGTTGGTGTTTCACATGGTTGTAAATATACTATATGTAATTTACATCTTAGGTTTGCTTTTTACTTATATCCAAAATATTTTCCCATATTATAAAACTTTGCTGATCTGCTTTAATGGCTATGCATATTGCTGTGATTTTAGCACCCATCATTTACTTAATCTTTTTTACTAGTTAACAATATTTGAGATAAAACATTTAAAGACGTAAATTAACTCTAGACAAAACAAGTTTTGAATGTTCTATTTATAACCTGGATACTTAGATATTTTATTTATATAAAATAAGAAAAGCCGATATGCTTACATATTTTCCTTTCATTAAAATTATCATTTTACGAAGCCAATAAATTATATTTTAAAATGGCCATTTAAATTGCATAATTAACATTATTTTAACAAGGTTGCCTGAGTAAGAAAGAGTTTCTTTTTTAAAAGGAAGTTAACATTTTAAATGAATTAGTTCACAAAGAAAGCATGCATTATGCATGTTCTCACTCATAAGTGGGAGTTGAACAATGAGAACACATGGACACAAGAAGGGAAACACCACACACCAGGAATTGTTGGCGGTGGGGGTTAGGGGAAGGATAGCATTAGGAGAAATACCTAATGTAGATGACAGGGTGATGGATGCAGCTAACCACCATGGCACATATATATCTATGTAACCTGCATGTTCTGCACATGTACCCCAGAACTTAAAGTCCAATACATATATATACACATATGCATATATATAATATATATACACACACATAATCTAATAAAATAAGGGAAACAGGAAAAAAGTGCATTATGTACTTACCAATCTTTCACTCATTTTGGAAATTGGATAGTGACTTCAATAGATTCAAGTATTAGCCATTTTTGCATGAATTCACTAGTTTGACTTTTTAAAATTTTACTGGCAAACTAATAATCCTTATATATTGTGGAAAACATTTCAGCATTTATTACCTTATTTGTGTCATACCAAAGTCCATGGCTTTTGCATCATTATCAGTAAGTTTGTATAATGGCAAGGACCACTTTTGTGATGCTTATCAGTTTAACTCTAGAACCTAGGAGGATGCTGCCACATAGCAGTCAGTTCATACGTGCACATTAAAACCATGACTTTTTTTCTCTGCTAATATTTTCAAAGACTTTAACTCCTTAGAGAATTGGGAGCATTGGAATGGAGAAATCATATCATTACCATAGTGTGCTATAGAGGCCTGGGTAGTGGAAGTACAGACAACTTAGAAATGAGGTATTATTATTTTAAATTATTTGTGAATGAATGTTAAATATGGATTACAATAGTTACTCAAATTATTACCATCTTGCTGGATGATAATTGGTGGCACACACCTGTATTTCTAGCTACTTAGGAGGCTAAAGTGGGAGGACTTCTTGATCCCGGGAGATTGAAGCTGCACTGAGCTAAGATCATGCCAGGGCACTCCAGCTTAGTGATAGAGTGAAACCCTATCTCAAATAAATAAATGAATGAATGTATGTATGTATGTAATATTAAGGCCAGAGTTACTGAAATTATGAGTTGACCTTTTCTGTTTGGTTTCAGTATGCAAAGCATATATTCATCTAAAAGTAATGCTTTCCAATGTAATCCATAAATCAGTCCCATTTATTTTGTACCCTGATTATGAGGCTATCTTGATACTCAAAGCCTCTTTTGTGTGTCAGGTATAATATATAGAATTTTGAGTATTGAAACAGGTTTAGCATCTTTGTGTCTGTAGAATGTGTCCATCCAGATGTAAGTCACTTTTCTTAACTCGTAAGGAATATATAAGATAATTTTATGTAGTTAAATCAAAACAAAAATATATAATGCATTAATAGATGCTAGAGAACCTGATGATGGATTTAGAAATATGGATTTAGAGTAAACTGAATGCTTATCAGAGCTATGCCACTTGTTGTTAGCTGTGTGATCTTAGACACATTGTTTTATCCTTCTAAAACTTAGATTCCTCAGCTGTAAAAAAAAAAAAAAAGGGAAAATTATAGTGCTTATTTCATTGTTATGATAATTAAATGAAGTAATAAAATCATACAGCACAGTATTGGGAATAAATTTAAAAAAAGGTAAATGTTTACCATTTATATTCCATTCAAGAGGTTGACTACTTTTGCATAGTTTGAAAGCAATTTATTAAAATGAGAGTAAGTAGAAATTTTTAATTCCTGTGTGTAGAACAACCCTTATTTGCTACCCAATTTAATAAATACAAAGTAAGCTAAAAATCTTGATTTGCTTGTTCATAACTTTCTTTGTACCCCCAGGTTTCACCTGTGCACACGATGGTGAGAGTGAGGCTGAATTAATACCCGACAACTTTGAAGAAAAACCAGAAAGGGAAAAGAAGCATACCAACTTCACTTTGTGCAACGTATGTAACATTCAGCTGAATTCAGCCGCTCAAGCTCAAATCCACTACAATGGCAAATCACATCAAAAGAGATTGAAACAACTCAGCAACGGGATGCTGAAAAATGACAATGGTAAGCTTTTCTAAAAATATTTTCTCTATTTTACATCATCAACTTAAGTTATTTATATACCTGCAGATGTGGTGATAAAAGAATGAACTAAATTATTTTAAACCAGGAAAAATCTTACATAAAACCTTTATCAGCAGAGTACATTAAAATACATCATTTCTCTTTGAGAGAGAAAGATAAATTTTATTTGTCATACATGCTTAATCGTATTAGGGTTGTGACCTGCAGAAAATTTACTATAATTTGAAAAAGCTGATTTTAGACTTTCTTAATGTATGCTTTTAATGTAGTTATATATGGAAATAGACAATGGGTTTTTGTATTTTATTTTTTATTTCCTGCAGGTCTAGAGAATTCAGTTGGTTAGTAACACTGCAACTGATTTGAAATAATGCATATCTTTTCAAATAGGTGGTTTAATCAATAAACGATGATCTATTAGCACAGACTTTTAAGTTTCCTAGTGAAAATGTATGGTTTATTTAATAACTTTAGACTGCTTCTTAAAAGTATGTGTTGAATTTATGAGTGAACAGATTTTTCAAATCGCACAAAAATGTCTTTGGGAACAAATGGAAGATTATTAGAAAATAACAAATGGAAGATTATTAGAAAAATATAAAGACATGGAGAGAGGAGGGTGGACCCGTAGAAAGGAGACTTTAGAGTGCTAACTCACAGCAACTTGAGTTATAATATTATATTCTGATTGGATATTTCATGTTTGATAAATAAAATATAATTTATCTAAATTATACTGACATCTAAAAGTGAGAATGAATTTCAATCTCTTCTTATATTTAATGTCATAAAGATTTTTAATATAATTTTGTAATTCGCTTGGAAGTGACCAAATAATAAGAAAAAGAAAAGTGCATTCTTAAAGTAGAAATTGTTTCTACCTTGCTTTGTGTGTTTTTTATTTATATGATTTTAGTATGAATGAACTGTTGTATTCTATTGGAAAGAATTTTATATTTTTTCATGTATGGCATTTAGTTAATTATAGATGTTATTTGTTAAGGAGATATAAGAAACAAAAATTGTGGTAAGAAAGTAACTGAGAACTATTAAATGCTATAGGTATAAGGTAAACCTAGTGACACAGGACTTTTCTTGATCACTTTTGGCAGCCAGAAACACCTGGCCAGCAATGCCCTTGCTCTGCCTTGGCTGGCGCCTTTAGGACTGGCTTGGTCGCGCTGCTATTTCTGTTATGTGGACTGGCTGCCCTCTGCTGGTAGAGGACAGAGGGCCACAATGTTACATCCTTCTCTACACCCACGTTCAGTCACGTGTCAAAGAATGAGGATATGCTGACAATTGAAGAGTGAGAAGGGCACAGAATAATTTTATTGAGCAGTGGAACAGGTCTCAGTGGAGAGGGGTTGAATGGGTGGTCCACCACCTCCACAGTTGGGTAGTTTCTCCCGCAGTATGGCTGACTCTGGGCTTTTATGGGCTCAGAATAGGAGAGTACATGCTGAATTACTTGTGAGTGTGCATGAAAGGCTACAGCAAAGGTATCATTCTAAGGTGGGCATGGCATTGTAGCACACCAGTAAGAAAGGGGTTGGTATATGTAAAACAGGTGAAGGGTGGGGATCAGTCAGAGGAAAGCACACCCAATGGGAAGACAGATTCTCATTCCAGTCCATGGATTCGACTTGTAGCTTGGCTTTCAGGCTTTAAACTGTCTTTGGCTTGAGGGTGGGGTTTCACTGGGGACAGCCTCTATCTGCCTAGGCATTTGTCTGCCTCCTGCTGCTATCACTAGCAAAGTAAGTCATGATTTTAAAATGCATATTTCACAGTCTCTACTTAGACTTCTTAAGAAAAATCTATTCCTTATTGTTAACTTCAAGTACAGCGTGATTCAATTCTGAGTTGTTTTCTCTAAGTTTGTATTGGTCATGATAGTGTAAGCTTTGGTGTTTTACTTCACCTATCTTGATAGTCACAGACCTCATTTGGAGAAGTAGTAAACAATACTGTAGAACAAAACTAGAACAAAACGTATGTCTGGTTCAGAAACCCAAATCAGAGTTAGTCCCAGGCATAATTTAGAATGGCCAAAGACTTTCAAACCACAATACTAGAATTGAGGTTACTCAAGTTAAATAGTTTTAAGCAATCATATCAGTGCACTTGGAGGTTAGCACTTTATTAAAGACTTTATGTACATTTTATTATTCAGTGTTTCCTCATAACCAACTGAGGTGATCTTGTTATATTCCTTTTATAGATGTGGACACTGAGGATAGCATCACTTGATACTATGCTAAAGGTCACACAACTTGCAATCAAACCCTGGTCTTACTCACTTAAGTACCTGTATTTCTAAATGCTATTGTTTTCCAAAATGAATATTCTGTAGGAACTATGCCTTTCTTCATTCAAACAGAGAAGTCATTTAGGAGAACACTAAAAAATTAAAATTTTAATATATTTCTCAAATTCTTTGATTAATATAGTACTCAACGAATATTCATTGCTGGATTTCCTATTCAGATTTTTTCCCAAGGCATTTTAAGTATCATCATGTTAGTAAGAACACTTTTAGTGAGCTGTCATTACTAATATTACTAACATGATGATACAGCATGAAAAACAACCATGATTGCTGAGAACACTTGGTCATCTTAGGTCATGTCAGTTTGGCCTGAAATTATACTTCAGAGGAAGGTGGACATGTGGATGAGAAAAGTCAGGAATGACAGGGTCAAGGCCAAGTCTTGGAAACTAACTTGTCCCCAATTAAGAATTAGGGGAGATCCTGGAGCCAAAAGTGTCAATCACATTCTCTGAGACGGTGTGATGAATTTGGTCTTAATCTGGGCTGCATCTGTTTTCAAGGATATTTGATCTGGTGTATGAATGTAAGAGCAAGGATCAGTAGAAAGTGATGATACTTGAAGTAGGACAGAAAATTCTGTAGTAATCCTTAGTACTCAATTTAAGTTTCTAAGGACCCTGACCTGTGGGATTGGGTTATGTTGAGGCAAGAGTTGCCAAGAATTCAGTATGGTTCAAATTTCGATGAAGCTTAGTGCTGGGGCCTCTTACTAAGAAAAGACCAATAATGTATGTGGGAAACTAGATGGAAATCATGGCGTAAAGATGGAATCAATTTCTTAAGGGTTAGGAGAAATGCTATATTCCTGTACTGGATCTCAGAGTTAGGAAAGCAAACCTAATTCATTTCAAACCCTAACATTTGGTAGGATAAGAGTTCCTAAATACTACCAAGTACCATCAGTGAGTATTTGAAAGTGGAAATACGAATAAAAATATTTTCCTAGATGATTTTGCTGAGTATTTTTTGCCTTATCCAGCCTCCTGTCAGGCCACACATTACTTTGCAACTGATCAGCTCCCATAAGGTTCCTAGCATAGTAAACTGTCACCTTTCCGTAGCCGTCAGACCAGTGCTTGACATAGACCAGATTACTCTGCTGCTTTTTTTAATGGACTATTTTTAAAGAAGTTTTGTGTTCACAGCAAAACTGAGTGGAAAGTAGATTTCCCATATATCCCCTCCCTCTTTCAAACACAGCCTTCCCCACTATCAATACCATGCATGACAGTGCTACATTTATTATATTGATGAACCTACATGAACACACCACTATCACCCAAAGTCTATAGTTTACATTCGGGTTTACCATTGGCGTTGTACATTCTACAGGTTACAAAATGTGTAATGGCATTTATCCAATATCACAATAACATACAGAATACTTTTGCTGCCCTAAAAGTCCTCTGTGCTCTGCCTATTCATCCACGTAACCATTGATCTTTCTATGGTCCCCATAGTTTTGACTTTGTCAGAATATCATAAAATTTGAATCACACAGTATGTAGCCTTTTTATATTGGCTACTTTCACTTAGTAATATGCATGTAACTTTTCTCTGTGTCTTTTTGTGTCTTGATGGTCCATTCCTTTTTAGCACTGAACTACCCTGCTTTTAAATAAAAATTATCCTGACCCTTTATTTCCCATAACGCTGCCACATGAGATCCTATGGTTATATCATACTTTTCTGAAGGTATATCAGGGGAAAGAATGGGTGTTGTAATTAAAGGGTTATACAACAGAGGGGAAATAATTTATCCACTTAGGGTGACTTTTGGTCAGGAAGAAAGACTATTTGTTTCAGTCTCAAAAAATGATTCCCTTTGGATACATTGTAAGTGATAACCTAGCCCTCTGTCCCTTTATCTTTCTCAATTCCCTTTTAAAAGTGCTCCTTTTTTATTACCTCTGTAGTGTGTAAAAGGAAATCCTCATCTGTAACTATAGGTAGGCCTAATTATAGGCCATAAATTTCACAAATGAATTAGTGCTTTACTTTAATATAGAAATATAGTATTTCTTTTACCTATCCCTCATACCCCCACTATTAAAATATGCTTTTTCAGGCTTGATGGTAATAAGAAATGAGCCCAGTTACAAGCCTTAATACAGTTATTAATGGTCATTCGTTTATCTACAGAGAGACCAAGCTAAAAATGTTGATATGTACAAATAATAGATCCTGTAAATTCTGAGTAAACACATCATCATTTTTAGGTTATTTAGAGAAAGATATGGGAGTTGTTTGAGTCTTCTCCTTAAATATGCACAATTGCAAAATGATTGCTTTAAACTTCCATCTTCACAAAATTTTCATGACAGTTTAGATTTCAAATAGAAAATAAGTATGTCAAGAAAGGAATATAACAATAGAGATTTTTACCTAAATTCATTCAAAGTTGTACTTTTAAAAAATTTTTAAGTATGCAAATAATATAAAATTAATTTATAGCAGTTATTTAAGGATTATCTAAATAGATAAAATATCATTATTTGATGTTTTAATATTGTAATTATATGCCTTGAGGCATATTCTATTATATACTACAAAAAACATGAACAAGAGAGAGCATTATATCTAAAATGTTTTTCACATTTCTGAGAAAAATATGGTGTTTTACATGTCATCTCATTAAGGAAAATGGTCTTCTGAAGATCATAGTGAAAAGCTATCTGATGTATATAAATTAATTAGGAGGCTAATGTTCCTACAGTTAAGACTACAGTTTCTGACAGTAATGTACGTTTTACAGAAATAAAGTTATATAGAACGTATGTACACCACCTGAATTCATGCTGTGCTGGAATTGATTCAAGAATATATGTGATTCAGGAATCTTCAAGGTCCCTCCAGCTCAGTCGGGAATGTTACCCACTAAATTCCTCCCCAAGCATTGCTTTTAGCTCATGGAAACTACCTCCTCTGAGCTTGTTTCGTCTCTTAGGGCAGCCTGCATCCAATGGCTAGTCAATGCTGAGGCACAAAGTCCCAGCTCCTTGCCTCAAAAGTGGGTGGACATCTCTGAAAGTCCAATCCAGCTTCAGTTTTGCTAATGTCTCTGTTTCAATTCTATCACAGTCTAATTTCACTATCTACTCTGTCCTGCTTTTCTTAGGCCTCACAGGTATAGATCTCTAGTCCATCAGTTGTACACAAAATCATCTTAGAGTCTGCTTCTTGGGAATCCAAATAGGACACCACCAATGTTTTAAAAGTTGTTAAGGAGAATTTTCTTCCCCTACTGAAGGTTCATTTATGTCTGTTGACATGAATTGACAATAGAGAGATTAACAGAATAAAAGGTATACAAATTTAGTAACATGCATAAACATGGGAGCCATACAAAATATGAGACTCAAAGGAGAGGCTAGGTGGTTGAAGTTTATACATTATCTTGAGGTTATAGAAAGGATGGCTGCTTTCTGGGTAGTGCAAGGGAGGTGGAGTCCCATGGAATAGGAGAGTGAGAAAAGGAAAGCATGGCAGGCAGAGCTGTCTTATTGTGCCCATAAAAAATCTCTCAGGTAAACTCAGAGCTGCCCTCAGAAAGTATAGGTGGTGGCCTGTGGTAAAAATGTATCTGTTAGAGTTTCAAACCGGTCTGGCTTTCAGTCTCTTTTTTCCTCTGAGTTAATCTTAGTTTGGGATAAGGTAGATAAGGGGGGCCTCAGAGAAAGCCTGTTTGCATCTGTTGTTTACTAATGTAGATTTTCTATACAGATGTAATTCCTTCTCACACAAAGACAGCTTTTCAAAGCTGTTCCTGTAGTCTGTAGCACCTCTCAATATCATCTCAGAATATGCCAAAGAAGTATACTTTGGGGTAAAATATTCTGGTTTCCTTCAAAGTCTCAATAAGAAATATGCATAATGTGTTTTACTGTGCAAATGCAACAAAATGTAATATTTCCCTAACTCTTATTTTCCATCTGATATCAGTGAGTTAAGATTTGCCATCAAAAATGCAAAAGAAATGAAAAGGGAGCTAATATCAACTGTTCCAAGTACTTCATATGCATCATTTATTGAATCCCAATCAACAATCTTACCAAGTCTTACTATGTCTAGTTTAAAAATAAGACAACCAAGGATCAAAGAACGTTAACAGACTTACCAGTACAGCTGTTTGACTTTTGAACCACCCAGGTTCACGTTACTGGCAACTCATTAATCTCCCCAGCAAACTTATATTCTACTGTCAACAAAATTACACCATACATTTGGGTATTTTCTTATGTTACTGAGTTAATGTCATTTTTAAATCACTTACTACCACAAACCTGATGTTTTCCTTAAATTTTCATCAACAACTCTAACTGCTGAAAATATTTTGTGCAGAATAGTCATGTAAATAGATCATTTTATAATTTATCACTATATATTCTCTGTCGTGCCAGAAATGTATCTTTTTACGTGAGCATACTTTTTGAAGATATGGTGAATAAAGAAGTGGCAGAAGGGGATTCTATATTAGAAGTTGACTAAATGTGTTGACTTGGCCATATTCAAGATTTCATGATTCACCCTCTCATAAACATTATAGATCTAGGAAATTACAATACAGACTGCATGACTAAGTTCCCCTTTTAAAAAGGCCTTTGATTTTCTATTTATGATGCAATTGAGCTTTACAAATAAAGATTATTTTTCTGCTGATAGAAATAATATGGTTTCATATGTACTGCATACAAATGTATAAAAGTAAATTAAAAATAACCAACAATTCTCCCAAGATGTATACTTCTAAATTTTTGTCACAAGTCATCAGGAATGCAAGCAAGTATGAATAAAAAATATTGTTTGTGCAATTTTACAAGCATTATAACAATGTTTGTATATCACTACCTTTTATGATATATATTGTTTAATTACCATAGGAAATTAGTAGTGGAGTTGAGATTTCTAGGTAAGCATTGAGATTTTACTCATATTTTCCATTTTGTTTTCCAACTGTGTGATATATTCTATAATGGAAAAGCTTTAACATTATGAGGTATAGAATGAAGAATTAAAGTATTATAAGGGATTTTGTCTAAGAATAGAAAATTGAACATTACATTAAAAGTGGTTCTTTGATTCATAAGAGCATTTTGAAAGACATATTACAAGGAACATAACTTTTAGGATCTTTAAAGCTTCTATGGCCAACTAATGTAATTCAATTTCGTGTGCTCAACATAGTTTAAGCTGTTGTTAAGGATTGAGTAACAAGTTGATCTATTGTGGCAGCTTTATTTTATTCACACTATCTTTGTCATATTTGGGTTATTTTTATTAAGCCTGGTTTTCTATTTTTATTGGGCTGAAACTGCTATCAAATAATTCGGTTTTATCTGCCAGAATTCTAGAGTCTTTGGTGCTCATTGTTTTGTAGCACATAAATCCAGAGTATTGCTGCCCTTATCTATGCTGCTAGCATTAAATTTTCTTTCATTTAACAGAAAAACTAAATAAAATTTCAGTTTCTAATTCTCAGTGATCTGTTCTCTTTTTTCTTTCCATTGATTGCCTCAGAAGATGTTTAAAGTGTCAGTAGTTTTCAATTTAAAGATTTTCTTCTGCAACGTTGGTAGTTAATGAAAATAAAAGAGCTTTGTGGACTTTTATCATACTTCAGGCCTTGATTTTATGTATAAATTTATCATTTATATGTAAATTTGTCCCACCTTTTGATCTCCAAGGACTATTTGTGCTTTTATTGACTGTCAGTAGACAAATTAGAACTTGCTAGCACATTTTTGGCTTCGTGGTGATCTCTTTGGCATGATTTTATTTAATAATGGTAACTTCTTTCTTAATGATACCGTGTCTACATTAGTATATGTATTAGTCAATTTTCATACTGCTATACAGAACCGCCAGAGACTGGGTAATTTATAAAACAAAAAGGATTGACTCACAGTTCCACATGGCTGGGGAGGCCTCAGGAAGCTTACAGTCATGGTGGAAGACAAAGGGGAAGCAAGGCACCTTCTTCACAGGGACAGGAAGGAGAATGAATGCAGGAGGAGATACCAAACACTTTTAAAGCCATCAGATCTTGTGAGAACTACTATCATGAGAATAGCATGGGGAAAAACTGCCCCCATTATTCAATTACCTCCACCTGGTCTCTCCCTTGACACTTGGGGATTGTAATGATTATGGGGATTACAATTCAAGATGAGATTTTGGGTGGGGACACAAGCAAACCGTATCAGTATGTGACATATTGAAATGTGGCACTTTCCTCATACTTTTCTCTGACCGACCATATCCTTTAGAAGTTCAGCCAAGGGGAGGCCATAAAAAAATGCTGATATCAAGTTGCTCAAAAACGTATAATGAGACACGTATTCTTGTTTGACTGAACTAAATTTCTTTTTTATCATTGAAGGATAAAAATTTAGAAGCAAGTAATTTCACTGTGTTCAAATTTGGAGTAGGTTTTTGGCTTTTGTTACCAGTTTCTTTCTCCCTAAAGAAAAAACATGTCATTTTAAAAGAAGATAATGTTCCAGCCACTGGCTATTTGCTTTACCTGGACTTAATATGAATTCCATCGAAGGACACCATCTTTTGCAACACAGAGATTTCTTTAGGCAATCTGTGTCCCTAAGAAACGCTGTGTACTAGGACACAGTTTTACAATCTGAGTCTGGTAAGGTTTTACAATTTGAGTCTGATAACCCAGACTGACTCCTGGGTGGAGACCATCCAGTAGTTTACTCTGCCCAAGATGAAGTGTATTCTATTTTGTCATGACCGTTGTTTTGAAGACTAGACGAAGTGAAAATTAAGGGAAGCCGTAAGAGAAAAAATAATAGATTAGATTTATAAAATTTAGCTTGGAAATATACTCTATTTGAGATAGAAGAGATTTTCATTTGTGCTTCTCTGCATGTCTATGTGTTGGAGTGAGTATGGCTAGGAAAGTTTGAAAAACTGAAGGTATTTAAGGTATTGATTTTCCCAGTAGCTTATAGCACTGGTACTATGAAATGAGAGTTCAGAATAATATTTTTTTATGTCTGAACTTCAAATCTGTTTTGTACACATAGAACTACCTCTTGTTTCTTCATCTTTTATCTCTTTCAGTTACTAATTACGTCCAACGACAACATCTTCCAGTCCCTGTGTTTCCTATCTATAATCTTAGGAAAATAATCACTCCTTTACTTTTCCAGATCGGACAGTAAAAGCTTTTTAACTTCTGTTTTCCTTCCTTTATAATCCCCTAGAAGTAATTTGCTCAAGGTAACAGAGCTAGTAGTAATAAAGGTGAGATTCCTGTATGTATAATTTTTTTTTCCCTGACTTATGCCCTTAACAATTTAGTTTGCATTTTGAGGCCCACCCTTTGGAAACTGGCTTCTAGCTTCTATAGGCCCACACCAGGCCTGGCACTCTTCCTTTTAACCGCCACCTTTTTTATTTGTTTCTCAAAAACACTAAGCAGTGGCATGAACGTGTGTGTGTGTGTGTGTGTGTGTGTGTGTGTGTGTGTAAGCACAGATTCTATTCACTAGATGGCTTAAATATTAATTTTGAGTTTTTAAAGGGGAGATCAGAAAGTAATTTTCAAAAATAGCAGCCCAGATATGTGTCTTCTCTTTCCTTCTTCCAAAATTGCAATAGTATTTTGTAAGAAACTTGAGAATAAAAGCAAACAGATCTATATCAGCGCTGTGAACTTGTTAAGAATAAAATAGTGAGGGATTTCTGGAAGAATAAAGGAAATGGGATAAAAATGAGATAAAACACTGGACCTAAACACAAGTAAGAAAACCTATAAAGTTAGAGAAAAAGGGCCCAATAACAGGTTTCCAACAGGACTTCAGAATATCTCTAAGATTACTCTGAAGTAGCCTTAAAGGTGGTGTGCATTGTTTAATGGAAATTCTGATGAATTTACTTATGCTAGTATGCAGTTAGAAGTTGAGATATAACTCACCTGCCCAGCCTAGTAGTGAAAAGTGAAAAACCCATGAATCTAGGGGTTATAAGCCAAAGGTGTCAGAAAGTGAATGTCCTGATGAGGTCAAGGATAAGAGAGGGTAGAGGGAACAGACTGTTGGCTTTGTAACCTGTGCTGTAATTTCCTCTTTAATCTCACCTCTGGAATCGTCTGCAAAGTTGACTTTGCTTACTCACTCATCACAAAATATGTGAGATTAGAATTCTTCCCAGGGAACTTTTGGAAAGGACATCTAGACTTTATTTCAGTTACGGTTGACACTATGTATGAAGGTACAAATATAAAAGCTGGACTACGTATGTATTACCTGTTTACAACTACTTGTATCAGGTACAGTGTTGAAATCAAATATATGAACAAGTCATATTTGCTACTCATTTCCCATTTTCAAACCTTGAGAGGAGTGAAAATGTGTACATAAATTTCAGTACAATAATTTACTTGAGAGAAAATGTGATTTTAATTCAAGATTTTACTTCAGTGACTCAGTAGAAGTATAAAAAGTTAGAGAATATGTGAACCAATCAGTTCATAAGAGGTTATAAAAAGCTGTAGTTTCAAATGGAGAGTAATGAAAGAAGAATTAGTACAAGAATATTTAATTTCCTTAACAAATATTTAATAAATACTTCCTGTATGCAATAATAATTCTGACCTAGATCTTATTCCCACTGCTAGAATAGCTACATCTAAGGGTATTAAAAATAAAAATTCAAAAAAAAAAAAAAAAGAAGAAAAGGGGAAACAACCTTAGAATTTTGAGGAAGACAAAGGGTCTGCTAAGCAGATAACAAAGGTATCAAAAATATAAATGATAAGCAACATTTGTCATGCATTTATACTGTTCTAGATTTTATTCTAATAATTATATGTGTATAATTAATGTGATTTTCATATTTTATGATTTAGATATAGCTATTAGTATCCATTATGTAGATCATAAATGGACACAAAGGAAAGTAAGGAAATTTGCCAAAGGCCACGTAGCTGGAGAGATGTGAGGCCAGTCCCTGAGTCTGGCAGGGTGGTTCCAGAGTCCACACTTATGTTCATGATGTTACAACAGCTGTCAGGCCTGGAGAATACCTTAGATTGTCCTTGATTCAGAAGCCCAAGGAGGAGACAGCTTCAAAAAAAAAAAAAGAGGTGGCGGTTGTCTACTGTGTGCTAAAGAGTTTTTTTCAGAGAGGTTAAAATAGGCAACCTCTGTGGGAGATCTGGAAATTGTAAAATGACAGATTATCTTTGAGAAGTTATTTCAATGAAGTGGGTAAAGAAAAAATCAGATTTTGAGAAATAGAATGTTTCTCTGACTTTTGGTCTTTAAAATCCCGGATTTAGAATCACCCTGGGTACTTTGTGAAAATCCAGATTCCCTGACATGCATTCAGTCCTTTAAATGGGAATCTCCAGTAACAGTTAGAAAAAGAGAAAGTCAGTAAGGGAAGAGGAATGAGATGGCCACAGCTCAGTTTACATACCTCAGTCGGCAAGGAAAATTTGGCATAGAGGCATTTTCATGACCATCTGTTTGTATTCTAACATGCTCTAGGGGAAGACTAATTGCCAGCCCAAGAGACTCATCAATGTGATTCCTTCTTGTTATATTTTCAGCAATGTTTTAGGGACTGTCATTGATCTACCAGTCATGAAAGCAAGTAGCTGTCTCCCTCTAAACCTAGCTCTGGTGGTTGTGAATCAGCCCTAAGCATTGCAGGTAATTTGAAGAGCATATAATCCATCTGAGCAGGAGCAGGGGGGCTGTGTACACCACAGTTTGCATCTGATCTTGCTCTTTTGCTTGGCATTCTAACCATCAAATTTTAGAACTTTTTTATAAAAGAGTGTCCAAGTGTGTATACTTTATTCCAAATTACTTCCTTTCAGCATTATTTTATGTGTTTTTCTTATTTCTTGTTACACCTTCACTTAAGAATGGTGTCTTCATATGGTGGTAAGTAAATTTTTTTCTAGAAGTACATTTACATTTTTAACCTAATAAATACTCATTGCATAAGTCTCAGAGAATATGTTAATGTCAAATATTCTATGATGTCTCCTTTATTCTTTTCCTGTACCAGTCATATATGTGTTAGGGTCCCTACTCTAGGATGTCATATATGAGAGAGTTATTGGGACAAGATGTCTTTCATATTTTTCTTTTCATTTCATTCTCCATCTAAAATTCAAAGTCCTTGATAAACTGCTTTTTACCCTAAGGTATCTGAATACTATTTTGAATACTATTAACTTTCCTTATGTGTAATTTACCTATTATTAACTGTAAATGAGACCCAAATTAAAAACTTTCAACAAACTCTATTATCCTTATTTTATTTCAACATAAATTGAGAAGTGACTGTTCTCCCATTGTTTGTTAATGAAGACAACATAAGGTTTTTGAGAATAATACACAGTTCTTCTACCAAAAGCCAATTTTTTATGGAAGAAAAATTATAATTTTATAAAAGTAGAAACAAGTTCTCTGTATAATTTGACTATTTTAACAGGAGTTCTTACATTTAAGGTAATTAATCAGAAAAGTGTCAGAATAAGCTAACACAAGTTATGGGTGCTCAGTAGATAGTAATTCATTATCATAATCCTGGCAGGCTCATTTTATTTACTCTACTAGTCAAGGACCCCTTTTGCCTAATCACTTACAAAAGTGTCCCAGTGTTGGTAATTCTTGCTATTTGGTTTTTATTCCTACTTCCATAATTTTTTTTCTTCCCTTCATATAGAATTTCCTTAAGGAATCTCTTTAGTTCCAGAAAAAAAAATCTTCATAATATATAACATTCTCACTAACATAAGCATCAGGGACTATTTTAATTCATTTCATTTCTGATAGAAAAAAAAAAAAAAAAGCAAAGCAGAGACCCCACATCCCATGTGCCTGATCCTGAAATAATTTATTTACCACAGCAGTCAATAATGTTTTCCTGTACTTCTCTCACGTAGATCTTTTTTTTTATTTATACACAACAAATATACCTATTGATGGGGTACATGTGATTTTTTTATATGTTCATACAATGCATAATGATCAAATCAGGGCAATTAAAATGTTGCAAATCTATCAATAATATTGTCATTGTCCATCACGTGAGATCAATTATACAATGATGCATTAAAAATCTGCCTGTTCTCCCTTATACTGCTCATTGACTGCCTTAATTCACTTAATATAGTAGTCAACCACCAGATCCTGTATAATATTAATTTGTTTCAGGTTCAGCTACAATCAGTTTGTATGAACCAAATAGCATGCACCTTTAAATATCATGGAAAATGAATGTTCCTTGTTTTCTGTGGAGAAGTGGTGTTACTGGGAATCCAATAGTTAAAAGATTTTAAAATTTAGAGCAGAATAAAATTATCTGATGTATTCCTGCATTACTTACTCTTGCAAGCAGTGCTAGGGACTTGTTTATCATATGTGATTTAGGAAGGTGTTAAAAATTAAAAGAAGGTGGGCATTAAAAAAAAGATAAAACCGGAAGTAAGACATGAAGTCCCAGAAAGGCAAGGTATATACATTAAAGAGATTAATAGAGATGCCAAGGCCTGAAGAAGCTTTATGGCTCATACCTCATTTAGGACTCCAGGACTTTTCTACCTTGTATGGTGAGTTTGGGCAAAGTAAAGAGATCAGACAGAGCTTGATTTGCACTCTAGAGTATTCCTCAGTTGCCTTCTAGCAGAGAGGAGGGACTTAGGTATTTTTCTGTTTTCTTACATGGTGAAGCCTTATGTAACTCAGTTGAGAAATTTTGGTCCTGCTCTGGATCTTGGGATGGTAAGGGGCAAGGAAACTCCACCTCATAGACATGGGCTTGGCTTAATGATGTAGCAGAGACTCAGTGTGGTTTGCAGCATCAACATGAATCAATATAGGATGAGGTTAGCCAAGCAAATATCCTAGTATCTGATTGAGCTGGAAATGAAATTAGCTTCAGTTGTGGCAGCAGGGCTTCAACCATAAACAGGGCAGAATGCCCTTAGCTGGGCACCCAAACAACTACACCCCAGTGGACATCAGCAAGTATATTCCCAAGGATCAGAATTATGAGGCCAGAGATAATCCTTACTCCCAATTTGTTCACATAAGGCTTACTACATATACCAAAAACCTTTTGGGATAAGAGCAGAGGAAATGGGAAGTAAGCTAAAGTACTGGAAGCTAAAACTTGTGTCAACCAACAGAGAGAGTGCTACCATGATTGGCATGCTTAAATATTAATCTGTAGCTCTGCTATGTCTCCCACAAAGTGTGAGGGTAAAAGGTATCCAGAAGTTTCTGTTAAAATGTGGCTGAGGATGCTGTGACTGAGACCAGCCACACAATATGTAGGGCCCACTACAAAATGAAAACACAGAGTCCCTTGTTAAAAATCTATTAAGAATTTCAGAGTTAATCCTGGCACTTTGGGAGGCTTGAGGTCACGAGTTCGAGACCAGCCTGGCCAACATGGTGAAATGCTGTCTCTACTAAAAACACAAAAATCAGCAGGGTATGGTGGCGGGCACCTGTAATCTGAGTTACTCTGGAGGCTGAGGCAGAAGAATCACTTGAACCCAGAAGGGGGAGGTTGCATTGAGCCAAGATCGTGCCACTGCACTCCAGCCTGGATGACAGAGTGACTCTGTCTCAAAAAGAAAAAAAAGTAAAGAATTTCAGGGTGACAATTAAACAGAGAATTAAAACAGGCATGGGATCATTGTGAGTGCAAAAAGCTTTGCCCATGATCACACAAATTATTGGGCCATAAAGCTGGCCCTGGCTTTGAGTTTGCCTGGTGAGGTTACAGCATCAGGGAGGACCTGGCCCTGTGGGCAGTGGCTACTGGTGAGACTACTCAGTCCAGCAAGTGATAAAACTCCTGACTGGATCTCAGGGGAACTATACACCTAAGAGGGCAGAAGTGGGGACCTATCAGCCGATGGAAGGTTGCTCATTCTCTGTTGGACCATTCTCAAAGCAAGAAAACTGAATATGAGTTCACTAGCCTCAGATATGTACATCAGAGGCCAGGGAGGGTGCACAATAACGGTGTAGAACATGGTTGTATGCAGTGGTATGGTGGACAGTTTTAACCATTGGCTCTCCTGAGAATAAAAGCCATGGTTTGTAGCATCTACCTGTTTTTCACCATGGCAAATTTTAAGGTACCAGTGTTTCATCGGGGAAGAAGGAGTAGATAAGAGGTACACACAACTGGTACTTGAAAACCAGTGCAAAATTTCACCACATCCCTGGTGGTGTGGCCAATGAGTTCAGAGAATAGTACAGGACCTTTATAAGTAGAAGGATATTGTGGTGGGCAGTTAATACTCCCCAGAAGATGTCTACATCCTAATCCCTGAGACTTGTGAATATGTCGCCTAACACAGTCAAAAGAACTCCACAGATGTGATCAGATTCAGGAACTTGAGATGAGATGATCCTGTATTGCCTGGGTAGGAAAACTGTAACCACAAAGGTCATTTTATGCAGGACATAGGAAGGTCAGAGAGAAAGGAGATGTGACAATGGAAGCAGAGGTTAGAGTGATGCATTTAGGAGGAGAGGAAGGGATCACGGAATGCAGGCGGCTTCTAGACGCTGAAAGAGAAAAGGACACAGATTCTCCCCTTAGAGCCCTCAGAACGCAGACTTTCCAACACCTTGATTTTACCCCATAGGACCCATTTCAGACTTCTGACCTCAGAGCTGTAAGATAAATTTGTTTTGTTCTAAGCCAACAAACTTGTAGTAATTTGTTACAGCCATGATAGGAGACCAATACAAATAACCATTATTTTCCTAAGCAGTATGAGGTCAAGCAGGTACTCACTCTCCCGCCCAGCTGTTGCTGCTCTTTTAAAAGAGAGGAGAGGATAAGAAATACTAAGCATTTGTCTGAACATATCACCCACGAAATATTTCTGGGGCTACTTGAGGGTGGAGGGTGGAAGGAGAGAGAGGAACAGAAAAAGTAACTATTGGGTACTAGACTTAGTACCTGAGTGATGAAATAATCTGTACAATAAACTCTATGACACCCAGTTTACCTGTGTAACAAACTTGCACATGTACCCTTAAACCTAAAATACAAGTTTAAAAAGTTAATGAGGTAAATTGAGTTTTCTTCTAGCCCACGTGGTTAAAGGGCTCACGGTGGTTAATTTTATGCCATGACACTCAGATATTTGGTCAAATATTATCCTGGATGTTTCTGTAAAAGTGTTTATTGGATGAGATTAACATTTACATCGCTGGACTTTGAGTAAAACACTTTTCCATCCATAATGTGGGTGGGCCCCAGCCAATCAGCTGGAGTCCTTAATAGAGCAAACACTCACTTTTCCCAAGCAAGAAGGGATTCTGCTGGCTGACTTGTCTTTGGACACACACAGACTTTGTTGGTTTTGTTTGGAGTACCATAAATAAAGCACGTACTGAAATTTAGCTTGAGTGAATTTGGAACTTCAGTGTACATGTAATCTATCAACTGTGGGAATTGCAGTCCCTATTCAAACTAATTATTCACCTCCTCAACCCACAATGTCTAAGAGGCCAAAAGCTGTCTTTCTTGTGTGTCTTTAAGAACATAATACTCTTGTTTTCCACTGATATTAGGATATTAGACATTTTCCTTCTCTTTCTCTGATTCTTGATTCATTAGAGGTAAGTGTTGTTTAGCTGCCAGCATAGTGCTACTACTGTCAGCCAGTGTATCCAAATGTGCTTTTTTTTTTTTTTTTTTTTTTTTTTTGAGACAGAGTCTCACTCTGTCACCAGGCGCCAGACTGGAGTGCAGTGGCGTGACCTCGGCTCACTGCAACCTCTGCCTCCCGGGTTCAAGCAATTCTCCTGCCTCAGCCTCCCGAGTAGCTGGGACTACAGGTGCGCGCCACCACGCCCAGCTAATTTTTTTGTATTTTTAGTAGAGATGGGGTTTCACCATGTTGGCCAGGATGGTCTCGATCCCTTGACCTCGTGATCCACCCGCCTCGGCTTCCCAAAGTGCTGGGATTACAGGCATGAGCCACTGCACCCGGCCCCAAATGTGCTTTTGATGATCCTTCTCCAGCCCCAATGCACTCCAGGGGTGCCCCTGCCCCATGAAACTGTCAGCAGTGGAAATAATGTGTGATGTCCTTTCCAGCATTCTCCAAGGTGTAAGGGAAGACAGATCCAGAGTTGAGATAAAATCATGTTCATGTCGAACACACTGCACTAGGGAATCTAAAAAAGAATATTTTATTTTTTTTCTTAATTCACAGCTTCTCTCTCTAGATAGAAGTCCATGTGGGCTGGAGCTTGGGCCTATCTGAGAATCATCCTTTCTTTTCAACACTCCCAGAATGATTTACTCTCTAGTTCCTTATGAGATGCTTTTTCCCAGGAAGCTTAATGCTCCCTTAAATAGTATCCTGAGAAACCCACCCGTATATGCACTCTACACATGATCATATGGGTCTGCATTTTCACATAAATATAGACCAGATTAAGCTAAAGCTTCCAATTATATATATTTAAATTTCATTCTGGATGCTTCTCTTAGAATATTAAATATATTTTTAAGACATATGTAAATTTATGGCAAGCTAGAAAAGTTATATCTTAGGTACTATCCTTATTCTTCTGTAATTTAATGTTAGTGAACTAATTGAGTTATTGGCCTTAAGGAAGAGATTAAAAGTATTTATCTTCTTTTTAGTGCTCAATGCAGTGGATATGCCTTCTATGTAAATAATTTCTATTCAAAACCTAGGGGAGTAAAAAAGTAGGTATGGATTCCCACTATTAATTATTGATCATCTAAAGGGACTTTTTTTTTTTTTGCATATTTTTATATCCATATGTGTGTTATCTGCAGCATTTAACACTTTGTTTCTTTAGGTAAAATCTAGTATGAATACAGCTCTTTCCTACTGAAGAATGTTTATATAAGTAAAGCAAAACTATTCATATTTTATAAATACATACATACATAACCTAGGAGCCATCTGGCAGTTGATGCCTAGCTTTGAGATGTGTAGAAGACCTTGTTTGAACATGGAGGGAAGGTTGGAAATATGGACATTAAGAAAGGAGGATCTTCCTAAACTAAGACTTATTTTCCTGTTGCTACTTGGTGTCTAGCTTTTCTAATTATTTCTGGCATTAGCTTATTTTCCTTGTTTATTTAATAAGATTCTTGGGAGAAGCAAATGCAGTAATGCAGATGAAAGTACTTTGGCAATCTCTTTTTCTCATAAATATGTGAATTTTAATTTATTACTTCCTCTGATGCAACTCTGAGTATTTGGACATAAAGGGCTCTAGGAATTCAGCAGTAAAACATGGAATTAAAGTCCATAGAGTAAGCTCTGAGAGTTTGAGAGATTTCTGTAATGTTTCTTATATACAAAAAATACTCATCACTCAGTGGCACTTAGCACTGATAACATTGAAGCCAAAAAATCTGGGACTTAATCATAGCAAGGAGGAAGAAAGGTGGGAAAGATGCAATGTCTTTTGCAGGTGATATGGGAAAGAAGGGAAAAATCAGTAGTAACAATTGTGGGAAGGAGAGAAATACAAACAACTTCTAGGACTAACCAGAAAATTCTTTTAAAAGAGTGTAAGGAACAAATAGCCTGTATCTGAGATGGGGACCCAAGTAGGTGAATTGACAGGCACTTGTGTTTGGGACCTCTATGGTGGTGGCTCTAATCAGCATCGTCTGAGTACCTGGTAAAATTCCATTCTTAGAGCCTACCTTAAATGTGTTGTATCAGAAACTCTTGGGGTAGGCCAAGCAATCTGTGACTTAAGGAGCCCTTTGGGTGATTCTGTGGCAGGCTCAAATTTAAGAATAAATCCCGTGTGTAGTAAATAACATCTCAGAAGCAATAATTTTAAGATTAAATAAGGTAATTTAGGTAATGTAGTTAATGCAAACATAGTTAATCTTCAATAAAATAAGTGTTATCTGTAATTAGCCCTTGTTAAATGCTACAGTCAGCAGGAAGAAAAATCAAGGTTGGGATACTAACATGTATATAAATATAGACTTTTAGGACATGAAACATCGTTAGAGAAATATTTCAGGGTTCCTCTTACTCTTTAACATGTATATAAATCACCTGAGAGTCTAAAATACAGATTCTGATACTCTGAAGTTGCATATGTGATTCTGCATTTCTGACTAGCTCTCAGTTGATGCCATGACTGCTGGTCCTGGGATCACAATTTGATTAGCAGCAATCCAGCCCATGACCCCCTTTACTTCCACTTAACTGTTTTTTGCAGCTTTGAAGGCAACATTAAACAGAAATTTGAGTATTAATAGCAAAGCCATAGGATAGAAGGTGAGTGGCAAGTTGAAATCCTGGGGTTAATGTCATCTCGTCCCTTGAGTTGTAGCTTTTGTCCGTCTTTCTTTAGGAAGCAATCCAGTACTTCTCAAACAGAATAGTTTGAAAAGCAGTCACAAATTCCTAAAGTTTTAAGATCATTTTCCATTAATTACCTAAACTTGGAGGTAGGCAAATAGTACTGCTGGACCCTATAAAAGGTAAGACAGATCCATTATATAAGCCATACAAATTACAACTGTGTAGATCTTACTTTCTAAACCATCTGAAAGAGTTCATGCTCCTGCTTAGTTCAGTAAATTTGTCATGTTATTTTTCAAGAGCAGCTCCTCTTTTGAAGATAAACTTAGTTTCACTTGTATACTCATATATACAGATTCTTGGTGTGTAGCCACATGGATGCCAAGTGGAATTGTTCGATAATTAATATTATTTTTTTGAGACAGAGTCTTGTGCTGTCGCCAGACTGCAATGCAGTGGCACAACCTCGGCTCACTGTAACCTCCATCTCCCATGTTGAAGCGATTCCCCTGCCTCAGCCTCCTGAGTAGCTGGGGCTATAGGCGTATGCCATCACGCCCAGCTAATTTTTTGTATTTTAGTAGAAATGGGGTTTTACCATGACCAGAATGGTCTCGATCTCCTGACCTCATGATCCGCCCGCCTCAGCCTCCCAAAGTGCTGGGATTACAGGTGTAAGCCACCAAGCCCAGCTAATTAAATTATTTTTTAACTGTGGCCAGTGCGTCCTTCAGTAGTTTCACAGATTTTCTAAGAATGGATTAAAAATACGGTCTACAGTTTAATTGAAGAATCTGGGTGGTGTTGAATAAGCAGTTCTGTCCTATAACCAGTGTTCAGGTAAGGGTTTACAAGTGGTGCATGACAGAGAAGAAATAACTTATTTGAATCAAATCTACTTAAGTATAAGAATTTTTACTGCTTCTGGGCTATGGCTCTTTTAGGTCTGGCAAATTTGTACTTTGACCACTCCATCATGCATGGCTAAAGACAAATTTACAAAGCACAAATTCGAATTCTAGTTGAGTTTCCTTGAATTAATATGGTTCTATATGAGGGTTGTTATATAAATATGACGCAATTGGAATTGCACTCATGAAGTTGTTAAAGTGGGATCAAATACTAAAAATAAGCCACAATCAAACTACATGTTTACAGTAAGCAGTTATAAAACAGTTATCCCAGAAATGAAGTATTTACTCCATGTCAGCCTTAGAAACATCTTTTCTAAATCCTCATACTTTAGATTGACTTTCTTCTGTGTTGGAGCCATGATTACTCATGGCTCCAGATTTCCATTTTCCCAAATTCAAGCTCAGCAAAAAAGAGTATTTATTTCCCACTTTCTGCAGCAAAAACTTCATTTATCACTGAAATCTCTGGCCAATGCAGAATTAGGGACAATGAGTGATAGGACCTAGAGTCAACTCTAACTCTCTCATTGTGGAGAAAATATTTGCTGAGCTCTATAATGCACACATTACTTAATGCCCTTGGGCCTCAGTATCCTTGACTGCCTAATCTGCCTAATATTATCTTTTTCTGAGTGGTGTTGTATTAATACATATAAGGTACTTAGAGTTGAGATCTCATACATATTAAGCATATGATCTTACCATCAATATTTCATTTCCAAATCCCCTTTTCACGGGTGGGTTTTCCTATGTGTTGACATCATCCTCACCAGCAACTATAGGCTTCCATTTTACCAACACCACAGTCAGCGAAAGAGATTATCTCTTTCCCAGTTAATACAGCAAAAGCCTCAGAACAGCATTCATGGAACTGATTTGAGTTATGGCCAATCCCCATGGTCAGAAAGCATATATATGTACCACTCTGAAAAGCCAGGTGTGGTTCACATGCCTAGCCTTGGAACTGGCATCAACCGCACACAAATCTACAAAAGTAGGAGAGAGGTGGTTATTCAAGGAAACTTGAAGTCCTCTTGCCAGGAGAGAATGAAATAGATTAGGAAAGCAAGGATAACAGCTATTTATTTTAAAAGTTCTTTCAACTTTGATTCTAACACTATGGCTACATCCTTAACACTTGTTCTAAATTATTTATTTGGTCTCTTTCTAATTACAAGCATTTGTAGAATGTCAAGAGTAATATTTAGTACTATAACTTTAGTTCAGTAACTCTAAATACAATATTAGATTTACTAACAACCAGGGTGTAGCTTTTTGTTACCAAATCTTGTTTTATTTGATGAGCTTACTCTATTATTTTTCTGTTTTACCTCCATTAATAGTGAACAACAGAATAGTCTCATGTAAAAATGAAACAAAACAATACACTTCACAAATATGTTTCACAATTTAGAAGAAATTCTTGACACATTGGCTTACAAATTCCCTTATTTCCATAAGAGTATCATCAAAGTGTATTATTTTGCTCTACTCTGCAATCTAGTGTGTCAATCTAATTCTGTAGATTAATGAATAGAATTTTAGGTTTATAGTCACAGGAAAACTAAAATGTCAGAATCAATATTTCTAGGTAGAATCATAAAAAGTGTTATACAATGCACTTATTAATTTATTCCTTCACTTTACAAGTATTAGAACTTATTTTTGCAGGCAAATATCTTTGCCTTCCTGGAGTTTATAATTTAGCAAGTATAGGCAGTTTATAAAAATAGACATCCATAAAAAGTAAATTATAATAATATATAGTGTAATATAATATAATATAGAATCTAAGCAGATTTTACTTCAGATGTTCAGTTTGATTTATTTTAGTCACAAGCCTTAAGACAAAGTGGAAAACAAAAACATGTAAAAAGTTTTATTCAATATGACCCACTGTTGCAGTCTCTCAGTTTATTATAGTTAATGATTACAATGGGAAATACCTGTGGAATGTTTGTAATTTTAGTGTGTTTAATTAACAGGAAATAATTCTAACTAGAGCTATTTATCAAATGAATATTAATATTAATTTAGTGAAACAATTGAGAAATGTGAGGTGAAATCCTCTAAATAAAAATGGGCCTTTGCTACTTTTTTAGTAGGCCAGATGGTTCCCTCTTAGACTAATTAATCCTTTCTTTGAATGCTTGCACGACTCCCGAAGTACTTGTAACTTTATTGGGTTTGATGCAGTTCACAGCTTGCCTGGTTTCAGGGTCCTGTGCATGTGTTGTGGTCATCAGTCCAGCAGTCAGTTTAAATCTTCCTTCACTGAATATCTAGACTGTGTGCATTGGCTTGAATCCTGTTACTCTTAAGACTCACAGCAAATGTTTCCCTTGCTGTTTTATTGGGAAAATGATTTCTTCTTCTCTTCCAACTACCTGGAGGTTTGGGAACTGTCATATTGACTTGGATTAGTGGTCAGAGTGATCAGTGGCTAAGACACAGGGCTCTTTGATGGGGAAACCACTGGCCTCTAAACTCCACTATTAGGCTCTTCACTCTCTAAAGCATCATTTCCTGGTCTAAACACAGAAGAGCTGGATCTTTATTTTTATCAATGTACTGATTAAGTCTGATTGTTTCCCTGCTAACTCCTCATCCCCATCCCAGTCAAGGCTAGTTTCTGAAACTCAAAACCCCAAAATTGCATATATTTATAATTTTTGTCCTTATAGAATCATTCCTTCCTTTAGACATAAATTTGGAAATGCCACATGGGCAGGGATGGGAAAAAATTTTATTCTGCCATGTGTCATTAGTCTTACTAGAAACTGAATTTCCTTCATAGGCAAAGGGTCTGTCTAGTGTGTAAAGAGCATTGGTAGTTCAAAGAGCAGGATCTTTAAAAAGAGGAGACTTCTCCAAAGGAAGCTGTATAATCTTAGGCATTTTATCCTCTGAATCTTCAACATCAGAGTCACAAACTGTATTCAGTTGATGCAAAAGTAATTGTGGTTTTTGCCATTAATGTATCAACCTAATAAACTATAATTCATGGTGGTTGCAGGGAATAGATAAAACATATCCATAGAACATAAAATTAAAAGGTTGTTATAGTTGCTAATGCTCAAAGAAATTCTCTACTAATAGCTCACCTTATATATATATAAATGTTATGCGTGTATGTACATAGGACATTTTGAGTACTGCTAAATATGTAGTATCACTGGTATCAACTAATTAGGCCTACACACACACACACACACACACACACACACACACATCTCTTCACTGTATTTCTAGTTAGCTCTGTCTTGATTATGATTACTTATTAAATAAGAAAGTGTTACGTGTCTAAATATTTTATGTTTTTCATCAAGGAGATTTATTTAACCATAATTTCATAAACCAAAGTTGTGATAAAGTTATAAATGATCTTTAAGGCTTTGATTTTGAATCTTTAGGACTTTGATTTCAAAAATATAACTAAGAGAATAACTGTACTTTATTTTCTAATTGTTGTGAATATGAACTTGCACACTTACTTGAGTAATTGTACAGCAATAAACAGAAAAAATTTTGAATACTGCTGATCACTATGTAATATTGATGATATCTACTAATTAAGACTAACAAATTCACTATTCACTAAAAATAAAAATAAGTGTTTGAAAGGCATTGTTTTTGTTATGTTTTGTTTTGTTTTGAGACGAAGTCTCACTCTATTGCCCAGGCTGGAGTGCAGTGGCACCATCTCGGCTCACTGCTACCTCTGCCTCCTGCCTTCAAGTGATCTCCTGCCTCAACCTCCCAAGTAGCTGAGTAGCATGCGCTGCTACATCTGGCTAATTTTTTGGGGGTATTTTTAGTAGAGGCGAGGGGTTCACCCTGTTGGCCAAGCTAGTCTTGAAGTCCTGACCTCAAGTGATCCAACCACCTTGGCCTCCCAAAGTGCTGAGATTACAGGTGTAAACCACCACGCCTGGCCACATTCTTTAAATGTATAAAGTCTCTTCAAACTTTAAAATAATTTAAACCTATATTTGTCATATAAATATTGTCTCTATTTTTAAACTTCTGGTTCTATAGTTATTCTTTGTAAAATTGTAACTACTTAATTTTAGCTAAAAATTGAATACTCATGTAGTTGTCAAAGCTCACACAAATTTTTTTATCAAATATTTTTCCAGTTTTTTAATAAAATGTCATACAGATATGATAAGCAATATTTTCACTTTTTAGTCTTTCTATAAAATGCTCATGCTCAAAAACAAAGATAACACGAAATGTAGCTAACAATACTTACTTTAAACACCTATTATACATTTTAAGTCTTTAAAATTATTTTCTAGAAAGCCATTAATATTAACAATGAAGACGATATGAGTGAGTATGACGGCAGTGATAAAGAAATAATATGTCGTATATATATAATGTATATTCCTGCACTCATTATTCATAACATATATACATAAATATATTATTCATGTAATATACATTATGAATATTATAATGTAATATTACATGAATATTATAATATAACATATATTACATTATACATGAATTTAAGATCAGAAAGTTTCACTGGGCTAGATGAATTCAAACTCCAAATGAAATTTAATTACACAATCAGAAATTTAATAAAATTTTTTAAATTAAGAAGAGCATAATCTTAAGTAAAAATTTTGGAGGAATTTGTTAATCATATATGTTGATGTTCATTATGTTACTGTTGGTAACAATGTGAAAGTAGCCATCAGTAGAGAAATATTTAAAAGCAAATCAGAAAAATATATATCATGTTTTCTTAGTATGCCAAAAAGAACAAATTGTCTGCAAGTGTGTGTGTGAATTCATAGAAATAGGTCTAGTATATACATTAGAAATGGTAAATAGTGAGTACTTCTGGAGAGCACAGAGGTGTGGGAGTGTGGAAAAGGTATTTCCCATTTACTTCGAATTTATTTGTCTTTATTTTAACTTTAGTGCATAAAACACATGCCCGATTTAACAGAATATATCAAATGAATGTCCTCATTTTTAAGATTATTATTGTCATTCATGGCCCCAGAGGAAACAAATGACACATTCAAACATATGCGCAGTGAAAAAGGAAACTACAAGTAATAGCGCGGGATCCTGCGCTGTTAATAGTGAGGGTTGCCATTGCTATTCTTTATGCGGTAAGGGGAGAGAACGTTTTGGAAACCAGGAAGAAAAATACCCTGTGGAAGTGGCTGTTTTAAGAGAAGTTGTGTCCTTAGGCTTGGGAAAACAGGCAGACCCATGTGACCTACAAGGGGGAAACTGGGAAATAAACACCGCAAGATTATTGACCTCGTTGATCTCATTCATCTTACCTGCACTCATCACCTGCCGAGACTCTCTCTTTGGCTGATGGCTTCCAGAAGGCAGTGACTCTGATTGATCTAGTCTATACCATTAATGCAATCTGTGCAGATATGCTTTTCAGGTTCGAGACCACAGAGGAGGAAGGAGAGAGCAGCTTCAGGTTAAACAGATGCTGTAAATTAAAATGTTAATCAAGAAATAAATGTTGGTACATAGAAATTTAATAGGTGATTTTTTCATAACTTCAGCAGAATTAAACTAGTTTGATTGGTTTTCTACATCGGACTTTATTATACATCACCAATTTAAATTTGGCTTTTTTTTAAGACAAGGAAAGGAGCTATAGAAATAAGATCAAATAAACCAAAGAAATAACAGTTGTTGTATTTGAAATGAAACTCCTCAAATCTAATTTATTATACATATAATCTCCTAGTAAAAAGCTGGTAAATAAAAAAAAAAAAATTGGTTAAAAACACATACTAAAAACACTGGTAAAGAACATACTGAAAAAAACATATCATGGTACAGTGAAACAACACCCAGTAATACTGTAGATTAAACATTTCATCCTGACGTAGGCTTGGGTGTTTTCCAAGATTCTTTCAAGCTCTTTGTGCCTGAGAATTACGTCTTTTCATGTTTCAGTTATTCTCAATAAACTGTCAGCCTGATGATGCTTTTTAACTGTCTGTAAAATTGACTATCATTTAACCATAAGTCATGTGGTTAAATGTTAAAATGCAACGTCAGTGTCTTACAATAGGTACAAGCTTAAGAGGCAAAAAAATACCACAAAGCAAAAAGTACCATGTTTGGGATAAAGATAACTGAACCTGACTTTGCTAATTGTTTGTCCTTGATCAAGGTATTTGCTATTTCTAAGCCTTAGCTTCTTCAATTATAAAATTAAAAACTGAATAATGACTTCATTGGGTCACTGTAAGTTCAGAGATAACAGTTAGTAAGCATTGGCACATACTGTATGTTCACCAGAGGTAATTTCTGCTTCCTGATATGCTGCCCTCCCTCCTGCTCCCCCGGGTCCAGTACTTTTGGTTATTCACCTAATTCTTGCCCCTACAAGGTGAACAGCAGGTCAGTGAAGGACCGCAGGTCACACCACAGAGACCCTTAAGGATGAGCTCCATGATGGTCTTCTCCTCCATTGGTGCAAATCAAGGATTGGCCTTCTTAATCTTGGAAAATTCAGGAAAGTTTAGGATTCCTTCTTTCCTTTTCTCAAGATGTAAACAAAATCAAGATTTGTAACAGTGTAAGTGTGGAAACAATTCATATTCTTTCGAAGTGTATAGTTTAAATAACAAAATTATGCATGTTTGTGTCATTTTGCTCTATTAAGATGATTTCAGGAGAAAGTGAATATGTTCTTTGAAAACTAGTCTTGCCAGCTAATTTTTTAAAGTGAAATATTGCATTGGGAAAAATGCTGTGCCACCCTATGAAGAATTGGTGAATTTTTCTAGTTGTACGTTCAGCATCCAAGAAAGTAATTTGTTATTTTTGTGTGTGTTCATTTTTTCAAGAAACAGTATAAACCTCTCTTATATTTTTAAATAATGAAATATCTTGTCCTTTAAATAACTAGCTTTCACATGGGCTATAGTGAATCTCTTAATCTCTGAGAATTTGTTGTGCTATAAATTGCTCAGCACATGAATCCTGGTGATACTGACAGACAATTTGTGTTTAAGTTCAGCAGTTGTTTAAGCTTCAGTGCTTATTCTATGTGAACCTGAGTCAGCAACCCCAAAATCTGGATGATTAAAAAAATAGGGTAATGTACTGTCTCATTGTCTTCTGATAATAATGGACGTAACTAACTCTAGGACAACCTTTTCCTGCCCCTTGGCCTTCAAGAAAACAATTTTAGAAATGGCCACACCTTGGTAATTTATATTGATTCAGATTTTCCCACAAAATGTATATTATTTCTCCAAAGCATTTTAGCTTTTTATTGAAATAATTTAAGCTGCTTCAAAAAATAATAGGGAGTTTTCATGTACCCTTCACACAACTTTTCCCAAAGATAACACCTTAAAAAACCATAGTACTTTATCATACAAGGAAATTGCTTTTGGTATACTATTAAACTACAAACTTATTTGGATTGTACTAGCTCTTTTATATGCTTTTTTTGGTATTGTTCTGTGAAATTTTATCACATGGATACACTTGCATAGCCATGCCCACAACCAGGATACAGAATTGCTCTACTCCCAACCTCCTTGTAATACAACCTCTGCCTGTTCCCCATCGCTATAATTTTGTTTTTTTGAGAATGCTGCATAAATGGAACCATGCAGTACATAATCTTATTCTTTCAGAATGGCTTCTTTTAAGCAGTATTATGAATTTAAGATCTAAGTTGTGTTATCAGTAATCTGTTCCTTTTTACTATTGAGTATTATTTCATTGTATAGATGACGTACTACAGTTTGTTTATTCATTTACCAATGGAAAGACTTTTGAAAATTACAAATAAAGCTTCTATGAATGAACATTTATATATAGAGTTCTGTGAGGATGTAATTTTTCATTTCTTTAGGATATTTAGGAACGCAGTTGATGAGTGGGTGGTAATGTATATTCAGCTTGATGAGAACCTGCCACAGTGATATCCAAAGTGGCTATACCATTGTATATTGCAAGTAGCAATATGTGAGAGATAGTTTCTTCACATCCTCATTAGTTCTTGATATAACCTGTCAGTGTATTCTTTTCATTTTAGCCATTCTAATGGGAGTGTAGATGTATTTCATTGTGCTTTTAATTTACATTTTCCAAATAACAAATGATGTCCCTTATCTTCTCATGTATTTTTGTTGTTTGCTTGACAACTTACGTTTCTAATTAATGAACTATTCTTAAGTAGTTTATGTTTACAGAAAAATTAGTAAAAAGTACAGAAAGATCCTATATACCCCATCTCCTCAAATATTAGTTTAGGTAATAGTAAATTATTAAGTAATGTCCGTAGTTGACATTGGGGTTCAATCCTTGTGTTATAAATTCTGCCAGTTTTGACAAATGCAAAATTATATATATCTATCACTACATGGTCATAGAGAATAGTTTTACACCCCTAAAAATCCCCTCTGTTCTATCTATTAAACCCTCTGTTCTTTCTCCAGAATCCTTAATCTTTTTACTGATTTCATAGTTTCGCTTTTTCCAGAATGTCATATAGTTGGAATTCTACAGTGTGTGCCTTTTCCGATTGATTTTTCTCAGTTAGAAAATGCATTTAAGTTTCCTCCATGTTTTTTAGTAGCTCAGTATTTCACTTATTTTTATTGCTGAATAATATTTGATTTTTTGAATATACCACAATTTGTTTATCCATTCTTCTATTGAAGGACATAATGGTTGCTCCCAGGTTTTGGCAATGGTCAATAAAGCAATGTGCTAATTTGTTATCTATGTATCCTCTTTGATCATATGTCTGTTTAACTCTTTTTCTGATTTGTAAATTGGATTTTTCCTACACTTATTATTGATTTTATATAATTCTTTATATATTCTGAAAACATCTTTTGTTGCTAATGTGGTTTGGAAATATTTTCTCCCAATCTATACCTTGACATTTTTTAGCAATGTGTTTTTCTGAGAAAGGGTTTTAATTTTGTGATGATGTGTAGATTGTTGATATTTTTTTTTAGACAGTCTTACTTTGTCACCCAGGCTGAAATGAAGTGGCATGATCTCGGCTCACAGCCACCTACTTCTCCTGATTCAAGTGATTCTAGTGTCTCAGCCTCCTGAGTAGCTGGGACCACAGGCATGTGCCACCATTCATATATATATACACACACACACATATATACACACACATATATATTTATATACACATATATATACACATACACATATATATACACATATATATATACATACACATATATATACACACACATATATATACATACATATATACACACACATACACACGTATGTGTGTATGTGTGTGTATATATATGTGTATGTGTGTGTGCGTGTGTATATATATATATAAATTTTTAGTAGAGATGAGGTTTCACCACGTTTCCCAAGCAATCTGCCTGTCTTGGCCTCCCAAAGTGCTAGGATTACAGGCATAAGCCAGAACACCTGGCCCCTTATATGGATTACGCTTTTGATGTCATGTGTTAGATCTCTTAACTAGCTCGGTAACAGAGACATTCTCCTCTATTTTATTTTATTAATTTTGTAGCATATTTAAGAGTTTGATCTATTTTCAGTTGATTTTTATATAGGGTGTGAGGTTAAGGTTATTGTTTTTGCTTGTAGATGTGCAATTGTCTTAGTATCATTTATTAAAAGACTAACCTTTCTTTATTTAATTGTTCTTGCAACTTTGTGAATTATCAGTTGGCTGTACTTATGTGGATCAATTTCTGGACTCTCTCTTCTGTTATATTGGTCTATGTCTGTACTTTTTTACCAAAACACAATGGCCAATTACTGTAGCTCTGTAGTAAGTCTTAATAGTGGGTAATGTAGTGACTCAAATTTTATTTTTTCAAAAAAATTTTAGCTGTTGTAGCTCCTTAGTTTCTTTTTCTTCCCTTAAGTTGTAGAGTCAGCTTATTATATCTACAAAACTTTTAATGGGATTTGGATAAGTATGCATTTAACCCATAGATCAATTTAGGAAGAGTTGATATTTTTACTATGTTGAGTGTTTCATTTTATGAATGTTGTATATCTCTCCATTTATTTAAGTCTCTGTAGATTTAACATACAATTCCTGGAGCGTTAGATTTATAATTAAGTGTTACAGTGTTTGAAACTATTATAAATGTATTTTAAATTTCTATTTTCAATTGTCACTACTTGTATGTAAAAATAAGAAAGGTGTGTATGCAGCGTGTGTGTGTGTGTGCGCGCGCGCGCTGACCTTATTTCTGCTGACCCTGCTAAACTCTTATTAGTTATAGGAGCTTTCTTATACATTCTTTGCAAATTTCTGTGCTGCCAATACATCTGCAAATAAGGATGGATTTGTTTCTTTTGAATTTGAAGGTCTTTGCTTTTCTTGCTTCATTATACTGACTAAGATTTTCAGTATGATGTTGAATAGGACTGGGAAAAGTGGCTAACCAGGTGTTTGGAGATCTTCCTGTTTTCTTTCCGAATGTTTATTCCATTTATTTAAGTCTTTGTAGATTTAACATACAATGCCTGGAGTGTTAGATTTATACTTAAGTGTTACAGTGTTTGAAACTATTATAAATTGTATTTTAAATTTCTGTTTTCAATTGTTATTGCTTCTATATAAAAATAAGATAGATGTGTAGGTAGGGGTGTGTGTGTGTTCTTTCTGGTTAAGAGTTCTAATATGATTCTGTTATGATCAGAGGATATACTTAGTATGATTTTTAATTATTTTTAATTTGTAGAAATGCAATCATTTCCATAATTCATGCTGTGGAAACATAATCTTCAGTGTACTAGTGTTGAGAGGTTGGACCTAATGAGCAGTGACTAGGCTATGAGGACTTTGTCCTTATAATGCCATTATGGCCAAGAGTGGGTACCTTATAAAAATATGGGTTAGGTCCCCCTTGTGTCACCGTGTCTCTCCCTCTCTCTGTTGCCCATCTCCCTTCTGTTATATATAATGTAACAAGGAGGCCCTTGCAGCTGTGGCCTCTCAATCTCGGACTTCTCAGTCTCTAGTGCTGTGAGCCAAATAATTTTCTGTTCATTATAAATTATACAGTCTTAGGTATTCTGTTGTAGAAGCACAGAATGAACTAAGGTTGGGACATTTGTTTTATAGGCTAGATACAGCCTCTTTTGGTAAATGTCCCATGTACACTTGAAAAAATATGTATTCTGCTACTGTTTGGTGGAATGTTCTATAATTTTCAGTTAGATTTTGTTGGTTGATGGTGGTATTTAGATCTTCCATATTCTTGCTGGTTTTCTCTCTAGTAGTTTTAATGATTACTAAGAGAAAGTTTTGGAAGTCTCTAATAATATTTTTTCTTTTGGTTTTGCCATTTTTGCTTCAAGCATTTGGAAGCTCCATTGCTAGGGACATATCCATTCAACATTGTTGTATATTCTTGGTAAATTGAGCCTTTGTGATTTTTTTTGTCCTGAATTACATTTTTGTCTAATATTAAGATAACACTCCAATATCCGTTGACTAGTGTTTATATTTATTGTCCTATCTTTTTCCTTTTAACTAACCTATATTATTAGATTTACAGTGTATTTCTTGTTGATAATATACAGTTGGCAAGTTTTAGTCAGTCTAATAATCTGTTTTTGTTGGTGTGTTTAGACAATTTATAGTGAATGAAATTGTTAATATTTTAGTGTTTAAGTCTATAAACTGATTACTTGTTTTCTGTTTTTTTCTCCCTGATTTTTCTTTCTGTTTCCCTTTTTCTGCTTTTCTACAGTTTATAGAACATTCTATGCAGTTTCTTATATGAACTACTCATGGGCATGTTTCACACAAAAAGAGTTTCTATTTTTTTGGCAGTGTTGTCTCTCATAATTATCCCTTTACTCAGTAGTTGGGAGTGAGGGGGAGGTGCTCCTCTTTTGCTGTCCTTTGCCTAGTCCAGAGCACAATCTCCACGGATTCTATGTTTGTGGAGAAGAGTAGAATGGCCCCTCTGCTTGTCCTAGTGCAGGGCTGGGGATGGCTTAGAAGGCATTCCCTGAGTACTGAGGTGTCTATGTAGTCTGACTTCTTTTCTGAATTTTTCAGAGTCTTCTAACAGTTGCTTTACATATTTTGTCTAGGATTTTTAGTTCTACATAGTAGAAGAAATAGAGTATTCCACCCTAGTCCTCTTGCTAAGCAGAAATAAAAATTAAGTAATGTGCTTATTACTTTCTCATACTTCAAACCAGATGTGCAATCTGTATCAAATTTAATTAATCATCCTTGTTTTAATGTGATTATAATGCTGGATTCTAGCATAAAATAACAGCAGTTTCTTGAATTGTCTGTTTCATAACCTCTCCCACCCTTTCTCTTTTCCTTCCTCTCCTTTCCTCCCTCTCTTTCACACACAGACACACAGGCACACCCCACATAGAGAGTTTATGTTCAATATTCTACTGCATAGTCTGATGAGACTTTTTTAAACCTCAGATTTTCATGTTATTGAGAAGGATATTAAGGAAATTTTATTTGTGAAATAATAAAAAAGGATGTTGATGATAAGAAGTGTTTCCCAGAGCTGGAGATATTTAAGAATCCAAATCCTTTGTTTATATCTCTAGGAAGGGAATATGGGAGGGTACTTTTTAAATACTATTTTTATAAAACTAACTACTGTTTTATTAAAAGAGATAAATTAACTGCACTTTCACTTAATAAACCAGTTAGGTTTCATAAACACCTAGAATTTTATTCCTTAGGGAAACTATAGAGATTTTCTAGTCTAACCTTTTAATTTTAAAACAGAACAATTTACAGTAACTTTATAGTGTTTACATCATCTGAACCTGTTGAATTATATTTTCATAAGTTAACGGAATATTCGGTGAATAAGTTGGTTCTGGATACATGTGCAGATCATGCAGCACTGTTGCATAGATATATACATGGCCATGTGGTTTGCTGCCTCCATCCCCCCATCACCTATATGCAATTTCTTTCTTCCAAAAATTTTTTTGAATCTACTTCAAATAGGCTTTACTTCCTTTACCTGTTCACTGAAACTGTTCTTTTTAAGGTCACCAATGACTTCATGTTGCTAAATCCAATGGTCAGCTCAGTCCTTGTCTTACCGGACTGTGTTGCCAACCTTCCTGACCACATCTTCCCTATCTTATCAGCTAGTTCCTCAGTGCTCATTCTGACTTGCAAATGTTGGAGTGCTACAGGGGTTAGCTCTTGGAACTCTTTTGTTTTATGCATTATCTTGTAGATTTTATCCAAATGTCATGAATCTAACTGTTTGTTTTATTGCATTATCTTATAGATTTTATCCAAATGTCATGAACGGTCATAACTGTTCTCTAAGCATGCATGATTCTCAATATTTTTTTCTAGCCTGGATTTGTCTTCCAAGCTCCAGAAACAAATAATCTATAGCTAATTAATGACTACACTAGTATGTGATAAGTAAAAATAAATAGTGGTGATGCAAGATGGCCAAACAGAGCCCACTAATGATTATTCCCCTAACGGAACATCAAACTGAACAACTATCCACATAAGAAAGCACCTTCATAAGAATTAAAAATCTGGTGAGAAATCATAGTACCTGGTTCTAACATCGTATTAAGGAAAGAGGTAGTAAAGACGGTAGAAAAGGCAGTCTTGAATTGTCTACATCGCCCCGTCCCATCTCCTAGCAGTGCCATATGGTATGGGAAAAGAGAATCTGTGCTCTTGCAGGAGGGAAAGTGTAGTGAACTTTGCACTGGAAAAGTGGAAGTTTGCATTGGAACTCAGTGCTTTCCTGTCACAGCAGAAAGCAACACAGGGCAGATTTGGCCAGCTGGGAGGAAGCATTTAGAGCATCCCTACCCAAGGGGGAATCATCCATCCCAGTTGTTCAGAACCGGAGTTCTAGCTGTTCCTACCACAGTGGGCTAAGCCACAGTGGGTTTCTAAATAAACTTGAAAGGCAGTTTAGGTCACAAGGATTGTAATTAATTCCTGGGCAAGTTCTGGTGCTGTTCTTGGTTTGAAGCCAGTGGGCTTCAGGTACATATGAGCTAGTGAGATACCTGCTGGGGTGGCTAAGGGAGTACTTGCATCACTCCTCTCCCAACTCCAGGCAGCGCAGCTGGCAGCTCTCAGAGAAGATGGAAGAGTAAAGAGGACTTTGTTTTGCAACTTGAATTCTGGCTTAGCCACAGTAAAAATAAAGCAGCAGAGTCCTAAAGCCCCAACTCCAGGCCACAGCTCCCAGATGACGTTTTTAGACCCACCCGGGGCCACAAAGTATCCCAATGGCCTGAAAGGAAGGACCCAGTTCTGGCAGAATTCACCACCTACTGACTAAACAGTCCTTGGCACTTGAATAAACATCAGCAGTAGCCAGGCAGCAGTCACCATGGGCCTTGGGCAAGACCCAGTATTATGCTGGCTTTAGGTGTGACCCAGGACACTCCCAGTTGTGGTAGCCATAAGGAGAGACTCCTATTTGAGGAAAAGAGAGGGAAGGGTCTTACAACTTTGGCACATGCTCAGCCACAGTAAAATAAAGCACCAAGCAGACTCCTAAATGCCTCAATTCCAGGAAATGTGTTACCCTGAAAAAAGAGACTGAGTCTGGAGAACTCAACACTTTCTGACTAAAGAGCCCTTGGGTCCTGAATAAACACCATTGATATCCAGGCTACAGTCACCACAAGTCTGAATCAGTCATGGTCATAGGCAGAGACTGCTTCAGGAAAGGACAGGGATAAGTAAAGAGGACTTGTCTTGCAACCTGAGTATCAGCTTAACCCCAGTAAAAGAAAATACCAAGCCAATTCCTAAAGCCCCTGATACCAGTTCCTAACTCATGGATGATGTTTTTAGATGCTCCCTGGGCCAGAAGGGAACCTGCTGCACTGAAGAAAAACACTTAGTCCTGGCAGGATTCAGCACCTGCTGACAGAGCCCTTGGGCCTTGAATCAATTCAGCAGTATCCATGGAATAGTCACAACAGGCCTTAGGCAAGACCCTGCTTGTTTTAGGTGTGACCAAGCACAGTCCCTGCTGTGGTGGCCATGGGAATGCTTGTGTCACCACTCCCCCAGCTTTAGGCAGCTCAGCACAAACAGAGAGACTCCATTTGTTTGGGGGAAAGTAAGGAAAGAGAACAAGAGACTCTGCCACGTAATCCACGGAGTGCTCCTGGATCTTACCGAAGACCACCAAGGTGGTACATCTGCGAGTCTCAAAGAGTCATAAAGTTACTGGGCATGGGGTGCTGCTTAATGCCCCTATGGCTGCAGTGACCAAAGACTTAAATCACAGCACTCAATTCCCATTCAATATTTAGAAAACCTTCTCAAGTAGGACAGGTACAGGTAAGCCCAGACTGCAAATATTAGAATAAATATCTAATTCTACTAAAGAAGGCAACAGTGACCAATTTCAGAGTGACAAGAAATGTGATGTTTCAGAATTCAAAATACTGTTTTGAGGAAGCTCAATGAAATCCAAGAAAACACAGGAGAAGGAATTCAGAATCTTATCAGATAAATTTTAAAAAGCCATTGAAGTGATTTAAAAGAATCAAGCAGAGATTTTGGAACTACTCTGCAAAATTCTGCTGCTCTGTAGATTTTACAGAGCTGCTCTGTAAAAATTCAACTGGAAAACTGAAGAATACATCAGAGTCTCTCAGCAGAATAATTTATCCAGCAGAAGAAAGAATTAGTGAGCTTGAAGACAGACTATTTGGAAATGTACAGTCAGAAGAGACAAAAGAAAAATAATAATAAGGCACACATACAGGATCTAGAAAATAACCTCAAAAATGTAAATACTAGAATTATTGGTCTTAAAGAGGACAGAGAGAGAGAGAGAGAGAGAGAGAGAGAGAGAGAGAGAGACAGAGAGAGGTGAGAAAGTTGATTCAAAGAGACAACAGAGAACTTTCTAAACCTAGAGAAAGATATTAAATATTCAACTACAAGAAGATTATAAAACACCAAGCAGATTTAATCCAAATAAGACTACCTCAAGAAATTTAATAATCAAAATCCCAAAGGTCAAGAATAAAGAAAGAATTCTAAGAACAGCAATAGAAAATAAAAAATAACGTATAAAGGAGCTACAATGCATCTGGCAGCAGATTTCTCAATGCAGACCTTACAGGTTAGGAGGGAGTGGTATGATATATTTAAAGTGCTGATGGAAAAAAAAGCTTTTATCCTAGAATAGTATATCCAGCAAAAATATCTTAAAAAGATTAAGGAGATAACAAAGAGCTTCCCAGACAAAAGCTGAGAGATTTTATCAACACTAGACATAACCTACAAGAATGGCTAAAGAGAATTTTTCGATCTGAAAGAAAAGGATGCAATGAGTAATAAGAAATCATCTGAAGGTACAAATCTCGCTGGTGGTAGTAAGTACAGAGACAGATACAGAATATTATAACACTGCAATTCTGGTATGTAACCTACTCATATCTTGAGTAGGAAGACTAAAAGATGAACCTGTCAAAAATAATAACTACAGCTTTTAAAGACATAGATAGTATAATAAGATATAAATAGAAAAAAAAGTTAAAAAGTGGGAGGGGATAAAGTTAAAGTGTAGAATTTCATTAGTTTTCCCTTTGCTTGTTTAGTTTGTTTGGTTGTTTTTGAAATCAGAGTCAAGTTGTCATCAATTTAATACAATAGATTATAGGATAATATTTGTAAGCCTTAAGGTAATTTCAAATCAAAAAAGGCTTGAGGGCTGGGCACGGTGGCTCACACCTGTAATTCTAGCACTTTGGGAGGTCAAGGTGGGCAGCTCACTTAAGGTCAGAAGTTTAACAACAGCCTGGACAAGGCAGTGAAACCCTGTCTTTACTAAAAATACAAAAATTAACTGGGCGTGGTGGTGGTCACCTATAATCCTAGCTACGAGTGAGTCTGAGGCAGGAGAATCACTTGAACCTGTCAGGCGGAGGTTGTAGTGAGCCGAGATTGCACCACTGCACTCCAGCCTGGGCAACTCTGGAGTGTGAGAGTCTGTCTCAAAAAAAAAAAAAAAAAAAGGCTTCAATAGATAACATGAAAAATAAAAAGCAGAAAATGAAAACACACTACCAGAGAAGATGATCACTTTTACAGAAAGGAATACAGGGAAGGAGGAAGTGAGACACCGCCCCTTTACATTTACTCTCTGTTCTCCTTCTTTACAGCAGAACTTATTCAACAAACCATATACGATACTTGTTAGCTTACTCATTTTCTTTCCCTTTTTGAAATGCAGCTCTGCAAGGCAGAGAGCTTCGTCACTTTTGTTTATTGCTGTATCGTCAGCACCTAGAAAAGATTTTGAGGTATATTTAGTGCTCAGTATTTTTAGTGTGATTAAATACATACATTTTTCATACTAGAAAATATTTCATTTAATATAATTTTATATTTGAGAGAATACTAGTATTGGTAAGTGAGATGCACAACTAGTTACTTCTATAAAATCCAGAATCAATTATAGGTGAGGAAAAAACACTTTTCTAGGGAAACAATGGAAACCTTTTGACGTCTAACTGATTGCAAGTTCTGATGCTTGTCGCTTGCAGGCTTCCATTAGTAAGAGAAAGTTCTGGTAGAATGAAGTTAAATTTATTAACTAAAACTAGTAAAGGGGAAGTGGTCAGATTTTACCCAAAGTAACAGCTTTTATTTTTGCGGGGAAGAAAGGGGTTTAAAAAAGGAAAACTTGATACAGAAGGCAGGCAAAAATTAGGCTGAGCAGGATGTTTGTGTATGTTGCTCTGGTGGCTATCGTGGGTCCCAATGTACATGACCCTTGGGCTGACATCTTAATAATGATCAGGTTGTTAGCCAGCCACTTTGAATTAATCTTTGGAATTCTGTAGCTGGGTCTCCAGGCTTGGTCTGTCTGTCTTAAGAATAGCCCCTTGAACTTGTGAGACACATAGTTAGATACTAGCATATACTTAGATAAATGTGAAGGCAATGTGTAAGTGGGAAAGTGAGGGACATAGAGTCTATTTTAAGGCTAAAGGAAAAGGCTGTTGCAGTTTACTTCAAGGTTATGTCTTGAAACCCAAGAGAAAGGGAAAGAAACATTGTAAAATGCGTTTTGAAGTTAAGCTGCCCAGTTAGATTTAGTGATTATGTTTTCCCAGCAGTTCTTCTCAATTTTCATTATTTGAAAAAAATCACCTTATTCAACAACTTCCCCAAAGTTTCTCAAGCCCATGGACAAGAGGACCAGTAGGTATGATTACTGTTTGTTTTGCATTTGTGCATTGGAGGTTCTTTGTGCATTATTCACACTAGTCATCTCACAAACTCAAAGCATTTTTCCTTTCTCATTTTAACAGGTTACCATTTTAAGGTTCTTTAATCAATACCTTTTTGCATTTACATCATATTAGGAGGCAATTTAAAAGTTTAATCAAAGACTTCAGCAGTTGATACTGATTATGCATGCTGAGTTAACTCTGGGGACTGCAGACTGTGGATTGATTCAAGCATGAGGTCCTGTGTAGTAGGAAATGAAGGGAAACAGGGTTTCTCTCCCTGCTGTAAGCACTTGCAGGAGGACCATTGATCTATTTGTCTTTGTGCTTCAGTGCTTGGCTGGTCAATTATTTACAGATCACTAAGACAGTGAGTGTTTAGAAGTAGGTAAAAGAAGGTGGTTGAAATTACGGTTCTTTAGATTCTGGCTTTAATGATGAAGTTGATAAAATGAAAACACGTTGTTTTAGAGAAACATAATTCATAGTAGACAACAACCAGGCAGCTTTATTGGGCTCTCTCTAAATAAAAATAATTTAGATATAAAGCAACTTTGTATTTCCATGTGTCCTTTTCAATAGGATATTAAATATTGTCCAGTGAGAAGAAAATACAACTTTGTGATTCATTTTGGTTTATGGGTGTAAAAAGATGGTCTCAAAGCTCTCTTCTGCCATTAAGAGTCTTTGTTTTTAATATTGTAGTCATTTAAAAATATTTTTCAAAGGTTTGTTTCTTTTGGTTCCTATGAAATAAATCACGTGTATAAAAAGTAAACAAGAAAGCACATTTAAACCTTTTTTTCAAGAACTGCCTCACAGAGGTTTTTGTTTTAGTATTAATTGAAATAAGTGATAGCACTATAAGCTACATTATATTACTACTCACTGAATTTAGGTGAATATGTTAAGACAGCTTAGTTTTCTTTTAAATGATTTGTGCAGTATCATGCAGCTAATAAAGAGTAGAGATGGAATTCAAACTATGGTGGTCTGAATTCAAAGCTAGAATATTTAATTGCTGTGTTGTGTGCTAAGGGTTGAATTATATCTCTTCTAAGTTCATCTGTTGAAGCCCTATTCCCCAATGTGACAATATTTGAGGATAGAACTCTTAAAGTCATTAAACTTATACAAGGTCATAAGATTAGAGTCCTTAATGCAACATGACTGTTGTCCCAGCACACAAAGAAAAGATCCTGTGAGGACCTGGCAGGAAAGTGTCATCTGCAAGCCGAGGAAAGGGGCCAAAGGAGAAACCAAACTTCCAACCCCTGAAGTTTAGACTTCTATCTTCCAGAACTGTGAGGGATAAATGTCTGCTGTTTAAGCCACCCAGTCTATGGTATTTTGTTGTGGCAGTCCTAGTAAACTAAGACACTCTACCTTCATTACTTCCCCCACATTTGAAAAAAAAAAATGCAGAAGAACATGGTGAATCATACCTGTAATCCTAGCACTTCAGTAAGGTGAATCAAGTGGATGGTTCAAGACTGGGAGTTCAAGCTTAATCTGGTCAACATAGTGAGATCCTGTCTCTCCCCCTCTCCTCCAAAAAAGAAAAAAACTGTCGGTATGTTGGGGCATGTCTGTGATTCCAGCAGCTTGAGAGGCTGAGGCAGGAGGATGACCAAAATTATACCACTGTACTCCAGCCTGGGTGACAATGTGAGATCCTGTCTCAAAAAATAAAATTAAAAAATAAAGCCACAATACCTAATATGCGGTAGATACTTAATAAATATTCACTAATAAAAAGTCATCAAATAGCTCCTAAAAGGGTTCAGCACAGAGATCCCAGGGAATTCTGTAACAGAAAATCCATTGGAGAGATAATAAACAGCCTATCTTCCAATCTACCACCACCTAAGAAATGCCAGCAACCTGTCCTGCAGGGTGGCTGAAGTAACCATAAGCCATCTATAAAAGCAGAGCAAATGATCAAAACTTATTTTGGTAGAGATAGTGACTTAAAAGAGAGGAACTCTTAAAAAGCTAGAGGAGAAGGTCATCATGGAATCAAGACCAACTGAAAAAATAGAAGACAGAGCAATAAAATGTGATAAGAATTATTAATGAAAAATCATTTAAGCATTCACAGACACAAGTATATTCCTCCCAACAAATTATGTCTAAATAAAACATTTTAAGACTAAAATAGTAGTAAATTAATCTAGACTGCATTTCTGTTTATGTGACAAGAAAATATGATTTTACAGATTTGGTAAAATTGGACATAAGTGACTGCCTAGTAATTTTTATTTAGTATTTCTTGTGAGTAATTTTACAGCAATGGAGATGTTGATGTTGATTTATATTCTTCATCCATGTTAAGTAGCTGACAAGGTATTTTTTCTATATTAAGCTCCAAGCAGATTCCTTCTGAAGCTAGTGCCAATGGCAAAGTTCATCAGGCAGGTGGTATTCTTGGCAGCACCACAGGACGTCCCACTAGTGGGCTCTGTAGCCCCTCTAGAACAGTTAAGCTGGACTTGATTCTTTGATATTTAAGACAATTAATATTTAATTTTTTAGAATTAGGTAATCCCTGAAAAACAATACAAGAGCAGGTGACAGTTTCTTATGTCTCTGATCATATTCCATGTTAAAAACTAAAAATGTTTCAGTCCGGTCGATAATGTTGTAAGACTTGCAAATTTTTCCAAAACCCTTTTATGTACAAAGCAGTAATAGAAAGTCCATGTGATATGCTCAAATTTGTATGGATGAAATGAATTAAGAAACAGTGTTAAAATAGTGCTTACATCATGTTCCTAAGGCCTGTGAAATTCTAAACCCAGAACTGTGACTGTTAATGGAAGAGGTGCTAGCTCAGATCAAGGATATCAGGCTTCAGAGACACAACAGCTATCTGCTCTTTGTTTCCCTTAACCAGAGAGAAGTTGTTCTTCCATATCAACATGAATGAACTTCCCTAACCTCCTAGTGATAGTATTGGGAAAAAATGTGGAATTGCTTAATTCAAAATACTAGAAGTATACCTAATGTTGTAATTTATATGCGGGCAATCATTTTTAAATGTCATCTAGGCAACATCCTTGGGAGATATACAGTCTACAACCTGTACAACTATACACAGCAACCATGTTCTCACTCCCTCCCTCGCCCCACAAATGCAACCCCTGATGTCAAGCACCATGCTTGGATTTCTACTTATATTTACAGTTTTTAAAGGTTTCTTTTTGTTCCATGAAGAAATTTATCGATTATGGCAAAACACTTTACAGTTTGGAGGGATTACCAAACTGAAATCATTTTCTCTGTGCCAGTCACCTGAGACTACTAAACTCAGGAAAATAATGGCATACTTTAGAACAATGGGATTTTGGAAGTAAGAGGGACATTAACAATTTCATAGTTCATAATACTGTAAGTAAAATGCCCTTCATTTATTTTACTTCATAATTGTTTAAAGTACCCGTGTCTAAACATTTTATGGCATTTCATAAAAACAGTACTCTGCATGAAAAGCACTTATTTTATAGTGAGTCTCTTACAAATAGCAGACTTTATTTAAACAAAGTTCATTTTGTTTACCCTTTTTAAGTTGACAACTTTATTCTTCTTGCTACTTCTATAATGCCCATGAGAGGGCAGTAGAGTACCTGGTTCAGATGTTAAGAAATTGCGCCACATGAAATTGTTATTAAAATCTGCAAATCCTTTAAACGATTATTACAATTATATTAGATAAAAAGATTTCTACCTTTGTCACCTAAATGCTCTAATATAAAAAAGTGAATATTTTTCTTAATTTCTTTTATTGGTAATAATGGACATTTTTAGGTAAATACTTTTTATTCATTAATAATAATCAATGGTAATATTACCAGCAATGTTGATCAACTAAGAGATTTGTGACCATTAAGTATATTTAAAAGTAAATATCTAAAATATTCAATTTAAGTCTTTTTTTTAAGTTAAAAGAATATCAATTTTTGTAAAAAAAAAAAATTAGTGGAATAAGTCAGTGTGAATTCAGACACGTTTCCTATTTAACCTGTTATTTAACATTTCCTGACAATTTTGGTTGAGCAAGATTTCTATTCCCTGTCTTTTCCTTCTCAAGCCAGAGAGATAAGCCTGTTCTTAATTTCAAAATCATACTTTGTGTAACCATTCCCCATCATTTAGATAGCTCACAGCTAACACTCATACAAAGCAAGTTTACTCATTCAGTTTCAAAGAACCCATTCTGCAACCTGCTTATCTTGGAAGGAACATTAAGACTTATGTTCCTCAAAGTATATTGCTCTGAGTTCCTATTTAATCCCCTAGGAAGCCCAAGCTCTCTTCTACTTGTAATAATTTAAAATATTTACATGAGCCCCATATTGCTGGATTTTTCTGTTTGTAAACATAAGTATGTTTTAGATACCATGATGTAAAACCTCACCAGTGGGAACTCCTAAAGCCTAGCATCTTAAAACCTGAGTTTGGGGTCAGTCTGAATTCTTTCCATGCCTCAAACAAATATATGATCCTGGACAATTTATTTAACTTTCCTAAGCTATTTTCCTGATTTGTTGAAAGAGGGCAATAAATTTTAACTATTGTATAGGGTGGTTATGATGGCCAAATGACCTAAACACTTAGCAAAGTGACTAGTACAAGGTAACAACTCAGTAAGTATTTTTATTATAAGTTTTAGTGTTACAGGTAATATCTATAAAGACCTTATCAGAAATAGCATTATAAACCTTTGATCACATTATAAAAAATCTAATTTTGAGGATATTGTCACTATATATACTAGGCTCTGGGGAATAAATGTGTCTCTAAATTTTGCATTACATTTGGGGTTATATTGACAAATTTTGGTTTTATCTGATAATATCTTCCAATCAGCTATGTGTGATTGTCTTTGCATTAGTTGTTATAAAGCTTATAATTAAATGTTGCCTCAGGTCTAAGAAATTTTGTGTAATTTCACCTCTCATATTTCTTTATATTTTCTCCTTTCTATACATTTTCTCTTTTTTCTGCTTTCTTCACCTACTTTTACTAAATTTTATTGTATTTTTTTTTTACAAGATGCCTTAAATTCCTTCTTTCCTTTAGAGAATATTACAGAATGCATTCATTCATGCAGGCAAATGAACAAAATGAATCTAAGTAGTTCTTGAGGAGTATTTAATTTATTGGAAAAAAGGACTATATTAACTACTGAATATGTTATTCCACAGGTTTTAGTAATTGTAACTTTAATAAAAAGTATTATTTGGTGTTAAATTCCAAATGTAGACATATTTGGAAATCTATATACAATAGATTTGGGAGACAATACAAAGAAAAATTTATAATTTGAGAGCTTACTCATTTTAAATATATCTTTATTATTATTAAAATTTACTGATTTATAAAGATTATTATCCTTCCCTGGCATGGTTAAAATAATATTTATGTGTAAATAGTGATAGTTTCCAATGTTTGAACTTTTTATATGAACACAGGAATAAATCAGGAGTTAATTCTGCTTCTGAGATGTAAAAGTTTATCCCCAATAGGTCAGTATTAAGCTTCCAGCTTTAGTTTGGAAGTGTTCATGGCTGTAACCTCGAACAGCTTTTGGTATAGGCATCAGCTCTCTTTATTGACAAGATCAAAAATTGCAAAGGTAGTTTTATTTTAAGAAAGCAAAAACCTGTTTTCTTAATAGGTTAAACCCTGTTGCTAGAGGCTTTTCCTAATAATGATTAAATCACCAAAGTGCTTTCAGAAGTCATATGACTAAAGCTGCATGTATTTCTTTACATTAGGAAATCTGCTACATTACATTTTAGACTTTGCAGAAAAGCTAAATAAGCACCCAAACTTCTCAATACGGTTTACTGGAACCTTAGTAGGCTCAGCTCCAGCAAAATCTCTTTAACTTCTCTGAGTTACTGGCAACATATAATCAATTATCTTTGCCATTATTAATTATAGCTGCCATACAGCATTACTGTCTCCTCATTTGAAATATCTTGAAAATGACCATTTCTCATTCTTTATAAAATTAAAGGTGAGAGGTAGCAACTGTATGATACAAAATAATTTGGGCTCAAATACTGAAGTAATTTTTAAACAAAATCCAAAGGACACCTGTGTTCTCTTTCTATTTGTGCACATACTTCATTTTTGTCATTCTTTCATTGTATTATAATCATTGATTTCCAAGTTTCACCGATTTTACTGGAAACTCCACAAAGACAAAGTCTTTGCTTCCTTTTTTTCTCTGTAATGTCTAACATTCTCCCTAGTTCTTGCAAATTTTATCATGCCCTGACCAAATTTGCTAGGTGTTCACTTTCTACTCATGACTTTTCGCCTGTCAGGCCCTGTAATGGTCTGCCTGAGAGATTTCTCTGGCCATGGGAGAACACACAGTGGGCAAGTCTAGAAGTGCCAGTGAGTTGACACCCCAGGATGAGACTATCTTGGTTGTTCATGTCGCTGTATTGAAATACTTGAAACTGGCTAATTTATACAGAAAAGAGAAGAGATTTATTTCTTGCAGTTCCGGAGGCTGCAAAGTCAAAGATTAAGAAGCCGGCATTTAGTGTCTGGTGAGGGCTTCTTGCTGTGCTTTCATGTGGCAGAATGCTGCAGGGCAACGGGCTGCCAGATGCTCTGTAAAGCCTCTTTTATAAAGGTCTGAATCCCATTCACAAAAGAGGTCTTCATGATCTAGTCACCTCCTAAAAGCCTAACATCTTAATATTATTGAATTAGAGATTAAGTTTCAACATGAATTTTGGAGGGATACAAACATTCACATTTTAGCAATTTCTTAACAACTATTTGAAGTTGGTAGAAAAATATCCCAGCATTTTCACCCCTTAGCTGGGAGAACTCTGAGATATTATCCACACATATTGTCTTCTAATGGAAACCAGTGGGATTGAGCCGCATTTGCTCACAACAGTCATCTTCTCGTTAATGTACCTTCCATTGGCTTCTTTTCATTTCCTGTCTCTCTTCCCTGTTACCTAATGTTTTCTGAGATCGAATCCCAAATAAACTACTTGCACTACTCAAGTCATTATCTTTTTATTGTTTCTGGGAAAACACAATGTAAAACATGATATGTACCCAATACATATTGGTTAAATGATGGATAAATGAATAGGTAGATGGGAGTAAATCATGCCTTTATTTAGGTTACCAAATACAGAATGTTTATCACTTTACTATGTATCACATTTTATATATGCAAATGTTATGTGAGTTAATAATCATTTATATTTCATCAATATAAATATTTAATGTTATATAAATTATCCATAATGTTTAACAGAGAGAAGTATATAAACAATAATTTTTACTTAATCTTTAACAGATATTTGACTTTTAGATGGAGTTTTGTGTTTTCATAAATATTTACTAGTAAATATTTCATTTTAAATGGTCTTAAAGCATATGATTTATGTTTTCTCACTTATGTTGTTATATATTAATGATTTTTAATACTGATAATATTTATAACATTTATAGAATCAAATAAATTACTTTTCTCAATTTAGTGATATTAAAGGTAAATAGAAACCCTTAACTGATATGGTTGGTGATTCTAGTTCCAATGAATGTACTCTAGTATTTATATTTAAACCTTTTTATCTAGATTTAGCAAGATGGAACCATGCACTTTAATTCTGGGTAATAGGAATGATCTCTATTGATGCATTCAATCTTGAAAAAGAGCCAAATTGTCTTACTTCCTTTAGCAGAAGAGACCTTAACTAACACTGTCAAAACAGACTAGTTTTCTTTTGTATCTGTATCTGTGTACTTTTTCTGTGTTTGGCCAATACCTTATCCCTGGCTTCTAAGACACTCCTATTATTTAGAAAAAAGACCAGTCCTGTGGTTTCCTGGTTTCTGGGCTGCTCATTGTCTCAGTCTGCACTAATTTACTGACAGTAATATCCCAGAAGTTCTTTATGGAACTTTTCTTCTTTTTACTTACACAAATGTTTATTGTAGATCTAATTTCTTCCAAGTGCTTCTGTCGTCATAGGTTAGCTAAGTCCATCAATTCATTTGAACCCAGGTATAGTTCTGATAATTCATTGCCTTAACTAAAAAGAACAATTAGAGAAATTTAAACAGTGTATAAGATAGTGTAGTTAAAAGTGATTTTTTAGGTCCTGGGACTTTTCCTAAAGCCTATTTTCCTTAGTGTTTCAGCATTACCTATTATTTTCATGTTAAATCATAGAGTCAGAAAGATTTAGAATGAGAAATCACTCAGAGATAAACCAATTCAGGAGTAGCAAATAGCAGCACTTGAACTGCCAAAGCCCTTATCCTGCTCCTGTTCTTACTTGTTGAGCCATGACACAAGTGTGCATTCTATTTCAACACAGAGCACCAAGCAGGTTCTTGAAATTCATCATTGTTGGCACTTGATATGTAAATGATTTGTCACTTTGTGTCTAATCTACTTCATTTTCACAAATGAGACCAAGACAGATTATTGGGGTTGACCAAGGCCACACAGCTAGTTAGTTGAAGGAGAGGATAAAGTTCTATACTTATTAGGTGTGTTCATATTCTCTACTCATGTATAACGTATAACTGTCATTTGTTCATCTCTGGATTTATTGGAGTGGACCTGATCTTGTAGAAAATTGCTTCTATTATTTTTTCCCATGGGAAGAGTAATAGTTCATTCCCTGAGTAAAACAGGCTTAACAAACAATGAAGACTGCATTTCTTGACATTCCATTCAAAGATTTTAGCCCTTCCTGAGAATGGAATTCATGACTCTTCATCTTCCATTTGTATCCCTATACCACCCTTGATCACTAGTGCAAATTGAATCTGCATATATCAAACCTTTATTTATCTAAAAGAATAAGAATAAAGCTAAGTATCAAAGTATTTATGCTAGGCCATAACACTTACATAGCTGATATGGATAATTATTAAACTGCAATATTAATAGATGCTTTATATATGTTAATAAATTGATAAACGTAACTCTTCAATGAGAAATTAAGAATTACAGGTGTGATTTGGGACCCACCACTATCATTCTTTTTATGTCCTCTAAAACGTATGTGCTGTACAATATTTTTGTGAATTATTTCCTCTGATTTCTGATGGTTGGAGGACCATGACTGGTCTAAAATTGTTAGCAATGCAGAGATTTCTTGTGGTTATTCATTAATTGTTTTAATTTTTCAGACTTTGAAATGAAGAAATCATTCTCATTATAACCCATGCAAAAAAGAGAGGCTTAAATATGCAGCTAAAGCTATCAGCTATAGGAACAATAAATAATACTCTGTTAAACAATAGTCTTAACAGTTTCTACGTTTAAAAAACTGATACTTTGCTTGCATTTACATGTTAATTGCTTTTGCTGCAGCAGCTTGACTGCTCTTTATCAGTGCTCAAGTAACTTTTGTTCTAGTCCTTTAAGATTAGAGTAGAGCGGGGTACAATGTCTGATTAATTTATGCATATTAGCACAGCTGACTTTTCTCCTTTTTAATGACTTGGCTGTATTTGATGGAAGTAGACAAGCCAGCATTAACACTGAATATATTTTCTTTTGTGCTTTTCACTTCTCAATAGTGTATTCTCTGTCCTGTAAACCCAGCTTGTCTCTCTGTGTTTTATAAAACCAGTAGAACAGTGAGTTAACTCCATGTTTCACTGTTCAGGGTTTTACGAGAGTCATAAGCAAAAGCACTTGGAAAATAGTCAGAAGAGATAAAAAAGAAAATAAATAAAAATTTGAGCTGATATCTTCTACTTTTTTATGATTTAAGCCTGACATCTACGAAGACAGTATAAGTCTAACAACAAAAGCATGTGTTCAGTTATTCTGACTCAGTGAAAGGAAATATATAAGGAATCAGCACGGGTTGAACAAAATGCCAAGATGGTAAATTAGGAAAAGCACTGAACAGTGCCTAATCCAACAGTTTTCTATCACTTCCGTGCGGCTTTTTCTGAGTGTGAACAGAATGACATTTGACTATCGCGTCAGCATGTGCGTTCCCCAATCCCTGTGGTAGGGCTCACTTTCTGCTGTGTCCAATCATGTGTCCTCAGCCTGATTACTGCTCTGCTAGCATCTGTTTAAACTTACTAAATGGAAGCTCTCATACATATTTAGTAAACTTACATTTACCAAGTTCACAGGACAGATTTCTGCCTTCTAGAAGTATCTAATCTTTTCTTGAATATTCCTAAGTAAACAAAGCGGTTTATAAATGCTTTCCAAATTTGGAAAGCACAAAACAGTCTCTTGAAAGTACAAAAAAAATAATAATCCAACATGGAGCCTCAATATGTCACTGCTTTACTGTAGATATCATCCATTTTAGTCTGAATTTTTGTGATAGTTTTGGTTACAGTGTCTGAATTTGTACCATTTTAATTTGCCTTTAACAATGATACCAGAGTGGCCTTTCTCAAACAATTTGATAAAACTAAATACCACAGCCCAGAATTCTTCAGTACATCACTTTTCAAAATAATCTGTGGAATCCATTTTACATTTCTTGTCTTTATATTCAAGATTCTCAGTTAGCTAAGTTTTACCTCTCTTAACAGCCTTATAGCCTACCATATTCCCCTTAGTGGCACCTCACACATCACACTGTACCTATAGTTTCCTTGATATTTTTTCAAATCCCCTTCACCTTCACGTCTTCACCTGAGAAAAACCCTTTATGCCTCAGCCTCATCTGTCCGGCAAATACTTACTCATTTCCAAAGTGCGTTTCAAACATCATTTGCTCTAAAATGCTTTCTATCCCTACTCAGCAAGAAGATGTAATACTGCCATCAAATAGCTCCTTACTGTATACATGCTTCTGTAATGGTAGCTATGAGGTATGATACATTAGGGACCTGCATTAAATGTCCATATGCAAGGCAACATCTTACATGTATCCTTATATATCCATATTTTTGTGATGCCTAGCAAACATACCAAAGATTAATAAATTATTGAGTTGATAAGTGAATGAATGAATGTGTAGAACTGGACCTCTGACATGGTCCAGGCCATTTAACCTTCCAAAATGGCCTGCCATCAGCAAGAGTTGATTTTAGTTATCTGCAGCTTCCAGGAGCAGAAGTCAAGTAGGGTTTCCTTCCCTAATAGGCACACCTCAGTGAAGAGAGGGTATTATAGATGGAGACAAGTAAAAACTACTATGTATTGAGTGTTTAGTCTGTACAAGCATTATTGCTACATGTTTTCATTTTGTTTTGTTTTTTGAGACAGAATCTCACTCTGTCACCCAGGCTGGAGTGCAGTGATGCAGTCTCGGCTAACTGCAACATCTACTTCCTGGGTTCAAGCAATTCTGCTGCCTTAGTCTCCCGAGTTGCTGGGACTACAAGCGTCTACCACCATGCCCAGCTAATTTTTGTATTTGTAGTAGAGACAGGGTTTCACCATGTTGGCCAGACTGGTCTTGAACTCCTGACCTCAAGTGATCTGCCCGTCTCAGCCTCCCAAAGTGCTGGGATTACAGGTATGAGCCACTGTGCCCAGGCTGCTACATGGTTTTTATATTCATCCTATTTAGACTTTATAACTTTGAAGTAATTATAAACTGTGTTCACTTCACAGATGAGAGAATTGACCTTGGAGAGGTTACATAACTTTTCTAAGGCCACTCTCTTAGTGAGTGGTAAAGTCTGAATTTGAACCGATTTATCCAAATGTACCGTTCCATGTATAAACTTTGCTTTTCTTCTCGTGTCAATTATTTTACAGTCCTCACGCTAAGAAAAAAATATAGAAAATTTAACATAATTTTCTGACAAGAGGAAAATTGCATTTTAAAAACTGTTACTCCAGGCTAGGCATGGTGGCTCACACCTGTAATCCCAGCACTTTGGGAGGCCAAGGCAGGTGGATCACCTGAGGTCGGGATGGACCAGCCGGACCTACATGGAGAAACCCTGTCTGTATGAAAAGTACAAAATTAGCTGAGCATGGTGTCGCATGCTTGTAATCCCCGCTACTTGGGAGGATGAGGCAGGAGAATCTCTTGAACCTGAGAGGCAGAGATTGCAGTGAGCCAAGATCATGCCATTGCACTGCAACCTGGGCAACCAGAGCGAAACATCATCTCAAACAAAACAAAACAAAACGATTATTCCAAGTTTTTTGCATAAATAGATAAGTTGGCTGTATCAGTGAGTCCTGCTGGGAGCTCATAGCAGAGAAGTGTTTCAGAGAGAGCAGCAACTATCCATAACTAGTAAAAGTAGAAGTATAGTTAGGTGACCCTTTTATGAAGATGAATGTCCCAGTCACAAGTTAAGGGATCGTAGTGACTAATAGCCTAATTTATGCTGATACTAATCCAAAGTTGTCAGGCTTCTCTGCAGTAGGTAAAAGATCAAGTTACAGATCCAGATGGGTCACATGAGGCAATTAGTAGGGATTCCAGAAGACAGGTTCAACTTTAAGGGTTACAACCAACAAGTAGTAGGCAAGAGGTCAGGCGTTCGGCCAACTGGCTTCAGGTTGAGGGCTTGGCTTTCTGGAACTGGTACTGAATCAAGGGGCCAGGGACTGGTGAGTGACAGACTCAAGCTGACTAATAAGGGCATCAAGTCAGATGCCCAGGAGCTGAAGTCATACCTGGCAAGACGATGGCAAACATTTGCCAGCAACTCACTGAAATTTAAGGGAAAATGTCCTAATATGCTCCTCAGTCAGATACTCTCTGTCGTATGAGACAGAGACTGGAAAATGCAATATTTGTTTGTCCTTTCAGCTGGACCTAAGAGGACAGTAATCAAAGTGCAGATGGTATCTCAGTTTCATCATCTTTCAAATGTAAGCAATAACTGTCCTTACTTCATGCAAATGTTGTGTAGAATAGAAACTTTGTGTTAAGTGCTTAGGTTCGTTACTGTGAAAAACTTGATTGTTTTGATGACCGGTTTCCTTATGACCTAATATTTATAGCAGTGATTTTCACCTCAGGTAGCAAGTAAGAATAGCCCGTGGAGATTTTTGGAGCCATGGATACCTGGGCTCTGCTATAGTCCTATCAAATCAGAATTTCTCATGCTGAAGTCAGAGTTTCAGAGACCTGGGGTGATTTTTCCTATAAAGAATGACTAAGCATATGATAGGGATACTACTTTATTTACTAAAACTTATTTGTGATTAAAGTAATATGAAATTATTTATGATTACTCAAAATACAATAGTAACAGATGTGTACTATTAAATTAGATAAATTCACAGGTTTAAAAATAACTACTATATTACTTGATGATTAATTTTATATGTCAATCTGACTAGGTCCCAGGATGCCCAAATAGCCAGTTATACATTATTTTTTCTGTGAGACTGTTTCTCAAAGAGAGTACATTTGGAATTGGAATGAGTAAACCAGATGACCCTCCCCAGTGATGTGGATAGGGATCACCCAATCATTGAGGACCTTAATAGAACAAAACGGGGGAGGAGGGTTGAATTCATTCTGTGCCCAAATGCTTGGGCCAGGACATCTGTCATCTCCTGCCCTCGGTTCTCCTGGTTCTCAGTCCTTCAGACATGAACTGTGATCTACACCATCAGCTGTGTGGCTTTCAGGTCTTCAAATCACACCACCTGCTTTCCTGGATCTCAGGTTACAGACAGCAGATCTTGAGACTTCTCAGCCTTCATAATTGTGTGAGCCAATATCTTACAATAAGCATGTCACTCTCTCTTTCTCTCTCTCTCTCTCTGTATATAAGTATGTATGTATGTATATGTATGTATGTACATGTATATATGTATATATATACACACATATATGGATAGATAGATATAGATATATATCTGCTTATCTAGTGAGTCCTGACTAATTCAAATATGAAGAAAAAGGCAATATGCAGTAATTACCTAGTTGAATTGAATTGTCTTAAGTGTGTTAAATGTACACTATTTGGCACTTAATATTATCAATAGAGAAAAGTATCATTTTGGTGATACATTTTCATGGTTCTGATATACAGAAGATTATATCCCTTCTGCCTACTTCCCATAGCTTGCCACATGTATGTAAATAGATAAATAGACTTAAAAGTGAATACTCATCTTGGTCCCCAAATCTGCTTATAAAAATATTACATTTTTAAATTACTGAAACAGGGTTTAATCTTAAACATGTCAGCAGTTTTAATCTTCTGAACTCCTTTGATTCTCTAATAATACTGGGTCAATGTAAAGACATTGTGGCAAGTTGCAACCAGCTTTAGTAAAACATTGACCATTCTTCAGCATTCTCTTCAGTTACAGCCCCAGTCACTCAGTTCCCTGGAGAAAATCTGCTTTTAGTTAATTCACTCAAGTTCAGAGACTCTCTTTTTTGATTTCAGACAATAGACTTTGAGGTAGTAAACTTCGTGAACAGTATATGATTCATACTTACTAGGTGGTACAATTTATCTCCCATAACAATTCTTTATTTCCTAGTCCTTTTGATTGGAACCATTTTTCTTTCTAGTATGAGTAGGTAGGAGTCAGAACTTTCGACTCATTTTCATGCCACTGTTGCATGTTGTCGTTTTTATGTTTAAAGTAACAGAAATTCATAATTCTAAAAAAGTGAAGAAATGGAAACATCACTAAGAAGTGTATGTCCCAGCAAAAAAATGTCTGTCAAAATCATGGGGTTGTAAAATACTGAATGAAGCATAAACAGTTAGTGAAATAGAAGAAATAGCTGTATTTTAAAAAATGGAGCTTAAACATCAAAATACTACCTGCAGAAGAATGTCATTAGTCTTCCTTTAAAGCAGGGCAATGACAAGAATCAACAAAGTAGATAATAGTGAACAAGTGATAAAACATCCTCCTTTTTTCAAGCGGCCTTTGATAGCAGGAGATACATTCGGTGAATTTTAGTGAATGTGAAAGGAGAGAGTGATGGCACTCTACAGAGGATGCCAGATGTAGGAGGAGAGAAGGTTTTCACAGATGCATCTGCTGGAATCCATCATGGAAGGGATGGCAACTGCTCTGGCATAAATGCATTTTCCCTCAGAGCTGGACTAATTTGTCTCCAAATTGAACAATACATGGACACTTTCAAAGGAAAAAGGAACAAGTTCTCACATATGTCCCTCACTTCCCAAGGCTGGCAAATTATTTTTATAATGTGATTTTTATATATTTTATATAAGCGAATAAATCCCTTTAATTTTTAACATGTCAGCAGTTTTAATCTGGCTGTTCGCTTTTATACAACTAAAGTCAAGACTGATTCACCTATTAAATTTAAATAAAACTTCAAAGCCGTATAATTCAATTAATCATGTTAGTTTAATAGGATGGATATTAGTATTTCCTCAAGATGAGATTTCCTCTTTCCGTGTGAAGTCAACCCCTCAACTATGATAAGGCATAGTTTGTCGTTCTAATAACGGGCCATATGAGGACTCATTTTTCCTACCACAACCAGGGGGTGGTGCTGTCATGAGATTCTCATTTCACCATTGTTTTCACATGACTTTCACATAGTACTAACGTCTCCACAAAGACTAACCCGAATGTGGGCCATTGAGTTGCAAAACAGGACTCAGCTGTAATTTTTGATCGTTCAGATGATTCGTGACATTATGTTGGTTTTCCAGACCAACAAAATTCAAACAAGTCGTAAAAAAATAATTATTGAAGCTGAGAGGTAGCTTAAGAACCTAAGTTTATCAAAATTGTCCAATAGTATCATCTCCAGGGCATACTGGGTAGCATGGAGGACTTGGGTAGCATGTGGAGCAGATTGCTACTACTTAGCCCTGTTAACTTCATTCTTGGAGTTTTTGTTTTCAAAAATTTACTGAAAAATTACCATGTTTCAGGCACTGGTGAGCCAACAATGATTAGATATGGCCCTTGCCCTCAAGAAAGTCACAGTTTATCAGGGAAGACAAACATGTATTACCAAAAAAAAAAAGTGGCCCAATGCTAGTAATGAGTCTGTTTGCACTGATCAGAGAGGTTTGTACAACTGCTGTGAGCAAACACAGAAAGGAATATGAGTTTCGTTTAGTCTTGTAGCTAGTGGGGTTATTGAAGATCAGTTAAAACCCCTTCTAAGTTTAAATATGGATAAAAGCCCTTCTTCTTTTTCTTTATTCTCTACCCCAGTTGTCAGTATGTCCTGTTGTCGATGTGTATTTTTCTCATCCCTGCCTGTGCCTCATTTGGCCAGTGACAGCAAATAAGTTGCTAATCCTCCTGGGGTATTCTCAAAACTCAACAGATAGCCTTCCCTGGTTTTAGATTAAATCTTAAGTTAAAATATTGTACAGTGAAACTCAATACTATGGGAAGGAGGGAATTGGTTTAGCATAGCCGTGAGGTGCAAAGACTTGGCTCAAACTGCAGGGATTCAGATTTTAACTGTAATTATCTAAGTAATCTTGGACTAATTGCTTCTCTCTGTTTTGGGTTCTTCACCTTTCAAATGGGAATAAAAATAATTGTACATATGTTAACTAGAAGAATGAAGTGAAATCATGAATGTAAAATACTTAGCAGTGTCCAGCAAATAGCAAGTGTTCAAGAAACGTTGACTAATGTGAGAAATACTGCAAGCCCTCCACCACACAGAAATGAAAGAAATCATCCTGTGAAAAGAACATAGATATTCATCTCTGCCTTTGTTGTCAATCCAAGAGCATTTTGAGTTCCAAAGGGAAACTTGTCATGTTTGGGCTTTTCTTTTATATTAGGACTACACTTTACCATGGAAACCACATTTTAATTTTTCTCCTGTCATGAAAAAACCTGATGTGGCACAATGGAAAGGGAGTAGGATACTAGGTCTTGAAACTTGGTCTCTAAAGGAGCCCGATCTGTTCACTAACTTATCTATTACTTGAGTAAATCATTTTGTCTCTCTGGACTGTAGCTCACATATTGGTAACAGGAAATGTATAGTCACCAGATGATTTAAAATATGACCTTGTATTCATTCTAAGATTTCCAAGAAGTGTACCATTCTTGATAATTGATTTCATCTTCTTTTGGGCCTACAATTTATGCACACAGGAACTCTGCTGACGTTGTTGTGTTTTTACCAGAGAGTTCTTTCCGAGGTTTGTAGCTGAACCGTTGCAAAGCGTACATGCCTTATTGTTCTATTAGTAGCTATAGTGGGCAAAATTAAATGTGTCAGTTTCTATTTTGGTGTCCCAAGTCTTAGCACAGTATAAATAGAACCTATAGGGAAATGGTTCAGTGTGGGTGTAATAATATGCTATTTTGCAATCATTTAGATTAATGTTTAAACCTTATATTTGCCGATTACTAGCAATATGACAAATATGTGTTATTTCATCTCTCTGAGGACATCCAGCACACAGACTGGCACGGGGAACCTGGTCAGTGAACTGGCATTCCTCTGCTTTGCTTTTTTGCCAGCATCTTATATACTCATGGAAGGTTATGTAACTATATCTATACCTACTTCTGTATCTCTATCTATATAAAATGATTTACTTGTAGCTTTTTACATATCTTAGTATTTTGTACTTTTGAATAAGGTAAGCATTTTCATTCATTACTTTGTGAGAAATTTTGGTGCTTTTAATCTCCCTAAATGTGTCTTGAATATTACTAGAAAAGACAGTAAATTATTTATTTTTGAAAAATTTTAGTCCAAATAGAACCTTATTATTTATGAGCATTAGGATTCAACAGAATCACATTTTCTCTAAGTTTCCATTAACTTTAAGCTCATGTACCTCAGAAGCCACGTTATTGAAAGCTGTTTGAGTAGCCCATTTGTAATAGGCCCATGTATTGCACTGTGGGAACAAGTGTTTATATTCAATAAAATGTTGTCTGACTTCACATTTACTATTTTGTGTATTTCTAAAATCTGTAACATGACCCTGAAAGTCTTATTTTTAAAAATATCTCAAGAACTGACAGTTAATCCTGGCCGCTGTTCATAAGGGGTTTACCAGGATCTCAGTTCTTTGGTCTAATATTCTTTGCCTTCTACAACCAGGCTCCAGTCTGTTCATTCTTCACAGTTGTAGCTTTCACTCCCTACCAGTGTGAATGCTCAGCTTCTGGCCTTGACCAAGACCCTAGTCAGGATGTACCCACCCTTCCTGGCTTCAGGTCTCCTGGCTTCACAGTTTATCCTTCTATTGATATCCCTGCTATGCTTCAAAGTCTGCTGCAAGCTCAGGATGACTGCCTACCTCTAAGTTAGCATTTATTCTCTGTGGGCACACAAGGGATTATTTCCATTTCCGCTAAATCAAGTTTACCATTTAAATTAACTTGTCAGTCTATGTGAGCACTTGTCACTCAGTCCCACATTTTCTACAAATCTCAGTCTCTCTGGATAAATCTAGTTATCCCTGTTTCTCAGTATTTGCAGCAAGACTTTGAGACAAGCTGGAGAACATTGCTTAATGCAATTGATTGCTGCCACTACAACATTCTAATAATTCATTATAACTCAGAGTTTAATAAATTATTTACAATATCCATACCTGACCTGCTCTCTCTCCCATGGACCACACAGCTATTCCAAATTTTCAGCCCTTTCCTCAAGTCATCTACTCAACATTCACAGTGTATGTATACATAGATGTGTGTGTATGTGTGTGTGTGTGTGTGTGTGTGTGTGTGTGTAGATATCTATATATATATATATATATGTACATGCCATGATAACAATAGCTTAACACTGTGCATACTACCTTGTGGTTTGCCGTTTCACTTAAAAATTTAACCCAGCAGAGACTCAATGAAAAAAGAAAACTTCAGGCCAATATTCATGATGAACATCGATGCAAAAGTCTTCAATGAAATACTGTCAAACTGATTGCAACAGCATATTTATTTATTTTTTAAAAAGTTTCAACTTTTATTTTAGATTCAGGGGTTACATGCTCAGGTTTGCTACCTGGGTATATTGTGGTTTGGGGTATGAATGATCTTGTCACCCAGGTGGTGTGCATGCTGCTCAGCAGTTAGTTTTTCAACCCTTGTCGCTTCTTCTCCCTTCCCCTTCTAAATAATTATTAAAAATGTATTTTTTTAGCCTTATATGAATATCCAGTTCTCAATTTAGTTTTTAACCTAATGGCTAGGTTTCTGCTTTGAATTTCTACATTATCTATTTCAAATTCTTTATTTTCAAAAATAACCTCCAATTTCCAGCTTTTTTTATTAATGACTTTAGTCACTTGTAGAAGCATTTAAAAAATATATTCCTCACAAAAGTTCATTGCATCATTAGTAGATACAATATGATGAATATCACTTTCATGATACAATAATTTTTAAACATATATTTGTTGAATTTTAAAAATGCCTAATCTTTTTTATAATTTTTAAAAATTTATTTATAGTGAATTAAATTTTATTTAACAGTAAAAATGCTAACTGATGCCAGATAATGAAATCATCTCAGAAGGAAAGACAATTTTAAAAAAGTTTTTATTTTGAAAGCAATTATTCACAAATAGCAACAAAATTAAACTAAGAGAAATCAATTTCCTGCGATAGGTTTTTATACACTGCACTCAGGAAAAGTCATAGAAAAACTAGTTACAGTAGAAGACTGTATGTTTATATGCAGCATTTTTAGAGAGGAATTTCATCCACAGATTACATAATCTGGAGTGTCATATTGACTCAGAAGATAGATCAATAGCTAGAGAGTACTGTCCCATAGAAATGGGATATGCTCCCCAGAATAAAACTAGGTAGGTAACATTTGAGAAGATTCCCAGGGGAAGGTTAATACCTAAGTTATCTATGAAAGGAGAGAAAAAATAATGGTGGAGTACCAAAAAGATATCCTATGGTAAAGGAAGAAATAGATCTACAGAATTAAAGAAAAAAATAGAGTGGTCCAGAAAGAAATAAAATAATAATACAAAATGATTTCTACTGAGATTGTTTAATTTCAAGGATAAAGAAAGAATTTAGGGGCCAGGTGCTATGGTTCACACCTGTAATCACAGTGCTTTGGGAGGCCAGAATTACTTGAGGCCAGGAGTCTTAGAGTTTGAGACCAGCATGGACAACATACTGGACCCCTATCTCTACAAAAAAAGAAAAAAGAAAGAAAGAAAGAAAGAAAGAAAAACGACTGGGCTTGATGATGCATGCCTGTAGTCCTAACTGCTGGGGAGTCTGAGGTGGAAGGATTGCTTGAACCCAGGTGTTTAAGGTTACAGTGAGCCATGATCATGAGTCACTGTACTCCAGCTTGGGTGATCCTATGTCTAAAGACAGGTAAGACCCTGTCTCTAAAATAAGAGAGAGAGAGAGAGAAAGAGAGAGGGTGCGTGTTTCTAAGAACATAGAAAGGAAAAAGGATAATACCTGGCAACCATGAAGGTGTGCCTTTAAGAAAAAATTTTCCACTCAGCTGTGAGGAATGAAGTTAGGTGACAACCTATAGCTGTACTGTTTTGAAGATCTGTGACAGCATTTGACACAAAATCACACATTTCCTAGTGTGGCCACCTCAGTAACTTACTGAGCATGTCTGGTATGCTCATGACTAGTCATTTTCTAAGATTGCTCCTCTATAGGCAATCTTTGAACCAGAGCTCCTCATTGGGATGGCTGAGATGTTCTCAAAACTACACCTTAGTTCCAGGCCCTTCCCACTCGTTTCTCCTACACCTTCTCCCTCTCCTTCCATGTGTGTCAGACTTATGTCTTGTTCTGAAACATTTCCCTGTATGATTATGGTTACCACCTCTGTTTTCTACTTCATGGGCGTTACCCTCAATCAATGTCTGGCATTTCTAAGTCTGTCTATGTGTCTTTTTCTTGGAGGACTCATATGACACAAATGTGTTTATATTTCTTTTAAGCAACATGAAATGACAGATGACAATGGTACAGTGCCTGCACATTTCTGAATTAAAAAAAAAGGATGAAACTTAAGAATGAAGTAAATAGCCAATTATACATTCAACAGTAAATGCATATATTCAGAAACTCAAATAGTCATGAGAATTTTTGAAAAAATGCTACTTGACAATGAAATACAAACAACCAAAAGACGAATAATATAATTGGTAGAAAGGAAAATTATCAATATATTATTTGATGCCAGAAGACATTAGAGCAATGATACATATTTGTAAACATCAAAGAACTTGGAGAATTCAATAGCAATAGTCTTTTATATGAAATGCTGACAATAAATTCCAGTCAACGCATTTATTAAAATTTGTAAAACATTTAAATTGGCGTTAGTTTAGAAATCAGAGTAGTAGTTTCCCTGGAATAGGGACGGAAACAAGTGGGTGGGGAGCTGTTTGGAGTGCTAGTAATGTTCTATGTGGATTTATGTATGTCTTCATTTATAAAAAGTTAGCGAGCTTAACATTTACTATATGTGTACTTGTCTGCATAGAATCCCTATTAATATGGAACTAATGCTAAACAACTGTGGGAATTATAAATTATATTAATTGCATGATCGTAAATGTTAGTAATCCCTGAAAAAATAAAAATAATAAAAGTAGTAACTTAACAGAAGTAAGAATTAGGGAAAAGAGTTGGTAGGAAGACATAGGTTGAGTGATTACAATCTTTCTTATCTTTTATAGTAGGTTGTCAACGGATATAATGAATGAAGGTAAAATTTGTAATTTAAATCACATAATCCTCGAAACTCTTAGTAGTTTTGAAACTGTTTTTACTTATAAATGGACTTTAATATCCTTTGAGAAAGAGAAATATTTGTTCAGCTATTCTGTTTACTTTGATTTCTTTTAACTTTCTAAAAACTTAATTAAAATAAATTTAATACATTTTATTCAAGTTGAACTTTTATTAAATTATAACTGTATTTATATATGTATTTAATCATATTTTATTTGTATCTATATGTAGTTTGATGTTTAGGTCAATATTCAAGTATTAAAAGCCTATATCTTCTAAAAGTTTTAGAGGTTGGGTTTACTTTTTTTCTTAAAATGTTTTGTTTCTATAAAGATTAGTAAAGTCATTAGTCTTAAAACTAAGTGATTTAGACACAATTTAACAACTTTTTTTTTCTTAGGGTGTTTTTCTAACTCTTTATTGCATGCAATGAATAGTTTCGTTTGGCTCCAACACTTCACTTCTCCCAATATCTACACGCTTTGTCTTATGACTCTACATTGTTCTACTTTAGAGTGTGGGATCTATGACCTTCCTGCTCCTACACACTGGGCTCAGCTAAGTGATGTGCTTTGGGCAACAGAATGTTTGCAAGTGTGACCCAGACAGACATATGGTATGAGACTGTATGTTATTGTTGCTGAGACTGGAGCTGCCAAGCCCTCTGTTGACTCAGCACAGTTGAAGGATACATGCTTGATTGATTGATTGATTCATTCATTCATTCATTCATTACCCTAGGACCTTTGCACATGCTTATGTTTTCTACCACTTAAGTTTCAGAGTTTCTTTTGTCATGCGTCATTGCATGGCAATAAACAGCAGATCATGCTAATATGTGTTGTGTCTTTTTTAATCATGTATAAACATTTGAATCTTTGATAGGGAGGAGATGATAAAAATGTTCTTTAATATGCCAAATTTTAAAATACTGGCCTGTTGACAGAAGTTCACAGGCTGTGATACATGATAGCAGTCCTTTGATACCCATGCCCAATTTCCCCAGCGTTATATCCTACATATCTCCACTTACACTTTCATTTGTATGTTCCAAATATAGCAACTGCAGTATTTCAAACATTTTTTCCATTCATATTTCTTCATTATCTACTGGAAGTCTACTTGTTCTTCAAGAAGTTCAAACGTAAACTCAGTCAGTGGTATTATCTGTTCTTCTTCCCTTTCTAACAGAGTCAGGCCAGTTTTTTTTTTTTTTCCTCTGAAAATCCAGGCCGTTTGACATTTTGTTTAGAAAAGTTATAATTACACTTTAGTACATTTTTTGGTTTGTTTTAACGTGAAGAACTTTATCACTAAAATGTTAGTATGTTATATGCTAGGATTCTGAAGCCATATCATTTTCCCCAGACCCTAAAATAGTATGAACCCTTAAAAATTCATAGATGAATAGATATAAGAGTTAATGAATGGATTAATGGATGAACTTACATTGAGCACATTTTTTGCATTAACAAAAATCTTTTGATTACAGAAACACGTGAAAACACTCATTATGATTAAATATACAGAAATAACCTTTCTCTAAAATTAAATTTAAAAGTGTTTCCTATTTCTTTCTTGATTTATCTTTCTATTTAAATCTTCAAAGTATGTAGTAACTTGTACTTAAAATCCTATATAATGATATTTGGAGACAAGGGGAAATGATGAAGATTTTATTTTGTGCTGCTCTAGCCAGGCTACGATCAAAGAAGTTTTATTATAAGCTTTTATTAGCATTTTTGTGAGCTTTAGAATTTTCTCTGCAAGTTTCTAATATCTGGCTTCTATAAGACAATACCTATCACAAATTTCCTTAAACATCTATAATCAGAATTTTCATTTCTTAGGCTAAGAATAGGGGTACTCATTACTAACATAATATTGTATTGTTTCTTACTTTCTTATGATTCAATATGGCAACTGTTAATACAAAGAAGAGCAATTTACAGAATAGTTTTTGCACTTAATCTGTTCTGTCTCCATGAAGAATCAAATTTATTTCATCAATAGAGAAATTCACTTTAATAGAAAACACAAAAAAAATGAAAACATGGTGTGCTTAAATCTTCTTATTTTAGAACAAAGTATACATTTTTTATTTCTCATGAACATGCATGTACTTGGTAGAAATACTTTCAAGTGACAACAATAAGCATTATAAATGCTTGCATGAACTGAAAATTCATTGTTCAAATATTTTAAATGGTAATTTATGGAGGAAGATAGAAGAGACGTAAGTAAAAAAGTCAAAATGATTTTGAATTTAGAAGTAGAAAATAAGTAATTTGACAAAACATTAACTAAGTTCCTACTTTTACATATACTCATAGCATGATTACCTGTGGAGACTTTGAGACCATGCCAAATTAGGCAGTTGATAAAATGACAAATGAATGAGTGATTGAAAGTAATTTTTCAGAAGAAAAAGTAAATAATTAAAATGTTCTAACTTTCTCATTATATAAACATTGCTTGAAACAATAATTAAATATTTTTTCAAATACATTTATAGTATCAATCAATGTACATTTTATTAGGTAAAACAGAAAATGTATATGTAATAAATGTATATAGGTGTGCATATATGTGTGTGTATGTGTACATATTAAACTTGACATTCCAATCAAGGCACCAAGATGCAACAGAAGATGCACGTACAAAAATGAGATGTCAGACTAAATATAAAGTTATCAGACTGTATATAGTTTTACTACTCTTGGACTCCTTATCCAATAATTTTAAACCAGATACACACAGAAAAACTAAAAACATAAAACCAAAATTTCACAAGAATGACCGAAACTAGAAAAAGAAGATTTGTGGGAAAGACTTTTGGAAGAGTCATTGGAGTAAAGAGAATTTCATCTTATTCCTAAAATTAAAGGGAGGGTTGGGTCTGTGTTTCTTCTTTTTAGATGTAGTGAGTAAAGTTTCAATTTTTGGAGAATTCTCAGTTGATGCTGTCTTTATGATTGAAAGTGATGAGAAAACATTTTTACTTTCAAAAAATTCGCCAGGAACTCAAGGGATTTGCTGGAAATCAAGATTTTGTCCTGGATTTTGGCTTTAGTAACCTCTTAATATATTTAGTATTTTTGATCAAAAATACCGTAACATTGAACCTTGTACATTCATTGTATATAGACATTTTTGTATGCCTAAGTTTTGATAAGTTTATTTGCATTAATTTTATTTAAATAACATTCAAAATAATTATTATATTTAATTTACTTTAGTAATTTCAAAAATAGATGAGTCATTAATGAAAGAGAACTAAAAAATAATTCCTGGGAGACTAACAATAAATCCAACCCTGATTTTAGTACTTTTCTTTTTTCTCCCAACTAAAAATATCAAAATTGTAAGAGGTATCAGTCAGGATCCAGAAGATAAACATCAGGTTAAGATTACCAGACAGTAATCTTAATATCAAAAGTTATTAACTGTAATGGGATTTGCTAGCAAGGAATAAGCAGACCTGTAAATAATATAATAATTGCAGATTATAGGAGCCACTGCTCCTAAGGCTGAACTGGTACCTAGTGGAAGCAAGAGGATCTAGACCCAGCTTCCACATACCATATAGATCCAGATTCACTGGAGAGGGCATAGCCATGAACATCTGCATGGCAGGGTTTGCTGAGGCTACAGAGTACTCAGGAAGATATCAGTGGAAACCATCCACAAATAAGTGTCATACCAGCAGCGCTCTGCCATGAAGTCACCTGATGGGATGTTAGAGCCAGCACTCTCTGGATGCCTGGAGCTCACCCTGCAAAAGCTAGGGATGTAGCAGGGACAGGCTTTGTAGAAATAAGCTGTGTTGTAGGAGCCAATATCAACTTGCATAACAGAACTTGGGAGAGAAACTCATTCATCCTTCAGTTTCCCTTTAGTAGCTTCTACTAACAAAGTTTAACATTATGCTGACTGGCAAAGAAGGAAGGTTTACAGGGTCTGGCTCCACTGTCAGAAATAAAGCAATACATTGTGGATTTTCAACTGAGAGGCAATAAAGCGATGACTAACATAGTACATGCCTTTGGTTACTCAGTTTCCATATGCAGTCTTCTATTCAGCCTTGAACTTTTATTCAAAAATGAAACAACTCTGTGTTTCCACCTAATAAGTTATAAATGTTCTTCCTGAAAGTGAAGGTATTTTCATCCTTTTCCAAAATGAGGTGACACAGTCCCAACAGTCATTGTATCCATCACTGGCTTTATTAATTACGCCTCAAATTCTACCACAGTTCCACTAAATACCCTGTGACCTAAGGACTAAGTTGTAAAGTTAACCACCTCCCACTTGTATATTAAATAAAAACAGGAAAAAGGAGATGTAAAAATGGTTCAGTATACAAATAAAAACATGCATATAACAAGCAAAGGGAAAATAGACAAACTTCTTGTCTTTAAAGATTTACTGTATGTGCCTGTAGCCATGGTGCAGAGTGTTCCACACGTTGACCCAGTTTCTCCTTCGGTCAAGGAACTCTGTGTCAGTGGACTAACTTAGGAAATAGGTGAGAAGCTGTTTCCATTTATGTCAGGGTTTTAGCTGCATACCTAGAGGGTTTTTTTTTTTTCCCCTACTGTATAGATAAACAATAACTCTGGTAGGCTGAAACACAGTGTTCAGTAGCCAAAGATGCCAAATAAGTCTACAGGACAGGGTGTTCTGATTACTAGTCATCCCTGCCAGTTAGAGATGCTCACTTTGTCCTTGGCGATTATGTGCAATCCCTTGATTTCTGTTATCCCAGAGCCCATTATCCCCGTTGAAATCAGGGAACTCATCCCAATGGCAGAATCCCCTACAGTAGTACCTGGTTGACAAAGCTGCTCAACTTCTTCACTAATGAATTTCTCAGTGCCATGGTTTATCATGCTGGACTGGTTTATCTTCACCAGTAGACTCTGGTACTTCCACCTAGTTAAATGTCAGGTATCTTGGTATCCAAGTTTCAGTCAACCAAGTAAGTTGTTAGAGCCACCTGTAGCTTTACAAGCTAACGTATCACATCTGAAATATCTAGTAAGTTTCCTATATCAAGGAATTCAGCCCTATCTAGTATTATATGCCCTGCTTCTTGGCCTAACACCTGTTGAATCAACTCCCACACATGTCCCACCCCACCATGTTTCTATCGGCATATATATTAGCATGCTCTTGCAATTCTTTTGCCATGTAGTCTTTTTGAACTGTATGGTGTATACCTGTTTCTCTTGAGCATGCTAAAACTTCACACTAGTTAGTTTGGGGCATAAGACCCTAGCAAGGCCTCTCCTACAGGTGAGGTTATCATAAGATTTGCAGGCAAATGAAGGCTAATCTCCTCAGGCATGGGAGACCAAGGTAATTCTACTGGTATGGGGGCCTCAGAGTGGCTTGTACATTTGGTGTTATCAGTTTAATTTGGTTCAACCATATGTCACCATTCCAAGTGTCAAGATCTCATTCTTTCTCAATTGGTACCCTAAATTTCACATAAGAAATGGTGAATTTCACTGTCGTTGTAATTTACGCAACCCACAAAATAAATATTGTGCAAATTTAGCAGTATCAGTCCTTTGGTTACGCTAAATATTATTTCATTGTTCTCATGGTAGCTCTCTGGCCCTGAGGCTGTGAATTGAACTAAGAGCTTATCATTTTTTCTCTGTAAATGCTCAAGGGCACTCAGAAAAATCTGTCCCAAACCATGGTCCTTATAATAATCATTATTGCCATAGGGTCAAGGGCAGCAGTCACTTGGGCTCATAAGGCACTTCCTTCACTTGGCACTTTATCACAATATACCACAGACAATAGTTTGATTAATTAATTGTGATGTCACTGTATGACCTGTGTTCCTAGTATCCCATTTCCCACTAGTAAGAAACTCAGCACTGCAATGAAGTCCCGGAATAAACCAAAATATTCACCAGATTTCATCGTTGGAGGTATATCTCCTGGGACCATTCCCAGGGCAGAAATTTCATACCAATTTGAATTGGAAAAGTTTACCATAAATAATTATTAATTACAAAATAGGGGATTGAAGTCATGGAGGATTTGCTAGTAATAATTAATAAAGACTCTATAAGAACAGCATATACAGTAGGTAACTGTTACCCCTTGGGCTGAGAGAGCGTGCTCAAAGGATAACATTCAAGGGACAATCATGAACTGGAAATTTCCCCTTCCTCAGAGCAGGGATCCAAACCTCACTGGGGAAGGTGCATCCATGACTCACTGAATGGCAAAAAGGTCAAGGAGGTCATGAGTTCTCCTGAGAGACACTATACACTGCTGGTCACTAGCCACTGCTGAAAGCACACTTGCAGAAGCCATGCACACCGCTGGAGCCAGGTGTTCCAGAAATTGCATGTACTCAGAAGGAGCCTGTCTTTGGGAACTCACCAGTACCAAAAAACGAAACCCTTTCTTCCTCCAGCGTCTTGTTAGCGCCCTCTACTGACAAAGGTTAACATCTAACATTATTGCAGAACAATGAAGTGTATGTTTGAACCAGAGAGATAATTAATTTGTGGCTATCACAAAATGCTACATTAGAACTATATTTACAGATAATTTTACCAAACAAGTATAAACATGTGTTCTAATATAATGTGGAGAAAGTAGGAGAGTGTTTTTTCTAATGGTAAACAAGGATGATAAATAACTCATACTGAGCCATGCAGGATCAATGTACTGATAATGAAAATACAATAAAAATAGAAAATATTTGAGTAAAAAAGTCTAGGCAGTACATTAGTGGCCCACCCAATATGTCATTTTAACATATATTTATAAGAGTAAAAAAAAAGACCTAGATTTTCTGAGGTTAGAAGAAGTTGATAGATTTTTCTCTGAAGTTACCTGAAGGAAGTTTTGAGTAATTTATTCAGCCTCATTCTAATGTTCCATGTTAATATAGCTGTTTTACTCTTTTACATTTCAGGAATATTGAGTTCTACACATTGTTTTAATATTTTAAGAAAATGTTTTATTATGAAACTCTTTTTCATAATATTTAAAAGCAGTGTCTGCCATGCCTTCTCTTTGAACATTGTAAATATAGAGATCTGGCTAATTAAGTCATGCCACACTTAAGATATGTAAAGAAAATGTATCTTTTTCTTGGTTATTTTAGCTTATCTGATTTTTCTTATGATCCCCACCCCCTGGGTAAGGGAAAAATAATACAATGTAAATTTTACAATTTACAGTCTTTAATTAAATCTTTTAACAGTATTCTTCTAAAAAAGATTTCGACATTTTAAATAGATTGCTCAGTTTTTTTCACCTCTGCCTCCTTATGGTCTTCTCTTGATGCTGTTTAGGTATATGAGCCACACAGCTTAGCTGCATTAGAGAAGCATTAATCTTAATTCCCATTGGTCACTGTTTTCTGGATTCTCATTTAATCTTACTGCAGTGTGGTCTGGTTTTACTACGAAGGTCTTACTTTGGGAATTTTTTTTCTTTGTTAGTTTGTTGTTATTGTTGTTTGTATGTTAATGGAAAAGGAGCTTCTACCACTGGAGCTTATGTGTGATCCCAAACAGCTTCATCTACGGTTCTGACACATGTACAAGTGCTTGTTCCGCCTCTTCCGGTGCCACTCCACTAGATCTCTTGTGGTTTGTGTCCATAGTCAGGAGTACAGGAGCATTTTTAAGTCTCATGCCACAATTTAGACAACTGTAAACTGGGAGTCTGGCCTGAGATTCATCCATACACATCTTTGCTCTTACATCACATTGAATGGTGCCAGACTGAAGCCAGATCTCAAAGTGTCCTAGGATACAACAAAGCAAGTGACTCACCAGACTCAGTGTTACCAGGCCCCTGCACATATATTAGATGTTTCTAAAGCTGTCTGTGAAGAGCAAGATGGGAAGGAGATTATTTAGAGCTGTCTCATGTTTTGGCACATATTTTGTTTTTCTTCTTCCAGATTTTGGATTTTCACTTTTTCCTTCAGCATTTGTGCATCATGCCCATGTTAACGTGCCTTGCAGCCTAACATCATGGGCAGAAGAGTCTCGCTCTGTTGAGCCGGAGAAAATCTGTGTTTTCTGTCCTGCCTTCCATGCTTCATATTGATTTATTATATTGCTTAAATTTGTAAAAATCCTCTTGTTTTAGACAAAGCCCTACTTCAATACTAGCTGCTGAATCCCATTTTGAGTGTCAACAGCTGATCACTAATATTCTTTCTCTTTACATTTCTTCTGTAGCAACCCTAAACCAAATAGATGTCATTGGCAGAATATTAGAATGTTGATAAAAGGAAAACTGAGAAAGAAAGTCATTACTATATTTCAAAACTATCCTCCTTCTAATACAGGCTTTTGGGTAATCATTCCTATACTCTGCTACTTTTTTTTAACTTCGGTTATTCTCACTGTTGTATTTTTTCCCCATTATTAATAAATCACTAATTTGCAACTCACTTATCTGTTCTGAAAGATAAAGCTTGGCTTCAAGTAACAAAACCCAAAATAAAATAATTTAACAAAGTTGGAATTTATTCTTGTATCAAGTAAAAGTAGTCTTGAGATGATGTAATAGCTCAAAAATCACCAGGGATTCAGGCTTCTGTTGTTGAAGCATCATTCCTAATAACTAATTTCCACCTCCCAGTCCAAGGAAAGTCTCCCTAGCTCCAGCCATCATGTTACATTTCAGCAAACAGGACCTAGGCAAAGGAAGGAGAAAGCATCGTCCTTTCATTAAGTGACACTTCTTGGAATTTGAATCCCTCATTTTCATTTACTCCTTTGGTCAGAACTTAGTTCCGTAACATGTATGTTTTAAAGGGAGACTGTGTAATGTTATCTTTTTATTTTTCCGAGTGTTCATGTGTTTAGCAAAAAACACAAATAAAAGGCTTAGAGGAAATAGATATGGTAGATAATTAGCATTCTGTCACATGCATATTTTATAGATGTGACCACAGTAAAAAAAAAAAAAAAGTTTGTTGTTTAATTTTACTATCTTGCTTGAAATATAAGACACACTTTCTAGTAATAATTTGTGACATCAAACAATGCTGTTTCAAAGAACTCACAATTATACACTCTTCTAGTTAACATGGTCCAATCAGAAAATTCTTAACATTGCAGTTCCAAGCCATTTATTTTGGTTATTGAATTAAAAATATTAAACAAGCAAAAATAACCACAAAACAAATAACTGCCTTTAAACTACTGGGGGAGAGGGAAGTAATAGCTTTAAAAGGTGATAAGATCATTGTGTTAGCTAAGATCATTTATATGCTACAATAAGCAGATTGAAGAATTTCAGTGAATTCATATATAATAAGTATACTTTGTTTTGCTGAAGTAGAGGCAAGCAACTTTTTTTTTTTTTTTTGTAAATGAATATTTTAGGGTTTTGAAGCAACGAAGTCTTTGCCACAACTAATCTGCCATTTTAACTCAAAGGCAGCTGTGGAAAGGTATGTCTATATTCCATCAAATTTTGACTTACAAAAAACAGGGTAGATGGCAGGCTTTGGTTCTGGCTCGCTGTGACAGCAGTTGGCTGCTAACACTTAATCCTCTAGAACACCAGTCTGTCTTCTAGAAGAGAGTAGGCTGCCTGTGTGCTCATGAGGAAGAGGAAACTGTTTTGGTGAACGGCTAGCTCATCTCTGCCTCAGCCATGATCATAACAGCATCTTAATTTTTATATTATTTCATAGTTCTGAAACATGTTTACAATATATGCATGTTTCACTATAAACCTATGAATTAGGTAATTTGGATCTTTTTTAGGGCATGGAGGCTGAGTAACTTGCCTAAAAGAATAGAACTACTAAATGGAGAGCAAGAATTTAAACTTACAACTCCAAAACCGTTCTGTAATATATAGCTCCCAATATTTGAAATTAAGACCCACAGATGGGTGAAATAGAAAAACAAGATAGAAAGAATTTGGGGCAAAAAAATTATGAATCCACTTTAAGTTAACAACAAATATCTAACAAAAATCGTAGATTGAACATCTATTATATTTTGTAGAGAAATGTAGTAGATATGAGAGACATTAAGAGGTATAAGATATGGTTTTTGACCTCTAGGAATTTATAATTTAGTTGGAGATACAGAAAAAAATTTATGTGTGTATGCACATTTATACACACATATAATATATTTTTCATATGCCACTGGATGGCTTATAAACAACAAACATTTATTTCTCACAGTTCTGGATGTTGGGAATTCCAAGATCAAGGAAGCAGCAGAGTCGGTGTTTGATGGGTGTGTGTTTCCTCGTTCATAGATGGTCCCTTCTTACTGTGTCCTCACATGGAGCAAGGGCCCAGCTAGTTCTCTGGGGTCCCATTTATAAAATCCACTAATCCCAAACAGTATGATACCACCCTCATAATCTAATTACCTCCCAAAGACCCTACCTCTTAACACTATCATCTTGGGGATTAGGAATTCAACATATGAATTTTAGGGGGACAAAAAACGTTCAGAATATAGCAACATTTATTAATGTATTTTATATATAAATGGATACATAAATATATATTTTGTATATAATAAAATCTGTATAATAAATTTATATATAATAAAATCTGCAGCTATTACAACCATATAGGTATATGTATAAATGTTCATAAAGTTAGTAACTGTTATAATATACATTGAATGGCAAATTATTGGTAAAGCTTTTATTTATATTATTTTAGTTGCCTTCAAAGCTTATGAGTTTCCATCAAAATATGGGGTGAAAGCAGATTTTTTTCTTTATTTATTGATCATGAACATTGCTTTATCTAAAAACAAAAGTAGAATGAGTGTTCTTAGGATGTGAGTTTAAAGCAAATGTCTCCGCTGCATAGATGACTGACATTTATGGATTTAAGTCTCCTGAGTGACTGACACAGGATCATTACAACTTTGGACTTGTTAGGCTTTACTGTGTCAATAACACTCTAAATTTGTGAGATAAAACCGAATGATTTTCCAGGACCCATTATCTTTCAGGACTGGTATTATTAAAGACATAGGCACATTTTAGAACTTCCTAAGTAATTACATGACAGACTATAATGGCTAAAACATCTTATGAAATGATCCCTGAACATTTTGTGTCTTTATTAACATAGGTATGGGTTGGAAGTCTACCAGGCAAGTGTAACAACTCTGATATTCTTCCCCTGAACATATATTTAAAATAACTTCTCTGATGCTTTTAGAAAGTATATGTATTTTGTAAATGACCAGAGAATAAATATTTAGTGTTTTGAGGCAATAGAGTCTTTGTCACAACTAATCTGCCATTTTAACTCAAAGGCAGCCATGGAAAGGTATGTCTATGTTCCAGGTATGTCCCTGGAAAAACAGGGTAGATGGCAGACTTTGGTCCTGGCTTACTGTGACAGCAGTTGGCTGCCAACACTTAATCATCTAGAACACCAATCTATCTTCTAGAAGAGAGTAGGCTGCCTGTGTGCTCATGAGGAAGAGGAAACTCTATATGTAGAAAAAATATATATGTATTTCCTATATATACATATTTGAATCTCTGAGGACCTATATTGAAACATACAGAAAGATCAGAATCAGCACTATGCATTTCATACATATATCTTTTAATACCCATATGTTTAAGGTCTTTATTTTCTCACTAGATATACTATTTGCTATAATCTTAAAAAGCAAAGGTAAAACCATTCTTCAAAGAGATAATGATGTAAATAAAGACATACTTAATCTGATTTTGGATACCTTATACTATTAGTTAAAACCAAAATAATCTTCCTTAGTGCAGTATCTCCCTATTATAGTAAGGATGCTGGCATTTCCCAGTAATGAAAATTCTGCAATCTGCTTTGCAAAATGGTGAGGGAGCTTTTCTATGCTGTGCTAATTGTCTACTATTTGGTAATTAGTATTAGTTCACTTCAGAAATCTCTCCCCATTCCAGTTTCCATGCAAAACTTTTGTTGAACCCCTACATTTAGAAGTATAGAAAAGACCTTCAACAGATTATTCCTAAATTAAATGTTTCTTCATTAGCCAATTTGTACTTCATAGTTTTATATTAACTATATAATTAACATTGTTTAATCATATAATTTATTTTTTGGATTCTGAAATTGTGTTTTTCAGTGACACCTTTTACTCTGAAGGCTTTTGTATGAAATCAGATATATAATTTGATGAATTTTCTGGTTTGTTGCAAATATTTTTCATTTATCGGCTAATTTCATCTTAGTGACGGGGGAAATGTTGCAGTTATTTATGTGCTGTGACTGAAGCTTAGCATTGGCTAACCTAGGTTACCAGCAGTCCATGACACTCATACTCATTCTGTTTATTCCTATTTAGTCCAAATTTCTGTTTATATTTTTTGACTAATTTTGATTCCACTTCTTCTACATCCTTCATGTAAGTTTGGTTATTCTAAAACTAAGAGTTTTTGACCTTTAAAAATTAAGATAAGCATAAACAATCTTAACACACTTGAAATAAAAACAGGTTAATTTCCACACATTTTTTGACAAAACATGCTTTGTTAGAAACAACATTATTGTGTTTTATATTTTAGGTGTAAGAGTCTGTATACAATTTTATAGAACTTGTGTTTGCTTATATATCCATATTGTTTTGAAAACATATCTGATATAAAAAAGATATTTTCAAAATCCTTTTTCAAATTTATGACATTTACTTTTGCAACTTGCCACGACTTATGATACAGATTCCTGACAGCCATGCCTGAGAAGTGTCTTGAAAACACACTGATTGCCATCACCTGTCACTATTAGAGATTTCTGTTTTGATGATAATGTCAACAAGGTGACCAGGCATTACTGCTTTTGTTGTTGAACTTTCTTGCCTTGCTAAACACTGTGCCTTGCTTGGATTTCTTCATACAGTGTTGCAAAAGCCTCTCATCTGTGAACTTGGAGACAAAATGTCTCAATACCATATCCTTATCCAGTCATCTTTTGACAGGAGCAAAGGTAATAAATAAATGAGAAGGACACATATGCACTTGATGGTAGCACTGCATGGTTGGATCATTTTCTCTGTGAGCCTGGTCAACGTTATCTGTTATGATCCCCAAATGATGAGCACGCTCGGTTATATTGCAGTACTATGCAATCATTCAAGTGTTTAATTTGTCAACATTTTTTCTCAAAATACAGATGCCAAGCAACCAAATCATTTATATCTTTTGAAATGGGTCTATGCGGTGATTATTTTTTTAAAAGGGGTTTGTTAAACATTTTGAACATTGCATATCCAGCTGTGTATTTCAGATAATGAGTCTAGGAAATGCTCCCATGCTTTTAGCATTCATGAGAAGGAATCCAGGGAAACTAAAATGGTACTCATATATTTCTGGAGTATTTAAGATAGATTGTCTTCAGTTTTGAAATCTAATGAAGATACCTAATCTTATTTGGCCAACCGTATTTTTTTCTTTTGTCTAGGACTTTTCAGGTTGTCACCCATCATGCAGATACCCGACAGCTAGGCTTCAGGTATCAGACAGGGAGTTAGTGAGCATTGTCTGCAAGTGAAGGGGGTGTCATCTCACATGGAAAAAAAACGAATAATAACCTATCTCTAATAAGCCTATTACTTAAAATGATGCTCTAGACTAAACGTTCCATTTCTCCCATTTCTTTTGTTGTTGTTAGAAACACCTTCTAAGGCAGAAATTATGTAGGCAGCTAAAACTGCACTCTGAAACATCTGCTGAGAAGAATCTCTGTATGAAAGGAACTATTAAATTTGAACCCAAACAATAGCAAATGTGTGCCAGAAACATCAAATATTTATTTGATTCTTTCATCAAGGAGATGTGTTAAATAGAAAGTCTGCTTTGCGTTTAGATACAGAACCTCACCCTCAATGGGACTTTGCTAACACAAAAGAAGATCAATCTCTGGAATCATCTGTTGATAAGAAACCTTTCCTATTTGAGCCTTGCCTAAACTGGACCAAATTATATCACCATACATGATGTATTTATGTAATGAACAATGTTGGATAGTTTTATTTTCTCTTTTGTGTCTAGGGTTATTTTTCATTATTCTGTCTCTGCCACCAAAAGATGCTCTTTTGAGGGTAGTAAAAATAGGCAGGGAAGAAAGAGAATTTAACCAAAATTCTCTATGGGAACATAATCTAGTCCAGGTAAATTTATTCCTAGTGCAGTTATGCAATAAAAAAGTAAAGAAACATCCATATCATCTGAACAAAAAGCAGACACCAATACTGAACTATAGCAGCACCTCTGCTACATAATCATTTACTAACACTGTTAATGCTTTTTATTATATATATATATATATATATATATATATATCAATTTGCCTCAAATATGGCTATTATGGATATTAAGGTCTTGGGCTATTTCTGAAAATAACTCACACATTTTTAAAGCATGGCCTCTAACCAAAGAGTCCTTATAACTTGGAAGACAGCCCTTATATATTAATATGATTAAAAGCATGTTACTCAGAGGTAGATGAATGTTTTTTTCATGTTTATTGTTCTGTTCATCTGTTTTTCTGCAATGACTTATGATCATAAAAAAAATTTTTAATGGATAATTCCCTAAGAAAGTGTATGGAGAATATAATCCTGAGCTTCAAATATTTTGTCCAATAATAAGTTACTATATTTTTCAATTTGTTATTATAGAAGGAAGAATAATTTGTGCTCAGTGCTAACTCAAATTTGAAATGTAGACATTAGCACAAGTATTGATCTCTTACTCTGGACTATGTTCTTTAACAGATACTAGGGTTAAAACTATGAATAAACAGACATGTCCTTGTACTTGTAGTCCAATTGGGATAAGAAACATAAATAAACAATTACAAATAGATACATAATTGCAGTTGTGATTATATAGTAATAGAAACGAATATAGCATAACACTGGAGGACCAACTTTAAGTGGACTGGTTATGGGAAGCCTCCCTTTTGGGAGATGAATCTTAGGCTGAGACCCACATGATTTCACAATAGGATGTGGGGAAATATTCATTACAAATAAACCAGCTAATAGGAAGTGAAATGTTCATACAGATAACTGAAAGAAAACCCACCAGACTGGACCAGAGTGAGCAAGGTTGGGGGAATAATGGGTAGGACATGAGAAGTTGGACAGATAGAGACCAGGTCACAATAATGCAGGATAAAGAATGTCTCTTTATTGTGAATGAAGGGAGAAACTAATTAAGGTTTTTGAGTTGGGGAGTTAAAAGATCTGATTTAGGTTTTCAAATGATTCTTCAGGAAGCTCAGTGGAAAATGGAATGAAAGGTAGGCAAATTGGAAGTGAGAAGTGAAACTAAAAGGCCATAGTCTAGATTAAAAAAGGTTACACTCACTTGGTAATGGGGGAGACACAAACTGGATACATTTCATATATATTTTGCAGTTTGCATTTTGTAGGACTTGCTGTCTTTTGGACATGGGGAATTAAAGAAGTGAAGAATATTCTCATCACATTTGGAGATTGACATCCAACTCAAGGAACTGGATGGATTATGATGGTATTTACTAAGTTTGAGATGACATGAGGAGTTATAGATGAACTCATTTGTGCATTTGAAGATAGAAATGTTTCTGAATTTGCAAAGAAAAATAGGAAATACAGATAAATATTTGAAGTTAAAGCTCAGAGAAAAATCTGGAATAGATGTGAGAGGTTTTTTTTTTGTGTGTAGATAATATTTAAAGCTACGAGAATGGATCAAAGCTTCTTTGGAAAGAAAGTGCAAGAAAGAAGGGAGAACTTAAGCATAAGCCTTGAGGATCTTTAAACGTTAGCAATTTAACAGAGAAGGACAATCTTACCAAAGATACTAGAGAAGAGTGGTCATTCTGTAAGAGGAAACCAAGGGCATGAACTATCATGAAATCCGAGGAAGAACATTTGTTAAGGAGAGAGAGAAGTAAAAAGGGGTGATGAGGGCAGAGAAGCATCATTTGGATCTGGCAATATGAAGTTTATTTGCAGCTTTGCAGGAGCGCTTTCAGTGAAGTGTTGAGAATAGGATTCAGATTAGAGTGAAGTTGGAGTGAAATGGGATGAGGGAGGGGAGGTGATTGCACATGACTTTAGGTCTCTGGAGAGAAAAATTTTAAAGTTAAGTGATTAGAGTGTGCCTATAAATTGAGGGGAATTATCTACTGGTAGAAATGAGATCAACAACATAAGAGAAAGGCCATTATTCATAAGTGGTCTCAACTCTGGTATCACATTGAATTGTTCTGGAAAGATTTATCAATGCTTGGACAATCCCATATCAGTTAATCAAAATGTCTGGAATCGAGCCTTGTAATTAGTATTTTTTGAAAATTACCCTACATGATTCAAATATATAGTTAATATTGAGGGCTTTTGAACTAACTTAAACATGATTTTCAAACTTTAGAGTATCTCAGAAGCACCCCATTTTTCTTACCATTTCTGATTCAGGTTGCTCAGTGATGGTGATGTTGCTCATTTTGAGAACCACTGAATTAATAGAATGAAGAAAGTCCACATGAAGATGTTAAAGGGAAGGGTTCCAGAGTTCAGTGAAAGGATATACTTTTGACAGAGACTCACTGCATCTATTATCATGAGAAAGGAAAGTGATGTTGGAACAAGTAAGATTGAACAGTGTTGGGAAGACAAGGGCATGAGCATTTGAATGATGTGTATGTGAGGTTATCATGTGACCCCTTGTTGGAGAATGGGAGCATAAAAATTTGAAGAAAAAAGGTTTTTTTCTTTATATTGTGGACATTAAGCAAACTATGGAAATATAATAGAAATACCAGGCAGTATCAGTTTGAGGTTTAAATCAGTAATTTTCAAAAGGGAAACATTTGGCCTGCTTATATAATTTTCTCTTATGATAATCAGAAGTCATCAATATGTAAGATTCATGTCCAACTATCATTTATTAGTAATTTTCTAGTATTAGGCATTGGACTCAATGTTTTTTGCTTAGATCCACTCATAGAAAAATTTAGAGTTGGCTTCTCCGCCAAGGGCTAGATGATAGCAAAGGATAGAATTACAGCTATCGAAACATGTCAAAGACTGTTTATGGTAACTATGTTATCTAATTATTTCTGCATCGACATAATCAATGTCTTCACTCCAGCTGATCACTGTGGATCAGCTTGTCTTTGCCTTTTCTCTTCAGAGCAAATGAGCTGGCACAGAGAAACAAATTGCACAGCTGTTGACACTTGATTCTGTAAAACCCTTTGGGAATGTCACTCTAGATGTCTTTATCTTACGGGTACACAGAAAAAGTAAAAAAGTATCCTAGGAAAATATAAATGCCTAAAAAGTGTTACTTAGGTATGGAATAATCAGAAGCCAAATTTTAAGATCTCTGATCATTTGAAGAGAACATTCAATATACTTTAAGCAGACAAAAAATAGATTCTTAATAATAATGATGTTCTTTTTAATACGTGAAGATAAACTACCACTTTAAAGTATTCAGAACCATTCATGAATACATAAAATACATAAATCACATTTGTAAAAGACTGTTTTATAAAAGAGAAAATGCTTCTTGGTATAAATAAATATATTGCCTTGGAGACATGTATATATGCGTTTGGCAATTAACCACTTTCTGTATTTTTTAAAATTCTAAAAATAGTATGCTTTTACCTATTCAGAGAGTCTCCAAATGTATTCTCCAATTCAGCAAACAGTTCTTAATCCCTACTGTCCAACCTCCCCGTTCCTTTACTACAAACTTGTAACATACGACAGCTGGTACTATTTGCCTGTTACAGGCAAATAAAAATAGCCTGAATTATTTGCATAATCTCATAATTGGTGCAGGAATGAGGCTAGAACACTTGCTTTCTTATTCCTTGCCAATGATTTTTTTCCCCTAGAAAGGTTGTTGTGTATGGATTTTTACACATTTTAAAAATAAAGCAATTATTATGTTTCAGAAAAGATTAAGTTTCTGGAAGTTCAAACTACCTTTCCCCAAGGAATAAAGCAAAAACAGTGGAGAAATAATGGCATTTTACCCTCTCACCCACCCTCCTTCAGAGGAAATTACATGAATTTCCTTTTTATTTCACTCTCTATTCTTCATATAAAACTAATTTTAACCTAGAGTAATTAGAAAATGAAAAGCAGGAATCCAAAAGAGAAATATTATTAGATTTGTCTGCAAATGATGATTTTAATGATGGTCTAGATTTTGACCAGACTCTAGCTCTGTTTCAAGCAGGTAAATTCTGAGGGCACCTTCAGCCTTTCCAGGTCTGTTTGTCTCTGTCCTTGAGGATTGCTGCATTTTTCCTGCTGAAGAGCTTTCTAGTTCAATGGTGATTTGAGGTGCTTGGAGCTAGAAGTCTGAACTTGTGAAAAGACTGGAAGTGCCTGGAAACCATCTAAGAGGCAATCCAGTCAAGGTGGCCTCTCTTCTCTCTGTGCTCAGAGCAGGTGCTTTTCACTTGGCCCTGGGTCTTCCAGGGGACCTCAATTTAGAATCAAACTGCTTAAACTCAGAGAAGAATACGCATTCCAGGGCACTAAGAATCAAATCCCTACATTTCCTTTTGTTCTGTTTACTTATTTATTCTCCGTTTCTTTTTCCTTTCTTCTCTCAATCTTTAATATTTCTTCTTTTTTCTTCCTTGTCTGACTTTACTCGTGTCCTTTCTTCCTCTCTTTCTTTCCTTTCTCCATTCCTTCCTGCCTTGCTACCTAATATTCTTTCCTTTGATTCTTTTATTCAGTTTTGCTTAGATAATATTGCAATGTACCTTATATTTGAAAATCATTTTTTTCCCTAAAAATTGCAACCCTATAACCAATCTCCACAGAAGAAAAGTTAGTAAGTGTAATACTTATTTTAGTACCAGCTCTTCCTCGAGTGGGTAAAGAGTTCTAGTTATAGTGATTCTTGATGGGATTGTTTAGAGAATGTTAGAGATTGTTTAGAGATTGTTTAATGAAGGAACATTATGCTTGAAGGAACAGACAAAGCCTCTTATATAACCCAAACATTGAGTAATTTAATAAGATGGTCACATTTTTTTTTTTTCAATTCACAAATAACTTCCAAGAAGTATGTAATGTCAGAGTATGGTCACAGTATCCGTTATACATGGCTTTTGTCCATGTCTAGTTCAGGAATTTTCCATGCCCAATTAAGAAATTCTACCCTTTTTCAGACTCTGCTTATCGCAGAATGGCTTTAGTCACTTTCTATAAAACTAACTTGGAATAATCTAATTTACAATCTTATGATTCAGTTTCTTCAGTGCCTAATTTCATCATAGTTACTAGAATGGATAAATGAAAATAATGCTACAGTTAACGTACATGGTGGGTATTACAGGTATAAATTATTGCTCATCTTAAGAATTATATATCATTTTTTCCCTGAATTTTACAGTTTCCTTCAGATTTCTTGGTAAAATACAATGAGTTACCAGACATTGCAGGCCCATTGCATTAATATCTTTGACTTACATCAAGACAGTCTATGACGGAGCCGTCATCAAATGCACCAGCCACAGATGACAGAGCAAAAACAGTGTGAGCATGTGCCTTAGGCACTTAACTACACATCCAGGAAAAGAAAACTAGATTTGGGGCTTTTACTAATCTTGGCATCCATAGAAAAAGGATAGGTATTGTACTTCATTCTTCTTTATCTTCTTCTTCACGTTCATCTGCCAACCCAACATAATGTGAGCTTACTCAAATAATTAGGGATATTTCCTAAGTATATTGAAATATTACTTAGAAATTATAAGTAAGTAAGAATTATAAGTAAAAAATTATAAGTAAGAAATTGTAAGTAAGTAAGAAATTATAAGCTAACTCATCATATAATTTTTATTCTCTGCAATATTACAGGGAAAGTGAGGAGCCAATATAAAGGAATGCATAAAATTAACTTCAAAGGTGGCTCCTTAGAAGAAGGGCCAATGAAGGCAGGTTTGTAGTTGATTTAATAATCAGAAGAGCAGTTGAGAGATAAATGTCAGTAATTTCTTTTCAATCACCTGGTGACCTCTAGTATGAACTGGATAAAATTTTCTTCCTAAGGTTTGTGGAAAATACTCTTTCTTGTTTTAAGAAAAATATTAGGCTGTTCACTGTTTAGATAGGTTGCTATCTGCCATGAATGTTGCCAAGATTTCAACTTTGGGGCAGGAGCTTGATAAAGATGATGGAGAGATACTGAAAAATAAGTTGGAACTTTGGGATATTATTTGTTAAGTATTATGAATTTAGCTCTTAAAGGGAATAAGAAAGAATGGTAAGTTGTAATGAAGATATATGCATTCTTTATTTCTGTGCAAAGCCAGGCACAGGACCATTCTGTATCCAGGATTGAGCTATTTCATAGTATCATGTTACTTTTCGATTTCAAAGTATTCAGTGCATCAGTATTTTTAATTCTTTTCATAGATTTGGCAACTGAACAGGTGGAAAGCTTTCAATTTTGGCAGACTGGAAAATGCCACATTTTTCCTAATATTGGTTAATACTACACTGTTAATAAAACTATTTCTTAAATATTTCAGTGTAGTAAGGACTTTCTGAAGATAGGAGAAGAAAACTTTAAAAAAGTGATTAAACTGAATCCCATTGAAATTATAAACTGTTTATAAATTATATCATTGGAAATAAACTTGTTCATTAATTAGCATGCTTTCTGTAATTTCATGACTTACCTTCACAACTCAAGATGTATATTCCTCTCCCCTTAACAAAGTTTCAACATTATAAAATTAGAAACTTTTCTTTTCTTCGACATTTTTATTTATAATTTTTTCGTGCCCTCTACCCTGGAGTTACTATAGGACTTTCTGTGACTAGAACAGATGTTCATCTACTTGAAAATAGTTTCATCCTTTTATATTCTTTCATCATAGTCTGTTCAAGGATAGAAAGAACTTTCATAGAAACCTATTTCATTTTCCTATGTGAAATTTGAGGTAATGAACAAAGTATTCAACTCTTTCTTATAAAATACAATAGAAACAATTAGGAATGTCTACCATCTAATAACATATTAAATATAAAGCTTTACAATTTTGAAATTTTTTTCTGGAAAGCAGTTTACTTCACAGTTATCTGTATTGCTTTCCTTTTGTGTGCATACAAAAGGAAATATATTCATATAATTAAAGGTGATGCCATTTAAGAATAAGTGGACCTGTTTCTATATCTGGGACCCAAATTGTGCTTTAAAGGGATGGGACCACTGATTTAAATTATAACATGTGAGTGGATAATGTCTATTGTTAAAAACTAAGATTGCTTATTTTGAAGTTCTAAGTGAACATTTGTAGAAAATTATTTAAAAAGGAAATTAATGTGTTTTTAATTCTAGGAAAGGGCCATTTTCAATATGAGTATACAATTCAGAATTTAGACAGTTTGTGAGTAACAGAGTGACAAATTGCTTTATTGTATTTGCCTTAGCTTGCTTTTTTTCTGAAGATGCCGCTGAGAGCTTGGCACTCTGAAACCCATTCTATACCAGACAGCACCAGCAGTAAGCAACAGGAGACACAGAGCAAAGGAAGGCACCTGCCTACAATAGGAGGTTCCTAGTTGGCTGGATTGGGCCTGGCTATTTCATGGGAGAGAAGAAGAAAAGCAATAGGAGGAGTCCCAGTTGACTTACCCCTGATGCACACCTATTACTTTCACACCTAAGAAAGGGGCCCAGAATCCTAGAGTTTCATGTTCACTGCTCCTTTTCAGGGAAGATTATAGGATGAAAGGGTCATTGTGGAGAGACTTTCTTTCTTCTTAGAGCACCACCCCCAAAAAAAATCCACTAGTTACCATTCTAAAACACAGATATATTTATGCAATCCTTTTGCTTCTAATAGCTTCAGTTTTCCAAAGAGTCAAGTCCAAAATGTTAGCATGGCATTTTCATTGTTTATATTACCTTTATATTGCCTATGTACTAATACATGCAGACCCCTCAGGGTTCTCGTTTAATATATTATTTCCTCTCCCGCTGTGAGGTCAACACTAGTTGTAGTTACCCAAAAAACATTCTGTATCCTTTTCATACTCCTTTTATTGTGCCAGAACCTTGACTTATTTGGTCATTGGTAAGAGATTTCTTGTGGTGAGGGTATGTGGAACCATTTGCAAGTTCCAATAAATTACCCACAATTACCCTGAGCCAGTCACTGTGATCTTATTTTCTCAGACCCTGTTAGAACCAGGAGTAGCCATTTGAACCAGTGCTGACCAATGAGATATAAGGAGAAGTTAGTTGAGAAAGAATTTATTAAAATGTTAATTTTTGTAACGCAAGAACACCTGTAGCTAGCCCAGATCTTTATATCTTTTACTAGTTGAACACAGATATAATTCTGGAGATGTGGCAGCCATCTCGTGACAGTGAAACACTGAGTGTGAAAACAAGATTAAAACTGAGGTTGATGGAGAGTAAAGATAGCACCTGGGTATGTAATGGCATCTTGAACTGTCTGCACCAATCCTGAGACACTGTCTTTCATATTTATTGTTAAGCTGACTTTAAGTGCCACTGTGATCTATGCTACTGTTATTAAGCCCCATGTTACTTGTTGCTGGAAGCATTTTCTTCACAGTTGTGCATATGCTAATATTTTTGTAGTGTTTTTCTTCACATATCAGCTGTAGAAACTTAGTTATCAGAGTTCAGTCAGGGTTTAACTAGGAGTATGTGGAAAAAGAAATTTATTATGAGAATTAGGCCTTTCACAAATGTGAAAGTAAATGTGGAACAGAGGAGCCAAAGAAAAGACCAAAGAAATGTCACTAAATAGACAGGAAGTGGGTGGAGAGTGTTGAACCTGTAGGAAGCCAGGCACATCCAACTGCCAGGACAAATCGTCAGAAGAATGTAATAAAAAGTTTTAAATTAGTAGAGTGAATTAGTGGAGCTTAAGAGGGAAAGAGAAATTGGGTGTGGGCTAGAGAGAGAAAGAAAAGGAAAATAAGACTTTCAGATGTCTGTTTACTATACTTGGATATAAGCCTTAAGGGCAGTATCTTCGGTTTTAATGCTCATGAAGGGACCAGGAGTAAAGTATAGCTCAAAGTGTTGACCTAGAACTAAAACTGATCCTTTCTTATGAAGCATCCCTTCTTATGAAGAGACACAGTATTATCAGGTGCATAAAAGAATAGAATTAGTACCACAGTATATAGAGACAGTACAGCTTTCTGAAAGAGTGTCTAAGAGAACAATGTTCAAACTAATAAAGTAGGTAAGGCAGGTAACCATAATAAAAGAATATGACCTTCTTAAAGTTACTGAATTTTAAATTGTACTTAAATTCGGTTAATTTCTATTTGAATTTCAAAAACCACAGGTAGAACTAGTGGCTGCTGTGTTGAACAGAGAAGTCTTAGATAATTTCATATTTCTAAATAGTTGTAGAACAATTGCTTTCCTTATGTAATTTGAAGTTTTGGGAGAAAGACATTCTTTCATATTAAAAAGTTGATTTGTTTGTGTAATAACATACATCAGTTTGTGAACATTGAAAGGCACCATCTCTGAGTTCACTTTAGTGTTATGAATCATTAGAAAGAGAGGAAATGGGAAATACACTTCTGTTTTGTCATAGCCTAAAAGATGATTTCTAAGCCTTTTCCGAAGTTGTTGCCAACTCAAACTATATTATACAAACCTATAGTGACTTCATTATCTGTTACCTGTTATTGCCCTGCTGAGCTAAAATAAACTGTTGTATTATGTGACCTATAAAATGGTATTAGACATTTTATTACTTGCTTGCTGTCAAGTTGAACATAAGACAGTTATTAAAGATTACACTGAGAAGATTGAGAGTACTACAAATATTATTTTACAGAGATGACAGGTTGCCCTTAATGTCTCCAGTCATAAAGGAAAAGAAACTGGATAAATCTGAAGCCAGCAATATAAACTCAACAGGCAGTGTGATGAATAAAACACAGACACAAGCAATCTTCCTTTCCATATTCTCTTTATTTTTCTAATGTCTGTGCCATTACTTTAACAGCTTCTAACTGATGTAAATTGGAAAGCAAGAACATTAAAAGAGTAATTTCACTGAGGAGAAGATCGCTTCTTTATAGTCACATTAGGTGCCGGAGTGTGATCTAGACTTTCATAATCCATTGCTGCATTGATGGATGTTAGAAAGTAGGAAAACTAAACAAGAATGGGGTACTTCCGATTATAGGCATCATTGATTTTGATGAACCATTCAGCTTAGGTAAAAGTTATTTAGCAACCTGGATTATGTTATCAAGGAAATACATTTTCAGTTTCTTTTTCATGTGGCTTACTCTCTTCCTGGAATAGACACATCTCAGGTCATGAACAACCAACTAGGAAACATCCAGTAAATGAGAATTTCTAAGTGCACATCACTTGTCTTCTTAGCAGCTCCTTCCTAACTAGATTTTCCTCTTCTAACCTTATTACTGCCTCCTACAACAAAGCTGCCCTGATCTTGCCCTGATCTTACAGTGCCCCCTGGTGCACAGATAGGAAACCGTCTCACCCAGCATCTTTTTACTTACACACACACACACACACACACACACACACACACACACACACACACACACACACACACACCCTCCTTAACTATAAAGAAGCATCGTTTTCCCCTTGCCTTCATTTTTCGGTCTTTCCAAACTACACTGATTGTTTCATATGCAGTCTCTCTCTTCTTTTCTGGGGATGACTTTTGACTCTACTTTGTTGAATGAACTGGACATAATATGCATCAGAAGAAAATGATATTTTTCTCCTATCACACCTTGCAACTCTTCTCGGTTGGCTTCTCTTTCCCTGCTCACTGAAGACATCTCTGGAAGATACAACAGCTCCTTTATCACTTTCAACTTTAAGGACAGTCTTATTTTTTGATAATTTTCACTTTCAGGAATAAATAATCCTTAGGTGGTCCAATTTCAAAATTGAGCCTCAGATACTGTTTTCCTCACTCCACTTGGCCAATTTCAATTGGGTTGTGATTCATGCTGTCATTATCTTTATCTCTTTTCCCTTCTGGATCTTCCAGAATCAAAATGGGAAGATAAGAGATTGAAAGAAAAGGATAAAACATCTTTTATGACTTATACAATTTGTGACCACTGGTACCCTTAAGTCATGATAGATATTTATGTGCTGGTTTTCTTATGCAGCGTATGTTATGTTCTTTGAGAATATCATCCCCCCACAGCACACACACACACTCCTAGATTATAGTCCTGTGTATTTACCTAACTGAACTCGCCACTGTGAGCTTCACACACCCAGTCCTTTCCTCAACAAATTGATCTCTTTACCACGCCCAATTTCCTCTTGAATCAGAATCTCATCAAGCCAGCTTACATCTGGATGCTACTGTATACCCACCTGGCATCTCTGCCGCACACCAACATGAGAGTGCAGGGTACAACCTCTTGTTGCCCGTACCCTGCCGTTGCAGAGTATTCCAGGTGACTTCCATCTGCTGTATTTTTTAGAAAAATGGGCATCATTCTTTGCAGTCAAGTCCCAAGCACTCTGCTGACATCTGGCTTCTGGCATAGATTCGACTATTTTGGCAGCTTTGCAGACATCTGTCTAGCTAGGACAGTGAGCTAGATGGGAGTGAGATGTCCATCTTGCTTTCTCAAAAGTTCTCATTCTCTATCAGTGCTTCTTTTGGCAAATCTGCCCCAGTCCTATGAGGAGAGCAAGACAATAGTCACACAATAACCTCTTTGAGTCTAAGGCTTATTAACTCCATCGCTCTCTTAATAAATTCATCTTCTGTATTAAGTTACTGTTTATGTTTCTATTTAAAATCAAAGACAGAAAAGCCTAACTAATTTGTTTAGGGACTTACAGCTAGTGGGTGACATAACTAGGATTTGAACTTGTATTTCTAAAGTTCTAAAGTGTATCTTAATTACAACATTATACTGTCATAATATAATTTGTGCATGCTACTGTGTCAATCATGCTACTGATACATTCACTTTAAGGAAACATTTTTTAAAATATATAATGCGTTATTATTTACTGTAATCACCATGCTGTGCAATAGGTCACTAAAACTTTTACCATATGTCTAACTGACTTCATACCCTTTGATCAACATCTCCTTTTTCCCCATCCAGGACTCTCCCCAAGACTCTGGCAGCCACTATTATAATCACTGATAAGGACTTCCACTTTTTTAGGTTCCATATATAAGTGAGATCATGTCATATATGTCTTTCTATGTCTGGTTTATTTCACTAAGCATAAGGTCCTCTGGATTCGTCCATGCTGTTGCAGATGACTGGATTTCCTCCTTTATAAGGCTGAATAGCAATCCATTGTGCATATGTGCCCCATTTTCTTTATTCATCTGATGATGAACGCCTGGATTGCTTTTGGGTCTTAGTTATTGTGAATAGTGCTACAAGGAACATAGAAATACAGATATCAATTTGAGTTACTCATTTTAATTTTTTTGAATATGTACTCAGAAGTGGGATAAAATTTTTAAAAGAAATACATATAAGCAACAAATGCTCACTTTTCTAACAGTTTTGAAATTGTCCCAAAGTCACCATGCAAATTATCACAAAATCTCTGCTCCTTTCTGCTCTTCTAATTAAATTTCCTACTCCTTAACAACAGCATTTATGTTAGAGAATCTCTTTGGACACCCTCAGAGTTGATTACCCCTGCATTTCCTGAGGAAACTGTGATGGCTTCTGAGCTAATCACCATGAAAGAAAAGACTGAGTTTCTTCAGGACCAACCCTGCACTTCTCTTTACTTCTAGCCCTGTAACTAGACTCAAGTCCTAGCAGTTCCCTAAAGATGAGGTACAAAGTGCGAAGCATGAGGTGCACTGCAATAAAAAAATCTCACAACTTGGATGCCTTGAAAAGCAAATTCTGAGATGGACATTTGCTTGCAGCAAGTGTACTGAGGCATGCTCTCAGGATTAATAACTGTGGATTATAGGGAAGGAGGAAAGTCTGGGCAGAGGGAGAATCAAGCTGTCCTGCACACCCAACAAAGACCTCAGCCAGCTCAGAAGGAGCTCTGGAGCTCAGATAAATCTTCAGAGTTGTACTTAGTTGGAGCAAGAGATCTGGACACATAGCACCACATGAACCAGTGAAGGTATACAGGCTGCCCAGGGGAAGAGGGTGTGACTTTGGGTAAGATGCCCATTTTCAGCTAAGTAATTCCTGGAAAAGATAGACAGCTGAGGGCTGTCAGCACACAGCATGCCCAGCAGCTGGTGCAATAATCCTTCAGAGAGGATCTGAGTACAGCATCCTCTACAAATATATTATCATATCATTAGGGTTATTTTCAATTTATTTTTAATCTAACTATTTTGAGGAACTTTATACAATTTAATAGGCTGTAGTGGGCTTCTCAAGTGTTATACTCATTTTACATAGACGTTTTTATGGAAAATCTATTGAATATTCAAAAATAAATAGCTTGCAGATGAAATTTTGTATAATGACGCTTTTAGAAACTAGGTTCTCTGTAACTCTGAGGCTTTACTCAATTTTTATTGATATTTTAAGAGAAGAGTAATCAAAATGATATATGTTTGTTGGCTTCTCATTGATGAAAAAGGAAGTAAACCAAAATTAATCTGACAGTGTCCTAGGAACTGTTCACTACAATAAATTGTTTAATTTTTTCAGTAAGCCAGTGAAATAGATAATACTCCCATTATTCAGATAGAGAAACTAGAGTTCAGAAAGGTTAAAAAAATTAACTAAAATGACATATCGACTGATTCAGGAATGTCTTCTTTTAGTGAGAAAAGTACATTATATGTCTATGTTAGTTATACGTTGCTGCATAACAAATTACTCCCAGATTAATGGGTTAAATAAAAAAAAAAAATTATCCCATGTAATTTCTGTGAGTCATGAGACTGAGAGTGGCTTATTTCGGTGGTTCTGGCTCAGCGTTTCTCCCTCTGTTGTAGTGGAGATGTCACCCAGGCTGCAGTCATTTGAAGGCCTAACTAGGGCTGAAAGATCCACTTTTATGAAGACTCACTCATATGGCTGTTTGTGGGAGACCTCTGTTAGTTAGCACATGGCATTTCCATATGGCTGTGTGTATGTCCTCACTACATGGCAGCTGGCATCTCCCAGAGATACAGCAAGGAGCAAGCTGCAATATCTTTTATGACCAACTCCCACACACTGTCAATTCTACTACACACTGTCAATTCTACTACATTCTACTCCTGAAAAGCAGGTAACTAAGGCTGGCCCACACTTACGTGGAAGGAAAATAGAGTGCATCTTTGAGGGCGAGGGGGCAGAATTTGTGGGCATTTAAAACCACCAGAGTGTTAAATATTTAAAAATAGTATGTGTGGTTACTTTTCAAATTTTGATCACAAGTTAGGCTCACTACTAAACGAAACAATTTTCATGATTGCTGCAAGAAGCAGATCTTTTATATGGCAATATTTTTTTAGTTATAAACAGAGTTGCTCGTTTAAAGTATTGTGAAGTAGAATGAATGTGAATTCTTCCACTTAGAAGAAAGATTATTTTAAAATGCACCAACAGGTTGGGCACAATGCCTTATAGCTATAATTCCAGCCCTTTGGGTGGCTGAGGCAGATGGGCTGCTTGAGCCCAGGAGTTCAAGGTCAGCCTGGGTAACATGGCAAAAACCCTGTCTCTACAAAAAAAAAAAAAAAAAAAATTAGCCAGTCATGATGGCACGTGCCTGTAGTCCCGGGTAGTCCCAGCTATGTGGGAGGTTGAGGTGGGAGAATTGCTTGAGCTCAGGAGATCAAGGCTGCAAGGAGCCATGATTACACCACTGCACTCCAGCCTGGGCAGCAGAACAAGACCTTGTCTCAAAAATAAAATTAAATGCAACAATAAACATTTCTATGTTTAAAATTATTTTATTTACTAATAATTAGTACTCAGTGAATATTTACTGAGTGCATGGCATTCACCAACACTGTTTTAGGTGCTAGGAATGAAGCAACAAACAAGACAGCTCAGAATATGCCTTCATACATCTTACATTTTAGTGGCAGAGACAACCAATAAGCAAATAACTAGATAGGTACAGAAAGGTAATCCAGATTCTGATAAGAGCTATGGATCAGGATAAGGTAATAGCAGGTGGGGTGTGTGTGTACAGAGGCAGTAGTAGAGGGCAAGGGGAAAGGAAAGAAGGACATATTTTTGATATGATGGTCGTGGAAGATAACAATATGTTCTAAAATCAACACTCATTGTACAGATGAACTGTTGGAAGAGAGGACATGTAATTGAGGGTCAGATCCTGAGTCTTGGAGACCATAGGAAATGAAGACTTTGGAGTTACCCTGAGAGGCTTGAGAACAAAAGAGTGACATAATCTGATGCACTTTTAAGAGCAAGATTCTAGCTGCTCTTGGGAGAATAAACTCTATGGGGTAAATGTTTAAGCAGGACTTTCAGCAGGAATGTCGCCACAGTAATCTAGGGGTGCCGATGTCTGAGAATAGGTGGGAGCAGGGCAAGAAGGAAGAAATGGCTGGAGCAGATACATTTGGACAGAAGAGAAATAAATGAATAAGGAGTAAACCGAAGATTTTTGGCCTTATGATATTATCCAGTTAATATTTAAATGACTGCTTTTCTTTATACTTTCTGCTCACTGCTTTAATGTTTTCAGACTGTTTTGCCCCAGAAGGAATTTCAGAAAACAAATGTACTTTGAAAGAATAATTCTTTGCAACTATCAAGTGATTAAATTAACATTCTCCCTTTTACCCAAGCTCTAGTCACATTAATACTGCCCTCAGAGAATGAGAAATCAACAAAACCTTTAAATATCCATAATTATCAAGTTATTATACATTTATTTAAAGGTTATTTAGTAAAAATGTCATTACTTAATTTGATATGAAATTTATTATCAGTTTACAAGTTTTATAATATTTTTCTACCGAAGAGCCAAATTGTCTGTCTGGTAATTGAATAATGAAGGCATTAGAATTGAACTTCAAAACTTTCATTTCTAAGTTAATAGTCACTGTTTTTATTAAAAAAAACCCTTGCATGGTTCGATTTTTTTATTAAATTCTTTTATTTTCTAGGTAAACAATGCTAACCTAATAATAATCTACTATATTATATATCTGTCTTTAATTTTAATAATCTAAAGCTTTATTTCTCTGTGCTGTAAGATCACTAGTTTCCATGGCTGTTAACATATTTTAAGTGAGATCTAAAATGAATTCATTATTGAAATATGTTTTGGAAAAGTGAATACAATTTCAACAGGAAAAGTCCTCAGAATTTCCTAGAATGTTTAGTGCATTTTCAATTTCTAAAAAGGAAACATAATTTACAAAATTAAAACTTATTGACAAAGTAACGGTTTAACTTCATCTTTGGAAAGAGTCCTCACTATGCTATTCCTATGACTTTATTACTACTTTATTCATCTAATTATGGAAAATAGGATATATGTGGATGGTTGATTGAAATTCAGTTTGAATTTAATGTTAATCAGTAATTTTTCAACAAACACTTATTGAGCGCTGTATTAGAGTTCTTTAGAGAAACAGAACCAACAGGATATAGAGATATACAGCATAAGAGGAGAATTTATTATGGGAATTGGCTCACACAGTTATGAAGGCTGACAAGATCCATAATCTGCCATCTGCAAGCTGGAGACTCAGGAAAGCCAGTGTTGTAATTTAGCCCAAATATAAAAGGGTAGAAATCAGGGGAGTTAAGAGTGCAACTCCTAGTCTGAGGTCAAAGTCCTGAGAATTGAGCATGGAAGGCTGTATAAATCCTGGAATTTGAAGCTCTGAGAACCAGTAGCTTCCAATGCCCAAAGGCAAGAGAAAGTAGATGTCTTGCTCCAGTGGAGAAAGAGAAAATTTACCCTTCCTCCACTTCATATATATATATGAATGAATAAAATACATACATATATAAGTATATATATATATTTTTTATGGCACTTTAGGTTCTGGGGTACATGTGAAGAACATACAGGATTGTTGCATAGATACATACATGACAATGTGGTTTGCTGCTTCCATCCCTATCACTTATATCTGGCATTTCTCCCCATCTTTTCCCTCTCCAACTCCCTACTCCCCACTGTCCCTCCCCTATTACCCCCCAACAAACCTCAGTGTGGGATGTTCCCCTCCCTGTGTCCATGTGTTCTCATTGTTTTACACCCAGCTATGAGTGAGAACATGTGATGTTTGATTTTCTGTTCTTGTCAGTTTGCTAAGAATGATGGTTTCCAGGTTCATCCATGTCCCTACAAAGGACACAAACTCATCATTTTTTATGGCTGCATAGTATTCCATGGTGTGTATGTGCCACATTTTCCCTGTCTAGTCTATCATCGATGGGCATTTGGGTTGGTTCCAAGTCTTTGCTATTGTAAACAGTGCTGCAGCAAACATACATGTGCATGTGTCCTTATAATAGAACAATTTATAATCCTTTTGTATATATACCCAGTAATGGGATTGCTGGGTCAAATGGAATTTCTATTTCTAGGTCCTTAAGGAATCACCACACTGTCTTCCACAATGGTTGAACCAATTTATACTCCCACCAGCAGTGTAAAAGTGTTCCTATTTCTCCACTTCGTCTCCAGCATCCGTTGTCTCCAGATTTTTTATTGATCGCCATTCTGACTGGCATGAGATGGTATCTCAATGTAGTTTTGATTCGCATTTCTCTAATGACTAGTGATGATGAGCATTGTTTCATGTTTGTTGGCCTCATATATGTCTTCTTTTGAAAAGTGTCTGTTCATATCCTTTGCCCACTTTTGAATAGGTTTGTTTGTTTTTTGTAAATCTGTTTTAGTTCTTTGTAGATTCTGGATATAAGTCCTTTGTCAGATGGGTAGATTGCAAACACTTTTATCCAGGTCTATCTGGATCTTCAGTGATTAGATGATGCCTGCCCACATTGTTGAAGGTGGGTCTTATTCAGTCTAATAAGTCAAATGCTAATCTTCCAGAAACACCCACACAGTGACACCCAGAAATAATGTTTTACCAACTATCAGAGCATCCTTAGCCCAGTCAAGTTAACACATAAAATTAACCCTCACAAGCATCTATTTTGGGTGCTTAGGCCCTGGGGATATAGCATCGATCAAAATCAACAAAAACTCTGCTCTTTGAAACTTAAATGTGGTCTTCAAAATGTGCTCCACATACCCATTGGAGAACTCAAAGACGTTCCAAGAAGCTGATGAAGGGTCTAAAGGGAATGTTTCCAGATTCACAACTTTGTATATAGTCCACCCATCACCCCCACCATCAACTCTATCACACATAACACTCTTTGGCTTTAGAAAAGAAAGATACATCTGTCACTCATCTCTAACCTTATTTTGAGGCATTGTTTCATGGAAGAAAGTATTCTTAAAACCAACCACAAGGTTGGTGTTGATGTCAAGAAAGTGAATGACCCCAATTCTCTAGTTCTTGCTGCTGGCTGCAACATAGAATCACCTGAGAAGCTTTAGAAATGTCAACAATGAGACTACACACTCCTCCCTTTCATGCACACACAGTCCCTGTGGCCTTGTCTTCCTTTTCCTTTCCCTTTCTCTCCTTCTTTCCTCTTTAAAACATATCCACACACTTGTCACTGAATGAGAAGTTTTTTAATTAATGCTCAGTGATGACTAAAGGGGTAGTCACCTCCAATGATTACACTGGGTCCTCTTTAAAGAAATAATCCCTGATTGGTTAATTCCTGAGCTGAGTCAGCTCCAGATCCAGGAGTCCAGTGATTGCCCCAGCTGCTTGGCTGCCCTAAACAATGTATCCTACCAATGTCCTTTTCCTTTTCCTCAAATCAGAGCTAGTAGTTGGTTAGGGGTGATTAAAATCAGTCTCCCATGAATTTAATTATACTCTTAGCTAATAAATGTTCCTGAAGATGATGTAAAGAGGAAAAGACTTGGATTAAGAGAAGACACCAAACTTCTTGCTCTGCAGGTGGATAGTGGTCCCCCCAACCACTAGTCGTTTCTGATCTAGGCAACCCATGGGGCTTTAACCAAATGTACAAAGTAAATTATAAATTATAATTTTAAAATAGAGTAATTAAAATATCTTAAAATATAAAGAAAACACATGGTAATGTCTTACTTTTTTCATGAGGCATCAATAAATTATTTAAATATCAAAACTTTCAAATTAGTTTCTGATCCTGAAGTTATTTGGCAGCACTCATCTGCCTGACTCTCCCAGGAGTTCCCCTGCCTCTCATGCCCTTTGACCAGTTAGGAGTTGGAACCATTGCCTCACTTTGTGTGATACTCATTGTCCAGTTCTCTAAGGAGGTTGTGAATAAGTGAAAAGTAGGGAGAACTGGAATGAACAAGGCTATTTTGTCCAGTCCGTTTAAACAGTAGGGTTCTACTATCCTGGCCTGAATCCTGGAGGCTTGGGTCTAAGGCAGCTGTTGACAAGAGGGGCAGCTTGTTAGAATTATTTCATATCAAATTCTCTTCTGTATTTTTTTTTATTCTTCAATTAAGCAACATTGAGTTGGTTCTATTATTTGAAGCAAAAAGTATTTTAATATAGTTTGCTTTTTTTATTTTTTAGAAGAAACCAAATCATGTGGTACCATAAAGTTGAATTATCAACTTATGACTTAGCAATATTTTAAGGAACCAAGTTTCTTTTGACCAGCATTAAATTCCTTTCTGTCCTCTGTAAGCTTGTGTAGCATTTCCTAGAGGGGTGTGCATAGCCAACTGGAATTGTTTTAGTTTGGCCATCATTCATTTATTCATTCACTCATTTATTTATTCAGTTATTTTCCATTACTTTGTCTGGGATAAACAAGAATGTGGCCTAAATGGCAGGTTTGGCATAGTGAAACCATGAATTGTAATGACTTTGTTCATCACATCAGTATTTATTTCAATTTATCTGTCTGTTTACTGCTTCTAGGGTATGGAGATCAGGAAAAACAAACTGGGTTTAAAAAATGTGAGGCCGGGCATGGTGGCTCATGTGTGTAATCCCAGCACTTTGGGAGGCAGAGGCAGGTGGATCACCTGAGGTCAGGAGTTTGAGACCAGCCTAACCAACATGGTGAAATCCCATCCCTACTAAAAATATAAAATTTAGCCACACACGGTGGTGTGACCTGTGGTCCCAGCTACTCGGGAGGCTGAGACAGAATTGCATCAACCCAGGAAGCAGAGGTTGCAATGAGGTAAGATTGCACCACAGAGCTCCAGCCTGGGCAACAGAGCGAGACTCTGTCTCAAAAATAAATAAAAATAAGTAAATAAATAATGCTTTGGAGTAATTTGCATCTGCTCTTATGCAATGTAATTGCAATGTCAGTTGACAGAGCATAGTATCAATTTTCCTACTTCAAGTCCTTTCTAGCACAGTTAATGATGTAAGCTAATATTAATTTTTAATGTTAACTGCTTTCCAGGAACAATGCTAGTCACTTTAAAATGATTATCTGATTTAATCCTTATAACTTATGAGGTGTTGGTATTGTTATTCCTGTAATTTGTATTTCATAAACAGATAAACTGAGGTTGGAGAATTTAATTAACTTGCCCAAGGTTGCACAACTAGTGAATCGATTTGCTAGAATTCAAATCAGGTGTTTGGGTTTCTAGAGCCTGAGTTTTAAACACAAATATCTTGCACAGGTCACATAGCAACTGCTCAGATGTGATAGCTTAAGTTATTAGTTTCAATATTTTGTTTTTTTATTTTACTTCACACTCCTTACCCAAATTCATGGAAGATGGAGTATGTATTCCAACCTCTTCACTTCAGACTTAGCCATGTGACTTGCTTTGGCCAATGCAATTTTGGCAAAAATGATGTGATTAGAGGCTTTATGATTGCATAACTGCTTTCTTATTCCGAATGGCTATTAACCATTCAACCTGGGCTCCACAGTAAGACACATGGAGCTAATTTGAATGGAACCTGCAGCCTGCAGCCAAGGCCAGCCAAACAATCTGAGATCAACTGATTCCAACCTCCCCTCAGACCTATAAGCATGAGAATAAATGACAATTGTTTTAATGCACTGAGTTTTTCTGTGGATTGTTACGTAGCATTATTATGGCAGTAGCTGATGTACACTGAGCAATAGTTTTGAATTAAACTGTCAAACTGCACCAACTAAATTTGATTGGTAGATTTCCTTTTGGTTTGTTTTATTGTTTTGTTTTTTGGTCAGAACCATGTTTAAACTTCCTTTTCTGTTTAATTGGAATGGCTCTAGGAAGATGTACACCCTACAATGGGTCACGGTTCCTGGTACTCACTACAGTTTTATCTTGAGTATCTTTCACCGGGTGACATTCCCGCCTAACTGGTCCTTGATGGAATTTTAGCTTATCATCTTTGCTGTGGTCTATAACAGACAACCCCTAAACTTACACATGGTTTATATTTTATCCCATTCATACAGTAAATGTGCTCTCTAGGTATCTGTATCACATTGAATTTTTAAGGGTCAGAAAAATGAATAGATTGTGAAAGTCAGGAACAGATATTGATTATTTTTTATTGTTTAGTTTATTTAATATACACAATTTTTAAACAAATACATAATATACAATGGATTACTGTAATTTCAGAATCAGATAAACTCAGAGAAATTAACTCATTGGAAACTGCTGAGTTCATGTGGTAAAACACATGTCAATTTAATGATTTAATCAATTTAATGATTTAATTGATTCAATCAAAAGTCGATTTAATGATTTAATCAAAAGTCACATAACAAATTGGATAACCTAGAAAAAAATGTACAAATTCCTAGAAACATGCAATCTACCAAAACTGAATCATGAAGAAATAGAAAATTTGAACAGACCAATAATGAGCAACCAAATTAAATAAATGATGAAAAAATTTCCTGTCAATAAAAAGCCCAGGATCTGATGATTTCACAGCTTAATTCAACCAAACTCTTTTTTAAAATATTTATTTATTTATTTTTGATGGGGATTTGCTCTGTCACCCAGGCTAGAGTGTAGTAGCACAGTCATGTCTCACTGGACCCTCAACCTCTGGGGCTCAAGCAGTCCTCCCACCTGAGCCTCCTGAGTAGCTGGGGCTGCAGGTATTTCATTGAAGAAATATTTGCAATAGCTAAAGAAATGAAATCAACCTATATATCCACCAGTGATGAATGAAAAGGAAAACGGGATGTATATTTATGCATGCAGTAAACCTCTATGCAGCATTAAAGAAGGAAATCCTGTCTTTTGTAACAACATGGATGAGCTTGGAGGACATTATGTTAAGTGAAATAAGACAGGCACAGAAAGACAAATCTTACTTATATGTTGAATCTCAAAAAGTTTAACTTATAGAAGCAGAAAGTACAATAGTGGTTACTAGAGGCTGAGGAGTGAAGTATGAAAAGGTATTCGTCAAATAATACATAATTTCAATTAGGAGGAATAAGTACGAAGAGACCTATTGTACATCGTGATGACTGTAGTTAGTATATTATATATTTCAAAATTGCTGAGAGTAGATTGTTGAGATAGATTTTAAGCGATCTTGCCACCACAAAAAAATAAGTATGTGAGCTGATGCATAATCAAGTTAATGAATAAATTAGCTTGAGTTAGTCATTCTATAAAGTATACATTGCAAAACATCATGTTGTATACCATACCTATATACAATTTTTACTTGTCAATTAATAAGAACGTAAGAAGCCTTCATTGTTGACAGAAAAATCAGGTGAACTGTTATTTATAGTCTATTTACTGGTATAATTTATCATCTCAATAATCTAGTATTGGCCACCTGAAAATTAATAAAAAGTATATGTTCTCTGTTTATACAAGTCAGATACCATCTAATCTGGAAATGTATTTCCCAGTTATCTAATGAATCTTGTATTGTCTAAAGAGTTTTTGATTTCATATTTTCCTTTGTTTATAGTTTATAAAATGGATTCCACATTTACTTTATAAAATAAATTGCTTCTCTAAATACAATTTAGAAAAGTACCTGTTGTTGACCTGTATATAATACCTGCTCCAAATCAAGTAATGACCAAGATGACACTCAATTTAGCTAGAATCTAAGTTTTCTTGAGTGAATTAATGAGCAGATGTTAAATTTCATAGGGGTTGAATGTCATTCATTCAGAAATCTCAATATATTTGCAATTGCTTATGTGAGTGAAAATAAAAGGAAAAATGATGCTTCATTAATAGCAGAAGAAGAAGACAAGAAAATTGCTTTTCTTCAATGGTAGCTCTTAAAACATTCCACTTAGCACACACGGGAAAAAAATGTCTAGTAGATTGTTTGTTCGAATTAAATATCAACAAAACGCTTTAAAGGGAATTTTAGCCAATCTGCAATGTCTTTTTTTACATGAACATAAAATATAGTGCATTGTTAAGGCATTCTTTTTCAGAAAATGTCTCTGTTGAGTATTATGGAACAGTGATAGAGATAGTGAGGAAGAAGAAGACTGGTAACATACAGTTAATGCAACTGCAGCAAAAATTAGCAGTTTTAGAAAATAGAATTTTATCTAGTGTACAAAAATGTGTATTGGTGCTTTGAATTGAAACCCTATTTGAATATTTTCCTTTGACTTTTTCCTGTTAGTGGCCATTTGTTTATTCCACTTAGTAGATCTCCTGCTGCTCACTCCACTGTCATTTTGGTTGAAACAGTTGTGCTAAGCCACTCTCATCAATTTTCCTCACAGCTGAATCTGCCAAGGTTGACAATTATTATACTAACAAGTGCTTGTTCAGTAATGTTCAGTCATTCAGATTCCCTCCCTCATTATTTTTCTTCCCTGGAGGCAATTGATATGAATAGTCCCTAGCTCTTCACCTGGCGCTTGGAGATAGAGAAATTTGTTTAGTTCTCCCTTATAATTCTACCTCTGATTAGTGGCAAAGACTTTGAGTTTTGAGATTTACCTCTCAAGAGCAGCTGGGGTCCCAAGTAGCCATATAGAAATAGCCAGGTCATGATCTCAGTGTCACCAGGCTTTAGTGGTTTGAGAAAATGGTCAGAAATCTGAAATAGGAAAACAATATAGAAGCAAGATATTCTGAATAATACTCAAAAGTGATTGCAGCATATTAGACATAAAATTATTTTTAAGACATCACCTTTACTCAGCACTAGAAATGATAGCAAAATCTGTAGAAAACTTTCTACCCTGTAGGGGTAGTGTTAAGAGTGAAAAGTGGTACTTGAAGAGTTTACATCTGAATTTCTAAATACCTTGCTAGGAACTGGAAATGGGGTAGAAATTAAAAGAGAGGTGGGAGCTTGTAGGACTCTCTTCCTGGCTTCATGGTGGAGGGGTTCACTAGGCTGACGAAGACCAAGCTCCCTTCTTGAGTTCTGGATTGCATCTCCCATTCCCATTTCTCAAGAGCCCCTCTCCTTTAGCTCTTAACTGGAATACTTCTGTGCTTTCATTATATTATATTATATTATTATACCAAGAAAAATGTTCCTTTTTGTACCTCTCCCTATTCTGCACCATACCTCCAATACTAGTTACAGCAAATTACTATAAGAAAAGTTTCACATTCATCATCTCTTATTCTCACAAAGAGGATGATTTCATTTTCTCTCCTTCTCCCATTTCTCACATTTAGCTTAAGTTCTTTTCTTTTGTTTCATGAGAAACTCAAAGATCTTGGAAGAAGAGCCTCCCACTACCAGCCTGCCTGCAGGTGTATCCACGCTCTCCACCTTTCTTCCCATTAGAGCAGGTTAACCAAATGGCTATTGGCAAAGGATAAACCTGTGCCCTGTATCTCATTTCATAACTTACTAAAAACCTTTACTCCAAAATTCATCACCATTTTCCCCACATAATAAATTTCTCCTGTCTCCAAAACATAGGATATATTATATCCCTTGCTTTTATTTAAAAATTGCTATTCTCAGTAGTAAAATCCTTAAAGTGATTCTGCGTATGTCTTTTTTATTAATGAATTTTTATAATTATTTATGTTTGTTTCTGTTTTTGCCTTGTTTGAGGAACTCTATCCCCCAAACACAATGGGCCAAATGGTGCTCAATTCTAGGCCAGTTTGGGATGTGATTCGATCAAGCAGCCGTTTTAGGACATGCACTAAACATTGGAAAAATAATTTTAAAATACTGCCAATTAATTCAGATTTCCAAAGATAACTAATCCCATTCCTAACAAAGTTATCACCTTTGAGTAAACGAGCAAGTGAACAATCACCCCTCACTGGTGCTGATTCATCTAAGGAGTACTTTTGTGACTATCCATGCAGGCTCTACTGTGCAACCACAGCATACCCACCAAACTCTGAGGCCAGTCACTTAAAAAATGTTTTTCCCAGGTTTCGTGTCCCATCTGATCACCATGTTTCTTTATTCCTCTTTAAGGCAAAACTTCCTTTAAATATCTGAGAATGTTTGCTGTCACTTCTACCTCATTTTCTTTTTTTTCTCATCCCACTCCAGCCTGGACTGAAGATCTTGGGTCCTTGCTAGCTATTGGTTGGAGGCCTCCCTCACTTCTTTGCTACGTGGGCATCTTCTTAGGGCAGCTACCTTTATCAAAGCAAACATGCAAGTGGAGTCAGACAGAGAGCAAGCAAGATTTCAGTAGACTTTTATAGCCTAACGTTGGAAATGACAGCCTGTCATTTTTGCCATCTTATATTAGTTAGAAGCAAATCACTAGGTCCAGCCACATACAATGAGGTGAGGCTGCAACGTCTTGAAGACCATGAGGCAAGGGTCATTGGGGGGCATCTCAGAAGTTACCTACTATTACTACGCTCTCTCCTCTGCTAGAAGAGAGGGTAGGGACCATAATGTCTTGTTCACTGCACTGAACATCCTCAGCCTTTAGAACAATGTATAGGACTTTAAATAGTTACTTAATATTTACTTGCTCTTGTTGTTTTTGACCAATATACAAGTAAATATTTTTGCATAAATAAATATAATTATATTTTCCTTTATTTTAAAATAGAATCATGTTTAAAATGCAACTTAGTTTGATCTATGCCTATGTAGCATGCATGGTTTCAGTATGTTAAAAAATAACTAACAGTTTACAATCTGGGCCACAGACCTCCACTATAATAAACATAATAATTCACTCTCTAATCTTTGACAGTGTTTAACTGTGCATTGTTTTCAATGCTTCCAATTAGCAAGATTTCTTTTTAAAGGCTTGAAAACTCTAGCCATGATTACATCATTGATAAATTTAGTGCTGTTGTTTTGTTTTCTTAACATTAGGAATAAATAACCCAAAAGGCTTTCTGCCTTGTTACTTGTAACCAAATGACTGCAGCTTTATCTCTGAGTGGAAAAAATGTCAAGGAATGATTGTGTGACACAGTCAACCACAATGGACTTTTCAGTTTGGAGCCTTGTTAAGCTCTGAAACACTTGTATCTGTGACTGGGTTAATAAGATTCAAAAATTAGAGGTTTAAAACTGATTCTAGTTGAGAAAATTAGAATTTTAGGTTAGTCCCTTGATCTGGTGATTGCAAAGTTCACACTTCCTGTGTAATAGAAAGTCAAACATAAAGCAGTTGAATAATTCACATTTGGCATGTGTCTGTGACCTTCCAAAGATAACCAAACACATGAAGATCAGGCATGAGAGTTCGTTTTGATTCTGAGCTGTAAGCAAAATCTGGATGTTCTTGTTTAAATTAGGCCTTTACAATAACTTCGGAGGATATGTTTATTGCGTTTCTGGCCAATACCTTTTCTTATTGAGAAGATTCAGACTTTGGATCCTTTAGAGGAGTGAAACCTGGAAGGGAAGCAATGGGTGTTTCATGGGCTTTCCCAGAGGAGAAGTACATCATCAGGACTTCACAGCATTCCCAAAAATTGGACCTGGATGACTACTGAGCTCTTGGAAATAGCTTGTTGTAAAAGAATTATGTGAATACCTTATAGTCTCTTTTACTGTAGAATAGTGCCTCAAGATGTTCAACCTACCATATGTTTTGTAACACAAAAGAAAAATTTTTTTTAAAACTATATCACAACTATGTATAGAAATCTATGTGCATGGCAAAGAAAGTCAAGTATTCATGATCAACTATACAATAATAATAATGGCTAAAATTGAGCACTTAATATGTGCCATACATTAATCTAATTTCCTTGTGGTTATTAATAATTTAATTCCACAACTCTAAAAGGGACAGATTATTATCTTCATTTTACAGATTAATAAATGAGGTTTATAGAGGATTCCCACTTGCATAAATATTGGACAGTGACAGAAGAGTTTGGATCCAGGCAGTAGGATTCCTTGAATTCCAAGCTAGAAATACATGCTGCCAATTCTAGTCCATGTTTTGGCCCAATCTGATAAGCCTTTTGGTAACATATCTATAAAGTGGTTATCTACCCACTGATTCACACCAACAGAGGTGGAGGGGAGGGCTATTGGGTTCTACGTTTCTCCTATTAAAACACATTTCCAACAAGTTTTGTGTCTTCCAAGCACATTTATAAATCTCAATTGAATAGACACCTGTTCTTCAATATCTCTCTTAAAATATGGTTTCTAGCACCTAAAACAGTATTTCAGGTGTAATGTCTTAAGTGCAGATCACTATAAATATTACCACTATTGCTGTAAACAATATACATCGATCAATTCAGTTTGAGCCTATTTTAGTGTTCAGCTCACCCAGTTGGTTTATACTGAGTTTAATGACATCTAAAAACCCCAAGAAATGTTTAATATTAATAACATTATAGTTAAGCTATGCCTTCCACATTCTGTATTTTTTAAATTGTTTTGAATTTTGTAGTGGATATGCATTTTAATTGTGGTTTTGCTGGATATAACTTTAACACTTGTCTTAATGATTTCTGCCTGATTTTCTTTGTATTATCTCACTTCTCCAACTTGCAATTCTTGTGGTTGTGTGGAGCTAGGTTTCTCTCTGAAGTGGGAATGCAATTCATGTCTTGCCAATCAGAATGCTATAGATGTCTGACTATAGTCCAATGTGAAAACATGGCCTATTTCAGAGCCAAGGATATGCAACCTTGTGTCATTTCTAGAGATTTTTTCAGAGTTTTTCTCTTCAACAAGACCTGAACCAGAGAGGGGTAAAATATCAACCCTTTTGGTGACAGGAACTCGCTTAGGAGACAACATAGAGGAAAACAGAGAAGAGAGTGACAGAGGTGGGAAGCTTACCTAAAGACATTTTTTGAGCCCCTTCTTGTACTTACCTTTAATGTCCTCCTTTAGATTATAAAGTTACTTGAGCCAATAAGTGCTATTCTCTGCTTCTATACTAAGAACTACTAAATTGTACACTGTAAAAGAGAAAATTATATGATATATGAATTATGTCTCAATTAAAATAAAACATCCCCCACAAAAAGAGACTAGCAAGCAAGACACTTGACCATTGCAAACATAGCTTGAGATTTATTTCTTTGCATTTCATTTACTCTCTCTAATTTTTCTAGTCTGTCAATGTTTTTGAAATTCTGATTCTATCGGCCTTCTGTCCTAACTTTGCACCATCAGCAAATTGAATAATTCTGTCTTTTCTGTGTTTCCCTAAACTGTAGACAAAAAGTGGCAAGTCTCCTGAAGTCTAATTAAGACCTTGTTCCCATAATTTTTTGCCATGTCCAAAAAACATACCAACATACCATAGAGACTATCTACACATGTAATAACCCATTCTGAAAATTTGTGATTAGCATTATTTATTTTTATCAATGTGTCGTTTCTGAAATTTATTTTTTCCCCATTTTGGAAAATCAAAACTGCCATTTCCCATCACCCAACAGGACTGTAGCCTCTGGAGTCAGATGTGTGGAACTGCAACCCTTGATCTGTAACACATTTTTTTGTTTGATGTTGTGCACATTAATTAGTCTCTATGAACTTAAGTTCCCTTATCTGTAAAATTAGATAATAATGAAATATTCCTTAAAGTGTACTAAGAATTAAATGTGAATAATATGAAGAATTTAGTCTGTGAGAGTTAGAATTACAGCGGACAACAAATTGCATACTCAATTTAGGAAAATTTGTAAAAGGTTTAATAAAGGAAACATTTACAAAGATGTGGGCTCTGTGTTAGGAAAATCAAGAGGGTATTAGTGAAGTTGATCTCACCCTAGATCTATGCAATGAGAGGAGGGAGCAGTTGCAGGAACTCAAGAGGAGGAGAGTTAGGTACACACTGAAACCTTGAGACGTGGCCATTAGTAGGAGTGAATGGCCAGGTTGAGGCAGCTGTGCATGGTGGGAGCAGGAGGCCAAATATTCAGCCTCATGGTCTTCCATTTTTCTGATCTCCTGCTAGGCATCCTAATGGCTACATCCAATGCAAAGCCAGAGGACAAAGGAGCCAGTTGTAGTAGTCATTTTTGGTTAGACTTCCAGTGATAGAAAAAGGTGGTAAAGGATGCAGAGTGGCACTGAAGAAGAAAAGAGAAGAAAGACATCCAGCAAATACTTATTTCCTAAAATGCTGCATTCTAATAAGAATTATTTGTTAACCAATAGTTATTTAGTTACTATATTCTGGTTCTCTAAGAATCCTGGGGTGCAATTTGCCTAGATTTGCAAAGGATTTAACATGAAGCTGTGGTTTCTCCTTTTTGATATTATGTATTAATTGAATGAAATTGTCATTTTGTAGATCGAAAATAGCTTAAAGCCTAAATTTTTATATAGTTCAAAGTAGTATACTAGACTTGACTCCTCTGTAGTCTGATGCAAACTAGGATTTAGGTTGCATTTTGAATAAAAAGAGAATGATGAAAACTTTGGCTGGAATGGTATAATGGAGACAGGAAGATAAGGGCATTGGATGCCATGCTAAGTTCTAAATTTACCATGTACTAGTTGAGAAGCCACTGAAAATGTTAAAACTGGGGTGTGATGCTATCAGGCCTGATTTTAGGAAGTTGACATTTTCTAGGAATAGCATGCCATCTGCCCCTAACAATGAGCCTGCTTATACATAGCCCCCCTTTTTTTGGCTTGGGTTATAGCCAAAAAGAAAGTGTTTGTTGTTAGTAGTATTTTTAGAGTCTTCCATTCATCATTCACATCAGTCTAATGGACATCCTTAGAGGTTTTTTGCTGCTTTTGCATAATTTTGCCCTATGCTTCCATTTCTGGCTCATTTACATGGTCTACATAGTGATCATTAGTAATTATTTTGCTAACATTACATAGTGAGAGCCTATAACCTCTTCAGAGCACTAAAGAAATTATAAGGCATTGTTAGAATGAAAGATAAAATTATATGATTACAATTTAGAGACTCTTCATTGAGTCATGCCTGATCATATTTATTATAATTTTGTTATAAAACTAAATGATATATATTTGTATATAATGAATAAAATATAATTTTATTGTATCTTTGTTATGATAGACACAATAATGACCATGTTCATCACTTGAGTGCACATTTTTAAAATGTGCTTAACTACAGAAGCTAGGATATATATCTTTTTCCTTAATGTGTATGAAATCTATAATCTTACCCAAGATCTGAAGTTCATGATACTAATATGTTAACATTTTGTTAGTTAAATCCAAAAGAATTAGAATTGAATCCCCAAATTATGCTAGTTATTTCAAACTTTTGATTAAAAAAGTAAATGAAGAGTGTGTTTCAAACTGCACTTTTAGTAGAATAAATTTTATTTCAGCCTGTAGATTATAATGATATTGATGACAACAACAGTACTAATAAGATTTGTCAATGTTAACTCTGCTCTGCTCCAGGCCCCATTTTAACTATTGCTTGTATCACTTAATGGCTTTCCCTAATTCTGTGAAACAGGTACTACTGAAGTGACTGAGGCCAAGAAAAATTAAGTAACAAGTCCAAGGGCATGCCAATAATAAGTGAGAAAGCCAGTATTCTAAGATAGGCAATTTGACTCCAGGGATTATGAAAGGAGACCCAATTTATAGTCTCTTCAGGTAATTTAAGTGCCCACCTCTACCACGCTTTTATCTCTCTTGAATGTTTTGTAATTTTAACCAAGAAAACTCCTTCATGTGTCATTATTCATCTTGTTATCTCCTCCACATCTTAGTTCAAAAATTTGCTCTTAGTTGGTGCCAAAGAAACACAGATGGAGTTCAATTTCATATGCCATATACTCATATCACTATTATCTTTTCCCCTTTTTCTTTTATCAGTTAACTCTTTTCCACTGTTTCCTTGCCCCTTGGTTTGTGAATTTCTTGATGGGTCACTTTTTTTGTCAATTGATATTACTCACATGCTTTTCCTACTGAATTCATTGTATGTTTAGAAGATATATTCCAATCATTAGTCTCATTGGGCCAAAACTTGTTTATATCTTTGTTATTACAGTTACCAGTCTGCCTTAAAATATATATTTGGTTGATTAACTGTGCCCTGCTTTGGGGAAAAGTGATTATGTCCTGTATTCTTCCCTGTTCTTTACTCCTGAGAAGAATTGAATACCTTCTCCCCCATGAATCCCTTCCTGTTCACCTGAAGTTCTCAACTGATTTTTCTACTGTTTTAACCACATTTTTTTTAACCTAACTACTGCATGTTATTGAATTTCATGTATGTCATTTAAAATACTCATGGTGAAGTTAGGATTCCTGCCAGGATGTCCTTGTCATCTTTTTATCCAAAGTGTTGAGGCTCAGAAAAACTCATACATCTTTATTTTGACTCTTCATTTTCCATTTCTGCTTTTCTCTTTTTAACTATGTCTTTTATCTTGGAAAAATGGTGAAAGTTCCACCTGTATCCCTAATCATTTACGAGCAAGGCACTGGCAAACTGTGCGTTTCCACTGCCTGGAACTCATAACAATATCCACAATATTTTTAGATCCTAGAATCCTCTTCATTTTTCTGCAGAGTGATCATAATTTTGGTGTCTATATTCTGCATCTTAGAATGAACCACAGTCCCTTATTTCTTTCATAAACTCCCCTTGGAAACACTCACCATCCATTGCTTGTTTTCTCGGGGTCTTCTTGATTAGGTGGGGGTTTGAGAGAATACTGCTTTTAGGTTGACCTGGCTACTTACCTTTCTCTGCTTCTGCTATATTTTTACTTTTATGACAGTTTATCAAATATAATTACTTAAGCAAACACTCAGAACTTAGGTCACAGTGTTCAAAAACAAGAAATCGTAAAACTAATTTTAAAATGTTGTTTTTCAGAAACAATCTTTTAAGCTTTGTATTCTGTCATGCTCTGGGCTTAACTGATAAGTATTGGATTTCTGTTTTTAATGAAAAGGGAATTATACTTGGACTTAGTGCAGCATTTTGCTTACATTCAGATTATCTTTTAAAAGGCAGGAGAAGATATTGCTAGATGGGCATTGGGAACAAGATTGTCCAGCCCTGCTTCTCATAATTTAAGTGCCATAATTTGACCTGTGAAGACAAGCTTGCAAGGTTTTACCTTTCCTTCTTTGCATACCAGTTGCATTGAAGCCAATTATTTTTAATAGTGATCAAATTAAATGATACAAGTGATTTAACACACTTCATCCTGAACATTTTATGTTCACTTTATAGTTCATTGATATCTAAATGTAGGATGACATTCATTTATTCACTATTCAGTGGTTTTCTTGCTTGGACAATAGTATATAAATCTACAAGGTTGACTTTATGTACAAATCTGTTGGATAGCTAACACTATAAAAATATTAAATGGTACCATTTTATAAATTTTTCCTATTGAATATGTTTTAAAGTATTTGACATCTAAATCTTGAAATACTATTATACTGTAAGATAAATTCAAGATATCTGTGGGTTGAATTTTAGATATTCTTAATTATATCATATAAATTTCTTTCACCTAGAATATCAAGGATAGTTTTAAAATGTAAAATACTTTCTCTGATTATTGCTGTTTTATCATGTCTAATATACTTATTTTTAATATTTATTGAGTTATTCTTGAATTACAACATTTGTGAACTTACAATATTCTTTAAAATAGCATGTCTGTAAGAAAACTGGATTGTATTAACATTGTATTATACCACCTATGGTGTCATTTGATAGCTCCAACATCTATTTATTTTGTTGTTCAATGTCTTAAATATGTGATATTAATACATATTTTTACAATTCAAATTGATTTATTTATTCCTTCCTCATTTTATGTTTTACCACGTAAATTCTGCTTTTTGAGATCAAATTTGCAATAATTACGATAGGGCAGATCTTAGTTTGGACTGCTAAGACTAAGACTTGGTGGCTTATAAATAACAAAAACGAATTTCTCACAGTTCTGGAGGCTGGAAGTTGAAATCAGGGTTCTGGCATGGTCAGAATCTCACGAGGGCCATTTTCCAGCTTACAAACTGCCAACTTCTTGTTTTGTTTTTATACTGGGAGCAGAGAGAGGAAGCAAACTCTCTAGTAACTCCTATAAGATCACTAATTTCATTCATGAGAACTTCACCCAGAAGACCTCATTTAATTCTAATAATCTCTAAGTCCCCATCTGATAATACAATCACATTGGGGAATAAAGTTTCAAGGTATGAATTTAGGCGGGACACAAACATTCAGGCCACAGCAGGGTGTTAATATAATGTGCTGCCCTGATAAGATGATTAACCATCTTGATTTGATCAGGACTTACAGGGTTCTCTGAAAGCAGGACTTTACGTTTTAAGACAGAGACTGTCCTAAGCAAAGGACAAACAGTCCTAGATTTCCTGGAGAAAGTAGTTGCCAGCACACAGGATTTTGAATATTAAAACAAGGAAAGTACTGGGCGAAGCAGGATGAATTGGTAACCTTAAATCCTGATTGTAGACTTTAATTTAGAACATTTTTGGTCATAGTGCTTGGTAACTGAAGTGAATAATAATGATAATCCAGCATAACCTCCTACAGTCAGACTGCTCAAATCAGGTGTTCTATGGAAAATTGCTTCTTATGTTTTTAATTTCTTCTCAATCACAGATTGTTCAGTGAAGTAGAGCAGACCTTTTTCTTGTTAAAATCGCCTTAATTTCTTTGGTAATAGTTCATCGAGTGGTTTTGCTTTGTATTTTGCTCTCAGAATGCATTTTTCTGGGTTTTTACACTGAATACTGACACTTACTATTTCCTTCTGCCACATACTCATGATTTAAGTGAAACTTAAGGTGTTTTAAAATATATTCTATTCCCTTTCCTTCAAAAAGATTTTTCTGGTTCCATTCCACCAGCTTATATCATTAACTCATCTCACTGAGTGGTGTTTTTAGTTGTTGGTAGTTTTTTTCTTTTTTTTTTAAGACAGAGTTGCTCTGTCACCCAGGCTAGAGTGCAGTGACATAATGTTGGCCCACCACAACTTCTGTCTCCTGGGTTCAAGCAATTCCTGTGCCTGAGCCTCCAGAGTAGTTGGGATGACAAGCAGGTACCACCACACCTGGCTGATGTTTGTGTTTTTAGTAGATACAGGGTTTCACTGTGTTGCCTAGGCTGGTCTTGAGCTTCTGAACTCAGGCAGTCCACCTGCCTCAGCCTCCTAAAGTGCTAGGATTACAAGAGTGAGCCACTGCGCCTGGCCTCACTATTCATTCTGTGCTCTTTGGCCTCACACTATGGAATTAAAATGTTTTGGACAGAAATTCAATCTCTGAATCTCAACTCTGTCTTCTTCCTCTTAGTCGGCAGTATATAGCACGGTGGCTAAGAGCAAGAGTTTCATAACCGAATGATGCAGATCAAACTTTCATGCTACTATTTGCTAGCTGTGGGACCTTGGGCAAGTTACTTCACCTCTCTGTTCCTCAGTACTCTCTAATGCTTAATTAAGATGATAATGGGAACTCTAACTCTTAGGGGTAATTTTATGAAGGTTAAAATTAACACACCTAAAGCCTATAAATCAGTCCAGAGCATATAGTAAGCATTCAGTAAGCATTAATATTGTTAATCCTGATTTTTTAGCTGACTGCATAAGTTACCATTTACCTAAATGCCCCTTCCCTAACCCCCTGCTTTTATTTAATTGCCTAATGCTTGTCAGTGTGTAATTTAATTTGCCAGATTTCTGCTAACCTAAGTGCTAAGAAAATCAATTCTCTTATTAGTTCTATACAGTGCTTAGGACCATATCATAGGGAGTGATACGGTTTCGGTCTGTGTTAGCACCCAAATCTCATCTTGAATTGTAATCACCAAGTGTCAAGAGAAGAACCTGGTGGTGGTGATTAGATCATGGGTGCAGCTTCCTCCATGCCATTCTAGTAATAGTGAGGGAATTCTCATGAGATCTGATGGTTTTTAAAATGACAGTTTCCTCTGTGTGTGCTCTCTTGCTGTCTCTCTCCTGCTGCCTTCTGAAGAAGTACTTGCTTCTCTTCAAGTATTTGCTTCTCTTTTGCCTTTCACCACAATTGCAAGTTTCCTGAGGCCTCACTAGCCATGTAGAACTGTGAATCAATTAAACCTCTCTTCTTTATAAATTACCCAGTCTCAGATATCCTTTATAACAATGTTAGAATGGACTAATACAGATAATTGGTACTATGGAGAATGGAGTACTGCTGTAAAGATAATGTGGAAATGTGGGAGCCACTTTGGAACTGGGTAACTGGCAAGGGTTGGAACAGTTTGGAAGCCTCAGAAGAAGATAGGAAGATGTGGGAAATTTTGGAACTTCCTGGAGACTTGTTGAATGGTTTTGACCAAAATGCGTATAGTGATACGGACAATGACGTCCCGGCTGAGGTGGTCTCAGATGGAGATGAGGAACTTATTGGGAACTGGAGCAAAGGTCACTCTTGCTATGCTTTAGCAGAAAGACTGGTGGCATTTTGCCCCTTCCCTAGACATCTGCACAATGTTGAACTTGAGAGAAATTATTTAGGGTATCTGGTGGAAAATATTTCTAAGCAGCAAAGCATTTGAGATATGGCCTGGCCGATCCTGAAAATGTTTAGTTACATGTGTTCAGAAAGAGATGGTTTGAAATTGGAACTCATGTTTAAAAGGGAAGCAGAAAATAAAGGTTTGGAAAATTGGCAGCATGACCATGTGGTAGAAAAGAAAACCCCATTTTCTGGGAAGAAATTCAAGCCCGCTGCAGAAATTTGCGTAAGTAACAAGGAGTCAAATGTTAATAACCAACACAATGGGGGAAATGTCTCCAGGGCTTGTCAGAGATCTCAGCAGCCCCTCCCATCATAGGCCCATCATAGGAGGAAAAAATGGTTTTGTAGGCCCAGTCCAGGAACATGCTACTCTGTGCAGACTTAGGACTTGGTGCCCTGCATCCCAGCCTCTCCAGCTCCAGCTGTGGCTAAAAGAGGCCAAGGTGCAGCTCAGGCCATGGCTTCAAAGGGTGCAAGCCCCAAGCCTTGGGGACCTCTACATGGTGTTGGGACTACAGGTGTGCAGAAGAGAAGAGCTGAGGTTTTGGGAACCTCTGCCTAGATTTCAAAGAATGTAGGCAAATGACTGGATGTCCAGGCAGAAGTCTGCTGTAGGGGCAAAGCCCTCATGGAGAACCTCTGCTAGGACAGTGTAGAAGGGAAATGTGGGCTTGGAGCCCCTGCACAGAATCTCCACTGGGGCACTCTATAGTGGAGCTGTAAGAAGAAGGCCACCGTTCTCCAGACCCCAGAAAGTTAGATCCACTGACAGCTTGCACCCTGCACCTGGAAAAGCTGTAGGCACTCAACACCAGCCTATGAAAGCAGCCACGGGGGTTGTATCCTGCAAAGCCACAGGGGCAGAGCTGCCAAGGCCTTGAGAGTCCACCCCTTGTATCAGCATGCCCTGGATGTGAGACATGGAGTCAAAGGAGACTGGAATTTTAAGGTTTAATGATTGCCCAGCTGGGTTTCAGACTTGCATGGGGCCTGTGGTCCCTTTGTTTTGACCAATTTCTCTCATTTTGAATGGGAACTCTTACTTAATACCTGTATCTCCATGTGTCTTAGAAGTAACTAGTTTTTTTTTATTTTATAGGCTCATAGGTGAAAGGGACTTGTCTTGTGTCAGATGACACTATGAAGTTGGACTTTTGAGTTAATTCTGGAATTAGTTAAGACTTTGGGAGGATATAAGGAAGGCATGATTGGTTTTGAAATGTGAAAAAGACATGAGATTTTGGAGCAGACAGGGCAGAATTATGTGGTTAGGCTTTCTGTCCCCACCCAAATCTCATCTCAAATTGTAATCTTAACATGTCAAGGAAGAAACCTGGTGGGAGGTGATTGGATCATGGGGGTGGTTTCCTCCATGCTGTTCTCATGATAATGAGGGAGATTTCCCAAGATCTGACGGTTTTAAACACTACATTTTCTTCTGTGCATTCTCTCTCTCTTTCTCTCTCTTTCTCTTGCCACCTGTGAAAAAGGTACTTGCTTCTCCCTTGCGATTCACCATGATTATAAGTTTCCTGAGGCCTCCTCAACCTTGTGAAGTTATGAGTCAATTAAACTGTATTAGTCAAAGTTCTCTTAGAGAGACAGAACAAATAGATACATATAGGTAAAGGGGAGTTTATTAAGTATTAGCTTACATGATCACAAGATCACATAATAGGCTGTCTGCAAGCTGAGGAGTGAGGAGAGCCAGTCCATGTCCCAAAACTGAGGAAGTTGGAGTCTGATTTTCAAGAGCAGAAAGCATCCAGCATGGGAGAAATATACAGACTTGAAGCTGGTCCTGTCCCGCTCTTTCATGTTTTTTCTGCCTGCTTTATATTCACTGATAGCTAATTAGGTTGTACCCACCAGATTAAGGGTGAGTCTGCCTTCCCCGACCCACTGACTCCAATGTTAATCTCCTCTGGCAACACCCATACAGACACATCAAGGGGATCAGTACTTTCTATTCAATCCAATCAAGTTGACACTCAGTATTAACCATTACAAGTCTACCCCTTGTCCACTTGAACCCATCCACATCTCCTGAGATCATATATAATCTTCAAATGAAGACAGCGATAAGGTCATAATTATACCTAACATAAAACTATCCTTCATACAACCAGAAATACACCAAATCTCAACCCAAATACTATAACAGAAAGTTAACAGTACTAAAATGCTGATATGAAGTCAAAAATTCCTAATTATGCCTAACATGAAACTATCATTCATACAACCAGAAATATACCTATCCTCAACCCAAGTACTATAACAGAAAATTAACAATACTAAAGTGCTGATATGAAGTAAAACAATCTCATGTCACTTGATAAAGGAAATTAAAATATTTTCTTAGTACAAGTGTATATATGCACAGACATGTTTTTAACAAAAAAAGAAGGAAATACTCATGACAATTACAGTCCTCATTTCCATAGCTGGTCGTGTGGTTGTAGCTGGTATTGATGATTACCTTCTTCTACTACCCATTCTGTGTTTTCTTTGCCTTCAAGCACCTCAGCAGGTCATGGATTTTTCCTGGTGGAGTGACCCAAACCTTCATTCTTGAGGGGTCTGGACCATTTGTAGTCCTGCCTGAATTGGGTTGTTGTAGTTTCCCATTGACCTTAATCACAGGGCATGGTAATAATAAGAGAAGTCTTCATGGATCTCCTGTATTCCATGCATACTCTTTCTTACCTCCATTATGTAGCAGAAGATTGATTTAATCTTAATAGTGTAAGTCAGTCATCCTAGCCAATGCTGTAACTCTCTTCTTAGCCTGTTGGCTTAAAGGTAGGAGGAGTCCAAAGTGTCCAGGTGGCAATCATAACTTCTAGTTTAATGGAATTGTTGTTGTGTCTCCTGGTAGCAGTGTTACTCCCTCTGGAGCTAAGACCCCTAGGCCAGCAGAATGTAATGTTGCATAAACAGGAAGCAAAAATTTTGCTAGTGGATCACTACAGGTGATGGTAAGTGGTAACACTTCTACTCCCACCCCTTGATTCCTAGACCCGTAAATCATGGCTATGGGAGAAACAGTACCACATATTTAATGCTGATTCAGAGCACACATGATCTTCTGGAAAACTTTACCCCAGCCCTTCAAAGTATTTTCCCCTACTTGGCATTGGATTTGTGATTTCCAAAGGTCATTTCACTGTTCTGCCAATCCAGCTGCTTCAGGATGATGGGGACCATGGGAAGACCAGTGAATTCCATGAATATGAGCCCACTGCTACACTTCTTTAGCTGTAAAGTGAGTGCCTTAGTCAGAGGCAATGCTGTGTGGAATGCAATGATGGTGGATAACCTGTGAGTCTATGGATGGTAGTCTTGGCAGAAGCATTGTTTGTGGGATAGGCAAACCTATAACCAGAGGAAGTGTCTATTCCAGTGAGGACAAACCTCTGCCCTTTCCGTGATGAAAGAGGTCCAATCAACCTGCTACCAGGTGGCTGGCTGATCACCCTGAGGAATGATGCCATATTGAGGGCTCAGTATTGGTCTCTGCTGCTGCTAGAAAATTGGTCACTCAGCAGTGGCCACAGCGAGGTCAGCCTTGGTGAGTGGAAGTTCATTTTACTGAGCCCATGCATAACCTCCATCCTTGCCACCATGGCCACTTTGTTCATGGGCCCATTGGGCAATGACAGGGGCACCTGGGGAAAGAGGCTGAGTCGTGTTGACAGAACGTGTCATCCTATCCACTTGATTATTAAAATCCTCCTCTGCTGAGTTCACCCCATTGGTGAACACTCACAGGGGACACAAATATCTTCACAGTTTTTGACAACTGAGAGTGGTTCATCCACATACTTCTTCACTTTTCTTTGTCACCAATTTTGTAAGCATGATTCTTCTAAGTCTCTGACCATCCAGCCAAATCATTGGCTACAGCTCATGAATCATTATATAATCACACACGTAGCCATTTCTCCTTCCATGAAAAGTGCACAACCAGGTACACTGCTTGAAATTCTGCCCCCTGGGAAGATTTCCCTTCACTGCTGTCCTTCAGGGATGTCCTAGAAAGGGACTGTAGTGCTGCAGCTGTCAGTTTTCAGATGGTGCCTGCATATCGTGCAGGACTGTCTGTGAACCATGTCCTAGTCTTCTCTTCCTCTGTCAACTGATCATAGGGAACTCCCCATGAGGCCATTGTTGCAAGCTAGGGTAGAGAAGGCAGGGTGGCAGAAATGAAGACCATGGGCATTTCAGCCACTTCTTCACGTAACTTACTGTGTCTTCAGGACCTACTTGAACCTGATCACATATATATCACCTCCATTTTATGATGAAATGCTGCTGTACATAACCTACTTTATGGTTAGATGGGTCAGAAAGCACCCAGTTCATGATAGGCAGTTCAGGTGTCATAATGATTTGAAGACCCATAGTCAAACGTTCAGTTTCTACCAAAGCCCAGTAACAGGCCAAGAGCTGTCTCTTAAAAGGAGAGTAATTGTCTGCAGAATATAGCAGGACTTTGCTCCAAAATCCTAGAGGCCTCCACTGTGACTCACCTATGGGAGGCTGCCATGGGCTCCAAACAGCATTCGTATTTGCCACTGACACCTCAGGCACCATTGGATCTGCTGGGTCATATGGCCCAAGTGGCAGACCAGCTTGCACAGCAGCCTGGACCTGCTGCAGAGCTTTCTTCTGTTCTGGACTGCATTCAAACCTGGCAGTGTTTTGGGCCACTCGATAAATGGATCACAGTAACACACCTAAATGAGGAATGTGTTGCCTTCAAAATCCAAATAGGCTGACTAGGCATTGTGCCTCGTTCTTGGTTATAGGAGGGGCCAAATACAGCAACTTATCCTTCATCTTAAAAGAAATATCTCAACAGGCCCCACACTACTGTACCCCTAGAAATTTTAACAAGGTAGAAGATCCCTGAATTGTAGTCAGATTTATTTCCCATCCCCTGGCACACAAATGTCTCACCAATAAGTGCAGTGTGTTTTCTACTTCTTGCTCACTGGATCCAATCAACATAATATCATCAGTATAATGGAGCAGTGTGCTGTCTTGCAGAAGCAAAAAGCAATCAAGATCTCTTCAAACAACATTATGACACAAAGCCAGAAAATCTGATATACCCCTGAGATAGGTAAAGGTATATTGCTGGCCTTGCCAGCTGAAGGCAAATTGCTTCTGGTGGGCCTTATAGATAGGAATGGAGAAAAGGGCATTTGCCAAATCAATGGCTGCATATCAGTTACCAGGATATGTTAATTTGCTCAAGCAATGAAACCACATCTGATACAACAGCTGAAATTAAAGTCACCACTTGGTTAAGATTACGATAATCCACCATCATTCTCCAAGATCCATTTGTCTTCTGCTCATGCCAAACGAAAGAGTTGAATGAACATGTGGTGAGACTCACTACCCTTGTATCTTTCAAGTCCTTGATGGTGGCACTAATGTCCACAATCCCTCCAGGGATGCAGTATTGTTTTTGATGTACTCTTTTTTCTAGGTGGAGACAGCTATAATGGCTTTCATTTGGCCTTTCCCACCATAGTAGCCCTTACCTTACCAGTCAGGAAGCCAGTCTGGGGGCTCTGCCAACTGCTAAGTATGTCTATGCCAATTATGCATTCTGGCACTGGGGAAATGACTACAGGATGAGTCCGAGGACCCACTGGACCCACTGTAAGTTGGACCTGAGCTAAAACTCCATTCATTATCTGACCTCCATAAGCCCCTACTTTAACTGGAGGACCACAATGACATTTTGAGTCCCTTAGAATCAACAGCTCAGAGCCAGTGTCCAGTAGTTCCTGAAATGTCTGATCATTTCCCTTTCCCCAGTGCAGTTATTCTGGTAAAAGGCTGGAGGTCTCCTTGGGGAAGGATGGGAGAAAGATTCACTGCATAAATTGTTGGGAATGTAGTGGGGTCCTTTCTCAAGGGGGTCTGTCCTCCCCTTCATTCAAAAGGATTGGGGTCTGTAAACTGGCTCAAGTCTGGAAATTGATTGAGGGGCCATGATTCTTTGTTTTTATAATTCAAAGTAGTCTTTTGTCCATTTGACCTATAAGTTTTTTTCTGTTTGTAAAATGTAAGTAGTTATGCAGTAGGCTTCCTATCAATTTCACATTTATCAATTGCACTTCTTATCAATTTCAACTTCTAGGAACACCATGATTAATTAGACAATGTCAGAGCCCTACTCAAGTCAGACTATTCTACTGCTTTGCCTCTTCTGTCCATTACAGTAGCTACGCCCACCTTGCCTTTGATGGTTGAGTGCTGCCCCTTGGCACCTGCTACCTTGGGATCCAATTATTCACATTGTATTTAAATTTTGCAGTTGAGGTACTGTAGTTCCCATTGTTATATCTGACAAACAGAGAAGAGCAAGTACAGGGCCCTTTAAAGATGCAGGTGCTGCCCTCACAAATCTATTTCACAAGGCATTGGTCCAGGATATATCTGCTGGACCCTCCCAGCTTGGATGAGTAGGTCTAAAGTGACTAACCCACTTCACCATTCCAGTATCCCTAAGCCTTTTGATCCCTTCCTCTACATTAAACCAAGGGAGATCAGGCATTTCCAGCTCACTCAAGGTGAGCCATCTTTTAATCCATATTTCAGCTAACTAAGCAAGTAAACTATTAGACCTTTTTTAACTCCCCAAGCTGCAACATTAAATGCAGAGTCCCTACTTAGAGGGCCCAAATCAATAAATTCACCCTAATCCAACTCTATGGTTCCTTCCACCATTATCCTATACCTTAATGTCCATTCCCATATCTGTTCTCCAGATTGCTGTTCATATAAATCAGAGAATTCAAGCAGTTTTTATAGTGTAGCAAATCCCCTCGTGTCACACTCTCAACTCCACATCTAGGGGCCCTCCAGGACTTTAGTTATAGGTCTAGAAGCAAACAGAGGTTTTGGGGATGGCTTCTGAGGAGATTCAATATTATGCTGCCTGGCATCTGCCTCAGAGGAGGCCATTACTGTTGACTCAGGTAGCATAGGGTTTATATCCTTAGACCGAGGTGGAAAGGCTGATGGCAGCATGAGTCAGGGAGAGGATATTGCCACTCCTGGGGATGGGAAAGCTGTTCCTTCTGGCAAAAAGTTTCATCAGAATTTATCAACTCAGTGTCCCCAGCTTCATCATGTCCCCATTCCAAGTTGCAGGGTCCCATTCTTTTTTAATCAATGACTTCACTTTAACAGTAACACCTGGTGAGGCTGTGCATGGACCTTTCATTGAAGGTCAGCCACTTGCATGATAAGAGTTGTTTCTGTTTTCCACGGTTTCAGCTCTTACTCTACAGGAGATAAAACTCTTACTCAGGGCAATCTTAGCAGACTTGAGGCTCAGTATCTGCTTCTGAATCTGGGAGATAGAATCCCTGAGTTATCATTTTCTTTCATCACATTGTCCACTGAACTTCGGAACAACCAACCAGCTTCACTATGTTCTTTGGTTCTCCACTTATAGTAAAAGGTATTATGTATAGAGTCACTAAACTTCTTGTCTTTCATGAGCAGCAAATTAGGAGTGTCAAATGCATTTATTTTATATAACTGTCTAAACAGTTCATGCCAAGGACTATCAGTGTTCTCCATACTATTAGAAGTTAATAATAGTATTATGAAGAACGTAATAGTATGTTCTTCTTATTGGTAATAGTTCTTCATACTATTAATATTAGAACTATTATACTATTAGTTATCCATACTATTAGAAGTAGAGTCCTTAGCATTTTTCAGTCTAGTCATATCAAACAGATAACTCCAGAAACCCCAAAACCAAAGAAAGAACTCCACCCTTAATATTGTGTTCCTCTAGAATCACTCCTAGCACCAAAATCTGTATTAGTCCAGGTCCTCTTAAAGGGACAGAATTAATGGATATATAGATATAGGTATATAGATATCCTATTATATATATATATATATGGGGGAGTTTATTAAGTACTATATTACATGATCACAAGATCCCACAATAGGCCGTCTGCAAACTGAGGAGCAAGGAGAGCCAGTCCAAGTCCCAAAACTGAAGAACTTGGAGTCTGATGTTCTAGAGCAGGAAGCATCCAGCACGGAGAATGGTGTAGACTGGGAGGCTAGGCCCATCTGGCTCCTTCATATTTTTTCTCCCTGCTTTATATTCATTATCAGCTGATTAGGTTACGCTTACCAGTTTAAGTGTGGGTCTGCCTTTCCCAGCCTACTGACTCAAATGTTAATCTCCTTTGGCAACATCCTCACAAACCCAGGAAATCAATACTTTGTATCCTTCAATCAACTTGACACTCAATGTTAACCATCACATAAACCTCTTTCCTTTATAAATTACTCAGTCTCAGGTATTCTTTATACAGTGTGAGAATGGACTAATACAGGGAGTCCTTTAATGAACCTTACATCATTGCCTCATCCTACAGCCCTGTACCAGGTACAGGGCACTCTTCCAAGTCTTGCTTTCAGGATTTGACTATAATAAAGTGCACCTTTTAGCAATATGGGATCTACATGACTTGACCTGCTGTATGTTAAAATCCATAGTAGAATAAAATAATTTCTATTTAGATTTACTGAATCATCAGTTTGATAAAAAATGCATCGCTTTGCTGCTAACCCATATTTGGAATGTATTTTTGTTTGTTTTGATCAAATTCTCTCCATTTGCTCTCAGCCAGAATCAGCTTTGTAATTTATCTAAATGTTCAAGGGAAGAAACATTGTCACAATGATTCCATTTTATTCTCAGCAAAGATGGGTTTTGATGTAAAACTTTAATTTGAAAGAAGAAATCAGATTTAGTTTCTCAGTGTGATCCTTTTTAGTGTTCTATGCTGCTGGGTTTTCAAATGTTAATATAAACATGATATGTGCATGATAATAATATTAGGAGAATGTTTACTCAGTCCTGATTTTTGAGTTTAAAGCATATGGACTCTAAATAGACTGAGCTAATTGGTGGCACTAAGCATAAATGTGAGTCGAGGTGATTCCTGACCACACACAATTGCCACTCTGCTTCCTCTTAGTCTCACTTTCACTTTATCCTTTGCAGTCTACCTTGACGGCATCTTCTACCATCATCACTTCAATTCAGCCGTATTATTTGGAAGGCTTGTGATTTTTTGCCCTCTATAAGACATGGGTAAAGTAGATAAAAATAAGAAAAGATCTCAGTGAGGGAGGAAACACTTGTAAGGAGCAGACTGGAATACACATTATTTTTAAGGAACAGAGAACTGTTTACTTTTATTTTATGTTCTGTTTATTTGTCTTCTTTAGACTCCCAATTTTTATTTTCAGGCCTTTGCCTCTTCCCTGATCCCCACAGGGCCATCCGTAGTTGCCTTCCATGCTAAATAAATACAAAAAAAAAACAAGCCAAAGTGGTCGTAACTCATATATATATTTTTTATTGCACTTTAGGTTCTGGGGTACATGTGCAGAACGTGCAAGATTGTTGCATAGGTACCTACATGGCAATGTGGTTTGCTGCCTCCATCACCCCATCACCTATATCTGGCATTTCTCCCCATGTTATCCCTTCCCAATCTCCCTACCTCCCACTGTCCCTCCCTTATTCACCCTCAACAGACCCCAGTGTGTGATGCTCTCCTCCCTGTATCCACGTGTTCTCATTGTTCAATACCCACCTATGAGTGAGAACATGCAGTGTTTGATTTTCTGTTTTTGTGTCAGTTTGCTGAGAATGATCGTTTCCAGATTCATCCATGTCCCTACAAAGGACACAAACTCATCATTTATTTTGCCTTCCTGGTAACCATTTTGCATAACTTATTTGAAAGAATAGTACTATTTCTCCATATATTTTTAATTTGTATATGTTCTTGATTTTTTTTTCTAAATTTTGTTTTCTATCCCTTGTTCATTCTTTGAATAATAAAGTACTACATAATGTACAATGTTGACTTTGCCTAAGACATATATTACTCTTTTCTGGGACTATAGATTTCTATTGGGATCCAGTATATGCTATCACAGTGGACATGCTGTTCATTTGCCAAACAGGAATTCATGATGCATCGTTTATTGCTTCTTGATTTCCTTTGGGGTATATTTGCTATAAGTACAAACAGTTGAACTAGGATCATAGAGCAGTATGTTATTTCTTGATGCTGCTCATTTTTTTCTGAAATTTTGAGGAGCTGTTAGTAGGAATTTCATAGAATAACTCCAAGTTGAAATATTAGAACTAATCTTTTCAACATGCAAAATCATGTTGAAGTTAAGAAATTGATGTGGAAATTTAAGTACAATACATCAATTCAGTAATTAATGGATGATAACCTTGTGAATAAAAAAATTTACAGTATGATGATAGCTAGCATTCCTTTGAAGCTTAACCATGTGCCAGTTAACTTAATTGTATATACTTTGCATAAGTTGTCTTATTTAGTTTTTACAGTAACCTTCTGAGGTTTATAATCCTAGGTGACGCATTTATGGTTAAGAAAACTGAAATACCGAGACATTAAATTGCCTAACAATCTGAGCTCATCAGTTACTACAATTTTACCCACACTCAATCAGTTCTGGCTTCAAATTCAGTGTTATTAACCACACAGTCTTTATTCTATACGCCTCTGTGCCCTGGCATAGATTGGGAAATGGAAGTTCAGTGAGTTAGTTTTCCAGAACAAGTGACAGCAGTGGCTCTCAAACTTGTCTGCACATTAGAATCACCTGGGAATTATTCTAAGCATTCGAAGCACAGTCCACATCCTAGACTAATTAAATCATAATCTCAGGGAGTGGGACAAGGCATCCCTCATCAATAATTCCTGAAGCTACACACAATATTCCAGTATATAGACAAGTTTGCAAAACACTTAAGTTAGTGGAAATGCTTGAAAAGAACCAAGCTTTCCTCATTCCTAAGTTGATTTTCATCATTTTAACTACCCCTAGTTGGCTTGGGATTCTCAAAAAGAAATCTTTCTGCTTCAACTTGTATTGAGTATTTGTTACAGACTTAGCATGGAACTAAACACTACCTGGGTTATCTCACTCAGTCCTCACAAAAGTATGTAAGAAAACTGAGGCTGAGAGAATTAAAGCAACTTACTCAAAGCCATAGATATAGTTAGTGGTGGAGTCAGGATTCAAAACTTAAGTCACTTTGCCTCTGAACCCAAGATGTTGTGACTCTAGTAATCATAATATTTCTATTTTAGGGTCACTATTTGTTGTTTCTATCCTTCCAATACCTAAGAGCCTATTCGTGTTGTGGGTTTCTGACATTTCTGTTTGCTGACACTGACTCTTCCCCAAGCTTTGAGGTTGGAAGCATCAAAATTTGGTATGACACTGGATGTTTCACATGTTGTCTTTTTGTTTTTTTGCATAAATTTGTCAGGTACAAGTACTATTTGTTTCATGCATAGACTGTGTACTGGTCAAGTCAGGGCTTTTAGAGTATCTATCACCCAAATAACATGCATTGCACCCATTAAGGAATTTCTCATTACCCAACCCCCATCCCCTTCACTCTTCTGAGTCTCTGCTTATCATTTCACTCTCTATGTTCATGTGTATACATTTTTTAGCTGCCACTTATGAATGAGAACATGTAATATTTGTCTGACTTATTTTACTTAAGATAATGGCCTCCAGTTCTATCCATATTGCTGCAAAGATACAATTTCATCTTTTTAGTGGATGAATAGTATTCCATTGTGTATATATGCCACATTTTTCTTACCTAATAATCTGTTAATGGACACTTAGATTGATTCCATATCTTTTCTGTTGTGAGTAGTGCTGTGATAAACATATGAGTGCAACTATCTTTTTAATATAATGATTCTTTTCCTTTCAGTAGATACCCAGTAATGGGATTGCTGAATTGAATGGCAGTTCAATTTTTAGTTCTTTGAAAAATCCCCACACTGTTTTTTACAGACAGAGGCTGTATTAATTTATATTCCAACCAGCAGTTGGAATGAGACTTCTCATTTCCTTGCATCCTCACCAATATCTGTTATTTCTTGACTTTGTAATAATAGCCTTCCTGACAAGCATAAGATGGTATCTCACTGTGGTTTAATTTGCATTTATCTGGTGATTAGTGATGCTGAATATATTTTTTTCATATACCTGTTGGCCATTTGTATGTCTTCTTCTGAAAATGCTAATGGCTGTGTTTAGAGCCTTATCTATATTTAGGTTCCAGCTGTTCTTACTGATGAAACTGCTGGATCACAGAAACTATCTTGTCTTATATTCCCCACGTAGTTCAACTAAAGAAAGAATTTTAAAATAACAGAAAAAGAAAAAAGAGCATTCGCCAACATACCTGAAATCGATGCATGTAGCATTTCCACTCCTGCCTGGGTGTCCTTTCTGTAGAGACCTTGCTGGCTCTTACTCTTGTTATGTTTATAACTTCCAGTCATCATTCTGTAACTCACACCACCTTAAGAATTCCTTATCATGTATTGTATGAGAAGTCGTAGAATTGTTACAATAGTATCCAGAATTTTCTAAGTATCCATGTACTAATGAAGGATTCCTCTTAAAAAAATTTGTATTATATTTTTAAATTGTATAATTTTGTTTTAAAAAATAAATTTAATAATTTTAATTTGATTAGAAAAACAAAATATTTATGTAGTCATTACACAAAGTTATCTTGTTTTTTTTCATTACCACAGCGTTGGGGACATAGAAAACCAATAAAAACAAGTTAAATAAATAATTGAACTAAGTTTACTGAATCTTAGAAGCTTTATACATAGAGGACCCTGTGCTTGGTTTAATGCTCAATCACTCTCTCAAGGTTCTCTATAATTTTTCAAAATAAGGACCCCATGTTTTAACTTTTCCCCAGTTCCCACAGCATAGATTCATGTAGCTGTTCTTTCATAGAGGGCATACATCTAACCATAAATGTAGAGTCTCCAAAATGGTTCCCCAGAACTTTGGGGGATATTTAGAATCCTGATGCTCGGCATATTGGTATTAGACACCTAAGAACTCTTTGGTTATTGTAATGAAAATATGAAATCAGACACAAAGGGATTTTTTTAATTAGTCTGATTGTCATTTGTTTTATATATATATATATATATATATATATATATATATATATAAAATATATATTGTTTTATTTATATGTATGTATATATATATGCTTATATTTTTCATGCTATAGAGGTTATACTTAATAAACTCCAAATTCAATTGTATCTTTACTGAACTCAGAAATTTTAGAAATTTAGCAATTACTATATGAGATCAGTTAGACATATCTTGACATTAAAAGTAACCTTCACATAACTGATATCTGTCCTGAAACCTGTATGAATTAATTACAGTGAAATTTTCCACATCTGCTGATAGAGTTAAAAATATGGAAAGTAAAACAATAATTTTAGAAGAATACATATTTGGGCTTAAAGAAATTCTCACATTGTAGAAACAAGGTGAAAATGTCTTTCCCTTCAGAATCTCAGGTCATATATTGCCCCTATGCCCTAAGGCCTGGATTTATTACAGACCCATGTATAGGAGTCAGTAGATCAGAATAAAGGCTCTTGAAGTAAGCCAGAATCCTACAAGGATAGCCTTCTTCATAAAAAGAAAAAAAAAATTAAATAACTCTATCCATGAAACTGGGAAGTGGTAAAGAAGTTATATAGCAATGCTTTACGTGTCTATGGGTAGAGAAGGGAAGGTGTGGGTAGAAATTGCACTCTCATTCCTGTGCTCTGTAGGCATAGAGTCCAAAGGTACACAGCCTGTGTGCTGGGAATCTAAACTCAAAAATTAGCTATTAATCTCCACCACTTTCTGTGAAACAGCTAGATCAGTCTGCAAAAGCAAAGGTCAAGTGACTTTGTAGGGATACTTCCACAACCCAATGGACATAGGACTCTTTATTAAAATATAGCCCCAGCTAAAAATAATCCACAAGTGTAAATAGGCCATTATGAGAAAGAGAAAGTCAACATAACTAAAAGGAGAATTCATACTTGAACCTGGATGTAATAAAATACTCTCAATGAAACTCTAAGTAATAATTCTGGAAAAATAATTAAAGTCATAATGGAAGATGTAATGAAACAAAATTGGAGAATTAGAAACTAACCAAAAATTATTTATGTAAAAAATTGGTTAAAACTCAGGTAAACTGAACTGTGTATTTGCAAGCTTTGAAGACAAAATTAATATCTTTGAAGGTACACATGAGAAAATTACCAGAAAATGTTCCAGAGATATAAAGCAAGATAAATATTAAAGACAAGTTAAAAGAGATGGAGTTGAGAATCATAATGCACAATCCCTATGTTAATAGAGTATCCAGAGTGAAATAGAAAAAAGATAATTTTTAGTGACAAATTATTCTCTAAAAATTATTTAAAGAAAGGCATACATCCCCCTTAGACAAGAATCATATTTATTTCTAACTAGAGAAATTGACACAGCACATCTTTAAAACTTAAAATGTAGACAATATTTTTTAAACAATAAAAAATGGTTTACTTATGAATAGAAATTAATTTCACTGACAGTTCAATTCATATCAAGCCAGAAAATAATTAAGTATTATCTTCAAAGTGCTATTGGGAAAAAAAATAGTAGGGTTCTATATCCAGCTAAATATCATTCAATATTAAGTGTTAAATGAAGGTATTTTAAGATTACCTTTTCTGTACATAGAACTTCACTGTAAGAAATATCAAAGTTGTATCTCAGTGAAAAATAAATTGAATATGCAAAAAAAGTTGAATACAAGGAGTAATTCAGACCAAATACCTGTGTAAACATATTAATAGGTCCTAATATGTATAGACAGCTTAAAAATATAAATTAATTTGGTCAGAGTGTTAAAAATAAGGTGTGCTAGAATTACCAGATAACCATACAAATGAAAATGGTAGGAGAAATATGTTATAAACTTAGGACATTGCTGCAAAGTGAAAAACTTTACAATTCAATTTAATTGCTAAAGCATTATAAAACAGTGAATACATTTATTGCAACCCACGAAAGAGAAAGATGGATAATAAAACTTTATAAATCTAATAGATAATCATAAAAGAGAATTCGAAAGGAAGCAATGAAAACACGAAACAATATGGTAGAAATAAGTCAAAGTAAATATAAAAGCTAATATTCTAGTTACAAGACAGATTATTGACAGGATAAGAAACAAACACTAATAGAGCTTCGATTTCTTTATAAGAGGTATAGCTGAAAGGTAACATAGAAAAATTTGCCAGAGCTGAAAACAGGTATGCCAGAGATCTACTAACCAAGAGAACAGTTGTGTAGCATTGCTAATGTAAAATAAAATCTTACTGGAGAAATATCATTCAGAATGGAGTTATTTTATTTTAAAAATTCTCTATGTCTGCATGTAATGTTAATCTGAGGTACATTTCACAGCATATCCAAAAAATATCTAAAGCAAAAATTGACAGAAGAGAAATGGGTTTTAATTTTTAACTTTAACACATTATTTAAGGCAATCATAACTGTAAAAATGTATAACAAAATGTTAACCTGTATAAAATCTGAATGGCAGATACACTGGTGTCTAATACCCTTTTTAATGTTTACAACATTTTATAACAACATTTGAACAGTTTAAAGAGTGACTATTGCACATTTAAAAATTAGAAACTATTATTCCAATTAAGCCATTTTAAATTAATAGAGAGTATGTATATATGATAGATGGATGGACAGATTAGATAGATAGATAGATAGATAGATAGATAGATAGATAGATAGATAGATTCAGTAAATTTTATTAGATCTTACAGTTTTGCAATTTGCCACTTATAAAGGCAGGCTAGGAGCTTGAAATATAAGGATGGATTTCAGGATAGGCAAGGTTATGCTGTAGAAAGAACCCCCAAAACTTCAGTGCTCTAACACAGCCAACGATTATTGCTGACTCATGCAAAGTATATTGGAAGTTCAGATGACTCTGCAGGGCTCTTCTCAGCCCACTGTAAGCTAAGAAAGCCTCTAAAATGTTTGGAACACAAACTTTTGTTCTAGGCAGAAAGGAAAATGAGAAGATGTGATTCACAGAATCACATGCCAGTTCTGAAATATTCTCCCCTCTGAATTTTCTCTTTTGTATTTCAGTGACAAAAGAAAATCAAATGGTCATACCTAACCTCAAAGAGACAGTGAAGTGACAGCAAGGAAAGGATAATTAGAAATATCTATTTACCTTGGCTTGCAAGAACACAATTTTTCTGTCACCATGGAACTAGAAGCCAAGTATAGAATCTGGGTCAAGGTCTCAGCCTCAACACTAATGTTATTGTGAGCTAGGTCATTCTTTGTTGAGGGAAGAGGAGCTGTCCTATGTATTATAGAAAGTTTGGAGGCATGCCTACCCTCTACCCACCAAATGCTAGTGGCATCTCCTAGCTGAGACAACAAAAAATATCTCCAGACATTGTGAAGTGTTCCCTAGAAGAAAAATGACTGCTGGTTGAGAAACTCTGGTCTAGAAAAATTAGAAGAGATATTTTATAGACTAAATAGAGAATCCGTGAATACTATTAGAAGTAGCAAGTGCTACAAATATGAATAAGTAAACTCTCAAATTTATGTTGATTCACTGATGACCTGCACAAAAATGCTTCTTAATAGGAGAAACTCTCCCTTACTCTTTCGGTTTGTACCTAAAGGATAACAATAATATGCTCCGATTGAATGTTCCACAGAAAAAAAAGATGTATTTTTGAGAGGAATGTGGGCACGACAGTCCAAGGTGCCAGCTTGCAGATGCAGTCCTGGGATTTTCTTCTAGAACTTTGGCATGGTATTTCAAATATCAAAAGCATAAGAGTGAATCCAAGCCAGTCTTCCTGGGAAAACCAGGAGACGGAGAGCAATTACGGGAGGTAATGCTGAAAGAACATCCGGTGATAGTAAAAACAAGAGAAAGACCAAAGACTGGGAGCCAGATGGCTTCCCTAACAAAGCCATTGTTGTCAGAAACAAGAGATGATGATGTTTGTGTTCACTCACACGAGTGTTCACGGCTGAAATTTCCAGACTGAGAGATTTGGGTACAAGGGTGCCAGACTGGATGAATGGACAGAAATGGGATTGAGAGTCACCAAGTGCTAAACTGATGAAGCAGAACACTGGAAATGAAGGAGAGTGAGCTGTGGGGCTGCCCGAGGACAGTGACGAGGCAGGAAATAGTCTGCTGAAAGGTGTGAAAAGCCTAGATATTTTCCTTCAAGTTGCCTCAGGTATTAAGATATGAGAGGGTTTATATCTTTATATGATGTATTATGGTACATAGAGAAATGAAAATCATAGTGCAGTGGTGCGGTGTGCATGTTTGCAATCTATTTAGCTATTATCAGTATTTATATGCTAATTCAAGGTGTAATAAATTGATAAAGTGCTGCTATAAAATGCAGCAACTGACATGTTTAATGCTTGACACTAAGCCGTTTGCATTAAATTGAATTCTGTATTTGGCAGGTAAATAATTCCTTAGTATCTTACTCTGTTAATTATTTGCTTAGGTAAATAATAAATGTGGGAGTCCCATCCTATGGCCACAGCTGTGTTTAATTTTAAAAAAAGAAATTACACAGTGATATATGCTTATTGTGAACATGCAAACAACAAAGACCTTTATGAAGAATGAGATTTCTTTCTTTTTCTGCCTCTAATTCAGTCCTCACATATCCCTAAGAGCTACTTTAAATTTTAATCAGTTTCCAGATTAATTTGTAAATGATCTTTGCTTTTAGAATTTTTGAATATTTTGTATGAAATTAATTTACAAATAATTTTTGCCAGCCATTTTAGTTATTTATTTTTTATTGTATTGTGCATTTTAATTTTCTCAGTATCTACATAGAAATTTCATTATTAATGAATATAGTTAATCACAATTTTTAGCAAATTGCACTTATTTCTTGTATATCAAGTCTTCATTTTTCTTTTAATTCATTATTCAACTTTTTCATGGTAGTAATTTTTCTGAGTATAGTACTTTTATATGTAGAAATGTCTACGTTTTAGGGGTATGTGGATGTAGGCTTGGGGGTCAAATGTTCTTAGCCCAGTTTGCATACTGTTGCACTGGTAGTTTGCGTTTTGTTTGATTAGCATTCCCTGCTACAAATGAAATTGGTTCCTGCTTTTCATAGATATCTTCTTCCTTTTCTCTGGCATCTTATATGATTGTTATCTTTGGAGATTTCACTGTATAGGTGGGTGGGGGAACAAGGATGTATTAATACTCCGTATCCTGTCATCTGGAAGAATCCCCTCCTTTGCCTTAAACTCGCCATATACTGATTCAGTCTTTTGCCATTGGGCAATTTTTTACTTCTGTTGCATTTCCTTTTCTTCCTTCCCCCTTAAAAAAAAAAAATGTAGCAGCCATGCTTTTAATTTCCAATAACTATGGGACTTTTTCGGTTTTGTGTTTTAAGTGTTAAGATCTTCTATATTTAGTCATATGATAGCATCTTGAAACTCTTTGAAAGTACAAAGTATACATTTATTTTCCTCCAAGATCTTTTCCCATTCCTGATGCAGCTGTGTTTCTTGGGTTTGCTTCTTGTTTTTACAGTCTGTCCCGCCAATGATTTTCCTCTAACATTTGGTCAGTTTATTAATATATGCTTTGATTGACCAAAGCAGTTGATGAAAGATCTTATCTCAGCATCCTTGAAGAGTTTTGTACTTAATTAGATAAGGTTGCACTGAACCTTCAGCCTAGTTGGCTTATTTTGGGAGGGGATGAGGGGTGCTGTGGAACATTTGTGTTCTGAGAATGGGTCTCCTCTGTAAACATGGATCCAGATGTTCCCTGATGAGCTTCACTAAGCTTCATCCTTCAGCCCTCTCACCTGGTTTGTGAGTCTCCTATGGGCCTCACACTTTGATTAGCAGGCTGTTCTTAAACTTTTAGTCTGGCTGGACATTCTCAGCTAATCACCTTCTTAATTAAGTTTCTACCTAATCCTAAGGGTTGACTTTGCTTCTAATCCTGCTGCCTGCACCAGTGGTGTTATCTTGAAGTTCCATTGCGAAAATTTACTATTTTAAAATCTTTATTTGGCAGCACCAACTCAAATATCAAACATCAAAGTGTTCCTAAACCAGCAATAAATATAAATATTTTACAGTATAAAACATAAAAGCATTAATAAATTATTTGGCCTATTGCATCTACCATAATATGGATGGCTTTGGTTTCTCAGTGATCATCATCATGTTCAGGAATTCTTACTAAGTGAAAATATCTAACTTCATTAGTAAATGTAATAGAATTTTTGTGTATACTATGTATAGTAACTAATACAATTATTACATTTTTTAAAATTTAGAGGATATTCAACCAAGTGTTGTCTTCATCAGAGGTTTGCACTTTATGTATCTTGAAGCCAATATATCTATTTTCAGTTTTAAAACATTTTTATAGATCTTAAGCACTGATTTTCTCCTTAACCTCTGCAGATTGTCAGTTTCTTAGCTCTTTGGGGTTTTATATTCTGTTTGAGCTTATCTACTTTAAATCTTCCATAAATTCCTAAAGTTTGTTCTGCTAATGGTCTTCCACTTTCTAGTGCTAATATTAATTATTTTTAATTTTACATTTTTTCTTATCATATTAATGGGATTTGGGGAGATAGAAACACTAAACACAGTTGTTGAATCAGTTATCTTTGACCAGGGGGAGCCTATGATTACTTAATTGAGAAACTCTAGCTTTTACCTTAACAATTTAAATAAATATAACCTATTTCCAGTACTTAAATTGAGACAGGAGCTGATTACCACTTCTTAAGAATTATGTGCTAAGCAGCTTATGGAGAATGTTCTAAACACTATACTGCAACACAGTGTGGTAGGCACCATTGGGAACTCATAAAGTATTGCAAGACTAGAATAAGCCATTATACTTCCCTGTTGAGTGAGAGTTCAAGTGAAGCCTGCTCTGGAAGGTGTCATATCCACGTTCCTATCTCATGATAATTATTTTAAATACTTGTTTGATTATCAGTCCGTTCTCTTCATTGGACTGCAATCTAGGGGTGATATTTATTCATCTTTAAAATTCCTCAATATAGGAAGTTTTCTGAAGCATACACATTGTTTTGGAGGAAGGGAGGGGAAAATAGGAGGGAGAGAGAAATGTTATGAGCAATATTTTACAATGACACATGTAAATAAGATAATTCATTTTTTAGCACCAAGACACTTTTGTGGTATATAGTTAGCATGTTATGTTCTTTGGATCGACCAAACATTTTATATTAGTTGTTAGTAGACTCCATACTTGAATAAAGTTCAGAAGGAGCTATGCCTTTCAATTTTAGCTTGTGAATGAAAGGCATTATACCAGTAATTCTTAAAATGTCGATGAGGAAGTGTGCCATATATCCTCTCAAGAACCTGAGGTTGAAAGTAGTGGACTTCTTCGCCCCAGAAAAAAATGAAAACTCTAATTGCTAATTGTTCCAGAAAGATGGTGGGCTCCCTGGAGCCTATCATTGGTTCCCAAATTAGGAACCCTTGTAGAAAGTTGATATAATTCCCTATATGATAATATCATGCACATGTGCTGATTATTTTATGTGGATCTAGAAACACAATACTTGAAAGAAATCAAAGAAGAAAAGAAGGGAGGGAAGAAGAAAACCTGTTGCTGCTTAGGTCCTTTTCTTGAAATGTTTTATATGTTGGTGCTACTATATGCAGTATATAGAATGTGTTGTAGTAGCATGATTAGAGTCTTTACACTTAGATAGATATCCATTGAAATTTCAGCCCTGCAGGTTACCAAAAATGTGATCTTAGGTAAGATACAATTTCACTATGTATCTCAGTAACTTTATCCTTAAAATGGAATAATAATAATGTTCTACCTTCCTCATAGAATTGTTGTAAATATCAAATGATTGTTGTATAAATTATAGCTCTTATTGTATCATTAGATATTTGCAACCATACTTCTCAATACAACTTTCCGAATTTAATATTATGTAGATTACAAAATTTTCTTCTGAACATTCACAACCTTACTTTATGCATCAAAATGAAAAATTTCTAAGGAATACCAAACTGTATTATTGTTTCTCTTTTCCATTTGTCCATTAAATACCATGATAGTAGGAGTCGTTCTCTTCTTGCCTTGAGCATAATCTGCGAAACTCATCAGTGTGGAGAAACAAATAATAACAAGGTATTGGGTTCACTCTTGGGGCAGCTTGCCACTATTTTAATGGTAGATATATTTTGAAGCAGAAGTTAAAGATCTGCTGGAAAATAAGTATTAATTTTTTCTAAAATAAGAATACTGCTCTTCAATATTGTAGGTATTTTGAAATAACCATATATCCATAGTTTGTGTTTATTTTCATGAAATTCTCTTATTGTGGCTTTTTTTGCTTACATATACTTATTTTAGAATCAAATGCAAAGGAATTTACTCATAAATTACTGTAATATACAAAAATAAATCAAGCACTAGTAAATTATTATGCTTCTGGAAACAATTTAGGAATGATTCATTAACAAATCTTGTAGAAATCTATGTATCATGTCTTCAATGACTTATATTAGCAGTAAAACATTTTCAATTATGATCTGTTGAAATAGTCTATCCAGGATTTTATTCACGTATTCATGTATCTTTGGTTCTGAATAGGTGATATTTTCAGTAGGGGTGGGTGGTGGAAGGATGGGATTAAAAAGGGAAAGAAGAAAATTGCAGCCACGATTTATTGAAATAGCTGTCCTTACATTAATTTCCCTATTCAAAATGTAAACAACCCAAAGCAACATTTGTTAAAATAATTATTCATAGAAAAGTTCAGAAATTGTTAAATTCTTATGAGGAGATAGTGATACATCTGGAAGGAAAAAGTCCACCTGGTTCTCTTCTGGCTGTGAGCCACAATCCAGTTTGGCCCTAGACCGATTTTGTAGTATTAGGTCCTTGGGAACCTCATGTTCATTCAGAGGCAATCAAAAGAGTCTTAGATGATGGATTTCTAGGCTTTAAATGTAGTTATCTCAATTGTGTCATATTGGACTTGTAGTCTCTAGACTGGATAAGATGCAAGTCTGAGCCTAAATAGAGGAAACTCAGTAGGTGCCTCTTAATTTGTCTTTTTGTCCTCAATAAACTCAAAGATTGAGAGGCAAACTGGTATTGGGAGTAAATAATTAGTCCTGGAAATAATATTTGTTTCCTCGACAAGGCAGAAAGGATTCTGTTAATGAATTATATGTATAGAGCCCTTGTGAATTTTGATTTGCCCCACTTTAGTAAATTTCCTAAATATTCTAAGTCTTGTGACATTGATGTTTATGGCAACAACTGCTAAAATGGCTCCTGATCATTCCCCCTTTTATGCTGTGCCTTTCATACTCACCTTGTTTTGTCATACAAGCTTCCTTTTTAAACATATTTTTTTCATATTTTTATTGAATGAAATCTTCTAATCTTGGAATCTTGTAGAGGTTTTTATTTCTTCCTTTAATAGGCTACTTAGGTCAAATACAGTTAGGTAGATGATTAGTTTAATTGTGAGACTTTGATAACAGTTCAGAAGTGACTGTGTTTACCAGTTTTCTTCAATTTCCTGTATACCCTCTTTATGTCCTTCCTACTGTTTCTATTCCTATCATTTTTTTCATATTTCTCATATTTCTTTTATATTGTTTGTTTTGTAATTTTTTAAATGTTGTATTTTTATGAACTATAAGCTTGTAACACAAATTTATATATTCATAACTACCCTTAAGAAACAGAACATTACAAATACAGCTGATGACCCTTGACTATCAATTTAAGATTCTCTGACTCTTTATCAACCAGAATTGACTATTATCCAGATTTTGGTATTTATAAATTTCCTAATTTAATATTCAACCTGTATATTTTAAACTTCATAAAATGTCATATTTGATGCATCCTTCTGCACCTTGATTTCTCATTGACTCTGTTTTTAAAAAAACTACTTATAATATATTAATGTTCCATAGTATAGGTATATCACAATTGCTTTGTTTATTCTCCTGTTGATTGATATAGATATATATTACAATTTTTCCTGGTTTCAAACAATACTGTAATCACATTTTTTACATAAATTTTAATAGGTTGATTCCTAAAAATGGGATTCCTGGATATTTCTAGGTTTGAAGATATGTGCATTTTTAAATAAACTAGATGTTACAGTGTGCTCTCTAAAGTGGTTTGAGCAAGGTGGACCCTATCCTGTGTATAATTCCTCCTTTCTTACCCAACACTAGGAATTGTATGACTTGATAATGTTTCTGTTTCTTTGATTCCTGTTGTTTTACTCTTTAATTTTCTTCCTTCCATATTCTTTTGATTTATTCTGTGGTTTTAATCCGCCTTCCTATGTTAGACACATCTCTTATTAATTTTCAGACTTTCTTCTTTCCTAAAAGCAGCATTTACATTTACAATTCTTCATATGCTCTGATTTAGCTAATTGCCATTTGTCTTGACTTGCAGTATTTTTATAATTGTTTGGTTCTATACATTCCTCAATTTTAATTCTTGTTACTCAAAGTGTGTGTAAAAGTGATCATACACTGGGTTTTTAGTTGTATTTTGTTATTGCTTTCCAACTTGATTGCACTGTGGCTAGAAAAACATGACCTGTATGAAAGTGATTCTTTAAATCTGCTGAGATTTGCCTTTTGTTCTAGTAAGTATTTTTCCCAAGACTCTGGCCAATAAGAGCATATTTCCTTGTCATCTCCCTTTGATGTCAAGTGTATGTTTTCCCAGTCTACCTTATTTTGAAAGTGCACTACACAGCCATAAAAAACGATGAGTTCGTGTCCTTCATAGGAACATGGATGAATCTGAAAATCATCATTCTCAGCAAACTGACACATGAACAGAAAATCAAACACTGCATGGTATCATTCATAGGTGGGTGTTGAACAATGAGAACACATGGACACAGAGAGCGGGGGAGCATCACACACTTCGGTCAGTTGAGGGGGACTGGGGAGGGATAGTGGGGGGTGGGGAGGATTGGGAGGGATAACCTGGGGAGAAATACCAGATATAGGTGATGGGAGGAGGAAGGCAGCAAACCACATTGCCATGTACGTACCTGTGCAACAATTCTGCATGATCTGCACATGTACCCCAGAACCTAAAGTACAATAAAAAAAAAAAATCATGTCCATAGTGGAGAAGAAAGAAAGAAAGAAAATGTAGCACTAGGAAGCTCTGAATTTTATGAGGTGCTTTGGTTCCAACACCCATCTAAATAAAGATGGTTTAAAAAAATAAATAGTAAACCCAAACAGTCAACTAAATCATCATTAAAAAATGTAATTGGAGGACAGGTGTGGCGGCTCACACCTGTAATCCCAGCACTTTGGGAGGCCAGGCGGTTCACAAGGTCAGGAGATTGAGACCAGCCAGGCCATGGCAAAACCCAGTCTCTACTAAAATTCAAAAAATTAGCCAGGGGTGGTGGTCCGCACCTGTAATCCCAGCCGCCTGGATCCCTGAGGCAGGGGAATAGCTTGAACCTGGGAGGTGGAGGTTGCAGTGAGCTGAGATCGAGCCACTGCACTCCTGCCTGGTGGCAGAGCTAGACTCTCCAAAAAAAAAAAAAAAAAAAAAAAATATATATATATATATATATATATATTCTATAAAATTAGAATCCAATTATACACACACACACACACACACACACACACACATATATATATTGGATTCTACATCTCATCAAAATCTGGAATAAATCAAAAACTGGAGGTTGCAGTGAGCTGAGATTGAGCAACTGCACTCCTGCCTAGTGACAGAGCTAGCCTCTCTCTCTCTCTCTCTCTCTCTCTCTGTCTCTCTCTCTCTCTATATATATATATATATATTCTATAAAAGTAGAATCCAATTACATATATATATATATGTGTGTGTGTGTGTTTGTGTGTGTGTATATGTAATTGGATTCTACTTCTCATCAAAATCTGGAATAATGAAGTTCACATGTGTCAGAGATCCAAATATAGAGAAACTATGCAAGATCTAGAATAAAAGATGGCTCAGCTTATTTGTACATAGATATAAGAAAACCTGAACAAAACTCAAAATGCACAAGTGATGAAGAAAAGGTTGATAAATTTTACTACATACAAATTATGAAAAGACAGCTTTTATATTAACAAAAACTATATAAACAAATTAAAAATTAAAAACTAGGAGAAAAAATATATATAGGCAGTTCAGATAAACATAAAAATGGCTTTTATGCAAGTGATAATTATTAACATAATTTTTAAAAATGTTGTATTTTTATGTATGTAAATATGTTACCTAAAACTATACTGAATTATTTTTCACCTATCAGATTAGCAAGGATTGAAAAGATAAGCAGCACACTCTACTGACAAAACTGTGAAGAAATCCCTACTTTCACACATTGCTTATAGGCATGCAGAACCCCTCTCAGGAGGAATTTGGCAATATTTTTCAAAATTACATAAGCATTTCCCATTAAGCCAGCAGTAAATGCCATTTATAGCCACATACCCTGAGGATACACCTCCACACCTACCAAACAACTTATACACAAGGTTATTCATGCAAAGTTATTAGTAATTGCAAATTTGGAAAACAAACTAAATAAATATCCATAAAGGTCTGATTTGAATGGTATGGTAGACTTACACAAGACTATGATTCAGATGTTTAAAAGAGTGTACAAGATCTCTGTAAACACTTATGGATTGATTTTCAGGTAATATTGTTGATTTAAAAAGAATAAGATTTAGTATAACATTGCTCATTTTTGCAAAAGGTAATATGGGAAAGATAAACCAAAAACTAAGGGCAATGGTTATTAATAGGTATGGATGAAAATGGAATAGAAGGGGTATGGATCAGATTGAAACGTCTCTAAGAATACCTTTTGGTGTAGATTTTTTTATTAAACCATATAACAGTTTACCTTTTCAAAAATATTAATAAGTGTGAGTTTTGAAAAACTAATATTGAATCTAACTCTATGTCAAATTGACAACATCACCAGTTCCACACCTTCCCTAGGCCTAAAGCCTTGATGTCTATATTAAATGACTTTTTTTCCTCACAAACTCAGAAGTTCTTACCAAACCCTGAATGACCTATAAAACCCAATTCTCTTAGTTTCTGATATCTCTCTGTTCATTTTGTAACAGTTTCTACTTTTCACTCTTTTTTCTCTCTTGTGTTTCTTTTGTTTTGGGTATTATTTTTCATAAGCTTATTTATGTATTTCACAAGATGTTTATTATATTTTATCCAATTTTTACTGTTTTCACAAAAAAGCAGCTTTTCAGCAAATCTAATATGCTGTATTGCCAAAAATAAAGGCATTATTTTTTAATGTCTCTTCTATTTTCTTTTCCAATTTATTTCTACTTATTCTCTCTTCTTTCTATAATTAATTTTTTGATACTTTATTGTCCATTTTCCATCTGTGATTCAACTTTTTATCTTCCCTATCTATTCCTATTCTTCATTTATTACTATAATCAAAAAGAGATCATTATTCCAAATGATTTGTATATAATCATAAAAGACCACTTCAAAATCGTTTCTGGAAACACCTCTATTTTCTCAGAATTATAAATTTGAAATAGCGTGTCATGAGCATTTCTAATTTTACAAGCTTTATATGAGCTGAAAAACACGTAGAAACACAGACCCAGATTTGTGTACAACTAAGATATCCCAAAACTATTTGCAATTGACTTTTTTGTAATGGATATCAACAAGGATGGCAATTTGTCTTACCACAGATGCACCCAGTAGTTAAGTTCCTTTCCCTCCTTTTTCCAAAAAGCAAAACTGCACATAGATTTATCTAAAATATGTTTATTTAGCCTCTGTTTTAAAAAACGTATCCAAAGATTGAAGAATGATCTAAGCCCAGATCTTCATGTGAAATTAGAACCAGGAGGTGACTATGTTAGACTACATTTAAATACATAAAAATTGCTATTCTTTCTTTTTACATTTATAGTAAAAGCTCAAAAAGACACATTTGAGAGAGAGAGGTGGAAAAAGAAGGCTTTCAGAACTTTAAATATCTATGAATAGTCAGTGCTTAGAGATAAAGACAGACTCAAAAATAATGACCTTTAGTACCTGTATTTTTCCTGCTCCTTTTAAATACTCTAAAGTTCTTTCACATTTCTGCAAATGCCTATTGGAACAAAGACATGGGGATTTTCAGTAAAAGAGTATCACTTAGTGTTTCACACTTAGGCTTCTAAAGGTTGTGCATTATGGGTCCTTCTTTCCCGACGTTTTATTTTTAAAAGTGGCGGGGGGCTTAAAGAGGACAATTCCTTAAGTGGGTATAATGAGGTGTAAGGATATAATGAGGTGTGAATATTTGCTTTTAATTCTTATTGATATATAATCATTATACATAGTTATGGGACACATGTTCTATTTTGATATATGCATAATTGTGCAGTGATAAAATCAGGGTATTTAAAATATTTATTACCTCTAACATTTGTATGTGTTGAAAACTTTTCAAACCTTTTCTTATAGCTGTTTTAAAATATATAATATATTGTTGTTAACAGTAGTCACCCTGCTATGCTACTGAACAACAGATTTCCCTTATTCTATTTTTAGCATTTTGAGAAACCTCCACACTGCTTTCCTTTATAGCTATGTTAATTTATATTTTTACTAACAGTGTGTAGAGTTCCCTTTAATCTACATCCTTGTCAGAATGTATTAGTTTTTATCTTTTTAGTAATAGCCATTCTAACTAGGATAAGATGCTATCTCATTGTGGTTTTAATTTGCATTTCTGTGGTGTATAGTGATGTTGAGCATTTTTTCATGTACCTGTGGGCCGTCTGCATGTCTTCTTTTTTTGTTGTTTGTTTGTTTTGTTTGTTTTTGAGACGGAGTTTCGCTCTTGTTACCCAGGCTAGAATGCAATGGCGTGATCTCGGCTCACTGCAACCTCCACCTCCTGGGTTCAGGTAATTCTTCTGCCTCAGCCTCCTGAGTAGCTGGGATTACAGGCACGCACCACCATGCCCAGCTAATTTTTTGTATTTTTAGTAGAGACGGGGTTTCACCATGTTGACCAGGATGGTCTCTATCTCTGGACCTCGTGATCCGCCCTCCTCAGCCTCCCAAAGTGCTGGGATTACAGGCGTGAGCCACCGCGCCCGGCCCCTGCATGCCTTCTTTTGAGAAATGTCTATTCACATTATTTGCCTACTTTTTAATGGGATTATCTGCTTTTTTTTTTTCTTTTTTTCTTTTTCTTTTTTTTTTTCTACCGTGTGGTTTGAGTTTCTTGTATTACCCCCAAATATGTAAGGCAGGTCTGAGTCAATTTTGGAAATTTATTTTGCCAAAGCTAAGGACACCCATTTATGACACAGTTTCAGGAAGTCCAGATGACATGTTCCCAAGGTGGTTGGGGCACAGCTTGGTTTTATACATTTTAGGGAGACATGAGACAGCAATATATGTGAGATGTACATTGGTTTAGTCCTGAAAGGTGGGACAACTCAAAGCAGGGAAGGGGCTTCCAGGTCATAGGTAGATAAGGACAAAAGATTGTATTCTTTTGAGTTTCTGATTAGCCTTTCCAAAGGAGGCAGTCAGATATGCATTTATCTCAGTGAGCAGAAAGATGACTTTGAGTTCTGTCTGTCCTTTATCCACAAGGAAGTTAAGGAAATATGTAACATTTTTATCTTCACAGCTATCTTTTCTAGGAGTAGAATGGGAGGCAGGTTTGCCCTAAGCAGCTCGAAGCTTGACTTTTCCCTTTGGCTTAGTAATTTTGGGGTCCCAAGATTTATTTTCCTCTCACACTTGATATTCTGAATGTTAGATTTTTATCAGGAGAGAATTTAAGAGCAAGCCAACAGTAGAAGAAACCAGGTATATTAGAGCACCAGCACACAGCAAAATAACTGCTCCATAGACACAGCAGGGTTATCCCATAGGTAGAGCAGCATTCAAGATGCTGGCTGGCTACATTTATACCTACTCATAATTATATGCTAAATAAAGGGTACGTTATTCACTAACCTTCTGGGAAAGGAGTAGGAAGTTTCTGGAACCATAAAAGACAACTTCCAGGCACTGCCATGGCATTGGTGGGAGTGCCATACGGCAAGCAAATATATTATTAACATAATTCATAGTCCTGGCTGGTTTGGACTGGGCTGGCTGGTTTCTTTGCTGTATTCTGTTTTGGTCAGCAGGCTTGTAAAAACAAGTCTTACTGATCTATCTCAATCTCTCCCTCATCTAATTTCTTTCTCTCTCTCTCTCCCTCTCTCTCTCTCTCTCTCTCTCACACACACACACACACACACACACACACCCCAAATAGCAACATCAACAAAAAACCCCACCAGATTCTATCCAAAGACTTTAAGAATTTTTGTATTAACATGTTCCTACTTTATAATATTATCTGTCATTTCCTTGAAAAAATAAAATAAGTTAAATAGTCCTTCTGAGTTCTAAAGTTAACACAACCTGATCACTTGAAAGAGAGAAATGTGAAAGGGAAATAAACTATAATATGCAAACATATGAAACACACATTTGAAAACTTTCACAGATTTGGAAATGAAAGAGTTAAGTAGCTGACCAATTTTTTTGTTTGTTTGTTTTGGTCTTTGGGGTCAAATTTAAGTGCAAAGAATTTAATATTATTTTTGTGATGTTAAAAATTTTACAAAATGTTGCCGATAACATCATATTTTCCTTTTGCCATTCAGAGTCGTGTTGTCTTTCTCTCTTTCTCTCCATTTCTCTTTACTTTCTCTCCTTATTATACTGTATTTTTCTGCAGCGATAGTTATATTTAAGAAAGTAGATTTAAAAATCACAGGTTTTTTTTAAGCTATTCCTTTGATGTTCACATTAAGAAATAAATTTTAAATAACATTTGTTTAATCTCTCAAAAAACTAAAATAGATTTGATTTCTATTTGTATTTGTGGTTTGGAAACAAACCTGATTGCTATCAATGGACAAGGGTGCCAGAATAAGGTATTGATGAATTACTTTGACAGAGAAGCAATAAATTAATCTCTTCTTCTTCTCCAATAGAAATACAAACGAATGTGTTAATCCTCCATACCTTTTGATGGAATAGACACCTTCATAACTAAGACTGAGATAGTATTTAAAAGTTTTATGGGATCCTATTCTTGGCAAAGAAAATTAAACTTTCCAATGTAAAATACTTTTGAATGAGAAGGAATTTTTAAAACTTTTATATAAGTTGAAGTCTGAACTACAACTATGCTAACATAAGCTGAAACATCTGTGGGAAATAAATGCGTGGCAGTGAGTGCTCACTCATTAAACTAATTGTTTTGGCTTTAAAAATAATAGATTATTCTGTTAAAATATAAGTTTCAGAAGGGGTGACTACATGGCGTTTACTTCTTCCACAAAGAAGGACCAAAACAGTATGTAGATAATCACACTTTGAATAGAGCATTTGAGAGAGAACACTGAAATTTAGCAGAGAAGTGACAGGGAGCCTCTGAGGCATGGAAAAAGAGGGAAATGAAGCAGCTGTCCTAGTTAGGGTCACTTGGAGCCAGGAGAAACTCTCCACTGCAGGGAAAAAGTAAGTGAAATATGCCCAGCAGTCCACATTCCCACCGTCCACTCCTGCAGTCCCAGCCATGGAAGAGTCCCCTGATACTTGTGGACCCTGAGACTAGAATAGGAAGCTGCTGGGCATCCACATGATGGCATTATTCCAGAGAGGGAGTTCGTGCTGGGTCCCACACACCGACTGAGTCCCAAGCAGCTGTAGCACAGCTCCATTTTGAGAGCCCAGCCCACCAGACTATATCCTACCCTGGGATGCAACAGTCCCTGGACCTGCACATCCCTGAGCTTTGCTTACTTCCCTCTGTGTCCACCCAAAGGGCTGAAGCATCACAATGCCAGCTATCCCCAGTGGTGCAGTCAGGTTCCCAGCACTCTAGCCCACATAGTACCCTATACCCCAAGGTACAGGCAATGCAGCACACTGGGAAAGCTGCCCCCAGGACAAAGAGAGCCAAAGTGTATGCCCACTAGAGCTTCTGCTTGCCTGGGACTGCTGACACTGAGATCAGACTACCCCTATGAACTAGCAGCAGAGACTCTTTCCACCTGAATGTGCCTTCTGGCAATCTGGAGAATGATCCTCTTGGGCATCATTCTGGGAGCTGAGAACAACCGTCCTGCCTACCACTGTAACCGCCACTACTTGATCATGTCATTTGGGTGTATGGGGATGGACTTGCCTCACCCACCACAGCTGGCACTCACATGTACCATTAGAGGACCTGAAGAAAGACCTGCCCACCACCACAGCAGCCAGCAATCATGAACATCATCCAGGGGCCTGGGGATTGACCCACCTCACTCACTGCCACCTGTACCTGTGCACACCTTCAGCGTCCTGGGGATGGGTCTGCTCAGCCTGCCAGTGCCCAAGCTTGCCATCTGAGAGCCTGGGGATATACCAGCCTCACTCTCTGTAGCCTGTGCCCATATTCACACTCAGGGGTCCTAAGGACAGACCTGCCCCACCAGGTGCTCCCTTACCAGTGCCTGTATGCATTGATGGGGGCCTGGGAATTGAACCACATGGCCTGCTGCCACTGGCACCTGTGCATGCCTTCTGGGACAGCCTGACACACCTATACCATTGTCCCCTACCACATATGCTACCTGAGGACCTGAGGTCTGCCCTGCCCAACCCACTGCTAGCACCTCCGTGTGTTGCCTAGAGGCCTGAAGATTGGCTAATTGATGCTATTGACAAATGATACCATGCACACGGCCCAGGGGCCTGAGGACCTGTCCACTTATTCGGCCCATTGCTGTCACTACTGGCACCAAGAAAGTTGCCTGGAGACAAAAGCATTGGCCTACCTGGACCCACTGCCATCACTGCACATGTATGTCATCTGAGGGCTCAAGTATTTATACACCCAGCCCACTGCTGTTGCCACCAGTGCACAATGACCAGCTGATCTAAAGTACCTGTCCACAGACAAGTCTTGCCACCCCTTCATTTAACGACTACAGCCTAAGAAACTGAGGAAATCATAGACACTATTGATGCATATTACAGCTGAAGAAGTCATACTGAGACTACACTACAGTGCCCATCTAAAATCAAGCCAAAGCACCCTACATAACACTATAGATACAGCTATAGAAAGAAGTCTTTCCCTACAAAAGCCAGAAAATTGGGAGAAGTGACTTACATCAGATATGCAGTTATCAATGTAAGGACACAAGAAACACGAAAAAGCAAGGTAACATAACATCTCTGAAGGAACACAATAATTCTCAAGCAACAGATTCCAGTGAAAGAGAAACATAGGAAATGCCTAAAAAATTTTTAAAAAGCTCAGTGAAAAAGCTCAGTGAGATACAATTGAATACAGATAAACAACACAAATAATTCAGAAAAAATTCATGATCGGAATGAGAAATTCAACAAAGATAGATATGATTGTTAAAACCCATAAATCCTGGAACTAAAGAATTCAATGAATAAAATATAAAAAGTACAATATATAAGGTTTCCAGGATTAACACTTTGGCATAATCTTAACTTGTTACTTTTCCTGTATCATATATTCAATTTGCTGATGAAGTCTGTTTAAGTAAAAACAGTATGTAGATCTATATGTATTTAATGACCCAATACCAAAGCCTACTTTATGTCCAGGAACACACCTGTAGTCAGTTTGATTTGTTTAACTAGTTGCAGCAAGGGAAACCATACACCAGTAAGAGAATTTAGAAGGATCTCAGTAAGAAAGTTTGTGAAGGGACTTTGTATAGGTTTGGGCTTTTGCTGAATGATTCTTGGAAAGGTCTTAGAAGAAAATAACTCCAGATTGGGTACTGGTAAGGCAGAACAGCTTAGCAGTTGGGTACCTTAATACTGAACAACTTCATTGAGGACACATGATGAATTCTTGGTTTGGCATTGTCAAAAAAACAGAAATTATACAAAAAGATGTTGTTACTCATTTTTCAGCTGTAGTATAACCATGGCAGAAACATCAAACTATTAGGTATATGGTTCTGACAGTGTCCCATTAGAAGCATTTTTTTCTTCTCTGCTTCAAATGATCTGCAGGAATGTTTTTTGTATTAATAGGAAGGAGCATTTTATTGTGATTACCAGAAAAGCTAAATTTTCATTTTCTCATGATACAGTTATTTTAGAACAAAGCAATTCCACTACGTGTTTTTATTAATTTTTTAAAAGTGTTCCAAATCACCCAATCAAATGCATTATTAATGATGAATTAATGCATAGTTTAATCAGTGAAAAATTGATTCAAATGCAAAGTCAGTATGTTTTTGTGGGAAGTGGTAGTTAAATGTGCTTATGAGACTTTTCACTATTTTTGTTGGGTCCTAAGGATCCAACAACTCATGTTATTTGTTTTCCAGTAGCTTATTATTTAGAAGAGATCAGAGAGAGATAATAATTTTACCCCAGTGAAGTAAATTGTCACAGTAATGGCATGTGCAGAGATCAGAGGAGGTAAGAAACTTCTTTTAAACAAGTTGAGGAAACCTCCCAAATAGTCTTACAATTAAACTTGGGCTTGGAGTTTTGCAACATTCTGTTAAGGGAAAACCAAAATTTGCATGCAAGGAGGAGGCTGACAGAGACATATATGAATGTCAAAGTAATATTCACATGCTTTGTTTTCAATAGGTGATATTTTTTCCCTAAGCACCACAGTGGAAATAAAAATACAAATTAAATCTACAGGAAACTTTTGTATCTGGCACGTTGATAAGAAAACTTTAAAACAGATTCAGGATTGGCAGGAATGCAGTTAAATTAGCAAGCTCAAAAATTGCTGAAAGGAGAGTAAATTGCTATACTATTCCTGTGGGTGATTTGGCAATTTGTACTAAGGGTTTTAGAAATGTTTAAATCCTTTAGCCTGGTGACTTCACTGCTTGGAATTTATACTAAGAAACTCATCAGCTATGCATTCTAAAATTTACACATGAAGATTTTTACTGCAAATAATTAAAAATATCTAAGGGACTAGAAACAACATAAATATTTAACAAGACAGAAGAGAGTAAATCGATTATGAAATAGCCATAGACTAAAACACTTTAAAGCTATTCAAAAACATGTTTGTGGACAAAACATAATGACTTGGGAGCATGCTCATCATATTACATGGATAGCAATATAGTATAATAATATGAACTTAAGCTTCAGAGAGACATTTCTTGTCATACCTTCATCACAAACTATTAATGTAACCTGCAAAAAGTAATTTAGACTGTTTCATCCTCTTCCTATAGTAACTGGCACCATGGGAAGAGTTGAATAAATGATAGCTCTGTTGGATGATGATAATAAAATTTGAAACTGCTGTTTTATTTCTATCTCACAAAAATGGTTATTCTACTTCCTCCAGCTGCTGTCATCTGTTATTTGTATGTCTTCTATCTTGTTTAACATAGATAATAGCCAGAGTGTATTTGTATGCTTTGCCTGCAGAACAAATAGTGAAGGCTTTCAGATACCTGCAGCTATTAGATACCTTCTAGGGGCTTCTCTGATCTTTGACTCCGAATGGATATCTATCTTCTGTGAAATTAGATATTATATTGTCTATTTGGCAATATTTATGGTATTGCTTGGTTAGAGTAGAGGTAAAAATGGTAGCTAATAACAATATAATGTACTGATTGCTGAGCATTATACATTTACATGTAGGTTAACTCATTTAATTCTCATAGCAACTACATAAGGCAGGACTGTTATTCTCCTTCCACAGATGAGCATGCTAGAGATAATAGTTAACTAGCCTGAATTCTCACAGAAAGTTAGTAGATAAGCCAAGATTTAAGACCAGGTGGTCTGGCCCTGGAGTGCATAATTCATCAAAATACAGTCTTTTAAAAAGATTGGAGTGTAAAACCCATGCAGGCAAGCACTATAACTCACTCATATATCACTGAAATTCCACTTCTGACCGCTGTGACTGGTAAAAGTGACAAACTCAATAAATCCTGCCCAAAGCATGACTGACTGACCCAACAGTGAAGAGGATGGACATTTCATGTTCCAAATGCAATCTGGAGCATGAAGCACTCCTGATAATCATTCTGCAGCTGCCCTTTATCGCCTAGGCTCTTAGGACAAGTATTTATTGTTGAGGAGGGGCCATAATACAGTTATTTGTCTTATTAGCTCTCATGCTAGAGCATTCTTACTTGTGATGGAAACATTTTGCCCACCATTTGACCACTGATTTCCAAATAATGGAAAAACACAAAATATTAAAATGACTTCTGAATTGTTTTTTCTTATTTTAGCTGCATAATTACCATGGTTTTATCAAACACACACACACACACCCCAAATGTTTGCTAACAAAACAAGTGTATTTTTTTTTTCTAGTTTATACTTGGAAAATTCACGGCTTTGTAGTAGCATGTGGCTATAGATCTGAAAGCTGAGAGCATGATTTTGGCTCTTGTTGTAGGTTTGCTTGACTGAATAGTTTATTATAACCACAATTTTAAAATTCCTTAGAAACATGAAACAATCTTTGCCAGAAATACAACTGCTTTCCATCTAAAATGCCAGCATTTCAATGTGTCTTGCAACATTTTAATTAGTTTGCTTATGGAACCAAACACATGCATAAAACACTGACAGCAAAGGAAAGTCTCCTTCACCATAATTAGTTTTTGCAAAGGATTATTTACATTTTCATAATTATTCAAATGTTTTTGTACAGGGAATTTTACATTTTAAGTGGATAATTATACCCCCATAAAAACTACTGCAAATTAGAAGCTTTAAAATACCTTTCTAATTCTTGGTACAGCGCACTGTTGATATTGCCATTAGATCACACATTTGTTGTTTAGAAAGATAGATTTGCTGCATCAACCTGTTAAATGTGAGTTATTGCCAAAAGATTTGTTGTCCTTTCATTTAGCATTCTGTTTTCAAAGGAAATCCAAGCTATGTAGTTTTCAATAGTTAAAGAAGTTCAGAATTTTCCCATCTGAGTTAGCAATAAGTGTTTTAGCTCATAAAATTTTTCTGTAGATGTTGTAGAAATAGGCTGAGCTCTCTAAAAAGAAAGGGAGGAAAAGATTCAAGATTTCTGTAACTAAATTAGAGTCAATCTAGTATCACTGTGCCAGATAGATTTATTATTTAGAGAAAGTTATAATTTGTAGCATATGCATTATACATTAAGTACAAATATAATTAGTGATAATTATATCTTTATATAATAGAATAGAAATGCATATTAACTCTTAAGAGTAATTTTAAGCAATAGAAATGAGCAGAAATGAAAATAACAATCTTTTCTAATCTTATCATCTTGATAGAGGCACAGGCAATATTATGAGCTCTTGCTAGGAGGTTAGGTAAGTTCTAAGATAGAAAATGGAGCATGATTTCTAACTTTGGATTTGTGAAGAGTTCCTTTTTGCTCCCAAATAACTACTGATGTTGACCAAGGCTTTGCTGGATGTAATCATGAAAATAATAAAGTATTACATTTATACCAGTGTCAATAAACCCCTAAGATGACATAGCAATTGCACTGGCAAATCAGGAATTTTAGTCCAGAGATTCTTCTTTTCAAAGAAAATAAGCATCCTATAGACCATTGCGCAGACCTGACATACCCTCACAAAATATTTTTTTAAAGATAATTTGAAGGCTAAATGTCAATTTTATTCTATAGTAACAAAACCAAAAATACATAAAATATAGGACACGGAGACAAAAGTGTACAAACATCCAGGTACAATTTAGAAGTTCTTGGTTACTGATTTTTAAAATCTTGGATAAGCCCTTATTTCTTGTCATTTTTAATTTCTTCAAAATAAAGAATCCTAAACAAACAAACAACAAACAAAAAAGATAATTTGACAAAGGCCCTGTGAAAAAATAGCAGAATCTTGCATTTGGAATCAGGGTAAAATGTACCTTTTAAAAAATAATTTCCCATTTAGTATTTGTCTTTAAAGCTAAAATAAAACAGATAAGTGGAAACTGTTGTATTTGGGTGCTAGGAAGGTTACACATATAGCTTTGTGTTAAATCAGGCACACATGAGAAAGCTCCAGGGAGACTAGAAACAGAAATAAATTCATTCAACAGCTTGACATATACCATCAACAGACATGTGAAAGTAGCACAGGTTGTGCCAAAAAAACATAGTAACTTATCAAGAAGCTGATTTTGCATAACCTGGGTCAGTTGAAGCATTTTAATGTGCTTAAATGAGGAGAACATTCAAAGGTAATTACATACTTACAGACTGGATAGTTTAGCTGTCTTTTTTTTTTTTTATTGTGGAAAGAAAACATGATGTCATAAGAAAATGCATCCAGCGTTTCCAAGGATAAGAATAAAATAGCTTTTTGTACTTAGTATTGTGTAAGACATTTAAAGCATATTTCATCATTTATTCAAATATTTGTTCCAAGTTCAAAACAGACATACCTTTTGAGAGAATGATAATCATTTGCTAATAATTATTTTTGCATGTCTAAACTAAGCCATAATAATCACAAATAATTAGTTTCTAACTTTTGCATCAGAACATTGTGTCAGAACATCATAACTATATTGCTATGTAATTTGGAGAATGGCAAATTTCGGAAAATAATAAACATATTCCAGAAATGCATCCTAGGAGACCAAAGTCCAGTCCAAACCAGGAAAGAAACAAGCTGATTGACCATTTATATATAAGGTTGAACCATGACCATTCGTACAGAAACTAGTCTAAAAGATTGAGGAGGAGGGACTCTTCCCCAACTCATTCTATGAGGCCAACATCAGTTTGATACCCGAACCTGGCAAAGACACAGCAAAAAAGAAAACTTCAGCCCAACATTTTTGATGAACATCAATGCAAAAATCCTCAACAATATACGTGCAAACCAAATTCAGCAGCACATCAAAAGCTAATCCACTATGATCAAGTAGGCTTCATTCTCAGGATGGAAGGTTGGTTCAACATACACAAATCAATAAACATGATTCATCACAAAAACAGAACTAGAGAAAAAACACATGATTATTTCAATAGATGCAGAGAAGGCTTTTGATAAAATTCAACATAACTTCATGTTAAAAAACTCTAAATAAACTAGGCATAGAGAAACATACCTCAAAATAATGAGCCATCTATGACAAACCTACAGTCAACGTTATACTGAATAGGCAAAAACTAGAAGCATTCCCCTTGAAAACCAGCTCAAGACAAGTGTGCCCTCTCTCACCAGTTTTGTTCAATGCAATATTGGAAGTCCTAGCCAGAGCAAACAGGTGAAGGAAAGGAATAAAGAACTTCCAAATAGGAAGAGAGGAAGTCAAACTATCTCTGTTTGCAGACAACATGATTCCACATCTAGAAAACCTCATAGTCTCAGCCCAAAAGCTCCTCCCACTGATAAACAACTTCAGCAAAGTTGCAGGATACAAAGGCAATGTGCAAAACTCACTTAGCATTCTTAGACACCAACAACAGCCAAACCAAGAGCCAAATCAGAAAGGCAATTCTACTTACAATTGCCATAAAAAGAATAAAATACCTAGAAATACAGCTAACCAGGGAGGTGAAAGGTCTCTACAATGAGAATTATAAAACATTGCTCAAAGAAATAAGAGAAGACACAAACAAATGGGAAAAAAATCTCACACTTATGGACAGGAAGAGTCAATATAATTAAAATGGCTATCCTGCCCAAAGCTATTTACAAATTTGATGCTATTAACATCAAACTACCAATGATGTTCTTCACAGAACTAGAAAAAAAGTTTTAAAACTCAAATGAAACCAAAAAAAATAGAGCCCAAATAGCCAAGGCAATCCTAAGCAAAACGAACAAAACTGGAAGCATCATGTTACCTGACTTCAAACTATACTACAAGGCTACAGTAACCAAAACAGCATGGTACTAGTACAAAAACAGGCACAGACAAATGCAAAAGGCTAGAAAGCCCAGAAATAAGGCCACACATCTATGAACATCTTATTTTCAATAAAACTGACAAAAACAATGATGAAAAGAATCCTTCTTCAATAAATGATGCTGGGAAAACTGGTTAGCCATAAACAGAAGATTGAAGCTGGACTCCTTGCATACACTGTACACAAAAATCAGCTCAAGATGAACTGAAGACTTAAATGTAAAACTCAAAGCTATAAAAACCCTGGAAGATAACCTAAGCAATACCATCCTAGACACAGGAATGGGCAAAGATTTCATGACAAAGATACCAAAAGCAATTGCAACAAAAGCAAAAGTTGAAAAGTGGGATCTAATTAATTGTTAAGAGCTTCTGCACAGCAAAGGAAACTATCAACAGGGTAAACAAAGAGCCTACAGAATGGGAGGAAATTTTTGCAAACCATGCATCTGACAAAGGTCTAATATCTAGCATCTATAAGCAACTTAAAAATTTACAAGCGGAAAACAGCCTCATTAAAAAGTGGGCAGACATAAACAGACACTTCTTAAAAGAAGACATGCATGTAGCCAGCCAACAAGCATATTGAAGCTCAATATCACTGATCATTAGAGAAATGCAAGTAAAAACCACAATGAGTTACCATCTTATACCAGTCAGAAAGACTATTATTAAAAAGTCAATAAGTAACAGATGCTGGTGAGCTTGTAGAAAAAAAGGATACTTATACACTGTTGATGGGAGTATAATATAAATACTTATACACTGTTGATGGGAGTGTAATATACTTCAACCGTTGTGGAAGTCAGTATGGTGATTCCTCAAAGAACTAAAAATATCTTTCAACCTAGCAATCCCATTATTACATACATACCCAGAGGAATATAAATTATTCCACCATAAAGATATATGCATGTGAATGTTCAGTGCAGCACTATTCACAATAGCAAAGATGTGGAATCAACCTAAATATCTATTAATGACAGGTTGGATAAAGAAAATGTGTACCATGAAATATTACGCAGCCACTAAGAAGAATTAGATCATCTCTTTTGCAGGAACATAGATAGAGCAAGAGGCTATTATCATTAGTAAACTAACTCAAGAACAGAAAATCAAGTATTGCATGTTCTTACTTAAAAGTGGGAATAAATGATATGAACTTATGAACACAAAGAAGGAAACAGCAGACACTGGGGTCTACTTGAGGGGAGAAGGAAGAGGAGGGAGAAGAGCAGAGAGGATAACTGTTGGATACTGGGCTTAATACCTGGATGATGAAATAGTGTATACAACAAACCCCTGTGACACATGTTTATGTAACAAATTTTCATATGGAGCTGATATGTGAGCTACAAAATCAGCAATTTCATGTGGTTCATTCAAGAGTAGTTGTGTTTTATAAGTAATATGACTGTTTTTCACTTCAATGCAATTGTTACTATTATCTAAATTATTACATTGCATTATCTAATTTTATGTAATAAATTTCCCCAAAATTTAGTGGCTTAAAACAACAAACATTTATGTTACAGTTTCCGTGAGTCAGGAATTCAAAAGTAGCTTAGCTGGGTTGTTCTAGTTCAAGAGTTATGGTTAAGTTACTGGACAGAGCTAAAGTTAACTGAGGGCTTGATCAGGGCTGGAGAATCTACTTACTAGATGGCTCACTCACAAGCCCAGAAAGTTAGTGTTGCTTGTTGGCAAGAGGCCTTAGTAGTTCCTTGCCCCAAGAGCCTCTCTAAAAGGCTGCTTTAATAACCCCACAGTATGGCAGCTAGCTTAACCTAGAAAAGGATCGAAGAAGTAAAAAGGAAGTTCACCATCTTGCTCAGATACCACAATGCCTTTTATGACCTAGTCTTAAAAGTCATGCAGCATCATTTCTACCATATTTTATACACTAGAAACGAGTTACTAAGTCCAGCCCAGAAGCAAGAAGAGGGGGAATTAGGTTACACCTTTTGGAGAGAGAAGTATCAAAGAATTTTACAACCACCACAACTGCAGTAGTTACTCTCTATGCAAACATATATGACTGATACTCATACAGTGTTTTCAAACATAAGTTCATTTAGCTAAGGCAGGACATATTTCCATCCTGGTGCTCTCTTTCACTATTTATCTCTTCTTCATATTCCAATCTTTCTGCAAAAACCTCATTCTCCTCTCTTTGTTTTTTTAGCATCTCTGTGGAGATACATATCTGAAAAGTAGTAATCTTTATTATTTGCCATGTCAAGGACTTATGAGACAAACATACTTGAACCTTGTAAGAAAGTAAATGTTTAATAAAGTGAGGCAAGAGTTTTATTCCTACTCTATTTATATTAAACTTAAATCCATGCATTTTGTGAAAAACTAGCCCAACAATTTGTTAGGGTAAACTTACTGTGAGCCAGCATGACTGAGTTATGGTTTCAGCTTAGTTGCTAACTAGCTGTCAAATATTGGATAAAAAGCTCAATCTCACACCTCAGTTTTTCTTATGTCTACAATGGCGTTACCTATAAGGTTTTACTTAATGAAAAAAATCATATGTGGTTATGATTAATAGTGACATGTGGAATTAAATGTACATGATATAAGAGCACAAAATTTTGTGAGTTTTTTCCCCCTTCTGTTTGGTGCAGTTATGCAGGACAATAACAGAATACCCCATGGCCTTCATATCCTCCTTTTTAAAAATGTTTCATCCCATCCCAGACTATTCTACAGGCAAATGAATTATCAACTGTGTATCATTTGGTCAGAGTGACCACTGAGAACGAAAATTGGCATGCACCGGAGACAGTCACAACCATTTTCTGTTGTGCTAAGTGTCATCATGTCCATTGAGCAGGTTTTTGGAGCTGGTGAGCCTGAATTCTGGCAGCTGTATACAGAGCAAATAAGCATTCAAACTTAAAGTTCCAAATTTAGATATTAATATGAAGCAAACATATTTTGTTTTTCCACAGATTTTACTTTTCTTGGGAAAAGTAAATATTTTTAAAGTTGAATATTTGTGAATATTTTTATAAAGTTAAGGTCGCTTATGCAGGAAACATTTGTCATAATACCGAGCACCTTAACATGCCTTTCACATGCCATCTAGCCTTGCTCTCCAGGAAGACTTTTCAAGGTGTTAATTTGCCAATTTGCTTAAAAATGTAAATTCGATTAAATTTACAGTGAGCTATATAGAGACATAATAGAAATGTCTTATATTCATAAAAGAGTAATTGAATAAGAACACATACGGAAATTTTTACTAATGTCAGGCCTGGTCTGGAGACAGAAGCAAAACCTGATTACAAACATATGTCTCAGCACACAGACAAACTTCTAAGCACTGAGACAATTTAGCAATAACTTAAGTCACACCAGAACACACACATCCTAATCTACTTTTGCCAATGGTGGTATAATTCCTGGTTATGTTTCTCTCCGTTTAAAGCAAAAATAAATAAATTAAAAAGTAAAGGCAAAACACATAGCATATCTAATATTCTACAATATTGGCCCTAATTTAAATCCTGGGTTTAGAGCATACCAGTAACAGACAGACAGCAAATATTCATTTAGTACTTACTCTTTAACAAGTGCCTAATTGGTGAATGCAGATTTGCCACAAAGTAAGAAACAGACACTGTTCTCAAGAAGCTGAATCTAGAATCAAGAGATTTCAATAAAGAGCTTTAAAGCAGCAAAAACGGCTCCAAAGACATTCTACCTCTGGAGAACATTAATGAAAAACAAAAACAGAACAGGGTAAAAGTAATTTAAGTATTTCTGTATCTGGAAAAGAAGACTGGTATGACTTACTATTTATTTATGAATTCTATAGTAGTGCCATTATGAATATCTGACATATCTGATTTTTGCCTTTGGCTATACCAACTCTCCTCAGGTCTGCTGAACAAAAAGCAGAGGGGAGAATTGGTGGAGGGTGGGCAGTGTGCTTGCCCTTAAACAGCTTCCATTCTGCTCGTTTTTCCAAAGATGTATAGAGTTAATGAGTTGTCTTTCGTTTTTCTTTTTCTAGAGACAGGGTTTTGCTCTGTTGCCCAAGCTAGAGTACAGTGGCATAATCATAGCCCATAGTAACCTCTAATTGCTGGGCTCAGGTGATCTTGCTTCAGCCTCCTGAGTAGCTGAGACCATAGACAGCCCCACCATGCCTGGCTACTTATTATTACAATTATTTTTATTCATTTTTGTTTTAGAGATGGAGTTTTGATGTGTTACTCAAGATCATCTCTAGCTCCTGTTCTCAAGCACTCTTCCCACTTGCCCTCCAAAGAAGCTGAGATTACAGTCATCAGCCACCACACCAGGTCCTGAGTAGTCTTTTAGGTAGACCTGCAAACACACAGTTGTCACCCCATCTTTTATTACTGTTTCATCTTTGAACTTCTCTCTCTCTCTCGATTATTTGCATTCTTTGAAAGCCAAATACAACTAAAATTCAAAGGGACTTTATTAGCTAGGGAAGAATGAAAGTAATAGCCATTACCCCTGCCAGACAACCACCACCATATTCAGGCTTTGTTTTTTTCAAAAAATTTTTTTTGGTTAATTGAAGTGTAGTATGCATACACAAAAGCACGCAACACACAAATCGTAAGTGTACTGTTCAGTAAACATATCTGTGTGACTACCATGGAGTCAAGTAATAGAATATTACCAACACACCTAGCAGCCCCCACAATGCTATCCCTTGGAAATTATTCTTCCTCTAATAATAGTCATAGATTAGTTCCACCTAATATTGAGTTTAATATAAATGGCATCATGCTACATGTACTCTTTTGTATCTGGTTTGTTTTATACAATATCATGTTCGAATGATTCATCAATGTTGTTGTATGTAGCAGTGGTTTATAATTTTTTTTTTTTTTTCCCTGAGACAGAGTCATGCTTTGTCGCCCAGGGTGAAGTACAGTGTCACAATCTGAGCTCACTGCAACCTCTGCCTCCCAAGTTCAAGCCATTCTCCTGCCTCAGACTCCCAAGTAGCTGGGATTACAGGCATGTAACACGCCCAGCTAATTTTTGTATTTTTAGTACAGATAGGGTTTTTTTCATTTTGGCCTGGCTGGTCTCGAACTCCTGACCTCATGATCTGTCTGCCTCAGCCTTCCAAACTGCTGGGATTACAGGAATGAGCCACCTGCCCAGCTGTTTTTTTATTTCTCATTGCAAAATAGTTTTCCATTATATGAATGAACCAAAATATATTTACTCATTCTAGGGTTGATAGTTTGGGGCTGTTATAAATAACACAGCCGTAGGCAATGTAGTACATGTTTTTGGTGATTATCTGTGATATATAATGTGTCTCTTGTACTCTTCTGTGTATTTTCCATCTGTTTTTCCCTGTTTTAGTCTGGACATTTTCTTTTGCTCTGTCTTCCAGATCATTTATCTTCAGCTGCATCCCTCTATCGTGCTATGAGTTTTAGATATTGTATTGTTTCAATTAAAAATTCTCTATGTGATCATTCTCTTATTTTATCTTAAAATTCTCCACTTGCTCATTTATTTGTTTGAAGATACTAATCAAAACTCTTTTGTTTTTTTTTGTTTTTTTTTTGTTTTTTTTTTGTTGTTGTTGTTGTTGAGACGGAGTTTCGCTCTTGTAACCCAGGCTAGAGTGCAATGGCGCGATCTCGGCTGACCGCAACCTCCGCCTCCTGGGTTCAGGCAATTCTCCTGCCTCAGCCTCCTGAGTAGCTGGGATTACAGGCACGCGCCACCATGCCCAGCTAATTTTGTATTTTTAGTAGAGATGGGGTTTCACCATGTTGACCAGGATGGTCTCAATCTCTTGACCTCGTGATCCACCCACCTCGGCCTCCCAAAGTGCTGGGATTACAGGCATGAGCCACCGTGCCCAGCCAAAACTCTTTTAAATTTGTTTTGATTACTGTAGTATTTGCGTCACATGCAGATATGTTTCTGTTGTCTGTTGTTTTTTCTGGTCCTATTACTTAATATTCCTAAAAAAAATTTGCTCTCACTACCAATCTTCTGAAAGAGAAATGTTAGTGATAATTTAACCTACCCTCTGGCAGGCCAAAATAAGAGGTATATTACCCAAATATGATCACATCTTGAAATAACTTAGACTAGTTTGCAACTTCAGTAAGGTTCAGGATACCTCTAGTTTTCCCCATCTACATGGTGCATCCCTCAAGGTGTCCCAATTAAAGCCTGAGTGTTTGCCAGGGCCATTCTTTGGAGGCTCTGAAGTAGATGTCTGGTCTCCCTAGAACTGTAGAAATGCTGAAAACTTCATACTACTCTTCAAGTATGTTTGGCTTCTTTTCATGTACTTGCCGCTTGGCTTGTTCACATCTTGTGCTGTGTAGTTAATCAGATGACTCAATGGGACAACAGGTATTGATTGCCAATCTCACTTTAAAATTTTTTTTTTAATATTCATGGGTACATAGGTACATAGTAGGTCTATATTTTGTGGGTACATAATAGGTACATAGTAGGTATATATTTTTGTGAATATATCATGGGCACATGAGGTATTTTGATGAAAGTATAGTGTGTAAAAATCACATCAAGGTAAATGGGGTATCCGTTACCTCAAACATTTATCTTTTTTTGTGTGTTACAATCAAATTGTATACTTTTAGTTGTTTTAACGCCTACCATAAATTATTATTGACTGTAGTCACCTTGTTGTCCTATCAAATACTAGGTCTTAATTATTCTATCTAACCATATTTTTGAACCCATTAATTGTCCCCACCCTCACTACCCTTTCCAACCTCTGGTAACTATCATTCTACTCTCTCTCTCAATGAGTTCCATGTTTTAATTTTTAGCTCCCACAAATAAGTGAGAATATAGGAAGTTTGTCTTGCTGTGTCTGCCTTATTAGATTTAATGTATCTTCCAGTTTCGTTTAAGTTGTTGTAAATGACAGGATATATTATTTTTATGACTGAATAGTACTTCATTGTGTATATGTACATTTTCTTTATCAATTTGTCTGTTGATGGACATTTAGGTTGCTTCCAAAGCTTGGCAGAGCAGTGCTGCAGCCAACTGATTTCCTATTACTCATTAATGTATTTTTCTTTTAAATTGAAGAGCTCCCTTTAGTATTTCTTGTACAGGTCTGGTGTTGATGAAATCCCACAGCTTTTGATTGTCTGGATAACTGTTTCGTTCTCCTTTATTTTGAAGGACATTTTTACTGGATAAACTATTCTAAGATGAAAGGTTTTTCTTTTGTTTTGTTCTTCCTTCTGCACTTTAAATACGTCCTGACACTCTTTCCTAGCCTGTAAGTTTTCACTGGAACTTCTGCTGCCAGACTTAATGAGACTCCATTGCATGTTGTTTTCTCTTGCTTTAAAGTAGGATCCTTTCTCTATGCTTATCTTTAAAAGTTTGATTATTAAATGCCTTGAGGTTGTCTTCTTTGGGTTACATCTGCTTGGCATTCTATAAACTTCTTGTACTTGGATATTAATGTCTTTCTCTAGGTTTGGAAAATTGTCTGTTACTTTATTTTTCAATAATCTTTTTACCTTAATTTCTCTCTATCTGCTCTTTAAGGCCAGTAACTCCTAGATTTGGCCCTTTGAGGCTATTTTCTAGGTTTTCCAGGCATGCTTCATTCTTTTTCCAGGATTTGGAGTCCTTGTGGCCTAGACTGCCTTTTGAGTTTACTTGGAACCCCAGAGCCCTTTAGCCCATGGTGGAGGGGCCTGCTAAAACTCAGGTTCAGACTACTGAGATGGTTAATTTTCCTCTGGCTATGGCTGGTCTAAATGCTTTCTCCATGGTGGCATTGGCTGTGTTCCACCAGATATTGCTTTCTGCTATGACTGAGCAACACCGAGTTCCAATGAAAAGTCCCACAGTCACTTCCCTCTCCCTCCCTCAAGAACACAGCTACTCTCCCCACCATACAGCCACAGCTGGGTGATGTAAGCAATTCAAGATTTTCTTTTCTATCAACTTCAGTGCCTCTTTCCTTACATGATGTTAAAACCAGATACTCTGATTGTTCACCTGATTTTTGGTTCTTATGATGGTGTTTTTTGTGTGGCTAGTTGATCAGTTTGGTGTTCCTATAGAGGGGATGATCATGGGAGGCTTCTGTTCAGCCATCTTGCTCCACTGTCCTCCCAGTCTCTTTTTGGAACCTTATTTGCCATCAGAATTTTGGTCAGTCAAGTCCTAAATGCCTCGGCAGTTCAGAACTTCAATTTTTGTTTCCTCAGCCCTGTTAAATCACTGAAAGCTCTTCTCTGTGTTAGGAGTCTTAAGAACCCTTCTACCTAGCTTAGTCATATCTTGGTATATGTCAAGAATCAGCTGGGCATGATGGTGGGCGCCTGTAATCCTAGCTACTCCCGAGGCTGAGGCAGGAGAATCTCTTGAACCCAGGAGGCAGAGATTGCAATGAACCAAGATCATGCCACTGCACTCCAGCCTGGGCTACAAAATGCTACTCTGTCTCAAAAAAAAAAAAAAAAGTGGACGCTATTAATTAATCAGGAAATTAATACAGTGAACATTTCTGATTGTAGAGCCTCTGCTAGTTGTGATGAATCTAAACCAGTCTAAGAAATGTTAGGGTAATTAAAATAAAAGCCACAGATGCATCTTTACCAGCTTCAAGCTTCTCTTTCTCTCAGGTATGATAAGAAACAAAGGTAGAGTTAGTTCCTTAGCTTTAAAATGTCTACATGCTTTATAAAATTTACTACAAGTTCAGTTTGTTTTCCAAACAAAACACCAGCTTTAAAAGCTGTGCTTGATGTTTGGGGATGTTTTTCGGCTCATTCAAGCCTGTAACATAATTCTACCTAAAGTTCTATGCCATAAATTATTGATTTCATCAAATCCGTTGAGATAGAATTGCACTACTCAACATGAAGAACCTACAAAAATGTCTCTTTATCTATTGCTGAAATTCAAAATAAGATTTGCAAAATTTACTCTAGAGACAAGGAGTAAAGACTGAAGGAAACAAGAAAATGAATACTTGTAAACTTTTCTACTTTCCCTCAAAGTACACTTTCATTTTGTATAATTTCAAACTTACAGAAAATTCACAAGAATAGTACAAAGAATTATCATCTAGACTTTACCTCAATTCACTAATTATTTGCATGTTTCCCATTTGCTTTGTTGCTATCTCTTCTTTCATTCCTTCCTCCTTTCTTTCTTCTATAATTTTTAGCTATTTAAGTGTTTTTGGAAATATTTTGTCCTTTTATCCCTAAATACTTCAGTGTGTCTTTCCTAAAAACAAGGATATTATCTTACCGCAGAAGTTACCAACATTAGGACATTTAATGTTGTATAATGTTACCAAATCTGCAGTTCATATTCAAATTTGTCAATTGTTCTGGTAATGTCCTTTTTAGTTATTTTTCCCATGTCCAGAATCGAATCTAGACTCATATACTACTACATTTACGTTATCTGAGTCTTTTATTGTGAAACAATTCTTCAGCCTTTCTTTATCTTTCTTGTTTGGACATTTGTGAAGAGTACAAGCCAATTATTCTGAAGAATGTTCCTCAATTTTTATTTCTGACATTATATTTTTAAAAGGTATATTTTGGCCGGGTGCGGTGGCTCATGCCTGTAATCCCAGCACTTGGGGAGGCCAAGGCGTGTGGATCACGAGGTCAAGAGATCGAGACCATCCTGGTCAACATGGTGAAACCCCGTCTCTACTAAAAATACAAAAATTAGCTGGGCATGGTGGCGCGTGCCTGTAATCCCAGCTACTCAGGAGGCTGAGGCAGGAGAATTGCCTGAACCCAGGAGGTGGAGGTTGCGGTGAGCCGAGATCGCGCCATTGCACTCCAGCCTGGGTAACAAGAGCGAAACTCCGTCTCAAAAAAAAAAAAAAAAAAAAAAAAAAAAAAGGTATATTTTTACTCAGCTACTTGCTGTATATCTGGTAAATTATGTTTAGGAAATATGTCTGTCTTGCTCACGTGTGTTTCCCCATCATTAGTACTGTGCCTAAGTGCACAATAAGTACTCAATAATTGATTTCTGACGATACATACCAATATGTGACATTTATGCATACTATTTAATTTTTAATCCTTGCTACAACTTCAGATCTAACTATCCTTAAACCCATTTTGTAGATAAAGAAACTTAGGGTCAGAGTCTATTAATCACCAAAGTTACATAAGATCCTAATTTGTGGTACTAAGCTCCAAAGCTATCTCTTCATCCCACATCTCTTCTCTTCATGCTATGTTTATTCTCTGAAATTTTTTCATCTTCCAAGGATTGTGCTTTATGATTCTAGTGTCAACTTTAAAATTAATTATGCTGGCAATTATTAAGTTGCATATGTAACTGAATGGAATGACATAAACCTAAGTGCTAATATATTTTTATCTGCTAAATACATGAATACATGTATCTTCCTACGTTCAGTAGCTTCTAAAGATGTTTCACAGTGTCATATTGTTTGTCTCCAAATATAGCTTATAATAAAAATGGAAATTACCTTTGAACATACAAGAGAGTATTATGTTACTTCAAGATCTGTGAAATTGGTCCAGGTGTGGTGGCTCATGCCTGTAATCCCAGCACTTTGAGAGGCCAAGGCAGGTGGATCAGGAGTTCCAGACCAGCCTGGCCAACATGGTGAAACTCCATCTCTACTACAAATACAAAAAATTAGCCAGGCATGGGGCTGGGCGATGGAGGGGTGCCTGTAATCTCAGCTACTCTGGAGGCTGAGGCAGGAGAATCTCTTGAACCTGGGAGGCAGAAGTTGCAGTGAGCCCAGCCTGCACCACTGCACTCTAGCCTGGGCGACAGAGTAAGACTCTGTCTCAAAAAAAAAGATCTGAGAAATTGGACGTCTTTCTCATTTTCTCTTTTATACAAAAAGGACCAACTGTGGAGCCAGTAGTGATGAAGACTCTCTGGAGCAGGTGCTGTGGAAGAGCCCTAGGATTTTTCTTCTTTTTTTCCATTTGCTTTTGTAAAAATATCTACACTTTATTACGCATACAGTGATACCAATTTCACTTTTTAATGAATGAAGGAGAAACAGAAAGAGAAATTTGTATTTCATGTTTAAAAGAGTTTAAACTTACCTTGATACTTTTTTATCCTGGCTAATGAAATTTTGTTCATTCTTACTCAAGATTATAAAATGATTTGTGGGCCAATTGTGTTAGATTGAATTAGAAGAGTTAAGTAGGAAATGACAATAACTAGCATTTATAGGCCACTTATTATATTCCAGACATTGTGCAGGACACTTTGCCTGCAATTAAATAAATATTTAATGTAATACTTAGTCACTTTGGTACTGATGCCTTCATGACATTTTGTACCTATAATAATATCTAACATAAAATAACATTAATATTAGTAGCCATTCTAAAAGTGCTCTGAATTAGTTCTCATATGTCTCCTCTGAATTTTTCTTTTTATTTTGATCAGTGTCATTGCCACAACCATTATTTTAATTCACACTTTGTTGCTTTTAATTTATATCTCTAGAATTCTGGGCATACATACATTTTTAATCACCAAAGAGAAGAAAAACATAAAGTTATCATTAGGTTACCACAGTTACTTTTGCACCAACCTAATATAAAGAGATCTCTTGCATATTCATTGTAGTATACCTTAAAGGCATATGAATGGAGAAATCATAAACCACCCACAGCAGCAAAGTATAAAGCAAATTGTGTTTGCAAGTGGAGTTCGGTATTTTGATTGGTATCATTTTTCAGAATATAGATTCAGATCAGAAAGTTTTCTACATTCAGAATCTTAGGCAATAAGGATATTAATTTGGATAATGGTAGAAGCAGCAAATAAAGCAAGATGGGAACTGTTTCCCCTCCCTGTCCTTAACTACATTTCTGCAAACCACCGTGGCTCTACCTGTAGTTCATCACAATCTGAAAATCTAACTATCTTTAGTTAGATTTTCACCCTTCTCCTGTTCACCCTTCTCCTAGCCACTGCTTTAATCCTACCTCTGAGCACACCCTCACACAGACCTAATGCTACCACAAGAATGAAAGAGGACAGTGACCTACACAAATGATAAACTTCTTCCACATGACCACTGCCACAAAGTGGAACATCCAGTTTGCTTCAGCTTTAATATCCAGAAAAGAAAATTAGCATTTTAAGTATTATGGGAAATTTCTATTAAATTTCTTGGGAAAGGACCATTATGGCCAGTTTGGGTTTTTGAACAGGATAAAACTATTGAATAAAAGATACTGCTCCAAGCAAGACTACTGTTTAACAAATATTTGCCCAAAGAATAATTCATGAAATACTAGTTATCAGAGATAATCTTGGAAAAAGTATTTGGTGTTTAAATATTTAGGAAAATGTGTTATTACACGGTCACCTTCACATATTAGAGTAATGATGACTCCAAGATATCTTGCAACATCAAAATCCATTTTAACTTTGTTTAATGAAACATTTCCCAAGTACTTATTAATGTTCCCTCATCAGGAAACAAGTTTAAAACCGCAGAAAATATGATAATGTATGCTAGGCAAGGAAATTATAGTACAGAAAAAAAAATCATCTAGTACCAAAAACACACCTTTCCACAGAGAGTTGGACACCTCACCAGTTAATAGCACTGGCAAGAAGCCAGCATACATATTGACCACATTTCCCTTCTGGGAGCGGAACTGCTGCATTCCATCTGAAAGAAATCAGTACTTCCATACTTTATGTTCTTAAAAAAGAAGTAAGGAACCTAATTCTCTCTATAAAGCTTTTTAAATCCAAACCAAACCTTTTTTTGTGAATATCATGCTATTTCTAAGCTGCCTGCTTGGCACCTGTGCTGTGATGCCTTCCAGGCACCTCAAGGTTAAGATTTCCAAAATTAAACTTAAGCGAACTGTTCTCCATAAGTATGCTCTCTGCAGGACGTCTTTGCAGGGAGTGGTTCCACTATCCCCTGTTGTTTCCTTTGATAACCTAGAATTTACCTTCTACCCCTCTTTTTCCACACATAACATTTTTTCCTCACCTATTGATCTACCCCTGAAATCCCCATTTCTCTACTTCTCTTTACATCCACCACTAGGATTCTAGCCAAAAACATATCATGTCTTCCCAGCAATATCCTCTTAAACATTTTCTGTCTGGCTTTATGTTGCCTTCCCCTTATGGCCCATAATATGTTTTCCACATTTTAATGAGAGGGACCTTTAAAAGAGACTCATGTAACTAGGTAACACCCTTGCTTTACATTTTTCACTGTCTTCTGTTGCTCTTAGATTAGGACCACTTCCTTAATCTGGCCCGCAAGACCCTGTGTGATGTCCTGAAAACACATACCACTTCTTTTTGGAGTGACTTTTCTCCTTATTCTTTTCCCTTCAGTTTCTCATAAGGTCTATGGTCATTTTTATCTCAGATTTCTGCAAACGTTCCTTCTTTCAGAATTGCTCCCCATCCCATCCACCACACTCTCCCACTAAATGATGGATTTGTATGTATTCTTCAGAACTAATATCTCAAGAAAAGCTTTTCCTGAATCCCCAGATCAAGTTAGAATCCTAAATGGATGCAATCTATTCACTTACAAAATACTAGATAATCAGTTTTTCATCAATTGAAATGTAACAGTATAATGAAATAATGTATGTAGCCCTACTTCAGACATTTTGAAGTTCTATAAAAACTAAAGGCATTATAATTAAAATGTGAAATAAATGTAATACTATAATTTGTTCTAAGGAAAATTTTTCTGCACAATTACAATTAGTTTCATTGCAATTAGAACACTTCAATAGTTACTTCATATTTCTAATTAAATTGGTTTCTTTTTAAAAACTATTTTTTGGCAAAATACCTGTTGACAGTTACAAACAGAAAAGAATTAATTTAAAATTTTATTAAGTCCAGTATTTTCCTTTTGCCACATAAACTTGGCCAAATTGATGACAGGAAATTTCTGTAAGCTTCTGTTCTTTCATTCATTTATTTAATATCCAGATACCAAGGCCTTTTTTATACTCCAGGAATTCATTTGAAGTATTTTTTTTAGTTGACATATTATAATTATACATACTTATGGGATCCAGAGTGGTATTTTGATACATGTATACAATGTATAATACTCAAATAAGGATAATTAGCACATGTATCTCCTCAAACATTTATTATTTCTTTGTGTTGTGAACATTAAAAATATTCTAGTTGTTTCAAAATGTACAATAAATTATTGTTAGCCATATTCAACCTATAGTACCACAGGTCACCAGAAATCATTCCCCCATCTATCTGTAATTTTGTATCTTTTAAAGAACCTCTTCCTATTCTCCCTTCTCCCTTTCCTCTAATAACCGCAGTTCTACTCTCTGCTTCCAAGAGTTCAATATTTTTTAGCTCCCACATGTGAGTGAGAATATACAGTATTTATCTCTTGGTGCCTGACTTATTTCACTTAATATGATATCCTTCAGACTTATCCACATTGCTTCGAATGATAGGATTTCATTCTTTTTATGGCTGTATAGTATTCCATTGTGTATGCATATCATATGTTCTTTATCCATCTATCTCTTGATTAACATTTAGGTTAATTCCGTATGTTGGCTATTGTGAATAGTGCTGCAATAAATAAAGGAGTTTGGGTGTCCTTTTTATATACTTGTTTCCTTTCTTTAGAATAAGCAGTAATGGGATTCCTGGATCCTGTGGTGGTTTTATTTTTAGTTTTTTGAGAAACCTCCACATTGTTTTCCCTAATGGCTGTACTAATTTACATTTCCACCGACGAGGTACAAGAGATCCCTTTTTACTGCATCCTCACAAGCATTTGCTATTTTTGTCTTTTTGGTAATAGCCATTCTAAGTGGGCTGAGATGATACTTCAGTGTAGTTTTGATTTGTATTTCCCTGATGATTAGTGATATTAAGCATTTTTTTTCATATATTTGTTAACCATTTATTTGTATGTCTTGTTTTGAGAAGTATTATTTAGATCCTCTGTCCACTTCTTAACCAGTTTATTTGTTTTGTGCGTGTATGTACTGGGGATTGTGTGTGAGTGTGTGTGTGTGTGTGTGTATTGCTGTTGTTCCTTATATATTCTGGATATTAGTCTCTTGTTGGACATATAGTTTGCAAATATTTTTCCCATTCTACAGATTTTTTTCATCACTTTTTGAATGTATTCTTTGCTGTGCAGAAGATTTTTGGTTTAAAATAGTCGCATTTGTCTTTTTTTTTTTTTTTTTTTTTTTTGCAGCCTGTGCTTTTGAAGTCTTTGTCATAAAATATTTGCCTACCCCAATGTTCTGAAATAATTGCCTCTTATTTTCTTTTAGCAGTTTTATAGTTTTGAGTCTTATGTTTCAGTATTTAATCCATTTTGAGTTGAGTTTTGTTGCCACACACTCTTCTAGAGACTAGTTAGCCAGAACTGAGTTAGACAAAGAAATCTTCCTCCCTTTGCAGATTTTCTCTTTCTGGCTCAGATTCTCTATTTTGCCTTGGAGTGAGGGGAGCAGTTAAATAAGCTGCCTTCCAGGATCTTTCCTCTCCCAGGTATTCCAGACAGCGTCACAGGCCCAAGGATCCTTTTCTCTGTATCCACCCATGGGAATAACCCCATCTTCTATGGTGACAGGAAACCATGGTGACAAGGCTCCTTGCATTGTGTCTAGATGACTTCTGAGTAAATCTGAGTACAACTCCTGTGACTGAAGTTACGGCAAGTACCTCAGATGGTTCTTTGCAGCACTCTGAAAATATCAATTCGAAATGAATGTCTTGATTACCTCAGTCTCAGCTGAAGGGAAAAGAGGGAGATTAGATTTTTGACTGGTTCCTCACAAACACTGTGGTATTTTACAACTTTATAAATTATTTTCTCTTATCATTTTGGCCTGACAGATGAAAAAAAAATCTTGAAGGAGCAATTGCATTTTGTTAGCTGCATTCAGCATCTTCATTTGTTTTTATTTGACAATGCATTTTGCCTTATTATTTGAAGTGTGTTTTTCTTATCTGTTGTAAGCACCACACTTTATTCCTATTTGCTGATTTAAATAAATTTCTAACCAAAGAAAAGCTCAAGATTCTCACACTGGTGTATACTAAATTTCTGGCCTGGAATCATACGTTATTTGTGATACTGTAAGTGCAGTGACATTTATGTAGCTGTACTGTTGGCTGCAAAATCACTTTAAAAGGAACTTCATTAACTACATGAAATAAAACAACAAATACTAGAAACCTATGTTTTATGCTGCAATCCCGGTAGGTGTTATCTTGTAATATTGCATTATGAAATCTCATGGCTTTAGAGAAAGAACATTAGCGTTTTTATTTTTTCACCTGGCATAAAACGTAATACAATGTTTCATTTATCTTCAGCGGTTTCTTTTCCTTGAATTATTTGTAATGAAAAAATATACTTGTACATGGCTTTGTTAAGAGAGAAAAAGTAATATCGTGAAACATCCATGGGTTATATTTAGAATATTCTCTGATTGCTATCCCCAAGCCATCACTCCTCAGCTTAATATTTATTTGAATTTTTATTTCAATTGTGAAGCTTTCTGCAGTAATTTACAAAAATAGGTTATCCAGTTATAATAGAATTTGGCAATAGAATCTAGTTCAATTCTGGGATTATATAGCAGGTAAAAATGTTTGTTTTCATTGACATGGAACAATTGTTTTATTTTTTATTAGATATATAACTTGTCAGTAACAAGAATGATGATATCAACAAAATAAGAGCTCCTTTTCATTAATTCCATAACATGTGCCCAGCAAGGGGGCATTACATAAATATATCTCATTTAATTCTAATGGTGATCTTTTGGAGAAATATTGTTATTTCCATTTTAAGGATGAATAACTGAGATTTTGAGGTATGAAACTTACACAAATTCCTGTGACTAGAAAGCAATAAAGTATAAGCTCTGGTCTCCTTGACAGCAAAGCCCCTGTTCCTGATCTCTGTTGTCAATCTCCAGTGTCCCTAACTCCAAAATACAGGTCTTCTTAATGTGATCACCTCACAAAATGATTTTGCCCATTATTTGTGCAAGCCGATATTCTGAAACAACAGAATATGATCTATGAGGCTTAGTTAGTTACATTAAATTTAAAAACAAATAAGGAGACAGAATTTTCAAGGAGGATAAAGATTAGCCTGCATGTATCCATTGCAATGAATTATAACAGTTTTATGAAAATGGGAATGTCTGTGTGCACCTGTGTGGAGCAGCACTTGGGCACACTGGTGGTGATCTTGAGAAGCAGGGTGCTGATTTAAATAGAATTGTTTCATCAAGTACTGTCTGCTACCTGAGTGCCAAAACTAGTGGTATATTAGTACATTAATGAAACTAGTACGTCTACTCCTGGGACATTTTATGTACTAGTAGAGGGGTGGTGAAGGTTGGAGGGAGAACCTATGGGCTAGATAATAGAGAACAGAAGGGGAAAAAGTCAAAGCAAAATGTTGGGTAGGCAGACTAGATGCATTATCAGCTTCTAAGCCATGAGGGAAAATCCATGTAGGGGGAAATGGGATGGAAATAAGGAGGAGATGGGGGCAGATGGTTATACTTGGAGGCAGAGAACTGCAGTGATTCCCCGACATAAATGGAACACCAGTTCAAGAAATACCTTATACATATCCTCTGGGGCTTGGGCAGGCTTGTGCCATGTGAATTTCTGAAGGTGGAAAAGTATGTATTTTTTTCTTTTAAAATTGCTCTATAGGAATGCAGAATAGAATTTTTCCCCCTGGAAGAATGTCTTCTTCTTGCAGACATGGATGGCAGCTATTATAATTTCCAAGGATGCCATTGTTCATAAAGTAGGAAGACTCATGAAGATTAGTAGTGAGACAGGACCTGAAGCCTTGGAACCAGGAAGCAATAAACTTGTCATAGAGTCATCACCAGAACAAAGTTATAAAACTGAAGTGGAATTTTATGGAAAGACTATAGTTGTGAACTAGAATTACTGTATTAGCTCACTTGATGGTAAGGACAATCTTAATGCAGAATGTAATTAGGGCGCCAAGACTGAAAATACGTAATATTCAGGTGTATTAGTTTGTTTTCACATGCTGGCAAAGACATACCCAAGACTGGGTGATTTACAAAAGAAAGAGGTTTAACTGAACTTACAGTTCCACATGGCTGAGGAGTTCTCAGAATCATGATGGGAAGTGAAAGACTTTTGTTACATGGTGGCGGCAAGAGAAAATAAGCAAAAGTGAAAACTCCTGATAAACCCATCAGATCTCATGAGATTTATTCACTATCATGAGAATAGCATGGGAAAGACCAGCCCCCATGATTCAGTTACCTTCCTCCAGTTCCTTCTCACAACACATGGAAATTCTGGGAGATACAATTCAACTTGAGATTTTGGTGAGGACACAGTCAAACCATATCATTCTGCTCCCGGCCCCTCCAAATCTCATGTTTTAAAACCAATCATGCCTTCCCAACAGTCATCCAAAGTCTTAATTCATTTCAGCATTAACCCAAAAGACCACAGTTCAAAGTCTCATCTGAGACAAAGCAAGTCCCTTCTGCTTATGAACTAAAAATCAAGCTAGTGTCTTCCTAGAAACAATGAGGGTACTGGTGTTGGGTAAATACAGACATTCCAAATGGGAGAAATTGGCCAAAACAAAGGGGCTACAGGCCCCATGTGAGTCCAAAATCCAGCAGGGCAATCAAATCTTAAAGCTCCAACATCATCTCCTTTGACTCCATGTCTGACATCCAGGTCACACTGCTGCAAGAGATGGGTTCCCATAGTCTTGGGCAGCTCTGCTCCTGTAGCTTTGCAGGGTACAGCCTCCCTCCTGGTTGCCTTTACAGGCTGGTGTTGAACATCTGTGACTTTTCCAGGCAAACAATGCAACCTGTTGGATCTACCATCCCGGGGTCTGGAGGATGGTGGCCCTCTTCTCACAACTCCACTAGGCAGTGCCTCAGTAGGGACTCTCTGTGGGAGCTCCAACTTCATATTTCCCTTCCACATTGCCCTAGCAGAGGTTCTCCATGAGCACCCACCCCTACAGCAAACTTCTACCTGAGCATCCAGGTGTTTCCATATATCTTCTAGAATCTAGGTGAAGGTTCCCAGGTCCCAGTTCTTGAATTCTATGCATTCGCAGGTCCAACACCATATGGAAGCTCCCAAGGCTTGAGGGCTTGCACCCTGTGAAGCCATGGTTCAAGTTCTACCTTGGCTCCTTTCAGCCACGGCTGGTGCAGCTAGGACACAGGACATCAAGTCCCTAGGCTGCCCACAGCACAGGGACCTGGGCCCCGACCCACTAAACCACCATTTTCTGCTATGCCTCCAGGCCTGTGATGGAAGGGTCTGCCATGAAGGCCTCTGACATGCCCTGGTGACATTTTCCCCAGTGTCTTAGGGATTAACATTAAGCAGCTCAGTTATTTATGCAAATTTCTGCAACTGGCTTGAATATTTCCTCAGAAAATGGGTTTTTATTTTTTCTGTCACATTGTCAGGCTGCAAATTTTCAAACTTTTATACTCTGCTTCCCTTATAAAACTGAATGCCTTTTACAGCACCCACGTCACCTCTTGAATGCTTTGCTGCTTAGAAATTTCTTCTGCCAGATACCCTAGATCATCTCTCTCAAGTTCAAAGTTCCACAAATCTCTAGGGCACAGGCAAAATGCCACCAGTCTCTTTGCTAAAATATAACAAGAGTCACCTCTGCTCCAGTTTCCAACAAGTCCCTCATCTCTATCTGAGACCACCTCATTCTGGACCTTATTGTTCATATTGCTATCAGGCTTTTGGCCAAAGCCATTCAACAAGTATCTAGAAAGTTCCAAACTTTCCCACATTTTCCTGTCTCTTCTGAGCTCTCTAAATTGTTCCAACCTCTTCCTGTTACCCAGTTCCAAAGTAACTTCCACATTTTGGGGTATCTTTTCAGCAACACTTCACTCACAGTACCAATTTACTATATTAGTTTGTTTGCCCACTGCTGATAAAGACTTACCCGAGACTGCAAGGAAGAGGTTTAATTGGAGTTACCATTCCATGTGGCTGGAGAGTTCTCACAGTCATGGCTGGAGGCGAAAGGCTCTTACATGGTAGCGACAAGAGTAATTGAGGAAGAAGCAAAAGTGGAAACTCTTGATAAACCCATCAGATCTCATGAGACTTATTCACTATCGTCAGAATAGTATGGGAAAGACCAGTCCCCATGATTCAATTACCTCCTCTTGGGTCCCTCCCACAACATGTTGGAATTCTGGGAGACACAATTCAAGTTGAGATTTCGGTGGCTACACAGACAAACTATATCACCACAGATAATAGACTTTAAGTCAAGGTTAAATTGGATCACCTGATGGAGGGAGTGGATCACAGGATAAATAACACAGATTGCTTTTTGCTTGAGGCATGATTTTGTTGAAGGTCTTGGATTGGCTCCTGTAGCCATACATGCTTCTTTTTGAAACCAAGCTCATTACATGATAATTTTGAGAGATTATGTTTAGCAGTAACACCTCCTCCAATGACCAGAATCATGTATCACTCTTTACCATTGCATATGATTTCCTAAAAGAGGTTACATTAATCACTGTGAATAAGTTCCTCAGACATATTGATTGTTTCAAATATGTTGTTCTGTTGGCCAGGAACTTACATCTAATTATTGAAAAGCTAAGTATAATGCATAAGTATTTAGTTTTTCCAAGGTCACCTCTTAGTTGTCTCCCTTTTAAATATTTACAGTTAGATCACTATAGGGGGTCAATCCTTTTTCTTCTTCCTCCACTCAAGCTTTATCATTTTAAACTTGCCTTTATCTTCTTGTTATTACTGTTGTATTATAAAATATAATAAATGTGAAAATGAGCAAGAATATGACATTCGTCAAGGGAGACCCTCTACAGTAGCCGGGGACAAGGATTTGGTTCACATCTAGAATTCTGGATGAATAAGCTCAGGTTCTTTTTCATTTCTTTCTTTTATTCTTCTTTTTTTTTTTCTGACACACAGTCTCACTCAGTCTTCAATGCAGTAGTGTGATCATGGCTCACTGCAGCCTCTACCTCCTGGGCTCAAGCAGATCCTCCCACCTCAGCCTCTTGAGTACTGGGACTATAGGCATGTGCCACTAGGCATGGTTATTATTATTTCTTTTAATTTTAGAGAGAAAGGGTCTTGCCATGTTTTCCAAGCTCATCTCATGTATCTGAGATCAGTTGATCCACATGCCCAGGCCTCTGAAATTGCTGAGATTACAGACATGATCCACTATGCCTGACCAATAAAGTCAGGTTCTTATCTACTTGTGAGAAACCACAAATATACTCCCTTCTTTGAATAGTGGAAGAATTAATTATCTGTGTCACGCTGGTAGTATTTAGCATGTGCCAGTATGGAATTGGCATGCAGTAGACATTTAATAAATGATGAAGCCAACCCTCTTAACAACATAACTCAACGAGTTGATCCAAAATACTCAATCTTGTAATTAATTAAATGGTCAAGCTGAACCTATGTAGCAGGGTGACTGAGAATCTGAGAACAGACTTCAAAACTTAGGTAAATTTAAGTTTTTGTTTGGTTTGGCACCACCTAGTAGTGTTTCTTCACCTGTGCTTCAGTTTTAACAGAGACGATTCTGAATCCAGAATCATTTTTCTTAAGGTTTTGATTTCTTAAGCATCAGGAGCTTAAGAAATCACCTCCCTGTTTAGGTGATATTTATTGGCCAGATTTGGGGAGATGGGTATGGGAGAATATTGGAGACAAGAGAATCCATCTTCTCCCTCCTCATTTTTGGGGGTGGAATTACCTGCATTTTCCATGTAGCTTTGTTTTTTCTTTCATGCCCTGTCCCCACACCCTACAAGAAAGTGAGAACTTTAGTTTCCACCTCCTATATCACCTGCTTCCCCCAGCCTTTTTAAGAGCAGAGCCAGCAAGAAGGATCAGCAGCCAGTTGCCTATAGTATTGCATCCAAATTTATGTTACTGTGCCGTGTTTTATAGGAAGAAGGAGGAATTTTATCGAATTTTCTTTGTTTGATGAAATTACTTGTGACACCTTTTCACAATGATGCTCCATTTGTAGTAACACAAAAATATCTGTTGATAACAATAAAATGCCTTGATTTTTTACATTGAAAGTTAATTGTTTAAGGTCACAATTCTCAAACTGTGTGCGAAGAAGTCAGTCCAAAGCATTTCAGTGAACTCACATGGGCATCACCAGATTTCTAAGAATTTCAAAGGCTAGACAGCCTTGCAGGCCACTTGCTTGTGCTAGTCACAGTTTCAACATTAGGTTGTGCTACATTCCTTTTCATTGTGTCATATTTTTGTAAAGCTTCATTTTCAGTGGTTGTTGTGATATGATGCAGGTACAACACAAAAGTCAGTGAGGAAAGGGAAGTGAGGGTGGGGATGTCTAACCTTATTCCAAAGTTTCCTACATTGTTTTGGGTCCAACAGGCACATGGATTCCCTTAGTAAGTCACTGTGATAATTTAAGAATGAAATAGAAATAATGTTTTACCTTCGGTTAATATATATTAATGAATTATGTTGCCACTAGAGCTGTTAGGATATAACTATTAAGGATGTAAACATTGAGTTGTTTACACCTAACAAACTGAACTCACAAGTTTCTTTTGGCCTAGGAATACCATGTAAACATTACTAAGACACTAAGACTGCTGCAAAATGGGAAAGTTTAGAAACCTCTAGGCTGAGGAATTTCTCTATTCCTAAGGCTCCTTAGATCCTCGTGAGCCTATGAAATAATTGAAAACTCTCATCATGAAAATGTGTCAAAAACTGTAATTTTGACAATATTGATCCCTGTATGGTTACTTGAAACGAAAAAACATACTGGGGTGAGTTACTTAGAGACAAATTTCATCTGCTGTGGGTCAAACATCACTTAATACAAATGTGTTACAATGGAATATTCGGGCATTGAAGTTGTCATTATTATAAGATCCTTGGTACGGCAAAGAAACCTAGGCACAGAGAGAATTATTAACATAGCAAGGCAATGAGAAGATGTGACTGAGTATTGTGCTTTTGAGGACGTATATTGTATCTTTATTATCTTCTAAATGGAGATGGAGGACAGCTGTGATGCTGCGATTAAACCAACTGAACTCCAATCTGAATTTTTACTTTAAAATAATGCAATTAGAAATAATTTGAGTATCCTTTTCTTTTTTCTTTCTTTTTTGTTCAGCTTATATTTATCCATGACTTTATAAATATGGCTCAGCAAAGTAGGTTGAAAGAGATCTCGTTTTAAACAATTCTGTTAGTGTTTTGTTACAAGCTACATGTGCCTTCATTGTGTGTGTGTGTGTGTGTGTGTGTGTGAGTGAGTTTACTACCATAATTAGAAATTACCTACTCTAATTTCCAAATATTACAGTGATATCTTTGTGCAAGCCTAAATAAATTGCTCTCTCAGGCATCATATTTATTTTAGTTACATGAACATTTAAAAAATGAATGGCTGGATATAGCATTTGCTGAAGTTAAATGGAAGGGCAAAAATGCTCTCTATGCCTTGACTGTTTAGGAAACACAGGGGTTTCATTGAGGCAAAAATATGAGTTAAGGTCATTTTCGTGGAAGCTACCCTATTTAAAAATAGTCCCTAACAACCAAAGCTATTGAATAAACTGTATTTTGGCTGTTTGATAAAACTTTTCTTAGAAGTATTACTGTTATGTAAATATTTAATCTTGCTGAAATTGTATTTGTTCAGGAAGTTTCAAGTATAGCATAATGAATATAGTCATAAAAGATGAATCAAAGGATAATGATATGAAAAATTAGAATGGAACTCAAAGAGCGAGTCAATTTTACTTTTTTCCAGATGTTTTACTGTTATCCAAAAACTGAATAATTACCCATTGAGCTTGATGTAACTTTTTAGAAGAAAAAAAAAAAAGTTTTATCCTGAGCTTCTAGTTTGTAAGTTCTGCTGCTTGCTTGGATTGTGCATTTCCCACATGACCTTTACAAATGTTTTATGAAATTTCGTTAAACAGAGACAGGAAAGAGAGAAAACACTTGAAGAAAATCTGGGTAGCAGGCAAGATAATGTTGTAGAGTACTCAGGTTTGACAATTGTGGTAGTCTGTAACCCAGCAAAGAACATCAAGTTGGAAAATGAAGAAGCTAGACGTCTGTAATCTTGATTTTGTGATTGCTGAATGTGTTTAGTAAGGGGAGAGGAATAGAAAGTATTTAACGTATCATGGGAAACCTCTTTGAAAGTCTGAGAAATGAGCTTATAGACTGTGAACATTTTTCAGGTAACTCGTAATTCTACCTTTGGCATCAGAAATTCTGTCTGAGTTTAGTTTATGTATGATATGAAAGGTAACAGAATTGTTTAGTTTTAGAACTTTTTTGGAGGAATCACAAAATACGTTAAACATCAGGTACATTTTTATACTATTGTATAAAAACACTTTGATACCAGGCACCAAAAATAATTCTATAAGTATGTAAAATAAACATATTTAAGTGACTGCATTTTGCCAAACTCTTGAGTTAGTAGTTAAATTTGAAGTATTTAATTACCACAACCACTTTTTGAGTTAGGTTTTATTATTATCTACACTTTAAAGATGAGAAAACTGAGGTTTAGGGAGATTCCAAAATCATCAAACAAGTGATGACATCAGGACTTAAACCCAGGCCATGTGACCTTAAAATTATAGCCCACTTTATTTTCACATTTCAATAATTCTGATATCAGGTTGTGGTTTAAAATTAATCCAAACAATTTTATATCACATTTATGTTTATTAATGCCTCTCCTAGTAGGGCCTTTTATTAAATTCATAATGTGTTTTAAAATTTTATCGTGTCTTAGAATCAAGAAAATGTAATGTTAGAGAGTAAAACAAAGGCCACTAGATCTTGGGAATAGAAAAAAGAGTAGGGAAGATGCCAGGGAAGGAAATATAGATCAGTGAGAAAAAATCAGAGTAGTCTACTGAGGGGTCAATTCGGGACTTTTAAGCCATGAGAGGGGAAGAGGACACCATCATGGTTACACCATACAACGACTGAAAGCAGCATTCTGAATGGGAAGGTGTGAGATCATTGGTACATAGTTGATTAAAACTAGCCTCATTGTTCTTTGCTCAGGAGAGTCCTGTGTTGAGTTCAGAGGGCCAGGTAGTTAGGATCACTGAAAATTTAACATAACGGAGTCCCTGAAGGTCATGGTTCTTCAACACCCTCAGCTAGTTAATGCTCTTTGTGGAATAACATAGCATTCAGTTTTACTATCTCCATGCAAGGGCTGCCAAAGTGGAAAGTTTTTCTTTCTACTCTTTTTATAGAGGCTAACCAAAAAAATATAAACTCAAGAGAAGGGGAAGACCCTACCTTAAAGCCAAGAATTTAGAAAATGTATTATACACAGGGAACAAATTTAAAAGTTGAAGGGTTTATTTCAGTATGTATAGTAAAAGTAGGACCGAAAGAAAGACCATGTAGGTGCACCAGCAGCTTCACTGTTTAAAGAAGCAAAAGATTGTCATGGAAAACAAGTAATGGAGAAAGTGAAAAAAGCCTAATTCAGAAAATAGAGTCCTATTTAACATAGTGTTGGAAGTTCTGGCCAGAGCAATCAGGCAAGAGAAAGAAATAAAGTGTATTCAAATAGAAAGAGAGGAAGTCAAATTGTCTCCGTTTGCAGATGACATGATTGCATATTGAGAAAACCCCATTGTCTCAGCCCCAAATCTCCTTAAGCTGATAAGCAACTTCAGCAAAGTCTCAGGATTCAAAATCAATGTGCAAAAATTACAAGCATTCCTATACACCAGTAATAGACAAACAGAAAGCCAAATCATGAGTCAACTGCCATGCGCAATTGCCACAAAGAGAATAAAATACCAAGGAATACAACTACCAAGGGATGTGAAGGACCTCTTCAAGGAGAACTACAAACCACTGCTTAAGAAAATAAGAGAGGACAAACAGATGGAAAAACATTCCATACTCATGGATAGGAAGAATCAATATCGTGAAAATGGCCATACTACCCAAAGTAATTTATAGATTCAATGCTATCCCCATCAATCTACCATTGACTTTCTTCACAGAATTAGAAAAAAGTACTTTAAGTTTCATATGGAACCAAAAAAGAGCCTGTATAGCCAAGATGATCCTAAGCAAAAAGAACAAAGATGGAGACATCAAGCTACCTGACTTCAAACTATACTACAAGGCTATAGTTACCGAAACAACATGGTACTGGTATCAAAACAGATAAATAGACCAGTGAAGCAGAACATAGGCCTCAGAAATAATGCCACTTATCTACAACCATCTGATCTCTGACAAGCCTGACAAAAACAAGCAGGGAAAGGATTCCCTAATTAGTAAGTGGTGTTGGGAAAACTGGCTAACCATATGCAGAAACCTGAAACTGGACCACTTCCTTATACCTTATACAAAAATTAAGATGGATTAAAGACTTAAATGTAAGACCTAAAACCATAAAAACCCTAGAAGAAAACCTAGGTAATACCGTTCAGTACATAGGCATGTGCAAATCTTCATGACTAAAACACCAAAAGTGATGGCAACAAAAGCCAAAATTGACAAATGAAATCTAATGAAACTAAATAGCTTCTGCACAGCAAAATAAACTGTCATCAGAGTTAACAGGTAACCTACAGAATGGGTGAAAATTTTTGCAATTTATCCATCTGAGAAAGGGCCAATATCCAGAATCTACAAAGAACTTAAACAAATTTAGAAGAAAAAAAAAAATCAAAAGGTTCAGAAGGATATGAACAGACACTTCTCAAAAGAAAACATGTGGCCAACAAACATAAAAAACAAAAAAGCTCATCATCACTGGTCATTAGAAAAATGTAAATCAAAACCACAATGAGATACCATCTCACACCAGTTAGAATGGTGATCATTAAAAAGTCAGGAAACAACAGATGCTGAAGAGCATGTGGAGAAATAGGAATGCTTTTACACTGCTGGTGGGAGTATAAATTAGTTCAACCATTGTGGAAGACAGTGTGATGATTCCTCAAGTATCTAGAACCAGAAATACCATTTGACCCAGCAACCCCATTACGGGGTATATACCCAAAGGATTGTAAATCATTCTACTCTAAAGACACATGCACACTTATGTTTACTGCAGCACTGTTCACAGTAGCAAAGACTTGGAATCAACCACAATGCCCATCAATGATAGACTGGATAAAGAAACTGTGGCACATATACACCATGGAATACTATGCAGCCATAAAAAAGGATGAGTTCATGTCTTTTGCAGGGATATGGATGAAGCTGGAAACCCTCATCCTCAGAAAAGTAAGACAGAAAGAGAAAACCAAATGCTGTGTGTTCTCACTCATAAGTGGGAGTTGAACAATGAGAACTCATGGTTACAGGGAGGGGAATATCACACACTGGGGCTTATCAAGTTAAGAGAGGCTAGGGAAGTGATAGCATTAGGAGAAACACCTAATGTAGATGACAGGTTGATGAATGCAGCAAACCACTGTGGCACTTGTATAGCTATGTAACAAACCTGCACATTCTGTACATGTACCCGAGAACGTAATGTGTGTGTGTGTGTGTGTGTGTGTGTGCGTGTGTGTGTATGGGCCTGAAGATGAAGACTGAATTCAGAAAAGAAAGCACTCATCTAGTTTAGACTGCCCTAAAACACTTGAGCTCAGTAGCATCCAAATACAGCTCCACTCCACTGAAAGACCCAACAATAAACACAGCCAACATGAGTGATGGGATGGAAAAGGTACAGCATATCAGGATGGAGGATGAAACACCGGCTCTCAAGTAGAAAGCATTGCTAATGTGTGCACACACAGACACACACAGTGACAAATATCTAAAAGGGCACCATGTCATATAGAGATTTTAAACACTATTGAAAAATCAGGGAAGTTATTTGTAATGTTTTGCCAAAAATTACGTTTTCCTAACAATTCTTTTAATTCAATTGAAAGTTCCCACAAGAAATTTGAGCAGATGGTAAAAAGAATTGTCACAAAACAAATGAACAATGAGTGTATTAAATATCACAATATTACTAGTAACTAAATACATATAAGTTAAAGAGCAAAAATGGTAAAAAGTACAATTTTTGGATATTAAGAATGTGAAATACTGCAAAACCCAATGTATTGAAGGGTGTGGAAAAATAGACCATTCCTGGAGGGCAATTTGTCAATGTAATTGGTAAAACTATAATAATGGTTTAATTTTAAAATTTATATTTGTTAATTTTATCCTAAAATCCAAAAATTTTAGGTAGGATTTTAGGATAAAATCCTAATAAGGCAGATTTCTTATTACTTCATAGCAAAAATTATTTTTTCAATTATAACAGTTAATTTTATATTTTTGTTCTATATTTTTTAAAGTTTTTAAAGTGAACAATGAAATTGAGAAAAAAATGACAAGGAATTAAATATTTGACTCATGCAATTTGAAAACAAAGAGAAGGCAACTGTAAGGATTATAGCAGAAGCTAATGAATTAGAAAAAATAAAACTGTTAAATCAAAATATTATATGCCACTTTAGTATAAAGAAATTTAGTATTTTGGGGGTTGAAAATAGCATATACAAGTATATAATATTAGCTATGAGAAGCAGGGTAGTTATGTGACTATCTGTCCAAAACCTAACAGCAATATTGAATATTTTACTATAGCATGTATATTTTCTAAGAGTCTTAAGGAATTTAAGGAGAAGCAGAAAATCAATATCTATGAAAAAATATGTCAATACAAAGAAAGAAAAGAAAAACCTGTCTCCTAAAAGAGTTTCTGGGTTCAGAATATGTTATTAATACCAGGAAAGTTTTTTTGTTTGATTTTTATATGCTATGTTATAGAGCCAATATTGGAATGCTTTTTTTTCTTAAAAATATATTTCAGTAAGCTTAAAAAAATTAGGACACTTTATGAAACTTATTGATACAATTAAGAAAAGAATCCAGTTTTGAAAAAGAAGAGTAGTGATGGTAGTTTGAACTGTCAGATGTTACACAGCTTTAGTAATTATAATAGTGTGATATTGACAGAAAAAAATATAGACATTAATTAGTGAACTATAACAGGAAGTCCAGGATCAGACATAAATTTGTATGAAAATTAATTATAATGGCAGCATTTCAAATGAATAAAGAATGGGTTTTTCAAGCGATATCAGAACAAAGAACTAATTATATCAAAAACTAAAAATGATATCTTGCTGTGTACCTCATTTAATATGGTAAAACAAAACCCAGGAGAAATATTCCTTCAAAAGCAACAAATTCTAAAGTTAAATACAGACAAATACATAATTCTGTCTTGGAAAGGGCCTTTCTGAGCATAACTAACCAATGACTGAAAGCATCAAGATAAAAATTGATATATTTTGGTGTATTGACAAAAATATAGTTGATAGATAGAAAAAAGGTAGATGAATTAATAGTTATTGAGATATTACATGCAAAAAGTAGTCATGTAAATGGTCAATTTAAAAATAACTTATAAAATAGATGAAAGAGCCTTAAAAAACATAACTTTATGAGAGAGCAGCTCTACTGTACCATGAATTTGCCAACATGTATATAAGCACTCAAAATATATTTAAATTGCAAATTTGCTATTGTATTTATAAGTTTGATGCTATTGTGTGGACTTGCAAGTGAAATAATCAGGATTTCTTATACCCAAGTGGTATATTAATTATTACAAACTTTTATGAGGGTAAACTGAAATATTTATTACACCTTTGACCTCACAATTCCATTTGGAAAAATTTAGGTTAAGAAAGAAATCAGAGATTCACAAGATATTTCTCAGCCATGCTCAAACTGATGTTTTTTTCAGAAGGGTCAAATTGGTATTAATCCACAAGTCCAGTCAGGTATTTGAATTTAAATAATTGTCGTAGATCTAAACATTGCAATAAGATATGCCTTCTTAAAATTGCTTTTATGGAAGATGCTTCAAAATAAGAAAGTAATTTTTTTAATGTTTGATTTTAATTTTTATTTTTTTAGACATGGAGTTTTCCTTTGTCACCTAGGCTGGAGTGCAGTAGTGCAATCTCAGCTCTCTGCAACCTCCACCTCTGGGTTCAAGCAATTCTCCTGCTTCAGCCTCCCTAGTAGCTGGGACCACAGGAGCAAGCAACCATGCCCGGCTAATTTTTGTATTTTTAGTAGTGACAGGGTTTCTCTTGTTGGCCAGGCTGGACTCCAACTCCTGAGCTCAAGTAATCCATCCGTCTTGGCCTCCCAAAGTTCTGGGATTACAGGTGTGAGCCACTGTGCCCGGCCTGAGAGAGTAATTTTTTTTTTTTTTTTTTTTTTTTTAAGTGCAGTGGCACTCAGCTCACTGCAGAAAGTAATTTTTAACATAGTGTTACATGAAAACATATTAGTTCGTAAGAACGTTCTATTTAAAAATATACATTAGAGAAAGAAAAATTTTAAAAAACTTTTGAATTTCTTTTTATCTTTAAAATCTAATGAATTAGATTTTGCAATTCTACAAACTAACGGGCGACTCCATATAGACTGCTTTATGTATTGAATTTCTTGTACATGATACACAGCATTGAATAGATACATGTAAAAATGTTTTGTGTATATACATAATGTGAAAAGCTAATAAACTATTAAAAATTTTACTTTGTCCAAGTATCTCATTTCAAATAGAGGATGGAAATGGTTAAAAGAGAAAAGTTCTCTTCTCTTTAAAAGAAAAATCAAAGAACCAATGCTTCTCCAAGAGAAGAGATCCTAATTTTGTGGTTCACCGGTGTATGACTTTGGAAAAATAGATAAATATATTTGGTGAATCGATCCATGACCTGAGCAGCGGTCAGCTAAATCAGCTAATTTGCCATGTGAATATGCACACTGTATTAAGTAAAATTAAGAGATGATTACTGAGTTCAGCTTAAATTCATATTACTGTGAATTAATTTCTTAATTTTTAGACAGCTCTGAAATTGAGAAGCATAATTCAAAACGTAAAACTTATTACTCTGAGTTCCTCAGAGAGGAAATGAAGCATAATTACTGATGTTTCCAGTATAAACACATAATATGAGTTCATCAACTTAATATGTCAAGGCACATATTTAAATAATTTTTAAAGACATTTTCACATAGTTAGGTAACTTCACAATGTAGGTTAACATGACAATTCTGTTAAGGGTTGGATTAAAAATGTTACATCAGTTGAGCACACGATCACTGAGCCTAACACATAATAAAAGCACAAAATAAGTTTTTGAAGATAAATATTTGCCATCATGTAAATTCTTAGTCCAGAAAAACAACATTTGTTCAACCTACTTTATGTCATCTTCCATATGAGCAAAATAATTTAATCTTGATAGTTCTCTAGGCATTATTATTTTTGTTTTATAAAATTGAAATTAAGTGTTTCAGTGAGCTGCTGAAGTTTTCACAGCTAGTGAGTAGGAAAACGAGGCTTAAAATGTTTGCTCTTCTGTGCAGAAAACATACAACTAACATTCATCTCACCATAAACATGCATTTTACATGCATGTGCATCCATATAGGTTGAAAAATTTTCCTAAATATCATACCGTATTCACAAACTCTTTTAAGTCAGTTATCATTTTACTATCTTAGCCTGTGTGGCATAGAAAATTTTCTCTCTCTCCTCTATCTCTGTCTCTTTCTCTTTTTCATTCTTTCTCTCTCTCTCTCTCTCTCTATATATATATACACACACACACACACACACACTATATATATATATACACACACACACACATACCTACACAGTCAAATATAGAGTCAGTGAATACATGCATTTAGTATTTGACAAATATTATGATATATGTTTTCTATGAGTCTATGTATAAATTGAAAATAAGAATTTCAAATGATTCATATTGATAGTGAATTTGTAATGTTTTCTGTGTAAATGAGATTTCCAGAACTCATTATGAAGTACTCATCTATATGCCTCTGTAAAATGAAGACAAAAATCTTGACCTAGTTAGCACTTTACATATATAGCTACATTTCTATAATTTTATTCATCAATGAATTTGCTCATTTATTCTGAAAAAATTAAATGTGTCATAAAATAATATAGTAATCTGAATTTGATTTTCAAATATTTTCCTCCTCTCTCATCCCATAACACTAATGAGCATTTTCTTGTCAAAGTTGGGAGTTAAGAAATTCAACATTTCTAAATGATTCTGTAAACCTAGTTATTCTCCCACCCTTCAGCTGAACTGCTTTGAAAATACAATGTGCATAGCTGCAGATTAACAGTACTTAGATGCACAGTGTTGTAATTTCAGGCTGCTTGAATTAACTCTCTCCGACAAGAAAAGTGCCTCTTTGTCTACAGTTGTAACCCAGGCTCTGGTCGCTGGGAGTTTTCACATTGTTTCTAATATGTTGGTGCTTGGACAAAGTCGAATCATCCCCTATGAAAGCTTGACTGCCCAAAGGGTATAAACGCAATTGTCAGTGGTTTATTCAGCGTTGACAGTTCTCAGTGTGATCCTAACAGCCTTTGGTAAAACAAGAAGGCAGGAGAAAAGCTTCAGAGACCTCTTTCTATTCATTTCTGTAATAGTTTTCTTGCCACAGGAGACTTAAGAAGATTTGTACAGCCTGCTCTCTTTTCATTAGCAGCAAGAGCAATGCTGTTGGGTAAGTTAATGTGTAAGACTGTAAAGAATAAGAGTGCTGTATATATGAATTTTTATTCCATTTAAAAATCTATCCTTTTACCTAAGTACAGTGCAACTGAAAACAGAAATAAATGGTAAATATATTTAACATTTTCTTACTCATAGACTTGGCATCTGGCTTTATTCTATTTGTTGAATGCAATTCCATGGTTCACTGGGTTTTTGGTATGAATATGTTAAAATTATCGTTATTGAACTGACAAGGAAACTTGATTGAATGTTTAACACAGTCATACTTCTTGTCATCAAATATAACAATATTTAATGATCTCTTTGTATTTCCATATGCAACAAAATCAATCAGTGTTTTCAGGCTTAGTTTGGCCATTCCATTAAATTGCCAGGACTAAATTACTACGTAGTATCCTTATTTCCTTCTTTGCTAGAAAAATTATGTCTGGTTAATAAAATTTCTAACTTTGAGAAAAATCTACATGTTTATATTAGTTATAGCACACTGTAGCATATAAATGTATTTATTGATTATATACATAAAAGAAAAGACATTTCCCTTGCAAAGTAGTATATATAATTTGTTGGGTACATGTTGTTATTAATTTTTCTTTTAGAATATATCTATATTGTATAATATGAACTAATTCCCAAATTAAAATATTAATGAAATATACTGAACGTATTATAGTTGACAGATATATCACTTGTTTTTTGTGATATATCTGTTTTGTGTTATCACTGCACAAGTCATTAGTACTTTTAAAGATTAGTATTTGATAAATGGAACATAGAAAAAAGTAAAATAGAATGAGTCAAATAAATAATTACTTATTCATTACTAGTTTATAAATTAGTTACTTATTCAAAATGCCTTTTTTCCCTATAAGCTAGGTGGCACCAAAATATGAACTGGGTGGAATAAATTAATACCTCTCTCATTTTTAGGCCTTCCAGTACCAAATAGCTGAATTTGGCCTTAAGGCTTTTATTGGGTTCTCTGATATAGTTTTTATTATTAGAAATACAAGTTCTTACGTGAAATAATATTAAATTTTTAAGTTCTTATCCATTGTCATGAAGATTGCAGTGTGGACCTAGAAGGATTAAGTTATAACATCTGAAGAGGCAAAATAAGTGATAACTTTAAGATTAATAAAGTTGACATTCAGCTTTTGGTAAAATCTTATGTTTTTAGACATGTTGCAGGACAGCATACATTATATCTGTGATTAGGGATGTCTTAAACAATGACCTGATTAAAGAACAGTCGATAGAAATATTCTTTTCTTCCCCCACATCTTTAAATTGTTTCCCCTGACAGTCTGTGATGGTGCGTTGACATTTTGAAATATCAAAGCAGAGAATAACCATTGATACAACTGTCTGACTTACCATGGTTCCTTATTATAGCAATCATGTTACCACGGGCCATACTTCTGTCAACAGCACTTCATCACAGATGCCCCAATTGCCCATATATGCATGGAAGCTTGGAGCATTGCCTGCCAAAGATGCAATAAATCAAGGAGCAAATTATGTGGCTGTTTCTGCAGCACTTAGATTTTCTTGTGTCCTCTTGGCCACGTGCTTTTATTCACTTAGTAAGTTTCTAAACAGGGCATTAGCTGGAGGATGAGTCCCTGCATTCTCTTTGTATTATATGTTATGGGAAGGAAGGATGACTCACTAGAAATTAGAATGTGGATTATAATCTTCAAAAGCGCTTCATTTGTGACAGTTTTAGAAAAAGAACTCAAATCGGTTTTTGCTTATTCTCCTTAGACCATTTAAAAAAGAAGTCATTTTATTTTAAAAACAAGCTACTTGAATACCAAGTGGGTATAATGTCTCCAAAAATAAAAATGTATTAGTACTTCAGAAATTTTAAAAATTATGTTATAAAATTTTTGACAATATATAGTTACTTGATATAATTCACATAAAGTTAAAGCATTATTGTTCTGTCATTTACTTAGCTATAACATATACATATGACATACATATGTATATGTTGTATGTGTTTTCTTTATAAAAGAGACAAAATTTGGGAAAGTGGAATTTCCCAAATTCAAAAAGAATAATTTTATATAACCTAATGGCTTCTAGTCCTAGGACTTTGTAAAAGGACCTAAGGCTATTAATGAGAAAGAACGAACAATATTTTTTAAAAAATAATTTTTATTTCCCATCATAGAGCTTAAAGATTTAGTTACCTCAAGTTAATTGTAGAATGAGGTGGGCCATAACACATAAAATAAATAGTCATGGAATTAAAATGGAAAAAGACCATAGAAAACATCCTGCCTAATCATTATGCGTGGTAGATCATTATTTGCTTCACTTATTTTAGCTAAGTAGGAAATTTTATTGCACCTGACATTTGAGTCAGCTTACTACATACATATAATACTACTCTATTTCCAAATAGATAATATTTTTTTCATAGAGTATCTTGATATTCTCATAATAACAGAATACCCCCCCAAAATGGCATTATCAACATAATAAAAAATAGAACATATAAGCTAGGTCACACAGCTAAGAAAACTCAGAGCTTCAAACCCAAGTATTTTGTTTCCTGGGGCTTCTCTTTTAACTACCATAAAATAGAAATAGTACTCGATTCATTTAATAGTTTTCTATACAATAGAAACTAGATATTAAAATAAATTGTATCTTTTTTCATTGGCTGGAATCACACTTTCAAAGATAATTTGCTTTTGTATCTCATTGATCTTTATTAGTCATTGGTTTCAAACACTTCAGATTTAATATTCTTTGTCTTTTGGGCTTTGATAAAACATGAATTATCTAAAAGTACTTGGGTGGATCCTCTTTGGTGTATTTGTATTTGAAGTAACAACTTCTTACAAAGTTGGTACTATTTTTGCAGTATTCAAAACTATTTCTGTATTATAACTGTTGACAAATATACAGCAGATTTTTACATATGATATTTTCTTCCTTAAAAATATTTTGGAACCTCACTGACCACTGTATATAAACTATCAATACACCAAGCCTACTTTTATCCTCTTAGCCTATCTTATATTTCTTATTTTTTCACAGCATTGAAGTACAGCTGAACTATATTACGTATTTACAATCTGATGGTTGTTTATCTCCCTAACTAGACTCTAAGTTCCTTGATAGCATATAGACTAGGTGTGTTCTGTTTTGTTTTCATTGCTGCACGCCAGCAAAAAGGAGAGTTTCTGGCATGAAATGTAAACTTTTTTGACATAAACATAAACGTTGAACAAATTGATAATACCCAGATCTGATATTGCATTAGCTATGTTGTAAAAAACAGTGCTTTACATCTGTATTTCCTAATCTTCACATCCAATTTACTTGCCAAGTAGTTGTTATTTTTCCCATTCGACATATGAAGAATGTGAGATACATGGAGAGTAAGCAACTTGCCACTAAATGGATGAACTGGGTGAACTGGTGTCAACTCCACCTCTGTCTGCCTTTAAAATCCATGAATACTTTTTTGCTACGTCACATTGCCTGATGATATGTTACACTTAGAAATATTTTTTTCATGTGTTGAAAAAAGAAGAATGGAGAAATATCAGTAGACAGTGTCATAGTTTGTGATTTTTTTAGAAACTTATAAAATGACACAAACAAGACAAAAGTTTCCAAAGACCTCTAAAACAAAGACTCAGGGAAGGGGGAAAAAAATGGAAATAAAGAATTGGAAAGAAGTGAGGCATGTTCAGAGAAAATTCATTTAGCTCTAACTTTTCCTTCCTCACTGGTTAATCTAAAAGAGCCTTAATTCTTCTTTCCCTAGGACAACTTAATACTCTTCCATCCATCACTCCCTATGTGAATTCTCTCTTTTTGCCAAATGAGTTTACTCAATGTTATCTAAACCAGGAACTGTGCTTTACTTATGTAGGTCTCTCAACTCTGAGGCTTTCCCTTCCAATGATAGAAAAACTTTCCATTCCTTTTCCAAAGTCTTTCTCCCATCTAATCTAGTGCTTAAAACTTTCAGTCTACAATTACAGTTAGCCTTGATATAATCTCATGGCATCAGTTATTGAACCCATCCCAAATTGTTTTAAGACACATCTAATATTATTCTTTTTTTTTTTTTTGAGACAGAGTTTCACTCTTGTTACCCAGGCTGGAGTGCAATGGCGCGATCGCGGCTCACCGCAACCTCCGCCTCCTGGGTTCAGGCAATTCTCCTGCCTCAGCCTCCTGAGTAGCTGGGATTACAGGCACGCGCCACCATGCCCAGCTAATTTTCTGTATTTTTAGTAGAGACGGGGTTTCACCATGTTGACCAGGATGGTCTCGATCTCTTGACCTCATGATCCACCCGCCTCGGCCTCCCAAAGTGCTGGGATTACAGGCGTGAGCCACCGCGCCCGGCTATTATTCTTATTTAACACTTGATTTATCTTCATTCATCTATATTTTCTTTTTTATTATAAGGACTGGATACTTAAATCCTTCTATATTAGGAGCTCAACAAGGCTTGATTGAATGTTTATTGTTTTAAAACACATTGCACTTATAATTTACAATATATAATTGGTAGATGATTGTTCTAGTGAACAAATGTATCTTTTTTAGAGGGCTAAATTCTGAGTTCTGTGGTAAAAAGTTTTACAATCAGGTCAAACTATGTTTTGATTCCATTTTTACCACTCTTACCTTCTGAATGGTCTTTGAGAAATTTCTTATGTTCCCTAAAATGGAGACAATAATACCTACTCAACAGTGTTGTTATTCTAAGTGCAATGATGTTCATATCACTAAATGCAATGATGTTTGATTTAGAGCCAAAGTAGGCACAAAGTAGAAGCCCAATAAATGCTAGTTATTGTGGTAATGATTACAGTCAGTATTTCAGTAGGCAAATATAGTACTTCACCACTACTCTTACCCTACTAAATGACAACACAACAGTAGTCTCCACTCGTCTTTGCCTTTACTGACATTTTTACCTCCCATTTAGTTGCCAGCATGGAAAATCAGGTCAGTGAGAAACCTGATCCTTCAATGTGACATAAAGAATTTCTAGCAACCAAATTTCAGACACCAGGAAGCACAAAAGATGAGCCTTGAACTGGTAGACTTCACAGTTCAGTTCAATGACTGCCTCTTGAGATTCAAACAATGAACACACTTATATACTAAATCGCAAAGTAATCAATCAAATTAAAGTAAAAATTGGGAAGGTCTGAAATTGGATAAGGAATAGTAGAAGGAGTTAACTTGATCTTGACTTCATGGGATAATAGCCTTTTTACTGAATTACACATAGAAAGATGGACATAGAAGGTAGAGGTGTCGAGGTAGACATTAGTTTAAGGTCACATGAAACACAGTAAGAAAGCAATGCATATGAGTACAGAACAGCAATAAGCAGTAAGTGTGACTGACATGGCAGGTGTCTGATGCAGTTGGAGAAGAAGAATGTAGCCAAATTGTAGACATGCTTGCAATGTAAATAACAGTTCATTGTGAGATAGTAGAGAGTGGAGAAAAATCCCATGCTTATCATCTGGGGCAGTATATGTGGAGTCATTGTCTGAACAAGATCTAATTCATGTGAGTGGACCAATAATTGCCTAGAAACATCTGGCCTACTTTCATTCTCGTCAATTTCTGCCCTCCTCAGCTCTTGCTGCCCACATAAGTTACAGGAGACGCATTCAGGCTTGGACCTGATACACTGCAGTGACAGTTGTCACACTGCCCCGAGTCACTTTCATCTGCCAGACTCACCAGTGTCAGTCACAAAATCTTTCTTCTGGGTGCTTACGCATAATTGAAAAAAAAGCCTTTGTTAACTATAGAGTCTAAACCTACTTAGGTGTTAGAGCAAATTATCCAACTAAAAGGGATATGTTTATAAATCTTAGTTTGGTGAAGAAGTAAAATTACATTAAAAATAAAATCCTAATTGTCTACAATATTCTATGTGTTGAGATTCTGTTGTGTTGAGTATTATTGGAGGCAAATAAAAATTTGGACCTCTGTTACATAGAGATTTGGCACTGTGTTATTTCTGGAAATTACACATCTGGCATATAGAAGAATTTGGGCACTTGTTGCAAGAAAGATTTTTTTTGAAGAATATTCTACTTTTGGACTTTTTGTTGAGATATTAATGATTGGAAAATATGTTTATGTTACAGAGGCTACTTTAAGCTACATACATATTGTATACATATTGTCTTATATTGACTATTTTAAACAAGCATTGGGTTGATAAGATCTTAGAGACTGTATAAAACAATTAAAACTACTGAAATATTTTTGTTCATCATTAAAAGGAAAACATTTTTAAACTTGTCCACATCAAGCTCTAGGAGCACAGAATTTTCCTTTAATTTCATGAAAATAACATAGTAAATTACATGTTTTTTTATATTTTTATTTCTAGGCATAAATATAAAAATACATTTTTAGAATTTAAACAGTAGTGAGAAATTTAATATAGCCGAGGATACCTCATCATCAGTAACACAAAACATTTTTTTAAGTTTTTTGATGAGATTTTACAAAGACTTATTAGTGTAGCTAGAATACTTCTAGCATAAATAATTATTAATACAATATCAAATAGGTCTATAGGTGAACTCAATTACAGTGGCACAATGGGGCAAATAACTGTAAAAGTCATTGGCATTATTGTTCTCCGAAGGTCAAAGGCACTGGAGTGGAGAATGTTGAAATTAGATGACAGAGCAGAATAAGAGGCTGTGATTGAAGATGTTCTGGATCACAGACCTTTATTGTATTTTGATTTGTTTAAAGTGTACTTTATTTGGGCCTTTCATCTGTGAAAAAAATTAGTGTATATGGTACTATACTTTGATTGAAGTATTTGAACTTTTTATGAACACACATTTTTTCCATCTCAAAAGTATTTTTTTTTTCTTTCTTGCAGCACTCCAGCTGTGAGGCTAACTTCTGTTAGTTATAATGCAAATATCTCTGACACAGATGAGTGCTTCTCTCTCTGCTTATTACAATGTTAAATTACAACCTTTTATATCCATAAATATTTTACATACAAGAACCTGAACAGTGGAGGATGTTAACACAGTTTAACCACCTGGAAGGGAAATGTTTAAATTTGAAAATTCACTGCAAACCTAGTTACAACTATTCCTAACGTTTGATTTCTAATAAAAGCCCAGGAAGTTTTTAGACTTTTATTTTTCAATACAATGAGGTGAATAAAGTCATCCAGGTATTGCCTCAGTTTTTGAGTCTGTAAGATTTTTAAAAATCTTAGCCTTTAATGAGGACAAGAAACGTGGATCATTCATTTATTCATCTAGAGCTATAAACCATGCTAATAACTGGGTATACATGGCCATAAAATAAGGTGAAGTTTATGTCTTCATGAAAGTTTTAGACTAGTAGAGGAAGCATTTAACAAGTAAACCTATAGTAAATGAGTACATAATTATGAATTATGACAAATGCTTTAACAAAACTATAGGCTCCATGAGAAAGTTACAGAATACATCACTTTAAATTGTTTATCTCTCAGAGTAGGGCTATTAACAGTAAGGGAAAATAGTATTGGTGAAAGAGCTACTTTGCACAGACCAGTGCTGACATAGCCACAAAAAAAAAAATATTATACTTCTCAGCCAATATGCTCACACTACTTTAAAAATCTTGAGAATTTTTAGCCTCAATATGCTAAGATGATTGAAATAAGCCCCTATGTGTATTGTTTAAAGTCACACTTATCTTCTCTGTTTCAACTCTGTCATCTCCCTGTTCCTCTCTTCTCCCAAACAAGATTTCTCTTGTCTGGTGATGTGAATGAAACTACATTCTTGTAGTTATCCAGGTCCACGGCTCTTGATTCACCTTACACCTATCTTCTTATCTTCTCCTCCCTCTGTCACCTCCTCATTCCAGTTAGCTGTGTAACTGGTCTCTGGCCATATTTGTGTTCTACTCCAATTCACTCAGCACCTTTCAAGGGACCAGATGAGAAATGGTTTTCATCTTCCATTTCTCTCCTCAAGAATCTTCAGTGTTCCCCTATTCTCCTGCACTTAGAATACCTCCAACTTAACATTCAAGACTCTCTAAAACCCGACTCTAATAAGCCAAACTCTGTTTGCATGATGTGAACAATTCTAAAACTTCACATGATGTGGTCTCCTGGGATGCTTATAAGCCAAGGGAAAGCAAGAAAAGGTACTCCTATGGGTTGTACCCAATTAAAAACAAGGGGCAAAATAAAGCTTAGTTTCAAGTCCGGTGTGTGTTGTGTCTTCTCTACCTTTGCTCTGCTTGGGCTGATATTTTAGGAAAACTTAGTCTGCCCATATAGTCTTCATTGTATGTGCTAAGAGAGAAAAGTCACTTCTAAACAGACAAGCAACTTTTTATTCTGTCCAGAAAAGCTGACAGATAGGACATTGTTTTTGGTCAACAGAACTCTCAAATGTACGGGTCTGAAAGGAAACCTAGGAAGGCAGGATTGAAAGAACCAGCAGGTTTTGAGGCTGTGGCATGCGACTTGACTATCTAGATTCAAACCCACTTGCCAGTTTGTGTTCTCAGTGAATTACTTAACTTTATATCTATGTCCCAATTTCCTCATTGTTAAAATTGGAATATTTAAGTTATATTAGTTATTTAGAAGGTAACTGAGTTAATAAAGCACTTACCACAGTGTTTGTTGCTCAGTAAGTGCTATGGAAGTGTTTGTTATATAAAATAAGTGAATCTGTTTTATTGAAACGATGTTCTTATAAAAATTATTTTAAGGCATGCATAGCACAAAAAATTTGGTTGAATCACTATATCAATGGTATGTACTTTTGATAATCAGAGAACAAATACTCTTCCATATACTTCCTTTCTATACAACTTATTAATACATAATTATGCACTTAACTAGACAAAACATAAAGGAGACATATTAGGCAAATCAATGAATTAATGTGGTCTAGTTTTAAGGAGTATCCTTAATAGCAACATGCAACTAAGAGCTACCAGTGCCCCAAGTACCACTGGACAATGAAGTAAAATGTTTTTGCTCAACTTCTTATTCACCTCAACTAAGACATAGCTAATATTTGTGCAGTCAGAGTTTTATGTTTAAGTGGAAATGAGAATTATTTGGCAAATAAAAATGTGGTGAATCAATGTGCAAAACCCATATTAATTGTAGTCAACAGATTTGTTTACTCATTTGCTTGCAAAACAAGTTCATCTGTTAGTACAGTCAAGCTGCCAGCCAAAGCAGCCTTCCTCAGGGCTGAAATTGCTTAATTAATCCTTAACTGTAGAAATTTGTTCCCTAAACCTGAAATTTCTTGTATCACTAGGAGCCCCTCTTGCTGTATTATCAGTTTGTAGTCAACTTTTTAAAATTATAATCTATCGCTAATGTCTTTATGATGTAGTCAATAAATACTTTGTCTTAGAAGTTAAAGCTATGTCTGTTTTACATATGTGATTGCAAGAAGGGGTCATCTGGTAAAAAGCCAAGATCCTTACACACTGAATATTTAACAGTATAATTACTGTTACTAACCTCAGAACAAATAATTGATGGCAGATGCTAGTAATTATAAAAGCAGCAAAATAGATTATTTGGAGCTTAAAGAATCTATTGGCAGTTATTTCTAGCAAATTGTTTTTATTTGGAGGGAATATATAAAAGCATAGAGTATATTTCAACCAAATGCAGCTTTTGGTATTCTAGATTGCATCGGCTCTCCTTCACTCTAAATATCTTCTCATCCAAAAAGAAAAATATGCTTCAACAATAGTTGTTTTCAACAATAGTTGAGTTCCAAAGTAGGATTCAACAGAATTAGTAATATTTGCTTCTCAGAACTAAAGAAAATGTGTTCGAGGACATATTGCATATTGGTTTTTTTCCCTTGGCTGAAAAGCATGCTCAATTCTCTTGAACACTGAAAGAATTATTTCTTTCTAAAGTTTCTTTTTTTAGCACTTCTTTTTTGGCCAGAATTAGGATATTTTTAAACTACCAGTGAGTTACTATGTAAATAATAATGACTAACCAATCGAGAGGCAGCAAAGCACCAGGCTACTTTGCTAAGTATGTTTTATGCATTATCTGGTTCAATGTTCCTGGCAATCTTATGATTTCAGTGTAATTAACTCCCTTTTGGACTTGAGAAAACAACACCTAAAAGAATTTAAATGCTATAATTAAGAAACCAGGAGATATAAAAGTTGTTTAGATTTTGTTGTTTTTGGGCATCTTTGAATTGAATTGAAACATTTTTACTTTCTCAATGATATTTAATTTATATGAAGACTCAACAGTAGAGTCATAGGTAGGATCCATTTATTGGTATTTGTCATGGTATACAGAAATTAGTATAGGTTCTCATTCTTCTCTCAAATACAAAGTCATGCTATGTTTTTTTTTTTCAGGTCAATGCTAAATGCCATCAAGTTAGGCCCAAATAGTACAAAGCAGGTCTAGAAGACCTGGTCCTGAGATATTCAGGTAATTATAACCTATGAAGCATTGGCCTTTTTTGCAAACGGGCACAAATTCTGTGGATTAATAATGTCCCCTTCAATCACCATCATTAATCTCATGTACTAATATTTTAAACTAGCTCACAGTTACATGATTTCAAATGTACTATAGACTAAGATATACAGGCCAAATAGCAAAACTGACACAAAGTCAGAGAAATTTCTTCTGGGGACAGAGAAACAAAAGCTGTGATGGACTTTTGCAATTACTAATTTCACAGATCTAGAGAAGATTCAAGTGTGAGGGGAAAGGAGAAAAAGCAACATAAAATACAATTTGGAAAAAAAAATTGAACCAAGTGTATTTTATTGGTCTTTAAGCATATAGCTCCCCAAATTGAGATGGATTTTTATATTGTAAGACCTGGAGAACATCACCACACAGGGAAATGGCATAGGAAGCTGCCCAGAGCTCCAAGATTCTGGAATTTTTCCGCTCTCTCTCTTGGGTTCAGAACTTCAACATCCCCTGAGGGGAAGCTTAGACAGCCTGGTTTGGAGAAAGCCATGCACGTGCTCTAGGTTTGTGATCTCCTGTCCCAATAGCCAATTTCAGTAAATGCTTCAAGATAGGCCCCGGTAACAAGCCCAAATTAATTATTATTGTCATAGTTAATATAACAATATTAACCATGCAAATAGCTTTGAAAAGGAACAAGAATAGTCATAAAAATGTTTTCTATGCTGTTTTTATTCTGTAGCACTTTCTGGGACAAATAGGATCAGAAATGATTGGCTTTTTAGAATCTGTTCACCTATTCTGCTTGAGAAACCAGAAAGTCAAGAAATAAAGTGAGATTTCTCACTATTCCAGCATGTGTTTGTTTTTTTTTTTTAACCTCCTTAACTTTCTCAAGAAGAAAATAATCCTGACTCCAGTTCAATTGACTGTTAAAGCTTTTGGCTCCCCACATAATCAGCCACATAAATAACTGCACTCCAGATACTTGTCAGGGATTATAACATCAAACTCACTGCTATTCAGTATTTAATCCGAAGCTCCATAGAGAGACACAATACCTATGGCAGATAGCCTGGAGGCAATGTTGCCCATCACTTAAAAATTAAAAAAAAAATCTATCCCTATGTTAAGTCACAATCAGAGTGTGGCATTATGAACTGAAAACTTGATCTCAGTAATTGCATTTTGAATCTTTTTCCCCTAGTTCTAGATTTAGGAAAATTTACAAAGGCAGCTGAATATGGTATTTATTGTAAAGATGTCATTTAGATTACTGTTTCCTATATCACAAAGGGCTTCTTACATATAATATTTGCCTTGATCAAGTCACACTTTTTAACACCATTATTGAGTTGTAATTTACATGTTATAAAATCGACTCATTTAAGTGTACAATCCAATTTTTAATACATTTACAGAGTTGTATAAACATTATAACAATCTAGTTCTGAGCATTTCTGTCATCCCCCAAACACCCCTCTTGTCTCCTGTAGTTAATTCCTGTTCTTACTCCAGCCCAAGGCAACCATTAAGCTGTTTTCCTCTGCATCTAGCATCTCTCAAGAGCATAGTATGTTGGGGATACTTCTATATTGTAGTATATGCTTGTTTATTGCTGAGATATGTTCCACTATATGGATATACCAACTTCTACTTACCCATTCACCAGTTGATGGAAATTTTGGATTGCTTGAAGTTTTGGTTATTATAAATAATATATCTTTGTGTGGGCATACGTTTTTTCATTTCTCTTGAGTAAATATCTAGTAATATAACTGCTGGGTCATCTGTAATTTTATTTTTAACATTTTCAGAAATTGCCAAATTATTTCTGCAGTGATCATACCATTTTATGTTCTCACCACCTATGTGTGCAGTTCTAGTGTCTTTCCTCCTCTCCAACACTTGTGACTGTCTGTCCTTTTTATTATAGACATCCTACTGGGTAAAAAAATTATATATTATTGTGATTTTAATTTGCATTTTCTTAACTAATGATATTGAGCATTCTTCAGGTGCTTATTGATTAGACATTTGTATATTTTTGAATATTCAGATCCTTTCTCCATGTTTAATTTTATTAGTCTTTTTATTATTGGATTGAAAAAATTCTTTATATATTCTGGGTACAAGTTCTTTATCAAATATGATTGTGTATATTTTTCCCTTATATGGTTTGGCATTTCATTGTCTTCATAAGGTCTTTTTTATAAAGCACAGAAGTTTCCTATTTTGATGAAGTTGAATGTATAAGTTTTTAAATGAAGTGTGCTTTTAATGTTATACATGAGAAATCTTTATGTAACCCGAGGTAATTAAGATTTTCTTTTTTACCTTGTGTATCTCATAGTTCACTTGTTACATGTTAGTCTTCAACAAATTTTGAGTTATATTTTATGTATGGTATGAGGTAATGATCTAAATTTTTATATTTACATATAGGCATCCTGTTTTCTTAGCAAAATTTGTTGGGAAGACTGTCTTTCCCCTCACTGACTTGCCTTGGCTTCATTGTGAAAAATCAGTTGACCACAAGTATAAGGATTAATGTCTCATCTTAGTTCTATCCACTGCCTTCCCTTATGCCATTATCACACTACCTGGATTATCATAGCTTTATAGGAAAATTTTGAAATTGACGAACAAGTCTTCTTGTTTGTTTTATTTCAAAATTATTTTAGATTTTCTGAGTCATTTGCATTTCTATATAATTATCACTTTTTGATGGCTCTGTTTGAAGCCCATATTTTTAAAATTAGGATGAAGTCCAGAGTCTCTCTCTCTCTCTCTCTCTCTCTCTCCATATATATATGAAGTCCAGAGTCTCTCTCTCTCTCTCTCCATATATATATATGAATTATATATATATATGAATTATATATATATATGAATTATATATATATGTATATAATTGCACTTTAGGTTCTGGGGTACATGTGCAGAACATGCAAGATTGTTGCATAGGTACATATATGGCAATATGGTTTGCTGCCTCCATCCCCCCATCACCTACATCTGGCATTTCTCCCCATGTTATCCCTTCCCAACCTCCCTAACCCCTGCTGTCCTTCCCCTATTCTCTCACAACAGACTCCAGTGTGTGATACTCCCCTCCCTGTGTCCATGTGTTCTCATTGTTCAACACCCACCTATGAGTGAGAACATGCAGTGTTTGATTTTCTGTTCTTTTGTCAGTTTGCTGAGAATGATGGTTTCTAGGTTCATCCATGTCCCTACAAAGGATAGGAACTCATAGTTTCTTATGGCTGCATAGTATTCCATGGTGTATATGTGCCACATTTTCCTTATCCAGTCTATCATCGATGGGCATTCAGGTTGGTTCCAGGTCTTTGCTATTGTAAACAGTGCCCCAGTGAACATACATATGCATGTGTCTTTATAATAGAATGATTTATATTCCTTTGGATTTTTACCCAGTAATGGGATTGCTTGGTCAAATGGAATTTCTGTTTGTAGGTCCTTGAGGAATCGCCACACTGTCTTCCACAATGGTTGAACTAATTTACACTCCCACCAGCAGTATAAAAGAGTTCCTTTTTCTCCACGTCCTCTCCAGCATCTGTTGTCTCCAGATTTTTTAATGATCACCATTCTAACTGGTGTGAGATAGTATCTCAATGTAGTTTTGATTTGCATTTCTCTAATGACCAGTGATGATGAGTATTTTTTCATATGTTTGTTGGCATCATATACATCTTCTTTTGAAAAGTGTCTGTTCATATCCCTTGCCCACTTTTGAATGGATTTGTTTTTTTTTTTTTTTTCTTATAAATCTGTTTTAGTTCTTTGTAGATTCTGGATATTAGCTCTGTGTCAGATGGGTAGATTGCAAAATTTTTTTCCCATTCTGTTGGTTGCCAGTTCACTCTAATGATTGTTCCTTTTGCTGTACAGAAGCTCTGGAGTTTAATTAGGTCCCATTTGTCTATTTTGGCTTTTGTTGCCAATGCTTTTGGTGTTTTAGTCATGAAGTCCTTGCCTATGCCTATGTCCTGAATGGTTTTGCCTAGGTTTTCTTCTAGGGTTTGTATGGTGTTAGGTCTTATGTTTAAGTCTTTAATCCATCTGGAGTTAATTTTAGTGTAAGGTGTCAGGAAGGGGTCCAGTTTCTGCTTTCTGCACATGGCTAGCCAGTTTTCCCAACACCATTTATTAAACAGGGAATCCTTTCCCCATTGCTTGTTTTTGTCAGGTTTTTCAAAGATCAGATGGTTTTAGATGTGTGGCATTGCCTCCAAGGCCTCTGTTCAGAGTATCTATTTCTTTATTTGTTGCTCGTATTTTTGGTGTCTTAGCTAAGCAGCAATTGCCTAATTAAGTTCATAAATTCTTCTATATATTCCTGCAAAGGTTTTTCAGATTTGTGTGTTGTGTTTAATTCTATGATCCATTATCAGGTGTTTTTTTTTTTGTACAGTATAAAAAAGGGGTTCAACTTTGCTTTTGCATGTAGGCACCTGGTAGTTTAAGCACCATTTGTCGAAAAGACTATTCTTTCACCCCATTAACTTTCTTGGCATTCCTGTTGTAAGTCGTAAAGTATGACTTTATTTTTGGACTCTCAAATTCCATTTCATTGATCTGCACATATGCCCTGATATTAATACCTCTTGTAATGATTACTGTAGCTTTGTAGTAAGTTTTGAAATTAAGAAGTGTGAGTACTGTATTCTTTACTATCAATATTGTTTTATCTATACTGGGTCCCTTGCGTTCCCATATGAAATGTAGGATCAGGTTGGCAATTTCTACAGAAAACTAGCTGAGATTTTGATAAAGAATGAATTAAATCTATAGATCAATTGGGGATAGTATTGCAATCTTAATAAATTAAGTCTTCCAAACCGTGAACACAGAAGATCTCCCTATTTATTTAGATCTTTAATTTCTCACAGTATTATTTGTAGTGTTCAGTACACAAATACTGCACGTCTTTTGTTAAAGTTATTCCTTAATGATCTAGTCCTTTGATGCTGCTATGACTAAAATTGTTTTCTTAATTTTATTTTTAGATTATTTCTTCCTAGCATATAGAAATACAATTGATTTTTATATATTGATCATTTATCTTGCTGCCTTGCTGAACTTATTATTTCTAGTATAATTTTTATGGGTTCTTTCAAATTTTCTATATAAATAATTATTTCTTCAACAAATACAAACAATTTTACTTTTTAATTATAATCCAAACACTTTTTTGGGCCTAACTGCACCAGCTAGAATCTCCAGTAAACATTAAATAAAAATTGCAAGATCAATGATCTATGCCTTGTTCCCAATCTTTGGGTGTGAGTATTCATTTGTTATTATTAAGTGCAATTTTGGCAACAGGTTTTTGTAAATGCCGTTTATTAGTTGAGAACGTTCTTTTTTTATCCCTAGTTTGTTGAGAGGTTTTGTGATAAATGGGTATAATATTTTGCCAAATGCTGCATCTATCTAAAGAACCATGTGGTTTTTATTATTATTTTTTTTCATATTGTATATTAGTTGATTTCCGGGTGTAATCCAACCTTGCATTCCATGACTATATCCAGTTTGGTTACGATGTGTAATCCTATTTATACATTGTTGGATTGGTTTGATAATATTTTGTTGGGGATCTTGCATCTATATTTATGAAGGATATTGAACTATAGCTTTCTTTTCCACTCATACCTTTGTTTGGCCTTATCATTGTGGTAATTGTAGCTTTGTAAAATTAGTTGATAAATATTCACACCTTCTCTGTTTCCTTGAAGAGGTTGCACAGGATTGATGTTATTTCCTTTTAAATTGTTTGACAGAATTCACAGTAAAACTATCTGGGGCTGTGTTTCTCTTTGAGTGAATAATTTTAGTTAATGAATCAACTTAATTGTTATAGATTTATTCAGAATTCTTATGACTTTTTGGGTTACTTTCAGAAATTTATGTCTTACTGTAAATGTGCTTATTTTATCTAAATTGTCCAAATGTTGGCATAGCATTGTTATAATGTTTATTTATTTTTAAATTTCTGTAAAGTTGGTGTTGCTGTCCCCTCTTATTCCTCAATTTGGTAATATATCTCCCCTCTATTTTCTTTTTTAATATATCTAAAGCCTTATTATTTTTTAACCTTTTTAAAGAACAAATTATGGAATATGTTCCATGTGCAATTGCAATATATGTATATTCAGCTGATGCTCAGTGGAGAGTTTTATAGATGCCATTTAAATCCAGTTGGTGATAATGTGATTCCCTCCCTCCCTCCTTCCCTTCTCTTCTTTCTTATTTTCTTTTCTCGCTCTCTCTCTCTCTCACTCACTTGCTCTCACTCTCCCTCTCTTGCTCTTACTTGTTACCTAAGCTGTAGTGCAATGGTGTGAAGACAGCACACTACAACTTTGAACTCCTGGCCTCATCTTAGCTTCCCCAGAGTACAGGCACACACCCCCACAGCTGGCTAACTTTTATATGTTTAATATTGATGGAATCTGGGCTGGTCTTTATCTCCTGTGCTCAAGTGAATTTCCTGCCTCATACTCCCAAAATACTGGGATTTCAGGTACAAGCCACCATGTCTAGCTAATGTGATTTCAGTATTCTATCTCCTTACTGATTGTCTGTATAGTTATGCTATCTATTATTTAGAGTGGGGTATTGGTGTCTGCAACTATTGTCATTGGATTGCTCATTTATACCTTGAATTCTTTGGAGCTCTATGGTTAGATGCATATATGTTTGTAAGTGTATAGCTCCCTAATAAAATGTCCATTAGTTCATTATAAACATCAGTAACTGTCTCTAGTAACAGTTTTGTCTTCAAGTCTATTTTGTCTGATATCAGTATTTTCACTCTAGTTCTATTATGTTTACATTGTGCATGGCATACCTTTCTTTAAAATTATTTTAAACATATTTGTGTTTTTAAATCTAAACTTTGTCTTCTATAGAGTGGATATAGTTCAATTTAAAAAATTTAGCCCAGCAGTCTCTTTTTGTTTCCTTTTAATGCTGAGTATTATTCCATGATGTGAATATGTTATCACTTATTTAATCATTTACCAGTTGAAGAACATATAAATTGTTTTCAGTTATTATAAATAAAGCTGCCAAGAACTGTTGTGCACAGATTTTTATGTGAACATACATTTCCATTTCTCCAAGATAAATAATCAGAATTGCAATGCTGGGTTTTTCATTAGTCCATTTTGCTTTGCTATAAAGGAATACCTGAAGATCGGTAATTTATATATTTAAAAACAGGTTTATTTGGCTCATTGTCTGCAAGCTATACAAGAAGCATGGTACAAACATTTGCTTCTGGTGAGGGCTTCAAGGAACTTCTATCCATGGCTAAAGGAGAAGGGGAACAGCCATTACAGGACAACAGAATGACAGGAGACAGAGAGGAGGGAGGTGAAAGATTCTTAAACAATCAGCTTTCATGGGAACTAATAGAGGGAGAATGCCTTCATTACCAAGAAGATGGTGCTAAGCCATTCAGGAGTGATCTGTCCTTATGACCCAAACACCTCCCACTAGACCCACCTTCAATATTGGAGATCAAATTTCAACATAAAATTTGGAGAGGACAGATATCCAAACTATATCAACGGTTATGCATTAATTGCATGTTTAGTTTAATTACAAATATCCAAAAATTTTCAGAGTGGCTATATTATTTTACATTCCCACTATCCATGCATAAGTAAGTGATCCAGATTTTCTGCATCTTTACCAACATTTGTTATCACTATTTTTTACTTAGCCATTCTGATAATCATATAGTAATATCTCGATGTGGTATTAATTTGTGTTTCTCAGATGACTAATAATGCTAAGTGCCTTTTCATCTGCTTATCTGTCATCTTTGTATCATTCTGGTGAGGTGTTTATGTGTTTTGCCTATTTCTAATTGGATTGCTTGTTTTTTTCTACTGTCAAGTTTTGAGAGTTCATTGGACTGTACATTCTAGATACTAGTCATTTTTGGAAATCTGGCTTGTAAACATTTTTTTGGAGTCTGTAGGTTATCCATTCATCATCTTTACAGGCCTTTCAGAGAGTAAATATTTGTAGTTTTGATGAAGTCCAGTTTATCTTTTTTTTTCTTTATGGATTATCCTTTTTGTGTCAAGTGCAAGAACTCTAGTTCTAGATGTATAAATTTTTCCCCTATGTTTTCTATTTTTATAAAAGTTGTGTAATTTTGAATTGTGCATTTAAATCCATGTTTCATTTTGAGCTAATTTTTGCATAAACTGTTAGATTTATGTTGAAGCTAAACATGTTTTTATGTATACATGCCTGTTTGTTCCAGCAATTATTCTTTTCTCCAATGAATTACTTTTGCATTTTTGTTAAAAATTGGTTAGGCATATTTGTGTGGGTCTCTCTGGGTTCAGCTTCAGTGATCTATGTGGCTGTCCTGCCAATACCACACAACCTTGGTTATCATAGCTAAATAGAAAGTCTTGAAATTGAGTAAACCTATTTCTCCCACTTTTTCTTTTTCAAAATTATTTTAGCTATCCTAGCTACCTTGCCTTCCATATATATTTCAAAATAATTCTATCAATATCTATAAAAGTCTTTCTAAGATTTTCTTAGCAATTGGATTAAATCTGTATATCAATTTTGGCGGAATTGACATTCTTACTATGTTCTTCCAAACCATGAACATGGTATGGACCTCCATTTATGTTCTCTTTTTATCATCATTGTTTGGCAGTTTTTAGTTTTTGGCATTCAAGTTCTGTACATGTCTTGTTAGGACTAGCTGGCTTTCTCTGACACTACTATAGCAGAAGGAGGGTACCACTTTCTTACCACCAGGTAAGGGTAGAAGTCAAGGTTTCCCAATGGGCCTCAGTTGACCACCTAAGTGAAGAGAGACTCCTTTTTAATTTTGTGTGGAAGTGGGAATTCTGGCTCCTTACTATGCCTCTCTTCAGAACACCTTGCCTGAGAACCATCAGTTTCTTATTACTGCTCCAAATTTGTCTCTACTAACACCATGTGGCGGGGTTGGTGGGGAGACCTATTACTGCCTGGATAGAGATGAATGTTCCAGCTCCCGATCTGGCTTTCTCTGGCACTATCTTGAAGGGTACAGGGTACAGGAGACAAGGAATGCTTGTTACTTAGAGAGGTTGAAATGTAGGATCCACATACAACCTTTTGCAGCATGGATAGTGTTGAGGCCACAATTTTTATTTATTTATTATTTATTATTTTTTTGTGTGAGGTGTTTGGCATTGAGCAGTTACTGTCTAAAAGTTTTCTGTCATACAAGTTGCCCCTCTTCTGTCCCTTGACTAAAGGGGGAAGGACTTTGATAGGGCTTTTTTCATCTTTACTCTTCAGCATGTTTGGGAGCTGGCTTTTTCAGCTTTAAGTCTGGGAGAGATGACAAAAAAGAAACTCAGGAAGCTAACTACTGTATTATTCCTTGGATTTTACAGTACCTTGTGAATGTGTCTTCTCTTCACTTTTAAGAGTGGTTTTATGTTTGCATTACATATAATGTCCAGGGTTTTCAGTATTTAGTGGGAGGAATATGGAAATGTACATCTATTCTATTATCCAGGAAGCAGAAGTTACTACTTACTTTTTAAGGCATCATTGTTTGTTTCTACAATTGACTGAGCTATTTTATTGTCTCATTGATTGCATACTCTGGTTGTTACCACAAATGAAGGGGTAATTTTGGTAATTTTGAGACAGAGATATATTGTTTTAACTTTTCAGCATTCACATTTTATTTTCATTTATTCCAGGATTTTCTTTTCAACTTTTATTTTAGATTCAGGAGGTACATGTGCAGGTTTGTTACATGTGCACATTGCATGATGCTGAAGTTAACCCAATACTTAGTTTTTTAACCATTTCCTCCCCTTTCTCCCCCTTCTAGTAGTTCCCAGTTTATGTCCATGAATACTCAATGCTTCCACTTATAGGTAAGAACTTGTGGTATTTGGTTTTCTTTTCCTGCATTAACTTGCTTATGATAATGGCCTCCAACTGCATCCATGTTGCTGCAAATAACATGATTTTGTTCCTTTTTATGGCTGTATAGTATTCCATGTTGTGTATGCACCACATATTTTTTATCTAGTCCACCACTGATAAACACCTAGGTTGATTCTATATCTTCACTACTATAAATAGTGTCATGATGAACATGGAAGTGCATATGCTTTTTTTAATAGAACAATTTGTTTTCTTTTGGATCTATATCCAATAATGGGATTCCTGAGTCAAATAGTAGTTTTGTTTTATGTGCATTGGGAAATCTCCAAACTGCTTTTTTCATTGGCTGAACTAATTTACATTTTCATCAAGAGTCTGTAAACGTTCACTTTTCTCTCCAGCCTCTCCAGCATCTGTTGTTTTTTGACTTTTTCATAATAGCCATTCTTACTAGTATGAGATGGTATCTCATTGTGGTTTTGATTTGTATTTCTCCAATGATTAATCATGTGGAACATTTTTTCATGTTTGTTGGCCACTTGTGTGTCTTCTTTTGAGAAGTGTATGTTCATGTCTTTTGCTTATTTTTTAAATGGGGCAATTTGGTTTTTGTTTGTTCAGCTGTTTAAGTTCCCTGTAGATTCCATATTAAAGCTTGGTCAGATGTGTAGCTTGTGAATATTTTCTCCTATTCTGTAGGTTGTCTATTTACTCTATTGATAGTTTCTTTTGCTGTGTGGAAGCTCTTTGGTTTAACTGAGTCTCACTTATCAATTTTTGTACTTGCTGTAATTGCTTTTGGGGACTTAGCCATATATTCTTTCCCACAGCAGATGTCCAGGATGGGGTTTCCTAGGTTTTCTTCTCAGATTCCTGTGGTTTGAGGTCTTATATTTAAATCTTTAATTCTTCTTGAGATAATTTTCATGTGTAGTAAAAGGAAGGGGTCCAGTTTTATTCTTCTATGACTCGCCAGCCATCTCAACAGCATTTACTGAATAGAAGTCTTTTCCTCATTGCTTATTTGTGTTGACTTTGTCAAACATCAGATGACTATATGTGTGTGACTCGTTCTGGGTTGTCTATTCTGTTCCATTGGTATATGTATCTGCTTTTGTACAAGTACCATGCAATTTTGGTTACTGTAGCTTTACCAGTCTAGTTTGAATTTGGGCAGTTTGCTGCCTCTAGCTTTGTTCTTTTTGCTTCTGGTTACTTTGTCTATTAGGGCTCATTTTTTAGTTCCCAGTGATTTTTATAAAAGGTTTTTTTTCTAGTTATGTGAAAAATGACATTGATAGCTTTATAGGAATAGCATTGAATCTGTAGATTGCTTTGGGCAATATAGCCATTTAAAATATATTGATTCTTCCAGTTCATGAAAATGGAATATTTTTACATTTGTCTGTATTATCTATGATTTCTTTTAGCAGTGTTTTATATTTCTTCTTGTAGAGATCTTTAGCCTCCTTGGTTCATCAGGAAGATTGGCCTGTCATTTTCTTTTTCTGTTGTGTCTTTGCCAGGTTTTGGTATCAGGGTGATTCTGCCTTCATAACATGAGTTAGGAAGGAGTGCTTCCTCCTCAGTTTTTTGAAATAGTTTCAGTAGGATTGGTACCTGCTCTTCTTTGTATGTCTGGTAGAATTTGACTGTGAATCTGTCTTGTCTGGTGCATTTTTTGGTTGGTAGGGTTTTTTTTTTTCTTCTGATTCAGTTTCAAAACTTGATGGTCTGTTCAGGGTTTCAAATTCTTTCTGATTCAATCTTGGGAGATTTTGTTTCCAGGATTTTATCCATTTTCTCTAGCTTTTCTAGTTTCCGAGCATAGTGGTATTCACAATCATCTCTGATGATCTTTTGAAGAAATACATTCTTGGCTTCTTATTCTGTACAATATGTATGTTTCTTTTTTTTAGGTATTTTGTGCATCTATTGCATTTTCACAATCCTTGTAAATAAAAAGTCCTGCCTTTTTAAAAGAATAAATACAGTTTATATTGATTGCTTTGATATCATAACATTTCCTTCTGGGAATATGAAAAATAAATATAAGATTTAAGAATCTCTGCCTTTTGTCTTTAAGCGATGTGACATATCTTGTTATAGGTGCATGAGCAAATGGATTATAGAACTCTGTTAATACATTTGGTATCCTGTAAGAATAGCATCACCTTCTATAGTTAATGAATACGTATTGGTGATAATGCAAATACATACTCCAAATGTTATATGATTGGAGGAGTGAGGGGTGTGGTTAGTTAAATATGCCATTTATTTGATGCATTGTACTTCAGCATTTGTTTTTCTTAAAAGTATTCAAATTTATGTTCATATTTTTAATATATTTTGTAAAGTTTGCATGTATTAAAGTTAACCATCAAGCAGAGTTATAGATCAGTCTCCATGATTGTTGTCATAACAGGAAAATAACTCTAACTGCCTCAAATTTCTTATTTTCTTGACTTCAGTTGTAAGAGCTGCCAGTGTGGGGACAGTTGCCTAACTTCACTGTCTATATTTACTTTACTCCACCCCACAAAATTACAGTATCCTACAGCATGAAGGAAAAGAAGTTCCATTTCTTTTTCTTTTTTTTTTTTTTTTTTTGGCATAGTATTATTATCAACCCTCTTCTTATCACTGAATGCATTCTTCCAGAATGATCTCAGTCACTTTCAGGGCTTAAGCCTATATTAATGACTCACAGATTTCTATCTGTAAGATCTGAAGTCTCTTGAAACCCAGACCTAAAAAATACCTACTAATATTTCTGTCTGTAGTATCTATACATGCAATGCAACAAATAAATAAAATGTAACATATTCAAAATGTCACAGCTATAACAATAACCCCAAATCCCTAGAGTCTAAGCAAACAATTTTAAATTGCTTTTTCCTTAAAAAATATTTATCGTACACAACTGTGTTTGAAGCACTGTGCCTTTCAGGCCCTGGTCATAGTGTCAAGTCACAGTATTTCTCTCAAAAAGCTAAAATCTGTAAACAGAGTCCCACAAGCCAGGGGTCAGTATACTTTCTCTAAATGGCCTGATGGCACATAATTTAGGCTTTGGGGGAAAATTGCAGACTCTGTTGCATATTCTTGTTTGTTTCCTTTTAACTATTTAAAAATTTAAAAACCACTCTACCAAAACATACTTTGGCTAGATTTGACTCTCGGGACATATTTTCTCAACCCCTGAAAATGATCTCAATGCAATGTGATGATGATTCTAATAGGAGATTGTTATTCTTATGGTATTTAGAAAATGCTTACAGAGGAGGCTTGGAGGAAGGCACACGGAAGTCTTTGTCTAGAAATGTGGCAGAGACACTTTGGAAAAGTTATTCAAAGTGTCTTTTATGCTTATTAATTTTTTTATGCTTATTAATAATTTTATGCTTATTAATATCAGAATGAAAGATGCCAGTAAAGTTTCTTAAAAATCTTTAAATTTGATATTCTCTTAGTGCTCTGAAGATCACTGGTTCTGCAGGATGCTGGTATGAGTTACTGTTAAAAGACAAAAGGGAGTTATGTGGTTAAACTTAATAAATACTGGGTTAAACAAAGATAATCTCTAGTCTGCCTGCAGCAATTATCAGAGCTTTTAATATGCATGTGAATCGTGCTTTCTTGAAGTGGAAATTCGGCTGTGGCAAGAAAGTGTTCCCAAACTTCTTTGCTCAGGGTCCGTCTCCCACTACTTACTTTGCTTACCTTTTTTGAATTGAGATATAATTTACTTACAGTAAAATACACAGGTGTTAAGTACACAGTTCAGTAAGTATTGGTAAATGCCTATGTCCTTATAGCCCACAACAATAATCAAAACAGAAAACATTCCATCCTAGAAAGGCAGGCAGTTTTCAAATTGCATTATAATTGTAATTGTGTTTGCAGCCGAAATGATATGTCAAAATCCCTGATGCCAGGCAACATGCATTTCACATCTTTGAACTCCTAGTGCCAAGCTCAGTTCCTGATACATGGTTGATCATAATACTTGTGTGTGAATGAATGAATGAATGATTGAATAAATGAAGACAGAATACTAACATTATTCTTCAACATTCTCTAAATCCTTTGGCAATATTTATAATAACACTATCAGAAAAAGATATAAAAGACAACTCTTTAAACAAATGTTATTAGAGAAGACCATGTCCATGATACTATTTAATGCATTATGAAACAATCTGATAGCAAGTGAAGAGACTTTAAATTAAGGCTGTCTGTGTTTGATAAAGTAGAAAGGATTTGAATATTTTCTCTTAGAAGTTGGGATCTAAGACAAGCTTTTGAAATATAACCTTGAAGCTAATGAATAACAAAGGATGAATCGGAAGATAAAGACATTGATTAATATCACAAGATCTCCCTGTCAAGAAGTCATTTCAGTCTGAAAACTTAAATGATTTAAAATAGGAAGATAAAATGACTTAAACACTGCACACTTGGGCCAATAAAAAGACAAACACCACATGTTATAGAAATATAAAATGATATTGGAATAAAGTCAAAGAGGAATAATGTCAAAAGTAATGGCTAATTTATTGTTGTTTTTAAAACCACAGACCATGTAATACCCTCTGCTATTATTTCACTTTTCCTCTCATGTATGCTGTTCACTAAAACTATTGACATGAATATTAACATGAAAATTTTGAGCATTTCATATACAATCCAATTTGAGGAATAAAAATATATCATTCAGGTAAACTACCTAAAATTGTCTGAAATGTCAAGAAAGACAATTTTAGAATTACAGACTCTTCACTTAAAAGTCACCACTTTTACTTGAACTATTTTCAGATAGAAAAACCAAATAACAACAATAATATCAACTTTTTCCACTTCCAAGTGGAGTCATTAATAGGTTCTCAATTGTTCATTTCTTTTGCTTTCTGTCATTGTTTTGGCCTCTCACTTCTCTGTTTACACACTTAATTAGGAACGGCCTGCCCTAAGACTCATCCATCCACTGTCTGAGCATAGACCATACAGCATGCAGAAGATTTTCACTTTTAATTTTTGCTTTTCAATCATATTCCCCATTGCTAAATATTTCCACTGTTTAAAATTTGGCTAAACATTGATTTAGTGCCTACTGTATTCTCAGCTTAATAAAACACATTGAAAAGCGCTCTTGAATATTCCAACTTGCAAAACTCTGCTCCATATCTAACTCAGAGCACAAAAGTCCTCCCTGAGCAATAAATCCAGATTAGCCCTCATATAACTTGTTAATTTGTATGTTACATAGCAAATATTTTATTTCTGTGGGTCCTCTACAGTTATGAAGTATACTTTAAATTCCTAGTTTACATTCACTATATATTTTGCTTAATGACTGACTAGAGTGTTAAATTGATGGTAAACTGAACAAACACCAATGGATATAGTGGAGAAAAGAAAAAGCATAGCTCTGAGTCAAGAGACTCCACCTAACCACTGAGGGCACAGATATGATTCTTGTAAAGATACTGAATTAATGTTTTTTTAATGATTTTTTCCAAATAAATTATAAAAAGAGTCCATGACAAATTTTTTCCTACTCCCATTTATATGAATCTGAAACTCTATAAAGTGAAGCAGAAAGCTGAGAGTTTATAGTCAACCAAAGAAGCACAGCTTCAGTACATGAAACTCTTAAAGAACAGTCTTTTCATGTCATAGCAAATGAGACAAATAGATCTCTATTCCAGTGCTCTCCACTTGATACAACTCCTTCATCCTTATCAGAAGCACCACCATTCTCTCTAGAAATGGTAAACCCTTAAAGTTTTTGTTTTTGTTTTGTTTTGTTTTTGAGATAGAGTCTCACTCTGTTGCCCAGGCTGGAGTGCAATGGTCTGAACTCAGCTCACTGCAACCTCCACCTCCCCAATTCAAGCGATTCTCTTGCCTCAGCCTTCTGAGTAGCTGGGATTACAGGCGTTCACCACCATGCCCAGCTAATTTTTGTATTTTTAGCGAAGATGAGGTGTCACCATGTTGGCCAGACTGTTCTCAAATTCCTAACCTCAAGTGATCCAACTGCCTCAGCCTCCCAAAGTACTGGGATTACAGGCATGAGCCACCGCACCTCGCCAGACCCTTGATTTTGTTTCTCCGAAATATCTTGTGTCTTCTCTGATTTTAGGGATAATGATTCTTTAATGGATTCTCTTTCTTCCCTTCAAACTAATTAGCAAAAGAGACAAATTTTAAAATATGTGATTTTTTCATCTACTAAATCAGCAAAGGCTTAAGAAGAGAACGTGATAACCAGCAGCAGTGGGAGTGTGGAGGAGCCAGTACTAATCAACATTCAAAATGGGACTGCAAATTGGTATATCTTTCCAGAAGATAATTTGTCAATGTTGAGATCTAAAGCTAAGTTTCCTTTTATACACAAAAGTCTCTTCTAGGAATATTTGGCAAATAAAGATACCCGTTACAGTGCTTTATTTAGTATACTGAATGTTTAAAAATAGTCCAAATATCAAACAATAAGGAATGGGTAAATTGTAGCAGAACATTTCCAAAATTTAGTATGAATTAATTCAAGTGTCTTTTGTAGGGAATGTTTGACTACTTAAACAGACTAACAGTAGAGTGTTAAAAATACAGCTACCAAGCATTTTGCCTATAGGCTATACTAGAAAAATTATGCCAAAGCATATGTAATTGACTATATACAAGTATATGATTTGTGGTTAAAATAGTTACTTTGAGATATAGGAATATCTGCCATTTTTGTTGCTCTTTTTGCTTATACTCTCTCTAAAGTCTAGAATAAGTATTAATTGGGTGAAGATTATATTTTAGATGTAAGTGTACAATTAAAAATATGCATTAGAATCAGTAAAGCAGATAACCCAACAGAAAATCAAATCAGTAATGCGGAGAGTTAGTTTGAAGAACTAATTTAAAAAGTAAAATAAAAAATAAGATTCAAATACCAGAAAAAAGTATACATGATATTTGTTATTTAAGGTTGATAATATCTATCTAGAAAAGCTTTATTCCTTTTAAATATTCTAATTTTCTCTTTAATTACGTATTTCAAGTTTTGTTGCATTGTGGTTAACAAAATACGACCTATATAGAGTTTTTACCTTGTGATACACATTAAGCTTTTAATGTACCGTAATAATACCTTCAGTATTCATGGACATTTAAGAAGAAATAATCCTTTTCCATGTTAGAGTACAGTATTTGAAATATATCTTTTAAAACAAAATCTAGCGCATACCTGGCTTTTATTAGTCACCTTTTCTGCTTTTCGCTGGAATTTGATGAAACCATTTTAGCTTTTCAGCTGCCACTGGCCATTGTAATAAGAGCCATAGCCATGATAGTCTCAGCTGTAAAACCTCATTCTGAGTCATTTTTGCTGTGTTTGGTGAAGTTCCTTCACTAGGGATAAGAGTTTTCCAACTGTCTTTCAGTTTGCCTGAAATCCCATTAGAGGTATGAGGTGTCTTGCCTTTTTGCTACTTTCTAAATAAGCCCCTGATTTCCAACCTACTTTTGATATTCTATCATCCTAATGCTATGTGCAATTGACCTGCTTATTGGTCTTGTATAGGGCTATAAAGCACTTTGCTGTTTTTGTTTTCTTTCTTTGTGCGTAGGTTGGGGGCGGTAAGGGAGTAATTCAAGGTCTCTTGAATGAACCAGTTGCTCTACTGTAAACACTAATACAAAGCATCAATATAGACAATATTTGCAAAGAAATACATTTACTTATTTTACTTTGTAACAGAAAAACTGAGTTAAAACTAGAACATTAAAAACTAGAACATTGAAATGAGATACACTTACATTAAAAAGAGGCATGATAGTACTTCCAAAGATTACACAATGCTATTAAGTATTTCATGCTTATAATTCTATTTACACTGTCTTGAACTGGCAAATATGTGCAATAATAATAATGCTAATCTTAAAGAAAAATAACCTTAAACCAAGGTCCTTTTTGGGAAATGAGAAGCATAGTGTCAGTGTCAGCAGTTCTATAGTATATGGAATTTTAATGAAATATAAGCTTTTTTGAGAGTCTACAAATTTCTAATCCCAGATAACCTCAGTACTGTCAAGTCACAGCACCTAGAGTTTCTGAGCAGTAAAGAAAATATGCCATAGGAATGGAATGACAGAGAAGTATGTAATGTGTTAACAAACATCTAACTCTTTTTTGTATTTCTACTAATTCTTAAAGTAATTTTTACATTCTGGCTTTCTATTGAATATACATTTGGTGACTTATATTAATGAAGTCACAAACTTTTCCTCATGCTTGTAGTATTTGCACACATACTAATTTTGGATTTTTATTACTGAATTTCTTTTGCCTTTTTTTTTTTTTTTTTTTTTAGTGTTCAAATCTGTGTGGGCTAAATATCAAAGTAATTTGCCACAACATTGTTGGATTTAAACTGAACTCTTGATAAAATTAAGACTTTATTTTCAGATAATGAAGTGGCTTTTTAATATAAGTAAATGAAAGGGCATTTAGGATATTTCAAGTAAAACTTCTTTTTAAGATGCTATACATTCATAATTTTATATTTCACTTCCTTTTCAGCTACAATGTACAGTGTTTGTTTTTATTGTAACTTCCAGTACAATGAAGTGATGCAGAGAAAATGATGCCTTTCATCATAATCTCCTGTTTCTAGAAATGTTCGTAATTTAAATAATTATGTATCTAGGCTTCATGCCAATTAAATTTGCTCATCTAGGGACTGAATTTTAATGAGGTATGTGAATGAGTTTTCATTGATATGATCTTTTGGTAGGAACACAATCAAATGAGAAAGGTTTAATCTCACATATTTTCATTTCTTCAATATTTGAAAAAGAGAGATAAGACCAAAAAAAGAAAAGAAAAGTCAAACAGAAGCACTGAACAGAACATGGGTTAGAGGCTGAATAGTTTAAGTACATTTGAAGATAATTTACTTACAAACACTTGAAGTCAGTGTGGTTTAACTCAAAAATATGTGTTAACTTACCCCCTACAAGAAAATTAAAATAAACACAGTGACCACATCCTGTCATGCTTGAATTAGTCTGCTAGTTTTAAATTCCCTGTCTACTAAAATTCTGGACCCATCTTCATTTTTTTAAGAGTGATTTTTAAGATGCTTCCAGTGTTAAACCGAAGGCTACATGTGAATGGACAAAGCACAGTTTCCCAGAGGAAGAGGATTTTATTAACTAAATGCTTAACAGCTGCCTCACAAGCATGAGCCTAGATAAACCGAACAAGCTGCAAATCTGTGCACCCTGCATGAAAGGCCACATAATACAAACTGATTACTTTAGGGCTTGCATTAATGTGGCTGTGATCAAAAATAACCAACCAACAAATCCTTGCCTAATTTTAACAACTACTGATGAGGAAATCTAGACAGATGGATCATTATGAGGCATGGCCCTATGATGAATTCATATTGTGATCAAAGGGTGGGAGGATGGCTGCCAAATGGTACAGGAGGTAGAATTACTAATCCCCACCAAATAAGAGTTCTAATCTCTTTTTGGAAAGTCAAGCATTGATACTTTAAGCTGAATTTGATAGAAACACAATAACCTTTGTGTAAACAGAAAGAATAGCAAACAACTTTTGATTTACATTTTAATAAAGACAAGGCATTGATATAGCAGCTTCCTAGAGATAAACAAAATAAACAAATGATATGGGTTGATATAATATTTGTTAAAATCCACTTTTATATTGGAATATTAAATTCCATCACTGTAAGGATGAGCATAATACCTGGAATCTAATAGTCATTCAACAAATGCTTTAGAGTGAATTAACAATACAAAACTCATAAATTCATGTAGGTAGTTCCATCTAACATCAGGTTGGGGAAATGGAATGTGCCAATTTTTTCTGTTAATGAGTGATTTTAGATATATGACCTGAGAAAATAGTTTTATATGAGGAGGATATAGTTATAAGTACTGTATTCTGCAGGTTAAATTATGGTTATAGTTAACACGCATTGCAGCACTGCATGGTGACTCTGTTCCTTCTCTGACCTTCACTTCCTCACTGAAGCCACACTCACTGACTGCAAAGATTCATTCTCCTGTTGAGGTTGTAGTAAATTATTTACATCTAGAGGAACATTCGATCTCCAGCTAAAAGGTTCAATTTGGTAAATCACTCTTCAGAATAATTTTCCAGAACCCTTGCCCAGAGTGATCATACCCTGATCCCAAGTGAGAACCCCAACCAGAAAGTGAAAAATTTACTTTTGCAAATCACCTGGTTATGTATGCACCTATGCAACAACCCTGCATGACCTGTACATGTGCCCCAGAACCTAAAGTAAAATTAAAATATATATATATGTATGTATATTATCACAATTCTATTTCCAATTTTCTCGAACCACAGTAAGATTGTTAGTACTATTTCAGTTTCTTATATGTGGAAGCCAAGATAGTTTAAGATTGTTCTGTATGCTCTTGGGAGAGAGCCAAATGCCCTTCAGAGAAGAACTGTTCAAAAATAAAGGGACCAATAATGACATAGGAATGCCAATCTATCTTATCAACAGTTTGTCTAAGAAGGCCCAAAAGTAGCTTGAATCATTGTCAGCAAATAATATCATTAATTGAATTTGTCTAACTTTCCAATTTCAGAAGGATGGGGAAAGTTTAATGATCGCCACTGGATATATACAATTCCCTAACATGGCATTGTATTTGCTACTGATGCACAGTCAGTATCTGTCTCCTGATTGGCATGCACTCTAAAACAATCCACTGGAGTGCTTTGAATGGCACACAATGCCTCATTCAAAGCATGCCAGTTTATTTAGCTTCCTGTGTACGTGTTCAGATTTATCCGTATATCCATGGAAATAACACTTTACCTTTTATCATCAGGAAGGTATCTGGTACTCATTCATATTTTATCTCTCTAAATATTGTAAGACCTGACCCTCTTAAAACTTGATGTTAACTGTCAACTCTCCAAAAGTCCACTAGAAAAATTGATTGATAGGGCCGGGCGCGGTGGCTCACACCTGTAATCCCAGCACTTTGGGAGGCCGAGGCGGGTGGATCACGAGGCCAAGAGATCGAGACCATCCTGGTCAACATGGTGAAACCCTGTCTCTACTAAAAATACAAAAAATTAGCTGGGCGTGGTGGCGCGTGCCTGTAATCTCAGCTACTTGGGAGGCTGAGGCAGGAGAATTGCCTGAACCCAGGAGGCGGAGGTTGCGGTGAACCGAGATGGTGCCATTGCACTTCAGCCTGGGTAACAAGAGCGAAACTCCATCTCGAAAAAAAAAAAAAAAGAAAAAGAAAAATTGATTGATCTAGTAAAGCTAAATTTATTAGAACTACTGCAACAAATGGGTGTACTACTTAGGGTTAATAGAGTCCTAATGGGAAATGAAGACATAATATTTAAAGAGTTAGGGTCTGGGCTGAATAATTTTAAGACAAGTCTTGTAAGAAGAGAAATGGTTGAGATTGAGCAGAGTTCATGACAAAATAGCTTTGTATTGATGTGGACAGCAAAATAAGGATTTTGTAGTGAGCCTCAGTAAGCAACCTGTTTAGATTCCAGGAGCAAATATTTCTTGCAACAAGAAATTAGGTTAATTTTGTCTGGTTCAAATATGATTTAACAGATTTAAGGCCTTACTTTCAATTTTCTTTAATTTAATTTTTAAAATACTAAATCACTCTTAAGCTTAGTTTTAGTTTGATATATTAATATATGCTTACATTGTTATCTTCTATGACTTCTGGGAAATTTAACAAGTGATTATACTTATTTTTTAAATATTTGACTTATAAAGTACTACTTGTCTACAAACTTTGGGACGATTTTTAAGTATGATAAATTCCTGTTTATAGGCACATAGTAAATCCCTAGTATTCCTCTCACTTTAATAACTTTTTGGCAAATAGTTTAAATGAAGAAATTATTTAATGGCTAATAGTGGTAATAAAAAGTGTATGACTTCGGCAACATGGCTGTTACTTCTCAATAAAAATGGTAAAATAAACTGAGGATTTTCAGTTTATTCTTTGAAGTGATACATGAATATCATCTCAGATAATTTGATTCTCAAAACCAACTTCACGAGGTGAAATACTAGGAATATGGCCATAATACAAATAAAAAACCTTTAGAATTTGCTTAACTTACCTAGAGTCACATATCTAATAGATGGCAGAGCAAGAATATGAACTCATGTCTCCAACCTCTTCACAGCATGGCCTTGTCACAGTGGGCGTATTGTCACCATGAAATCTGTGATCTACAAAACACTTTACATTCTCTTTGACTTCAGTTAGAATCTTCTTAATAAGCTTTACTAATCTTTCTTACAACATGTGCTAAATTTTAAAATGAGAACTAATGAGCTTTCATAAAAACCCTAATTTTTTTTTAGTTTATTTCAAAGTAGCAATTATTTCTGCCAAATTTCATAATTACCCAAGTATTTCCAGCTTTAGAAGTCACTGTTTACAATTTTTTTTTTAATTTTCGAAGACTCAATATTATGCATATGAGATTGTTAAATTATATCATTTTAAAAACACATAGATAGTCCCTTTCCCCCATTCATCACTCTTCTCTCAACATATCAGCACCAATACAAACACATATATACATTTCATTCTAGGGATTTTTAGAAAATACTATGTGGTTTTTCAAATACTAATTTAAAAACATCAGGTTCATGTTGTACTTCAAATAAATGTATATAAAATAGTTACCAAACATAATAAATTTCTAAAACTAAATCTTAAAGCTTATGTACTCTACATTTCGAACTTATGAGTCACATTAATTTTATTCCTCAAATGCCGTCATTTTATTTTCATGGAATGTATCCAGTGTTCTTTGCCTTCTGTCTTGCCTTCTCCAATAAGGTGTTTTCTGTTCCCCATCCCCAGCCCATGCATGTAATTGCTTACTTTTCTACGTTCATATTTTTGACCCATCAATCATGTCATTCATTCACATATTTATATTATTATACATGAGATACAATGATTATTGGTCTCTGAATAGGTTTTGGTTTTCCAGTTAAACTTTCAAAGGCTTTTGACACATTGAAGCAGTTATATTAGTGTTTAAATGAAAATTTTAGTAATTTCCTGAAAGTAGTAAATTCTTTTTAGTATTTGTGGTTTCAGCAGAAAGCAACAAAACTTAATATTTAAAAGGGTTTAAGGTAAATGCAAGGGCTCTATTTTGAAATTTTAAAAGATTGTTCGGCTGCCAAATTTCAAAATCATCTTTTTAAGTAGCATTTAAGGAGCAACTGCCTCCCCTCTATTTCAGAAAGTTAAAAACTACATAAAACATGTGCAACCTGTATAATAAACACACAGAACAGATATAATGCCTGGCAAATGGTATAATTTCCAACAGCAATGTTCTAAACAGCGAATGAAGCTAAAGAGTCACATAGCTATTGGATGACAGTGCAGTCCTGTTATGGAGGTTAAGAAGGCCAAAGATGGTTTTGAAATAAGAAAGGGGTGTGTGTGTGTGTGTGTGTGTGTGTGTGTGTGTGTAAAATATATGTTTAACCCATAGCTAATTGAGTCTATACGTGCTTTGAAATGTAGCAGTAAGATAAATAGTTCAGGTGCCTGAGAAGCAGTTTATACTTTTTTCCAGCCACCTTTAGTTGTATGTTAATTGTCAATGCTATAAAAGCAATTGGTTGTAAAATGTTTATTCTATATATCAATAATGATGCATTATTCATAAGGCTAGACTTACAGACTTTCTGAGGTTCAAAAGAGTTGCCCCATATATTCTCATTTTTCCATTTTACACTACATAGTCTCATTTTCCATTCAAGAAAACAGAAACCCATTAAATTTAAGTGTTTTTTTAAAGATTTCCCAGAATTAAAGGTCTGGAATTTGTCTTCTTACTCCATATCCATTCTTTTTTCTACCCTCTAATAAAGCCAAGCCTGTGCTATTCCTGCAATGTTATCCATGAGGAATGGGGTTGTGACTTTACAACAATCCATTCAGGACCTTGAATTGGAGATGTTAAGAATAAAGCAGAATTTTTATACCTATCTACTAACCTTCTCTCTTGCCACATGGAGCTCAATATTTAGCTATATTTTAAGACAAAATGTTTGTTGCAAAGATTTGGTTACCATTAATGATTCCCACCTGCACATAAGCTGAGAGAACAGGCTTCTCTAATTTTATTATCAGTAATGTTTGGTTTCTCTTGGTTTCAACCCTGATATGGTGGAAAATGAAAAATTGCCAAATTCTCAGCCATGAGAGTTATTTTGTGTTGTTACATGAACTTTTGCTGTATAAAAAAGAGAAAAGGGGCAAGAGGAAACTTGTATTTTGTGCAGTGACAGACTTCTGTCAACTGGTTCCAAAAATGGAATGTGATTGCTTCCACATGTGGACCATATTATATTTGGATGAACTTACGTCTCACAGGACACAACCATTCTGTATGAAGAGAAGTTATTTAAAGAAATTGAACATCTGTGTTTTTACCCTGGTGCTATCAATGAACGTTTAACTTGTTGTTTAGACCTTCAGAGAAAAAGTAATTTAAATGCTGAAAACTGTACTTCTACTTTATTTTACCACATTTAAACAAAATTCTAATTTGAGTTTTCTTTATGACCTAATAAAAAGTTAACTCGAGTTAACTTTTTATTAGGTCATAAAACGTGATTATTAACTAGATATAATAGAGCTAACCTATGGAAAAAATAATTCTCATATTCTGTAGTCATATAACGTATTTAACAGCTGAAATTGTCATAACATTGACATGTAAATGTATATGCTTATAATTTGCATGTTTCCCAGGAAAAGATTTTTTTTAAAGAACTAGTTATTCCTCAAAATGTTAAGAACCAGTATACTAAGGATTCTTGAAAAACAGATGGAATTGAGAACTTTGCCCATGCTCTTTTCTTTCCCTGGAATTTCTTCTGTCACTCTTGAATCTGGCCAAATTTCTTCATTTTAAAAGCCCTGATTTACAGGTTCTATCCTTAGTGAAAACTTTCCTGACTACTGTAGGTAGTAATTTTTTCTTCATTTGTGCTCCTGCTACTCTGAGTCATCCTCAGTCTGAAAGCTCATCCTGTTACAGTGTTTCCAATCTGCCTCCCCCTCTACAAGGTGATCTTTTTAGATACTTGGATTTTATTATTTATCCTTAAATGCTGACATGCACAGTAGGTGCCCAGAATTGTTTGTTGGTATGAATGAACAGTATACAGCATAATACCATTCTCAGTAGGGAAGGTATCTATCTGCTCTTCATGTAACATCATTCAGGTCCTTTTCTATTTCCCATGCAGCTTAGCGTTCTGCAATTATATTTTTCTTTTCTTTTTTTTTTCTTAATTCACTAATCTAATTTTCTACTAATTCCTTGCATCTTGGTCTCATATTTCTTTTCGTTTCCTAGAATCCTTTTTTAAAAATATGTATATATAGATAAAAATAACTTTTTTGCCTAGTTACTATCAGTAATGTTTTAAACATATTTTCCTCTTCATATCTTCTGTTCTTTAAATGTTTCAGCCTTTCACAAATCCCTGTTGTTTTCATTTCAATAGTTTGCTTATCCTTTCATGATAAAAGGTCTTTCTGGGCCTATTTCCAATAAGCAAGTTCTCCAATTACCCTTGGCTTCCCTCAGTCTCCACATATTTGTATCCTGTAAGAATTCTGATCTCAGAGCTAATTCTGGAGAGTACAGCGATGTGAACAATCTGTAGTAACATCATCTATTACTGGAAAAAAAAGTCCTTTCTTATATTTTAGTGTCAAACATTTAAAAATATTAATAATTCTGAATATTGCTGACAATTTGGAGGATGTACTGGTGGATGAGTAACCTTTAGGAACAACCATTGGGAGGGGTAATAAGTATCAAAGATTCTTATAATGTATCTCCTTTTAACGAATTCCACATTTAGGACTAATCTGACTAGTGCACATTTATTATCAAAATGTCCACTGCAGTGCTATTTATAATAGCAGAAAATGGAGCGACTTGAATGCCAACCATAAGGGCTTATTTGTACAAGCATCGGTCATATGTACAGTGGAATTCAGTTTATCTATTAAAATAATGTGAGAAAATTATATATATTGATAAGAAAATGGATTTTATTATACAAAAAAGATATTGTGAAGGGTAACAAATGTCATTTTTGTAGTAACAATTTATATTTATGTATTGTAGAAGTAAAGATATAAAGTAATATACCACAATGTTGGCAGTGTTTGCCTCTGGATGGCAGTTATAATTATTCTGCTTTTAAACTGTTGTTACAAAGGCCAGGCACAGTGGCTCACACCTGTAACCCCAGTACTTTGAGAGGCTGAGGTGGGTGGATCACAAGGCCAAGAGATCCAGACCATCTTATCCAACGTGGTGAAACCTCGTCACTACTAAAAATACAAAATTTAGCAGGGCATGGTGGCACACGCCTGTAGTCCCAGCTACTCGGGAGGCTGAGGCAGGAGAATAATTTGAACCCAGGAGGCAGAGGTTGCAGTGAGCCAAAATCGTGCCACTGCACTCCAGCCTGGCAACAGAGTGAGACTCTGTCTCAAAAAATAAATAATAAATCAATCAATCAAATAAAATGTTACAGATACATATTTTTAAAATTTTTGATAAAGTGAACTTTATTATACATCTATTAAAAGGTATAAGAAAATTGAGATTAAGAGACCATTAGATTGTCTAATTGACTATTGAAAAGGTGTAAATGCTAATAAACACTCTTGATGAGCAGGTGAGAAATGTGTTTTCAAATGACCTAGTACAAAGGCAGAATTAGCTGCACTAGGAGGCACTCCAAAGAGTATGACTGCACTGCTAGCTCTTGAGTGGCAGGAAACAGGGAAGAGCAGGACTCCAGAATTAATATGAAGCTAGTTTACCTGGCAATGGACTTTGAAGAGTGCAGAGGATGAAGACTGAAGACGGTGAATGCAAGACCTTGAAATGTGTCTTTGATCAGAAAATAAGTTCTCTCAGCTGGTCGTACCAGAGGCAGTTGGGGGACAGTATGGCAGACAGGCAAGGGCCCCAGAACTTTAGAACAGTAACATCTAAAAGCCAAACACCTGGAAAGAATAGTTAAACAGCCTGTCTCTGGACAAATCTGTGGTTTTGAGTCAAAGATGGGCACAGAAAGAGTGTCACTGACCCATCACTGCAGAAAAAGAACTCAGAGAAACCAGAAACAGGATATTGGGTGAAGGCAAGGTCACGTATGAAACCATTAAGTGATGGAAGGAGGCAGAGGCAAGAACTGGATCTATCCTGGAAGTTCTATGTTCTTTCAGGACATAGAACTGGATAGCTGGTAAAACTCAGAGTAGTTCTGAAGATACTGTTTGATTTAGGGCTTTGACCTTACAAATGGATAGAGCTTAAACTCCCCTAGATCCAGCTTCATTTGGATGCCACCAACTAAGAATTTGTAAGTCACCGAGCAATTATTGTGCATCTTCCTGTGTTCATCTTATGTCAGTGCTGGGTATACCTACTCATAAAGGAGCTCACAGAAGAAACAAACCTGGAAGAATGGGTGGATAATGACATTTCAGCAGATTAATTACAACACAAAACAGTAGGTACTTTGAAGAAGGACGAACAAGCAATTTGAAGGAAGTAACAGTTCATGGGGAAACACTGATAGCCTTGCAAAATTAATGGTTGTGTGACTGGGTTTTAGAAGATGAGTAAGAGATGGGTATGTGGAAGTTTAGTTATTTCTAAGCAGAAGAAGTTGCATATACAGCACCACTTCCTTTATATGGTACTTCTACCCACTTCTAAGGTATTTATAGGTTTTTCTCCTAAGCATCCACAATTCATATACTTCCAATTACGTGGTTCAGTCTTTTTATTTTCATCTTTTTCTAAAAACAACAATTAACACCTTTCATTTCTAATTTTGATCTTGTTAAAATACAATTTTCCAAAAGTAAAATGATTGTCAGGTACATATAAAGCAAATATATGAACTTTTTATTTATGCCTTTATCAAACAAAGGTCAGGTTAGAAAGTAACTTTATTTTGTTTGGGACCTTTAATCAATAGTAGAAAGTGTGTTGAACTGAATATATTCCCACAGATAGTTCTTGAATAACCTTTGACGATGTATGAGATTAAAAGACATGCCACCTACCTTTAAGATTAAAAGACATGCCACCTACCTTTAAGCCTTATGTCCAAATTTTATATAATTTTTCTGATGCTCTAGACTTCCAACATTTGTTTTTCTTCCTTTCTTCCTTTTTTTTTTTTTTTTTTTTTTGTTATCTTCCAGACTCTGAAGGGTTTAGCTTGTTAGATCAAACCCATTATTCTATCAGTCCTTCTTAAGTTGAGCAGTGTGCCTTGGTTAGAAATTAAGAATTATTGCCTGATTCTGACAAGTTAAAGTAAATGAATAAATATAGTCTTAGATAAAATTTAGTGTTTATGTGATAAAAGAAAACTCTACTGCTATCTCTGAATATTTATCTCTAAAATATTAATCACAGCTTGAGTTATGCATGCAAAATGACAGCTATGAGAAGTTATTTTTGTGCCTTTCCTTTATGAAATTAAAAATAATACAGGCAGGTTTAGGTTTTTTTTTTTTTTTTTTTTTTTTTTTTTTTTGTATTTTATGTTATAGGATCACCATGCTACTCAGGGAAACTGGTAATGATGAACATTAATTTATCTTGTAAATATCCAAGATTCTGTAATGTCATAATTTCTAATATGTGTAATTATTTCCCTGGTAGTCAAATATGTGTTCAACTTCTTCCAGTGAAAGATACTTCAATCTATTAGAGATTTTTTGTTATAATATTAATGAGATGAAGCGTAGTTTTATTTATTTTTCACTCTTCAAAAATATTCTTTTTCTTATACTTTCAGATAAACCCGAATTCTACAATATTCCATGTATCAATTTCAGTCTGCTTAGAAGAAACCAGTTTTTACTGAGAGTCTATTATGTGTCTCAGTGACATAATGCAAACATTTTCTTTTCTCATAAGTGCTATTCTTTCTCCAAATCTAGCATCACAAAAGAAAACAAAGCAGTAGATGATAACAGAATAGAGAATTTCCAGTCAGTAATAATATGCTTCTGCTCCATGATTTGCTATGTGATTTGTGTTATTCTGTGTTAGGGATGGAAATATCATAAAGCTTTATCTGGGCTAGCTCCTTCATTTTACAGAAACAGAAAGAAGAATCCAGAGAGATGACATGACTTTGCTGACTCAACGCAATCTAAGATGTGAACTTTCTTTTGTATCTGATTATGTACGATATTAAATATTTAGGAAATTAGCCTGCATAGTAAGTTTTTAAAATATATATTCAGTAATCACAAAAGAACTATGCCACATTTTATTTTGTTGAAACAAGAAGAAAAATATGTACTCTTCATAGTTAGTATGCATATTGAAACTTGAGCTTTACCAATTCTAATAATAAATTGTATACACATATGGGGTTGCAAACCTTTGAAACATCATCAACCATGCTGACAAACTTTGTGGTTGGTTTGATAAAGAAAAAACAAATTCCAGAGGCTCATGTTGAGTGACTTTTTATTTTTGACTGTGAGCTAAAGTTCCCAATGGACCTTTAATTATCACCCCCAGTTTCTCACAAGTTCTTTCTGCTCATGACTGCATACAGTCTTGAATGCTATATTTAATCTTTATTAGGGTTTACTCAAGGCTGACTTTATTGTTTCTATTGCTTTTGCCAGAGAGACGTGTTCATGGATGACATAGACAGCTGTCATTTAAAAAAATCTTTATTGAGATAAAATTTCTGCACAATAAAATGCACCCCTTTTAAATGTACAGTTCAATGAATTTTGAGAAATGTTTATACCACTGCAATCACCACCATGATCAAAATACATTTCCATCAGCTTGTAAAGTTATGTAGCAGTCATTGATTTTGATTTTCATACAATACTCGCTTAGATACTTGGCCTTTTGCCTGCCTGAGATAATACTATCTATTAAGCCAGCCTCAGAGACTCCGAAGATCTTTTAAAAATAGAACACAGATGTGAATGTGACACAATAGAGTTTGGGTCACGATTTTAAATGACTGAATTATTGTATCAAATCTTGCATTTTGCCTCCTGCTGTGATCCCTGAAGTAAGCCTCCTCATACTCATCTGATTCTGTAATAGTGTGCTTGAAAGGGAAGGAAATACCTCCTCAAATCCTTTTAATGATCGGTTTCTGCCGTACGGCTAGAAAGCTTGTTCATATTACTAGTTATTAAAATAAGTGAGCCCTTTTTAGAAAGATGACTGGGAGATTTAGTTGATCTTCTGGTCTCAAGACCGCAAGTCATGGTGTGACAGGTGCAATCATTTTATAGATATGGGGTTGCAAAGCTAGCACTGCGAAGGTTGTTTACTTACAGATCACCATGCCAGAAACTAAGTTTTATTAGGTCATTGGTGAAGTTTGAGTTGTGGTCTCAAAGATGACAGACACAGGTTTGTATTGATGATCTTAGAAAAAGGACAAAGACTTATTACAAGTTTATCAAAGTAAAACTCTTTTGTTAAGCAGCCAGTTATTTCTACTAAAGGGCCATATTATCCGTTTTTTAAAATGCCATTTTTAATGACTCTGCCTTGTTTCCTTGAAGATAAAATTAAAATTTTAGAAATAAAGTGACTTAAGAAAAAATTATTTTCAATGACACCATTCTGCTTTTTCTCAGAAAAGCCCAGTTAATTCCTACTCCTAGAGAGCACCTTTCTTTTCATTTATTATTTCAATGAAAGCTACTTGATTCTGTAAAAGGAGGAAAAGGAATAGGAGAAAACAAAGTCATGTAACTTGATCTATTCCCATCAGATATTTCACTATTTCCCACTGACTGATCACCTTGGCAAAGTCACATCATCCCTCTGGATCAATCTCTATTTTTGTTCCTGTAAAATGAAGGAACTAGAGCAGATGAAGCCCTTACACAGTTCCCGCCCTGACAGGGAACAACACAAGTCATACTTGTCTCAGTTAAATCATGGACTGGAAGATCTATTTTTACTGTGTGAGTCCTTTGTGAGCCCTTGAGACCATTAAAACCATTGAGACCATTACAAAAGAACTGGGTGTCCTTGAAGGTTTTACACTTAAATTTAATATGAAATAAATCAAGTTTTAAATGTGTATAGGTAGTATATATTTCTACAAATATTTTGTCATGAACGAAAGAAATTTTTAATCTAATTCTGTAGGCACAACCTTAGATTTCATTATTGAACGGAACTTGAAGTTTAATGTCATGTTTCAGGAGAACAAAGGGAATAAAGAATAGCCTATCACCCAATGGACGGAGAGACTGTGACCATCCTGTCATTCTTGAAAGCTGATACTAAGAAATAAAGGAGCAAAAACATGGTAGTTTTAATACTAGACTGAAGGCTCATCTGTGTCTTCCTTCCCTTTGCTGAGATTCTTCTTCCATTATCAAAGTATTTCTACTTTCCTTTTTAACCTCAAGTAACTTGCTAGTCTGGATCTTCCTGTACCAATTTATCCCCTAATACTTGCCACATGTATAGCTTTCTTCAAAGTTGCTTGTTTTGCAAGTTAGTACAGCAGCTGAATACATAAGCTTTGGTGCTAAATAGAGTATCAGATCACAACACTACCAGTGAACTGGTTATTTAACCATCCTAAACTTTCATCTCGTCTGTGGAATGGGGATAAGATGTGCCTTAGAGTATTGTTATGAGGATTAAATGGCAATGTTTCTAAAGCTTACAGCACAGTGCCTGGCATCCACAATGCATGCAATGCTTGCCAGCCATTTTTATTACTCCTGTAATTTATCCTACTCCCACACCATTATTACTTTATTGCCCTAATATATATGTTGGTAGCTACTTAATGTACTTTTTGAGCCATAGGAAGCTTCTGAATTGATTTTGATGTTCTACTTTCCAGTTGCTACCAAACTTTGGAGGTAAAGCATTGGTAAATATGTTGATGAAGATTCAACTGTAAACTAAAGTTTAAGCTTGGGAGGTATGGGTGGAAATTAAGAGGTAAATTAAAGGAAAACATGGCCTTCCTGCCAGTTTCTTAATTTGTAACAAAGTAGCAAATGCATCTTTCACGCTGATCATGTGATAATCAGTAGAAAATGTGTTTCTCTCTGCTTATTCTCCTCTGTTTTACCTCTTATATTTTTCAAAGTTGCTTTAAGGAACAAAATAGGAGAAAGTGGCCTGTATGGGGGCTTTGAACTCAGGAAGACATGGATTTAACAGTTCTATGACTTTGAACATAGCCTTTTAATTGTATCATCTACAAATGGAAACAGATAACAGGATTATATTGAGAATTACATAAAATAATGCAGCCAATTTGCTTAGTGTAGCACTTGCTACTCAAAAAATGTTTCTCATTAGTGTTATGATGTTTATTATCATCATCCAAGGGCAGTACCAAAATTACAGTAGGAAGAGCACAGGCATTGATGCCAGGCAAGACCTGCCTGGTCGCTGCATCTCTCTGAACCTTAGCATCTTCATCTGTAAAGTGGAGATCATAATGCTTTTCTGGGAGGGCTATTGTATGAACTAAATTGGCTGATGTCTGTGAGAAGAGCCAGGCATTGGGACTTAATTACCAGCTTTTATCCCAGTCCAAGGTCAAAGGCAGTCACTAAAGACCTTTTACTAGGTGCCAAGTACCGCCTACTGAACAAATGACAGTGAATTATTTTTCTTTTTACATGCATATGTATGTACATATGTATTGTATGCCTTTCATATTGACACCAAGCTAATGCCACCATTTTTACATTTTCAATTCAACTTCTTGGTTTAAGTCTGTTTTCTGTGAATTGTCAGTTCTTTTTCTGGCCCCATGTATCTACTGCTTTGTTTTGCTATGTTTTCTTAGAACCTAAATGAAGACTAATAAAGTATGCATCTTAACCATTTTTCTCATATATTTAAATTGACATTTTTCTAAGATCTTTTTTATTATAGTAATCAGCAAAGATATATTATTATAATCAATAACAACATTATTACTATGAAGCAGTCGTGATGTAGTTCTCGTGTTTTGAAGCTGGGTAGGTTATTACTCCTGCACTGATCTGAAAATATTCCATTTTATTTTCTATTTGATTTTTTTCATAATTTGATTTGTCTTTCATATTTGACTCTGTTATCCAACTAGAGTTAATTTGCTAAATAATGTGAGATGTGGCTCCAACTATTTTCCTCTAAATTACCAACCTTCAGTGTTTCCCTTTTCTGCTTTTATCTTTGTTGAAACATAGAAAGTATCTCATTGTTGTTTTAATTGGTGTATCTTTGACTTTTGTTAAGTTGAACGTTTTCTCATTAGCAATTTGCGTTTCTTGTTTTGTAAATAACCTACTCAGGCTCCTGGTGCAGTTTCTCAAATGCTTTTTATGAACATAGGGTTGAGAAGCATGTCTTGCCAGATGCCCCACCATTTAACTTAATTAAACCACATCACCTGACATAGAAGCTAGCTATTTTTGGTCTTTTACTTAGAAGGAATTCAACTGATCTGTTTATTGGTTAAAATGGCTCAATTCTGACTATATCTAAAGCAAGACTTCAACTTTCTAACACCATTGGGGGTAGAGCAGGGAGGAATCATCATTTCAGTGGGAAACCTGGCTACAGAGAATTTAAATATAAAGCAATAAAACTTTCCTTAGAAAGTATACTGATTTAGTAGGAGTAAATATAAAGCAAACATAAAGGCACCAAATATAAAGCAGTAAACGTTTAGTATATTGTTCATTTTACCAAGGTTAAAGCCGAAGCCACAAAAGGTTAAGTTAGGTATCTAATGTCACAACTAATAAATGTTTCTTCACAGTCTCCTGGGGCATGATCTAACAGTGGTTCTGGACATGTGCTGCCTAGAGCAACTGTGTAACTGTCACCTGGGAACTTGTTATAAATGCAAATTTTGTGCCTCCATCCCAGATATAGTGAATTAGAATGTCTGGGAATGGGAACCAGTAATGTGTGCTTGACAAGCCCTTTAGATAATTCTGATGTTTACTGAAATTTCAGAACCACTGATCTAATAGATTCTTTTTCCCAGTGGGAGAAACTGTTGTGTCCTCATGAAGGGAATGTTGATTTTATTTATATATCAAAAGGCAATTTGACAGGGAGGGTGAGCTAAATCCTAAGACAGGGTTTCTCAACTGTGGTACCATTGATATTATGGGTCAGAAAATTTTTTGTTGTAAGGGGTTGTCCTGGGCATTGTAGCACATATAATATAAGTCCTGGCATCCAGATGCTGTATGCTGGTAGGACACCCTCCCCACCTAAGTTGTGATAGCCAGAAATATCTCCAAGCATTGAAAAATGTCCCACTGGAGAATAACATCCCCTTCTCCTGATGGGAAGAATTGCATGAGGGAATAACTCATCTTTGCCCTAATGTGAATATTATAATCTCATTCCTAATTGCTTGTAATGGTGAAAATGGCATGTGACCCAGTTCTGGCCGATGAGACCTGAGGGGAAGTTATCTGAGGGGTCCTCAGAAAGGTTTCCCGTCGAGTAAAACTGGAGATGCATAGGGAGAAATGTCTCCTTTATTTCTTTGGTTTAGACGTCATCTTTGTGAATGTGATGCTGAGAGTCGTGGTAGCCTTTGCTCCATCAGGGGAAAGCTTATAAGATCAGGGAAAACTTGTTATAATGGAGCTGCTGCATCAATCAATCGGTCCAGAAAACAGCAACTTTCAAGCTTCTTGTTACTTGAAAAAGGGCCTATTGTTGTTGTAATTTTTAGTTGGCTTGTGTTATTTTGGCTAATACTCCCTAACTGACACATTCACTATGACTAGAGATACTGCATTTACAAATTCTGGTAAATGGGAAGTTATAATATGTCTATCTACCTTAGTTCTTTTCTAGTAACTAAACTGAAGCAGACTAGGAGTATAAATAATATGAAACAATACAGAACTATACATAGAAAAAAATCTGGAAGTGGTTTCTGCATGAACAGCATTTTCTTATCTGTTTATATATGAAGTTTGTCTTCCAATAGCAATGAAAATGAAACTTTCCAGAAATCAAATTCAGATATCTATATTAGGAAAATTCCGTTACAATGAGCTGTGTTAGTGTAGAGTAGAACCATTATGCTAGATCTCAGGGGCGTTTTATTAGCGAATGTGTGCCCAGATGTTTTCACTGTTCAGTGATAATAAAATTTTTTGTGATATTGAACATCACTGAAATGTAATTTTATCTCCTTATTGTGCATTGTTTCTTTTTTGTTTTAAAATAAACAAGCCTCAAAAGTAATACTTAAATGCTAGAGGGATGGAGAGTTGTACATTTTTATTCACATACTTCATAGTCTAACATTTGACTATACAAAAATACAATCCCAGTACACATGATTTAGTCATCTTTCTATGTTTATACAATGAACTCTAGGTGGATGAAGAGGAACAATAAGCTTTGGTTGATATAAAGGTAGAAACTAGGTGGTTCAGTTTATTTAAAACTAACAAAAAATAATAAATCCATGCTGGATATTGATTAGGCTTTAGCTGGCTTCTTTTTCATAGACATTAGGATAAGACTCCAATCTTAGCCTTGATTAAATTAATATGGTGATCACATGACTGCATCTATATGAAGTTATACATATACAATTCTAAATCAAATATTTCTGTTTGTCCAACCATACACACACTGTGAAACCACTAGGGTGGGCTACAGGAGAAGCAGGATGCTTCCTCTGAACATGTCATCCCGTCCACCAGATGGTTCATGGCTTACCTGGAAAAAAAAAATTTCTGTTTGATGTTCATCTCTCCTGTTGCTCAGTCACTATCACATCTTAATTGTCTTAAATCTAGGAAATAAATGAGGAAGTTAGCCACAATCAGCACACTCTATATAAAACAGTAAGGAGAAATGAAAATAGGAAAAAGGAGAATTTAGCTAGTTAACTAAATAAATACATGATTTAGTAAGGAGCATAAAATCAAATGAGGATAGCTGCCACTGTCCTGATTTGCAGCTAGTCGTAAGATTATGGATACTCAGAAGAAACGCATTGGATCTCCTGTGTTCGATATATATGTTCTTATTATATTGTTCTTACTGTATAGTTCTTGCTCAACATCAGTCACCTAGGCAATGTATTAACTCCCCTCTTGCCTGCTTATCAATAATGTGAGAATTCTGAAATAGCCATGTGGTAGGCTCAAGAGAACCATTTATTGTACTCTCTGGTCTAAGCATTGTTATCTCAGGTAGTAAAAAAAAAGAAAAACGAAACAAAATAACCCTCTAAACTAGCAGAGTCCAAAGTGGCAAGACTATTGCAGACTCCACCTGATCAGCCAAAGTCTTTGCTTTACTAGGTTCTGTATTCATGTGTACGTGGGTAATAACATCAGTAGTAGCTATTTGACGACTGCTTTTCATGACTACCAATGCTCCATCCTCTAATTGTAACTCGTTTCTCACTGCCTACAAACACAGCCATCATAAATAAAAATAAAAATAAACTATCCCTGATTATTTTCTTAAGGTTTTACTGCCTACAGTGACTTCTAGAAGCCTGTGTCTTGGCCAGAATTCTCAATTGCAGACAACAAACTCTCACCTCTATCTAGTTTAAGTATTAAAAAAAAAAAAAAAAAAAAAAAAAACAGTATTAATACAATGGAGAAATATAAAAGCAGAACCTAGTGTAAATGTCAAGAACATTTTTCCATATCGTATCATGAACGCTTCCCACCCCCTGACACACCCAAAAAGGAACTACTGTGTCTCTCGTATCCATGCATTACTGCATCAGAAAAATATTACTGTAGTTTCTGGCTCTAAAACCACACAATGTCTATCACAATCAAGTACCTCCTAAATAGGAAGCTCTTTCATAGCTGTTGGTTCCAGGGATATCCTGTCCTGTTTATAAAAATATACCGGGGGAAGAAAAGGCCCAGGGCCCACCTCTTTGCCCCCACATAATTCAGTTCAAAATTAGTGTACCCCGTGGGTATATCTGATTGTAGAACCCAAATCACATGCATGTGCCTTAGTGTTAGGGGAGGTTAAGAAATTGTTATGTTATATTTTGTTTTGTTTTCATTCACGTTTAGGAAGTTTGTATCTATACCATGGATAACTATTAAAATACAGATATTTGAGGCAGCCATGAGTGACATATACCCAAAGCATCAGAGTTCCCAAAGGTCAGCTCTTTCCTACTCAGACTTAACATGTTTTTCATGTAAACTGTTCAGGTGCTATAATTACAGGCATCCCAAACTTCCCTTTTTCTGTTTTCCATTAACATTCTTGGCAGTAAAAACACAGAGTCACAACATTTCTTCTGTTGTCATGGGAGCAGAGATGTATCAGGAAACTCATTGATTCCAAATGTGAAGAGAGGAATTCCTTATACAAGTCAAACATTTAACTTTAATGTGGCCCAAGTAACTATTTTTCTAATTAATATAATTGTAATCGTTGAAATTGCATAAATTTTCAGTGACATCATTTGAAATACAAAATTTCTACAAATTAGAAAATTTTGATTTTAATGTAAATCAAACTTCTAGGAGATTTCATAGACTCCTTTTCCTTTCTCTGCCATACATCCAAGATCTTAGCATCCCTTGACTGTCTGCTTAATTCCATCTTGCAAACTGCTATTCACTGTCTTTTATCATTTAGCTGTTTCCTAAAAATTACCTAGTTAAATACTCTGAACTTGATTTCACTTCCTGCTCCAACCTGTCCTGCATACCACACTATACTTTATTTTCCCTAAAGGGAAACCTTTTATATTTAAAAACACTTCAGTTGACCAGGCACGGTGGCTCATGCCTGTAATCCCAGCACTTTGGGAGGTCAGTGTGAGTGGATCACCTGAGGTCAGGTGTTTGAGACCAGCCTGGCCAACATGGTGAAACCCCGTCTCAACTAAAAATACAAAATAAATAAATAAAATAAAATAAAAAGAAAGAAAGAAATTAGCCAATTAGCCAGGCATGGTGCCATAGTGCCGTGAGCCTGTAGTTCCAGCTTCTCCTCAGGAGGCTGAGACAGGAGAATCACTTGAACCCGGGAGGCAGAGGTTGCAGTGAGCCAAGGTTGCACTATTACACTCCAGCCTCAGCGACAGAGTGAGACTCGGGTGTCCAAAAAAAAAACAAGGAAAAAAAAAAACCAAACTACACACTTCAGTGATTCACCCATAGCAAAAAGGTATCTTCCAACTACTTGTAGGAATCTCATGTCCTCCATGTTCTGATTCCTATCTTCCTGAACATACTTAGTTCTTACTAGTTACCCTGGTGAACTCTAATCAGTCAAACAGAAATACTTCATGTTTCATATATGCCAACCTATTTTGAATTCAGGCTTTGGAACATTCACGTATTTGCTTGGCATTTCTTGTTTTCCACTCCCCAGATTCTGATTTTACCATCTGTTGAGAAGCTCTCCCTGGTCTATCTGCCATTTGCCCTGTGGTGTTCCTACTTCACTGTATGCCATCATTATTGTACACACTTCCCTGTGTTTTGCTGGGTGGTGATTTTTGCCATTTATAAACATCTGTGTCCTCTCTTTGACATGAAATTCTAGTAGAAGTCAACTTATATCTTGATTCTTCAAAGGTTGACACGGTGTTGGTGTCTGGCATGTGTCAAGCTCTACATTTCTTCTAAAAGCGTTGATGGATATATGCTCGCCTAAAACTTAGTGCTGCATGTAAGATTTAAACTCAGCAATTTTGAAACCATTGCTGATCATTACTTAAATAAGCTCAGTAGTTTAAAATGGACATTTCAGATTAGTGGATGCTAAATTAGCCACTGGAGGGAGCCCATATACCATGAATGTAGAGGATAATTACCACTCACAAACTCTATTAATTATAAATAATTACAAAGAAGGTCTTTAAATGAAATAAGGTGAGCCTTGCTATTGTAAAGTCATAGTTATAACTAGTCTTTCAGCTGAAAATAAGTAAAAGTATGTTTTCATCACAAAGATAAATCGTATTACAAAAGATAAAGGGAAGAGCAAATGAGAAAGTATTAGAAAGTTTAAAACTCAGGGATGTTTTCAGCTTCAAACATAGCTCAAAAATTTTTCTTTGCAGTTTTGCCAATATAATATTTTAATCTTAATTTTTTAACAAATTGTGCTTTCCAAGAGGTAATAGTAAATGAATAGACTAAGTATGACATGCCAGTTCTTAAGACAGTAGTTGTGATGGTAGATTATTAACTTAATGGTCTCAGTTTTTTAATTTTAATTATTATAGAGGTAATACTGTTGTTTTTCTTGTTATATGGTTCAAAGGAAAATAAATCAGTGATTATCTAGCTTAGTGCAATTTAAAAATATGTTTCTATATATAAGACTATGTAAGTTTAAAAATTTAGGAGGTTTTAAGGAATGGAAAACATGTATCTAATTGCCTCAAAACACACAAGCAAGTGTTCTATCATTGGGTACTCTTGAACTCCCCAAGTCCAAATGAAAGTTTTGCACATGTTAAAATTTGTTATTATAAGTTATCTAAGGCAATGATTATGTTTAGATTGAGCTATACAACCTGTACAATCAAAATAATTTTCATTTTGGATGATAAAATTTGAAAACTAAATACGATTTCAAGTGATATTATTAAAAGTCTGCAGAGATGGTTGCCTTATTAAACTAGAATTTACAACCATGGCTTTGATAAAATGTGGAATGTCACTTTTTGAATTCTCTGAGTTCTAAAATAGCTAGACTTGACAAGAGGGAAATTCTCATTGTTGCTAATTCTCAGTTTCAATGCAACTTTCAGCCTTCAGGATACTATTGGTACTCTGTCTTGGCATGGCTAGAATTTCAAATGAACGTCTCAAGATAACTGATTTGAATGACTTCAGGGGAAAAACATTCAACAAGCTAAATTATTTGAGGACACAATAAATGCTTAGAGGTTTATATGTCACATAAAGGCTAGTTAGGTAGCCTTTTAAAGTATTATTTATGGAGATCATGACTCATCTTTGCATATCTCGTGTGCTAACTCCCAGACCACAGTCTAGTGGAGTAAATCAGGTCGATGACATGAGTGCCATTTAAGAATAAGCTGTCTGTGGAAGGCACTTTTTTGTTTGTTATTATTTTTACCATGTTTTAAATTTTGTGTCATAACTCCTTCCCTTCCATAAATGTGCAGTTCAGATCTGGAATGACGTGTGTCTGTGCTAAAAGCAGATATGGATGAGATATGTTGATAATTCAGTTTGTTCTACCTTATGTTCAAATGCTTCTAATCTAACGATATTCTTCCACGTCAGTAATACCTGGAATACTCCTCACATTTTAGATGAGAAACTGAAAACTGTGAGAGGTCACCTGACTTTCTTGCTGTCATGCAGGGAGTGTTACAGCCACTACGTGGGCTAGACCTTTTTACCTCTAAATTTGATTTTTTTCTCTGCTCCTATGTTTTTCAAGCTTTTCTGATTGCAGTTTATTATGAAAGTCACACTTTACATAGGACCAAATACATACACACAAAAAACTGTCCAAAAAATACTTATCTTTACAATATGTCATTTACTCTGACATTCTGCACTCTATTCTATTTCATTTTGTAAGATATAAAATAAGTGGACTTTACAATCCACAATGCATGGTTTAAAAAACCACTAATCTGCATTTTATTTCTTGGCATTATCTTGCTTGTGAATAAATAGTTTTTGGAAATTAACTTCAGAGGGCTATAGACCAATTGAGGTAAAAGAAGTAGAAAAATTGATGGGGAGAGTGAGTGTCTCTTAAATTTAATTTAAATTTAAATTCTATTAAAGATCTATGTTTAGCTCCTTTGAAAATAGGACTTGTTTTGGTAGGAAACCAGTAAGTCTTAATCCTGATATTTAGTCAAGTGTATTTTGAGAAAAGTCATGCTTACATTATTAATAAGAGTTTTACCAAATCAAATCAGTAACGATAATAATAGTTTTAAATCTAATGAGCACAAAACACAAACAAGTCTATTTGGAGAAGCAAAATTGAGTTAAGGATAAGAGCACACTTTGAAAATGATTTCTCTGGATTGCTATATTCTTAGAGATATCTGGAGGAATTTATTTGGGCAAACCTGAGGCAGTCATTTGCTATTATTTCACCTTCTAGGTTTCTATGCTTAGCCAGCATATTCCTGGCACTGTAGCACTTTCAAAGGTATGAGCACCATAGAGTCTGAGAAATTCAGGCAAACATCCCTTTCACTGAAATTCAAAATATTCAAATTTGTCCATCTCAATTATAAAAATACGATTTAATTTGAGATGTTTTAATTTCCGTTGCTCGTAATGTTATTTTCATTCAGAATACTTCCTATCCCACAAAGCAAGTATTAGAAGTTAATTTTTGAAGAAAAATTTCAGTTGCCCTTGAAATGAACCAATATCATATAATCTGCACTTAAATTAAAATGGATATTTTGCATGAACACATAGAGACCGGTATCTTTGTTGCTGTTGATGTATTCCCTTGATTTAGTATTTGTGATCAGCTTAGTTCTCACTTTCAAAAGGCTATTAAGCAGACAGAGTGGAACTTTTCTAAATCACATCAATGCCAGATAATCCTTCTATGGATTATTGAATTGGGGGAATTAGTATAGATTTAAAAATAAGTGAAACTTACTGTGTCTTCAGAACTTTAGTAATATACCATTTAGTGATAATGATAATAGAATACCACCTCATTAATTAGTATCTCAGATAGTTAGAAAATTTCAAGGCCTCTCAGCTTAATTTCAAACTAATGTAACCACTTATGTTAGAGTATTAACTGGACGTTTTCCACTGCTGTGACATCAAATCATTCATTCTGTCAATGAATATTTATTATTTCCTGTGTGCTAGACTCTAGTTTAATCGTGAGATACGCACAAGTGAAACAGAAATAGACCCATGCCTTACAGCATTTACCTCTTAGTTACAAAGGAAGATAGTGAACAAATATATAATGAAGTATGTAATAATGATAAGGCCATTCAGAAAACCAACAGGATAAGGAGTTGAAGAATGAATGGTGTGGTCAGGATGGCTGGGCAGACATTTAAACCAGTCATGTGTTTCTTGAAAGCTGTCCTTCAAGGTATCAAAATGGATTTCTTCATATTTTCCTACCTATTATCACAATGCACTTCCTGGGTAGCCCCTTATCCATTCTATTCATTAGATAGATGATACTGATGAGAGTCTTATAAATAAAAATAGAACAATAACAATAATGAAATGCCTGTTTATTGATTACCTTCTGTGTGTCAAGCAATAATTAAACACTTTCCCTCTATCATTTTCATAAAAATCTTATGGAATATTATTTTAACCATTTTATAAATGATAAAATCTTGTAACTTTCTAGAAAACCTATAAACTTGCTGTATAACTACTGTCAAAGGTAAAATCCAAACTTACATTAGTCCAGCTCCAAGTAGGTTTGCTTTTCTGCCATTCTTCTTTAAAAATTCACTTTCTCTTCTCCCACCTTCAAATTCTTAAATGCTTTTGGGGACCAAAATATATATATATATAAACTAAAATTATGCAACCAATGTGGTTTGAGACCACTGAAGGTTCATGGTTTCGGTTTTCTTTTGACTTCTCCATAATGCAAGTCAATCCTTAATTATCTTTTTGACTCTTCATTACCCCTTTCCGTCAGCAATTCTTCTGCTGCTTCTCTTGAATACCTGAGCCACCCACTTTGTCATTCCTCTACATCCTTAAGAAAACAGTGTCTTTTCTCCTACCTATCTGTGTCACCATAACGTTTCTTTTTTATTCTTTTTCTTTTTTTTTTTTTTTTGAGACAGAGTCTTACTCTGTCACCCAGGCTAGAATGCAGTGTCATGATCACAGCTCCTTGTAACCTCTGCCTCTCGGGTTCAAGCAATTTTCCTGCCTCAGCCTCCTGAGTAGCTAGGATTACAAGCGCCCACCACCACACTCAGCTAATTTTTGTATTTTCAGTAGAGATGGGGTTTCACCATGTTGGCCAGGCTGGTCTCGAAATCCTGACCTCAACTGATCTGCCCACCTTGGCTTCCCAAAGTACTGGGATTACAGGCATGAGCCACCGTCCCCGGCCCCATAACTTTTCTTATACTGTTTGAGTCTACCACTATTCTTTCTTTCCTACTTCTTTTAGTCTGAAGGAAAGCTTTATTTTTTTCTCAGAGGCTAATCTGTTACCTTCAAATCCTCTCCCTCTATACATCAATTATTCCCTCTTTTGCTTATATAACCTGCACAAAATACTAGGGTTTGTAGGGTGTTATGGGTTGAATTGCATCTCCCCCAAAACACACATGCTTGAATGCAAATCCACAGTACAGCTGAATGTGATGTTATTTGCCAATAGAGTCTTTAAAGTGGTAATCAAGCTAAAATAAAGTCACTAGGGCAGGCTCATCTAATATAACTGATGTTTTTATAAAAAGGGAAAAATTCACACACACACACACACACACACACACACACATACACACAGAGATGCAGGCTCATCTAATAAAACTAGTGTTTTTATAAAAAGGGAAAAATTCACACACACACGGAGATGCAGACTCATCTAATATAACTAATGTTTTTATAAAAAGGGAAAAATTCACACACACACACACACACATAGATGCTCTGTGAATATTGGACTTAAGTGGAAGTACTACCAGAAGCTAAGAAAAAGGCCCGGAACAGACCCTTCCCTAGTTCCTTCAGAGGGCGCATGAGCACATATCTCTAGTCTCCAGAACTGTGAGATAATATATTTCTGTGTTTAAGACATTCAGTTGATGGTACTTTGTTATGGCAGCCCTTGAAAATTCATACACAAGGTAGCATCAGGCAAACATCCTTCACTCTTCTCTCCCAAAGGCAAGTGCTCTACTCTGTGCTTCCCCTGGAGCCTCTTTCTTGCTGAGGAATTTCTCTCTCCAGTTTTTTCCTGAGGAAAGTTAAAGGGCAATAAAGTCCTATCTGATTGTAATTAATATACAACGGCAATCTCAGATGGCCAGACTGACAATACAAGCCATCTCTTGCTTCTGTAAGGAGCACTGCAGTTCCTGGAATCCCTCCCCACTGGCTGCTGTCACTGGGGATCCTCTCTTACATGTCTTTCCATGGAGGTCAATACATTTCCACCATCTGATTGGTTACAATGCTGATTCAGGCCAGGTCATCTGGTGTCTCACTTCCATCATCTTGCAACTGAGATCTCCTTGCCCTTCTAGCTGGCGCCTTAGGCAGGACCTATGGCAATGCCAGGCCTGCCGTGTTTCTCATGTGTGTGCCATCTGATCCATGGGAAACAAAGACCTTTAATCTGACATCAGAGGGACTATAGCTGCCTCAAGTATTCTACTGCAGTACTACAAGCAGCCTCAGCTAGTTGCTTCTCCGTTGCCTATTTCGGTGTCAGTTGTTTGTCCTCTGCATCCCCTAAACTGTTCTTATTAAGGTGTCTGACAAATGTCCTTACTGTACATCTCACAGATGTCAAGGGCACTCCCCCGAAACACCGTCTACTCTCTGAAGAAGTCATCTATAGTTTCCTAAGTATCCCTAGGAGAGACAGAAAAGGAACATGTCAAATCCCTTGTAAACGTGTGGCATTGGATGGAGTGGCAGACGTTTTAGTCATTTGCCCACCCACATGAATGAGAGAATGTAAGGGGAGGGGACCCACAGGGCACTGCCAATCCAAGCACACCACAGGGAACAATTAAATTAATGTCATTAGGTGGAGAGAACTATTAAAAAATATACAAATCTTTTATCAGATTTGCTAATGTAGGGTCAATACTAATTATGTATTTGAACTCAAATTTCATCAGCTTATAATTGTCTTTGGGAAATGTTAACTAGAGGCTATCCCATAAATATATATCAGCTGATCCTGTAAGTATATATCAGCTGTCTATATCACTATTTCTTTGTACAAATGCACTTCAGTTCAGTGTAGACATTGAAGCATTTTAATATTTGATGAGACTAGGCCTGAACAAGACTTGTAGTTATAAAAATTATGGTTATTCTGAGCCATCCATCCAATATCTGCTTGAGGTTTTATTTCTCCAAAAAGAGTATGGAACAGAGCCAGTCACAGTGAGGAGCATCAGTCAGTGAAGGGTGTTGCTCAGAGAGGAGGGGAGGTGAAAGGAAAGAGCTCAGTTCAAATGTTGCACAGTTCTGAACCAAGAAAAGGGATAGAAAGCTTTTTTTCTTCTTCTTCATCTTCACTCCATTAATCACAGACAGATTCACAATCATTGGGCAGCAAATTAAGACACATCTATACTATGACTTAGAAGAAGGAAAACCTTCTTCCAGCATCCAGGCTTAACTTTACGGTAGGAAGATAAACAGCCTGGAGGAAATAGACCACTAGAAGATAGGTAACATTGAGAGAGGGCCGGGATCAGTGTGTGCTGCAAATTTTAACTGATACTGCAAGAAACATTATCCATATATGTATATATGTGATGATTAATTTTATGTGTCAATTTGACTGGGCCATTGTGCCCAGATATTTGGTCAAACGTTATTTTGGATGTTTCTGAGAAGGTGTTTTTTTGGGTAAGATTAACATTTAAATCAGTGGACTTTAGTAAAGCAGATCATTCTGCATATATAGGTGGACTTTACTTATTCAATTAACTGAAGACCTTACTAGACAAAGACTGACCTCCTCTGAGCTAGGAGGAATTACTTTGGACTATAGCTATAACTCCTGCAGATTTCAGACTCATAGAGCCTTCACAATTGTGTGAGCCAATTTTTTAAAATAAATCTGTCTCTCTCTACACACACACATACACACACACACACACACACACACACAGTTCTATTCCATGTAAAACCCTAATACAATATATATATTTTTATTATAATTTTTACTGATATAAAATTTATATAACAACTTAAAATAACAATAAAAGATAGAAAATTCTTCATTGCAAATCCCTTATAACCAACTGATTCTCACATAATTCTTTCTTGGTTTATAGCTAATCTCTGATTGCAATTTAAGCATGATTCGACAAATGGACTTATATCTCAATTTGCTAACTCTTTTCCCAGTGAAAATATTGTCATAAAATGTATGTAAAGTTGGGAGATCCACTATTTATTTCATCAAATTTTGTTGCTAACAATTGTGTCACATATTAGGCTATAAATAAGTATTTGATTATTATTTGACTCAGCAATAATTTATTGTAAATAAGTATAGTTTAATACAAATGTTAGTTGATAGTTTATGATAACAAGTAAGGCAAGAATGGAAGAACAAAAATGAATTTGAAACTTCATTTAACTTTACTGAATAGGATAATAATTTTAGGATATTGGAAGAAATTTTTTGTTTTCTCTGCTATTCTCAATGTAATACATGCATATATGATATGCTTTTATGTAAACTATTAACATTTATGCTTTTATGTAAACTATTAACATTTTTCCCATCACTTTCTTTAATCTAGAGAAGAAATTGGTAAGTGTTTCTTTAAATAGCCAGATAGTAACTATTTTAGGATTCATGGACCATATAGTCTCTGAGTTATATCTACTGAATTCTGCCATTGTTGCTCAAAAGTAGCTACAGACAAAATGAAAATGAAAATAAGTGAGAATGACTATATTCTCCCTGAAAAACTTTGTTTACAAAAAAAGTGCAGATAAATTTTGGATTGAGGGTCATACTTTCATGATCCTGTATATGAATCAACAAGCAAATAAATCAACCTTTATTTATATTGTTTGTCAATTTGCACCGTGTATATATTCCTATATGGTCAATTTCAACCTCCCTATATAATGTCACTGGACCTGGAGTTGGAAAGAGATACGCACTAGCATACCATTGTATAGTATTTCCACTGTACAGATGAAATACACATAAATAAACTTAGAGAACAGATAGTAGTAAAATGTAGTAAAATAAGAACTGTTGAGTTCTGGCCATTTACTGCCTGTGATTTTAGTATAATTTAATTGTAAGCATATGTAATTTTCTTTTAATATTGGCAGTATTGAAAACTTGGCTTATAACATTTCTGAACGTTTGAAAATTAGCTCTTGTGAACCAGTATGAGCTGGCTCTAACACACCACTAGCCAAGGTCAAGAACCAACTTAGTAGCAGGGTTGAGGCCCCATAACTGTTCTATGAGATAATGATTGGGTATAAACTTAGATGTAAGATATACATTGGGAGAAACACTCAGTTAACAATTACAATGAAGGGATGGTGTTTTACTTAGGCAAGGCTACTTTCAGAGTTGTCTACTACTTGCAAGGGACACTTTGTGCCAAATGCCTGATAATTTAAGTTTAGCAACATTCTGGGGTTGAAAAGGAATTTCTCAATTTACTGGAGAATATAATTATCATTTATAATATCGTTTCTATGGAAAAATAAATTTCAGGTTCCGAACTTTGTGATCCTAATTATTTCTTGCAAAATGGTAGCAATCAATCAGATATAACTTAGCCTATGTCTCCCTTCTCTTTGCAAACCATCTGCATTTATATTGTGTGTTTTGTGTTATATGTCAGCTCTAAAAGTCTTAGCAATCCTCTAATAACACACTAAGGATATCACAAAATGGTGCACAAACTGATTCCCTTTGAAAGACAAGAAATTTGACTTAGTAGATGTGGTTTCTTGCTGAAGACAGTGAAATGGATGAATGTGGTAGCATGTCGTAATCTCAGACCAATTATTCTTATATGTAGTTCAGCCTACGTTAGCTGCTTAAAGAACCTCCATGATAATAATGTGCGTTGCCTAAATAATCACATTTTTCACATACACAAATTCTAGGCTTATATGTGCAACAATCTGATGGAATGTAACAAAAATGGAATGACTTTCCTTTCTGTAAGGAATATGCCTTATTTGCTGTGCAGGCAGCATTGTGCATCACCAAAACCCATTTCTCATCATTTCCGGCAAATTTATTTAAACCTATGTCATTCCGAGCTTCCGGACTCTTGGGAAATGCTGTCAAATTGTATGTGTTTATTCACTTCATGAAATAGTATGACCAATAATGAGTGGTAGATTCACATGATAATGAATGTTTATATCAGAATATGTATCATGAATCCTCATGATCAGATAAAATCTTCTCATTTAATAGATGTAGAAAATGAAGACCCAGAATATGTAACCGATGTAGTCAATTTGATGAGACATTTGTCTGGTTAGAAAAATCATTTTCATTTTTTGAGGAAAGAAGGTTGTTGGTTTATGTTAAAAGGCAAATTATTTTAAAAGATATTAATATATGTTTTTAATTTTATAAATCAATTTGAATTTTTCCTAGGCACAAATTCTTACAGATCAATGATTAATTAATAAAAACATCTGAGCTCTTGATGAGAAGACAAGCCACCAAGACATTGTCATAACTTTGGACAAAACAGATAATAGTGTTATCTACATACAAACTAACCCATAAAATGATACGTGGTATTTTCTTAGAACAGTTCTTAAAGTGGTAGGAGGCAAAGCATAAATCTGTCACCTCCAGATAATCATCAATATTTTTTCAGAATAATCTTTTAATGAGGATTTGTTCAATAATGAGGAGTCAAACTATATACTATTCTCCAGAGTAAATATTCTAAATCCAATTACTATTAGCATAATCATCCTAATTGCTTTTCACCTTCATCTAAAGAATGTAAGCACAATTTCTGAGGAAAAGTGAAGAAACTGGGCAAGTGCTCAAGTAGCTGTGGTCTTCATAAAAAAAAGTCTACGTAATTAGCTAATCAAAACAGTGTTGCAACTGCTCATGTACATGGTCTAATGAAAATGAAAGCTAAATTATTACTTCTATTTCTCAGACTATCATATTTGAGAATCAGGAGCATTGCTTCTCAAACTACAATGTCTGAGAATCAGGGGATCTTATTAAAATGCAAATTTTGATTTATAAGTTCTAGGATGTTTCCCAAGCTTCTGTACAGGCATGTTCAGAGTTATTGCAAGTTCAAGTTCCAAACAATCACAATAAAAGGAGTATCACAATAAAGAGAGTCATACACATTTTTTGGTTTCCCCGTGCATATAAAAGTTATGTTTATATTGTACTGTAGTCTGTTAAGTTTGCAATAGCATTATGTATAAAACAATAATGTACATATCTCAATTTAAAAATATTTTATTGCTAAAAATGGTTACAATCATCTGAATCACCACTTAGTCATAATCTTTTCACTGGTGGAAGTTCTTGCCTTGATGTCGATGCCTGCTGACTGAACAGTATGGAGATTGCTGAAACTTGAGGTGGCTGTGGCAACTTGAAAATAAGACAAAGGTGTTTTCTGCATTTTCTTTTCACAAAAAAATTCTCTGTAGCGTGCAATGCTGTTTGATAGCATTTTGCTCACAGTAGAGTTTCTTTCAAAATTGCAGTCAGTCCTTTGAAACTCTGCCACTGCTTTATTAACTAAGTTTGTGTAATATTGTAAATCCTTTGGTGTCATTTCAACAATGTTCAAAGCATCTTTGCCAGGAGTTGATTCCATCTCAAGAAACTATTTTCTTTGCTCACCGAATTCCTCATCCGTTCAAGTTTTATTTTGAGATTGCAACAACTCAGTAACATCTTTAGGCTCCACTTCTAATTCTAGTTCTCTTACTATTTCCATCACATCTGCAGTTACTTCCTCTGCTGAAATCTTGAAGCAGTCAGTCATCCATGAGGGTTGGAAACAATTTTTTCCAAACTCCTGTTCATGTTGGTATTTTTACCTGCTCCCATGATTTGTGAATGTGTTTAATGGCATCTTGAGTGATAAATCCTTTCCAGAAGGTTTTCAATTTATGTTGCCCAGATCCATCAGAGGAGTCACTAGAATGGCAACTGTAGCCTTATGAATTTTATTCTTAAATATAATACCAGAAAGTCGAAATTATTCCTTGATTCATGGGTTGCAGAATGCATCTTTTGTTAACAGGCATTAAATCAACATTAATCTCCTTGTACATCTCCATTAAAGCTCTTGGGTGGCCAGATATGTTGTCAATGGACAGTAATATTTTAAAAGAAATGTTTTTCTCTGAGAAGGAGTTTTCAACAGTGGACTTAAACTAATCAGTAAATCAAGAGGTAAACAGATGTGCTGTCATCCAGGCTTTGTTGTTTCATTTAAACAACACAGGCAGAGTAGATCTAACATGATTCTTATGGGCCTACGATATTTGGAACGGTCAGTGAGCACTGGCTTCAATTTAAAGTTGCCAGTGGGATTAGCCCCTACCAATAAAGTCAGCCTGTTCTGAAAATTTGAAGCCATGCACTAACTTCTCTATGAAAGTCCTAAATGGCATCTTCTTCCAAGATAAGGCTGTTTTGTCCACACTGAAAATCGGTTGTGGACTGTAGATTTTTCATCAGTGGTCTTAGCTGGATCTTCTAAATCACTTGCTGTGGCCTCTACATCAGCACTTGCAGCCTCCCCTTGTACTTTTCTGTTATGAACATGACTTCTTTCCTTAAACTTCATTAACTAACCCACGTTAGCTTCAGACTTTTCTTCCGCAGCTTCCTCACCTCTCTCAGCCTTCTTAGAACTGAACAAAGTTAGGTGTTTGCTCTGGATTAGGCTTTGGCGTAAGGGAATGGTGTGGCTCGTTTAATCTTCTATCCAGACCGCCAAAACTTTATCCTTATCAGCAATAAGGCTGTTTGGCTTTCTTAACATTCATGTGTTCGCTGGAGCAGCACTTTCCATATTTTTCAAGAACTTTTGCTTTGCATTCACAACATTGCTAACTGTTTGGCACGAGAGACCTAATTTCAGTCTATATCTGCTTTTGACGTGCCTTCTTCATTAAGCTTAATCATTTCTGGCTTTTGATTTAATGTGAGAAATGTGTAAGACTTCTTTTCAATTGAACACTTAGAGGCAGTTGTAGGGTTATTAATTAACTTAATTTCAATATTATTGTGTCTCAGGGAATAGGAAGGCCCAAGGACAGGGAGAGAGACAGGGGTCGATCAGTGGTTGAAAAGGTCAGACACAACATTTATCAATTAAGTTTGCCATCTCTTATAGGCAGAGTTTATGGTGTCCCCAAACCATTACAATAGTAACATTAAAGATCACGGATCACAGATCAGCATGACAGATATAATGAAAAATTTTGAATATTGTAAGAATTACCAAAATGTGACAGAAACACAAAGTAAGCACATGCTTTTGGAAAAGTGGTGCCAATAGAAGCTTGACACGGCATTGTCATAGACCTTCAATTCGTAAAAACCACAGTATCTGTGAAGCACAATAAAGCAACATGCAATAAAATGAGGTATAACTGTTTCTAAGGCAGTGCTCATAAGTGAGACTGAGCCTACTGATCCAGATCGCTTTTTTGTAACAAAGTCATTCTTTTATAATCATTGTATGCCTCTGGAACCTTTATAAAAAAGGCCAAGGTAGGAACCCATAATGTCATTTGAAATACTTCATTTGGCTTAATTTGCATGCTATTTGCATACCCATATCATTGCATACCCATAGTGCTTTTATGTATTTAAAAAATAATTGCGTTTATTAGCTTTGTTGATGCCAGAGAGAGTCAAATCATGGCCAAAATCTTATTTGGTGGACTGACTGAACAGTTCAAGATTACATGGAAGAAGAATTTGTTTCTCCACTTGGACATTCTTTTCCTTGAAAGATGAAACCATTAAAAAAGTGTGACTCTCCATGCTCTTCTCCTCTTCATTGTAAGATTAAAGGGATGACATTATAAAACCAGCTGAAGTGTTATATAATCATGCATCCTCCAAAGCTGAAGTTTTTATGTAACTCTCCAAATGAGGACTCTCTGGTGCCCTTTTAAATGAAGCACCTAGTGTCTCAGAGACAGATACTTATATTATGTTTAGTTATTCCTGACCTCTGTGACTATTTTTTAATTGAAGTGCTGTGGCGTATTACAGCAGCAGTGAGAAAAACGTTGTATTTAGAATGTGTGAGGACTTGATACCTACAGTAATAAATTCATCTTAATAGCTTCCTGCCTTTGAAGAAGGAGGTTTATAGCAGATCTGCTAATACACAAAAGCCTACGCCATTTCAAGATTACAGTTTTGCTATTCATATTAGGTGTTTTGATGACATAACTGTTCTTAGTGCTAAACAACTATATTAAGAACAAAGACAAGAAGCATCTGCAAAAGTAGCTGAGAGCCAGCACTCTAATCCCAGAGATGGCAATAAACAGATCCCACGTGTCCTCTCCAGAGCAGACAGTCTGTCACTTAGACAACACTAGTTTGGCAGAAATAATTTATGAAAACAAACACTTTGGAGTCAAGAGGACTAAATTCATTGTACTTAAAGAACATGACAAACACAGGATTATTTTACCATTCATGATTTTTAAAAATTCAACGAGGTAAATTTTCATATCATTTGATTCCTTGTTAATGTCATTCATGACAAACAAAGTATTTCTACCTTGATATGTTTTACAAACTCGAGAGGTATTCAAATGATGAAAAATAACAAAGGCATGTATTTTTTCTGGTAGTGTATCACAAGAGAACTACTGTTGACAGCACGTTCTGTCCTACCCTCCTGCTCTCCAAATGTACATAGCCCTTTTTATAAAATAGGTTTAAGGTTTTTATTAACCTAAATAAAAAGTGTTTTATAAAGGCTTTCCCACATTAATGTAAGAAAGCACTTCAGATGTGCTTCATCAATTACTTCTGTGATATACAGTTGAAAGTAACTGCTGATCTTAGTAACAAAATGCTATATGACAGACATAGTGTTATAGCTAAATGTTAAAATCTTTTAAATAGAAAACAGAAGGACATCCATGACTCAGAAATTCCACTTCTTGGAATGTACCTAGAGAATCACTTGTTTAAATGAGGTCGTTTAAATATGTTTTATCACAGGGCTGTTTATAACAATGTAAACATGAAAACTGCTTACATGTGCAGTCATGTAGTGGAATATTATGCAGCTATTAAAATACAAGTTGAAAAATAAAAAGGACTTCATGCAGATATTCTTACTGAGTGAAAACACAAAATAGATTTTCAAAGTATGATACACTTTTCTATAAACATACACAAAACAATACTGATTTTTCTTTTTACACATATTAATGCCTTCGTACTGCTGGAACACTCATGAAACTGATAGTAGGCAGCTCCTTATGAAACAGGCTTGGTCACATGGCACTTGAGTCGTATTTAAATGAGTTCATGAGACAGCATCTCATAGTAATTAAGAATTTGAATCCACAATCAGACTGCTTTCATTCAAATCCCAAATCTCCCTTTTATGTGGTACATCACCTGGGTAAGTTACTTAAGATCTCTCTATGCCTTAGTTTCCTCATGTGTAAGATGGAGTAATAATATCTCCTTCAGGAAGTTGCCTAGAGGATGCCATCAGTTATTATATTTTACTGAACTTAAGATGTCATAAATTCTAAGATGAACTGTTATGACACACTATCAATTTCAGATATGTCAAAATGAGAAAAGATCAGCATCTTAAAGTGGAAGAATATATTTAAGGCACTTATAAGTAGCACTTAATATATGTTGTTTATCATTTTATCATGAAATCGTCATTGCTATTGTAATTAAAATTAATAGGATATTAATGCATACAATCGAGATTACAGAAGTCCATCTGTAACTTTCCAAGTAAATTTATTGTGGGAAACCATAAAATAGGTTTTGATTATTTTCATTAGGTATCTCTACAAGCAGGTACATTGACACCTCACTCTAAAAGTAAGTCCGCATTGGTGGAGTTAATTTTCTTAGGTTCATCTATTACAAATCCCAAGTCTATCATCATCTGACACAGCAGCTCATGCATTTCATCACAGGCCCCTTAAGAAAATCAGCTTTATTAACTAAGTACTAAAAATAGTTTATAATCCAGAGCAAACAAGAACCGCTATACAGCACAGCTGTGTTTTCCTTGAACCATTTTGGAGGCTCTCTAGAATCAATTATCACTAGCAGTCTATTGTGCCTTATATTTATATGGAAAGGTCAGGTTAAATTAATTAACTTTAAATAACTACCAAAGTCTGTGTGACTCCACTGTCATCCTTTTAATCTAACACGTTTCTGGGAATGTGCGTGCTCCCTAGAATCACAGTCTCAGAGAATGGGTCATATATTGAGGGCATCTGCTCTTGAATTGAATTCCTTAGTGGACCAAAATTCCAGGCCACTGTGCTTTTGAGGCCTTACTTCACTGTAATCAATGTTAGGGTACAGTGTTTGCTGGGTTGATGCTCAGTTTCATAGGGAGCCAAAGCAGGGTAGTTATGAAAATGTTCATCCTATGCAAACAGAAAGAGCATCTAAAATGACCTTGTTTATCGAATCTCAGTGTTTTGGTGTTCCACATGGTAAATTTTGCTCTTTTCCTGTACAGGTCACTTAGGGCAGGCAAATAAACCTGATCCCATGGTAGTTAAAACCCTCCAGGACTTCACAGTCATGGTGTTTTACTGCAAAAGCAAATGGATCATAGAAATTAAACTGAACTTTAATTGTGTTCACAGTTGCTCTTAATCCTTCCTTGGAATGGGAAAAGTGTGGAAAGAACTGCTTCTCTGGTTAATGGGCAAAGGCAGAATGTGAACAATGATTCCTTGGAAGATTAGTGATCCTAAAGAAAGCAATTAGAGAAAGAAAGAACATTTAGACAGAAGCTAATGTTTAGTAGCTTGCAGCAGGGTGAAGCTGTGCAGAATTTTATTTTCACATTAGATGGAATTATTTCAAAGCTTTTGTGCTACTACAAAACAGGAAAATTGAGTTTTGGATAACTTTAAATGACAAAAAAAAAAAAACCCATCAAATATAAGAAAGCTTGTTCTAATTCCTATACTATTTTCTATTCATGAAATCATTGTGGAAAAGCTGTTCTGTTCTTCATATTTCCCCAGCACTGAGCACAAGGCATGAGACATAGTAGGTGCTCAATGAATATAATAAATGTCAGTTGATTGAAGGGTTAAATGAAAACATGAGAAAGTCAGCCTTTAGAATCATTATTAGTCAAAAGAATACATTTGTATATGTTATTTTTCATTTTCTTGAATACGAATACTGGATTAAGTTGTATTAATAGATAAAACTCACAGGAAGCCAGTGGCTCTCTAGTGATCCAAAATCATCCCAAAATGATTATGTTCATCCCGTTTTGACCAAGCTGAATGAAGACAATCACTCTGAAGTACCCCAGTAGATAAGCAATAGGCTAGAGAGAAAAAAAACACCAGATTTGGAATAAAAAGCTCTACCACTTACAAAATATGTGTTTTGACAAATTAGAAACATTTTCTATCCCTTGGGTTTTTTGTTTGTTTATTTGCTTGCTTTACACTTATAAGATGCAAACAATATCTATTCCTGATATCACTGCTTAAACTGAATATTATATTATGTGTGAAAATGCTTTGGGGGACTGTAAAGCAGTACTTCTCAAACCATTTATGATGAAGTACTCACTTTTCTTTCTTGATTTTAAATTTCTAAGCCATTGAGACCTGATGTTGTAAATCTCCACATGTGAATGTCACAGCAATCCTAAGTTGATATCAGTGCTTCTAAATGCCTAGACTCAATTTTAGTTCTTATCTTATTTTGGGGTTGTAGGAAACTGTTTGCTGACCAGCCTGGGTCTGCCAGATCTACTCTTTGAGTAGTGCTTTCTTAAGAGCTGTACAAGTAGAGCTGGAATGATGTTGAACACAATGAAGATGACAACAGTGGTGATAGTGACACTACTGCCACTACTTGGAGTGGGCCCAGAGTTTGATATCAAAGGCTGACCTAAGTTTGAGCTGGTTCAGGGAGAAGTGAGAGTGTATTGCATACATGAGAAAATCTGAGCAAAGGAAAGATGAGACTCAAATGGCAGCACTAAGACCATTTTGCACTGGAGTATCAGATGTATTTTGAAAAGAAGATTGGAGAGTGAGGTCTTGAAGGACATGAGTATTAGCAGGTATTAGCAGGTAAGTGAGGAGCTTGAAGTGGTATTTAGAGATGCTACATTTAGCAACTCCAGAAGGTATAAATTGAAGCAGCAATGCAAATTAATATTCAAGATATGAGGAGAAAAGAGTGACTAAAGTCAGATCCAAAGGAAATGGGTACAATAAATATAATGAAGAAAGAACCGATGGAAGCTATAATCTAATTCACATTTGGTGGAAAGAGGAAGAGAAAAGAGTGGAAGATTTTGCAGCCATGAAAATACATACTGGAAATTCTGACCAAAGAAATAGGTAAGAAAAAGAAGTAAAAAGACATCCAAATTGGAAAGGAGAAAGTAAAATTATCTCTGTTTCTAGATATCATAATCTAATATGTAGAAAACCATACAAACTTCACACCAAAGAGAACTATTAGAACTAATAAGTAAATTTAGTAAAGCTGAAGGGCATAAAGTTAACATACAAAATCAGTTGTGTTTCTATTCACTACACAATGAACAACCCTAAAAGGAAGTTAAGAAAATAATCCCATTTTAAATGGCATCAAAATTTAAAAATGGCATTCAAAAAATAAAATACTTATGAATAAACTTAACTAAGAACACAAAGCCTTATATGCTGAAAACTATAAAACTTTGCTAAAAGAAATTAAAGAACAAGCAAATAAGTGGAAATGCATTTCATGTTCATGAATTGAAAGACTTAATATTGTTAAAATGTCCACACTTCCCAAAGCAGATCCAATGCAATCTCAATTAAAATTTCAATGACATTTTTTAAAGAAATAGAAAATCAAAATTACAAAATTCGTTTGGAATCATAACAGACTACAAATAGCCATAAAATTTTTTTTGAAAAAGAACAAAGTTGTAGGCCTCACATTTCCACATTTCCTGATTTTGAAACATACTACGAAGCTACAGTAATCAAAACAGTACAGTGCCATTTTAAAGACAGACACATGAGTCAGTGGAAAGGAAGAAAGAGCCCAAATATATACAATCAAGTGGGACTACATCTAACTAAAAAGCTTCTGCACATCAAATAAAATAATCAACAGAGTAAAAAGGCAATAAAAGTGGGAGAAAATATTTGCAAAGCATATATTTGATAAGGAGTTAATATCCAAAAAATGTAAGAAATTCCCAACTCAATAACAAAGATACAAAACAAATAGTCTGATTAAGAAATGGATAAAAGAGGCTGGGCGCGGTGGCTCACACCTGTAATCCCAACACTTTGGGAGTCCAAGGCAGGCAGATCATGAGATCAGGAGTTCAAGACCAGACTGGCCAATATGGTGAAACCCCATCTCTACTAAAAAATACAAAAATAATCTGGACATGGTGGCTTGTGCCTGTAATCCCAGCTACTTGGGAGGCTAGGGTAGGAGAACTGCTTGACCCAGGACCTGGGAGGCAGAGGTTGCAGTGAGCTGAGATGGCACCACTGCACTCCAGCCTGGGCTACAGAGCGAGACTCCATCTCAAAAAAAAAAAAAAAAAAAAAGAAATGGGCAAAGGATTTGAATAAACATTTTTCCAAAGGAGACATACAAATGGCCAGTAACTATATGAAAAGATGCTCAACATCCCTAAACATCAGAAAAATGCAAATCATAACCACAGTGAAATATTATTTACACTTGTTAGGATGGTCATTATTTTAAAAAAAGGAAAGGAAAAAAGAACAAGTGTTAGCAAGAACATGGAATAAATGGAACCCTTGTACACTGTTGGTGAGAATGTATAATAGTGCAAATAGTGCATCTTCTGTCAAAAATAGTGTGGAGGTTTCACAAAAATGGTTAGAACTACCATATGATTTAACAATCCTAATCGTTGATATTTAGACAAAAAAGAAATTGAGACCTTGAAGATATTTGCCTACTCATGTTGATTGTATAATAGCATTATTCACAATAGCCAAAAAGTGCAAACAACCTAAACATTCATGGAGGGATAAATAGGTACAGAAAATCTGGTATACATGTAGAGCGAAGTATTATTTGGCCATTCAAAAGAAGGAAATATTGTAATATGTGACAACATAGATGAACCTTGAAAACATTATGCTAAGTGAAATAAACCAGTCCCAAAAAGACAAATACGGCATGATTCCACGTATACTAGTTATCTAAAGTGGTCAAACTCATGAAAGTAAAAAGTAAAATGGCAGTTTCCAGGTCCTAAGCATAGGCAGAAATGAGAAGTTGCCATTCAATAGGTATACAATTTCAGTCACACGAGATGCAAAAGTTCTACAGACTTGCTGTGTAACATAGTGCTTGTAGTTAATAACACCGTACTGTACATCTAAAAAGGTAAGAGAGTAGATCTCATGTTACGTGTTTTTACCACAATAAAGAAGAGAAAATATTGCAATAAGTAGATATATAGAAAAAAATGTAGTGTATTATATGTGATAACAGACAAAGATCTGAGACTCTATCATGACTGTGCCAGTTACTGTGTGCCTTTCCATAATCCATTTAAATTGATGAGATTTATTTATCTGTAAACTAACTTTAAAAATATACAGCCCATGTGGTCACTGTGAGGTTGAATGCTATAACATATGATACTATATAATATGTAAACCATTTAATAGCACATTGTATGTTGCATGAAAACACTCGTACACTTTTATATCCATGTTCATATATCAAATCCACCACTTCAGCTTTCCGTCATATAGCTAGCTACCTGTAATATATATCCTTAATCATTCAAAAAATATTTAAAGTTTATGAAATCTACTTGTACCAATAAAGATAAGCTGTAAAAAAAAAAAAAAAAAAAAACCTGTAAAAATATTCCTTTGCTCAGGTTTTCTCATGTATGCAATACACTCTCACTTCTCCCTCAACCAGCTCAAACCAGCTCAAAGGTCAGCCTTTGATATCAAACTCTGGGCCCATTCCAAGCAGTGACAGTGGAATTAAACTTTATTATGTGATGCTGAGCCTTGACTTGACCTGGGTATGTGCTTTCTTTTTACATGAATCAACTGGCACGAAACAATGGTAACAGTTGTGTCATCCTGCCTTGGATGTACACCAAAGCCATTGAACTATAAATACTAGTTAAAATTGTTTTTGTGGCACCTCTTTTATTAATACTAGCATTATCAACTGTATATTCTTAATATTCTTAATTGTATCCATACAATTACATCTTTAGAGGAAATGTTATCAAAGCGGCATTGTAGCGGCTGGGACATTTGCTGAAGATAGATTGCTATGTTTTTGATGCTCTTGTCCCTTCAGAAGTTTAGGTTTGCAAGCTCAGCAAACTCTATTTCTTTCAGGCCATTTTGCCACATTGTAAATAGCAACCATTTCAGTATGGTCTCAGCATCTAAATAGTAAAATACTTCACTGACCTAATGGTAACCATTGAAGTGTACAAGAGTGATATAAAACTAATCTAATTAAAGAATTCTAGATTAAGTGCAGTAATTTTAAAACTCCTGTCACTAGGAATGTGTTCTTATTACATAAGACCAACAATATATTTTATTTGCTTACCCAGAATGCCTTCAGTATCTTCAATTCAGTAAGTTTTTATTTTTCAAGTAGCGTATATGTTGAGTTCCAGTTATGCATAGTGCTAGAAATATATGCACAATAAAAGATGGATCCTGACCTCAGAGACTTTACAACATAATATAGCATGCACTAGGGGAAAATGCAACTTCAAACATGCCCAAATGGAAACAAATCTTACTAAGTCTGTACTAAGCAAGGCAGTTGTCTCTACATATATTACTTGAGTGTCAATAAATATCTATTCTGTTTTTATGTGTAATTTTAGTGTTTTTAACTTATAAATGATCTGTTCTTAACTTATAAATGATCTGTTCTAACATGAAGTAGAAAAACTTCTACAAATGAAGACCTTAAATAGGATGGTATAAAATATAAACCATATTTTAAAATACTTGTTTATTAAACAAGAAAATCCTTTCAAAAATTACCATTAAATAAAATGATGAAGTAATTTTTAAAACTGTTCCTAAGTTCAGTTTTCTTAGAGAAAATACTTGGCTCAATTTTCTATTTTAATCAAATTACATCTCTCACAAAGTTGTATAGATACAATAGAAGGTGTAACCATTTATTATATTACTAAATCATAATAATCATTCCTTTATACATTGATTTGTTCAACAATTATTTAGAGTGCCTACTACATGCCAGGCACTGTTCAAAACGATAGGAATGGAGCAATTACTATAACACAGTTACTGCCTTCAAGGAGTTTACAGTTTAGTGGACTGACCAAAAAATAAACATAATTTTATATTTTGAATAATAGTAGTGTTTCAGGTAGTAGCAAGTGCTATAGTAAAGAGTTAAGCAAGACTTAAATGATGTAAGTGTCCGCATGAATTGTTGTGTGATGAGGGTGTGGTAATTAAAGATCATCATTTTGACATGTGACATTGAAGCAGATATCTAGAGAAAGGGAGGCTTGTAAATTTCCAGTGGGGAAGAATGTTCTAGGTGGACAGAGCACTGTATGCACAGGACCTGACACAAGAGGATGTCTGGTGATTCAAAGACTAGAGATGACCTGATATTGCCAGAATAAAGCAAGAAAGAGAGTTGTACTGAGAGATGAGGTCACAGAGTTGGGGAGAGTCTTCGGACAGATTACCTGAGGTCCTGAAAGCAGCGGTTATTCTGCTTGTAAGAACAAGCTATTAGTTTTTAGCAGATGGTGGCATGATTCATTTTACATCTGAAAAATAAACTTCTGACTACTCTTCAAAGAATAAACAAGGAGAGCAAGAGTGCAACTAGGAAGACATGTTAGGAGTTGAGAGATGTGGCCTAGACGAGAGTGGTAGGGATAGAGAAATAGTCAGATTCTGAATATAAAAATTAAAAAAGAAAGAGCAGACATCAGGATCACTCAGAGCAGTGGTATGCTGGAACATGCTAACAGCCAGCTCACAAAGCAGAAATGGGGTGTACATACATACATACACACACACACATAACTGTCTATTCATCTGTCAATAGTGTTTATAAAATTCTGATGCATACCCAAGACTGATAACTGTTGACTGTTTGAATCCAAGGTTTATGTAGGTGATTATTCCATAGAAATTAAGATACCATTTTTCCACATGTTATCAACCTAAAATGCAATTATATATATATATGAAAAAAGAAAAATAAAAGTTCGAATTTTATATTTTAAAAAATGTGATGATTATGTTACATAAAATATACCCCAGGTAAAGCCTTTTTAAAAACAAACTTCAAAAAATGCCAGAAAAAAAAAGAAATTAAGATACCATAGAGTAAGATATTATCAATCATAAATATGAATCTCAGCTTGTATTTTAAAATCAGAGATCAGATATATCAGAGATCAGATCTATTGCAATACTACTGCTTCTTACATGAATCACATTTATGTACATGTTGAAGATAACTAGCATCTGATAATTCAAATTAGCTACACTGGGTAGAAGAACATCCAGGTTTGGAATCATGTCTTACTGTTAGCGTGGTGAAGCCGCAGCTAGGGCTTGCCCTTTACCTGTAACATCTAAATAAAAAGACATGTTGGGGAGCAATTGCTCAATCTTTGTATTCCCTGCCTTGAATGCCTGGATGTTTAAAATTACGGCTGATCAAAACAGGTTAAAACAGTTGAGCCATTCCTGTTGACAATTATGATATTGGTCAGGAAGAACATAAACATTCTGTGTGGGAAAAATAATTCCTAAAGTATTTATCTATATACTATTTTTCCTTAAATATGCTGTTATACATTTTTTAGTGTATATATTAGTGTATGTTTTTGAAATGGCTGTTCAGATTTAACAATGGGAATGAGGATTTTGTAAATTTAAAAAAGTTTTCTTTTAAAAAAAATCCACAATAGGATATAAATAAAACCTTCTTTAATCAATTTTAATCTTATCAGTTTTCATTTAGGTTAAAAAAAAAGGAATTGCTCTATTGTTAATTTGCAATTCTATGTTTAAGAGATCCACACCTACTTTATTGAACTACTTCTAATACTACTATTGCAAGAAGCTTATTTCAATACCATCTTAGATTGGCTCCAGGCTTAATTTTCTGTCTTATAGTATAAGATTCTAATCTGTACTCAAAAGAGGTGGCATTAACAAATTACTACAGCTCATAAAATATTTTATTTTTCATCTTATGTTGCAGTAAAAGCTAATTATTTTATGCTATTTTTTTTCATTGAGAGTGCATCTAACTGCATCACGTAGAACATGTAATACTTTTTAAGCCTGTATTTAGCTTGTCTATTATTCATTATTGATCCCTCAGAATATAGTTTAATGATGCCTATTCAACTTAGTGGGCTTTGTGACCTTCTGTGCTCTCAGCAGCATTTATTGAAGCTTGACAGTATCAAGGTTACACGCTAAATGCAATACATATTCCCACTGTAGGAAAAATGTCTTGATGGATAGTGGAGATTACATGTTGTAAGATATTAGATTTAAAGGTTGGTGTGGGACATTACGGTTAATACATATACTGCTTCAAAAACTTATTTTTGATAACTCTATTAGAATACTTATGTCTGCCTCTGAAGAGGACTCTGAATCCCATCCTAATGTTATACTATTTGACATTGTATCTCCGCCATCAAAATATACCAACACATTAGCACTGGAAGATAGTCTTTAAACGAAATGATAAAATGATATTTTTCTGTTGGCTTAATCTATGTGCTAATGAGTTTGTATAACGTTGTTTCTGGGTCCCTCAAAATGTTATGCAGCATAAAACTTTTGTAGAAGGGAAAACTGACACTTTAAATTTAAAAAATAAATAAACTCCAAGTGAAATAGAAACAAAATGAATGTTGTTTTTTCCATAATTCCTGCCAGCTGATGTTGCAGCATTATAATGTTCTATGTTTTAGGCAATCTGTAGAATATGAGAGAGCATAAAATTTCACCTCTGAAAATAGAGTCTAATTCAGGAAGACACAATTTGCCGCAAGTGTCCATGTAACAGATGGATAACATGTCCACAATGCAGTAAGATTTCAGTCAAAGAAAGTATTATTGCAATTGAAAATACTGTGCTCTCTGTTCAGGTACAAACGTATTATCTTCTACCAGCCTATTTAGATTCTGGAAAATAGTTTTAACTTTCTATATAATTTACGTATGTGAACTAATATGCTTTATGTTGTCATGATACTTTCAAATAAGTATTTGGATTAATGGCAGTAGTTGTAGAACTTACTTAAATGGTAAAAAAACGTTCGATAAGGTTGCCAGGCAATTCCTGAAAATGGAAACAGGATGCATTTGAAAGAAATGGTCAGAAGAAAAGTGAAGACAAGGAAAAGAAATAACGAATAAGTATATTGTGAATGTGCTGAAGTAACATATACTGAAGACTTGAAAATGAAGATAAACATTAGCATGTGTACCACAGGATCCTAACATCCAAAAGAAATACTACAGTTACTATTCCATTTCTATTAGTGTTTATTTCTGCTGTGCTGAATCCCATATGATTTGGTGTGATATGTACCGAAGTGGCTCTTGTCCCAATAATTAGTTACTGAAGACAAAACTATCCCTCATTCATTCACAGTTACCACAGATGCTTTAATTTCATGAATTTTACAGTTGGAATATAAGAATTGTAAGTTTTCTGTATTCACTGCACATTTTGACATAGTATGTTTTTTAAATAATACAACATAAAGACATGAAGGTATTTGACTTCACTGGTTTTTTGGTGATAGGTTTCTCACTTTGATTTGTTCATTGCAAATTAAGCAATACACATGATAATAAATTGTGCCACTGTTTTCTATGTAATCACAAACTTTTTAGCCCTATCTATTGGTCCTTCCTTGAGACACAAGTCTTCACAGGCTAATTACATTTTACAGTATTCTTCCTTACTTTTCATTACCTTGACTCTTATGTTGACTACTTTATAGAATACTTATAAAATTACCCCCTTGGAATTTCCTTTCAGTTGTTTGAAGAGTGTATTCATGGTTGGCTTACTTAATAATACCTTAAGCTACACAAGCAGGAAGACTAGTATGTTTCTGCTTTGCATTCTGCCAGTAGCCTAATAAAATTTTGGGGAAAGTAGATATTCAGCAGGTGACCATTAATCAAGTTGAATTGAGTTCTAGTGAAAAGTGATCTTTAGCTTCTGTGGACTCCTAAATACTTCGTCTGTATTACTCCTAAGTCAATTTGTATTACAGTAGTTTACATACATGGCATTTCCCTCCATTGACTCTTAAGTTTTCTGGAAAGAATCATGCTGTATTCTTTTGTATTCCACAATAGTACCCAGCATTGTACCTTGAACATAATATGCATTTAATTACTATTAGATAAATTAATAAAAATAGCAGGTAGCATTTTATATAATTTGACAATGATATATGTATAGTCACACACGTTTAGTTGCTGTGTAATAACGCTCCACTGTGTCCAGTGGTTGGAACCAAGAATTGTACCAGAATGTCCCAGATTACCAGCATATTAAACTGGTAATATGATAATAGTCCAAAAACATTTGTATCTGAATAGATGATGAGGAAGAAAATTGAAAGAAGGAATTTCTTATTAAGGATAATTCATGTCAAGAAGATGCCCGCTTGTTTCAAATAAAATGGTAACCAAGAGTGGAAAGGTGAATGTTGAAGCAAATGTTTGTAGTAGGAATGATACCCTTGCTTGGAGTAGTTATATACTCACTTTCCCCTATTATTTTCTCATTCATAAAATTATAGCATTATCATGAGCAGGGGTGTTTAAATATGGCCCATGGGTGAAATTATGCCTGTTGCCTCTTTTGTAAATACATGTTTATTAGTACACAGCCATACTCATTTGTATATGGATTGTCTGTGGATGCTTTCAGTGCAATAACTGAGTTAAAAAATTGCATCAGAGACTGCATGGTGCCTGAGCGAAAAGTACTTACTCTCTGACTCTACAGAAAATGTTTGCCAACTATTGATCATGAAAGTTAAATGAAAAAATACTTGTACATTTCTTAACACAGAACCTAGCAAATAGTAAATCTTCACATACATATATGCATATATGTTAGTTACTGCCACTATTGCGGGCCGGTTTTGTGCTAGATTCAGTTTATTGTTTAAGGCTGTACTGGCCAATATCGTGGTCACTAGCCACAAGTGGTTATGTAAATTTAAATTAGAAATAAACAAAATTTAAAGTTCAGTCTCTGAGGGGCACCAACCACAATTGAAGTGTGCAAGAGTTACATGTGGCTAGTGGCTACTGTGTTGAACAGAGCAGATACAGCACATTTCTATTGTCGGCTCTGTTATAAGGTCTCAAAACTGACTAAAAAGTCTGTTGAGGTTTTTTTTTTTTTCCTTTTCCTACTAAAAAATATTGCCTCTCGGCATTAAGTGAGAGATTGAAAGCCATTAATACAAGCTAATAAAATAGCAAGTCATTTAAAATTAGTCATCAAAACATATGTATTCCCAGGGCAACATTTATAAACAGTTAAAAACTAGAAATGTAAATGTAAATACAAGATGCAAATAGAATAAATCAAGCTGCAATCTTGACAGAGACAGAAAATTTTCATGATTACTGCAGTCCTCATAGGTAGAGAGCAGGAGAACCTGCTTTGACATACAGGCTTCTAAAGTAGCAGTTCACAAATCTACTGATTAGTTCTCAACCTTGGCTGCACAATGGAATCACCCAGAGATCCAGTGAGGCCTGAGTCCCACCCCTGGAGATTTTGATTCAATAGGTGCTGAGATCTGAATATATCCCTCCAAATTCATGTGTTAAAAAGTCATTTCCCAATGCAACAGTCAGAAGATGAGGTCTAATGGGAGATATTTAGGTCATCAGACTTCTTGCCCTCAAGAATGAATTAATGCCACTATAAAAAGGGATTGTGGGAGTGGGTCCACTCTCTTTTGCTCTCTGTGATGTCAGGACCCAGCGTTTATCCCCATTTTGTCCGTCTCCCTTCTAACATGTAACGATGCAGCAAGGCTCTCACTAGATAGACACCACATCCTAGCGTCTTGGACTTTTCAGCCTCCAAACTTCTCTCCAGCCTCAAGGTAATTTTCTTATAAGTGATCAAGTCTCAGGTGTTCTGTTATAGCAACACGAATAGACTAGGATAATTGGTATTGGGTGCAGCCTAGACCTTGGGATTTTTAAAGATTCTTCATTTGATTCTGATATGAAATTTTTGGAACTATCTTAAATCCAAAGATGTGGGGCCAAGGTAGGCATTTGTATTTTAATCATACCCAGATGATTCTAATTATTGATTTAAAGAATATATTGTTAAAAGCATCGTATTAAATTCTGTAAATATTTGCTAAAATGGAGGGAAAGAGGTAAAATAACATCTAGTTACTATTTACGCCCAAACAAGGTACTTATAGCAGTGGATCTCAAAGTGTGGTGCTAGGACCAGCAGCATCAGCGTTACCTGGGACTTGCTAGAAATGCAGATGTCTTGGATTCCACCCCACACCTACTGAATCAGAAACCGAGGTATCCAAACCTAGCAGCTCATGTTTTAATGAGCCCTTGCTCCAGTTGAGTGTGATGCAAACCAGTTTGAGAACAATACCCATAGATGAATAGTGGTGCCCTTATAAAACATGGTTAGTCCTTTTTTTTTTTTTTTTTTTTGAGATGGAGTTTCGCTCTTGTTGCCCAAGCCAGAGTGCAATGGCACAATCTTGGCTCACTGCAACCTCTGCCTCCCAGGTTCAAGTGATTCTCCTGCCTCAGCCTCCTGAGTAGCTGGAATTACAGGTGTGTGTCACCACGCCCAGCTAGTTTTTTTGTATCTTTAATAGAAAGGAGGTTTCACCATGGTAGCCAGGCTGGTCTCAAACTCCAGACCTCAGATGATCTGCCCTCCTCGCCATCCCAAAGTGCTGGGATTACAGGCGTGAGCCACCATGCCCAGCTTAGTATTTTTTTAAATACCAGATTTATAAAACCAAAATAAAACTATTTTTCTATATATGTTTACTACTTGTTAAATTATCAGTATATATATTTGTACATAGACATATTAATGTTATAAACAGATACTCATGAGAGGAGTATTAATATTTATAGTATTAAATGAAAATATAGTATCATTTTTTAAGATAATGTCCAGTCACTAGAAACACAATGATGTAAATTTCATGAGTGTCCTTTGCATTATCACAACATCTGTTAACCCAAACAAGATAAGTGATAGCTTTAAGCTGCAAATACAGTATTTATATTGCATTTAATCTTTTGATTGTGTTGAAGTAGTAAAGAGTACATTTGAATATCATGACTAGATCAATTCCTGGTGCTTGAATTTCAGGTATGTTGGTATTGCACAAAATAATTTTAATGGGAACAAAATTCTGTTTGTCTCAGTGAAAGCTAAAGTTGTTTCATAAACTAAGTTCTTCAAGCTATAAGACCACCTAATTTAACAGCTTACCCAGCAGTGTTCAGCTCTCTCCTCTCCCAAAGCAAGTTCTTGGTAAAGGCACACTCCATGACACTTTGAAATTTATTTTGTAATATTCAAGAATGTACATTGATAACATAATCAAGGAAGATCTGCAAGTTCTGCTGGAGCGAACTGATAGCAATGTTGGTGATAAACATACTCTATCCCCCGGACCCGTTCAAAATGCCTTAATAATAATATGCTTCTTAAGAAAGGTAAATGGCTTTGTTAAATTGCTTAACAAGGATTTTTTTCCTTCACGAATGATGCAAAAGCAAACTTTAGTTAGACCTGTGTTCAATAAATCACAAATTCTTTTTATTTCTTTTATTGTTGTTGTACTTTAAGTTCTGGAGTACATGTGCAGAACGTGCAGGTTTGTTACATAGGTGTACACAGGCCGTGGTGGTTCACTGCATCCATCACCCTGTCATCTACATTAGGTGTTTCTCCTAATGCTTATCCCTCCCCTAGTCTCCCACCCCCCAACTGTCCCCGCTGTGAGATGTTCCCTTCCCTGTGTCCTTGTGTTCTCATCGTTCAACTCCCACTATTGAGTGAGAACATGCGGTGTTTGGTTTTCTGTTCCTGATAAATCACAAATTCTAAACAAAACTAGCATAAAGTTAGTTTTTGAGGTTTCACTGTATATTGATTCCATCTATTTATAAGTTTATAGAGCAGATTCATTATATTTCTTAAGAGCTCCGCAAGCCCATAATGTGTGGCAAATACTCTAATTACTTGTAGTTCTATTATAACCTTATCTTACGAATAATGACTTGAAGAAAAACATCCAAGTGAAAGTAGATTTGGCAAGTGGTAGGCTCCTCTTAAAATAAAAAATGTCTTCCCTTCACCCCACAGCATAATTGCTGCAAGAGTGGGGGGAAAAAAAGTACTGTTCCAAACATAGGTTGGCTGCTCCAGGCTATTATAATCACACTAACAATGTTTGACTATTTGGTCAGTAGAACTATAAACTCTCAAGGCTTCATTTGACACACCACTTGTATTTACTTGACCTACATTTCCGAGTTATTGGCATAATAAAGAATGATATTTTATAAGGACATTTTTAGGCTTGAATACTAAACATCTTAGTAAGAAGAGACAATGAATAGAATTAACAAAGTGACAGAGAAGAATAAGTCATGGAATGGAAAGCTTTATAGTTATCTTCAGACAAACCCATAGCAAAAAGACTCATTTTAGAGTTATAACAGTAGTATAAACTTGTTGAGTCCCTTAGAAAATGATTATATTTATTAGTATTTAAAACACTGTCATTTAGTCAAAACCCATGATGTGCCAAAGACTGTGAGGTGTGTTTGACGTGTGTTAGCCAGTTTAATTCTCAAAAGTATGTATTCCATAATTTAAAAGAGAAACTGAGGTTCATAACAATCAAGGAACTTTTCCAGTTACACTGCTAGAATTAGAGGAACAAGGATTCAAGAGAGGAAAGGCAAATAGTCGCAATTCATAGATGATGTAGTTGATACTCAGAGAATTTGTGATTTTCCTAAGACTTTTCATCCAGTGCAGTCCCTTTTTACCATAAATGGGGTTGATATGAAAAGATTGCTTACCTGGTTAAGCTATCAGACTTTGTGAACTTCATGATAAGGATCAAATGTCACATAACTTTTCTTTAAAATATCTCAGGTGTTGAACTCAGTGTTTTAAAATGGCAACAAAAGGACTAGTTGAGAATTAAACTATAAAATGAACTGTTTTTGTATGTGTGTATACACAAAACCAAACTGAATACACAACTGTATACATTAGTAGAGGCACACTCCTTACCTGGATTTTTCCTTTATTAATTGTGAGGAAATTATGTTTTGGCTACACAATGTATAATCCATGAACCAGCATCATGAGCATCATCTGAAAGCTTGTTGGAAATGTAACGTCTCCCCCAGATTTGCTGAATCAGAATCTACATTTTGGAAAGATTTCTGGTGATTCATGTGTGCATTAATGTTTGAAAAACTCACTATGTTCATTATTTTATAGAGGCCTGGATTGTTGGTGGCCACTTCTCTCTGTCTGCACTAACTCTTACTAATAGAGTTAGTTTTCTTTCTTTCTTTTTTTTATTGCATTTTAGGTTTTGGGGTACATGTGAAAAACATGCAAGGTTGTTGCATAGGTGCACACGTGTCAGTGTGATTCGCTGCCTTCCTCCCCTTCACCTATATCTGGCATTTCTCCCCATGCTATCTCTCCCCAACTCCCCACCCCCTGCTGTCCCCCCCACTCCCCCACAACAGACCCCATTGTATAGTGCTCCCCTCCCTGTGTCCATGTGTAGTTTTCTTTCTTTACTGGCAACATGAGTCCTGCCTTAAAATTCCAGCTTTTCTGTATCAATCATATTGACATGTATCAACTGTCTTTCTTTGCAAGTTCTTGTTCTTTTCCACATTAAATCACTGCAGAATAACTTTCTTCCACTATTCAGTAGACTCTCCTTAGTTTCTTATCTTCTCTCTCATTATTAAATCTCCCCAACCCTTAAGTGCAATTAGGTTAACCACTACCTTGCACTGAGAAACATAGGTTTAAAACCTTTGCTTTGATGACCATTCTGTGTGTATTAAATTTACATACTATTTATTTTTCTCATAGTCAATAAATGAAGAAAAACTTTTGATATGAGCATTTTGATATTTGTTAATTTATTCACCTTTCCATGCAGTCAACAAATAATGACTGCCTACAGCGCTCAGAAAAAGAAAATATATTACAAAGTATAATGAAACTCTGACACTTATTTTAAAAAGAATGTCAATGTTGGATATCTACTTTGATGCAATTTAAATGAATAAGACAAATATGAAATCAACAAATAAAAGAAATTAAGCTATTGGTATATAGTTTTAGATATTTTAATGAAACTTCTAGTTCAATATCAGTAAATTATTTTGCTTGGATGTGAACTCTAATATGTTTTACCAACATGATTTTATGCTAAAATTTTGAGGACAGTGGACTTTATAAATATTCATGTATGTATTTTAGAATACATATTCCTCTTTACAAGCATAGTATTTGCATATATTTTCACATATTTGTACACAAAGTGAAATAAAGTCAGAAAAGGAAGGGAAAGTGGACTTTTCAGACTAAATTAAGTGGAGTGGGTTGTAGGATGACATTAGTCTGCCTTCATTAAGCTCCGGAAATTCTGAAACAGCTAAGGCCACTTGTAACTGAGCTAACAGTTCAGTCTGACTTGAAGTTAGGTGTATCTTAGGTCATTAGAGTTGTTGGCAAAACAATCTCAGATCTGTAGCAGCAGATGTAACAGGGATGACGCTAACAGAAAAAGAACTTTTATAAGGAGTCCCTGGGGAGGCACAGCTAGCTGCTGTCCTGGGCATCTTCATCTAGGCTGCTGGATGATGGCCTCCCAGGCCTGTTGGTTCCCTCTGATTCAATTAGCTCTCTTTAGCATAAGACTTTGTGCTGGAATCTCATACACATCATATAATGGCAATATGAAAAGAAGCCTTTATTCAAATATGCCGCGAGTTAGCGATGGTGGAAGTTACCTACGGCCTCCTTATTGATGTTTTGACAAATCTATGGTCAGGGTAGACTAAGGAAGACATTTTGTCCTGTTTCTGTTACTTGTCCTGTTTCTTACAATCCTAGTATGATATAAGAATCTCAAGCTGGTCAACATTCCACGCTGATTCATATCACTTGGAGTATGTTCTCAGTTTCAAAACTGTTATACTTACTGCATATTTCTTAACCTATGCTTGATTATAAAAAAGAAAATTAGAGATATCCTGCCTCAAGTACTTAGAATTCATCAATGATGCTTCTGTAGTAGGGCTGTTTCTACGCCTAATCACTTAAATGCAGAACTGTGAGTTCAGGTATTCTAGAATATCTTATCAAAAGAATTTGATATCAATATAGAAAAGTGATAACATAAGCAAGGTACTTGGCTATTTGTCCTACTACCTACTCTACTTTTTTGTACATTTGAAATATTCCATAATTTAAAAATATAGATCTACAAAGCAATAAAGGGATTATTTAGCTCATATGACCAGATGATTTAGCATTAATGTTAGGGTTCACTTGATTTAACTATGTGATTATGTCTTCAAGGCATGGCCTGGGTTTTCTGAAATGCCAGTAACTTCATTTTTGGATAGCTGCTAGATCTAAACCTTCATGTCTGACTGTTCGTGACTGTATATGCCAAAATCCCAAGGGAATGCTAGGTACTCATTGGCATAGAGCCGGTTAGTTCAACCAAGGGCACTGTGTGAAAGAGATGGAATTGCCTTGATTGGATAAGACAAAACAGATTCTATCTCCAAATTTTCATACTTCTCACAAAAGGGAATGAAGAATGGCTCCACAGTATTTACTACATGCTCTTGTTCTATTCAGGCCACATCCACCCATGGCTGTTAAAAGGATTCTCCCTATATGCCATCTGGCTTTATCAACAAGGGTTTGGAAATCAATGCTGCCTGTGACTCAGTGATTTTAGTGTTAAACTGTTTCAGATCAATTATATGTTGGTGAAATTCTCTCCAAAGACATTTTCCATTAATTGTATTTATCTAAATTTTCACTCCTCACACAAGAGAGAGCTTACCTGTTTCTAGGTCACATTGAAAATGTCATTGGAGTACAGCACATTAAGTGAGATGAGCGAAGGCAATTAGATAAATGCATGTTTATGAGCAACAACGGATGCCCCTAAATAAAAATTTCCACTACTGAACAGAGCAAAATTGTAATTATTCTGAATTTTCCAGTTTATAATGGTAGATTGTAGTGATACAGCCAAAACAACTGGACTATGGCATGAAAAAAAATAGAGCTTGTTTTGAAAGCAGTCTGTTCATTTGGCTTCCCAGATACACTAAAGATGAAGCGGGCATGGTCCTCTGGGTAGACTAGTGAGTTGGCCAACCTCGTTGGCTTGGCTGGATAGACTAAAATATTTTTGTTTGACCTTGAATGGATAAGGCTTAAACTGTTCTTTGTCTGCTCTATGCTGTATATTTTAAGTATTGCAAGGTATAGAGGTATCTTAATCAAACCTTTACCATAAATCAACCATAAAAAATAAGTACTGGCAGATGTGCCTAGAGACTAAAAGAAATCAGAGCAACTAAATGAGAATCAGACATCGAATCTAAATGGCTGTTATTACAGTCTGCCCCTTTTCATTTGGTTTGGCAGGAGTCTCCAAGTAGAGACTCTGGTGGAGTTGCTATAGACATATGTTCAGATTCCTTTGCCTGGCCTTCCCTGAAGCAGCAGAAAGCCTTTGCCATGAAACTGCTTTGGGTACCAGTGGCTGAAATTAATGTACAATTTTGAGACAGAAGTTAGAGGAAATGTTCATAGGCCTGACTTTGAAAACTATTAAAAGGAATTTACTAAACCTGATGATGCACATGCTAACTCTAATATGATCAGGATACTTGGTCTGTTCCCAGTCCCAGGGGCACTTTCATGCTGGCAATGTCAGTGTCTCCCTTTTTAATTGATGTTGATGTGGGGACATCTGTACTTACCTAACTGATGAAAGAGGCCAAGAATTAATAAGGGTAATAAACTTGTAAAAGTCATCAATATTGTGAGTATTTAAATATTTAACTTGCTTAGTGAACATATTAATTAATCTGTAAACATACAGATATATGGGAGTTGTCAAACTACAGCCTGCAGACCAAATCTCTTTGACTACTTATCTTTGCAAATAAGGCTTAACAAAGTCCCACCCATTTGTTTACAGATGACTGTTTGGAACTGCAATGAGGCAGTTGACTAGTTATGACAGTGATCTTGTCAGCACAAAGCTGAAAGCCTCATCTGTCTCTTTACAGAAAACATGTGCTGAACCTCAGTCAAAAACAACCTCTTTCAGAAATACTTTTTTTCTTGCATAAAATAATATACTTTTGTAGCTGTTAATTTGTTATTTCAACATTCCTCTTAATTTTGTACTTTTTTTAACCCTAAAAGAGCCTCTGATTTAGTGAAAAATTCTAGTCCCAAAAAAGTGGGTTCCATGTTTTCCTTTTCTTTTTTAATTTTTGATACTTTTCAAGTCAAATTGTGTCTAAAACTATTTCCCTATTTCAGCAGGATGCAGAGCGTGACATCCTCCCTGTCCCAGGGAAGTTATGGCATACATAATGCATGAATCTTTGGGAAGATCTGAGCCTTTGAATACACAATTATACTTAGGGCTTAAAATGGAAAGTGCCACGTTTGGAAGCAACTTGAAGTTTCCCAAAATATTTGTTTGCAGTTCTAATTTCAATAATTAACATAAGGATTAAAACATTTTTCTTATCTTTCAATTCCAGCAGTGAGGTCAGCACCTCACAGCTACAGGGGGGAAAATAAATGCCTTTAGAGTCACAGCCAGCAATAATGTTGTTTCAGCAGCAGGCTCTTCGCAGGGAGGAGAGCTCTGCAGGCTGCTGAATTGATGGGCCTGCACCTTGACATGGCCTGAGACATGCTGTTTTCTCTCTTTTTCCTGAACGCCCTATTCTGTGGGCCTCTGATGAGAGCAAAGACAGTGGAGGCAGTATGTTCTTTTCATCTACGTGGCCAGAAAAACAGGGCAAGTGTGGTTTTCCCTTTATCATTTTCAGTTTTTTTCTGTTTCTTTCTTTCCAAACGCAACTACTTAAGAGGAAAAATAAAGCCACACAAGCATAACCCCAGACTCTCCAACTTCTGGGCCTCTACAGGCTCCTTTTGTTCCACACTTTCTTCTTGAAGCAGAGGTGAATCTGTAGGCAGAGTATAAAGTGCAATTTTGCTGAGGGATGTTCTTTGAGCTTTCACGATCCCCTGGAGCAGAAAAGCTCAGGAGTTTTTTTTTTTTTTTTTTTTGGTTTTCATCTCTTACCTGTGTTTCCTCACTATTTACAGAAATGACAAATTTTTGTTCCAGGTGGCATTTCAACTTAAAAGAATCCCTTCCTCAAACCTCAGATATGAAAGCTGAGTTTTACCTTTTTTCTCTCCCCCTCCCTCCTTCCTCCTCTTATAGGTGCGAGGATAATGATTGTGAGATCTGCTATTCTGACTTCATAATATCAAATCAGTTTCTATATATCTTGAGATAAAGCAGTAAGGGGAAACAGGAACCAAGTGGCATTTACAGATTGGCCCTGATATCTGATTCATTGGCACTGTGAAGTGAGTGAGCAGCAGAGAACTGCACCATGGCAGGATATTGAGTGAATGATGCAATCCATGAATACCACCTAAATGGAGGAGTTAGATGAAGAACTTATGTGGAACTATAAAATTAAGGAACATGGATATCCAATCATTTGTGTTGTCTTAGTCTGTTTGGACAGCTTTAACAAAACTATCATAAAGTGAGTAGTTTATATATGACAAACATTTATTTCCCATAGTTCTAAACACTGGGAAGTCCAAGATAAAGGGCCCAGCAGATGCAGTGTCTCGTGAGGGACTATTCCTCATATTCAGTGCCTTCTCCCTGTTCCTTACAGGCTAGAAAGGGCAAACAAGTTCTCAGGGTCCTCTTTTAGAAGGACACTAATCCATTCATGAGGACTTTACCCTCATGAGCTAATTATCTTTGAAGGCCCCACCTCTTAATTCTATCACATTGGGGATTCGGTTTAAACATGTGAATTTGGTGTGAGGGGCACATAAACATTCAGACCATAGCATATGTGAACCTTTGAAATTTGACTAAAGGGTCCACTGTGTATATAACTCTCCCTTGGTGGTTGATGTTAGAACATTTGAAGCTATCTTTTTACCTTAACCTTCCTCGCAGTTGCCTCTTTTGAGTTTTGAGTTTGTGACCTTGACTTTTTCTGATGTTTCTGAGATAAACAGTACATTGGATTGTATTTTCCTTTCCTTTCCTTTCCTTTCCTCTCCCTCCCATCCCCTTCCCTCTCCCCTCCCCTTCCCTCCCCCTTCTCCCTCCTCTCCCCTCCCTCCTCCCTCCCTTCCCCTCCCCTCCCTGCTCTTAGTCTGTTGATACAGCTTTAACAAAACTATCATAAACTGAGTAGGTAATATATGACATTTATTTCTCATAGTTTATATATGACAAACATTTATTTCCCCTCCCCTCCCCCTCCCTCCCATCTCTCCTCCCTCCCCTCCCCCTCCCCCTCCCCTTTCCCTCTCTTTTCCTTTCTTTTCTTTTCTTTCTTTTTCTCTCCCTCCCATTTTCTTTCTTTTTTCTTTCTTTTTCTTTCTTTCTCTTTATCCCTCTCTTTCTCTCTCTCCCTCCCTCTTTCTTTTCTTTTCCTTTCTTCCTTCCTTTCTTTTTCTTTTCCTTCCTTTCCCTCCCTCCCTCTTTCTTTCTTTCTTTCTCTCTCTCTCTCTTTCTTTCTTTCTTCCTTTCTTCTCTGTCACCCAGGCTTGAGTGCAGTGGCACCATCTTGGTTCACTGCAACCTCTGCCTCCTGGGTTCAAATTATTCTCCTGCCTCAGCCTCCCCAGTAGCTGGGGCTACAGGCATGTGCCACCAGGCCCAACTAAATTTCGTATTTTTAGTAAAAATAAGATTACAGGTGTGAGCCATCACACCCAGCCCCGGATTGTATTTCTAGGTTTCCTTTGAAACTGTATTTAAAGGACATTGACTTGCATTTTGTTCCATGGTTATTTATTAAGTCCCTGTGCACTGGTTGTTCTCTGGTTGTCCCTCAGATCTAGTGTCATCCTCCTCTGCGTGGCTCTGACCCCTCTCTGAATTGCTCGACTCCATGGACCTCTGCTTCCCATTGCGTTTGGTCAATTAACACCCTGAGCAAGAGAGTTAAGGGCAGGAGACAAAAGAGGCCAGGGTATAAACCCCATTCCCTGACTCCTCTGGTTGTGTGACTGGGGCCATTCTCTTTCTTTCCAAGACTGCAAGAACTCCTCCATCACTTCGGCTGTCACTGAGCTCCAGGACTTCTTTAGGCCCACAACTTCTTCTTGGGTCTCAAACTTATAAGGTCACTTGGTTGCTAATTTCTGAGTACCACAAATCCCGTTAATTTCCTTAATTCTAACCACACACCCTGTGTACTCCCTATAGGAACAACAACAACAAAAATATCTCTTACTACTTGAATACAATTAGATTTTCCCCTGGCACCTGAAAAATACAACTTACTATGTGTTAGACACTGTTCTAGGCCTGAGGATATACTATGAGCAAAACATCAAAGAATGCTTGCCCTCTTTTGCAGCCTTCAATCCAACCATGTTGACATAATATTAACCATCACAGAAACCAACAATAAAAATAGAGAAAAAATAACTACATTTGTTGTTGGTGCCATAAAGTTACCTAACTAAATATATACTCTTTGATAGGGCTGTAGGGTGACATTAAAAACACCAGGAGGATAGGGAGAGTTGGTAGGGCTAATATCCTGATATTACTACTGTTTTAAATACTGCGGTGAGGAAAGGCCTGAATGAGAAAGTGGCATGTGAGGAAGGACCTAGAAATGGCATTTCTACTTTGAATAGAACCCTTCTTAGGTGGAACATGTTCAAACATGAGAAGGCTACCTATTTACCTTACCTCCACTTAGACTGGCCTCTTCTGCATTTTGTTTTGATTTCATGCCTGGGATGTTTTTAAAAGTATTTCTATGACAGTGATTTGGAATCAGTTTCTAAGTCTCCTTTGAGCCATAATTTAAGGACATTGCCTTGCATTTGTTTGTTCAATAGGTCATTATTGAGCACCTATGAGCTGGTCATTCCTTCTGTGTCTTCTTAGAGGATGAAGGATAAGAGAAAAAACAGATCAACTAGTTAGGAATACCCTGCAGTAATTCGGGCAAAAGATGATGGTGACTCAGACTGGGTAGCAATGGTGGAAAGAGTGTGGGTCAGATTCTGGTTTTCTTCTGAATGTGGACCCTACAGAATTCCTACAGGTTTATATGAAAGAAAGAAAATAAGGGGAAATTTCCAAGATTTCTGGCTGGGTAGCTGAAAGGATAAAATAGGCTGAAATTACAGCAGATTTTGAAAAGATCAAGAGTTGCATATTTTACATGTTAATTTTGAAGTATTTATTGATATTAAAATGGAGATGTCCTAGAGGTAGTTGAGTCTGAAATTGAGAGAAGGGATTCAGGAAGAAGAAAAAATATTACGAATGTTACTTACAGCCAAGGGTTAACTGGATGACGTTACAGGGAGAGCAGATGCAAGCAGAAAGGTAGAGGGGTCTATGGACATAATCCTGGGCATTTCAGTGTCTAAACTTTAGTTGTGGAAATAGATCCAGCAAAGAGGTCTGTAAAGAAATGATTGGTGAGCAAGGAAGAAAACTAGGAGAGATCAATATCAAACCAATGCTATAAAATACCTCGTGAAAAATTTATCTTGGAGATTATAGCAAGAAAAAATTTCTCCTCTCAGATAATGAGCATTCTGTAACTTACATTATTTGACTTATGCTTCAGCTAGTGAAACTCTTAAAACCAGGTTACATACACATGGACACACACAGATATATATGCTATATATGTATATCTTTACATGTAAACTTAGAGGCTAGATAAGTGATTGATAGACAGATTTCATCCAGTTCTGTGTTTGGTGGCAGCATGTTGTTATTAGCTACCACCTCTAAAAACTACAGCTAGATGTAAATAATCTGAAAAAAAAATCATAGGATATTATAGTGATCACCACAATTCATTTTTATGAAGATTCAAGCATGCTCTAGATCAGCTCATAACCCTTAAATTCTATCTACAGTGAAGAGAAGTTTATCTAAGTTATTACTTTATATTTACTTTAATATCACCTTCTCATTCTATATCTTTAACACAAATGGTTAAGTAAACATTTTGAGGGAAGAGTAAATGGAGATTGTGCAAATAGAAGAGCTCCAGGCCTATATTGGTATATATCTTATTTGGATGATCTTTTCTGATTAGTATGGTAAGGAAAACTAGAAATTATACTTTTAATGGATTATGATTAATGCAGTGATTCTAACTTTCTTTGCAAATGGGAATCTAGACTCACTGGATGAAAACAGTGAGGAAGATCTTATTGCCACAGAGGAGGGCAAATGTGGAGCTGTAGTACCTTATCTCCGTGAAGAGATGCAACTTCTCAGCAGTCTACTGTAGAGTGTGCATCTTGTCACACACCACACAATATTTAATTTCCTGGGTGGTCCAGGTGCAATATCAGCTTGAGTAAGCAATTTGGGATGCCGAAGTGCAAAGCTTTTTTTTTTTCTCAACTAAGAACTTCTTAAGGGAAAGCAAACAAATTATTTTGAGGCAGTATGCAAGGAGTAGATCGTTAGCAAATTCTCAGAGAAAATAACAATATGCTGTTACTTTCAGAGATAGGTATGGGAATGAGTGTGGGGAGTGCTAATGTAGCTGTTGATATCAACATTGCCCATTTATTAATAGAAGTCTGAGAAGCCACTAAGAAAAGCCAAGTAAGAATTCTGGTGGAGTTTGGATATGGGTAAAATCATGTTGTATAGATGTGAATGCCAGCCAGTCACATCTTTCTGGTACAAAGGAGGTGCTTAATGTTTGCTGAATGAATTTACAGATCAGATTAATGAAGAAATTAATTACAGTTTTCAATTTACTACTAAAATCTGTTATTCCTTAGCTTGCCATATCATTGTTACCCAATGACATTAATTAATTTACTCAGTTATTATTTAATTTATCCAATTAATAGGTCAGTTAATCTATCAGTCAACAAATATTTATTAACTGTCTATTAAATGCTGAAAGTTATGACGGACCCTGAGAATTGAAATGGAAAAGACAAAGTCAGCATTGAAGGCATTCTTGGTAAGTCAAAGAGTCAGATAAGAAATAATAAATCCTAGGGCCGGGTGCGGTGGCTCACGCCAGTAATCCCAGCATTTTGGGAGGCCGAGGCGGGTGGATCATGAGGTCAACAGATCGAGACCATCCCGGTCAACATGGTGAAACCCCGTCTCTACTAAAAATACAAAAAATTAGCTGGGCACGGTGGCGTGTGCCTGTAATCCCAGCTACTCAGTAGGCTGAGGCAGGAGAATTGCCTGAACCCAGGAGGCGGAGGTTGCGGTGAGCCGAGATCGCGCCATTGCACTCCAGCCTGGGTAACAAGAGCGAAACTCCGTCTCGAAAAAAAGAAATAATAAATCCCACAACAACAGCAAAAAGATGCTAGTACAGGTGCAACAAAAACTCATAAGAATAGGACTGGGTACATAATATCAGGACACAGTATAAAATGAAATGCCTGGTCCCTTGTTGAAAAGTTGTTAAGAATTTCAAGATGGCTACAGAAGAGCATTAAACCAAGTGCAAGGCCTATATTATTGCCAAGGTAACATGCCCATGAAGCTAATCCTGCAAATAATTATCTGAATCCATCTGTGTAGAATATTTTTGGAAAGGCTTTCTAAATAAGCAGCATATGAGTTCTAAGAGTTCATTTTAAGTTTCCTAGGCAAGGTTGAAATTTAAAGTTTTCTTTGCAATGGTTCAAAAACAAATATTGCAGCCAGGAAATGATAACTGATTCACAAGTTCTCCTTTAAGGATGAATGGAGCGGCCCAAGACGAGAATAGAAAAATAGATAAGGAAAGTCACGACTGCCCTTTTGCCCACACTAGGTAACGTGGATAAATATCACAGTAGTACTATCTTTCTTGTTTATTTTATCGCAGTTTAAAAAATGTACAAACCTTAAGTATGCATCTCAATTACTTTTTGCATTTTAATGTGCCTTTTTAATCACCACCTAGATAAAGGTATAGAATATTTTACCATCCCAGAATATTAAATTGTTTTCCTTTACAGTCAGTAGTCCAATCTGCCATAATCACTCTTCTCGTTTCTATTACTATATTTTAATATTGCCTTTCTTGAACTTCATATACATGGAATTACACAGTATATAATCTTCCTTTTGTTTTCAGCTTTATATTTTAATGAATAACATCACAGTCATGTTTTCAGTTAATCCTTATTGTAATCCATTAAGAAATTATTCCTTGCCCTCCTTCTTACAGATGAGGAAATGCACTCATAGATGAAATGACGTGTCAAGAGTCACTAACAAGTAATAAAATCGTGGCTCAAAATTAATTCTTCCAAGTCTAAGTTAAGGTTCTCCATCATACTTTTCCTAGCTCCCCTTTTGTTCTGGTCCTCTTCATTTTTGCCCCACAATTATCAACTTAGGCATTTATGACATGATAAAGTGACATTCTAAAACTCAAAAAAGAAAAAAAGGACTGCAGTTTTGAAAAATTGAACTCTAAAATACTTGAAATCTTCAGCATTATCATTATGAATTGTAACGACCTTGATCATCATCATACTATAAATATTAAAGTGGATTGACTTACTGAACGTATTATTTCTGAGCTAATAGATATTACCACTTTTCTTCTTAAAAAATGTTTTGAAACCACCAAAGAGGAAAACAGTTCTTAAAAAAAAAGACTTTTCGAGACCTTTTACTGTCCTTTTATAAAAAATATTTATAGGCACTCTTGCCAACAGTAAGAAAATCCTTATTTTCTTAAGTAGGTAAGAATATATAACACCAATTACACTTGGTTTTAATGTATATGTGCTGTTTTTTTTAAACACTGCTCTAAATATATCTTTTTGCTATATGTTTAGTTTTATCACACACTGTTTTCAATTTCTTTGAAGTCAGTTTTTTGAAATGTATGAAGAACTTTAATTGGTTTTTAATACATGCAAAGGAAATCTCAAAAATAGGTACAGAGGGATGTTTTATTAGTGTGTGGAGGGAACAAGTGGAAGAAATTGAAACTGATTTCTAAACTTGGCTATTTATCATATTTTTCTCATGGGATTACTCTGTATGTCATGATGACTTAACCAGGGGCTTTAGAGAGAACGTTATTTCTTTGAATGCAATTTTCCTCAAGTCTCACTCTCTTTCAGTATCCTAATCTCTCTTCTCTTTTCCCTTCCATTAAGTTTCACTTATTTTGTCCTGACCTTTATCCCTTGAAGTAACTCATCAATTTATAACTTTTCACCTTATTCCCAATTTTATTCTTTGTCAATTTTTTTAGTAATTACATAATCATCTTCTCCTAAGTAGTAGTGTAGAAATAGAATTTACTGCTAAGCTCAGGATAGTAATTACTGCCTCATCTTATGCTATGCGATGTAGCAACATTTTTTCAGAATTCTTTTGATAAAATAATTCCTTACCAATCACCCATTTAGCATGACATTCATTTTGTTTCTGACTTTGATGCCTCAAAAGTAAAAGTAATGTAAAATCAATAAGCCACAGGTCTAGAGGTGACAGTTTTTAAATGAATGCTGTCTATTGTAGTCACTTAAGGAACCTCTTTTATGACTAAGACCTAGGAATAGTGTTGGAAATGTCCTAAGGGAAAGTACTATGCAATTAATTGAACTTGTTGGAATTTCTGCCTTCTCTAAATTGCCTTGTGTTCCTTAAGGAATAAGGAATCTTATTCCTTAGAGATGTACAGCCCGGCGAGAGACATATCAAGTGCATCCTGTAGCTTTAGGAAACAATAAATTCACATTGAAAAACAGAGCAATTTTTAATTGTTTAGCAACAAAAACTAAAAACTGATGCTCATAAAAACTATTTGGTATTCCTTCTTTCACTCATTTATCCTTTCAGAAAATACATTTTGAGAATCTACCAAACAGAGTTCTGGGCATTGGAGAGGAAATAAAAAAGATAAGAAGTTTTGATTTTGCTGTCATGAAGCATTTTAGAAGAGAGAGATAAATAACAATGTCAGACAGTGATAAACGATTGGAAATTATAACAGGGCAACAAGACAAGGAGTGTCAACAGAAACTGTTTTAGGTTGAGTAACCAGGAGACAAAGGCCAAGGTAGGTGTGAATTTGTTATGCTTGAAAAACAGAAGGATGTCTACATCTGGACCCCAATATTAGAGAAGGAGAGAAGGATAAAATAAGAGTCTACAGACTGGCCTCATAGTTGAGTTGGCACTTTAAGTGCAGTGGGGACATATAGGAGGGTTTTCAATTACATGTCATTGAAAATAATTTATACAATTTATCATTTTATTCTTTTCATCAGCTATTATTAACAATCACAAGAACATACTAACACATGGAGTCATGACCACAAGAGATTGTCTTTTTTGCTTTGTATTGCTGTTTGGTGTTTTTTAAGTGAATATCTATACTTCGTTTACTCTTTGGCTATCTAAGGACACTTCAGAGATTTCTAGTTTTTAGTATTTTAAACAAACGTTCCATGATCATTCATGTACAAGTTTTTTTTTTTGTGTGTGGAGAATATATATTCATTTCTATTGTAAAAACACTTAGGAGTGGAATTGCTGGGTCATATATTAAGTGTATTTTAACTTTACAAGAAGCTGCCAAACTGAAGCAACTATAATTTTCACACTCACTAGCAATGTGTTCTGGTTGCTCCACATCTCCAAGGCATGCCTGTAGTTGCTAAGGCCCTTTAATAAAATTCACCACCTTTTCTTCTATAGTGCCTGATCGGTTATCAAGCCCATCTAGCCAATTTTTTATTTCAGTTCTTGAGACAGAGTCTCACCCTTTCACCCAGGCTGGAGTGCACTGGTGCAATCTCAGCTCACTGCAACCTCCACCTTCTAGATTCAAACAATTCTCCTGCCTCAGTCTCCTGAGAAGCTGGGATTATAGGCACCCACCACCACGCCCAGCTATTTTTTGTATTTTTAATAGAGTCCAGGTTTCACCGTGTTGCCCAGGCGGGTCTCGAACTGTTGACCTCAAGTGATATGCCTGCCTCGGCCTCCCAAAGAGCTGGGATTACAGGCGTGAGCCACTGCACCCAGACTGTTTTTTTTTTCCTCCTCTATAATTTTTATTTGGTTCTGTTTTTTAATAGTTTCCATTTATGTTTTGTTTTTATATTTTTCTTGAAATTTTAAACACAGTGATAATATTAGCTGTTTTAAAATCCTTTATCCCAATTTTATCTTTCTCATTTCTAAATTTATTTTTATTGCCTAGTTATGAGTTATATTTTCTGACTTCTTTGCATGTTAATTATTAATATTGGATGCCAAATATTTGAATGATACGTAATGATTTATCTGGAATTTTTTTGTTTTCCTGTAAAGAATGTTGAGGGTTTTTTTTTTTTGGCAAGCAATTAATTTACTTGTGGATCAGTTTTGTAATTTTTAGGCACATTTTTAAGGCCCTCTAGCAAAGCATAGTATAGTCTTTACTGTTAAGGTCAGATTATTCTTTCTTTTAAAGCATTGCCTTTATGGAATCTTAACAAAGTATCTCAAGTGTTCAATGATGTTTCTCCCTTTGGCTGGTCAGAGTTTTAACATCTCTGAACCATGTGTGAGCTCTGTTCAATTTCTAACGTTTGGCTCCCTGATACTTGTCCTATCTCCATTAATTGATCCTTTTCTGGCATGGTGAAATCTCACCTTAATCATTTAATTTGGCATTCAGCCAAATGCTCAAGGGAGCTGCTATATAGATTTTTTATCATTTAATCTAAGTAAATCCCTTCTTTTGTATCTTTTGCCTCACAAATTCCAGGCTACTTCCACATGTCAATCTCTGATTTTTGTGTCTACAGCTCAGAGAGATGACTACACTTCACTTGGCCTTCCTTCACTATCCGATCTTCTGTAAATACTGACAAGCAGAAAGCTGTGGTGATTGTCCAGCTTACTTTGTTTTCTTTGTCTCAGGGATCATAATCCCATGTTTCTTTGTGTACCATGTTGGAAAATAATTGTTTAAAACATTATCCAGTTTCCTAGTTCTTTTTGGCAGAAGGGCTAATGTGGAATAAATTTTTCCATCATGTACAAATGTTTGCTATAGTGAGTATATATATATATATATATATATATTTTTTTTTTTTTTGAGACATAGTTTTGCTCTTGTTACCCAGGCTGGAGTGCAATGGCGCGATCTTGGCTCACCGCAACCTCCGCCTCCTGGGTTCAGGCAATTCTGCTACCTCAGCCTCCTGAGTAGCTGAGATTACAGGCATGCGCCACCGTGCCCAGCTAATTTTTTGTATTTTTAGTAGAGACGGGGTTTCACCATGTTGACCAGGATGGTCTCGATCTCTTGACCTCGTGATCCACCCGCCTCAGCCTCCCAAAGGGCTGGGATTACAGGCGTGAGCCAAGTATAAATATTTTATATCTATTATCCGTTAAGCCTTTGAAGGAGAGATATAACAGCTTAATTTTAAATGTCAATATTGATAATAAATTACAAGTTGCCATATTTTGCAACTATTTAAACTCAATAAACAATTTTAGGCTCAGTAAACATGTGGTGGCTCGTGTCTGTAATTCCAACACTTTGGCAGGCTGAGGGGGAGGACCTCTGGAGTCCTGGATTTTTGGAGCAGCATGGACAATGTAGTAAGTCACCATCCCTACAAAAAAAATAATAAGAAGAAATTAGCTGTATGTGGTAGTGCGAACCTGTAGTCCCAGCTATTCTGGAGGCAGAGGCGGGAGAATTGCTTGAGGCCAGCAGTTTGATGTTGCAGTGAGTTATAATCTTGTCCCAAAAAAGAAAATGTCTAGAACTCTACTCAGATAGAAAACAATATAAGTTTCTCATATTTTTTAGGTCATAGAAGAAAAAAATGTTGAGGACATTCTACATTAGAAGATATGAGAGTAGCTCAGACAAGAGGTAATGATGTGTAGAGCAATGGTGGTAGAAATAAAAAAAGGAATGGGTTTCACATATATTTGGTAAATAAGACTGAATTATATTTATAGTGTGAAGGGAAGAACAGGATATAATATTCTTTAATTATTGTAATGTCCCATGTTAGAATCTTTCTTTTATATTTTATTCTTTTAATTAAAAAATAAGCAATGGATGTTAGAGAAAGGGCACGTAGAATATTCAGATTTCACATTCTCCTGTGTTGAAGAACAAGAAAAGTATACAAATGTGTGGAAAAAAAGAGTAGAAGAGCTAAGAAGCTAGGTGAAAATTGTTTATTACATAGGACTACATTGTGATTTAAATTGCCCAGCAGCCCTAAGAATAAAATTCAGGCTGCCATAGGATTTCCCAGAGTTTACCAGCCAGAATCTCTTTACTTCATCCTCTCTGCTATTTATATGAATCTATATTTTCAATAACTTGTTCTTTGTCTTAAGAGCTCCTTTTAATGAGTCAAAAGTTTAACTTTGATAAAGTTGTATATATCAAATATTTCTATAGTTTGTGCTTTCTATGTCCTATATAAAAATCTTTTGCTAACCTAATGTCGTTAATAACGTCTCCCTCTTCTATTCCAGAAATTTTATAATTTTATTTCTTATATATAAGTTAGAATAAATTGTGAATTAGTATTTGTGTATGGTGTGAAGTATGGATAAAGTTTCCTTAAAAAAAATTTTTTTTCAGTGTTTGCACATTCGTTTCTTCCAGCATTGTCAGTTGAAATGATTGTCCTTTTCCCCATTGAATTGTCTAAGCATCCTTGGCAGCAATCAATTAGCTGAGTATGGTGGGTGCATTTTTGGACTATCTTTAATGTTCAAGTTAAACATATGTCTATATTTAATACCACAGCATCATGATAACTAAAGCTTTATAGTAATCCTTAAAGTTATGAAATATGGGTCCCATAATATTCTTATTTTTTCCCAATTGTTTAGTTTTGACTATTCTAGGTCTTTTGTATATATATCTGTATAGATTTACAGATACAGATGTGTTAGAATCAGTTTGTCAATGTCTAAAAGAAGCCAGCTATGATATTAATTTGGGTTGCTTTGTCTCTATAGTTGACTTGAGGAGACTTGACATCTTAACCATTTTTAGTCATAAATCCATGCACAAGGCATGGATCTTTCTCAGCTAGTATCTTTAAAAATTGCTCTCCACATTTTTTGAAGCTTTCAGTGTTCATATAGGTTTTTTCCTATATTTTTTGTTACTTTTATACTTATGTTTTATATATTTTCCATTTATTTTTGTTCATTATTCATATACAGAACTAAAATTGTTTTTTGTATATTAACAATCTGCAACTTTGCTAAATTCACCTATTAGTCCTAAGAGCTTAGTTTTAAGGATTCTTTAGTATTTTCTACAAAGATGATCATATCATCTTAGAATTAAAAGTTTTATTTCCTCACTTTCTATATAACACTAAAGATATCTTTTACAATTCTATATGAGAAAACAACCCACTTAAGAATAGACAAATTATTTGAGCAGATACTCCACCAAAAAAGATGTGTAGATACCAAACATGTAAATATGTAGAAAAAAAGTTCACCATCATTAATGCACAAATTAAAACCACAGTTCATGAACAAAACAAAACAAAACAAAAAAACTACAGTTCAGTTTCATTACTGTGTTAGTCTATTCTTGTATTGCTATATAGAAACACCTGAGACTGGATAATGTATAAAGAAAAAAGGTTTCATTGATTCACAGTCCTGAAGGCTATATAGGAAGCATGGTGCTGTCATCTGCTTGGTTCTAGGGACATTTCAGGAAACATACAGCCCCATGTTTCCAGGGGAACAGGCACATCACATGGCAAAAGCAGGAGCGAGGAGGGGGGGAAGTGGAGGAGGTACCATATTTCATGTGAGTCAGAGGAACAGCTAAGTTATTATCAAGGGGATGGCCCCAACCATTCATGAGCAATCTGCCCTTATGATCCAATTCCTCCCACCAGGGCCCACCTCCAACATTGCAGATTACAATTCAACATGACATTTGGGTGGGGACAAATATCCAATTATTTCATTTTACCCTTTGTCCTTCCCAAATCTCATGTCTTTCTCACATTGTAAAATACAATCATACCTTCCTTACAGTACCCTAAAGTCTTAACTCATTCCAGCATTAACTCAAAAGTCCAAAATTCAAAATGTCACCTGAAGCAAGGGAAGTCCCATTCACCTATGAGCATGTAAAATCAAAAACAAGTTATTTACTTCCAAGATACAATTGGAGTATAGGCATTGAGTAAATATTACCATTCCAAAAGAGAGAAATGAGCCAAAGAAAGAAGCTACAGACCTCATGCAAATTCAAAACCCAGCAGGGCAGTCATTAAATCTTAAAGTTCCAATATAATCTCCTTTGACTCCATGTACCACATGCAGGGCACAGTTGTGCAAGGGGTGTGCTCTCAAGGCCTTGGGCAGCTCCACCCCTGTGGCTTTGCAGTGTATATGCCTCAAGGCTGCTCTTACAGGTTGTTGAGTGCCTGTGGCTTTTCCAGGCACCCAGGGTGCAAGCTGTTGCTGGATCTACCATTCTTTGGTCTGGAGGGCAGTGGCCCCCTTCTGACAGCTCCACTAGGCAGTGCCCTATTGGGTCTGTGGGAAGGGGATCCAACCACACATCTCCCCTCTGCACTACCCTAGTAGAGGGTCTCTGTGGGGGCTTTGCCCCTGCAGCAGGCTTATTGTCTAGGTACCCAGGCTTTCTCATACATCCTCTGAAATCTAGGCAGAAGCTGCCAAGCCTCATTCACTCTTGCATTCTGTGTATCTATTAGCTTAACACCCCATTGAAATATCCAAGGCTTATGGTGCCTTGCACTCTCTGGAGCAATGACATGAGCAGTAACTGGGACCTCTTGAGCTGAGGCTGAAGCCCAAGCAGCTAGGATGCCAGAAGCAGCATCCTGAGGTTGCACAGGAAACCATTCTTCCCTCCTAAACCTCTGAGTTTTTAATGGGAGGGGCTGCCATGAAGGTTTCTAAAGTTCCTTTGAGATCTTTTTCTCATTGCCTTGGATATTAGCACTTGGCTTTTTTGTAGTTATAAATATCTCTCTAGCAAGTGATTGCTCTATATAGCCTACTTGAAAAGTCTTTATCTTTCTCTGCCTTGTGGCCAGGCTGCAAATTTTCCAAACTTTTATGTGCTGTTTCTCATTTAAATATCAGTTCTAATTTTAAATCCTTTCTTTGCTCCCAAATCTGAGTGTAGGTTGTTAGAAGCAGCCAGGTGACATCTTGAATGGGTTGATGCTTACAAATTTCTTCTGCCAGATACCCTAAATCATCACTTTGAATTTCACACTTCCATAGATCCCTCAGACATGAACAGAAGGCACCCGAGATCTTGGCTAATGCAAACAAAAGTTACCTTTGTTCCAGCTCCCAGTAGTTCCTCATTTCCATCTGTGGACTTCAACAGCCTGGACTTCATTGTCCATATCATTATTAGCACTTTTGTCACAACCATGTAGCCAGTCTCTAAGAAGTTGCAAACCTTCCCTCATCTTCCTGTTTTCTTCTGAGTCCTACAAACTCTTCCAGCCTCTGCCAATTACCTAGTTCCAAAGTTACTTCCACATTTTCAGGTATCTTCATTCCAATGCCCGACTCATAGTACCAGTTTTCTATATTACTCTGTTCTTGCATTGCTATAAATAAATGCTTAAAACTCGGTAATTTATAAATAAGTATAAGTGGCTCACTGTTTGGCAGGCTTTACAGAAACCTCAGTGCTAGCTGTAAGGGTTATTGCTGAGTTTAAAATGAGGAAACTGAGACCAACACAAGATTCAATGCGAATTTATTCAGCTCCCGGGCAAGGTTCTGCGATCCGACGCCGGAGGTTGGTGGGGTGGGGCGGAGAAGTCACGTGGAATCCTCTCAGATGTGGGGGGGTGGGGGTTGTGGGAGAGCAGGATGTGGACGTGGCAAGCTGCTATTGGCAGGTAGGCGGGACTTCCGGTAAGCAGGCCACCCAGGGGAAGTGGGATCTGGACAAGACAAAATGCTACTGGACAGGTTCTGGCGGGACTTCTTTTGAATTTTGGCAGGGTTGTTTAATGGCGAGGTAGGTGCTGAGTGCAGAGCTTGGTGCCGGGCGTGGACTGGAGATGTAGTTTCTAGGCGGGGAAGGGGGTGGGCATGTCCGAGCTCCCAGAGAGGGAGGGGATGTGTGTCCGAGCTCCCAGGCGAGGCGACCGGCCTTACACTAACATCTGCTTCGCTTCTAGGGAGGCCTCAGGAACTTACAATCATGGCAGAAGGTTAAGGGGGAACAGAGAAGTCACGTCACAAAAGCAAGAAAGACAGAGACAGAGTAGTGGGGAGGTGCCACACACTTTTAAATGATCAAATCTAATGTGAACTCAGAGCAAAAGCTCACTTATCACCAAGGGGATGGCCCAAGCCATTCATAACGTATCTGCCTCAATGAACCAAACCCCTTCCCCAGGCCACTCCTCCAGCATTGAGGATTACAATTCAACGTGAGGTTGGGGTGGAGACTAGTATCCAAACTATATCAATTTCCCATCATTTAGAATAGCTAAAGTTAAGAAAATTGACAACACAAAGTATTGGTGAATGTATGGAGCAACCAAATTTCTCATACATTTCTTTTGGAATTGTAAAATAGTAAAATCATTTTATTTTTTAATTATGAAGTAAAACATATACTTAAAATATAACACAGAATTATCACTATTGTTTACCCAAGAGAAATTAAAACCTGTGTCTACACTAAAACTCTGATGTAGCTGTTCATAGAAGTTTTATTTGTAAAATCCCCAAATGAAAACCTACTGAATATTTATTAACTGAAGGTTTGATAAATTTAATATATCCTTATGACAGAATGCTACTCAGTAATAAAAAAAGTACAAATAATGGATGCAGGCAACAATATGAATAAGTATCAAAAACATTATATTAAGTGAAAGAAGTCAGACAAAACATACACACTGTATTAATTATATAAAATTCCAGAAGAGGCAAACGGCACAAAAACAATGATAGAAAACAAATCACCTGTCTGTCTATTTTTGCTTTTGTTTCCTGTGCTTTTGGTGTCATTCCTAAGAAACCATTTCTAAAACTAATGACATGAAGTTTTTTCCCCAACTTTCTTCCAGGAGTTTTATAGTTCAGATCTTTTTTTAAAAATGTATTTATTATCCTTTCATTTCTGGGGTACACGTGCAAAACGTGCAGGTTTGTAACATAGGTATACATGTGCCATGATGGTTTGCTACATCTATCCCCCATCATTTACATTAGGCATTTATCCTAATGCTATCCCTCCCCAATCCCCCCACCCCTTGCTATTCTTCCCCAGCCCCTCACCCCTTCACAGGCCCTGGTGTGTGATGTTCCCTTCCCTGTGTCCATGTGTTCTCATTGTTCGTGAGAACATGTGGTGTTTGGTTTTCTGTTCTTGTATCAGTACTGAGAATGATAGTTTCCAGCTTCATCCATGTCCCTGCAAAGGACATGAACTCATCCTTTTTTATGGCTGCATAGTATTCCATGGTGTATATGTGCCACATTTTCTTTATCCAATCTATCATTGATGGGCATTTGTGTTGGTTCCATGTCTTTGCTATTGTAAACAGTGCCACAATAAACATACATGTGAATTTGTCTTTATAATAGAAAGATTTATAATCCTTTGGGTATATACCCAGTAATGGGATTGCTGGGTCAAATGCTATTTCTATTTCTAGATCCTTGAGGAATCGCCATACTGTCTTCCACAATGGTTGAACTGATTTACACTCCCACTAACAGTGTAAAAGAGTTCCTTTTTCTCCACATCCTCTCCAGCATCGGTTGTCTTTTGATTTTTTTTTAACAATTGCCATTCTAACTGGCATGAGAGGTTTCTCAATGTGGTTTTGATTTGCATTTCTCTAATGACCAGTGATGATGAGCTTTTTTTCATAAGTTTGTTGGCTGCATAAATGTGTTCTTTTGAAAAGTGTCTGTTCATATCCTTCACCCACTTTTTGATGGGATTGTTTGCTTTTATCTGGTAAGTTTAAGTTCTTTGTAGATTCTCTATATTGACCCTTTGTCAGATGGGTAGATTGCAAAAATAATTTCCCATTCTGTTAGTTGCCGGTTCACTCCAATGATAGTTTCTTTTGCTGTGAAGAAGCTCTTTAATTTAATTAGATCCCATTTGTTTATTTTGGCTTTTGTTGCCATTGCTTTTGGTGTAAGATTCAGATCTTATGCTTTAGTTTGTAAATTGTTTTGAGTTGATATTCTTTATGGTAGAAGATAAGAGTCCAGTCTCACTATTTTGCATGCAGATGCCCAGTTTTACTAAAACTGGATTTACTGAAGAAACTATGCTTTCTCCTTTGTGTATTTTTGGCACCCTTGTTGAATATCAGTTAACTATGTAAGCATGGTTTTATTTCTTGGCCTTCTATTCTGATCCCTTGATCCGTATATCTGTCTTTATGTCTGTACTATTCTGCCTTAATTACTGTAGTTTTGTAATACATTTTGAAACCAGTTAAGTTTGAGACCACCAGCTTTGTTCTTTCTTAAGATTATTTTGGCTATTTATGGTCCTTTGTGATTCACATGAATTTTAGATTATTTTTTATTTATATTTAAAAATGCCACTAACATTTGGATATGGATTTTATTGGATCTGTAAATTTCCTCAAGTAATATGGATGTGTTAATAATATGAAGTGTTCCTAATAATGAACATGTGATGTCTTTCCATTTGTGTCCTTTTTAATTTCTTTCATCAGTGTTTTGTAGTTTTCAGTGTACACATCTTTAATCTTCTAAGATAAATTTATTCATATTTATATTTTTTATTTTCGTTGTTATTGCAAGTGGGATTGTTATCCTAATTTCTTTTTAAAATAGCTCATTCTCAGTATATACAGTTGCAACTGAATGTTGTATGTTGATTTTATATTGTGCAAGTTTACTGAATTAATTTATTAATTTAATATTGTACCCCATAAATAAACTATATGGAACCATAATTATTAAATACAAAAAATTTAAAAAATGAATTCATTTGTTCTAAGAGTTTTCTTGTGGAGTTTTTAGGGTTTTCTACATATGATCATGCGACCTGCAAATAGGGAAAATTTTACTTCTTCCTTTCTGATTTAGATGTCATTTTATTTATTTATTTATTTTTTTAGATCCCTAAATCTCCAGAACTGTGAGAAATAAATGTATGGTTTTAAGCCACCCAGTCTGTGATATTTTGTTTTGACTGATACAGACTGAAAACCAATTTTCTCCTCACCACACCTGAGTGATATCTATGTGACTGCAGGTTCTTAGGACATCTTAAAAAAAAAAAAAAAAAAAAAACAGAGAAATGTCCCCTGCACAAGCCCAGCTGTGCCCGGGAGAAGCAGCAGCAGCCTGGCACAGAAGATTGCATCCAGGCTGGGACACTGCCATTCATCTTCATGTGACCTTTTTTTTTTTTTAAAGAAAGAAAAAAAAGAATGAAGAAGAGGAAGAAAAAGGAAGAGAAAGAGAGAGAGAGAATGGGAGTATTGCTTTCTTGCCCAGGCTAGAATGCAATTTAGTAATGGGTATTGAAAACCACTTTTATACCAATAATTGTACTTAATGATGTAGACAGGAAGGAATAAGGGAAGAAAATAACAAACAAGCAGCTAACCAATATTTCATTTAAACCTATGAAATGCTATGCGATTACTGAGGAGTGATTTACTTCCAATTATGTAGTCTCTTTTGGAATAGGTGTGAGGTGGTAATGTATGTTTTGTGTATTTGAAGTGGAGAGTTCTATAAATGTTTATTAAGTTTACTTGTTCCAGGTCTGAGTTCAGGTCCTGGATGTCCTTGTTAATTTTCTGTCTGGTTGATCTATAGAATCGTTAGCTCTTCTTGTTACATTGATTCTTTTGCCATTATGTAATGTCCTTCTTTGCCTCTTTTGATCTTTGTTGCTTTAAAGTCTACTTTATCAGAGGCCAGAATTGCCATCTCCTGCTTTTTGTTTATTTGTTTATTTTTACTCTCTGTTTGGATGGTAAATCTTCCTCCTTCTCTTTGTTTTGAGTCTTTGTGTATTGTTGCATGTGGGATGGGTCTGGATGCAGCATACCGATGGGTTTTGGCTTTTTATCCAATTAGAATATATATAAGTTTAATACTGGCATTTGATGCTAGCTGGCTGTTTTGCCCATTAGTTGGTGTACATTTCTCATTGTATTAATTATCTTTGCTTTTTGATATATTTTTGGAAAGGCTGATATTGGTTGTTCCTTTATATGTATAGTGCTTCTTTCAGAAGCTCTTGTAAAGCAGGCCTGGTGGTGGTGAAGTCTCTAAGTACTTGTTTGTTCGCAAAAGATTTAATTTTTCCTTCACTCATAAAGCTTAGTTTGGCTGGATATGAAATTCTGGGTTGAAAGTTCTTTTCTTTAAGGATATTAAATATTGGTTCCCACTCTTTTCTGGCTTGCAGGGTTTCTGCTGAGAGATCTGCTGTAAGTCTGATAGGTTTCCCTTTATGGGTAACCTGACCTTTCTCTCTGGCTGCCCTTAGTATTTTCTCCTTCATTTCAACCCTAATAAATCTGGCAATTATGTGCCTTGGGATTGGTCTTCTTGAAGAATATCTTTGTGGTGTTCTCTGTATTACCTGGAGTTGAATATTGCCCTGCCTTGCCAGGTTGGGAAAGTTTTCCTGAAGGATAACCTGAAGAGTATTTTCCAACTTGGATTCATTCTCTTCGTCACATTCAGGTACACCTATCAAATGTAAATTAGGTCTTTTCACATAGTCCCATATTTCCTGGAGACTTTGCTCATTCCTTTTTATCCTTTTTTCTCCAATCTTGTCTTCTCGTTTCATTTCACTGAGCTGGTCCTCGACTTCTGATATCCTTTCTTCTGCTTGATCAATTCGACTGTTTAAACTTGTGCATACTTCGTGAAGTTCTCGTGTTGTGTTTTTCAGCTCCATCAATTCACTTATATTCCTCTCTAAATTGTCCATTCTCATTAGCATTTCGTCAAACCTTTTTTCAAGGTTCTTAGTTTCTTTGCATTGGGTTAGAACAAGTTCTTTTAATTCACAGAAGTTTCTTATCACCCACATTTTGAAACCTGCTTCTGTTATTGGAACACACTCGTTCTCCATTAAGCCTTGTTCCGTTACTGATGAGGAATTGCGATCCCCTGTAGAGGGAGAGGCATTCTGATTTTGAGTATTCTCTGCCTTTTTAGGCTGGTTTCTTCTCTTCATTATATATTTATCCTCTGTCGTCTTTGTAATTACCGACTTTCTAACTAGGTCTCTGAGCGGACGTCCAACTTTTTGATTCCCAGCGCCAAAATCTGAGCAATCCACTGCGCCGGCCAAAACTGCGGTGTTGAGATTGATGGTGCTTTTCTGCCTGGAAATTTCCAGACTCTGCACCTAGAACTGCTGCGCTAAGGCGCCAGCAAAACCACCACGCCGGCCACAAGAGTCACTCTGGCGACCCATGGGGCTCCTCCGCTGGGAATCTCCTGGTCCGTGAGCAACAAATATTCGTCTGAAAGTGTGGCGTCCTCTCGTTCTCTGCGCTTTCACTGGGAGCTACGTGCCTGAGCTGCTAGTGATCAGCCATCTTGCATCTCTCTCTAGATGTCATTTTTTTTCTGCCCACTTGCTCTGGCTAGAACTTCCAGTTTTCTGTTGAATATAAATGGTGAGAGTGGACATCCTTACCTTGTTCCTGATCTTAGTAGAAAAAAATTCTGTTTTCTCTGCTGAATATTATGTTAGTTGTGGGCTTTTCATATATGACTTTTATTGTGTGGAGATGATTTTCCTCTATTCCTAGTTTGGTGAGAGTTTTTATCATAAAAGTATGTTAAATTTCATCAAATACTTTTTCTTTATTTATTGATATAGTCATGTGATGTTTATCCTTTATTCTTTTAAATAGTATATTACATTAATTTAATTTTATAAATTCAACAAACGATATATCCTAGGATAAATACCACTTTCTCGTGGTGTCAGATTCTTTTAATGTGCTGTTGAATCTAGTTTGCTAGTATTTTGTTGAGCATTTTTGTGTCTCTATTCATCAGTGTTATGGGTCTTCAGTTTTCTTGTGGTATGTTTTTCTAAATTTGGTATCAGTAATGCTTACCACATAATATGAGTTTGAGTTTCTATTCTCTTCAGCTTTTTGGGACAGTTTGAGAAGGATTAGTGTTAATTCTTCCTTATATCTTTGGTAAAATTCACCAGTGAAGCCACATGGTCCTGTGCTTTTCTTTGTTAAGAGGTTTTTGATTACTGCTTCAGTCTCCTTACTAGTTATATGACTATTCAGACATTCTATTTCTTTATGATTCTCTCTTGGTAGGTTGTATGTTTCTAGGAATTTATTTATTTCTTTTAGGTTATACAGTTTGTTGACGTATAATTGTTCACATTAGTCTCTTTTGATTCTTTGTATTTCTATAGCATTGACTGTAATGTCTCCTTCTTACTTCGGATTTTATTTGAGTCTTCTCTTTTTTTAACTAATTATTTTCGTTAGATTATCAATTTTATCTTTTTAAAAAACCAACTCAATTTTATTTATATGTTTATTGTTTTTCTATTTTCTATTTCATTTATTTCTCTTCTAATCTTTATTATTTCCTACCACATACTTTAGAAATCCTATTTCTGAATATTTATCCAAAATAATTGAAGTCAGGATCTCAAAGAAATACTAGCACTCCCATGTTCACTGTAGCACTACTGACTAGCCAAAATGTGAAAGCAACCTAAGTTTTCATGGACAAACAAATGAATAAAGAAAATGTGGTATATACATACATTGAAATATTATTTGTCCTTTTTTTATAAAAAGGAAATCCTGCAACATTCTACATCATGGATGAACTTTGAGGATATTCTGCTAAGTTAAATAAGTCAACTGGGCTAAGTGAAATAAGTCAGTCACAGTGGGACTGTGTAATTTACTCATATAAGCTATTTAAACAGTCAAACTTACAGAAGCAGAGAGTAGAATGGTAGTTATCAGAGGCTGAGGACAAGAAAAAATGAAGAGTTGCTAATCAACAGATCTAAAAATTTACATATGAAAGATGAAAATGTCCTAGATATCTGCTGCACAGTGTGGTACCTATAGTCAACAAAGTTTTTCTGCACACTGAAACATTTGTAAAAGGGTGGTCTCATGTTAAATATTCCTACCACACACACACAAAATAATATAATAAAACAAATTAGTGGCTGCCAGATGTCAGGATGTGGGAGACTATTGATCGAAAAGGAATAAGAGAAAACTTTCTAGGATGATGAAAATGTTTTAGATCATGACTATGGTGGTATTTCATGATTCTACTTACCAAAACTCATAAAAGTATGCACTTAAAATTAATGAATCTTAGGGGATATAAAAAATGTTTCAATAACATTGGCACACAGACACACCCAAAGAAGGAGAGGAAACTGCAGAAATATTGTTATATTTAATTAACTACATTCATTATGTAATTATTTAATTCCCCTCTTTTTTAGTAATCTAAAATTTGTCAAGAGGTTTAGAAGATCCTAATCAACATAAAGCCATTGGATCATTAGAATATTTTGCTATTGTTCCTATCAAAAGCATAGAAATGCAATCGTTCAATTATTGGTGCAGCCTTATCAATGGATATGTTTCTAATTTTAATTTTTGAAATTGTGTTAATAGATCAGAGACTCTTTTTGTCATATTTTCAAACTTCTTGAAATGAAGAAATTCCAGCAACAATTGTTTTGAATATAGATAATGAGATGCATTCAAACAACTAAAAAAGTTCTTTGTATGTAGTACCTCTTTTATTCATTCAGGGTTTCTGGTACGATGAGTCATAAAAATATATGACTCATCAAAATATAAATTCTTCTATGTTTCTATTGCGGCAAAACTGCTTTAGCAGCTGTATTTCCAGAGGTGAAATGTTTGGCAGCTAGTATGGGATTAAAATTTAGAAATAGCTTCAACTGAAAAAGTTCAGATTGAAGCCCTGTAACACAAAAGTACCTGGTTGGGGCTTGACAAGTTCTGAGTTCTTGCTTTTGCTTTACCTGTAACTAGCTCTATGACCTTTTTTATGTCGTAGGTTCATAGAATTAAGGAAATCAAGTATATCACTAATAGGTTATCAATTCTCTTTATTAATCTTTGTCCAGGACAGCTACTATATTTTGGTCAGCAAGGTCCCTTAGGTTCCAAGTATCTGCAGCTTTGGGCTGTGATTTACACCAGATTCTAGCTTCTTAGAGCTACTTCTTCTAGATGTACCACTAAACCACTAGGAAGCTACTTCTTTGAGCCTTTCCCATCCTGTCTCGCTAAACCTAGGACTTGTGCTGGGGATGGTAAATTCCTAGGAATCAGACTCAGGGAAACCTCAGTCATTTTCCATTCTCTTAGATCTCCCCTTCACCATAATAGTACTTTGCTGCTTCCTGCTTTTTCAGCAACATGTTACAGACTTCTCAATCAATTTCTGATTTCTCATATGCCTGGAGGAAAAGACTGCTTCACCTCTCAGCCATGGCAACAGCCCTAAAGCAATAATTGCAAACTCTGTGTACCTGCTTGAACTCATAGACCATAGAAAAGATCAGGAGAACACAATTTAATAATTCAGTAATTTCCCCACTATACTAGTTTATGAGAAAGTGCTTTCTAAAACTATAAAACCCTATCCCAACCTTAAGAAACTTTTGAATAATTAAGGCATATTTTGTACCACTGAAACATTGGGCAGATATGTAAGGATAAAAATGTAAAAAGCTATAGGATATATTTATTAGAACTGAGCAACTAGAGAAATTCCAAACTGAGAATCACCTCTCAAATGCTTTTTTCAAATTCCTCTACTATATCATGTTGGCCTGTTTCCCTAGTTGTACTGTTATATCTCAGACACTATTCCACAGAAAAGACTAATATATAATTGGAATCATTTTTTCAACTCATGTGCCCCAGATGGACACAGCGTACGTGTTCATTCAAACTTTGGAGAATACATTTTCTCTGTATGTTATTAGCAGGCTCCTCAGCCTTCAGAAGTGTAGCATAGGTCTCAGCGTGAGCATGCTTTAAGTACTTTACACACTGTTTAAAGCTACTTCAGTTGTTATCAACAAGGTTCATTTATTTTTGCTCTAGGAGCCTGTTTTTGTGTGTGTGAATCTCTATTTTTTCCATATTCATGCGCATTTTCTTAATCTGACATTGATGTAGAAATTGCAGTCAAACCTCTCCTTTGGAAGTTAAAGACATTGATTCTTAGAAGCTCTCATTAACCAGGAAAATTGCATTTCTAATCTTCAAGTCTTTAAACCTTCTCACTGAACATCCTGATGTTATATGGCAAATGTGGCTGAGGTTATTTGGGTGTCTCTTCAGGGGGTATATTTTTACATCAGAAAGACCTTACAGGACTGTAAAAGAAAGAAATCCTTCTAGGAGGAATTGTAATGTTGAAAGGTTTTCTAGATTGAGTGGAAACTGGCATGCTTTTTTCAGTTTATCTTTCTAAAATGTAATACAGAGAACATTTATTTTTTACTTAGAAATATCTTTATATTGGCTTTGGGAGTGATTTCTTATCTGAAACGAATTTAAAGAAAAGAAAGAGAAGGAGAAGAAAAGAGAGAAAATATAATAATAGCATTAGTTGTAGGATGTACTGTGTACTTGGTGCTTTTATGCCTGAGTTTATGCCACAACCAGAATTATCATTGCTATTATATTCCATTAGACCAAAAGTCACATTTTTGCAGTTTTCTATGGGCAAATTTAAATCTCAATACTGTTTTTCTCCCTTATGTTTAATCTTGGGAAGCTCTATTCTATTTGCAAATGTGCAGCACAGATATGCAACCTGTAATCTGGCATTTTTAGAAGTAGACTAGAGACTAAATGACTAATAATAGTTCTGAAATATTAAACTCTTTTTTTTTTTTTTTTTTTTTTTGAGTTGGAGTCTCGCACTATTGCCCAGGCTGGAGTGCAGAGTGCAGTGGCGGGATCTCAGCTCACTGCAACCTCTGCCTCCCAAGTTCAAGCAGTTCTCCTTGCCTCAGCCTTCCAAGTAGCTGGGATTACAGACCCCTGCCACTATGCTCAGCTAATTTTTTTGTATTTTTAGTAGAGAGAGGGTTTTACCATGTTGGTCAGACTGGTCTTGATCTCCTGACCTCATGATCCGCCTGCCTCAGCCTCCCAAAGTGCTGGGATTTTAGACGTGAGCCACCATGCCCTGCCGACATTTTAACTCTTAAGTAATTCTCTTGAATAAAAAAGTTACCAAGTAACTTTAATACCTGTGTTAATATTTATTTTATTTCTTTGTCTTTTTTTCTTATTTATATGTTTACTTATTTGCCTTTGTTCATGATTTGGCAGTACATCAACACATGTTTTAAAGTGTTAGAAGAACAATAGCTCTATAAGTGAAACCAACATCTATAAAACCAATTTTAAAGTCCACAAAGATCTCTTAAATTACCTTAGTGTATGTTATACACTGATACCTATATTTGTGAGATTGAACAAGGCAGCTCTGAAAAATCACAGTACAATGATCTTTTTATTTTATTTTGTTTTATTTTTGCCCTCCAAAACTAAAGGAAAATACAAGCTTCAGGTAAAATGTCAACAATTTAGTGATAGTGCAATTTTGCTGATTGTAACAAATTCCTCACAGGCCTCAATAGTTCACATTTTAAGCAGCTTGTACCAGGATGAACTTTAAAAGTGATGTCACGGCACTGAATTTAGACCGAATGTTTACCATGCAAAACTTAACATCTTACCATGTAAAACTTAACATCTTTCCTTTTAGTTTGGTGATTTATCATTTTTAAAAGGTTTACCTTTTGATTTTTGTAATCAGAGAATGTTTTGCAATCAGAGAATATTATTATTCTCCACTTGACACATAGAGAAAGTAAGCTTCAGACAATTTTAGCATCCAGGTTGCCCATCAAAATCCACAAGAAAGCACCATCCGTAATGTATAATCATCGGGTAAGCTAGAATAAAGCCAGTGATCCTCTGTTCTCAACTGAGGATAAATTTCCTTTGATTAGAACACTCTTACGATATTGCATTTTGAAGAATGAAACAAAACTACAACAAAAAATAATGACAAAAACCTTCCTCTCTTGGCATGAATTTCCTGACTTGTAAAACAAATAGACTAAATCTTACTTGTCCTGTACTGTCTACCTCTCAGAATTCCTTTAAGGATAAATGACATAACATAGTGAAAAATCCTGTAAAATGTATGTAAGTATCTCCACATCTCCCGTATCTGCCCTCCTATCATGCCAGATATCATCTTTGTAAATTCCAACACAATTCCTATTGCAAGACTCTACTTTTTGTGTGGGATGCATTACTTTCTACTTTATTTTATGTTATTTATGAACGTATCTTACCTCCCTGCTAGAGTTCCTTTGGTGCACATTCTATGTCTGTTTCAACTTTATTCCCCAGCAGGAAATGATATGCTTTGAATGGAGTTGTTGATCACTAGAATAAAAGAATGAAATGTTCTCCCCTCACCTGAAAGATACCATGGTACTCCCTTCCATGTGGTTCCCTACCTTCCAAGTGATTACCCAGGAATCACCTGGAAGATTCCATGAGACCCTTGGAATTGTTTCTGTCAAAGTTCATATTGAATAACTCTTTCATTAGGAATTCACCATCTGCTGGGTTTTATTTCTTTTCAAATTTGGTAATGACTTGATTATTCCCCTTTATCATATTCTGATTTTAATGCATGCCTGCTATTGATAACTGCTTGGTTCTATTCATTTTTTATTCCTCAAGTACCTAGTATAGTATCCTGCATATTTTAAGAGCTCAGTATATTAATAAATTTTAGTTGGATTAGCATATAAACAGATATTAGTAATTGTTACCACCTTTAAGAGCTTGGGCTACAGAGCATGATAAATATGACTTTGTATCTCCTGAGCCCATTTTTTTAAAGGGGACAAGAGGCTTGCATTTCTCTTAGGCTGAAACATATCTTTAGGGATAATTCAAATAGTTCAGGATAATTTCTCTGGTCCACTAATGCCACATTGGTGACCTTCCTGACTAGGCCGATTATAAGACCCCCAACAAAGAGCAAAGTGATAAAGAAGCTAAGGTTAATCTCCTGAGTGCTTCTACCTGATGTTTCTTAAACCTTTTTCCTCCAACCCAAAAGTTCTTATACTACCTTCTTGCTGCTCAGGGAGCCTTACACAATGATTGTCCTGTTTGGCTTGTCTTGAAATGAGACAAGATCATTCTCTAGCAATTATCTAAGAACTACTCTCCAGGATAAACAGTTTCCAATAAAAGGCAACTCCAGCTCCTAAAGAATCTCTTCTTAAAAGCTTTTATGCTAAACTATTTCAAATAAGGACCAACCTTTTACTCTAAACTATTTCAAATAAGGACCAACCTTTTCCTCTAAACTATTTCAAATAAGGACCAAGTATTCTGAATGTAATGCAGTGCAATTTGAAAGAATAGATTTTCAGAATTGCCTCAACAATATCTGGCAGAATACCATTTATTTGACATAAATGGAAGAGAACAAAATGATCTTATTTTGAATTCTGTTTTTAGAAATGGACTTATCAAAATAATTTTTCTGCATCAGCTTAACTGCTGTTTGATAAATCAAAGGTAGAGTTAACCAAAGCTGAAAGTATTGTACTTCTCTACCATTTTGGCATTCAAAAGGTGGTGGATTGTCTGTTTCACTGAATTAAACAAGAAAAAGCTTTAATTCCACTTACAGAGTTTTACAACTGTTAAACAGAAATTTGGATATAAATTCACCTCCTCAGACCAGTATGTAAACAACCATCCCAAAGATTTAATTACAGGTTTAATATTAAAAAGCATCGCCATGTGATGGCCCTAGAGAGTCTTTGTCGATCAAATTGGTCTTGAAGTCATCTTTAATGCTTATCAGTCACTGTCTGGCCTTTCACAAATGAGTCAAATTCAATTCATAACAGCTGGATTCAAGGTGGGGGAAATTCACATAGGTAATAGGAATCAGATCTGATAGGAATGAAATCTCAGGCCAAAATTCATTCTCCTTCCCTTCCCATCTTGCTCCTTTTTCTCCCCAAAATCCTAATAGCACATACATCCAAAATGAGAGGTATTTTAAATTACATTTCTATTGTTCCAGAGAGTAGCTGCTCTGTCAGCCTGGGACTCAGAGCAGAGCAGAATTCAAGGTGACTTGCAACACTGAAAAAAGATTATATATTTAATTATTATTGATAACATAACCAGTTATCTGTCATTGGTTTTTCATCTGAAAGAGAAAGCAGTCCTAAAATAATATATAGTTTTAAGGTAAACAGAAGATCTCAATTTTAGAAATGATAAAAAAATTATACAAACACATTTTCAATTTTATATATATGTTCAATTATATTTACATATATATAAAATTCCAAGGTGTGAGAGACTAGTTAGAGAAAGAATAGAAACCAAAAAAAAGTATAAAGGCAAAGAAAAATATGTATTGTGAATTTACAAACTTTAAAATGTTATAGCAAAATACATCATAAATTAATCCGATAAAGTCAAAGTCTTCATAAAGTAAAATGATAAGCAAAAATGAAATATGTGTGTGTAATTTGAAATAATTATGCATACTTATAATTGTGTTTAATAAGTATTCAAAAGAACCATTAAAAATGACAAGAAAAATAAAAGTGGTTCCATGGATGTAAACAGTCTATTTATAAAAATGGAAATATTTTCAAACTCATCAGTGGTCAGGATAGCACAATTAAAAAGGCGCTATTATCATTGTGCTTGTAAAATTAGCGAAACCTAAGACTTGTAAGTTAGAATGCTCAGTAGGAAGATAAATTAATACAGTAGTCTGACATTTTTTTTAATGAAATATTCTTTCATTCAACAATGTCAGTTTTGGGAACTGATCTTAAGAGAATTCAAAGCATCTCAGCCTACAATTATACATAAGTAGATATTTATAGCAACACTGTTTGTAGTAGAAAAAACTTGAAAATAATCTGAACATCCATCAGTACATGAATAGTTGAATAAATAATATGCATCTATTTTTGATATTACTATGAAGCTATTAAAGAGAATGAGTTAGGTCTATTATCACTGGTCTGTAGGGATGCCCACGATGTGCAGTTTTGTGAAAAACACAAGCTGCAGAGTAATATACATAGTAGGTACCATCATTGCTCTGAATGTCCTTGCCGCCTTGGCTTTGACTATTCTTTTCTCAAGAAATGTGCTAACCGTTTCTTAAGGTATGTTTGTCTAATTCTTCCACATTCTTATTCGCCAGGAGTCTCAGTTTATCAGAGAAGCTAAATTGACCAACCCAGATTGGATACATGTCCACTACCTGTGCCTTCAGTTTATCCTAAGCAGATAGATCTCAGTCACAGACATTTATTCAACTCTTGGTTTGCGATGATTTATCTCATCTCAGCATTTCCAATATAACATGTACACATCATGATTGCATAAGGGGGTAATTTATCAAACTTTGTTGAAAGAATGAAAAAAGTGTGGTCCAACCACATTCCAAAAGCAAATGTCTAAATAAATAATGGTAGAGTATTAGAACTGGATGGAAACATCACCAAATACTGAAGAGTGTCATTTGCTAAGAGTTTTTATACTGAAGCAGTGGTATCCAGCTTATAGGTCACCAAATCCCAGATGCATTCACATGCCAATATTGGTTAAAAAAAAAAAAAAAAAAAAAACTTTTTGGCCGGACGCGGTGGCTCAAGCCTGTAATTCCAGCACTTTGGGAGGCCGAGGCAGGTGGATCACGAGGTCAAGAGATCGAGACCATCCTGGTCAACGTGGTGAAACCTCGTCTCTACTAATACAAAAAAAATTAGCTGGGCATGGTGGCGCATGCCTGTAATCCCAGCTACTCAGGAGGCTGAGGCAGGAGAATTGCCTGAACCCAGGAGGTGGAGGTTGCGGTGAGCTGAGATCGCGCCATTGCACTCCAGCCTGGGTAACGAGCAAAACTCCGTCTCAAAAAAAAAAAAAAAAAAAAATTTTTCGTGAAAATTTCCAGTTGCCCATAAAGCACAAAATTTTTAGAATTGTGCATATTCTTGTGCTTGCTAAAGGTTGAGCACTATTCAATTAGACAAAAGGAAGGAATGTAATATTGACATGAAGATATCAGGGAAAGAAAGCATGTTATCTTAAAAAGAATAGTTACATCCCTTACAAAGCCCCTGAGAGGTGGAAAAGTAAAAAATCTCTCACTTTCCTAAACCTATGTCCAATTCCAAGGTACAATTAAAAGCCCATTGATATAATTGAATATTTCCCTAAAAAACTTAAAATAGCAGAAAACTCTTGCCTGCAGCTCTTCTCCATTCTGTCTTAATTTTAGGTCTTTAAAGTCTGAATTTCTCTTAATTGTTTGTTTCTGTGAGGATTAGGTGAGCCACAGCTTACCCCGTGTCTTGCATCTTCACATTCAGATTTAATGTCTGTAGCAGACTAACATTAAATGTCTGTATAATGCAACTCTCATGTAAGAAATACATGTAATACTTACGTACTACTTTTAAATGCATGTATACCTTCTGTTGTCACTGAAATACAAATTCAGTTTAAAACATCATTGAATTCATTTAGGCTTTTGATTACCTCTACCTTCTCAAAAAAGGTGGATATAAAAAGCAAATTATCAAAAGAGGTGATCACTTTCTTCCTTTTTCCGCTTATAAAAGGGTCCTCACACTCCAAAATGTTGGAGAATAGTTACCTAAATATAAAGCAATATAGGCACAAGCATCAAACAACATGTTTATCTGAACATAATTGAGAGAGATTTGTAGTCTGGTATAAGGCTGTGCACTCTCAGCCTTTAGGTACACAGTAGGAAGCAATTTCTGACCCCTCCAGTAGAGGGAGACCTGGAGATCCGTTCTGGCCAGGAAGACGTGGGAGTAATGAGGGTCAAGTGCAGGTCAGCCATTTAATTGCTGATATATGACTCCTCAGGGTTCACTTTTTCCACTGCTACAGCAACTGGGAAATGTTCAAAATAATGGCTGTCCTGTCAGGTGAGTCTTAGAGTGAAGGCAAAGTGATGCAGTCTAGAGTCCTAGCTGACCTGTAAAGATCATTGTGTGGGGCAAGAAATAAATATATACTCTTGTAAGCAACTGAGATTGTTGGTCTGTTAGTTATCATAGAAAAATCTTGCCTGTCTTAATAGAGTTTTCTGCTATTTTAAGTTTTTTAGGGAAATATTTAATTATATCAATGGGCTTTTAATTGTACCTTGGAATTGGACATAGGTTTAGGAAATTGAGAGATTTTAGAGCAGAAGCAGCTAGGTGCCAAAGGCTGGCTATACTGGTTTAGTCATTCTTTATGATGAGTTTGTAATAGATGATGAGCTTTTGGACTGTGGAATTCACACCATTTTTTGTTGCTGCTGTTTCACTTAGCTAGCCACTCCTGATAATTTCATAATACAAGATTTTAAAATGTGGTTGGTTGATTAACTGGTGGTTAAAAATTATGTGTCCTATGATACTAAAAAACTGGAAGTGACTAGTTTTCAGAAAAGCCCATAATGCTTAATGATTAAGGGTCAGGCTTAGAGTTAGAAAGACCAAGGACAGAATCTTGACTTTGCATTTATAGCCATTTGATAATCTTTAATTAATCTAATCCTTTTAGTCACAGTTGCCTCATTCATCCAATGTGAATGATAATAATACAAAGTACGGGGCCGGGCGCCGTGGCTGACGCCTGTAATCCCAGCACTTTGGGAGGCCGAGGCGGGTGGATCACGAGGTCAAGAAATCGAGACCATCCTGGTCAACATGGTGAAACCCCGTCTCTACTAAAAATACAAAAAATTAGCTGGGCACGGTGGCACATGCCTGTAATCCCAGCTACTCAGGAGGCTGAGGCAGGAGAATTGCTTGAACCCAAGAGGAGGAGGTTGCGGTGAGCCGAGATCACGGCATTGCACTCCAGCCTGGGTAACAAGAGCGAAACTCCGTCTCAAAAAAAAAAATAAATAATACAAAGTACGTCATAGACTGCTATAATCATTGACAGAAAAAATATGAAAAATGTTTTCTATGTTCTCTGGTTATTGTTTAGCTCATGGTGTTATTATTATGAGCAAATTATATCACCTCTAAGAAACATGTTTTCTCACACTTTAATACCTCTGAAATTAAGACACCTATTAAATTTGGTGATATTTTATAATTTTAGTTACAGAATGATACATAAATTAGCATGTAACTTAGATGGCATCTTAGATATGAAGAGACAGGGTTTGTGATAATATTATTAACAGGGTTTCTAACTAGGGCTCATTTGAGCATCATAGATGGATAAGGCCAGTTTGCTATCCTTCAAACATAAAAAACCATGACCTTCCAGAACTTCTCTTTTTCATCATTTTGACAATTGACACTCACAGCCCCTATTGTTTTTTAGTGGCTGTTTGGAATTTTCTTTCTGGGGCCTTAGAGTGTTAGTGTGATATTCCAGGCAAAGAGCGTCTTATAGCTGAACTAAAAACACTCAAACAAGAAGGCTGGCCCCGTCATCGTTGACTCATGTCTAAATTCATTATGACAAGTTCTGAAAACTGTTCACAATCAAGATCCTGACTGTGATCCTCACCTTTATTTTTACCATATGTACCATACGTAACTATACCTTTCTCTCAGATCCTGCAAGTACCTGTCTTGAAAGCTTTCCCTGACATATTTGAACTTCTCAATAGCATTTTACACATTTTTATCACTTGCATTGTCTCCACAGGCAATCTTTTTGAGTTTTCCATATTACCAAAATGACGAGAGCCAACACAAACCGATTTTGTGACAGCACCTATTCTTATAAGCACTGTTCTTCTGTGTTACTCTGGGAATTCACTGTTAATCTTTATAATCATGCCATTAAGGTTGCTAGTCTTAATGTGCCATTATGAACATCTAAATGCTTTGAAATAAAAGGAATAATGTAGGCCTATAGACTCCACAAACTCTGAGATAAGTATGATTTGGTAGACTGCATGGTGGCCACAAATTCCTCCCTTTCTCTACTCACACTCATTTGCAATATTATTTTACTACTCCAGAGGTGGTGCCTATTTCTGCAACGTTTTAAACCCAAGCTGGTATTCTGACTTGCTCTGAACAATAAGTTGCAGTAAACATGGCATCCAAATTCTAATGCTATACACCTTCTACCTGTACTCACGTGGCACACTGCCCTGAACCCACCATACCATGAAGAAGCCTGGGATGCAAAAAGAGGCTTAGCCTTCCCAACTGCACCATCTGATATCAAACCTCTATCTACCTCCCAGCTGAAAACAGCTACATGAGAAAACTCAGGCAAGATTAGCACAAGAGCCTTGCAGACAGCCCACCATACTGCTAGACATAGTCAATTGCTATTGTTTGAAGACACTAAACTTTGAACTGTTTTTATACATGGATCGATGACTGAAAGAAGTCAAAGGCTTTCAACAGCTAGAATAGATTTCTCTGAATTAGAGTCTGAAAGAAGGAGGCCTGTAGAGAGAAATTTGGCAATGACATATAAAAAAAAGTTTCACTTAGCTTTGTTTCTATCACTGTAATGCTAACATCATGTGAAAGAACTTATACTTTAAAGATCTTTAAAGATGCATGGCTTGAATTTTTTATGGCCCTTTTATGAAGCTATCACAAAGTGCATTTCAAGCAAGTTTCATGTTTCTCCTTAAAGATTTCTCATACTGTGACATATGGAGGTGACAGGATCAGCTCAAGGAGTGGGAAGAGAAGAAGAGTGGAATAAGTCAGATGATTATTCCTGGTTCTCACCATTCTAAGATATTTAAGTTGGGGTGGGTCTACAGCAGTACAAGCAAACTACCTTATATTTTTGTACATTATGACCCAAGAATGTTTTTTACATTCTCTTAATGGCCAAAAGAGAAAATAATATTTTATATATGTAAAAGGTAAATAAAATTCAAATTTTAGTGTTTATAAATAAAGTATTATGAGAACACAGCCATGCTTCTTTGTTTACATATTATCTATGGTTCCTTTTTTGCTACAACAGTAGAGCTGAATAGCTGTGATAGAGGCTGTGTGCAAACCTAACGTGCTTACTATCTGACTCCTTACAGAAAAAATTTGGCAGCTTTTGTTCTAGGATGGAGATTTGAGAATTTTCTTTTTGGTCTCTGTAATGTGTTATATCCCATGGCAGTATTTGTGAATCCATAAATAAACACACTTAGCTGACTGTCTCAACCTCTCTCACACAGTCCTCATATCTTGTTGTCAAAAATGCAGAAGTGTAAAGGTGTCTATGTCCAAAGTTTGCTTAGGGGACGAGATGAGGGAAAGAGAGAGTTAGAGAACAGTAGATCAGAGTAAGTGTTGGATGATACTTTAATCGAAAAAGTGACTCTAAAATGATTTAATGCCCATCTATATTTATGTTTCTCTCTTGATATCTCTTTCTAATAACTTTTGTTTATAGATCAAAGCAGTTTTTGAAGAGCCAGAAGACTAACAGTATTAGCCCTAAAAATAACTTTTTTCTTTCCAATTTGCTTCCATAATCTGCAGTTAAAAGTTCTACAAAAGGAGTTATTGTAACAGTGCAGCTAACAATGGATAAATTGTAAAAGGGCTGGGCATAATTTTCTTTACCTGCCTGACCTGCAGAGGCACCCAGATGTCTATAGACTCTATCTGCTCCTCACCCCAACTCAAATGGTGTTCATATTAAAGTACCTTATGATTTTTAAAAATCATATTTGGAACCTATTAATATACTTTGCCTTTACAACAAAGGAGGGATTATAGAATATAATCTCAGGATCCCAAATTGAAAGAGACATTTAGTTAAAGGGACAATTATTGGTAGTCCTAGAAGAATATTTTTTGTTTTTCCAGAAATGACACACAATTAGTTATGAAAGGGAGAGAGGCAAAATATATCTTCTCTCCCTATAACAATATAGTTCCAAGTATAATTTCTGGTTTACCAAGAACCTTTTCAAGTAAATACAAAATCTTCCCTTTTTAATGCTACGTGCCTCTTTCTCTGTTTTTAAGCTATTTCCTATTAGATCATATGCTAAGATTTATTATTTGTGCCTTTATCCTTAGTGAACATACGTATTTCGTTTAGATTTTTTCCACCCTCTGAATCACATGTGTTTACCACATTCCTGAGAGGACTATAAGTATTTCAGCAGGGAGCATTGTCCAACTGGAGAATTTTGGAGGCAACATACTTTCTCATAACAATTTTCTAGAGGGAAAACTTGTCCTAAACAAATTTTACAATGGAAGGATCATGAGCCATTTGCTGTGTTCTTGCACAGTATCTATTTGGTCCTAAGAACTACATTTATTTTTGCTGCTTTTCTCCAACTTACAAAAAATGAACAAATTATACATAGCCTCACTAGTTTTTCTACTTCCTTCTTAGCTGTTGAGCATCTCTTGGTCTTTTGTTGATTCTCACTTATGATGATACCATTAGTAGATTTGAATTTAAATAATAACTAAATTTCAGTGAATGTGTGTTTATTTAGGGTCGTGACTGTCTACCAATAAACAAGTGAGTTTATTTAGGGCTTGAGCTCTCCCTAGCACTTACTATGTCGTTGTATGTATTAGTCCAGTTTCATACTGCTATAAAGAACTACCTGAGACTGGGTAATTTAAAGAGATTTAATTGTCTTAAAATTAAATCTTCATGGCCGGGAAAGCATCTGAAAACTTACATTCATGGTGGAAGATGAAGGGAAAGCAAGCACCTTCTTCACAAGGGGGAAGTACCACACTTTTAAACATTCAGATGTCTTGAGAACTCACTATCACAAAAACAGCATGGGGGAACCGCCCCAAGATCCAATAACCTTCCCACGAGGTCCCACTCTCGACACTTGGGGATTGCAATTTGAGATGAGATTTGGGTGGAGTCACAGAGCCAAATCATAGCAGTCTGTCAGAAAAGATGAAATAAAAATTGTCCTTTTGAAAAATGAAGCTTTTCATTGGCTCACTTAACTGGGAGTACAAAGATAGGGTAAAGCTCAGTGTTGGTTGATTCAACAGGTCAATGATAACCATGTCTCTCATCTTCAGTCCTCACTGCCACCTTTATCCTAAAATATCACAGAATCATAATGGTAGCATTCTTCCTTATTCACATTTTGGAAAGAAAAAAGAAAAAAAAGATACACCTAAAGTGTTTTCCAGATAAACAAAACAGAACTTTCTAAGAAGCCTTGAACAAATGGTTTCCTTGGTCAAATTGTGCCACATATCTATTCCTCAGCCATATCTTTCTTAAGGGGATGGAGTTTTGCAGATTAGACTTGGAGCTTCATATGAGGACATAAGGTCAGCTCTGAGTCCCGTGAACTTGTGGGTATTCGAATATAACTAGGATACTTCAGAAAAGAAGGAGAAGGGAATGAATGACAGGTAAGCAAACATGAGTGTCCACTTCAGCCAGCTGCATGTGTGTGAAACAGAATGAAAATTTGATATTGTAGAACTATCTATTCCCCTTTTTCTTATTGTCCACTTTTTTTGTTTCTTATAACTATCAAAGGTCACACATATAAAAGATTTTATGTGTATTAATGTAGTTATCACCATAAAATAATTCTAAAAGGACTTTTTAACACATTTAGTTGAAGAACTCTTCTAAAATAACTATCTTTTGCATCATTTCAAAAATGACTATACTAGCTAGCATATTCAAATGCAGTCATTATTGTATGCTTTCTTTAGTCTAGTCTTAGCAAATACAAAACATTGTTTAAGCCAATGATTAAATGGAAGACAGATAGTATTTTCCCATTTTACAGAAGAATAAAATGAGCCAGTGAGATTAGTTGATTAGGCTATTGTTCTTCATTTACTAAGTTACAGAGCTTAGCATTTGATTCCAAGTCTCCTGCTCTTAAGCCTTGATTTTCTAAATTATTTGGTTTCCTGGAGCTGTCATACAAGTTATTACAAACTGAATGCCTTAAAACAACATAAATTTATTTTCTTATATTTCAGAGGGTCAGAAGTCCAAAATCAAGGTGGTGGCAAGGCTACACTCTCTCTGGAGTAGGAAACCAGGGAGGATTTTGTGTGGAAAACAACTCCTGGCTTCTTATAGTTTCTGATGACTGTTGGTACTTTTTGGCTTATGGCTACAACTCTTTCTTCTCTACCTTCATATTGCTTTCTCTGTTGTGTGCATGGCATTCAACCTTCCCACCTTTCTTACAAGATACATGTGATTGTATTCAGGATCCATCTGGATAATGCAGGGTAACCTTTTTCTCTTAAGAACCTTAATTTATTCATATATTTTGCCATACAAGGTAATATTAACTCTTTTCCCATATAAAGTAATAATAGCAGGTTTCAGAGACTATGATATAGACATAACTTTGGGGTCACCTTTCAGGTATACTTAGAATGTTAGACTTAGTCACCACTAAGTATACCATTCTCAAAATCTGATTAAAAGAAAACTCAGTGATACAGTATTCTTACCTTTCTTGATCTCTGCAGTGTTCCTAGTACCCAACACAACACAGTATCTGGTATAGTAGGTACTCAATAAACATTTATTGATTGATGAATGAATACATGCTTCATGATGTGGGAATGGAAAGTGTCATGATACAAGTAGGATGTGCCCTACCATTGGAAAGAAGCTGTGGATGAAGAGCATAGTTGAAAAAACAAGATTGATTTTTATAAGGTTTTCAGATATTCTCATAAAAGAAGGAGAAGAACCACAGTATATCGTTAAGGGGAATCAGTGAATTAACTGAATATCTGGTGCATGAATCTTTATCTTCTTGTAGGTGTTAAGCAGAAGAAAATATGAAAAGAGTAGAGCTCATAGAATATGAAAATACGAAAAAGAGTAGAGCTCATAGAATCTGGTAAACTTCAAATCTGGAAGGACTTGAAATGTCTAGCACAACTTCACACCCAACAACAAATGATCACACTTGTGAAACAATGACAGTTTCCATTTAAATGCCCCACAATGCTGAGGATGGCACCAACCATTCAGCCCATTTTGGCATTAAACTGATCCTGGAATGTGAGGGTGAATAATGCAAAATTTCAAATGTATTTACCAGTTACACAGGGCATTGTCTGGAGCTTCTATGACTTTAAAGTTTGGGAGAGTTTCCCAGAAAAGAGAGAGCAACTCCCCATATTACAACTTTCTATAGTCACAAGGGAGCACCTGCTTTGCTAATTCATGAGAATGCAAGACACCCTATTCAATAGAAGGGAATTTCTACTTATAAACTCAGAGCGAGCACTAGCAATTTTCAAATTATGTGTTTAAAAATGTTTATTATATTATAAACCCTTAATGTAAATTAATCTAACATATAAAATACTTAAAGGCAGGTGACAGTATAGAGATGTGTTTATTTTCTGTTAAGACTTGTTGCAATAGAGGAAATGCTAATACTTTTTTAATTTTTTATTAGATCTGAAAGTAGATGTGAAGAAAAACAAATATGGCACACAATTCATTAACGTATTCAGTATTGTAATATTTGTTACAAATAAAAAGATTTTTTAAAAAATAGCTTGGAGAGACGAGAGAAATATGTGGAGGACAAATTATTTTAACAGCATTGTCTAGAAAATTTATTGGGTCAATTTCTAATGTTTCCATGAGTAAATCTGGAATGGTGTGCATGCTAGTTAAAGGGATAGAGAATTTCAGTGTCAAATGTTTATATTTTCAAAGCACGTTTATTAGCCTATTTCTCATAAGATGTTTAAGTATAAATATATGTCTCTAAACTTCTTTTAATATTTTCAAACTGAAGCTTATTTTGATATCAGTACAAAGTCACATTATTTTAAAGACAAAATAGCTAAAATACATGGTGAAATCTATCCTAAAAATCCAGAATAGATCAGACCCAGTTGTCTGGGCTCCATCAACTGTCACTTATGAAGGAGTGCTGCACATGTTTATATCCAATAGAAGGGAAAGCGATCTATCTCCCCAATGCTCAGAAGAACGGTAGGAAAGTTCCAATTATCTATGCTTCTACAGGTTCGGTTCCTGGATATAATAGGGGTGATTTAAACCAGACTTAAACTCAGTAAATATTGATTGAATGAATGAGAAGCTAAGTGGGATGGATGAACTTCGAATGAAGTGTAGAAAGGTCTGAGTTTAAGTTCGAGCACCACCACTAGCTTGGAACAAAGCTGGAGATTTCTTATTCCCAGTCCAGGGATCATCTGTCAAGAGCAATTTGTCCCTGAATCAATTAACTACAAAAGGGTGTAACAAATACAAAAGAAAAGAAGTAACACTTTTGATTACCTACTATGATCCTGCCACAATACCTTGTATATATCTTCTTTTCCACGATAATATTCCTATGAGCTAAGTATGATTTCTGCTCCTCTTCCCTTCAAATGAGATTGATAAAGGCAGAGTGCTAGAAAAGTTAAATTTTGAAGGGAATGATAGAATATAAGAAAAAGAACATTCCAGGTAACAAAAAGGAAAAAATTTTTAAGTAAAAGGTTTTCACGGAGTTATTGAATTGTGCCTCTAAAACCAGCCTTGAGTGTTGATTTGTTTCAAAGAGAAATGAGAAGAAAACATTTCCTCTCATGCTTACTTTCAGTCTCCAGTCTCACTGGGTACATAAACTTTGAAGCCCTGCAATCTGACTCATTTGGTTTTCTTCACTTTACTTTTGAAACCCAAATGCTAGTTTTTGATGGAATATCTTATTCATCAACTTTTAAAGCCAGCTTATGGTATGACATCCTTCAATGAACTTGGGTGAATAAATTGGATCAATGGCATAAATATTTTTCCCTGGCTACACTACATAGTTTCTGTCTACCCCAAAGCAGTGGCAAACATGGACATGCTCTGTTTTTCTCAAGACTACAAGGTTTCTTTGTACACTGCAAGCAAAATTTCCAGACACAAACATTTGCCAAGGGAAAGAAATCACAACAAGGAACACCTATTTAACATTTGACGGGCACATTCCACAACTCTACTAAAAAAGATACTGTGAGGAGGATGTGGTCTAGCGGTCAGTCTCATCATGGATAGACAAGGGAAGAGAAGGAAAGAAGGAAAGAAAACAAACACCAAGGGCCGGGCGCGGTGGCTCACGCCTGTAATCCCAGCACTTTGGGAGGCCGAGGCGGGTGGATCACGAGGTCAAGAGATCGAGACCATCCTGGTCAACATGGTGAAACCCCGTCTCTACTAAAAATACAAAAAATTAGCTGGGCACGGTGGCGCGTGCCTGTAATCCCAGCTACTCCGGAGGCGGAGGCAGGAGAATTGCCTGAACCCAGGAGGCGGAGGTTGCGGTGAGCCGAGATCGCGCCATTGCACTCCAGCCTGGGTAACAAGAGCGAAACTCTGTCTCAAAAAAAAAAAAAGAAAAGAAAACAAACATCAAGTAAGAATTGCTAAGCAAATACAGTCCCAGCTACAGAATCAATTCAATAGCAAACAACAGATGGTACAAATAATACTTAAAGGCTTTCCCAGCACACCCAATATGGCATCAACTAAGATGGTTACAGGAGCTTTATACCAGAGGAATATAAGTCTCTGCATGTCTACTCTAGGGATGGTGACAGCTATGTCAGCACTGGTAACATAACAGATCAATGTAATCAATTCATCCAAACAGTTGATCAACTCAGTTAATCAAATATCAGCCAAAGCAACTGCTTGAACAAATAAACTAGTATACAATCCCAAAATACCCATGCTAGTGATATGTGTACATAACAGACACAGTGTCAGTTTGGTGAATATAGAGATGAATTTTTACTAGAGTAATTAGAAATGTAAATGCAAGTCTTTTACTTAGATAACTCTAAAATCTCTCTCTTTTTTTTTTTTGACAGAGTCTCACTCTGTCACCCAGGCTAGAGTCCAGTGGCATTATCTCAGGTCACTGCAAACTCTGCCTCCTGGGTTCAAGCAGTTCTCCTGCCTCAGGATCCCAAGTAGCTGGGATTAAAGGCACCCACCTCCGTGCACAGCTAATTGTTGTACTTTTAGTAGAGATGGGGTTTCACCATGTTGGCCAGGCTGCTCTTGAACTCCTGACTTCAAGTGATCCTCCTGCCTTAACCTCCCAAAGTGTCGGGATTACAGGTATGAGCCCCATGCCAGGCCAAACTCTAAAATTTTAGGTTGGTGCAAAAGTAATTGCAGTTTTTCTATTGAAAGTAATGGCAAAGACCACAATTACTTTTGCACCAACCTTATATATTTCAGTAACTTAGCATCTCCCCCAGTGAAAAGCCTAATTCATGACACCATCTAACCTACTGGGGCTACTGTAATGGCTCCTCCCAACTTATACCACCTGCTTCACCCTTTACAGTCCACTGTTTTAACAAACATAGTCGTCTTCTCAAAAGATAAATCATATTATATCTTCCCCTCGTTTAAAATTCTCATTTGCTTTCTCTTCTAATTTGGATAAAAATTCAAGTTTTTTATCATGACCTGCACAAAAGTACATGGTCAGGACACATCCCTTCTCTCTGACTCTGTCTCTGCCACTCTAAGCCACTACAATGACCTTTTTCTGCTCTAAAACAGCCAAGCTTGTTAATAATCCTGGGCCTTTGCATCACTGAGAAAGCTCTTTGCTTTCTTCTTGTTATTTGGATCTCAAGTCTCATATGTTGGATGCTTTCTCTGGCCACCTCTAATAAAATAGCCTCTCCTTTCCATACCCAATTACTCACTCTCCTTTGCCCTTTAAAAATGTTTTATAATACCTCCGGCTTTGTTCTTTTTGCTTAGGATCCTCTTGGCTATGCAGGCTCTCTTTTGGTTCCATATGAAGTTTAAGGTGTTTTTTCCAGTTCTGTGAAGAAGGTCATTGGTAGCTTGATGGGGATAGCATTGAATCTATAGATTACTTTGGGCAGTATGGCCATTTTCACAATATTGATTCTTCCTAACCATGGGCATGGAATGGTTTACCATCTGTTTGTGTCCTCTCTCATTTTGTTGAGCAGTGGTTTGTAGTTCTCCTTGAAGAGATCCTTTACCTCTTTTGTTAGTTGTATTCCTAGGTATTTTATTCTTTTTGTAGCAATTGTGAATGGGATTTCGCTCATGATTTGGCTCTCTGTTAGTCTCTTATTGGTATATAGAAATGCTTGTGATTTCTGCACATTGATTTTGTATCCTGAGACTTTGCTGAAGTTGCTTATCAGTTTAAGAAAATTTGGGGCTGAGATAATAGGGTCTTTTACATATACAACCATGTCGTCTGCAAATAGAGACAATTTGACTTCCTCTTTTCCTATTTGGATACCCTTTATTTTTTTTTCTTGCCTAATTGCTCTGGCTAGAACTTTCAATACTATATTGAATAGGAGTGGTGACAAAGGACATCCTTGTCTAGTGCAGGATTTCAAAGGGAATGCTTCCAGTTTTGGCCCATTCAGTATGGTATTGGCTGTAGGTTTGTCATAAATAGCTTTTATTGTTTTGAGATATGTTCCTTTGATACCTAGTTTATTGAAAGTTTTTATCATAAAGGGCTGCTGAATTTTGTTGAAGGCCTTTTATACATCTGTTGAGATAATCATGTGGTTTTTGTCCTTGGTTCTGTTTATATGGTGGATTACATTTATAGACTTGTGTATGTTGAACCAGCCTTGCATCCCTGGAATAAAGCCTACATGATCATGATGTATAAACTTTTTGATGTGCTGTTACAGTTGGTTTGCCACTATTTTATTGAAGATTTTTGCATCCATGTTCATCATGGATATTGGCCTGAAGTATTCTGTTTTTGTTGAGTCTCTGCTGGGTTTTGCTATCAGGATGATGTTGGTCTCATAAAATGATTTGGGAAAGATTCTCTTTTTGGATTGTTTGGGATAGTTTCAGAAAGAATGGTACCAGCTCCTTTTTGTACCTCTGGTAGAATTCAGCTGTGAACCCATCTGGACCTGGACTTTTTTTGGTTGGTAGGCTATTAATTGCTGCCTCAATTTCAGCCCTTGTTATTGGTCTATTCAAGGTTTCAACTTCTTCCTGGTTTAGGCTTGGGAGGGTGCAAGTGTCCAGGAATTTATCCATTTCTTCCAGGTTTACTGGTTTATGTACATAGAGTTGTTTGTAGTAATTGCTGATGGTGGTTTGTATTTCTATGGAATTGGTGGTGATATCCCCTGTATCGTTTTTTATTGCACCTATTTGATTCTTCTCCCTTTTCTTTTTTTATGAATCTGGCTAGCGGTCTATTTTGTTGGTCTTTTCAAAAAGCAGCTCTTGGATTTATTCATTTTTTGAAGGACTTCTTGCGTCTTTATCTCCTTCCGTTCTGCTCTGATCTTAGTTATTTCTTGTCTTCTGCTAGCTTTTGAGTTTTTTAAATCTTGCTCCTCTAGCTTTTTCAATTTTGACGATAGGGTATCGATTTTAAATCTTTCCTCGCTTCTCTGGTGAGCATTTATTGCTATAAATTTCCCTCTAGACACTGCTTTAAATGTGTCCCAGAATCCCACAATGAAACGTTGTGTCTTCGTTCTCTTTGGTTTCGAAGAACACCTTTATTTCAGCTTTCATTTCATTGTTTATCCAGTCGACATTCAGGAGCCAGTTGTTCAGTTTCCATGAAGCTGTGTGGTTCTGAGTTTCTTAATTCTGAGTTCTAATTTGATTGCCCTGTGGTCTGAGAGACTGTTTGTTATGATTTCCATTCTTTTGCATTTGCTGAGGAGTGATTTACTTCCAATTATGTGGTCAATTTTACAGTAGGTGCAATGCAGTGCTGAGAAGAATGTATATTCTATGGATTTGGGGTGGAGATTTCCATAGATGTTTATTAGGTCTGCTTGGTCCAGATCTGAGTTCAAGTCCTGGATAAACTTGTTAATTTTCTGTCTCGTTGATCTGTCTAATATTGACAGTGGAGTGTTAAAATCTCCCACTGTTATTGTGTGGGAGTCTAAGTCTCTTTGTAGCTCATTAAGAACTTGCTTTATGAACCTGGGTGCTCCTGTACTGGGCACATATACACCATGGAATACTATGCAGCCATAAGAAACAATGAGTTCGTGTCCTTTGTAGGGACATGGGTGAATCTGGAAACCATCATTCTCAGCAAACTGACACAAGAACACAAAATCAAACACCACATGTTCTCACTCATAGGCGGGTGTTGAACAATGAGAACACATGGACACAAGGAGGGAAGCATCACACACTGGGGTCTGTTGAGGGGGGCCAAAGGGAGGGACAGCTGGGGGGTGGGGGTTAGGGAGTTTGGGGAGGGATAACATTGGGAGAAATGCGAGATGCAGGTGACTGGGGGGATGAAGGCAGCAAACCACATTGCCATGTGTGTACCTATGCAACAATCCTGCATGATCTGCACATGTACCCCAGAACCTAAAGTACAATTTAAATAAATAAATAATGTTTTATAATACTTATTAATTCCTGAAATCACACAATTTATTCATTTGTTTGCATGTTTATTGTCATCCCTGGGAAGCTAAACTTGCCCCTAGATTATTGTGCCTCCTCCAGAAAAATGTCAACATTCTAATCCTTGCAAACAGCTAATATATTATTGGCAAAAGGGGCTTTGAAGATGTGATTGAGAACCATGAGAGAGAAAGATTATTCTGGATTATCCAGTTGGGCCTTTCCTTAAGGGTCCTTGTAAGAGGGAGACAAGAGGTACTAAAAGAAGACATGAGGATGGAACCAGAATTTTGTATTAATGTGCTTTGAAAATGGAGAGAGAGGTAATAAGCCAAGGAACGAAGGTTGTCTGTAGAAGCCAAAAAAGGCAAAGAAATTAATTGTCCCCTGAAGCCTACAGAAAGAACCAGCCTTGCAAACACCTTGAATTTAGTGCAGTAAAACTAATTGCAGACTTCTAACTCTCAGAACTGTAAGATAACAAATTTATGTTGTTTTAAAACACTAAGGTTGTAGTAATTTGTTAGGATAGCAATAAGAAATGAATAAAGGTGGTTTATTTTTGTTCTCTGCTGAATCCATCCTATCCATAGCTTCCTGACACATAGGTAGTCAATAAATATTTGTAAAATAAATGATAAACCATGTGCCAAAGTTTCCTTATGGGAAGGCATAAATGTCAAAATGATGTAGATTATAGGTGAGTAAAACTACAATTATAACACCCACTTATTTTAAAATCTACAAAATCCCCTCCCCCCATATTTCTTTTGTTTATTTCTCTAATGGGCAGCAAATGTAGTAAAACATATATTTATTATATCATTGAGAAGGCACTTAAAATATGACTTAAGTTCTACCTTTACTGAAAACTATGAACACCTATTTCCCTGAAACTGATGTTCAAACATGTCCTGTTCAAAATGAAATATATGTGACTACATGACCACAAATTTCTCAACACAGATGAACATATTAGTTTAAGAGGCATATTTTATCTGGAAAATATAGCTCTGGTTTTTAGAAATTATCACCAACTCTAGTGTGCATGGATTTGTTCTTTCATAAAATACATTTTGTTCATTCATGGTTTATATTTATGCTTACAGACATAATATTCCCATGGATTTAGTTGTAGGTATAGGGCAGAAAGGAAAAAATATAATCAGAAGAAAATGCATAAACTCTGAGACAAGTTTTCCTTAATATCCAACACCACTGACTCTGAGTAACATTTACTCAGGTAAACTAGCTGGAGATTAATTGCCCTCAGTATGTTAAGCCCTCTACCAATACACTTTGAATATAGAAACATATGCTATAAATTCAGCATGTTTCTTTCTGAAGTATATATTTAACTAATGAAAGGCAAACTTCAAAAGGATCAAAAATTGCATTTGAATGAAGAACCAAATGTCATGCACATTTTGCAGAATTCTTTTCTAGAGCTGTAATTCCTGAGAGAATTATTATTTTTGTAATTTGCCATCCTTCCACATTCCAAGACTATTTATAATGCTTCAAAATAGAAGCATTCCAATATATTAATATAAGAAGATGCTGTGGCTACTGATCTCCTTCCTATATGAAATCAGGATGAAACATATACTAGCTAGTATGTGAATTGAGTTCAACAAGTGATTTTACCATTCTAATATAGCATGTAGCATCTTGACATATAAGTAAACATAAACCAGGTACCTACTATAAGAGGTGCTGTTTGTCCACAAGTGTCAGTTGATGTCTTAGTAAGTATTTCAAAGAATCTTTATGAGTCAGGATGCTATGAAACATGTAAAAGGCTTAAAATGATCTAATTAATTATATATATGTATATATATCCCCCACTGCCCTTAGAGTGCCTATTCTGTAAATAGCTGTGAAATGTGTATGTATATTTGTGTGTATGTGTGTGCACATTTATGAATACTTGCCCATAACTTTATTAAAGATGCATTAATATAAAATAAACAATATCCAGGGAAGCTGGAGTATTTATCTCAAATGACTTCCTGAAGGACTGTCAATTCCTGAGGGAGGTGTGACATGAATATTGATGGTGCTGGCAGAAGCTAACAAATATTGAATACTTTTAATGTGTTAGATAATGTTCAAAGTATATTGCATGTGTGACCTAATTTCATCTTCACCGAAACTATGTGAAATAGGTAATTATTAGACTCTCCACTTTTGCCATTACTTTTAATGGTGAAAACCACAACTACTTTTGCACCAACCTATAGAGAAGCAGAAGCACAGAGAGGAAGTGGGTTGATAAAAGCTGTATGGCTGAGCAGATGGCAGAGCCAAGCTCTGTTCTCAGGCAGTTTGACCTTGAAGTGCATACTCTTCACTGTTACCTCAAGTACTTCCAGAAGAGGACCCTGATACCACTCACACCCTAGTCCTACAGGAGACTTTTTTTTTTCCGATGCTTTATCAATCCTCCAATGTTTTCTTTGTTTATACTAAAAGTAGAGAATTCTCTAGCGTTCTTTCTGCATTGTTTAATGCTCATTACTGCATGAAGATTCCAGTTACTTGTAAAATGCTGTAACTTAAGGAATGCATCCCCTACCACCCTTAGAGTGCCTGCTCTGTGAAATAGCTACTGTCTCTACCCCCAGCCTTGCTTCTCTTCCTGTCCATGGCAAAAGTTACCTAGATCATTCACACTTTCTGAAAAAAAGGAATGACTTTCAAGTGGGCCAGAACCTCCTCTCCACCCCTTGCCACTGTTTACACATCAACATCTGTGTGGCCTTATCAAATATTTCTTCTGACTAGTGTCACCTAGGGGAATTGTACCAGTGACATATGAGCTGTTAAGCTACTAGCATTGAAGCAGGGCCACTGTGCTGGAAACATAAGTAATATACTACACAGCCCAAGTTGTCAGATAATTAACAATCAGGTTGGGGATTGTGGTAAACGTCCTTGGTCTCCTACTTGCCAGACGTTCCCCTCTCCCATATTCTTATTTGTACTCAGTTTTCCACAATTTAGATTACAATGGACAGCTATTTATTTTCCTAGCTTCGTTTCCTCCTGGAAATGAACAGGTGACTACTTCTGTTCAAAGAAACTTAAGGGAAAGGTGGCTAGAGCAGCTGTCCCCAACGTTTTTGGCACCAGGGACCAGTTTTGTAGAATACGTTTTACCTATGGACTGGTGGGAGTTTGGGGGGAAGATAGTTATGAAACTGTTCCACCTTCAAAATATCAGGCAGTATATTCTCCTAAGTAGCAGCAACCTAGATCCCTGGCATGCACAGTTCACAGTAGGCTTCTGAGCTCCTAAGGGAATCTAATGCCACTGCTCAACTGAAAGGAGTAGAGCAGAGCTGCTTTATAGTGTTTGGCTTTCTTTCTTTTTTTTTTAATTGTACTTTCAGCTCTGGGGTACATGTGCACATCCCGCAGGGTTGTTGCATAGGTACACATATGCCATGGTGGTTTGCAGTCTCCGTCCCCACATTGGCTACATCAGGCATTTCTTCCAGTGTTTTCCCTCCCCAGCTTTCCCATCCCACCCACGCCACCCGCTGTCCCTCCCCTAGCCCCCCGCCCCCCAACCTACCCCAGCGTGTGAGTTCCCAGCACTCACCTACTGCTGTGCAGTCCAGTCTGGCTCCTAACAAGCCAGGGACCGGTTCTGGTCCGGAGAGAGGTTGGGGACCTCTGGGCAAGCATTTATGGGAAAAATTAACCTGCATACTTTGAGAAAGAGACAAACACAGAGAAAGAGGCAAGATAATTTCATTCTCCTTTTCTCCAGTGTTCCTCTCTTCTGTCTTGCTTTTATTTTTGCCCTGTGAAAACTTGTTTAAATTATTGAAGTCACTTTGTGACCATGAGGAAAGACAATGCCAGTGAAATGAAGAATGCAGAGTGAAAATTTAGGACCTGGTCATTCACAAGGCTTGTAAGCTACTGAAAGAACCCCGGAACCACCTAACTCTATACTTTTTTTTTATTTGCAAACAATATAAAACGTTTAAGCCAATTTTAGTTTTATAATCTGTTTTGTGAAGCTAAAGCAATTGGACTGATGTAGGAAGACAAAACACAAACACTAAAAGTAATTAGAGAAGAATTTAAAATATTGTATATTCAAGTAACAAATAGTTCTGGTAATAAATACTGTAGGTAAGAAAACAAGTGATACATGAATTAGATGCAAGCTTCATGGAGCCAAGCGGGTTTCACCTTGATCTCAAGTCCCTTTGGACCTTCTGGTTAGAAGTACTTGTCATTTTAGACACTCCTTGGTGAAAACATAATCAGGTTACTTTTTTTTTCTGATTTGTGTTTGTATGTGCATTCACTAAAATATTGCCATGGGAAAAATATTTAAACATTAGAAATAATTTTTCTTTCTGAGTGGCCTATATGGTACTGATAATTACAAACTGAAAACTCTTAGATGATTGGATCAATATTTAAATGATATGGGAGTTTCTGTAACCATCATAAAGTCTGAATATATCAATTTCCTAAAAAGCATGTACACATAACATTTTAAACAAAAGTAATTTTGTTTGAAATGCCACATTATCATATTATAGTTACAATCAATATCACAGTGTAAAAAGAGTAATCCAATATTTCTCCACCATTTCCCTATGGTGTAAAAATAATAGTCAAGGCTTCTCCTCTGGGAACTTTGGAATAATTTCTAGTTTTTCCTTAAATGCTCTAAAGTATTTATCTAAATATTAAACTATTCCATTTTCATTGTAGCTAATTTTTTTCATAGTGGAACTCCCACATTGAGGATGCCATCATATGGAAAAATTTCATTTCCTGCTTAGTTTCTACTAAGTTTCATTAACTTTCTTTACAAAGTTCTTAAAAGAAAATCTAGGCAATAGATACAACTACCTAACTGCACAGACAAAACTAGACATTTAGAGTTTTTAATATATGATGATATATTAGATATACAAGATAAGATGAGGCATATATGTACAGACATATGTACATAAATGTATATATATGCATATAGACGTGTGTATGTGTGCATGTGCATGTGTGTATGTGAGAGAGGAGAATCTTTTGGCTTGAAGAAAATTTTGTTTTTTATTATTTTTGGATAGAAATGATTTTATAGGTATGCATATTCTTACACAGTTGTACTCATGTATATGGACAAATATGTCCCAACAGTTTTTTTAAATAAAAAGTACCATTACTATATAGCCTTTTTAAAAAGAATTATCAAACATATAGATATGTTGTTGAAAATATAAAGTTAATTTAAACAATATGAGGGCCAAGCCTTCGCTGTTTTGCTCAGAAGTCTCAATGCCTCTGGTGGTGCACTCTACTGTGATATAATGACTTTTGAAAGAAATCGTGTTTTAATTAATCACCTTTCGCCATCTCTTTTCAGTTGTAGGTTTGCACAGATGGCCATAATGTGTCAGGGGAACTGACAAAAATGCACCATTTTATATTAAGAAAATGCTCAGTCTATATGCAAAATACTTTTCTTCACAATTGCATTTTATTTTCATGCATCATTAAATAGTGTAATAATTTAATGATTTCTCACGAAAGTGACAAGTTCACCTGAGATTTGATGTACAGCTTTGTGCAATTCATTAGCATACATTGACTTTCAATAAACCTAAGCACTAGGAACCCCTTGGGAGTTATAGAGGCGGATTTTTTTTTTCTGTTGCAACCTTATCTGACAATGTGGCACAGTCTGCTTTGATCATATGTAGGTAGTACGTGCTCCATTTGCATTTACTGTGTGTTCTGTGGAAACATACTTTCTGTGGTTAAGGAGTTTTCTGCTCTGATATTGCTGTTGAATTTTGTTTTACTGGTTGAGTTTTCTAGTTCACTTCTGGGCTATTGCTATTGACTGTGTGCAAAATTATTACCTTGGGCCAGAAAATTAATCTGAACATAGCAACGCTTGACTTCATCCCCAGAGAGGGGCTGTAATGTCTGATGAAAAGAGAAGTGAAATAAAACAAAATGTGTTTATATACTATATACACAGTGAGTGTGCTGCATGTGTGTGTACATAGGCATGTGTGCAAGTGTGTGTGTTTTGGGGCTTATGGGTATACACATGTACTGGACATGTAATGAATGCATAATTCAGTAAATCGATGTTTAGGATACAAATAAGAATTGCCAAAACTCAATTATCATAGTGAAGATTTGGTTACAGTGATTGAAGCCTAAAGTTGTCCCAGATGATATGTTACTAATTTTAACTTAGCAAATTAAGTCTGAATAAGCAACTATATAAAGTAAGATGCTGGACTACCTAGTCTCTAATTACACTTTGAAAGTTTTTATGCAGCATATCATTAATATCAATAAATATATATGTTCACATATTATATGTATACTGTATAATATGTATACAGTATGGCAATTAAAAAAACTCCCGTGTATCCACTCTGCAGCTTAAAAAATGGAAAATTAGAACATCTTTGAACTCTCTTGTATTACCATTTTGATTGCAATCTTTGTCTGTTCTTGTCCTCCGCACCAGGAAACTTACTCTCCTGAATTTTGAGTAATTCATTTGTTTTTAAAAATTTTATAGTTTTATATTATATGCACATATCTCTTAACAATATTTTATGCAGAATTACCTGCTTGCTTTTGATCTTTATATAACAGTAAGATTCCACATGCATTAATTTGTCACTTGTTTTTTTCACTCAACATTATTATTAAGATTTATTTATGTTGATGAATATCACTATCATTTATTTCTTTTCCTGCTGTGTTCCAATCTGTAAGTATTCCACAGTTATGTAAACCATTATACTGTAACTACATATTTGGCTTGTTTCCAGGGTATGCTCTTTAATAATGCCACTGTCAACTTTCTTGCGCATGTCATTCTTTGTACATTTGCACAAGTTTCTATGCAGTATATACCTACTACTAGAATCACTGGCTTGTAGGATACATATGTCTTTAAATTTTGTAGGTAATGACAAATCATTTTACAAAATTGTTGTACAGTTTTACATGTCTACTAGCAAAGTATCAGTGTGCCTGTCAATTAATTAATCGATGCTGAGGTTTAGCCAACTTTTGAATGTTTGACAAGTTTTCTTTTCATTTAAAAGTTGGTTTAGCCAAATTTTTAATTTTTTTTTTTTGAGACAGGGTCTTAGTCAGACTGGAATACAGTAGTGTAATGACAGCTCATAGCAGTCTCAACCTCCCAGGCTCAAGTGATCCTCCTGCCTCAGCCTCCTGAGTAGCTGGGACTACAGGCTGGCATGTGCCATTGTGCCTGATTAATTTTTTTAAAAAAAATTTTGTAGAGATGGGGTTTCACTCTCTTGCTGCTCTGTATGGTCTTGAACTCCTAGGTTCATATGGTCTTCCTGCCTTGACCTTCCAAAGTGCTGATTACAGCCATGAGCCACCATACCTAGCCAACTTAAAAATTTTTGCAATCAAGTCCCCTTGTGATTTTAATTTACATTTTTCTGGTTACAAATGAAGTCAAATATCTTTGCATAAGTATGATATTTTTTTCTTCTGTGAGATGTTCATGCAAACCATTGCCTAGTTTCTTCTTGAGTTCATCATTCTTATTCCTAAATTTAAAGTAAATAGATTTTACATTACATTATTAAATATGATGTTTGCTGTAAATATTTTTTAATTCTAAGTATCATTTATTTGTCAAGAAAAATGTATTTTTCTAGAATTTTTATTTTTTATATTTGCTTAACATGTATTTTTTAAAATTATTATACTTTAAGTTCTGGGATATGTGTGCAGATCGTGCAGGTTTGTTACAGAGTTATGCACGTGCCATGGTGGTGGTTTGCTGTATCCATCGCCCTGTCATCTACATTATGTATTTCTCCTAACGCTATTCCTCCCCAATCCCCCCACCCCCTGCTATTCCTTCCCTAGCTCCCTACCCCTCAGGCCCTCCCCGTGTCCATGTGTTATCATTGTTAAACATCCACTTATGAGTGAAAACTTGCGGTGTTTGGTTTTCTGTTCTTGTGTCGGTTTGCTGAGAATGATGGTTTCCAGTTTAATTTATATCCCTGCAAAGGACATGAGCTCATCCTTGTTTATGGCTGCATAGTACTCCATGATGTATATGTGCCACATTTTCTTTATCCAGTCTATCACTGATGGTCATTTGGGTTGGTTCCAAGTCTTTGCTATCGTGAACAGTGCCACAATAAACATAGGAGAGCATGTGTATTTATAATAGAGTGATTTATATTCCTTTGGGTATATAGCCAGTAATGGGATTGCTGGCTCAAATGGTAGTTCTATTTCTAGATCCTTAAGAAATCACCACCCTGTCTTCCACAATGGTTGAATTAAGTTACACTCCCACTAGCAGTGTAAAAGTGTTCCTATTTCTCTACATCCTCTCCGATATCTGTCATCTCCTGATCGTAGTTCTAGCTGGTGTGAGATGGTATCTCAATGTGGTTTTGATTTGCATTTCTCTAATAATTAGTGATGATGAGCATTTTTTCATATGTTTGTTGGCTGCATAAATGTCTTCTTTTGAAAAGGGTTCATATCCTTCACCCACTTTTTGATGGTTTTTTTTTCTTGTAAATGTATTTAAGTTCTCTATAGATACTGGATATTAGCCCTTTGTCAGATGAGTAGATTGCAAATTTTTTCCCCCATTCTGTTGGTTGCTGGTTCACCCTATTGATAGTTTCTTTTGCTGTGCAGAAGCTCTTTAGTTTAATCAGATCCCATTTGTCAATTTTGGCTTTTGTTGCCATTGCTTTTGGTGTTTTAGTAATGAAGCCTTTGCCCATGCATGTGTCCTGAATTGTATTGCCTAGGTTTTCTTCTAGAATTTTTGTGGTGTTAGGCCTCATGTTTAAATCTTTAATCCATCTAGAGTTAATTTTTTGTATAAGGTGTAAGGAAGGGGTCCAGTTTTGGCTTTCTGCTTATGGCTAGCCAGTTTTCCCAACACCATTTATTAACCAGGGAATCCTTTCTGCATTGCCTGTTTTTGTCGGGTTTGTCAAAGATCAGATGGTTGTAGTTGTGTGGCATTCTTTCTGAGACCTCTGTTCTATTCCATTGGTCTATATCTCTGTTTTGGTATCAGTACCATGCTGTTTTGATTACAGTAGCCTTGTAATATAACGTGAAGTCAGGTAGCGTGATGCCTCCAGCTTTTTTTTTTTTTTTTTTTTTTTTTTTTACAATTGGCTCTGCAGGCTCTTTTTTAGTTCCATATGAAGTTTAAGGTGGTTTTTTTCCAATTCTGTGAAGAAAGTCATTGATAGCTTGATGGGGATAGCAATGAATCTATAAATTACTTTCGGCAATATGGCCATTTTCAGGATATTTATTCTTTCTAACCATGAGCGTGGAATGTTTTTCCATCTGTTTGTGTCCTCTCTTATTTCCTTGAGCAGTGGTTTGTAGTTCTCCTTGAAGAGGTCCTTCACATCCCTTGTTAGTTGTATTCCTAGGTATTTTATTCTCTTTGTACCAATTGTGAATGGGAGTTCACTCATGATTTGGCTCTCTATCTATTCATGTGTAAGAATGCTTGTCATTTTTGCACATTGATTTTGTATCCTGAGATTTTGCTGAAGTTGCTTATCAGCTTAAGGAGATTTTGGCCTGAGACAATGGGGTTTTCTAAATATGCAATCATGTCATCTGCAAACAGGGACAATCTGATGTCCTCTCCTCCTATTCAAATACCCTTTATTTCTTTCTCTTGCCTAATGACCCTAGCCTGAACTTCCAATATTATGTTGAATAGGAATGGTGAGAGAGGGCATCCTTGTCTTGTGCCAGTTTTCAAAGGGAATACTTCCAGATTTTGCCCATTCAGTATGATATTGGCTGTGGGTTTGTCATAAATAGCTCTTATTATTTTGAGATACAATCCGTTAACACCTAGTTTATTGAGAGTTTTTAGCATAAAGGCTGTTTAATTTAGTCAAAGGCCTTCTCTGCATCTATTGAGATAATCATGGGGATTTTGTCTTTGGTTCTGTTTATTTGATTGGTATGTTTATAGATTTGCAGATGTTAAACCAGCCTTGCATCCCTGGGATGAATCCAACTTGATCATGATGGATAAGCTTTTGATGTGCTGTTGGATTTGGTTTGCCAGTATTTTATCGATGATTTTTTGCATCAATATTCATCATGGATATTGGCCTGAAATTCTCTTGTTTAGTTGTGTCTCCACCAGGTTGATGATGGTCTCATAAAATGAGTTAGGGAGGGTTCCCTCTTTTTGTATTTATTTGGAATAGTTTCAGAAGGAATGGTACCAGTTCCTCTTTGTACCTCTGGTAGAATTTGGCTGTGAATCCATCTGGTCCTGGACTTTTTTTGGTTGGTAGGCTATTAATTGCTGCCTCAACTTCAGACCTTGTTATGGTAAAGTTTCAAATTTCTGTGCCTGATTTGTTCAGTTTTCTTTTTTTCTTTTAATCACAAGACTAACTTAATTTTTCCCACTTAGATTTTTTTGTTAAATGTCTACTGTCTCAGTGACTTCTGGTTCTTATTTTCTTGACACACACATGCACACATGTTCTCAGCCTTCTTTGGGTTTTCTGTGTTTTTCTTTTAATACAAGTTGAAGCTATAATTATATTTCGTTTTTAGCCATTCGTAAAACTGCTTATTTTTACAGTCTCTCTACTTTTCTTTAAAGAAATTTTTTAAATATATTAATTTCCTCAAGGAACCAAACTTTGTTTTTTATTTTATTTTTTATTTATCTTTATTATGCACTAGTTTGGAACATTTTGATTTATTCTATTTTTTATTCATAAATTATTTATTAATCTAATCTAGTTATCTAAATCTTAGCTTATTTTGTTTTTTAAAATACAAGCATCTAGGTGATAAATTTCCCTTTCTGATCTGATTTTGTTGTATCCCTTAAATATTACTATGAAGTATTTTCATAATTTGATTTTAAGCATTTTAAAGTTTACATTGATTTATTTATAATTCATGAATTATTTAGATGTGTTGTTTTTCTTTTTATTTAATCTCTATTTATTTTTAATTTTATTGCCTCGTGGTCACAGAATGTGAACTGTATCATACTTATTCTCTGAAATGTATTGAGACAGTTTTATTGACTAGAATAAACATCAATGTGTATAAATGTTCCAACTGTTCTTTAAAAGAAGTATATTCTCCTGTTTAAAAATAAAGTGTAATAAATATGTCCATTAGATAAAGCTTATTAAATGCTCATTAAAGTGTATTCAATATTTTGTTAACATATTTTATATCCTTTCTGGTTTTTATATGCTTAATCTATTATTCCTAGAACACTTTATGTATATTATGATGACTCATTGATTTCTCCCTGCAATTAAATTTAAATTTGCTTTATGATTTTGAAGTAATGTTAAAATATTTGTTATGTATATATATATCATATATAAAAATATATATACATATATGAAGTATAACCTAATTCTATGTGTGTGTATATTAATGTATATATACACACACACATATAACACACACATGTACATATAATTAATTTGTATTTTTCTAGGAAATTAAGACTGTTATCATTATTTAGAACATTTTTATCCATACTAATTTTTTTTCTTAAAACATAATTTTTCTTGTGTTAATTAACAACGCTAGATTTTTTTTGTGATAGTCAGAATTTGGCTGGTATATACTTTCCCATTGGTTTACTTTCAGATTTTTTTTGTTATCTCGTTTTAGGTTCTAGCCTCTGGCAAAGAGCATATAACTATTCTATTTTCCAATCTCATCTGACAATTTTTTTTATTAATTCTAGAACTTAGTCTGTTTACATTGATTATAATTAATGGTATGTTAAATTCATTTCCAACATCTTATTGTGTGCCTTTTATTCTACTTTCTTTGTGTTTCTTTATTTCTTCTCAATTTTTACCTACTTTCTTGTTATTTTTTCACCATTCTGTTACTTTTAGTGATTAAAGCATTAACAATATATTTAAAACCAAATATTAATTTAAATAGTGTATTTTTATAAGGCCCTGTTAACAACAAGAACACTTTCATGACAATTGCTTCCTAATAATTTATATGCAGTTTTCTATTAATGAGAACATCATTTCAGGTTGAAGGAAATGCCAAAATGAAGGTGAGAAATTAAAGATGAAGAAATGAACAAAGAAATTGAGAAAGAAATGAATGAATCTAAACCCATATTGATAACATCAAATAATAACATATCTATTTAATTTTCATATTCAAAATAAAACAAAATTAAAATTATGGTAGAAAACTGCATGTAAAATATTAGGAAGCAATTGACATGAACGTGTTCTTTTATTAACTATACAGTTTATACAGTATATCATGAGTTTCAGAAGAATTGGTTGTTGCCATATATTGGAAGGCTCCAAATGCATCTGAGCTCTATTTTGTTTTTGTGGTTTTTTTACTATCATTATGAGTTCTCACATTTTATCATATTTTGCGTTTCATCAGTTACGTTCATCATTCTTTTTGTTGTTAGCATTGTCCCCTCTTGGGAAGTAGGAGATCTTTCTTCTTTGGTTTGACCTGACCATAATAGTCTTTGATAAACTTCTTGGATCCTATATTCTGGTCTATTGAATATTTCCTATCCCAGTCCTGAAAATCAGCAGTTTTCCCAAAATGTTCTGGGTTTTCTAAGGGGGCAATGTTATTTAAATACCACAATTTTCAGCCATCAGGGTATTCACTGCTGCTGTATTTGTCTTGGTTATAGAATTTCTAATAGAATAAACTAAAAAATAGGATTTATGCCAAGTAGAATACAATGAGTTTATATTGATATTTTTAATTCTAGTTTAAGATATGGGATTATTTTTATCAAATTATTTTATTGTTTGCATTTGTATCTGCTTTCTTTGTTTTTTTAATGTGAAAATCCTGGTTGCTAAAGACATTAATTAATTACTTAAAATGTGTGTGTGTATATATATGTGTGTGTGTGTGTGTGTGGTGTGGTTCGTGTGTGTATATATATGTTTTAATTATATATATACACACACACATATATAAATAATATGATTACCATTTAAGTTATTTTTACAATTGATTTTATCCTTAAAAATATCCAACAGGAATATATACTCAAAGCCCTATATTTAAATTAACTCACTCAGTATAATTCTTTTCTGTTTAGGGATGTCTCCAACTTCATATTCACTTAGTTCCATTTGACTCATTTTGTTTAACAATTATATAAAACGTTTATACAGATCCAAAATCAAATTTTAAAGCAAGGTCCATTTAAAAGAATCAGTTTTAATCTCAATACTCTCCATCAGATTTATTCCTTCTCTAAAAGTAACCAATCTTATTGGTTTTGGTTTACATTTTCTTTTATTAATAAAAATAAATGTGTGTGTATATATATATACACACACACATACAAACATACATACACACACGTATAGTTTTTTTAAATGCAATATCTCTCTTTTTATCATGAATGGTAAGTGCTTTTCTACATCAATTGATATGATCATGTAGTTTCATATTCATTGATTTTTAAATAGTACATTGGCCTTGAATTCCTAGAATTAGCCCTAACTGATCGTGCTATATTTTTCTTCTTATACATTGTAGATTTGACTTTTTTAATATTTTATCAATTATTTTTCTGTCAATTTTCATGAGACATATTGACTTGTAATGTGTTTATTTATTTTTGTCATCTCTGGTTCTGGTATCAAGGAAACGCTCGCCTCATAACATAAATTGAAAAGTTTGCCTTCTTTCCTATTTTCTGAAAGATATTATGTAGAATTCATGTAAAATTTTCTTGAAATGTTTGTGAGAATTCTCCAGTTAAAGAATCGTGCCCAGAGATTTTGTTTTCAGGTTATTTTTATCACAAATTTAACTTCTTCTTTAGTTTTACCTCAATTCAGGTTATCTATTGGTTTTCTGTTTACATTCTGTTTTATTGTACCTCTCCTTTGCTTGCCTTCTTGCACATTTTTTATTATTCAATTTGAATGTATCTAGTATTTTTAGTGTGTATATCATTGTATGTTGATATTAGGGGTTGCTGTAGAAGTTACATACATTCTTAATTTATCACAATTCACTTGTTTCAATACTTTATTTCAAAATGAATCTAAAACCCTTACCACATTATGGATCCCTTTTCTTCTCCCCTTTATGATACAGTTATCTTTGATGTTACCTACATATGTTGAAAAGCACATCAGACAATATTATGTATTTTTTGTTTTCAATTATCAAACATAATGCTAAAAACTGAAGAGTGCAAGGATTGCCTGTTATATTTACCCCGGTATTTACTACTTCTGTTGCTTTTTTCCTTCTTAAAACTTTTTAGTTTCTATTTCTTTTTCTTTGCTAAGATTCCATTTTTCCATTGTTCCAAGAGTATTGGTTATTGCATGCTGGAGCATTTTAATGATAGCTACTTTAAAATCCTCTTTAGCTAATTTCAACATCTAGTGTCATCTTGATACTTCACATGTTTTTGAGAATCTTTTCCCAAATCCTGTTGAGATTTTTCTAGTTCTAGATATGATGAGCAATTTAGATTCCAGAAATTTTGTGTTATGAGACTCTGGTTTCCTTACCTTTTCTTTTTTTTGTTATTGTACTTTAGGTTCTGGGGTACATGTACAGATCATGCAGGATTGTTGCATAGGTACATACATGGCAAGGTGGTTTGCTGCCTCCATTCCCCTGTCACCTATATTTGGCATTTCTCCCCATGTTATCTTTCCCCAACCTCCTCATCCCCTGCTGTCCTTCCCCTAGTTCTCCCCAACAGATCCCAGTGTGTGATGCTTCCCTCCCTGTGTCCATGTATTCTCATTGTTCAACATCCACCTATGAGTGAGAACATGCAGTGTTTGATTTTCTGCTCTTGTGTCTTATAGCATGCAGGCAACCCATTGATGTTTAGAATGCATGTCCTTCCTGGCTGCCCTTTGATAACTGTAGTTCAATTGTCAATTTAGTTTTCAAAGTCTTTGTAGTACTGTTTTAATCTGTCCCACTTTGATGCTACCCAGAAGTCAATCTGAGACTTAGGCAGTGTTCTGCATCATTGTTCAGTTCTCAGAGCTTTGCTGTGTGGGTTCTGGTTGGATTCATGTATTGGCTACTCTAGGATTTCCCCTGAGACTTTGAACATAGATTTTTAAAGCATTTCTTTATTCAGATCACTTCTGTCCATAATGCTTCCCCCACTCTCTAGTTGGGAAAGAAGGTGATTTGTCCCTTTGCCGTCTTTACCTTCGGGCTGGAGAGGAGTAATTGACAACATTCCACCCAACAGCCTCTACGGCCACAGCACTGGCACAAAGGAGGGGGAGGTACAAGCACTTACAGGACAAAGAGGGTCAACAGGGTTCTTTCTCTTCGCAGTCTCTGCAACTGCCATGCCCGGTGGTAAATGAACAGCTGTCATCTCTGCTTGGATTCACTTAACGCAGAGCAAGAGATGGTCAACAGATCCCCTTTTCATAGTCTCTGGAGCCACAGCACAGAGCAGAGACTCTGGGAGTCATAGTTTCTAGTGTTTGCCTGGAAAAGGGTAGGCAAATTCAGGAAGCTGTTACTCTACAGGTCTCTTTGTAAAAAGAGTGTGTTTTAGAAGGGGACTTTTTTTTTTTCTAAAAAACGTTTGCCTGTATTATTTATTTAATTATTCAAGCATCTTCAAATTTGATTTTTAAAATATATTTGTAACAATTTTAATAGTAATTTTCTTATACTGTGTCACTACTATTATATATACACATTATATATGGTATATATAATGTATATGGTATATATAACATATATACCATATATATACATATACATATATATATAATGTATATTATATATGGTATATATAATGTGTATATATGGTATATATAATGTATATATATAATGTATATATGCACACATTATAGTAGTGACACAGTATTGGTTATATATACTATATATAATGTATATATGTACTATATATAATGTACATATTAAATATATACATGTAATATATAAACATATACATGTAAATAATTACATGTATACATTTAATATGTACATAATATGCATATATTTAATATATACATAATATGTATATAATATATACATTATATATAGTAGTGACCCAGTATTAGTTAGTTCTGGCTGCCATACTAAAGTACCATAGACTGGGAGGCTTATAAACAACAGAAGCTCATTTCTCATAGTTCTGGGGGCTGGAAATTCAAAACCAGGATGCCAATATGGTTGCATTCTGGTGGTGTGGTGGGTAGTCTCTTCTAGGTTGCAGACTGCCAACTTCTTGTATCCTCACATGGCAAAAAGAGGGTCAGCTAGCTCTCTGGCCTTTGCTTATAAGGGCACTAATCCCATTCATGAGTGATCCATAATCCCTCCTAATTACCTAATTACCTTTCATAGGCCCACCTCCAAATGTCATCACTTTGGGGGGTTAGGAATTCAACATATAAATTTTTGAGGGACACAAATATTTGGTAAATTGCAACATGCAAGCATAGCAAGTCAAGAAGAATTTTGTTTTAAGTTAAAGAATGAAGCTCCTTAATAAACCCTTTAACTCTGAACTCTTACCTTTATCCTTATCATTTAAACTATGAGAGAAATGATTACGTTCATGGTTTTCATGGAATGTAACATTTTGTTGTGCCATACAGATATATTACAAGGTCAATGCTAATTATTACATATAATATATATGACATTTTATGTAATATACATGCATAAAAATCTAATCACATTAAGATAGATGTATAAAAATATACATTCACTATATTATATTTGAATATACCACGTAATATATTTTTTCATATGCAATATAATATTTTATCTCAAATATAATAGTTTAATATTTTAATAAGTTATAAAACATTTCACATTTCTCATGTGTTTAGTCTATTTTTTAAATTATTGGGTTGCTTTTTATTTCTAAATCTCAGTTTTCTACAAATATTTCCCCTCATTCATAAAAATTCTGTATAGCATGAATTGTTTATTTTATAAAGAAATCTCATAGGTTGCAGCAAAGCCATCCTCAAAAAATGCATATTAAAATTATTGACTGACAATATCTCTCATCTTCCTTCTGGAATCCAACATCTGATAAAGGCTTTGCATCTGATACAGATGGACAACCTTATGTATTCTTATAAGTTAAGGGAAGACAGAACTATGTGCTTGGCATGCAATAGCCATCACAATTGGCTTTCTAAGCCATGAAAATATCAGGATAAGCTATGAAATAGACAATTTAGAAAGAGCAGATTTAAAAATCAATTTAAAGAGTTTATATATTACATGTAAGAAATTACTTTCTATTTCTTATCAGCACAATACAGATCCCAGTTCTGGACACTGTAAGAAGTTTCTGACAGCATTTTGAGACATTTTGAGTCAAAGTGAACTGCTTTCTGATTTTCTCTACTCAGTACCTTAGCAAAGTCAAGATGACCCTATTAATATCTTTAATCCCCAGGGGCAAATATTTCAAAACTTTCTTTCTAATAATTGATTTCTCTCCATAATATTATCATGTGTGTGAAGACACAAGCCAATATTCATCAGTAAAATTTTACCAGTGACAGAACAGTTTTCTAACACAAATGGAACCTTAGAAGATCTTTTCAGTATTTTTACTGCTTAAGGTAACTATAATGAAAAGGAGAGAATATTATTATCATTGGTCAACCTCTTTTTATTCTGAGAAATGGTAATATTGCAAACATATTCAAAATGTTTTTTTAAATTTTTTCACCAACTTTTTTCATGTTTTTAGGAAATGTTACTAAATAAACTAATTCTAACTTCAGGAAAAATAAGAGGATATTATTTACTGTAATCTACTTTGCATTTGTATTTACAATCATCTAGTTTCTATGTCTCAAACTTTGTTTTCCTTTATGATATGATTTGGTCACATTTGTAATGTCCACACTCATATGATTATCAGATAGAAACCTAAACAACTTACTGAGAGGAAGCTTAATTTTCTCATCCCACAAGAAGTCTAAAGATGGGCAGTTCAAATATGATGCAGAAACAGCAATCCATGATGTCACTAGACAGCCAAGATTATTCTGATTTTGTGCTCCGCCTCCCCCAACCCTGCCTCATGCTCATTGATCTGGAGATCAAAGGGCTAATTTGTTTTCAGGTATTGACTCTCCAGTCTAGGCAGGAAGAAGTGTGAGTGTGAAGGCTAGTGAAAAATGAGACAAACTAACTAGATCTTTTCTATTGTAAAGGGTTTAACTAATTGCCTCTGCTGTTTAAGTTTCTACTTATATTTAATTAGTTGTTGCTGTGTCACATAGGCAGCCCTAACTGCAAAGTAGCCTAGGAAATATTGATACCCATTTGTTCATTTGTACATATGCCAAAAATTAGGAAACACGTATGCGGAATAACAATAAAATGAAAATAATACACTACTCATTACGCATAGAATTTTTAATTAACAAATTATATTTTGTCATTTTCCCCCAATCATGCTTTGGCTTCCTCTCTCTTGATTATTTCATTATAGTATCATGGAGCAATGATAACAGTAAAAGTACTTAGCAATTCTGTTTTCAAACATATTTGGTCATACATGAGATTAGAGCTAACACAAAATTAAGATTTGAATTATTGAGACAATGCAAATATCAGAAAAATAATTTCTTTCTATAAAGTTAGCTTATCTACTAAAAATAATGCAGACTTTGAATTTAGGGTAAGCAGCTAGGTAGCTATGACACTCCATCTCAGAGACTGTTTCAGATCTTCTCAAAAGTGGGGCCTTTTCAAATCCCACCATATTTGGAGATGCCATTGAAAAATAAACGTTGGTGTTCTGAAAAGCTCAAGACATTATACAAATGATGCTCTTATTTTTTTAAGTTTTAAACAAAGTTTCTAAGAAACATCTTCACCATATATTAAGTATAATTAAAATACTTAAGCATTTTAAGTATAATTTGCTATTGGCCTACTAAGGATAATGAGAATATATTCTCTATTGTATTTTAAACTTGGCAAGTCAAATCACAATTGGAATACGCATAAATGGTACAATTGTTTACAACCTAAATGGATGAGACAAATTAGAGTAACTTTACCTTCATAGTTTCATAAACCAATAGTCTAAATCTGCACTGGCTATGGTAGTATTTAACACTTGAAAAATTGCAAATTGGGATATGCTCTAGGTGTAAATCAGATTTCTCAGGCTTTGCTTATGAAAAAGAATGCAAAACATCTCAATAATGATTTGGATATATTGCTTTATATAAACTATACTGTTAAACCTAATTTTAGCTACTTATTTTTACTTTTCTAAATTCAACTTTTAGAGAATTGAAAATTATACATCTAATTGGCATTATATTTTTACTGGATTGTACTGTTCTAAATTCTTTATTTCCTCCCTCTTTCTCCCTTCTGGTACCCCGTAATAGTGTGAAATATGAAATGAACTAGATTCAAATCAGAAAAATAAGAGAGAAGTTGTCATTGACTTCAGAAAAAGCACCCATGGGCAGTGAAATTTCTGTTTGGAGACAAAGATACGATTTCCAAGCTTGGCTATGGTTATAAGAATTACTGCTAATGTTTTGCTTTGCTTTGTTTTTTGATTCACAAAGTCTGAAGTTTCTCTACTTGAGATTCTTCTCCTAGGCCAATAAGGTTAAGGAGTTTGTATTCTTAGCAAGAGCCCCAGGTGAGTTTTCTGACTAGGAAAGTTTCTAAACCACTAATAAAAGGAGATACAACTTTTTATGAATTGATTTGAAGATTAAATTTTATTACTATGTAACATATGTTTTCTTGTACTGGCAACAAAATCTCAAAAATTAGGTCTCTGTAATTTTAAGGAAGAAGTTCTAAAATGACATCCTGCTCTATTTCTTTATAAAAATTGTACTGGCTTCATGCATACATTTTCTGTGACCCCCCAATTAACTATAAAACAAGCTCTATCTAATCTATATGGTTACCCTGTTCTTAATTAACTATTAGGAAATCGTAGTTTATCTTTAATAGTGGAAGTGAATTTTAAATACTAAATGGATGATACAGGACATTTGGTAAACAAGAATCATTGGTGGAAATGGTGCTTGTGATCTTGTTAGTATTTTGGAAAAGAAATGAGCAGGAGTCACAATAAAATGGTGTAGGATTCCCTATCAATATGGGCATTACTTCATCCCTGTCTCATAGGATTCTCTTTTCAGGTACCAAATACAAAAGGAGTTTAGATTGGTATAACTCCCCGCCCCCACCGCCACCCCATTACACACACACAAAAAGGAAATTAAGAAACAAGAAAAGAGGGATGGAATGCAGAAGTGAAAAGTGGGGAGAGAAAGGAAGGAGGCAGGCAGGCCAACAGGCAAGCACCATTTGAGTACCAGACAAATAATCGTGCTTAGCTGTTTAGCTAACATGCATATGAATCGCCTAGAGAAAATGAGAACAAGGCTATATGCCTGGCTGTTGATTCAAATATCTATTTATAGACTTTTTGTTTTTTACAGTATCCAAAGCACTCAGTAACTTCTCCCAGATTGCCATCTTGTAGTCTATTGCAGGTAAGTAGAAGAGACATGAAGCAGTCATTTTGGCCAAATGCTAATTATCCAGGGAAAAATGGTTCATTTTCTATGAGATTCCATGCTCCAAGCCCCAAGCACCTGCCCATTCTTTCTCTAGTTTTGCATTATGGCCGTTTCACTGCTCATTAGCATCTCTACTTGATGGACAGAAGAGGAAATAGTGAAATCCAGTTGTGTCAGTGTTGCTATACTGAGCAACTCTGAGGAAAATTAGGACAGGGTAAGGAGAAACCTGAATGTCAGAGGTGGCTGGTCTTTGGCTGCTCTGCTTTTCTATTTCACAAATGACAAAATTGGTCCTCAAGAGACCCACAGGTAAAGGTCATATGGTCAAAGCCAAATCTCTGAATCTTAAGTAGAGTGGTTTTTTTGTTCTTTCTCCTAAATCATAAGGCAAGTGTTTGACTCGAATTGGATTGAATAAACATGATTTACTTATGCATTTGTTATATATGACAATGAATCATTGAGGATAAACAGCATTCATTTTCAGAACCTAATTTATATGAGTCCACATGGTGAAAACTGCAATTGACCTGTTTTCATACCTAAATACCCACATTTACAACCTATTTCCATACTAAACATCCACATTTACAAGACATTTACACACTACTTACACATATATATTCTCTCTCACTACCCTAATTTGAATTAATCTAATTTAAATAGATCACCCAGTTTTTCAGTGCCACACAAAAGACAACCTTCTCTTAAATTAACTGCTTCTAGTACTGTTTTCTCACATCATTCATACAAATGGGAGGAGACGGTCCTAGCAGCAGAAAACTGCTAATTAGCATCACTTTCCTTAATAGTTTGAAAGCGGAAACCCACTTAGAGATATAAGCCCCCCTCACTATTATCAGGTTGGTTCTTTTTCACCCCATGTCCAGGGTTCAATAGGAATCAATTTTGCTTCTTCCCAGGGCAAGGATATTTGAATGCTTATCAAGGCATAAGAAACAACGATTATGGTTAAATTTTCGTTTTTAAAATTGATTTTGCAAGCAACGTCCTTTTTTACAATTAGTGATAAAGCATATAAGAGGAAACAGTAGAAACAACATACTAAATAGCCTTGAACTAAGACAGATCCATCTTTATCATTTGGATCTTGAACAAATTACTTAACCTCTCTGACATTTAGTGTCTTCATCTGTAAAATTAAGCAAATAATGTAAGTAAAAATTAAAAACTGTTTAAATTAGGTAAATAATACAGAATCTAAGAACAAGAGGGACTAAAATGAATTTCCCAGAGATAAATAGCTCTTAAGTGGAAGAAAACTCTTGTTTTCTTGTATAAATGTACTTTCCGTACACTTCGGGGAAGGAGGGGCTTTCTCCTTAGGCAAGACTTGACAAATGAAAAAGAAATGTCACTCTCTCTGCTTTTGTATAATCTCTTGTTCATAGGAATTCTACATCCTCTGCAGAAGTCAAAGCACTTCCTTGTGATATTTACTTAATTTTTTATGTGATTGATTTCCTGAAAACGTTACTGTCCACTGGTAACTGCCATCACCACACCTGTTCATTTTAATTACAACTTATTAATAGAAACTTATTTAGCCTTTTCAATTCTAGATGGCACTTACATTTTATCATATAAGAAAACAAAATTTTTGAAGGGCAATAATTGTGAACAAAAGTATGTCATATAAAAAATACTGTTCTGTTTACTAAAACAACCACATAAAATATGTTTTCATTTCATCATACTTGTACCCAAATAGTTTTGTTGTGGATAAAATGCATGTAGAAGAAATTCACACACTACTTTTATTTTGCCCTGTGACAGTGCTAGTTTCTCAACTGAAATAATTTACACCTCTATAAAACCCTTTAATTTGGTTATGGATAAGTTGAGATAATCCCCTAACAAATGTTTCTTCATTGTCTAAACATGATATGAAACTACAAAATTTTACAGTGTTCCCACGGAAGTTTGGAGAATACACAATTTCTTATTTGCAAGTGACAGCACCAGACATTGAATGCAGTTCCAAAATTAGCAATGATTAATTATCCCATGGGAACCTGTGAAAGCATTTTCCTCATCCACCACTTTGCTTTCCAAGATTCTTGGAACAAATGGTTCCTTGAAAATTATATCTCATATGGAGATATTCAATAAGTACTCAGATTTGCCACATTTAAGGAAGCCTAAACAATGATGAGGCCTGAGAAAAATGCTTTTGTTCCTTGATGTGCTGTCTTGAGAAGTTACATTTCATTTGAATTACGACAGGGATGATACATATAGCTTGTATGTACTATAACAAATATGGATATTTCCTCCAATTGTTTTCATATGTATTCTATGTAATTTTAAAGAAAATATATTTTCTTCACTGTAAAATTAAACTGAAAATTGAAACATTTCAAAATAATATTTTGTTACCAAATATTTAGGCTGAGTTTTACAATCACATTAGTTTGTAATTATTAAAAACTTTGATTTTAAATATCAGTGACTCTACTCTTACACAGAAGAAAATGCGGTGTCTAGATGATTTTCTAGAAAACTATGTAAAAAATAAAAATCTGGAAAGAAAATGAAATTTTAAGGAAGATAGTTAGAGTGAACAGTCTTGTCATTTTATACAAATGCTGTCTGCTCATTTTGAGCACACCAATTCTCCTTCCCTTATATTTTGTGCTTTGATTCTAAGGTGCCACCTGTACCTGCTACTCTCTGTGATAGACTACCATTAGGTTCCTGGAGCTCCTTTACTGACAGACACAAAGAGCTGGAAATGCCTAGGAGGTTTATATAACCCCCCACCCCAAACCCCAGGGGTGTCAGGTAGTGGGAAGGGGTAACAATAACTTACAATCAACTTGCCTTGAAGTTAGACCAACTCTTAACATAATTAAAATCCCAAAATTCCTTGAAGGATCAGCCTTGAGACTTGGAATGTAATCAAATTTTCACTCTTTCTTCTCTTCTCCCTCTTCCTTGTCCTATCTTTCCTTGTTTCTCCTGGGAGCATTTCCCCAATCAATCACTGGCACACAAAACCTTCAGCACTTACATCTGCTTAGGCCTGGTAGCTTTCTAAGCATTTCACAAGCACGTTGTTATTAACCTGCCCAGTTGGGCAGGCAGACAGGTGAACAGGTAAGCATTTTTATGCTTATATTTAAGAGGCAAGGACAAAGGCTCAGAGATTAACTGCCTGGTTCACACAGATACTGAGATTGCACTCCCAGGACAAGTGTTGTATTGAGTGTATTTCTACTTTCAGAGTAGAAAAATTGTCATCTTATACAGTTGGCCTGTGTAAAATGCCCTGCCTGCCACATGTGCACATGTAGTTTATGTTGCATATGCTATGGCTTTTAAAATCAATGTAGGTCCATTCTGAAAGTGAAATTTCTTTTCTGCAAAATAAGGTACTTGTTCAAGTGTATTATTTACTTGGAGATGTTTATTATGTACGCACTGCTTTATTCTGTGCTTTTGAAGGAGTTCATGGCCTTCTGTTTTAGGGGTCTTAAAGAAAAAACAAGTTGTTTTGGAAACAATGGAAAATCTTCTCCAAAAGAGTAATATTAAATCTATTTGATATTTGGATTTGTCAAAGAAATTACTCCATCATCATGGTTGAAACTCAAAGGCTTTCTTATTCCCCACTCTTTTTGGAAACAGCATTTAAATATATACTAAATTCTCCACAAGTGTAAGCTCTTGGATAATATTGGAATTGCAGTCTACATTAGCTAATATACATTATTTTGATGAGCCATTAATTCAATTTTATGTGAAATTTCCTCACCTTTATGGAAATGTAGACTTTAGGCATTTCTGTAGTCTGTTATTGTCCACTGTGAGATGTAGTTTAGGAAATCTGCCCCATTCCCTATAAAAGTTGAAAACTGTATTCCATCCATTTTGTTGAATGGTACAATTTATGAATTATTTATGTTTTAATATGGCAGGGAAAAACACCCATGACTCCATTAGAAACAGGGGAAAAAACAATCAATGGGCCAGAAAGCTTCAGCAATTTCTGAAATATACAAAACAGATGGTATCACACAGGCAGAAAGTAAATAATCACTGAGCATCCTGAAACCCAAATTGGTCAGGACAGGCACTCTAAATATAGAGATTCTCACTGAAAATCTCAGGCTCAGAGCATCGTGAGTTTTCATCTGGAAGCCAGGATATTCTGTGGGTACCCAGGGGCCGTACCAGTTCCCTAAGCCATATCAGCTATGTGAGCATTTAGCTCCCATTTTATTCCATCGTAGTTTTCCTATTAAATAAAGTAATGTCTTTGCTACAATAGATTCAGAATGTGAATGTTTTGGCCAGAGAGAGAAAGGAAACAGTGCCTCAGCTAAGTTCTGGTTTCATAAACTGGAAGTTTACAGTTAAACATAGATAAAAAGTTTTTAAAGAGATTGACTTGTTAATCAAAAATCTCCTACAACCAAAGCTCAAGACCAGATGTTTTCACTGATGAATTTTACCAAACTCTTAAAGAAGAATTAACACTAATCTCCCCAGAATTCTTCAAACATGGCAGAGGAGTGAACACTTCTAAACTCATTCTGTGGGACCAGTATTACAGTGATATCAAAACCAAATAAAGACATCAAAAGAAAACTGTAGACTAATATGTCTAATGAATACTGACATACAAAAAATCCTCAAGAAAGCACTAGTAAACCAAATCCAACAGCATATTAAGAGAGTTATAACCAGGACCAAGTAGGATTTATTCCAGAAATGTAAGAGTGATCCAACATATGACAATCAATGAATCAATGTAATAAGGAACATTAATAGAATGAAGGGAAAAATACATGGCCATCTAAATTGATGCAGAAAAAATACTTGACAAAACAACAAAACAAAATTCAAATTAAGAATAAAAGGGGAATTTTTCAATGTGGTAAAGGGCACTTAAGAAAAACTCACAGCTAATAGTACACTTAATGGTGAAAGAGTAAGAGTTTTCTTCCTGAAATCAGGAACAAAACAGGATGCTACTACTGGATGTTCTAGACGTAGTAATTAGGCAAGAAAAAGAAACAAAAGTATGCAAATTGAAAAAGAAGTGAAATGACTCTGTGTGCAGATAACATAATATTTTATATAGAAATTCCTAAGGAATCCACAAAAAAACTTAAGAGCCAACAAACAAGATCAACACGAAAAAGACAATTGTATTTTTATACACTAGCATCATTGAAAAATTCAAAGAAGATCTTAGAAAAACAATTCCATTTACAATAGAATAAAAACACTTGGAAAGAAATTATTTTTTAATAAAATAATTAAATAAAAAACAGCAGTATCTCACTATGTTGCCCAATATGGCCTTAAATTCCTTGACTCAAGCAATTGTCCTGCCTTAGCCTCCCTGGTAGCTGAGACTACAGGCTTGTGCCAGTACACCCAGCTTTTAGGAAAAGAATTAACTTACTAGATGTTCAACTCTTATACTGAAAACTACAACATTGCTAAAATTTAAAGAAGACCTAAGTAAATGAGGGGAAATTCCATGTTCATGAATTGGATGGATTTAATATTGCTAAGATTGGCACTACTAACCAAAGCAATCTAAAGATTCATTGCCACCCCTATCAAAAGCCCGATAGACATTTTTGTGTAAATGGACACATAGATCTTATAATTTATATGAAATTGTAGGACATTCAAAATAGTCAAAACAATCTTGGAAAGGAAAATAAAGTTAGAAAATTCATACATTCTAGTTAAGGCCTTGGTGTGCATTCTAAAGCTATAAAACTTATTAAAACAGAGAGGAAAATCTTCATCCTCTTAGATTTGGCAATAAATTTTTACATATGATTTCAAAAGCAAAAGTAGCACAAGAAATACATAAAATGGACTTCAAAATTAAAATCTGTTTGATCAAAGAACAGTTAAATAAGTGAAATACAACCTACAGAATGGGAGAAAGTATCTAAAATCATATGCCTGTCAAGGTCTAATACTCAGAATATGAAAAAAACTCTTAGAACTCGATAACAAAAGAAAAACAATCCAATTGAAAAATAGACAATGGACTTGAATAGCCTTTTTTCCACAGAAGAAATATAAATGGCCATAATGTAAAAAGTCAAAAATCACATGAAAACATACTTAACACCAGTAGTTTTTAGGGAAATGCAAATGAAAGCCAAAACCACAAACACTCCACACCCACTAGGATGTCTATAATTTACAAAACAAGTGTTGATGAGGATGTAGAGAAATTGGAACACTTACACATTGCTGGTGGGATGGAAAATGGTACAGCAACTGTGGAAAATAGTTTGGCAGTTACCATATGACTTGGCAGTTCTACTCTTAGGTAGATCCCCAAAATAACTGAAAACAGGTATTCCAAAAAACTTGTACAGGGCTTTTTATAGCAGCACTATTCCTATTCCCAATTGCCTAAAGGTGGAAACAACGTCCATCAACTGTTTAATAGATAAATAAGTGGTGGTGCATCCATACAGCAGAGTATTTTTCAGCCACAAAAATGAATGAATATCAAGTACATGCTACAGTGTGGATGAACCTTGAAAACATGCTAAGTGAAAGAAGTCAGACACAAAAGTCTTATGTTGTATGATTCCATTTATATGCAATATTCAGAATAGGTGAATCCACAGACATTAAAGCAGATTAATGTTTGTCACAGGCCAAAGAGAGAGGTAACAGAGAGTGACTGCTTACTGGGCATGGGATTTTCTTTTGAGGATAAAAACATTTTTGAACTAGATAAAGATTATTATTGTAAATTTAGTAAATGCTACTGAATTGTACATTTTTAAATGGTTAATCTTATGTGAATTTTACTTTATAAAATAAAATATCACTGAGAATTCTAAAACAGCCCCCAAGATTCTCACTCCCTAATGTGCATGGCTTATATGATCAGCTCCACCTTCTTTGGTGGCTGGGGAACCTGTTACTATGATGAGATGTCACATCCCTACTTAGATTACATTATGTGGCGTAGATGAAAAAATTTTACAGATATAAATAAGATTCCTAATTAGTTGACACTAAGTTAATCAAAAAAGGAGATTATCCTGGTAGGACTGACCTAATTAGATGAGCCAATTGAAGAGACAAGATACTGTAGCAGATGTTCCCCCTGCTATCCTTGAAGAAGCAAGCTCCCATGCTGTGCGAAAAGGGGACCAATGGTAAGGACCCCAGATACAAATAGCACAAAGACTTCAGTTGTACACACCTCTCACTTTGAATGATGCTAAAACCAGCAAACTTGGAAGTGGGTCCTGAGCCTCCGAGAGAGAGCAGTTCTAGCTGACATCTTGGTTTCAGCCTAGTAAGACCATAAGCAGAAGAACCAGACAACCTGTGTTATGAGAGAATTGTGTGTTGTTTTTATTTTTTGTATGATGGTTTATTTAGAGCTGTTTTTGGTTCACAGCAAAATTAAAAGGAAAGCATATAGATTTCCCATATTCCTATATCCCAACTAAAGCATCATCTTCCCCATTATCAAAATCCCCCACCAGAGTGGTACATTTGTTACAAACCATGAACTTACATTGGCACATCATCGTTGCCCGTGTCCATAGTTTACATTAGAGCACTAGGGTTCACTGTTGTACATTTTATTAATTTCAGAACACTTCTGACATTTAGACAAATGTGTAATGGTGTATTTCCATGGTTATGGCATTATACGGGGTATTTTCACTGCTCTAAACAACCTCTGTGTTCTGCCTATGCATCTCCCAAACCTGTCTCCAAATTCTTGGAAACCACTGATCTTTCACTGTCTCCACAGTTTTTCCTTTTCCATTTTATTCTATAGTTGAAATCATATAGCATGCAGTCTCTTCAAATTTGCTCATTTCGCATGATAATATGCCTTTAGAGTTTCTTCATATCTTTTTATGGCTTAATAGATGGTACAATTATTTTTAGCTTTGACTAATATTCCATTGCCTGGATGTACCACAGTTTATTCACCTATGTAAAAACATCTTGGTTGTTTCAATGTTCGGGCAACTGTGAATAAAGAATAAATCTGCTTTAAACAGTTGTTTGTAGAAATTTCTGTGGATATAACTTTTCATCTCATTTGGGTACATACCCAGGAGTGTGATTACTGCCTCATATAATAAGAATATATTCAGTTTTGTAAGAAACCACCAAACTGTCTTCCAAAGTGGCTCTGGAATTTTGTGTTTCCACCAGCAATGAATAAGATGCTTCACATCCTAGACAATGTTTCATGTTATTAGTGGTCTGGATGTTGGTCATTTCAGTATGTGTATAGTGACATCCATCTTACTGTTGTTTTAACTTGCATTTTCCTGATGGCATATAATGTGAAGAATCTTTTCATTGGCTAATTTGCCATTTGTATATATTCTTTGCTAAGGTGTCTGCCAGGGTCTTTGGCCCATTTTTTAATTGTGTTCTCTAATTCTTGAGCTTGAATAATTTTTTGTGTATTTTGGATGACAGTCTTTATCAGATGTGTCTTTTGCAAATATGTCTAGACTTATTTTTCCTTGATGGTATCTTTCATGGGGAGGAATTCTTAATTTTAACAAAGTTCAGTTTGTCAAGTCTTTCTTGCATGGATCATGACTTGTGTTGCATCTAAAAACTAATCATCAAACACAATGTCACATAGATGTGTTACTGTGTTGTCTTCTATGATTTTTATAGATTTGTATTTTACATTTATGTCTGTGATCCACTTTAAGTTTATTATTGTGAAAGGTGTAAGGTATGTGTCTAGATTCCTTTTTTTTTTTTTGCATGTGGATATCCAGTTGTTCCAGCTCCTGTTGATGTGATGAATTACATTAAATAATTTTCAATTTTTGAACTAGGCTTGCATACCTGGGATAATCCCACTTGGTAGTGATGTCTAATTTTTTATGCATCTTTTATTAGATTTGCTAATATTTTGTTGAGGATTTTTGCATTTATATTTATGAGAGATAGTGATTTGTAGTTTTGTTTTCTTGTTCTGTCCTTGTTGTGTTTTAGTATTAGGATAACGCTGGCCTTATAGAATAATTGAGGAAATGTGTATGGTTTAAGCTGCTAGGGGTTCAGTAACTTGTGACACAGCAGTGCAAGGTTGAGACTGGTAAATAGTCACTCCAGCCGTAAGGTTCTCTAACATACTCTGACTCTGGGTTAGCTCCAAGGAACTAGGAATATCTACCAGAACTTTATAAAAAGTAAAATAAACAAGAAAAGCAACTGGCCACAGTGTCAAGATCCAAATGCCAAGTGGGAGAAGAAACTGAGAGTTATTTGGACTTTGCTGTGATAGTATTTCTGCATAGTCATTTCTGTTTGAGAAAATTATCATAGCCTACTAGATCTCTCAGATGTATACCTTAAGTTATTTTACTTATCTTTATAGCAAATGATTAGCTTTTATATCATAGGTCTTGAATTAATATTCTTTTGTTAAAAATCATATTTTCTGTTTGCCATTGAGAATAGAGCATGTCATTGCTCTTCCATGCTATTTGATAATCATATCTTTCACCATATTTGAGTGCCTATAATGTGAAGTGGCATTAGTGAGAGAAAAACTTTTTTTTTTTTTAATTTATTTGCCAAGTATCCAGAGGCAGAATTTCTTTCCACAAATTCACTGAGTGTTAGGCACCTATGACATTCTGTCCCCTTTTTCTATTTTTCTCCCACTAGGAGACATCCTAACCTTCTCTTCCATGGAAATATCACAATTACTTGAGCTTAACTTTTTTGTTTCAGGAGCTAAGAAAAGGGATTTTAAAAACTTTTTATTTTAGCTTGTTTTCTCCCTGGGTGACACAAAAAGTACATCGTCTCCCTCACTGTCAATTATTTTTAGACCCAGCTTTTCTTTTGCACACAGCTACCATTCCACCAAAGTGGAGCAGACGCTAATGGCTATGTGCTCCGCCCTCAGCCAAGTGTCTGGCAGTGGCGACTAATAAAACCATCTGTTACTGGGGTGAGTCCATAGCCTGTCACTGCTATAATTTGGGGAGGCACAGAGTTTCCAGGCTTCTTCATTATTAGAGGTCCAATGGGGCCCCTGAGGCCTACAGCAACTGTGTATATAATTACATGAAAAAGACTTAGATGGCTTTTCCATTCACACTGGGTGATCTTAGAGCAGGCAAATACTGTTGTTAGATAACTAAGCCTGAAGGGTGAGCTGAGGACAACCAGGGCTGGAACACTCTAATGTAAGCATTAAATTCTTTTATATTTTAAAACTTCTTCAATTTGATTTAATTAAGGATCATGTACAAATAATTTGATACAACACTCAACCTGCAGTGGGCACTGACTACAATAGTATTAGCAAAAACACTGAGCTTTACTATAAAAGATAGAGAGGCCCCTATGATTTGTAGACACTTGATCATTATTTTACTTGTCATAAAAACATTTTATGATATGTGACAATATTTGCAGACTTCAGATGAAGCTCAGAGAGGTAGGCTATAGAAATGAGGTCACACAGCAGTGGTAAGTGACAGAACTAGGGTTCAAATTGAGCCTTTTTATTACAAATATTTCCCTTTCCATTATACTCCTGGTGTGTAAGCAGCAGCAGCAGCTTTAAAAGTGGCCATGATTAAAATGTAATCAGCTCCTGGGTTATTCTTCCTTCCACTCCCATCTACCATACTCAGGGTTTATGCTTCTAAAAGAGACCCCCAAAGTGAGCTAGCCCCTTCTATCTTGTGAGAACACCACAAACACAAGAAGGCACAATCTGCAAACCAGGGAAGGACCCCAACCACATACCAAATCTCCTTGCACCTGGATCTCGGGCATCCATTCTTTAGAACTGTGAGAAATCAGTTCCTGTTGTGTGTAAGCTACCCAGTCTACAGTGTTTTGTTGTAGCAACCTGAACAGAATCATACTTTTTAATCCACTGTGTTTCCTTTCATTCGAATGACATTCTGGCAACTCTAGCTTTCAAAGGGAAAGATGCCTTAGAGACCAGAAGTCCTCAGGATTGTCCAATCACTTTACTAGATCAGAGGGTCTAAACTCTCAATTTAAGCTCATAGGTTTAAAACTTCTCTTTTCTTCGCTTTTAGTTCTCATCACTACACCCCTACTCCCCCAACCCAGCAGGTTGCACATAGTGATGGAGAACTCCAAGGTAGAGATCAGGTGCCTTCCTCAGTCACCAAAAGAAATTTTGCTACCCACTTAAATGCTCTCATTTGTTTTTCTTGATGACACTGTCAGCAGTAGCCTTTTACATCCCTGGTCATTCTTTGTCCCCTCTTTATATCTTCTCACATGTTATGTTCCTGATCCTTGATGAGTGGTATGGAGAGCAGTCAGCAAAGCCTACTTTTCATAACTGATTTCACTCCGTCTAATAAAGTATTACAGAAAAATGGATACAGTTTCTCATTTGACGAATTTGCAGATGAAAAGAAGGTCTGGAAATTTGACTTGTCCTGAAGATAGTTCCCTGAACTCATGACATTAAATCTAACTTTAGGTGGATTTCAGCAACCTGGTCAAGTTGTTTTTAAGCTTCCTTACAGAACATTTTGCTTATTTAGTGATGTGCTTTTCTTTCACTGGGCAGTGAGTGACCTGAGCACAGAACCATTTAAAAATCATTTCTAAAATCTAACGTCTGTTTTGCTCCTATCTGTTTACAACTTGACTTGTACAAAATAGCATTTCCTGTAGGCTCTGCAGGCCTCAGTTTTCTTACCTGAAGATCAGCCTTATGAAGTGGTTTACACTTTGCAGAGAACTTTCTATGGAAATGCTCCTCAAATTTTAACATGCACACAAATCACAGGGGATCTTCTTAAAATGCAAATTCTAATTCACTAGGTCTAGTTCAGTCCCTGAGATTCTGCATTTCAAATACATTTTGAGTACAAAGGATCTATCATTCTTTGTTCCCTCAATCTGCAAAATGGGTAGTCAAAATCACTACTCAAATGAGCTGACTTGGGTGGTTTATAAAACATTTCTTTAACAATACCTCTTTTGCTTCTTAGCCTGTTGAGTATACAGGACATTTATTATTTTCACTATTAATAAATGAGGAACCCAAAGCATAGAGTGCTTCAGTGGCTTTTATAGCTAGTTGGTAGCAGAGACAATGCATGACTTTATTCTTTGGCTCCTCATTTGACATTCTTTCTGCTGTGTTACATTGGCATTCAGTTCTATATAATAATGCTAACTTTTATAGTAAGATCATTTCACAAATTATCTCACTTAGAAACTATGGTGGCTATATGTTCTGAAATTTTAGATTAGTGTTATCTACTCCCTACAGCCCCCCAAAATTGGGTATAAAGTGTTATTTGCATTATGTAGGCACATTTTCCTGAGGAGGGTCCTTTGCTTTAATCACATTTACAGAAAGGTCAATGGCCAACCCAAAATTTTGAATACTGCTCAGAGATTAATTAAAATGTACAAAAGCAGAAGAATTAAGGTCTTTAAAAAAAAAAAAAAGATCAAAGCAATCATTTGGCACAAAATAGCTGGATGCTCTAGATGAAAACTATTCTTAAGAATCTGGACATTGAACTTTACTCAGTTGTGGGAAGGGATCCACTTTTGAGGAGTGAGCAGGATGGAAAATGACTGAAAGGGGGTATAGGGCCTGCTTTTGGTCGTGTGTGCAAGTCTCACACACGACCCACCTGGACATCTGCTTCAGGTTCCCATAACTCCTACGGGCAAAAAAAGTCTTTAGCAGTTCAAAGATCCTTTAGACCAAGGATGTACAGATTCTTTCTCTATAGAGCCAGCTGGTAACTATTTTAGGTAGTCCATACCAGATGGTCTCCAGCTGAATACTCTACTGTGCCATTGTAGCCTGAAAGCCATCACAGACAATAAGCAAACAAATAGGTGTGGCTATCTTCCAATAAAAAGTTATTTAGAAAAACAGGTGGCTGGCCAGATTTAGTCTGAGGGCTGTAGTGGAGTAGGGGAAATGTTTACTTCCCTAGAGACAAGAGTGGTTGTCACAACTCAATAAATCTCCAGGTTCTTCTTTTAATGGAGGGGACAAAGTACTCTATGAAAGAACAGCATGTCTTTGTCATTGAATATTAAAGTCAAGAGGGGCATCAAAATGTATCTGCCCCATCATTTCATTTATAGATAAGGAAATTATGCCCCAGAGAAACTAATTGCTCAAAATAATATAATCCATTGATGAAAAAAGCCCCAAATTTTGGGCCCCCTATCTTTTGATTCTCAAATGTCTTTTGCAGAAAAGGCCAAATAGAATATAAAACTGATTAGTGTTGGGCGTGGTGGCTTACACCTGTAATCCCAGCACTTTGGGAGGCTGAGGCAGGCGGATCACGAAGTTGAGAGATCGAGACCATCCTGGCCAACATAGTGAAACCCCATCTTTCTGAAAATACAAAAATTAGCCGGGAGTGGTGGCATGTGCCTGTAATCCCAGCTACTCAGGAGGCTGAGGCAGAAGAATTGCTTGAACCAGGGAGGCAGAGGTTGCAGTGAGCTGAGAGTGCATCACTGCACTCCAGCCTGGCAACAGAGTGAGACTCCATCTCAAAAAAAAAAAAAAAAAAAAAAGGTTAGATTCAGGCCCACTATGTAGACCATAATTACTATTACTTAAACTTTCTAGATTTTGTATTAGTTTTCATTTTCATGCATAATGTTATAGACCATTAAATAAAAATCATTAGAGCTGCTAATGTTTTGTAAAATATTCACTGGGGAGATCAAGTCTCTAAGCACTGGCAGGATTTCAGATTTTTGTCTCCAAAGCAGGACAGGAAATTGAAGGAGCCAGATTTCTTCTTGGGGAAAGGAGTTCCTACTTAAAACCTCTGATTTTAAGGGGCAAATTATCTGAAGTGAAGACATTTTTGTGATACCTCCTGCTTCGTGTCACTATTGCTCATAGTTAAATGTTTTTCATTTGTCCCCGAATATCATATACCACTGCATATTTATGTTCATTTCTTACTTTGAACCACTAAAAGCATTTGTTTTGTTTTGTTTTTTTGTTAAAAACGAACCCACATCAAAACGTTTACTTAGTTGGAAGCAAAGTGATTGCTCTACCTAGTCACATTGCAGCAGACTGATTTAAAAAAAAAAAGTCTATTGTGTTCCTTTTACATACCTCAGAAAAGGACAGAAAACGTGCAATAAAGCTTATAAATGCTGCATTGACCTTTATAAAGGCATTTACTTCTCATGAAAAGTACTTGTGATTTTTAGAGGTATAACCTCTGGTAAATTGAGAATGAAGTTGCTTGTTATTCTGAAATGGCGCTATGCCTGCTTGACTCAAGTGCCATTAGTTCTGTATATTTTTTCACATTGGTTTATGCTGTTTTTTTGTTTGTTTGTTTGTTTCCTTACCCCTTGTTGTAACATATCTGACAACTTAGGAAGCAGGAGGAAAAAATAAATAGGCCTAAACGACAAGAAAAAAATCTAAGCTATCAAATTTCACACTCTATAAATTTATAATCTTTATAAAGAAAAAAATTAACTTCAATAATAAGGAAACTCCTTAAGAAAATCTGAGCATATGCTTAATTCTCATATTGAGAGAGAGGAAAGTCAAACATAAAAAGACCTACTCTGCCAAGGTTTAAATAGCAACTCATGCTTCTACAGAAATGATTTTCCTTGAGAAAATCTCCCATATGCTGGGTATGAAGTCTATCTGCAAATGTAATGCCCAGATGCTCACCCTCCCCTTCCAAAAAAGCTGCATTCTGACTGCACATCTTCTGTGCCCTAGAGAACTGATAAAGGAATGACATTTTCTTCTCTTGATTTTTTAGTAATATTTTTTTTTATTTTAAAAGAAATGCAAGTCTAACTGTAAAAAATATTTAAACTTCAAAAAAATTACAAAGAAACAGCAGTCACCAAAAATCTCATCGCCGACAGACAACTCTGTACTTTAGTTCTACGTAAGTAAGATCATCATTCCTTTTCCTTTTTGTATAATTTAATTAATCTTTCCATTCTTCCTCAACACCATCTATTTTAACAGGAATTATGAAGAGAATTGGCATCTAATGTATCTTTATGAGCCACTTTTTTATTGAAAAAAAAAAAGCCACAGATGCATTGATTTTTGAAGCTCAGAGTATGAAAGAGTTCTGAATGAAATCTGAATCTGTCCCCTGAGACTTTCTCAGCAGCCAACATTGTTAGCAGTCTAATACATATCCTCCCAAAGTCTTTATCCATGAGCATATATAGTTATGTGTGAGTTTGTGTGCATGCATGTGTTTGTGTATGTGTATGTGTATGTGTACAAAGGAATCACAGGATATGTGCTATACTCCACATCTTGGCCCCTTTATTTAATATTTACTGAAGATTTCATATACATCTATCTCAGGCTAGTAACAGCTTCAAAGTGTTTCATTTTAAGGTCTGACTGGATTAGCCAGTTTCCTGTTAAGAGCTTTTAGTCCCCTTACCCAATATTCTTGCCACACTCTGACAACATTGACAAGTTAAAAGAACCCAAGAAGCCACATACACAAAGGTCATAGAATATTCATTTATTATGGCCCCACACTGGTTACAGTATATGGGATAATGCAACTACCTTGCTGAATATTTTAAGCATTTTGCATCTTTGATTAGTATTTAATTTCTTTCCTTGCTTTATTTTTTTACATAAAGATGCAAATCAAGAATTTTCTAAATACAGGTAAATTAGGCTCTTTTCTGACCATGTAAATCAGTGATGTCTGCCTTTATTCTTCAGAAAGAGGTATTTGCAGTCAGGCAGTTAAAAGGGATCTATTAAGGTTTTTGGGTTTTATTAATTTGTATATATGTGTCTATGTGTACACGCATGTGTATGTGTGTGTTTGTTTAACAAATGAACACATGCTCATAATTGAGTTAAAGTCAAATAGTACTTTAAGGTTTAGAGGAACAACAAAACCAACATTCTTCCCTAGCTCTCCCCACGTCCAAATCCTGCTCCATAGATTCTGCCACTTTGAATTCTCCTACATAATTCTTCTGGGTTTTATATTTTTCTTACTAATAACAGGAGTGTATTGCTCTTGGTTGATTTATCATTTTAGGCAGTATATTTTGACTTTATGTAAACTAGAATGTCACACATACCCTCCCCCATTCTCCAAAGATAATTATATTATGGACTTAATGAAATCAGTATTTTGTGTTTTCTTTATTATATGTTTGAATCCACTGTTCATGGGTGAGCCAAGTAATGGCCTGTAGTTACTTTTGCTTTATTGTATAATTCCTTTTCGTTTTTCTAGGAGTTAAATATTGTCTTAACTTTTTTACTTGCTTATGGTTGGGAGGATACTTTTTTCCACAACTTGCAATAGCACATGGTCTCATCTGTCAGGAAATCTATCAGCTCCATTTTTTTGTTTTTGTTGTTCTTCTGTCCTGACGCTCTCTGACCTCCTGCCCTAATCTAGACCAGCAGCCCTCGAGGCCTTCTGTGAGCTGCTTTAGCACAGCACCTCACTGACCACATTGGCCAGCGCTTTGGACATTTCTGAACTTCTAGCAGTTGTTGGATCCCAAGATTCCCGTGTCCTGTATTTCACGTTGTCCCTGGCATGACCATTGCCTCCTTTGAATGAAGCATCTCTTACAGTGGAGAGGAAGAGAAGGGAGGAATTTATTCTTTTAAAAATACATTTATGCCCCAGAATCAAGAATTTTAAAAACGAAACAGAAAAAGAAAACTGTAATGTCTCAAATATGTTTTGATACTAACCTCCCATCTACATGATCTACTTAGTGAGGGTGGTGTTTCCCTTTTTATTTCAGCCCTATCTATCTGGACACATGCTGGACATATGCCACATTTGTCTCTTTAGGTAATTCTTTTTTTTTTTTTTTTAACAATTTGAGATCTTAATTTTGTTTCTGGTTCTTCTGTTATCTGTCTGCTCTTTTGTTTTGAATTCTTCTGATATCAAGTTGAGTCTCTGATTTTGTTACGTTTTCTCTTACTTTCCATCTCACTGTCTTCCTGTCCTTTTCTTTTCTTTTATTCTCTTCTCTTTTCTTCTCTTCTCTTTCCTTTTCTTTTCTTTTCTGAGTCAGAGTCCCACCCTATCCTCCAGGTTGGAGTGCAATGGCACCATCTTGGCTCACTGTAACTTCCGCCTCCCAGATTTAAATAATTCTCATATCTCAGCCTCCCAAGTAGCTGGGATTACAGGTGCCTGCCACCATGCTCAGCTAATTTTTGTATCTTGCCATGTTGGCCAGTCTGGTCTCCAACTCCTGACCTCAGGTGATCCACCCGCCTCGGCCTCCCAAAGGCGTAAGCCACTGTGCCCAGCCCATCTCACTGTCTTTCTGTTTCTACTCTATGGAAGATATCTTTAACTTTACCTTATAATTCTTCTATTGCGAATTTGATTATTCCTATCATAATTTTAACTTTCTAGAGCTACTTAGCTCATTTGCATAACATCATTTTTTGTTTTTTTATGGGTGAAATATTAATTTCTGCTTCTCTGAGGTTATTAACTATTGCTGTCTCTTTTTTTGTTTTTTAAAAAGGTACTCTCTTCTGCCCCTAACATCCCTCTCTTAATTTATCCTCAGTTTTTTAGACCTCTGCTTTTCATGATGGAGGCTTTCCTCAAATATGTTGCGATCTTTCTGTCCATTCGTATTTAAGAATGGCATGTTAAAGAATTGATGGCAGAGCTTGTGACCTGGTGACTCGCATTGCAGGGTGTTTGGGTAGAAAGCTGGCTTTTCCTTGACAGCCTCCAAAATGTCAGTGTCTGAATGGCATTTCTCTGGGATCTTTCTGTTTCTCCTGAGAAAGAGCTTCTACTCTCCCATAGGATAGTGTGTGTGGTTAGTGGTATGCTGGATACTAGCCTCTGGACAAGGAGTAGGAGTGCAGGGCTTAGGGCTGCATATTCCCATTTAGTTTTTAGACTTTAAATACATCTGTTTTTGTTTTAGCTTCTCACTTCTCACCACTTCGTTTATCTGTGCCCATGTCCCCACTTAGTGAGTCTTCAAAGTCCATTTTCTTAGTTGGAGAAAGGCCGGGGGTGGGGGTGAGGGGGTGGGTGGGGGGGGGTGGTATGCTCTCTATTTGCACCCACACCTGAGCTACTTCACACATTCTATCACTGAGCGGTTAGAGGAACTGAGAGTTCAATGAACTGATCTTTCATCAGTAACCCCCCCAGATATTTACCTGAAGCTTCCACTACGTTACTTGATCAGGTATTTTTTCCTCTAGTCTCTTTATTTTCCAAAAATAATGTGTTGATATAACTTATATATTATTGTTGGCTCTCTTATTACTTTGCCCTCATGGATTAATACTTTTTAAAATTCCTTGTCATTTAAGTGTGGTTTCAGGCAAGAATAAAGATAAACATATGTGTTCAATTCACACTACTTTTTTATTAGGTTTAAATAAATATGAAATTTTTATCTTCTTTGTAGCATAATTCCCAAAATAACATAATGGGCTACTTCACATGGGCTTAGGAAAATATATTTGGAGACTTAGCTTGGGAATTTGTTTCTGGTTTAAAAGATAAGGTTTGTTTACACACACAAAAAAAATCTGTTGATTTCATTCATTAGCATATGTTCACAGACATGGCAAAAGCATACTGCTAAAAAAAATGACTTAGATGCAACTTGGTTTTATGAATTACCAGGCAAAAAAAGTATAAATGGCCTTATTATTCTGTCACCACTGATGCTGTACTGTCCCAGATCATAGTTTTTGCACAATGGGAGATATTTGAAAGTTGTTTTTCTCACTGATGGCCTAGCATAGATTGATTCAAAGATAATGTACTACGAAAAGCTATGTGGTTTCAGGGCACTGAAAATGAGAACAAAATTTCTGATTAAAGACTTCTGAATAATTCTTTCTGGAGGCACTATATCCCATTTGCTGTGAATTGTATATGTTTAAAATCTGAAATATGCCAAAGCAAACAATGAAGGAGAAAAAAAACTACTTCCCTAAAGAAGTACTGTGTTCTCAAACCTTTCTTGGCTTTTTTTTTGACTGAGACTGTCAAAAACATTTCTAGTCAGGACATTTACTGGCATGCCATGCACAGGACACAGTGACCTGTCTCTTCTCAACACAAGCAGAAGGGAAGTATTAGCACTTAGAGAAACTTGTAAAGTCCTTTGTGAGGAATCCTAGACAAGGAGTGTCAGAAAGAGCTGAGTTTGAGTCCCAGTTCTGTTTATGTTTATGATGTTGAACAGATTATGAACCTCTGAGAACCTCTCCATTAGAATAATAAAAGCATCAATATCACACATGATTTTTATGAAGGTTAAATGAAGTCACATGGAAAAAAAAATCCTAAAGTAACAGCGCTTGGGATAAGTCACATGCTCAACACTTCTTGCTTTTGTTTCTCGCTTTCTCATACCAAGGTCAAGCTTGCTTGCAATGCAGCCTCTATGGAAATGAAGTATTGAATTTATGTGACTGCAGGCTAATCAGTGGGGAAAAGGCAGTTGCCACATTCGGTACAGTTAGTCAAATAGGTTTATATATTTCTCTGTGGGTCATGAAACAAAAGTGTCCTATTTACCTTCAAATTTTCTAGCAAAGTGACATAAGGGATGGAGTAGGTACTTAACAGGTGTTTGTTGAATTGAATTTGTTATTGTGTTGTGGTAACTATAAACAGAAAGAGAGAGAATGTTGCAAAATGGTTAAAATACTTCAAAATCTCACTTATATGTGAAATCTAAAGTTGGGAAATTTATAGAATCGGTGAGTGTAATGGTGGTTGCCAGGGGCAGAGGAGATACAGGGAAGTGGGAGGTGATGTTTAAAGACTACAAATCTTTAGCTATGCAAGTTTCTGGACATCAAATGTACAATACTGTACCTATAGTTATCAATATTGCATAGAGTCCTGAAAATTTGCTGAGAGGCAAATATTTGGTGAGAACATTCCTAAGTGTTCACACACATATATATACACACACACATAATGATGAACCATGAGAAATGATGAATATGTGAATAAGCTTAATTGTGGTTATTTCTCAATGTGTGTGTAAGTGAAATCATCAAGTTATGAACCTTATATATATATAATTTTTAACGGTCAATGATTCCTCAATAAAGCTAGAAATAATATGGGACTCAGATATGGCACAGACCAGGATACCCATTCTAGCTGCCCTCTTCATAGTTTTGCGATTTGGGGGCAAATAATTAGCAGCTTTTATCCTCTGTTTTAACAAGTGCAGCCTCCCTAGTCAGTGTAGAGAACCAGGGCTGATGCCACTGTGAAGTGCATGCATGGGTCGGGTGTGTGCACCTGTGCTAGAGCTAAACTACAGCGAAGTGAGTGAGCACTCGCCTCAGTCACAGCATTTAAGGGCTCACCAAAACCCTCAGTAATCAAGATAAATAATATTTGAATGCAACATTCAAAAAACTAAAATGCAGAAAAGTCTATGATAAAGATCAAATTCTGAAATAAAAATCACAATTAGTAACAGTGTCATATGGAGCCATGTTGGAGCATAAAGCAGGGAGATAAATCAGTAAAATTGACCCTGTCCTTATTTAAATTTTTCATTTTTTTTTGTTATAGGCTCTTTTTTGCATTAATTATAACTTTTAAAAATATCTATTAAAATAGTAAATGTCTAAAATATAATGTATACTTAATATATATACAATTTAAAAATACATACATAAATTAATTAATTAAAGTATGATTTATATTGACCACTGAGTTGTTGGGTGCCCTCTAAATTTTGTGTCCAACTGGAGTTCCTTTCTGCCCTTACCTAGAATATGCCCTAATCAGGCATAATTTTTCTCTATCTAAATATATATTTGTATAAATTTACACATGACTTAAAAGTAGACTATTTGAATTTCTTTATAGTTTCCATTTACCTGAAATCTATATATTAAATAACCATACTTAAAGCACGTTAAAGAGAAGTGCATCAACCTTAGAAACTCTCAGTGCCAAAAAAAATAGTTAATGTGATTGTGCTTATATTTTTCAAAGTAACACCAAAAGGTAAGTAAATAAGTGGCCCACACTGAGAGATGGCTAGGAGGAGACCTGTTTTTAAGACTATCTACCCAATGGCCAATTATAGTTTGCTTTTAAACATGGATTTAGAAGCCATGATAACATTCTCCTGCTTTATAGGCTGATGTTAAAGTTTTATTCTTGGCAGACTTCTCTTCCAGTAACTCGTTCCTAATACCCATAGTTCACTAAATAACAAACTTCTTACAGGAGACTGATAAGCACGTGTTTGGGAGAACCTGACTGCCAGGTGAATTAGTCTGGCAATGCTGATAACAGAGTACTGCAGTCTATGAGTCCTGATTGAAATAGGGGAAAAGAAAAAGAAATCTCTGCCACAACTTTCTTTCTGGAAGACTTGCTTACATACTGTATTTTTAGTCTTGTCATAGGAAGTGGGTGTCGATCAAGATATTTTAGGAAAGGCTTGACTTTCCTTAGCTATATTGTGAGCTTTTAAATGTTTTCCTTATTCAAATAAATGTCCCCACATTGGTTAAGGGGGAAAAAAAATCAGTTGACTTTGGCTGAAGCTGCTATTTTATTTTATTCTTGTTTGTAAAGAGCGTCTTTTACCTGGTGCCTTTGTGCTTCTGTTATGGTGTTCTTGATGCATGCAGAGAAGCCAGATAAGGAGCCAGATATGGTGGGAATAAGGATGGAGAAATTGCTGGTTCTGAATGCAGTGAGACTGAATGGGTTCTCTTAAGGGCTCAGTGCTATCACATTAAACAATGCTGTTAAAGCGTCCCAGGTATTTGAGGGTGATTTTCTGAATTCGTGTTCTAGGTAGACAGATGATAAAAATTAATGTCTTTCCAAAAATTTTTTTGCTAAATGGTAATGTATAGTAGCATTTAAATGTCTTCCTAGGAGAAGATGCTGTTTCCCTTCTCTTACTTGAAAGATTTTCATGGAAGGTCACTTCACTGGCTCTCCTTTTTCCCTCTGTTCCACTGGAAACATTTGAGGCTCCCTGGGAGAGCTGAATTTTAATATAATTTAATGGAAGCTTTGACCAAACTAAACCCATTGCACATAAAACCTTGTATTTTTTAATGGCTTATTTATTACTCATCCAGGCCCTTCAACTGTCAGGTTGTTTCAGATGCCATCTATTTACATTCTGAAAATTTCAAAGCATGGAAGTTCATAAATAGAATTTATCAAAGAAACATTGTATTAGCCTCCTATGATGATCTTGAAATATCATGGTCCAAAAATCAAGAGAGTAGTGACCAGTTACCAGTCATGAAGATCTAGCAAGAATGGCAGGGTGAGGGTCAGGGCTATAAGTGGAAATTGCAATTGAGGTGTGAATATTTTAGTTAATATTTAGCTTCTCCGAGTAGGAATGCAATTATAATTGCATAACGAATTTTCAAATATGTAAGCCTAATTGTCCAGGATGTGATATAACCAGGTTAAATTACGTTTCTGTTCCTCCTCCCACCTCATCCTCTGATAAAACTTACCATGACCTACATTTTTATTATTTCAAGGCATTTTATCACTCTCACCCAAAGAGTAATGGTAGAGAACTAACACATACCAGACACATTATAAGAGTAGTAGACCATGTTTTCCAAAAATTTTGTCCAATTTAGTACTCCAAATAATCCTAAGACAAATAGAGTTACATTTGCCATGTATATTAGGCATGTTTTTACTTAAAAGGAAACCATTTCAGAGAGGCGAAGTAACCTGTTCAAAGCACAGAGATCGCAAATCTGGAGAGGTTTAAAGGTGGATACAGTTTGGAAAAGGAGACACAAATTACATTAATTATCTATGAACAGTGTGACAGTTAAAATGATCAGAGTCTAGATAAAACAACTCTGAATTAGGAGCTCATTTGTCTTAACTGGTGACCTTAAACGAACCTCTTAATTCTCTCTATGCCTCAGTTTTCTCATTTTTAAAAGAAGTATTTAAACTGACTCCTGAATTTCCTCCAGGTAGCAGGCCATTTCTAAACTTGGAGATTTTATGTTGATGCCTCATGAAGACAAGTGCTCACACTGGTGACCTCAGCTTGGCCGGCACTACTAAATATCAACTAAATATCAACTACTAAATATCAACTGTCTTCTTCCTTGCTAGGGCAACTGAATACTGCCAGTCACATATGCACAGCTCTCACAAGAGCAGTGATTGACCACCATGAAAAGGAATGCAGTATTTTCTCTGATGAATTATGCTAAAAGTGCATCAGATGATGAGAGGCCTTCCAGGTCATAAAATGAGTCCCTTATCTCAGAAGAGGAGCAAGAATATAGAATGCAGAGGAGTCTTCCCCCTTGTGGAGGAGAGAAAGCCAAGAAAGTGAAGTGCTATTGGATTCGTAGTCGCAATTTTCATCAGTTTGAGGAGTGATGAAAGTTGCTAGTTGTTCCACCCCCATTTGGCCCTTTAAGCTTTCACTTAAATGCTAAAGCTCCTTTCTGGGTTGAATGTCATTGCTGGAGAGGTCAGTGATTTGAATCACCTTGACCTGTGGGCCAGAAATCTACTTGTAAGAGTTTTTCTCTGTCAGTCTGGTAAAGGGATGGGCCTCCAAATATCTGCTTTTGTTTACACTCTTTGATATTATGAGCTTGAGTGTCATAATAAAAATAAGACTTAAGTGTTTGTTTAAGGTGTCTGGCTCATGTCATCAAGAACAGCAAGGAATCCTTAGTCATTCTTTGGCCTGATTTTATATGAGGTATTATTAGAGTCGAGATTCATGAAACACTTGTCTGAAATAGCTGGCAAAGGAACCATTATTCAAAAAAAGCTTTCCACAAAGAATTATTTGTTTTCTCAAAATATGACACATGATATGAGAACTCAAGACTTTGACACTTCTTGGCACTGTCTTTGATACATTTAAAGTTGGCTGTGCCAGATTTACTTTTAGATGAGGTGTAAGGAGGAGTTGAAATAATTTGGGAATTTGGGTCATATTTTATGTAGTTTATCCATTTTAGATGTGGAAGAGTATGGATCCTACATAGACAAGAGGTTTAGATTTCTACCTCGCACTCTATGTATTCTCTGAAAGTGTTATTTTTTTCCTTCCTAAAATTCCTCCTTTTCCTTCCCCTTTTATCTCTCTTTGAAGTAAAGAGATACTTTTTCCAGATTTACATTTGTCTTATATTTTTTATTTTCTAAAGGAACAGTATAGCTGACCTTACGTATCTCTTCTGGGTTACCTCTCTTGCTTATTATCTCCTGGCTTCTCCATCTCAGCCTGGGAAAATCCATTAAAATCATTGCCTTGAAATTTCTCAATTATGAGGGATCCAAAACTGATTTACTTCAAATGTTGATGATTTAAGTAGTTGTTATGTCAGCTCTAAACCTGGAGATTTTATGTCGATGCCTCATGAAGGCAAGTGCCCACGTTGTAACCTCCACTTGGCTAGTACTACTAAATATCAACCATTTTGGACAACCAAAGCTGTTTTACTGTTTTAGTGAGTGGATCTCACAGAAAATCCTTAGTTTTGTTGTTGCTGGTATCTGAATATTGCTACTGATCACCTGATGGAGAGGTTTTCCTCAGGTGAAAGTGGAAGAAGAAAGATTTGAGGACATTTCCGTAGCCCCATGCAGGTTCTGCGGGTTATCCTACTAGAATGTCATTAGTCTAACGTAAAGTAGACTTAGTCCATGGAAAAATACTTCATGCTTTAGTAGCACTTTCTTTTTTCTTTTTGTTTTGAAACAGGATCTTGCTTTATTGCCCAGGCTAGAGTGCAGTGGTGTGATCTCAGTTCACTGCAACCTCTGCCTCCCAAGTTCAAGTGATTCTCTTGCCTCAGCTTCCAGAGTAGCTGGGATTACAGGCGCCTGCCACCACGCCCAGCTAATTTTTGTATTTTTAGTAGAGACGGGGCTTCACTGTGCTGGCCAGCATGGTCTTGAGCTCCTGACCTCAGGTGATCCACTCACCTCAGCCTCCCAAAGTGCTGGGATTACAGATGTGAGCCACCACACCCAGCCTTTCATATGTGAACTACTATTGGTCTCTAACATATCTTAAGTGTTCTAAGAGAAAGAAAAAAGTAAATGCTCAATAAACTCACTCTGAAAATTAAGAAAGAAGATGTATTTATATTTTTCAGTAAATGAGTAATACCAATAAATAGTACAAATACATATTGTATCTATATAAGGGAGATACTGAGAAAGAAGGTGAGGGCTGTGCAGTAGAAACGAAAGTAGGTGAGGAAGAGGAAAATGTCAGAAGGAAACTCAGTAAACTGTGACATGAATCCCCTGGTAGAAGTTAGAATGATAGTATGCCCTACATCTAGTATTCACTTTGGCCATGAGCACTCTATTAATCTATTACTTTACTTTGAAATGTGTGAAACTCGTCTCATAGGATTGTTAAGGAGGTTGAAGTAGGTAATATAAGTAAAGTAGTTAGATCAGTGCCTGGCACACAGTAAATGTTATATAAGAGTTTGCTGTTTTTCCTACTAATATATTTGGCTCTCCAGAGTGTTTATTTCCTGTGTAGATGGTTGTGTGTGTTTCTGTGTGGGTGTGGGCTATTCACTAATATGCTAGTCAAATCTTGAAAGTCACTTTCAGGTAACACAATGGATGTTCCCATCTTGCTTTATTCTCTCGAGTGAGCAAGGCAGACTTGTAAGAAAATGCCTGGCTATTACATTTGGAGCTAGAGTTCCTTCTGAATCAGTTTTTTTTTAAATGAAATTTAATTTTTGGAGGAAATACAGTGAGGACCACAAAAAGAATAAGTTATTCAGAATAAATGAGTTGGTAGATCCTCCCTAAATCTAAAGGTATACTCAGCAACTAATAGGAACATGTCTAGATATCTGGAAACTTGCAGTTCTAAATGGAAATGTGGTTCATCGTCCTCATTCTTTTGTCATAGATCTTTATTGTACCATATTAAATGAACTTACGTTTGTAAAGTGGGTAGTATTGAGAAGGTGCTCAGTAAATGTTAATTTCTTACCTCCTTCTTTTTCTCTAAGATAGAACTCAAGTCAAAAGAGTATTTGTATTTCTAATGTTCAGAAATATCTATTATATAAACTCAATGTGCTAAAGTCACTAATTATGATAGATATTTGAATTGCTTTTCTATCACATCCAAAATAAGTAAATTAAACATTATGCTTTAGGCCATACAATTTATATAAAGGGAACAATCAGCCCTCTTTTTTTTTTTTTTTTTTTTTTTTGAGACGGAGTTTCGCTCTTGTTACCCAGGCTGGAGTGCAATGGCGCAATCTTGGCTCACTACAACCTCCGCCTCCTGGGTTCAGGCAATTCTCCTGCCTCAGCCTCCTGAGTAGCTGGGATTACAGGCATGCACCACCATGCCCAGCTAATTTTTTTTTTTGTATTTTCAGTAGCAGCCCTCTTTAATGTTTCTTTTAGTCACATTTTTAAAAAGCAGGAAAAAAAAAAAAAATATATATATATATATAATCTTTCCACATGGGCTATTTAGACATGTTTCAGGACACAAATCCTTGAACTATTTGGGGCTCATGATCTCTGAGTTAGAAATCAATTTGACCCAAATAATATGCTCAATTTTGTTTTAAAGAGTATGTTGCATTTGGCAGGTTTATATCCTGAAATGCCCAGTGGTGCTTGATGACACTAATGTCTATGGCTTTGTCATTGGAGCTGAGACAGTAATGCTTTCAGGTGGTTTATCCCTAGGCATTTTCCATGTCCCGGCTCTGACTGTGGCTGATTTTTGCCACCTCCAGCCTAAGAGCCGTATACCTTTCTTATGTCAGCCACCAGATAACCACTTCCTGAGAGTTTCTTGGAAAAATACCTTCTTTTCCAACCTGGTTCTCCATGGAGAAAGGTTTAGTTATACTGCCGAAACAGGCTAGATTTGTTGTCTTTAGAAAAGCAGGGATATTAATAGGATCTGGTCCTCATATAGTAATGTTCCAGACTATGTGCCAGACAGTGATTTTGTTTCATTAAAATAGTCTTTTCATCACAATATTTTTCCTTGAGTTCACTGGCTGTTTATAAAACACTTAACCGCGGTTGCTTATTGATTTTGGTAAAACTGACTCACAACGAGATTGTTTGGAGAATTTCTATTTGGATTTTTAAAATTATTTTGAATTAAATTATAAAATTAAATATAATCCTCTTTTTGTATTGTGAGAAACCAGATGTGATAGAAAGGTATGTGATGTGATTTTTCTGCCTCAATTGAGACAGGTGTGTGTGTGTGTGTGTATATATATATATATATTCTGATTGTAGATTTTGTTTTTTGTGAGCCATGCCCTGAATCAGAATTGTTTCTCTCGATCTTTCAAGAGCTGTCAGTGATAGCTTGCCTGATTGACTACAGGGTGCTTCGATGTTTAGATTACCCCTGTGAGATGAATAGGAAATGGGAGACTTGCCTTATTTCCGAACTCAGCCCTGCCACCTTTCACTCAGGCTCTTTGTATTTCTGTGGGTAGGGATAAAATGAAGTAGCTGGGAGGAGCTTTGAAGAGAGATGGTTAGGTGTGTTAGGGGAGGAAATAAGTATGTTTGTGGCGAGAAATGATTTTTGAAAAGCCAATAAATAGAAATGCTTCCAAAGAGAGGCACGTCTCAGAAGTGGTAAACAAGAGCCTAAGAAAATTGGGTATCACTATTTCTAAATGAGGGGCACCGTTTGGCTTTCTTTCTAACTGTGGTGTGTTTAAATTTTTGCATTGAGTGTGTATGTTTGTAAGTTGCTAAAACTTCTAAGGGGATCATATTAGTTTGCCATTGCTGTTTAACAAACCACCCTAGAACTCATTGACTTAAAACAGAAATTACTCATTTTGTCTATTACTGGAGACACGCTGCATATCCTCTGGGGTTCATTTGATCAAGGCTTGGCTCAGCTGGATGGGTTTGCCTCAGCTGGGCAGCTCTGCTTCTTATGTCAGATTTTAAGCTAGCTAGGTGTCTCTGTCCAACATGTCTTTTTTTCCTTGGACCAAGAGGTTCAGCAGGGTAGGTTTTTCTCATTGTGATGCCGGAGACATAAGAAAGCTAGGCAAAATACGGCACAGTTCCTTTTATTAGTCAACTTGGTCACAAAGTCAAGTACAAAATAAAACAGTAGTTGAAATATAATATGCCTTATTAGGGGAAAGAAGTACAGAGTTGCATGACAAAGGGCATGGATATGAAGAAGGGTGAAAAACCAAGCCCAAAGATGTGGTGTCCAATGGGAAGATCTATGTAAGCAACTTCACAAATGTTATAATGATTAAATGTGAAGTTCATGTAGTGTTTCAAATGATTCCTCTGTCTCTGATCATTTTGAAAGCCTTTCTTCCCAATGTACTCTCAGAGAATACTCCATATTCAGAACCTGGTGACTACCTGTCAACTGTGTTGGTGCTGGGATAACCCATGAAAATGATGCTTTGCCTGCCTCCTCTCACCATCCTGCCCCAACCTGGGTAAAGAGAGAGGGCATTTAGAGAGGACGTGGGATCGAGGAAAGACTCTTATCCAGAATTTTATAAATATTTATTTTTTAAAAAAAGTAATTTCAGGCTGATGTGACGAAAATGAGTTCCTGACAAAGATCAAAAAATGGTTTGTGTCAAGAATGGATTTATCCAAATGCAAATATTTTAAACAAAACAGAACTTTGCAATTGCATACAGAAGCTATTCCCTCAAAGCCTACTGGGGACATTTTCTAGTTTACATAATGTAATTAAATTCAAGCCTGATGAATTCAAATTTATCCCAAAGACATTATTGGCAACATGATCCCAAGTGGGGAAAAGGCTGAGGAAGTAGCATGTTTGTGGGCCAAGAGAGAACTAGAAAATCATATCTAAAGCTCACAGTAATTGTTTGCAAGGATTCCTCTGTAGCACTGTTCAGCAGCCATAGGGAAGGAACTGGGAACCTTCCCGGAACTAGTATTCGCTCTAAAATCTATTTGTTTTTCTGTGGACAGGAGAAAAAGTTTCTGTTTCTGCCCAAAAGAGTAGCAAATGTGCCTTTCTCATGGGGTTCTAGTAGCTGGAAAAAGTAATGTTTCTTTTTGCTTTGTGTAATTGTGATTTGTAAGCATCACTTGTATGTATTTTTGGTTCAATTTTACTTTCCTTTTTATGATAATTGCTGATGCTACACCTAAAAATTATATTTCCAGGATCTCATATAAAGTTTTCTTTAGCTATCTCTAAATTACATTGAGTACCTTAGGTAAGGTAAACATGAATAATCAATAGAAAAATGATCAAGGGATAGGAAGACAAATTCACAAAATTTCTTTAAGCATTAACTTATCTTACTAAAGGAATAATAAATAGAAATAATGATAGAATGCTAGTTGTTGCTTATCAAATTTAACAAACACATACGTCTTTCTTTTTTAAGGATAGTCAATGCTAGTTATGGTGGAGTAAAACTGAGCAATCACACACAGCGCTCATGTGATGTGATTGTAAATTGGCATACTCTTTCGGGAGAGGAATTGAACAGTATGTACCAAAATTATTTGCAGCAATTTTACACTTTAACCTAGTAATTACATTTCAAGCCTTTATCTAAGGAAGCAATAAGTAATAAGCATAAAAACTAAGGGAAGAGGATGTCCATTGCCATTCTATATTTAACAATGAAAAGTTGGAAAATAAGTGTCCAAAATAAAAGTATGTTTATGTAAATATGACATATTCATAATAGAGGATATAATTAAATAATATTATATTTTGGATAATTTTAATGACATAAAGAAGATTTTGATTGTATAATATACCAACAATTTGAAATACCAAGAAATAATATAAAATTTTAATATGTCTAAAATATGCATCACAGTATATTAAACTATATAATTGACTATCTGAAAGAAAATACTGTTAGTAGTATTTGTCTAAGGAATTATGAGTGCTTATTTTCTTCTTTACAGTCTTTCTTAAATTTTTTCAAATTTTTAAACAAGAGCATGTCTTAATTTTATAATTACTGAAAAACACTATTTGTACAAATGAGCTCTAGAAAGAAATATGTACTATTTATTGCTCAATCTAAAAATGTATTCTAGAAGCATATTCTTAAATTAATAAGAAAATGATTATTTCCTGTAATTGAACACTTTATATATTTCAGTATAAAATTTAATTGGGGGAATGCGAAAACAACAGATATCTATGAAGGAGGAGATAATGTACAAATAATCAAAATCGTCATAATAAATTATGGAAGACTTTTATTTGGAAATCAGATACAATATAAGGTCTTAATTGCTGAAGAAATAGCCAGGAGAAGTTCAACTTCTCATAGGTATAAATAGGTTTACTGAGAGTTTAGACTACTTTTGGAATAATAGAACAATAAAAGCGGTACTTGCCAAGCCCTCCTTTATCCCCGACTTTCTTCCTTTTTTTTTTTTTTACTAGCAGAGACAATTCCTCTCTGGGCATAACTTTCAAATGACTTTGGGAAGTAGCAGGTGATTGTGCCAAGAACGAAATCTCTAGGCTGATTTAGGAAACAAGTGCCAATTTTTGCTGCAAATACTTTGCAATCCTGCATTAAAGAGTAAAAAGAAAAAAAGGAAACATAAGTGACACAGAAGCAAATGGTACTCAAAGCCCACCCCTCAACTAGATAAATTTACTTGATTTTCCCTGAGTACTTTACACTTGTGATGATTTCCTGCTTCTTGAATCACTCCCTATGTGATGGAACTTGCTTGCACTCTCTTGCAAGAGTAAATTATGCTCATCTCTTCTCAAGTTATGTCATGTGTCTTATACCATGAAATTGATGTGTTGGTGGGTGTATTTTAACGGTTTAATTAGATTCCATTTGGCTATTTCACTTAGCATGTTCTCAGGATTTCTCTATGTTGCAACATGTCAGAATTTTCTTCATTTTTAAGGAAAAATGATACTCCATTGTGCGTATATATGCTACATTTACATTCCCACCAACAGTGCATGTGTTTCAGTTTCTCCTCATCTTCATCAATACATTATTTTCTGTTTTTTCTCACTGTAATGCATATGAAATGATATCTCATTTTGTTTTAATGTGCATTTCTCTAATGTTTAGTGCTGTTGAGCATCTTTTTCATATGCTTATTCACCATTTGCATATCTTCTTTGAAAAAATATTTATTGGAGTTCTTTATCCATTTTTTAAGCAGCTTGTTTGTTTTTTTGTTGTTGAGTTTTAGGAGTGCTCTCTATATCCTAGGTATTAATCTATTATCAGATATATGATTTGCATAGATTGTCTTCCATTCTGTGAATTGCCTTTCTACTCTTTGGTAGTGTCTTTTGATGAACATTAAAAAAATATATTTATAAAGTTGTGTTAGTCTAGCTTTTCTTTAATTTCCTATCCCTTTGGTATGATATCCAAGCAATCATTGCCAAATTCAGTGTGATGTTTTGTCCTATGTTTTCTTCTAGAAGCTTTATATTTCTAGTTCTTATATGTAAGCCTTTAATCCATTGTGAGTTAATTTTCTTAGATGGTTTTAGGTAAGAGTCCATTTACATTCTTTTGCTTATAGATATCCAGTTTTCCCAGCACCATTTGTTGAAGAGATTATTTTTCCCCATTGAATTTTCTTACCTCCTTGTCAAAAGTTATCTGGCCATATAAATGAGAGTTTATTTCTGGGCTTTCTATTTTATTCCATTGGTTTATATGTCTTAATGCCAATATCACCCTATTTTGAATACTGTAACTTTGTAGTATGTTTTAAAATAAGGAACTCTGAGTTCTCCTTTTTGCTATTTATTTTCAAGATTATTTTTGCTATTTAGGGTCTTAAGTGTTTTTTAACCATTGCCTTCCCTTCCTCCCCCATTTGATGGTCTTGTTTCTTGGGGGGAGATGCTCTTCCTGGCTGTATGCAGTCAGCCATCTTGGCTCTTCTTGCTATCTTTATTTTATTCACATTCTACTTTCTTGATTTTTTTTTTCACATCTTTCTTCAAATCTTTGAGCATCTTTGAGGCAAGTCTTTGTCTAGTAGAGTTGTCGTCAAGTTTTTTTAGAAACAGTTTCTATTGACTTATTTTTTTCTTTTGAATGTTCCATACATTTCTATTTCTTTTTATGCCTTGTGATTTTATTTTACTTTTTTTGCTAAAAACTGGACATTTGAAGCTAAAAATGTGGCAACTCTGAAAATTCCATTACCCTCTTCCCCAGGGCTTGCTGGATTATATATTTATTACTTATTGCTTTGTTTTATTGATTGTTTTAGGCTGTGCCTGTGCCAAAGATCAACCTGAGGTGAAAAATTTAGGCTTCCTATGTTTCTTTTTTTTGTCTTTTTTTGTTTTGTTTTGTTTTGTTTTTTCCAAGCCCATGTCTTTCCTTGGGAATGCACAGTCAACTTTCTAAATTTCCCACTTTCCTTGGGAATGCACAGCCCACTTTCTAAATTTCCCATTTATTTAGTTGTTTCCCTAGTCTTTAATGTCTGACTCCAAAAAGGAGAAATGTAGAAAAATCAAGGGAGAGAAAGAATGGATGCTGGATGCGTACTTGTTACATCCCCTGGAACTTGCTTCAATTGGGGATGGTGGGTTTGTAACAAAGAAGGGAAGTGCAGTAACAGTTACCACCTACCTCTTTGTCTGTACCCCTGTGATCAGAAACAGTCATCAGTGATCAAAGCACATATTCCCAATATTTGGAGGACAAAGTCATTTTTGTCTGCCCTGGTTCCTACAAGCTATGTGCAAGTCATTTCAGGACAGATGCACAGCTGCCTGTCATGGGGCTGGATGGGCAGGGGTTGCTGCTACTCTAAGAGCTACAATTGATTAAAAAAAAACTAACTCCATTTTACTGTCCAAGCCTTCTCCTAGAAGTTTTAAACCTTCAATAGACTCCAGAGTTCCAAAATAGTTATATCAAACAGATTCTGCGAGTGCAATTGTTGTCTAGTTGAGGAGACAGATTCCTGGTGCTTTCTACTCTGCTATTCCCAGGATTCTCAATAGTAAATTTCTTTCTTATGTTAATATAACTACTTTAAATATATAGAGGTTAACATTATGCTATTAAGGTATGATTAATAATGATGTAGTGCTCTTTTTCTTAACATTTTATTCTGATTATAAAATAGGTAATAACTCTATCTTCAAGAAAGTCCTTTGTCTTTGTTCATAATCAAAATGCAGGTATTAAGTCCCATGACATGAATAGCCCAGGGGTTCTCTCATTTACTGCATTCATCTGTGTCTGTATCCCACTAAGTTATCTCCTTCTAATATGTGTTATTACATACAACAGAACCAGAAATGTACAAAACGAGTATGTTTTTCCAGTTCCCTCATGATTAGAATGTACTTATGTGAATAATTACAACAAATAATGACAAGGTAAAAATCTGAGCATTCTTTTAATTTTTGTCTAGAATTTATGACAAAGGCTGCCTCATTTGAATATGCTATGAATTTTCAAGATAATATAAAATATTACATACATTCTTGTGCTTTATTATTGTAAAGAAATTTAACTTTTTCAACTACTAAATTATTCCAAAAGGGTGGTCATATTTGTCTTTTATCTAAATACTTCCAACTACCATTTTATATATTCATATCACAATATATAATCCTTTCTCTTCTTTTTCTATCTTCTCTTTGCCTCTCTTCCTCTCTCACCCCCATCTCAACCCTCTTTCCATTCACCACTCATGAATTCATCCATTCATCTACCCACCCATCTGTATACCAGGTATATATTGGGCACCTACTATGAATCAAGCTCACGAGACCCTGGAGATACAGTGGTGACTCTGGCTCTGCCTTCAAGAGTCTTAGTCTAGAAAGGAACTGGCAAGTATGTAGTCAATGATAACAAATAGTATTATTAGTAAGAAGGGTGTGCTAAGGAAGCACGTTAAAGCATTATCAGCAACGAAATGAAATCGTGTTCAATCTTGGGCAAAAAATAATAAGTAAAATTTGTCAGAGACAAGTGGCAGTTGAGCTAAAAAGATAAATGTATTTTATAGGATAATTATACAAACCTAAGAAATGTGTTGCTTTAGTCTTGTTTAAAGATGGCTATCTCACACTGTCCTTGCATTTGTCTGAGATCTGTGATTTCCGTAAGACTCTCAACTGACAATATTTGCTACTAAATTCTCTTTCAATTTAGGCTCAGACAGAAGTAGCTAGGGTGTGCACATGCATGTGTGAGGGTGTGTGGAGGGGCTGTACATACATTATTTAGTCACTTTTCACGAATGAAAGGAATAGATAAGATTTGAAAAGACCTTGTATTTTATAAATACACTAAATATGGCCATTGAGCCCACAACATGAGTCAAGTACTGAATTAAGTAAGATTTTATGTTAATTGAACCTCATCTGGCTGTCTTCTTTACCCACAACCACAAATCCTTTCCAGTATATTGGTTCAACTACAAACAGTTTTTTCCAGTAAATACAATTTTGACTATGTGCTCTTAACTTCAAGGATCTCCACTACTTTATTTCTCCTTCTAACTCATTATATCTTCTCATTCTCCCTTTGCTCCATTTAAAATACCTTCTTTTCATTTTCAACTATTTTATCTTACTCTTCTTGTCCTTTGTTATTTCTCTCTATTCTCCATGCCGTAACTGTTTCCATAATGGGCCTTGGATAGTGGTTTAATAAATGTTCTCTGTTCTACTGCATTATCTCCCTCAAGATTTGCATTTTACAGCAGATCCATAGTGAGTTACCAGAAATAAAGGACAAAATCAGTGAGTCCACATTATTATGACACAACCCTACCTATTCCTAAAACACAAACTCATCTTTAAAACATGTTCTCACCATGCTTTAATACATGAACCAAAGTCATAATTTCAGGTTCTAACACAAGAACATGTCCTGTACCCATAACAGATAGGCAATAATTGTAATGTGTGTCAAAAGTAAATGCTCTTCATTACTCTAATAATAAAAAGTTTGATTATTAAAAAATGCACTAAAAACCTAAGGAATGCATTACTCTCATCATTTCTATCTAAATCTTCACAAATTCCCAGTGGAGGATAGACACTAGGAGAAAACAGGTATTTCATCTGGAGATCTGAAAGTCATTACTTGTTTCTTAAAGAAACCATTGTTATTAACCCCATAACTACTGTTAGTTCACTTCCCAAATGCCCTGGATTCTTCCATTATGACTAACTTTCATTTTTTTCTGTAGGCCACCATCTTTCCTTTCTTCACAATGCTGCTGTCTTCTTTTCTCTTGTTTACATGTATTCTAAAGGCTAGTATACCATGCTTGGCCATGGCTCTTACTAGTGTCAGTCTACTAAATCTTTTCCAATTAATTAAAGGTATAATAGAAGATATTACTATGTGAGGAACAGACACATATCAAAGTTGCTGCAGGGAAAACATGAGATAATTAAAAAGGTACATATGAAGACAAACTTTTGAATAACCAAAGCTTACCTAGCCTACATGTAAGATGGGCCTTTCTGTTTTTCTATCCAGTGCATATTCTCTTTGTCTCTGTCTCTCTCTCTTTCTCTGTGTGTGTGTGTTTGTGTGTTTCTCTGTTTCTTCCTCCTTTTTTTTTTTGGTACTTATACATCTTGCACATTAATCTATATTACCTGAGTCTGTATGACCTACTAGCTCCAGGGCCCATCACCAGTTGACACGTTCCTTCTCCATCTCTTAGTTTATGTTTTTGAGAACATACATGATTGTCTCAGTTTATCTTTTCAAGCTAGTCCACACAAGTCATGAATCTCAGAAAATCACATTTAGAAGCCATCCTAATCAAATCGGTTATGTCCAGGGGTGAGTAAACCCTGTGTATTTCATATGATATAGCCATTTCCCCAGAGATAAGTATGGCTTGGCAGCTGCTCTGAAATAAGTCAAGGTTCCGTATATTTTTCCATTAGCATTGATGCCTTACTTGTATTTCTAGCAAAGTCAGTCAGTAAAATATATAACACACACACTCAAATGCTCTCTCTCTCTCACACACACACACACATACACACACACACAGAGATTGTGTGCAGGGGGGATTATACATGCATGACCTTTTGGAAAATGCTGCTTTTATATTTCTAAAACATAGGAACCAATCTATTTAATGAAATTATTACTGTACTTATAAAGACTTATTTTTGAAACTTCAGATAAAAAAATAAAACATTTCTGACCACTGAAGATATCTAAGACTTTATTTACTTGTGACAGCTATAGGTAATCTCAGTCTAAGGAAATGTCTCAATGCCAGAAGATCTTTAGAAGCAGGGGCATCCATAATGTGACAGAAATTATTCAGGAAAGTTGCAGGCAGGAGAGAAGTGGACAATTGGAAAAATTAAGCTTGGGAGCCAGAAACATAAACTTATACCACAACTTGCATATAAACCTAAAAACTTATGGTGTTTTCCTCAAAGTGTCATTTCTTCCACACTTCAGTGTCACTCTGTGTGTGACATAGAATTCAGTGCATGTGGCATGCTGACTCCACCATTTGAAGGCTAAACTGGGTCAATTGTCAAACACTCAACTGTTTAGTTTTCATTCTTGTATTCAATGCTCAGCTTCCATGACAGCTAAAAACATTAATTTACTCTAAAAGTGGTTGGATTGGTGAGTCTCAACTAGACAAGCCCAGCCATGTAAAATATATTTTTCATTCTTGCTTGCTATGTTTCATTGGCTGGCATGTAGATGGCAAACCCGAGCAAGGAAAACTGTGGCTATACCAGAGATTGCAGCATTATTGCATATGTGCACCTCAAAGTCACCTGGTTATATGAGAGCTTTATTTCCACTGAACAACTATTATTTAACCATTCTACATTTTGAATCCATAACCACGAGGCCCATTACTTTCCTGAAAATCCTTTGTGGTTTTTCAAATACTTGTTGCAGTTCCTAATTTCCTTCAAACTACCTCTCCTACCTAGAACTATACCACTCTCCCCTGCCTCTCCTTATTGAACGTCTTCTAGCTCTTGTCTACACACTGCTTTATCCTCTGGGTCTTTGCATAAGCTGTTAACTATGCCCAGGATACTCCTCCCTTATCTTTGTCTGACTAATTTCTGAGACATCTGAGATTAACCTCATTCTGTATGTTAGACGTCAAATTCTCAAAAGCCCTTCTCTAACCTCCCTGATTGTTCATGTTTCCCTGCTTTTCTGCCAATTTTCATCAGACTGTTGTAGCCATTGATCTACCTTTGATTGCAGTATCTCATTCTTTGGAAAACTGTAAGCTCCAGGAGGCCAAAAATCTATCTCAAATACCCCAGTATCCCTGGGTCCATCACAGTGCTTGACAAATGGATGTTCAATGACTATTTGTTAGGATAGTGAATGAATGAAAAAAATTTAAATACCTTCCAAATTAAGTGTTGGACTTAAAAGCAGGTGGTAAACCACTTGGTAACACCAAAGCAGAGATTAAAAGGGACTGACTGTGCCCAGTTTCTGCAAGGCAGATGCTACATGTATCTCTGCATCACAGATTTTTCCAAGGCAAACTTGTTTTTTTCCTATAGATAGTATGATTTTATTTAACTAAGACAATGTACTTTTAAAGATGCATGTTATATATTACTGGCCTAAAACACATGATACATTACTCATTGGAAAGGATGTTCCAAGAAGTTTTAAACACCAATACTACGGAAGTTCCTTAGCGCTGATTTTTTTTTCATTCTCAAATTAATTAGGGTCTTTTTCTCCTTTAGTTTTATTGTCAAAGGTAAAAAGAAAACTTTTCGCTATATAGAAACCCTTGTGAGACTTTTTTTGTCTTTTCAAAATAATGACACCCCTAGAAAAGATACAATGCTGAATGATTACCTTTGTTGGAGAGAAAGAGAAGAACGTCATGATTGAATATGTCCTGGCAGACCTGACAACTCAGAGCCATCAGTGTTACTCAGAGCACTCAGACCTGGGTGTCCATTTAAATTCTGGGTTTTTCTCTCCTCAGACTAATTCCAAAATCAGCAGGTCTCTGGAGAGAAGGTGAGCTTTTTCACAAATTGTCCATCAATTTTAGAGCTTTGTGGGTAGTTACCATATTCTTGTCTTTGGAAAATTTTTCTTACTTGTTTATAGGTACTTGGGACTTAATTTTATACTACAAGCATTTGTTGAGTACCTCGTCGATGACAGTGTCACAGAACACAGATGGGGATTAGCATGCAGGGTGTTTATAAGGGAGGGCTCTATGTCAGCACTCTGGAAGGGAGAAGAGAAAGTTGAGCTGTGATGTAGAATCGAAGGCATCTTTCTGTGTTCTAGAGCTTGAATGATCCAACTTGTAAAAAGGTGTCCCGGTTGGTTCAAGACAAATAGGCCTTTTCAACCCCATATTGATCACTGGATATGGTCCATGACCAAGGGCCAAACCTTGACAAGGCAGCTCTCTGCAGCTGAGTTGATGCTTATAGGGGTTGGCAGTGAAAGGCAGGCTGTCTGTAATACTTTTAGCAGCTTAGCAACATGTCTGTCATTTTAGAGAGATCTGGACAGTGTATTACAGGCAGGCATTGTGAGATGAGATGATAAGTGACAATAAAATAGATGAGACATATTAATTTTGCCAAATGAAATTTTACATTAAAAACAAGAAAAGAGAACAGCATTATTGCATATGTGCACCTCAAAGTCACCTGGTTATATGAGAGCTTTATTTCCACTGAACAACTATTATTTAACCATTCTACATTTTGAATCCATAACCACGAGGCCCATTACTTTCCTGAAAATCCTTTGTGGTTTTTCAAATACTTGTTGCAGTTCCTAATTTTGCAGTTCCTCTTGTTGCAGAGCCAAGAGGTAAAGAGTATTTGTCTTGAGGCAGAGGGAAAGTAGTCACTAAGGATGACTATGGCAACGGAGAAAAGCTTCGGAGAGGAGCTGCCATGAGTGGATCACTGAGGATCAGCAGCGTTTCAGAAGGTTGAGACCGTGGAGAAGAGTCTTACAGAGTAAGGAGAAAGCATGATACAAGGCAGAGAGAAATGGGGTTGGTAGATTAATTGTAGAAGTTTGATTATGAAGCAAAGAAAGAAGGATAGAGATAGTAGTGGAAAGGAGGAATGGATGAAGCAGCTGAATCCAATAGCAGAGATGTTTGAATATAATTTTGAAGATATTAGAAAATAAAAAAGGAAAGAAAATGGTCTTGCAATCATAATTTTAAGCCATCATGACTTTAAATTTAGGTTACATACAATTTTTATCACTTGGATAGTACCTGAAAAAAGCTAGGAAAAAAAGGAAGAATCTGAGAAAATTGGATCTGCATTCCCTCATGACATATTATTGGTTGAAGCTAAGTGACAGACTCCCCCTTGAGAGTTGACACACCCTCTTCACTCCTCCAAAGTGTCTTATCCTCTCTATAAGGCTTTATTACTTCTCTCATCTCTCTATATTGGTTCTTGCACTGATTAGTGACCTTTACTCATTTTCACGTTATCACTTCATGGATAAGGAAACCAAGCCCTAAATGGGATATAGGCTTCCAAGATCCTACATTTGTCTTATCTCAGCTGAATTCTAGACCACCTTGTCATAAATTTAAGTGGTAGTATTCGGAAGTTTCATCGTTAAAACGACTATAAAGTTTCATCATGTATTGGCCATCTATTGATGTGTAAAAAAATATTACCCCAAATTTAAAGGTCTCAAATAATAATAAGTGTTTAACATCTCACACAGTTGCTGTAGGTTGAGAATTTGAGAGTTGCTCAGCTGGTGGTGCTGACTAGGAGTCTCTCGTGAAGTTGCATTAAAATATTGATCATGACTGCAGGTATGTGAAGGCTTGGCACAGTTTGAAGAATCCCTTTCCAAGGTAGCTCATTCACATGCATGGCAAGTTGGTACTGGCCATTGGCTGGAGTTTTCACTTCCTTGCCATGTGTACCTCTTCACAGGGCTTCTTGAGTATCCTCATAGCATGGCAGGTGGCTTTCCATAAAGTGTATGATTCAAAAGAGAGAAGCAAAAGCAACTTTGTCTTTTATGACCTAACCATTAAAGTCACCCTCGGTCATTCCATAATATCCTACTGCTTACACGATCAGCCCTAAACTATAGATAACATTTAAAAATAATGCTAAATATAAATAAATTATGTTTAAAATATACACACATTAAACCAATCTTTCAAAAATATGACTCACAGAGAGGATCAATACTACCATTGAATTATCACTTGCTTTGTTCTCTCAGTTAAATGTAACTTTTGCTAAACTGCTTCCCAGTAGTCAGAGAAAAAGCCCAGATTTCTTATGAACTATGTTCTATATTTAGTCAGTACTGTTCTTGATAGTGCACTAAGCATCATTATTCATGAAAATAATATAACGAAAAGTATGACCTTTTATTTCAAATGCCTAATCTGTGCATAGAGTTTAAAACAGTTTCTCAGTTGGAGACAGATTAGATATTTATGTTCCCCATGATTTTATAATCTTAAATATGAAATGTGAGGGTTACCTTCATATGAGTAGCAGTAATAATGTCCCACTGCATAAAAGTTCACTACCACAAAAGTGAATCTTTGTTTACCTTTTGAAAATACTTTATAAGAGGCTATTACCAGTACAGAGAAATCCAGTTGATCAGATAGCAGCAAAACTAATGAAAAGCATCATGGAAGTGACAGCAAGATTAATTAAGTTCCTCCAGTTGTATTCACGTGTGGCTGTGCAGAGTTCCTTTGGGTAACGCTGCAGTTAAATGGTATTCATGGTGACAAATACTGCAGATTTCCAGAAGTGACACTTTTAAGTCAAGGGTAAAAATCACATCCGGTCATTTTATCCACCAAAAGGATCAGAAATGAGCCTTCAGGGTTATTAGTGTGTTTGAGCAAAGCAAAGATGAGATTGAGAGATAATTAAAAGAATGTTGAAACTGTAATATTTTATTTTCCCATTACACATTTCCTTTATGTATTTTAGACATTTTGACAGAGGAAGCCAAACAAATTTCCACCTACTGTATTTGACTGGAGGCACAGAATTACACACACTTGGAGATACTTTCAATTACTTTGTGAATTCTTGCAAAATTGGGGCACAGTTGCACTGTCTGCTCACTCTATATAGTTGTTATCACAGTATATATAAAAATGGAATGTTCATGACCTAAAACATCCAAATTTACTGAAGCTGCACTCAATTTATCATGAAGAATCTCTTTTTTAAAGGCAAAATAAGAAATTCAACATAATGCTGTTTACTTCTTTCATTTTGTTTGCAAACATATTTGTGGTGGATCTGGGTCTGGGAGGGCTGATTCTGAAATAGCTGCCCAGGCACCGTAAATGAATTTTATTTTGAAAAATTGGAAACCTCTGGAGTGTATAAGATCTTTCAGCCTGCTACACAAGATGTATTAACTCATGTTATTGTGTCACCAAATGTCTTTGGAGGCATATCATTTTATTTCTGTCCTTGGAAATACTTTGAAGTTCAATTATGTATTTATTCAGCAAATACTTCCTACATTGTCTGTCAAGTAAAATTTAAACCTTTATCCTGGAATGGGAGATCTCATCCCATATGGCATCTGTGTTTTCTTCTCTAACCTTACATTGCTTGAAGATCTTTTAAGAAACTTACTCTTTAATACTCTAATTGGTTCTTGGTCTCCCAGACATACCATTCACAGTCCCATTCTTCTTTTACGTCATTTGTCAGCTCTTTCTGCATGACTTCACTCTGGGTCAATAGTAAAGACAGGGCTTAAGTTCCACCACTTATAGCTTCTCAGGATTGCCTGAGCCCCTTCATAGTTTCATCTTTTACCAAACCCTTATCCACATGTCCTAGAGTATTCATTTGTTACCTTTGTTTTTAGTTATATTTTTGGATATATGCTTCATTTCCTCATCTAAGATACCAAGTACTTTGAAAAACAGGGAGGTAGTAACTTAAACATTCGAGTTCAGGACTTGTGATAATATGGTCTCCACTGTTATTTGTTTGTTTGTTTTTTGCCAGTGATGATGATGGTTATAAGAATTTGGCTTTCTATGAGTGAGGCACCATACTAACCAAAGTTATGACATGGTGTCCATGTGATAATATCTATTCTACGTATATTTAAAGTGAGAGGCTAGCGTCCACTTCATACAAAACTAGATAAAAATATACACAACTTTCTGAAGGTGTTTATGAAGGGAAAAATAGAAGAAAAAGAAAGAGAGGCATGAGAGAGATAATCTGAGAACCATCAGAGAGGAAATGTGTAACACTTTTTTTTTTTTTGAGACGGAGTTTCGCTCTTGTTACCCAGGCTGGAGTGCAATGGCGCGATCTCGGCTCACCGTAACCTCCGCCTCCTGGGTTCAGGCAATTCTCCTGCCTCAGCCTCCGGAGTAGCTGGGATTAAAGGCACGCGCCACCATGCCCAGCTAATTTTTTGTATTTTTAGTAGAGACAGGGTTTCACCATGTTGACCAGGATGGTCTCGATCTCTTGACCTCGTGATCCACCCGCCTCGGCCTCCCAAAGTGCTGGGATTACAGGCGTGAGCCACCGCGCCCGGCTGTGTGTAATACTTCTTATTGCAAGGGGATCAGGACTATCAGTCAGGGCAAATGTGCAAATAAAAGACTCTGAGAGAGTAGCTAGGGGTTTAACTTCCCCTGAATCACTTTCTGCCTGAACTCTCTGTTTTTTGGGTCCCATATTAGCCTCTTCACCTGCTCCGTCCACAACATTTCTGATGTGTCTCTTGCCTGACAGTTGACTGGCCCTCTGGTTCCTAGCTGGGTTTTCCTCAGATACTTGAAATTTCTCTCTTTAGCCTAAATACATGTAATTCTGACCATTGTCTCCTTCCACTGCAAGGGTTTCTGCTTCCTAAATCATAGGCGATGTCTGATGTTAATGGCATGTTCCAATCACTAACTGCATACACCATGCCTTTGGGATAAATTTCTGTATGTTCTAGGATATGGTAAAACCTCCAAGAAATTAACATCTAATATTTTCCTTGACTTCTAAGAGCCTTCATTCTACTGGAGGCATATCAACAACTGAACAGATCACTGAAATGCAATCTAATAAATACTGTAATAGGGTTATATAAAGAGTGTTTGAGAGCTCATTAAGGGAACACAAAAATTTGACATAACCCTGGGGAAAAATCTTAGAAAACAAAATATCTGAGTTTTAGGTGACAAATAAAACTTGTAAGACAAAGGAGAATAGAAAAGGGCATTATTGCTAGACTATAACATTATATTCTCAGTAGGATCAGTAGGAATCACCATGTGGAGGTAGAAGACTCAATAGATTTATTCACTCCACATATATTTATGGCATTCTCCTATGTTTTAGACACTGTCTGAGGCATTGGTTATAGCATGAACATGGTACACATGTCTCTGCCCTTACGTCTAGTCTGTTGTTGGGGAGAGAAGCAATAAACTGTAACCAGTGAATGAATGAACTGAAAGACGCTTTAGGTCATTTCCTCTGTATGAGAAAAAGGTGAAAGAGGTTCCACATCCTACTGCATATGTTTAAATATAAAGAATTCTAGAATGTAAGCTTCATGTATACAGAGGTTTCTGTAATTTGATTAATAGTCCTTTAGCACCTAGGACAGTACTTGGCACAGGAGTACTCAATAACTATTTTTTGAGCCAGTAAACATTGCTATTCCACAACCAGCCCCTTCTGGCTCTCCATGCTGGTTACTAAACCTTATAAAAAGCTCCTATTGACTGTCTATCAGACTAGAAAGAGTCACAAATATAAGACATTTAGGCCAGGTGTGGTAGTACACGCCTGTAATCCCAGCACTTTGGGAGGCCTAGGCAGTCGGATCACCTGAGGTCAGGAGTTCAAGACCAGCCTGGCCAACATGGCAAAACCCTACCTTGACCAAACATACATGGCATGGTGGCATGCTCCTGTAGTACCAGGTGAGGTTGTGACTATAGTGAGGCTGAGGCATGAGAATCACTTGAACCCGGAAGGCAGAGGTTGCCATGAGTCGAGATCGCACCATTCCAGCCTGGGGCCTGGGGAACAGAGTGAGACTCCATCTTAAAAAACAAAAGAGAGAAATTTATCATATGTCTCCAAAGTCACTGAAATCTAGTTAAGTACAATTTTGGAATATTATGGTATTTATATTATGGTATTTATAAATATTATTATATTTATAAATATATATTTATTATATTTATAAAATATGTATATATTCCATAATATATTTATGGAATATTATGGTATTCATACATCACAATGCTAGCACTTTTCTTCTTGTAGACAATTAATTTTCCATAATGTCCCCAGGCGTTTAATTTATATGGAAATGTCAAGTAAGAATTTGAGAATGAAATTGATTTATGAGTTTATAGCAGTGTCTACACAAGTTTAAACATTCTGATTAAAACACTGCACAGATAAATTGGATTAGGTATTTGTTTTCATATGGACAATTTATTTATCTAATTTTCAAACTGTTTTGACATTGGATGGTAGTAAACTAGAGGCCAATTCAGGCTTAAAATAGCCTTTCAGCACATGTCATTCATATGTCAATACATATGCATTCAAAAGTTATACTTTCAACAAATATTCAATCACTGACTACCCATATACTTGTGCTTTTGGTCTTATAATGTCTCAGGGCTCATTATTTAGTGTTAACCCTCTTCTCCTTTTTTAATCTATACTTTCTAAAATATACTATCTGATCTCATGGATTTCATTATCATTTATAAAATCGTGACTTCCAAATTTAAATATGTAGCCAAAACATCTCCTCTGAGCTCCAGACCCATATCGCCAAACTACTGTGAAACATTTCTACTTGGATATAATAAGAACATCAAAGTAAATATGCCCCCACACTGACCACCTTCCACCAAAGCATCCACCAAAGCAAGTTCTCTCACAGTCTCCTCCTGAATTAGTGAAAATTCTGTCCTTCCACTTGCTCGGTCTTCAAACTGAATAATCCACTACTTTTAAAAAGTTTCCCATTGTCTGTCTAACCCATCAGAAAATTCTGTTGACCTATTTTTGTACATGTAGAGAATCTGACCACTTTTTCCACCATCACTGTTTCTTTCCTGGTACAAGTCATGTTCTCTTTTCTGGATTACTACAAAGGCTTCCTAACCAGACACCTTGCATCAGTCCTTGCTCCCATTAGTCAATTCTTCACACATGGGTCATAGTGAACCTGTTAAAGCATGTCAAATCGTGTTGCTCCAAAGGCATATCATGTAAGTCATAATAAAAGTCAAAGTATTTCTAACTGCCTAAAAAGTTCTACACAACTTGGCTCCATCTTACCTATTTGGAGTCAACTCTCAGTTTACCTTTTAAGACCTACTCTATTCTGGCATTATTGAACTTGTTGTTCTTCCTGGCACTCATAAAGTATATTCCCCATTTATCCTTTGTACTTTCTGCAGTGTTCTTTGTCCAGCACCTGGAATAATGCCTGGCACATAATAGTCATTCATAAGTTGTTGAATTTATTCAAAAAATGTTGAATGAATTAATAGATAAATAATGAATTCATTCATTAAGTGATGGATTTATATGAGGTCATGGAGTTAAAAAGAAAATCCTCTTTCATTTGGGTTATATAAAAGGCAAATTCCCTCACTAAGTTTAAATGCTAGAGTAGGAATTAATACAGTGTGCTATGTGAAAAAAAATACAAACCTCATTTAGTCTTTCAGTAAGGAAAGTGTTCTCAGAAGACATAATATTTAAACAGATGCCCAAAGATCGATTACGAATTGCTTCGGTAGAGAGAGCAGGTAAAAGGGAGTGTAGTCTTCAGGGGAATTACAGCCATACATTCAGTTTCACACAGTGAAGAGTGTGAAGGACAAAGTATTTACAATTGGAGAAGCGAATAGGAACCTGGTTGTTAAAGGCGTTAACTACCTTGGTGGATAAAATATAGAAACAGTGAAGAGTATTGAGCAAAGGAGTGACACGATCATACCATTTTTAAAGATAAGAATGGATCTAATATGGAGAATGAACTGGACATGGGCAAACCTGAAGTCAGGAACACTGGATAAAATTTTATTGCTACAATATAGATAAAAGATAAAGGTGGACTAAACTAAAGCCAAGGGCAAGGCAATGGAAGACACAACGGAGCTATGCTAACTCATGCTAAATCTAAATCTCTGCTCCATGCAGCTGTAAGAATTTGGAAGAACAAACACACTCACAAACTGTGGCCTGCAGTACCACCTGGCATCTGTACTGCATGGAATTTAAGAACAGCTGCGGCTAAGCATGGACAAATTAAATTTGTGTAAACTCTTTGCACAAAACACCATAGAAAAGTGTGATGTCTTACACACAATACAGCTGTATTTAGGATGCTCATTCATTCATTCATTCATTCATTCCCTCATTCATAAATATTTATTGTATAATGACAAGTAGCGGGTACCTTTCTAAGAACTGTAGATATAGCATTGAATAGATACAATCCCTGCCTTCACCGAGATTATATTCCAGTGAAGAGAAATCAAAATAAACAGATGTCTAAAATAGTGTGTCAGATGATGATAGTTGCTATGGAGAAAAATAAGGGAGGAAAAGAGGTTAGGAAATGTCAGGGGAGGGACAAAGACCGTTTGTTACTGGAAAAAAGGAGAGTGAATTACCACCTTCAAGCAAGATTTGAATGAGATGAGGAATCAAGACAGGCAGCTACCTGGTTCTTAGAACAGAGAAAAAATTTTCACCCAACCATGGTATTTTAAATTCAAAATATGTAAGTGGTTCAAAGGCATTCTTTTTTTAATAGTGCAAGGTATATTTTTACCTGGCAAGCAGGTTGGTGCTACAGCTGACCCCAGATAAAGTGACTTAATTTACCTTCAGAAGCGCCTAGGTTCTCACAGATTCTTAGAGACAGATAAAGGTCGGGCTGTGAACCAGATTCTTCCCTAGAAGCTGCTAAATCACCTCCTTGAGATGACATATGAGAGCATCTCTCAGGCACAGCTGGCATGTTCACAATCCTTTATCTAGCCAAGATCAGCTGTGGCTTCCTTTGGATATCATTATGCTTCAAAATTAAAAAAAGAAGTATGTTGAATAAATGTAGGTACTACCATGTTCATTGCAGTATTATTTAAAGGAATCACCCAACTTGTCCATGAGTGGATGAATGAATAACAAATATGTTGCAATATACATAATGGAATACTCTTCAACCTTTTAAAAGAAGAAGATCCTCTTGTTTGTGACAACATATATAAACTTGAAGGACATTGTTGTCTTAAGTGAAATAAGCCAGGTGCAGATAAACAAATACCCACTGATTTCACTTATACGTAGAGTATAAAAAGGTCAAACTCTATAGCAACAGGAATAAAATGGTTACCAGTGCTGTATGGTGAAAGTAATAGGGAGATGGTGGTCAGAGTACAAAACACACACACACACACACACACACACACACACACAAAACAATAACAGCAATCAAAAAAAAAGTTGCATTTTTTTCTTTACAAATATATACAAATGAAGAAATATAGTAGTTTTAAGTAAAACAGGAAAAAGTATAGAATTAAAACAAAAATCACTTGTTTTCCATCTAGAGATAAACAAGTTTGTGTCTTAGGCTTCTACATTCCAGATAACCCTTAACTGCATAGAAGGGGGATGCATACCCTGAATTAAATAGGCATCTTCCTTTTCTGTTTTAACAGAATTACACTGTATGGATATAACACTCAGTTGCCTCTAGAATGCCATATTCTTTCAAAGGCTACACACTGCTTTTTGGGATATGCTACCAGACAAAGGTTAGCATGTTCTATCACCAAATACTCTCTGCTGATGTATTTGTTACCATATCGATATATTTGTTTCTAGAACATGCAGTGACACTGTTTCATTAGAGATGACTTTTACTTGAGCCATCATGAATAGCACATTTATTTGAAGAAGGAAACCTGTTGGAGAAATATAACATAAATTCAACAAATAGTAAGACAACTGGTTTTTTTTACTCATCACTTCATTGAGAAAGTTGCTTAACTTCTCTGAGCAGCAGGTTCTTTATTTGTGACATCTGTAGTATCCACCTTTCTATATCTCAATTTGTTAGTAAGAAAGATGACATGTGAAAGTATCTTGTAACTGTCAAATGTCATGCAAATGTAAGGGTATTATTAGTAATTAAGGTAGTCCTCTAGTGTTTCAAATCTCCTATTTGAAACTCAACTCTCAATGTTTGCATCTTCCAACTACAGGAACTCAAATGGACCCAAAGCACTAACCTTAAACTACAGTGCCCCCTAGCCCGTGTAGGAGGTCAAGGCAACTGACAGGCTTCATGAATAAGCTCTACCACAGATGGTTCTTTTGCCTGAGGGAAGGGCTATTAATTGTACTTTTGGACAACTTCCACTTGTCCAAAAGGAAAAAAAAAACATTTATGTGCTTTCTTCAATACTTGCCTGTAAGATTGTTTTTATTTTAATTTTAAAAAGGGAGTAAAAAATTAAACATCCTCTATGATTTAGATTTTTCTCTGAATTGCTTTAAATTAAGAGTATTTCTAAAAGAACAGCACTAGATTTATCTTTAGAGTCACTGTGATGTTTCTGATTTATATTTGCTTATCTATTTTCATTCACCAAATTCTTTATAATCTAGTATGAGAGAGGATATTGGTCTTTGCACTCTTTTCACAGAGGTAGAATGTGGAGTTAAGCTTTTATGCAAGACTGTACAGAAAGCTGTTATCATGAGCTTCAGCCGTCTAGTTTCTATACACATTAAATCCACCAAGAGATGCAGAATTGTGTAAGGAAATACCATATAATATTTTAATATCAAAATGCAGAAATATTTGCTATCCTAGTTTTATAAAAGCCCACATTAAAAATATATCAATTGCTTTCTTCCATAGACTACAGTTCTTTGTTTATCTTTAGTTCTTAATTTCATAAATTTTTATAGATATGCACAAGTTCAAATGTTCCAGTACGTAAATTGGGTCCCAAAATGATAAATCCTTAGGAAACTGAACTTTCTGTATGAGTTTATTTTTCCATGCTGTGCATTTAAGTATTAATCAGTACAGCTTTCAGGGATTTCTTTCTAATATCCTTTTCTATGTAAGATAAGGACTGCAATTCATTATACCATTGGAGGAGCCAGAGGCTTTGCTAAAGCTTTGCCTTTCTTGACTGTTCAAGTCAAATTTAATGGGAGCATGTGTGTGTGTGTGTGTGTGTGGTGTGTGTGTGTGTGTGTCTATATTGGTGGCGGGACTTGAATTATGACACAATGTTGGTTGCCTTTCAGGCTAATCGTCTCTCCTTTTCAGGAGGTCAAAGATCATTTCAGCCTCAGTGTGCTTTCTAACTACTTAGCAAAGGAGATAGCAAATTTGGTCCTGGGCAACTGACAGGTGACTTTTACCTCCAGTTATTTTTCTTGACATCTTTCCATCAACACAGCTCAGAGAATACTCAAGAAATAAAAAATTACTCTTCACCAACTACTAGCTTTCTGGGATCTGATCACTTCTAAGTGTAAACCTCTATTACCCTAGCAATGGTCCCTGGCGTTCCTTTTATTCCTTTTACATATGAACGCAAAAAAATAACAGCAAACCCTCAAGCCCACAGCAAAGAGAACGCAAGCACGGCACCAACCCTCTTCGTACTGCCTTTTTAACTTGGCAGGGGAGGTTAAATTTTGGAGAGAATGGTGGCATTCATAGGAGGGGCGGGGTAAAAGTGTTGTCTAATTACACGTTAATGGCAGAACTCGCCTTAACCACGTCCCTCCTGCACTGTGGTGAATTTCTCCTGCGTGCTCCTGTGCGGATCCCGAGACCCTTCTCGCTTTAAGAGAGCCTCCGGCGCCCCTCACTCCGCCCCTTCCCAAGTCTCTGGGCTCGTCAAAGCTTCCCGAGAGCCATGGTTGGTCCAGGCAGGCAATCGGAGCACCTCGTGGAGCGGCTGCTCACCCAGGGTGGGGTGGGGTGGGGTGGAGGGGTCTGTTTGTAGTACTCTCAGTCCTGATGTCACAGGCGCGGCAAGGACATCGCAAGGAGGAGTCGGATTACAGTAAGGATGGGCAGTGCAGCAGGCAGCCCGAGCGCACTCTCCAGCCGCCGGAGATCGTAGCCCTGGAAAGGCAGCCTGCGAGGCGCTCATCCCGCGGAGGAGGCACGCTCTCGGCGCCCACTGCTCTCCACGCCGGGGACATTTCCACCGAGTGTAGCATGAAACGGCTCTGCTCTGCGTGCCAGCCTTGGGTGAGAGCTGATGCTGAAGACACCGCGGTGGGGTTCCAGCTGTCTGATTAATGAGAAACATAATGTATTTTGGTGAGTGTTCGCTCTGATGATGTAATTCTGGGGGTGTCCGGCTCTTCATCAGTGCAGACAAGCACTGAAAAAAATTCCTTAAGCTGCAAGAATATATTACATTAAACCTACCTCCAGCTGGCAACTGGAGGACCAAATCGGTGCAGCCTTCAAAGCTTCCTTTGTGCCACAGTCGGGGCTGTTAATTTAGACCTGGATGAGTTTAAGTTGGAGAAGAAAAGAGACAGGGACGTGTGTAGGGGGGTAAACTTTGCCTTGATTTGCCCGAATGAAGTTGGCTGCTTTAGCTAGGTGAAGGAGAAATGGTGCAGCGTGGGAAGTCATGAGCTAACTTAATGGAATGTGAAACAAAGTTCCTATACTATTGATGCTGTGAAAGCTTAGTCAATATGAGCATTTCATTCAGCATTTGCTGTTTTTTCTTGTTCTGAGGCAGAGAAGGAAAACATTCTCTAGTGAGCAGTGGCTGAGCAGCTGAGAACACTCTTCTATATCATCTCAGTGTACCGTCTAGCTAGGAGCAGCCTAGCACAAAATGCATATCATTTTAAACCTTTAGAGGTCTCGGAGCTGTCAAATATTTGTGCAGTTTAGTTTTGTGCCGCGGTAGAAACCTCCGTTAGGTTTTCAGTTGAGCTGCCTGCATTTCCAGAAAGCATGTTGAGGCTTAGAGCTGAGCTATCAGTTGAGCTCTAGAAGTGGGCTTGGAGCCGTGCATTTGCACTCTTAACCCTGCAACTTACTGCTAGTAGAGGAGGCAAACCCCTTCACTAAATAAGAAGAAGCCAAAGATAAGGACTGAATATTCGTTCTTCCTCTCTGAAGTTATGCTTTCCTTCTGTAAGTCCCATCTGGCATCATCATTTAAGGACATCTATGTGATATTAAAAGGTTTGATAGGGCAACTGGAGAGGGGCTAGGAAATGTATCCAAGATGCAAATGTTCTGATTTCTTGGTTTGCTTTAAATATTAAATCTAGAGTCTTCTTTCAGATTAAAGAGGCATTTAGATAAACTTAGGTTGGGGCACTATTTGTTGGGCATTTATTTCTGTGTGTACTATTTGCTCTGTTCTGTTTTCTTCAGCCTTTGAGACATTTGAGTGAGTGTGGAAGGAACCTAAGTTCCAAAAGCTAAATGCCTTTAGTTGTCTTGACGGTTTTGATTTCCCTATAATTTGTGTCATATTAGAAAAGAAGTCTTAAAGTAACTGAAATTGATTTGGGAGAAACAGTCCTCATTGCATTGCCAAATATAAGCAGGATCTATAGTTAAAAACCACCTCTTTCCAGTGGGTAGCGATGGAGGTGGTAAGCTTGTTTATTGGGCACTAATAAAATAGAGTTTATCATGCATATATATTTCATAAATGGAAAAGCTTGTAAAGATAATAGGTCTTTTGGACAAGATAAAATTTCAGTATCAGTAATGCTACTGAAGGATGATGAAATAGATTGTGATTTTAGTTTACATTTTTACCCTCTTGCAACAATTCCTTATGTGATTGTCATGAGGGAGTAGGGCCAAGTAGGATAGCAGAAGGGTCTAAAAGTACTGGTCAAAGGCCATCCATGCTGTACTGGATTATCGTGTGACTATTGGAGTAATGTTCGCTGGGCTAGCTCGTGTTATTAACTGTATGCTAGTTCAGCCTCTTGTAAAGCAGAGTGATTCACAGGGTAATTAGTTTCATTGTGTAATGCAAGTTTTTAATAGTACAAATTGAAATGTGATGGCCTACTTACTTCAGATGAAACTCTACTCTTAGAAAGGCAAGGCTAAAGTTGCCCTCTGTGTCTTAAACATTGTCTTACCATAATTTCGGTATGAGAAATGTTTTTCTATTCCCAGAGGAAAGCCTGTGTATTCAGGAATGCCATTTCTTTCAGGTTATGCTATGCAGCTTCTCATTCAAGCTGTTAGATATCCAGAACTTTGGGAGCCCACCTGTCTCTAAAATAAAAATGTGTGGTACAAGAGCAAGGGCAAAAAGAATTGAGCAGTATACTTCAGGCATGTCAAAATTCAATAGCATCCTAATATTTGAAAATCCTGAATACAGTGTATATATGTATGTACATACACACATATATATGTGTACATGTGTATGTATCTTAATGTGGGGATGTGTGTGCATGTGTTCAAAATTGTAGCAATTTCAGGTAATTCTTCAAAAGAATGCTTTCACTTTGCAAATTGGTTGGCCATTACTTTCTTCTTCATTTTCAACTGCAAATGGTTTATCAAGTCAGAGACAACAGGGACAAAGGGAAAGTGATGCTGCATTCTTAGGCTTTTCTGGTGATTTGTGGGAATGGGTTAGAGGTGTCAGAAGTCTTTTATCTGTGTCCTCAGCAGAGCGTGATGAAGAGCATGGTGATGCTATGGTATGGGGTGAATTGATACGAAAGCAGGATATTTACTTCCTTTATAAATTATCTGATTTGTCAGTGTTGCCCCCCAACACACACACATACACCCCTTCAAATATAGCTGAAGAATCACTGCCTGAATAGCCTGGCTTAGCCTATCTGCTTCGCTTCACGCCTCTTTCCCCTTGGGGACTGGACAACTGGACCCTGTCCTAGCTTGGCTGGAGTCAGTTATGTGTATGCAAGTTGGTGGAATCTGTAATATTTTCATATCTCAAAAACAGCTTATGTTTGAAGTGTGCTGTCTCAGACTTACCAGACTAATGGACCTTTTTAATGACTTAAGCCTCACTCTTATCTCCTATTGAGATTTTAGTGCAGTGTTTTCAATAATTGTTCATTTGTACTTCCTGTGCCGTGATTTACGTGTTTGCTATTCAGTCACCGTGGATAGTTTTGTTACTTACTCTATGGATCTTGGATCTTGCATTCACTATTCGGAGTTAAATATAAGGTTCACATGGGAGAAGGAAGCAGAGAAAATCTCAGTCAGCAACCTGAGTGGATTTACTGTAAAAGCAAGGGAAAATAATAAATACTTGTGAATTTACCTCCCACCCCCATCAATATTTTAGATAGTTAAAAATTACATGTGCCAAAGATGAATAGCCATTAATAATTTATCCAGAATTAAAAGCAAGGCAGCCAGGAGACCTCCCCCTAGATTAAGGAAGAGAGGCTGTGGGTGGTTGTCAGTACAATGGACTGAGCTGCCCAGTTACAATTTGGTTAAGAGGACTGTGCTGGTATGAAGGGCAGGTTCTTTGCTTGAGTGCACTCCAGCAATTGCTCAGCGCCTGGCAGAAGGTTGTAACTGTGCACTGTCTCCAGCTCTAAGCACCGTATGTTTGAATCATCCCCCCTTTCCCATCTGGCCTGACACATTTCTCCACTGCTGGATAGGTGAGTCGTTGCCAGTGGTCATGTCAACCACACAGATTCCCCATGGTTGGCCAGAGAGATGCTATGTCTCACCCTTTGCCTTTGGGAGACAAAATGGGAGGCTGGTTGTACTGAAGAAATTCTGTGTGGCTGCAAATCAGTAAGCTTTCGGTTCTGAGTCAAGCAGATAGAGACTGTGGTAGGCTTATAGCCAAGAAGGGGTTGGGGCTTGCCCCCATGAGAATACTCCTTAAAAAATGAAATGATACACCTTAAACAGAACTGAGAGGCAAATATTAGAGCTCTCCCTAAATGTTACTATTAATGGCATATTAATTAAACCTAGGGAAAAGGGCAGGCAAAATTTAGAAAGTGTGAATGAACCATTCAAGTTCACCTTGGTGTTAGTTGTGGATCAACTGTCTTCATTAAAGTGCCTAAGAAAAATAGTAAAAACATTTGGTGCCATGCCTATAATAAGAATAATAATAATAAATACTTCACTGGGGAAGCTTTTATACAACAGCTAAAAAAGAAAAAATCTGGTAGGAAAATTCTAGGACAGAACCCTCTTCCCCTGCCTATAATAGACACACTTGCACATTGTCTTAGGAAGGACTTCTGCTTTCCCCTGGGATGCTTAGAACATTCTCAAGTCAGCACTTACACTTTTGGTTGTAGCTGGACCATCAAGTTCACCTTCAAACGAGTGTGTTAGAAAAACATTTAAATGGCAAGCTTATGAGGAAGAAAATGATCAGAAAGCAGCAAGCAGCAGAGAAAAACATTCCTCTTTTTTAGCGTTTTCAGTGGAAACATTTAACTCCTTCTAATTAGTTTGTACTGAGTGATCTGTTATGGGGAATTAGGTCCACCAGAGTATTTCTAAACACTCAGCCAGTGTTTCTATCTTGCTGAAGCTGACAGGGGAGAGAATAATTTAGGAAGGAACTTCTATATCTAAAGTCCCCCTTTTAAAGCTTAAAGTCCTTACCATTATGTCTTACTACAAATAAATCTAAATTACATGCAATAAATTACTACAAAACAGGCTGGAGAATGTAACACGTGAATACTATCAGGAAGGGTCATGCGTAAGAGCCTGAAATCAAAGATAATTTCAAAAGCCATTCAGATTTCTTCCTCAAGACTATTCTCTTTTTAAATTCACATGAAATTCTTATTTTAAAAGCCAAATTCCAAATTTAATCAACATGCCAATAACATGGATTACCACACCCTTAAATTTTAAGCTAATTTTTTAAAAGGACCTCCATAGTTGTTATAATCACATGCAAATGAATATGTTTATTTAAGAGATAAGTTCCAAAATTCATGAGATAATGATGACTTGCAAAGTTACGCTTTCACGGGTGACATAATTGTTCCAAAAAACAAATGAAAAATTTAAATTAGAGGTTTCTGACGTCTATTTCAGAAGATTTGGTCACAGCTGCTTTTGACTGAACACTCCCTTGATAAGACAAGATGTGTTGGTTGGTATGTGTGTGTGTTTAATCCTGGACTGTCAAATAGTGCTTATTATATATATACTTAATATTATACTTCATTCATAGCATTTATGTATCCCTGGATCTTTTCACATGATTTAAAATGTAACACATTAACTATTGACTTAATAAGATAGATATTAAAGTATCTTTTAAGTACAGCTGGCTTTCAAGTTTAGCAACCATTATATACATTTTTTAAAAATCAAATCATAAGGATCATTTTCAAGACTTTTCCTGCTTAAGAAAGCATCATGCTTGTATAAGCAGAAACCTATTTCTACTTTGACCTTGAGAAAGGGATGTTTCCATTTGTATTGCACTACGAAAAACATGTCAAGAAACAACAAAGGTCATAGTCCCTGCCCTCTCTCTTTCTGTCTGTCTCTCTTTAAAGAAGCCATTACATATCATTTCCCACAAAGATTAGTTTTGCAACAGAATTTCACACATGATTGGTGGCATTAAGAGAAAATACAGCATAAGAGGTGGCTAGAAATATCAAAGCTTAAAGTGGTTGAGATCATGCTTGAACCAAATTGCTAGGATTGAAAATAGGAAGATGCTTTGCTCTGTCGCAGCGTTAAAATCGTTATGAAGCAGCTGGAAGTCAGCCCTGATTGAATATGAACTCTAGGTTTACACAGCCTTGAAAATGGAAGGTATTTTCATGAAACTCTCTTGATTCCAAAACCTCAAATGCATATTAACCTGTATTAGGGCATTGGCTGGGATGTAGTGAATCCCTTTTCTTTTTTATCAATCTTTCAATTTTTTCTTCATGCAATATCGCATTTCTGTAAGTTGACAGGAAAAGGAAAAGTAACCTGGCCAAGGTCAGAAAGGAAATCTGCAGCAGTATCAGGATTGATGTTCACAGAAAATGCTGTCTGCCCCAAAGGAGGATGGGTGCAATGGGGGCAGGAATGGGGTTGGTAGGCTGAGAGTTTTAATGGATAAATGTTGTTTAATCTACATCCTCAGCACTCTTCTTAGTGCCAGGCACTTAGAAATATGTGTTGGATGTGCAGGACTGAATGGGTGTTGGAGATCAGAGAGGAAGGGAATCCACTTCCTCCCTGCGTTCCCTAAGGCTGATATTCCTTCTGAAAGCTAGTACTTGTGCATTGACTAGAGAAACAATCCCTTTTGCTGCTGAAACACTAGCTGGTTTTTTTTTTTAATCCAACTCCTAGTAAGGATAGGACATAGAAATTAATTTTAAATTGAATGTAACAAGTTCCATAATCTTTTTTCTGTTTCCAGTTGCTTCTTTCATAGGACTCTGCAGTGTGAAGCCAGGAATAACTCTATAGCATATTAAGGCCAACGTACAAAAATATCTGAAACATACCTAAAATTATATAAGATAGCAAAATTATAGTTTATAACAACTCACCTGGTCATAATTTCAGTTTTCAGCTTCACTTTGCTTAAGTGAATTTTCTCCAGATGTTGGCATTTCCTTGCCAGAAGGCTGGGATGGGCAGAAAAGACCTTATATGCACAAGTAGCTAAAAATGTTCAGGAAGGTCTCCAGCTTTGAAGGTTGTCATTTCTTATGGTAGAAGAAAATGAATATAATTTTGCCTACTATTGGCAGGGCTTTAGTAAAGTTGCTCTTCATGCTTACCTTTTTTCATATTCACGCATTTTGCTGATGAGGGAAAGTAGTTGTGGCAGATTGCTCTGAGGATAAAAAGGCAATAATGAATATAAATGTACTTTAATAATCATAATCCCTTACATTTGAATAGCAATTTGTATTTTTCAAAATGTGTCAACATTTTGCTTTATTTATCTTCAAAATGACCCATATGGGAAGTCAACGAAATATAATTATTCCTATTTTTAGATGAGGAATTTGAACCTCAAATGACTGAAACAACTTTCTCAAGGTCATAAAGCTAGTGTCTGTTAATGTGTAGACTCTATGTCAATACTTCTGAGACTCACCTTAGTGCTCTTTACAATGGAGAATGGGGGTAGGGAGATATTTTTATGAATGGAAGATTATTTGTAATAGTAATACTTGAAAAAATTTTGCAGCTGATAGAGAAATGAATCAAGTGACTGGTAGTCAATGCGTGTTTGTGTTTTGACTTGACTTTGTGAAATCACAATTCATAACAGAAATCTGAACATAATTTATAAGTTTTTTCTGCCTTGTCTTTTTATATCAAATAATTAATAGTCAGAAAATATGAATTCGGCTCAAAGACATGCATCAGTGCTACGGACTGAATGTCTGTGTTCCCCTTTCCCAAATGTATAAATTGAAGCCCTAATTCCTAATATGATAGTATGGAGGTGGGGCCTTTGGGAAGTAATTAAGTTTAGATGAAGTTATTATGGTGGAACCCTCGGGATGGGGTTAGTGTCGTTATAAGAAGAAGATGTGAGAGCTTCCTCTTTCCACCATATGAGGCTATAGCAAGAAGGTAACTGCTGCAAGCCAGGAAGAAAGCCTAACTAAAACCACACCAGGCTTATACCTTGATCTTGGACTGCGCAGCTTCCAGAACTGTGAGGGATAAACGTCAGTTTTTTAAGCCCTCCAGTCTGTGGTATTTTGTCATGGCAGCCAGAACAGACTTTAAGACAGTTGGCTTCAGGCAGAAAGAATCCAGGCTTTCTCTAATGCCTCAGCTTCTCTATTATCTATCTTTATTATAGATATTAAAGCTTATATTAGTTACATACTGTATGTTTTTGCTGTGTCACTATTTAACTCAATGCTTGTAAAAAATTCTAAGTTATCTGTGCTAAGAACTCTTTCATATTTGCAGTCACCCCATCTCCACCACTTGTTCAAGATGGAATCCCAGTCTAGTCTTTGTTCGATGACTGATAAAGAGGAAAAGCAGCCTACTTTACAATTGTAGCTCTTCCATTCAATAGCTCTGTGTCCTTGGGAAAGTCATCTTACATTTTTGATGTTTCGTTTCTTTGTAAAAGGAGAATAATAATAATGTTTCTCATGGTTCCGTTTTGAGGACTAAAATATGCTATACACATAAAAGTGCCTATCACTAGAAAGTACATGGTAAAGAGTCAGTTAAGTTTAATTCTTTATTTCTTTTTTCAACTCACATACAAATGTATGAAATTTGAGAAAAGTGATTTTGTCTCTTGGGGTCGAACTAGGAAATAGGAATCATGCTTTGTAAATTACATAGAAAGAATTTAATGTAGATAATTTGTTACATAAGTGATGGAAGAGCTGAAAAGCCACATGGGGAGTGGTGAGACAATCCATAGAGTAGCAATAGCAAGAAACTAGTAGTTATAGATGGAAACACAAGAGACAGAGTCCTGAAGGCCAGGGCCAAGGGCCTCCTGGCAGGAGCTGGAATCATAAGGGGATCCCACATTACACTGGCTTCTTGCCTTTCTCTTGCCCTCCAGTCCATTGCCTTCCACCTCTCATTGGTATAACTGAGCTGAGGCCAACTGAGGTGGCCTGGGAAATGTATTCTGCTATTGTCAGCCTCTGCCCCTGCAGCTAAGAGGAAGAGCAAGAATAGATCTCAGCACAAATTCGCCAAAGACCTGCAGGGAGATCTTGCCCCTGATCTGTAAGTAGCAATTTAAATGGGAGAGTATTTCTGCAAAGCCACTTGAAGTATCGATGAGAGTTTGGTTGGAGAAGATACACTTAAGAGGGAAAGGAAGTATGGTTCAAGAGTTTTTGGCAGCTCTTCACCAATACTCCTAGTTCGAGTATCTACTTTGTCACTTTCTGATAGTGTGGCTTTGGACAAATTAGTGAATTTTTTTTTCCATCAGTATTTAATACAGTCAGTTAAAAAGTTGGCTAGTGAAGTTCATCGAAATTTGAATACAAACTTTATAATCTGCAAAGCACTGTATAAATGTGCCTTGTTATTTATACATGGGCATTAAAGTGTGAAAAACCAAGTGAATTAGTAAAAGAAGGAGGGAGTTTGAAAAATAACAGCTTGGAAAAAAATGTTCAGCTATACAGTTTAGCATTCCAGCAGAGACTACTGAGGACTCTGAGGGAAGAAGCATTTGGTTACTTAATCAAATAGCCTCTTGTTTTGTGGTTTAAATATACCTTTGAGGCCACATCTAATCTATTCTTTGTCATTATTCTATAGCAATGGGAAAGTTCAGACTCAGAGGCAGGAAGAGAAAGTGAGCAGGGCAGGAACCCTGAGATTCCATGCCCCATACTCTTTCCCCTCCAAGACTCTAATGGGGATAGACATATTGAAAACTGAGAGAGTTTATTAATAGTTTCTTGGGACATGAAGAGGAATTTGGTATTGATTTTCATCTATCCTTCCATGTGTTGCTGGACTTTTAAAGACAGATTTCTTTGGCTGAATAGACCTACTATTAAAAAAAAAAATCAAGGCAAAATATTCTGCCCTTCCTGTATAAAATTATTAGCATCTCTCTCAAGGCCTGCTTGTAAAGTCCTGTGACAGTTTACAGCTTACATTGCTCTTGTTTTGAGGTAACACCACAGTAACTGCTGGGAAGCGTTTCCCTTGCAGCACAGAATATGGAAGTCACCATTACCACCAGGTGTTTTAATTAACTGCCCTGAGGAATGCTGGGCTATAGCTTAGAAGTCCGTGGGCATTCTTAGGATTTGTATACTGAGGAAAATGTATCAGTTAAAAGGTACATTGGAAGGCAGATTAATTAATATTTTTCCTTTAAAAGAAAAGTTGTATAGGATCCTAAATACTAACCTGGTGAATCACTTCATTTATGGCACTCATCTGGTTTTTTTCTTACTTTTAGATCAATAAGTTCAAATATTGTAGTGAGAAGCTCAAAGTATGAGCTTTATGGACCTCTTGGTTTCCTTTGTGAATTCTCAGCTCCTTTTGTGACTGTCCTGATGCTAATAGGTGATATGGCCACTGCTCATGGAAGAGGAATTGAATATAGGCTGAATGCCTGCCTGTGCCAGGCGCTGCCATGAGTTATTCCATTGGCACCTCACCACCAGCCTTAAGGGGAGCATCAGTGGATCTAAACCCTGGCTGTACAAAAGAATCACCTGGCGAACTCTGAAATGATACTAACATCAAAGTGCTACCATAGTCCAGTATAACCAAATTCTCTGAAGGTGGAGCCAGGCATCTGCATTTTCATTTAATACCCCCTCAGTTAATTATCAAGGACAGCCAGAACTGAGAACCACTGAGATGGATAATTTTAACCATTTTACAGAAAGCATCCTGAGGCCCTAGGAAGTTCCAGATTGCCCCAGGTGACCTGGGCAGCAGTTGGCTGGGTCAGGATTCCAGCCCAAGTCAGTCTGAGTCCAAAGCCTGGGTTCTTCCTCCACGACACGTTGTCTCCTCTCACAGATATCAGTCTATGGCATGAAGTGTGGGCCTGATTACACACTGCCTGTGCTGCTCATCCCTGGTTTCCACAGTGAACGTCTCTAATGGCTGGGAACCCTGCCTTTCTACTTGGGACTGTTTATAAATCTGGTACCCAAAAGAAGTCCATATTGCACTAGTTAAATCAGGATCACAATAATATAGTTCTGGAAAGGATTTTGAAATCTTGCTTCCCAAAACATAGTGTTTGTATAAATCACCTCAAGATTATATTCTAATATAGATCCTGATTCAGTGGCCTTATAATATAATATATTATATATATCTTATAATATATATTATATATATATATATCTCTTATACCTTATTTAATTGTGTCCTAGTGGCCTAGGATTCTGCCTTTCTAATAAGCGCCCAGATGATGTTGAATGTTTCTGGTCCACCCACTGACCACACTTTGGGTAGTTCGGCTTTAGAGACCAGTTAGTTGAGCTACAACTTTTCGCACATCAGGTCTAAGTTTCCAACCTAAGTATCCCTCTTTCTATTCTACCAGACACTGCTGGGTCCATGGATTGAGTTCCAATTACGGTGACTAATGATTTCATGTTGCCTGGGACTGAGAGGGTTTTCAGGACGTTGGACTTTCAGTGTCAAAACTGAGAAACTCTCATGTGTACTGGGATGAGCTTGCCACTCTAGTTTCTGTAGACTGAATTTGAACCTTAGCTTCAACGATCAAGAGTGGGGAGAAGTCGGACAAGCAGCTTGATCTCTTTGAGCCTCAGTTTCTCAATCTGTGAAGCAGGAATAATAAATGATACTTTATAGAGTATTTGTAAGGATTAACTTAGATGGCATATGGAAAGCACTGGAAACGCTGTCACAAGGTTCACATTCAGTAAATGTTCACAATGGCTATTACTGTTTATAGACCTGACTCGGTACTCCCTTCCATTACTGTAAAGAAGAAGAAATACCCAAAAGATCAAGTGCAGGTGACCGTGGATCATCTTTATTGCATCATCTCTGTACAAGGAGGGCAGCTTTTAAATCATCTCTTGCCCTTGTTATGATGGGCGAGCTGGAATGAAGTCATTCTTCATTGTACACTTTGCCTACCCTGAACATCAATACTAACGTATTTTTGTTTGCTGTTGAGGGAAAGAAAGGCCTGGCTAAGACTTTGCCACCTTGGGACATTCTGATCTGGCCCCTCGTGTTCCTGTCGACCTTGTTTATCCATTAGTGTTTCTCTGAGCTCTGTAACAACTTATGAGGGCGGCTGCAGCTAATGACTGTGCCTTCCATCTCCTGACCCATCATTGTGTTAACAATCGATATCCTTAAAACAACACACACAGACAAGGCAGCTCCTCTACCACAGCTTCCACTAACAGTGTCCATGGAGAGAAAGAGAGAAAAACTTTTAACTCATGCACGGCCTAGCACAGAGCCTGGCACAAGAACACGGGATTCATAAATGTTTATCAAGTGTGATAGCAAGCTGTGGGAATCTCTCTCTGATGCAAGTGACTTTTCAGTAGTGACCTTAGGCTCTACTTCCTCTTGCTCAATTGGATGGTATTGAGAGAATGAGGCTGCCTTTGCCAGTCACCACCTAGGAAAGCCAATTCCCTCACCTCCTGTCAAATGCAATGCACTTCTCAGAGCATTTAGTCTGCTAGATATGTGATGATTAGTTGGGAAGCAAAGTGCACTTTTGTTTTTCTATGATCACTAGTAAGTGGGGCAGCTGCGAGCAGTAGATTATTCCGCAATAGACGTTACTGGGCCTGAACTGCTGCTGACTAGTATTTTAAACAAGGAAACATGAGCAACAAAGCAGAAGCCACTCTTGCTTTATTTAAGTATAAAGTGCAATTGCGGAAGGGACCCAAAATAATCACACTTTTGTTTATTTCCATCTTAGATATAAAATTGGGAGATTTTTGTCTCTGTTTTCAACACTGCTTACTGTAGTTAAAGCCTTCTGAGAGGGGATTGAACATAAGGGGCCAAAGTCTCCATTTCATAGATAGAAAAATCAAGGCCACGTGATTAGTAAAGGTTCATATTTGGCTCTTATCAATACTCAAATTAAATATTAAAACTCAGGTCCTGAAATAGTGGGCGTGAATTTGGTTGAATTGTCCTGAGCCTCAGCTTCCAATTCAGTTGAGATACTAAGGGCAACTCACTCTACCTCACAAGGCAGAGCTGTAATTTACTAATAATAGCTAAGATTTAGTAAGTGCTTAGCCTCTGACAGCCACTTTTGTAAGTATGGCCACCCAACCAGTCTTCACAGCAGCCCTGACATGGAAGAATTATCAGTATTCCTGTGTTTAGATGGAAAAACCAAGGTACAGTGACGTTAAAACGAGACTAAAATCAGTGGCTGAGTCAGGTCAGACCCAAGATGTCTGGCTGCATAACACAGACCTCCTGACCGACCATACCCTTCTGTGTGACCTTGAGTAAATTCCAGTCTCTGACAACTCAAACCTAGGAGCATATTCTCACCATTCAAATAGAGCAGGAGTTTTTTGAAGAAGGCAGCCAACTAACAAGAGAATCAATGCACAAACAAAACTCCTCTCAGCGTACAAGCCAAGCAGCTACCTGGCAGGTGGGGCCTGAGGCTGAGATCAGGGAAAGATTCCAGGTCCCTTTCAGATAGTCTGCACAGGGCGGCAGATATAAAATCCTGTCCATGGAGCATTAGCACCAACCTGTAATGGTCATTTATTTTTACATGAGTGCTATGAGCTAGGAGAAGCGCTATGCCCTTTACCTTTTTGAGTTTGTGCCTGATAGAGGAACCAGACTCTTCCAAATGGAACAACACGTCGCTTTCTTATGCTCTTTTTCCTGGGCATATCAGGCAATGTGCCACGTGTGCAGTGATCCTTCTTATCAGTTAATAATCCAAACATCTTTTAGACCCTTAGAGCACCAGGAACTGAGAGAGCACATGCACTCTTTGAATATGTTCAATAAAATATTTTTGTATCTTTTTAAAAAAGATAATACATGTACAGTTTTTAAATTGAGTATTATAAAAGTATAAATAGTGAAAGCTAAATCCTCCCCAACGACCACCAGTGCATTTTGTTGTATCTGAGAGACTAAATTCTATGGAAAGGAGTGTATATATATATATATTTATATATATATTATACATATATATTTTATATGTGTGTGTGTATATATATATATTTATATATATAGTACATATATATATCTTATATGTGTGTATGTGTGTTTGTGTGTGTGTGTATATATATACATATATATATGTATCTCTCCCTCTTGTTTATACATAAAAAGGAAGTATCCCGTGTACCTTGTTTTGCATATTGTTTTATTTATCATATATTGATTCTCATTCTTTTTATTTTATGGCTACATAGTATTCTAATGCAGGGACATATGATTTATTTTGCTGGCCTTTAAAAAATAAGTTATTTCTGTTATTTTACTAGTAAAAACAATGATTATTATAGGGCATAATAATTCTTTGCCACATGGACACACGTATCTATCTATAGAAGTGGGATTGCTGTCCCAGCACTTTGAGAAGCCGAGGAGGGGGATAACTTGAGGTCAGTAGTTCGAGACCAGCCTGGCCAACATGGTGAAACCTTATTTCTACTAAAAACACAAAAATTAGCCAGGTATGGTGGTGAGCACTTGTTACTCAGTTACTCGGGAGGCCGAGGCAGAATTGCTTGAACCCAGGAGGCGGCGGTTGCAGTGGGCCAAGATCGTGCCACTGCACTCCAGCCTGGGTGACAGAGCAAGACTCTGTCTCAAAAAAAAAAAAAAAAAAAAAAAGAAGAAAAGTGGGATTCTGGGGCAAGGCATATTTAATTCTTATGCTTATTGCCAAAATTCCCTATGGAAACTTTTTATTGATCAATTTCTACACATATTTCTATCATTAAAAAGTACAATAACTGCTTTTAAACTGATAAACTGCCTTGAAGACCTTTTAGAGCATGGAGTTTTAGGATAGAACAATATGAAACAGCTTCCTGCTTTTTTTATCCTTGCTCTCCCCTCCCCAGTCGACTTCTCTGTTTCACTTCTATTGTGCTAATTCCGTATGGATGTTAGTCTCATTATTCAAAAAAGCAGTGGTGCCATAAAATTGAAAGATGACCTGTGCTTTGCAAATGGGGATAAATGCAACAAGAAGAATGCACTTTGTAAGTGAAATTTTACCCTTCTGCTTCAAAACCAGAAGGTTGATCCTTGAGAGATCTCATAAGGCAGTTAGAAAACCAAAGGTAGTTTTAAATACGGTTGGAAATTTTCCTTTTTAAAAAGTCAATAGGCATTAAGAGGCAAAAGCACATTTGTATTATTCCACATTTCAGTGGTTCTTCTATTTCCAATTCCATATTCTTCTTTTTAAAAATCATTTTTATTTAGCACACAATAGTCTTGGAAATAATTTGGAATATCTATAGCATGTCTTTATGGTAAAAAAGGAAGATGTCACATTTATTAAGGAAACAAAATTTCTAAGCAGCAATGATGTCATCATCTATTGAGCTCTTGAGCTGTTTACAGGCATGCACTCATTTACTCCTTAAAGCAAGGCTGTTGTTTTAATAACTAGGTGTCATTATCTCTATTTTACAAAACACAGCAATTTTAGGAAGCTTAGAAGGTTAAGTTTCTACCAAGTAGGAGGGAAATAGATCGAAATTGTCATGCAAATAATTCAGTCTGAGACTTTTTGAGTAGAGGACATGAGTGCCAAAATGCTGACACTCCCCTTTGGTATTTTTTGTGCAGCTACAATTCTTGGAATTCCACTGCTGTGGAATCTTGGTAGTATGGACATTTATGTAAAGTAGAGGTGCTCATTTTCCCAGCCCTTGCTGTTAGAGTCTTCAGGACAATCACAGCAAGCCCTGCTATTGTATGAACAATACTGAAAGCCCAATCCTACAGGACAAGGCAACCAATCAGTATTTCTCTTGTGTGGGAGAGATATTCTCCAGTTACCGGCTATCTCTTTGTACTATGCCTTGCAGTTCCCAGTGATGTGAGTTAAGTGAAGGAAAGCAGTCAATCACGGCACTTAATGATATGCTAATTAGGAATGCTGTGTAGAAATCAGTCTAGTGTCCTAATTTACATCCCCTCTGTTCATTGAGCCATTTAATGTTCTCCCCCATCCTATTAACTGTGTAGGCATTTTGTAATATGTAATAGAAGAATTTTATATATAGATGGCACCTTGGAATCACATCTGACATCTTTATATGTAAGTATGTCACCTTATATACTTCACCTTATGTTTAAGATTTAAAAAATGAAGATTCATACATTTAATTGGCTAGCCCAAATAAGCAACCAGTAGTGAGTGGTACAGCTAGGGCCACCTAGAATTCAGGTATGTTGACTACTTTCTAGTACTGTTTGCTCTCCTAGGGGTATAAGGGATGGTCATTGGTTCATCATCTTAATATTTCTTCACAACACATCTAGGAGATGAGTATTATCCTTTTTATTTTACAGATGAAAATTAAAAATGACATTGTTACTTTCCCAGTGTCATGTAGTATAGAGGAACAAGAAGTTAAATCTCTGCTTACCGGATTCAAACTTCCAGCCTACCAATTTTTGCATTAGATTTGAATGTAGGTGGATCTCTGCACTTGGCTAAGTCTAAATGAGTTCAAAGATCCCTCCCGGCCCTAAAATTTCCTGATCCTACATAGCGGTGGAGATAAAAGGGTGGAACTTGTTGGAGCAATAAATCACTGCAGCCCACACGAGTCCCAAAGGCATGATCAAGTCTCCCTCATTCCATTCCTCACTGTCAGCAGTGTGCATCATTTATCTCTAGTAAATGCAATAATCATCCCTAATGAGTTTCCTGACTTGAGTCTCTTATGCTTCCACCTCAAACAAAACTTGGCTGTCCCATGGTATAGCTACAGACAGGCTAATAATCCCACAACACATAGACACATATGAAAATGCCTCCAATGGTTCTTATTTCCTGATATGTAGGGGGCAAATTTCTTATCTAGGTGATCAGTACAGCCCAGGTTTTGGCTCAAATTTACCATTAAGTTTTATTTTTACAAAACTCTCCTTACCTCAACCTCACGTCCAGCCCTGTAGAATAATTCCTCATGTCTTAACCTTCTGTGTCTTCACCTCATGTTGTCCATCTTACTTGACACAGTTTTTCCCCACTGTATTTCAAAAAATGTAAGCACTCATTTTTATTCAGTTAGTCTCTTCTGTCTTTTAAATAATTTATATAAGAGCATATAAATCTCACAAATTCTTCAATAAGGTTCATTGCAAATGGCACCTTCTTTAGGATGACCATCTAAAATAAAAGGTTTATTAAAAAGAAAATTATCCTAAAAAGAGTAATTATACTTTTCTCTGAATTTTCATGTTTCTCAAACATATCTGAAAAAAACCTGAATATTCTAGGTTTTCTATTGCCTAGACTAGATCTACTTAATCAGAATCTTCATGGATAGAGCCCAGGAATCAGTGTTTTCACAACCTCCTCCCTAATTTAATATCACAAGATTGTTGGCTCTCTGTAAATTAATGTATAAGCATCATGCAATTACATTCAAAATGCTAATAGTATTTGATCTTGAACTAGGCAAAATGATACTATAATTTATCTGAAAGAAGAAACATAAGTGGATTTCTCTGAAATTATAAAAAAAGAATGTTCTTCCAAGGGAAACATATTCTAAAATATACCAAAAGAACATAATAATTAAATAATTTGGTCTTGAATAATAGACAAATACAAAAACCATATTAGAATATTAAGAAGTAAATCTCAATACTTTTGTATATGAGGATTTAGACTATGATAAAAATGATATTTCAATTGGTGAAAACAGAAACTCTGAAATAGGGACAACCGGATAAACATTTAGACAAATGAATAAAGAAAGTGGATTCCTATTTCACTTTATCTTTTCAAACAATGGTGCTGAAACCAATGGAAATCCACTTGAAAAAAAATGAACTTAGACAAAGACCTTATACCCTTGACAAAACGTAATTCAAAATGGATCACAGACATAAATGTAAAATGCAAAACTATAAAATTCCTGGAAAATAACATAGAAGAAAACCTAGATGACCTTGGATTTGGTGATGACTTTTTAGATACAATGCCAAGCCATGATCCAAAGAAGGAATTGATAAGCTGGACTTCATCAAAATTTTAAAAAATTCTGCTGTGAAAGACACTATAAAGAAAAGAGTGAAGCCACAGACAGGGAGAAAACATTTGCAAAAAATTTTTCTGATAAAGAATTGTCATCCAAAATATACAGAGAACTCTTCAAGGTCAAGAATAAGAAAACAAACAACCTGATTAAAAAGTGGGCCAAAGACTTTAACAGACACTTCACCAAAGAAGATATACAGATAGAAAATAGGAATATGAAAAGGTGTTCCACATCATATATTATTAGACAAATGCAAATTAAAACAACAACGAGGTATTACTGCACACCAATCAGAATAGTCAAAATCCAGAACATTGACAACACCAAATGCTGGCTAGAGTTTGGAGCAACAGAAATTCTCATCCATTGCTGCTGAGAATACAAAATGGTATAGGCACTTTAGAAGACAGTTTGGCAAAACTAAACTTTCTTACAAAACTAAACTTCTTCTTTTTTTTTTTTTTTTTTTTTTTTTCTGAGACGGAGTTTCGCTCTTGTTACCCAGGTTGGAGTGCAATGGCGCGATCTCGGCTCACTGCAACCTCCACCTCCTGGGTTCAGGCAATTCTCCTGCCTCAGCCTCCTGAGTAGCTGGGATTACAGGCATGCGCCACCATGCCCAGCTAATTTTTTGTATTTTTAGTAGAGACGGGGTTTCACCATGTTGACCAGGATGGTCTCGATCTATTGACCTCCTGATCCACCTGCCTCGGCCTCCCAAAGTGCTCTTTTTACCGTGTGATCTAGGAATCATCTTTCATGGTATTTACCCAAAGAAACTGAGAACTTGTGTCTGCACAAAAACCTGAACATGGATGTTTATGGCAGCTTTATTCATAAGTACCAAAACTTGGAAGCAACTAAGAAGATGCTCTTCAATAGGTAAATGAACTAACTGTGGTATATCTAGACAATGCTATATCATTAAGCACTAAAAATAAATGAACTACCACGTGATGAAAAGACATGATGGGACATTAAATGCATATTAGCAAATGAAAGAATCCAATCTGAAAAGGCTACATACAGTATTATTCCAACTACAGTTGACCTTTGAACGACATGAGTTTGAATTATGTGGATTTATTTATGTGTGGCTTTCTTTTCAATCAAATTCATATTCAAAATATATTATTAGTGGGATTGCCAGGGGTTATGGTAGGACAAGGGATTAATAGGCAGAACACAGAGGACTTTTAGCACAAGGAAACTATTCTGTATGATACTGTAATGACAGATATGACATTACACATTTGTCCAAACCTACGTAATGTACAACACCAAGAGTGAACCTTAATGTTAATGTACTCCGTAAACTCGGGGTAGTTATGATGTGTTAATATAGATTCATCAGTTGTAACAAATGTACCACTGTGGTGGAGGATATTGATGACAGGCTATAAGTGTGTGAAGGCAGTGGATATGTGGGAACTCTGTGCTTTCCCATTCAATATGACTGTGAGCCTAAAACTGCTCTAAAAAATCTATTTTGAAAAAGAAAATGAACAAACACCTTACATATAAAGAAATATGCGTTTTCAATGAAAATGCACTTCATAATAACAAAATATAAATAAAAATAATAGAATATGTCTAGTTGTTCCCTGAACAGATTGGTAAATTTTTAAGAACTGAACAAATGTTTGAGTGTTGGGTGTGGGAAGGGCCATTCTTAAATACAAATGTGTGAAGGGAATACATTTTTGCAAACTCTGCACAGTGACTTGATCATATTTATATATGCATATATCTTTTACAGCGCATACTGTTTGTCCTAATAAGCTTTTAGTAGGAATATAGTGTTATTCCCAAAAGGTCACGTAGATATATCATTAAGGATATTAATGTAATGTTAGTTTTTAAAGCACAAACTGGAAACAACAAAAGTGAACATCAGTAGGAAAAGCATTAAATAAACTTAAGAGACATCCAAAATGCTGGACTAGGGTGCAGCCATGAACAACAACAACAAAAAATCTACACTGTAACAGCAAGTAATGAAAACAAGACCCAAAATGATAGAAAGAATCCTTTGGGTAGGAAAACTCTTAAGAAGGCTTTTTGATAGCTACACTGCTATAAGCATGTGTGTTTCTAAAAAGAAAGGTAAGAACTCATGAGCAGTTGTTAGACTTGGAAGCAGGACTTACACTCTCTTTTCTTTTACATCATTTTGTGAGGATAGAATGTGCCACTGGGTCAGGGGTTCAGGTACCCTTTGTTCACTGCTCTATCCTTAGCTTTAGACAGTACCTGGCGCATAGCAGATGCTCAAAACTGTATGTGGAATGATTGTTTACTTTTTTTTCCTCATCAAGGGTTCATTATCTGGTAACGGATTATGAACCACTTTTTTGTTTGGTTGTTTGTATATCTCTGCATTTACAAGGATAATAAATGTATTCATTTAAAATGATTTAAATATGTGCAAAATCTTCCCTAGTGGTTCTTTTGCCCAGACAGTGTTGGAGAGCATAGTTGGGCATCATCTTTTCCTCTTTGGGAACTGTTTCAGATTCCAGGTCAGATGTTTGTGGTTAAGGCTCATCTGTGTTTTTAGGTTGCAGACTTTTCAGTGTCATTGCTGGTATAGTGCTGAGCAATGATTTTGATCCTATGTTCTGTGATCAGGCTTTTCACTCCCACCTCTTGTGTCTATTAGGTGAAAGACCATGGTCAAATCCTTGGATGCATGTGTCTGTTTCTTCGTAAGGTTGTTCTTAAATGAGATAATGTGTGTAGTTTGTATAATCTAATGTTAGTTGCACATAAATCAGAGTTAGATGGTAGCATTCTATTATCTAGCAGGAAGTGTTCTGGTCATTAAAAGATAAGTGCGTGAAGAAAGAATGAATAAATGGATGAATGAAGTCTATGCATTGTGAAAGCAGGTCTGGAGTAGGTTGCTCCTGCATTCCAGCAGCTCTGGAGATAATTTAATAAAAAGTCATTTGGTGATTTATTTCAAACTGGGTATACAATTAATCCCCTTCTAGCTATAAGGAGCTGAGTTAGAACTGTAGGCCTAGTTTCTGGCAGATATCTTGAGTGATGTCATCCTTCTGGGTTATTAAGGTATTCTTTCTTTTTTACCCTGGCTTTCTGGGGTTTTGCTGTTTTTCTAAACCTCTCATTTTCTTTCTGAGTCAGATTTCCCACCTAGTCAATTGACAGCCCAATTCATGATTGGATTCTGAGAGATTACAGAAACCAGTCTAGTAAGCCACTGGGTGAGCCCAAGACCTTATCTTTAAAGTACTTGGTTGGGAGAGAGAAACCTCAATTCTAGTGGAGTTCCTCAGAGTCGATAAGACTGCCAAAGTCCTTAAGTCACACTGCCTTCCACTGCTTGTAGAAATGACAGTTTTATCTTTAAAGACAGTGGAGTGGGAAGATAATCCATTTTCACTGTGGGTTATAAAATAAGTGTTGCTTCTTAATCTTAAAATAGCTTGAATGAGGGCCTTTTAACCAATGACTAGCAAATCAATATTTAAAGAAATATGCCTTAATAAGCAATTCAATTTTAGGGTTTTATTGTTTTTAAAATTTCCTTTGCTTATATGTCTTTATGCCTTAAGGTGTAAGGAATATTTGAATACTTGTAACTTTGATTTTTGCCATCAGTAAAACCAGAATGGTAGAAGACCTCTTGCTCACCCTTCTTTAATCTTTGCCAAAGAGATTTTCTCAGCATGAAATGAAATAGGATTTTTATTTCTGTACTCAGAATAGCAACATTATAGAACAATAGTTAAGAGCATAACAGTGAAGACATTCAAATATTTTACCAGTAGGTTCCTTGCATATGTGCTAAATTCTGCCATGTTCTAAGCCGTGTCCTAGACGTTAGAGGTGAATCAGTGAACAAAACCAAGTAAGATACCTGCACTCAAAGAATTAACATTTTCTTAGGAAGAGACAGTTATACAACAAATATAATTAATACATGAAGTATATAAAGTGTTAGAATATAATAAGTGCCATGACTGCAAAGCTATGTAAGGGTGGGTTGACTTGCAGGAGTGGGCCTCATTAGGAAGGTAACATTTAAACCAAGATTTGAATGTGTTGACCTTCCTCTGCCCCTCACTAGCTGAGTACATTGGGTATGCTCCTGACCATATTTCCTCACCTATAAAGTGGCAAAAATACGTAATTTGTTTTGCTATTGTAAGAATTAACTGCACTAACCTTGGAAAAGCCATGATATACAGTTGATTCTCAGAAAGTTGTAGGGTTTCTATTGCTTATTTTATCATCACAAATTCAGATGGTGTCAACTTTTGTTTAAAAAAATGAGTAAACAAGTTTCTAAATTGAATGCCTTTATTTCTTTAATAGTGGATATGTGTCCTGTGATAGTGTCACTTAGGTCTTGAATCTCTGTGTTCTGGTAAGACGTAGGATTTTGTTTTTCCATAACCTGAATCTGGTAGAGAAAATGCCACCATATTTGTTGTATTTCTTGGGTGGGCATCTATTTTTTCTTTTCTTTTTCCTTCACCTTTGATAATATTGGGGAAACTACCTGGGACCTAAGATGAGCACGATCAGCTGTGAAGCATCAAGACCAGAAGGAAGCACATAGCTGGGTGACAAATATGTGAGCCAGGACTCAAAGGGGTTTGTCTGAGCCAGAGGAACTGATTGAGGACAACCAGGTCATAGACCCAACATCCAAAAGTGGTGCAGGCTCACACAGGTATGAGGAATGGGGGAGAAGACAGAAAATCTGGTGGATGAGACCAAATATACTGCAGATACACTGTAGAAGGCAGTGAGGGTCACTTACAAGTTCTAGGACCTTTGTTCAGTGCCAGCAGGCTTCAAAATTGGTTTGAAACATGGAGAAAAGGATCTGATCTCCTTTGTGCGGAAGTTGGCAAAAGAATCTAGGTCATATCGGGGGCAGAATTCAGAGGGAATGTGAGATGTGAGGCATGGGACGTTCTTGGGCCTGAGTATGCTGCTTTTTTTTTTGAGACGGAGTTCTGCTCTTGTTACCCAGGCTGGAGTGCAATGGTGTGATCTCGGCTCACTGCAACTTCCGCCTCCTGGGTTCAGACAATTCTCCTGCCTCAGCTTCCTGAGTAGCTGGGATTACAGGCATGCGCCACCATGCCCAGCTAATTTTTTGTATTTTTAGTAGAGACGGGGTTTCACCATGTTGGCCAGGATGGTCTCGATCTCTTGACCTCGTGATCCACCCGCCTCGGCCTCCCAAAGTGCTGGGATTACAGGCTCGAGCCGCCGTGCCCGGCCGTATGCTGCTTTTTGAGGAAAAGCAATGCTGAATCTCAGAGGCCACCATGGCACCCATGCCTTATCACTGGCCCAGCTGGGAGCACAACCGAATTACAAGTTCCTCTAGTGGGAGGAGCCCAGACTCCTGAGAACCAGGCCTGGGCCTGCTCCGTGGGTCCATTGCATTTCTGGGCAATGAGACGAGCAAGGCAAGCAGGACCAAAGCACTAGACAGTGGTAAGCACTGGCAGTTTTCAAGGGCAAAGGGGAGAGAGGAAGAGAGAAGAGGGATGGATACAAACATCCTAGAAAATGTCTACTGTTCACACAGTGGTGCTCAAAGAAAAGGTTTTATTCAGAGCTGCTAGTTTTATTCAACCACAGGAGAGGGAAATGCTATTGTAAAGCATGTCTGTTAGAAACAGCAGCTTTGCTAGGGCCTGCCATTGACTTACTTTACTTGTCCCCTTTGGGACTGAGTACCACCCCTCCTGCTGCTCTGCTATGTGTTTGCAAATCTCTCTCTTTTTTTTTTTTTGGTGAGACGGGGTCTCACTCTGTCTCTAGAGTGCAGTGGCATGATCTCAGCTCACTGCAACCTCCACCCACTAGGTTCAAGCGATTCTTCTGCTACAGCCTCGTGAGAAGCTGAGACTACAGGCGTGTGCCACCACGCCCGGCTAATTTTTTGATAGAGACGGGGTTTCGCCATGTTGGCCAGGCTGGTCTTGAACTCTTGACCTCAGGTGATCCACCCACCTCGGCCTCCCAAAGTGCTGGGATTAAGCGATTGAGCCACCACGCCCAGCGGCAAATATCTCTTTAAGATAGGATACTATTACAGTTCTGACTTATAATGTGAAGCTTGGCTCCAGACTCCATGATGATCTTTATAAAATAAAGTGGAGAGGCTTTGTGGATTTATAAATGCATCTTTTCCATAAAGTGAATCACTTCACTTGCATAACTTAAAATAGTCTGAATTGATATTACTATCATTGCTAAGGGATTTAAGAATCAAAAATATTTTAAAGTAAATCAGGTAGCCTACCAAATAGGATTTTCTTGTCCTCATTTTGATTATTAAACCTCAAAGAAACTCAAAGCAAAAAAAGGTTACTTTTTTATATTTAATGATGGGGATTTTCCTCTGTTTGTGTGGAGTCATTTTTAGGTTCTGCCAAATGTTGACGCTCTCTTCTCTGGACTATTTCTTTTTATAACCATGGGAAGTCTATTTTAGACCATCTAGAGACAGAGCCTGTCCAAAGATTTTAGTTGCCCTTTCTTCATATCAAATGAAATGTCCACCAATATTCTAATCTCACCCACCCTGCTTCAGCTCTGTACCTGAAGGCAGGAATCTTAAAGGGGCTGACTGGTCCCGAGTCTTGGAACCCGCAGAGTAAGTACTGATGCTGGCTGAGACCTTCTAGGGGACTCATAGGCAACCAAGATAGCAATGGAGGGGGCAAGGTAGTTATGTCCCTTTCTAGGGATATAAACCACAAGAGTATGTTTTCAAATAAACTCTGCCCACTAGAAAGAAAAGAAAAAAAAAAAAAAAAAAACCTGTTACAACTTTCTTTTGATAATGAAAGATATTTTTTAAAAACTTAAAAGAAATTCTGAGCAAAGCATGTCATTTAGCACACGGGCATATGCTGTTTATCTCCCTGCTCCATTATCAAGATAATCTTACAGGAAAAAGGTAGAAATAATTGCATGATTGCAATCATGGACTTTTTGTCACTATATGAAAATCTTCCTATGAACATCCTTTTCTTCCCAAACCCCACTATTACCCTAACATAGAAGGTCTTCACATTAAATGTCAGAGGACTCGTGGGGCAACATATTGTTAACATATCCAATCAGAAATACGTGCTAAATTTATAGCTATACAGAAAGAAAAAGGCCTTGATGACTTCTCCAGGTCACTCTTCTCAAACTGGAATGTGCAGCAGAATCACTCAGAGAACTTGTGAAACACAGATTGCTGTCTGACTCCAAGACTTTTGGCTTCGGATTTAGTACATCTGAGGTAGGGTCTGAGAATTTGCATTTTTTTGAGACAGAGTCTTGTTCTGTTGTATAGGCTGCAGTGCAGTGGCACAGTCAAAGCTCACTGCAGCCTCAAACCTCTGGGCTCAAGTGATCTTCCTGTCTCAGCCTCCTAAGTAACTGGGACTACAGATGTCTACCTCCACACCTGGATAACATTTAAATTTTTGTAGAGACTGGGGTCTCACTATGTTGCCAGGCTGGTTTAGAACTTCGGGGCCCAGGGGATCCTCCTGCCTCAGCCTCCCAAAGTACAGGGATTTGAGTCACTGCACCTGGCCAGAATTTGCATTTCTAACAAGTTTGAATGATGATGGTGATGTTCTAGGGACTATACGAACAGCTATCCTGGGCCAGTGGCTCTCAAGCTTGGCTGCACACTTGAGTCACCTAGGGAAAGTTTTTGAAGTCCCAATGTCCAGGCCATAACCCCAACCAATTTAAATTAGATTCTCTGGAGGGCAGAACTGGGCATTAGTATTTTTTCAAGATCCCACACTAGATGATTCTAGTAGGCAGCTAAGTTTCACAACCACTATTCTAGGTCCATTCTTCTTTCTCCTTATTTTTCAAATGAAAAGAATATAGGTCAAGAGAAGTGGAATCATCTGAGGTCATACGGCTAGTTATAAGAGAGAATTCTCCTGATCATCTGTGTTGAGGGCTGATGTCATATCTGGGTTCTTCATAGTTTAAGAGAATTTAAGCAAGAAACACACAGCAAAAGAGATGCAGCATAGAGTAATTTATTGCAAAGGAAAAAGAATATTTTGTAAGTTAGGTGCAGAATAGACATTATACCCTGAGTCAGAGAGTTCAGGCCAGGCTGCTCCTAAGGATGGGACAGCAGAGACTGACACTAGAGAGCCTTACTTGATTATCCATAAGGGGGTGGAAAGAATAAGCATGTTTGGGGTAGTCCTCTGGGTGCACATGTGCAGTAGCTATACATGCTTGTTCACACATCATATGTCTCATTAGCATCTTAAATCTCTACCCAGGGGTGTGTTTTTTACTATTAAAATGAGCAAAGGGTCAGTTTGAGGACTGGTAAAATTAAAGTGCGCATGCTCTCTGCAGAGGAAATTCCCTGCTGAAAATAGCTTTGCTTGAATGAGCTCAATTACAGTGCAAATGCCGAGGCTTATTGTGTTGGCTGTGCAGTCCCCAGGGTTGCTGCGTCCAGAGAATATGGCCACCTCCTTGACTACCTATTCTGCCTCATCTGGACCAGGACACTTTTACTACATGACACTTCTTACCAGTATGCCTGGATTTAAAGTTTCATAACAAGTGTGTAATGTGAACACCTGGGATCTTGTTAAACTTCAGATACTGATTGAGGTCTGAGGTGGCATATGAGACTCTGCATTTCTGATAAGCCCTCAGGTTTTGCCAATACAGTTGGTTCACACACTACACTTTGAGTAACAAGGCTGAAACGTACCTTTGCCTGGGCTTTATCCATACTGTATTTTAAATGCAAATGACAGAAGCCATGGGCCCAAATACGAGGTAATAGCTACTACAAGGAAAATTAGCATATCTTAGGCACTATATTAGACTAATTTGTAGCCATTTAAAATTTTAGAAGTTTTTGAATAATTTTGCTTCATTAATTTTTTGAGTTAGAATTTTAACAATTTTTAAATTGTTAACTAGGTGCTGAAGGTACAGTTTTAAGTTTTGAAAAAAATTAAGAATTGATTTGGAGATAAATAAACCCTACAGTGCTGATCTTTTTTAAAAATGGATTCAATTATGTTTGTCAGTTTGGCCTGAACATTCTCCAGTCAGGTGGAGAAGCAAATACTTGAATCATTTTAGTTTTTATCTTTCCAGGTTTCACATTTAGGAGAAGGCAGTACAGAAGTGAGGTTGTGATTTTGGCCTCTGGAATTTGAATGTCTGGGCTCAAGTCCAAACTTGGCCGCTAACAAGCTATTTAGTTATTTAATTAATAGTTAATCTTGATGAAGTTGCATTTTCTCATCTGTAGAGATAAAGGCACCTGCGTTGTAGGATTTTTGAGAGGATTAAATAAGATAGTATGAGAAAAGTTCTTAGCAAATATCCAAGCACTTTGTAAGTGCTTAGATAAATACTGGCTTTCATTGTTATCATACCTCATTGGCTGGTGGCTACAGCTGGCTGACTAATGTAGACACTAGTGGTTCCCAGAACTTAGTCTCCTCACTGGGCTTTCAGGAATGTCCCTGGAAAGGTTTCTCAGGAGACTGAGTAAGAACCATTCTTCATATCATCCCCAGGGGATCAAATTGCAGAGTACAGTCTGAATAGGAACCACAGAAGGATTGGTCAGGAGGAAACTTGGAAAAGGATTTCAAGAAAGTTCCCAGTGGGCTTGCCTAGAGGGCCCATATGGCTTACTTCTGAAATATATCATGTAGATTCATTTGTGGGAGACATATGGCAAGCAACCCTATTCACTCTTTATTTAGCCTAGTGATTTAAAAAGTGCAGTCCCAACACCAGCAACAACAGAATCACCTGGGGGCTTGATAGAGATGGAAATTCACTGGTCCCTCCCCAGGCTTACTGAATTTGAAACTTTGAGGTGCAACTCACTAGTCTGTATTTTAAGGAGGCCTCCTGATGAATCTGATGCAGATGAAAATTTGAGAAGTTTTGCTATCAGAATGTATTAGTCCACTTTTCATGCTGCTGATAAAGACAGACCCATGACTGAGTAATTTATAAAGAAAAAGAAGTTTAATGGACTCACAGTTCCACATGGCTGGGGAGGCCTCACAATCATGGCAGAAGGTAAAAGGCACATCTCACAGGGGAGCAGACAAGAGAGAATGAGAACCGAGAAAAAGGGGTTTCCCTTTATAAAACCATCAGATCTCATGAGACCTGTTAGCACAAGAAAAGGATGGGGGAACCGCCCTGTGATTCAATTATCTCCCACTGGATGCCTCCACAACACGTGGGGATCATGAGAGCTACAATTCAAGATGAGGTTTGGGTGGGGACACAGCCAAACCATATCAAGTCATAAGCAATTCTGAAGGATTTTAACCAGAAGAGTGACATGACGAAGCTTTGTATTTTGGCAAGATTACACTGCCAGAACTATTAAGCATTGATTCCAATCTCTGTATCAAGGACCTCAGAGAAAAACAAGAAGTCATCACAAGGGATGTGAAAATCCCATATGAGTTCCAAATACTCCGTAAGTGGGAAAATTTAAGAGAGGTTCAGAATATCCTCCTGTGCATGTCTTTTCTGCTATTCTTTGAATGTATTTAATGATTTTATGATTTAAAAAGGAGAACTTAGCTATAACTATATTCATGAAAACTTTTTTGTTGTATTTTTTCAGTCAATGTCCACTTGGAAGTAACCATTTATACATTTATTCATCCAGTATTCAGTGAGAATTTACTATGTGTCAGGAGTTTTTTTAGTCACTGAGGGCTGAGCAGTGAAAAAAGAAATGTCCTACCCTGATAGAACTTACGTGTTAGTGGAGATATAACAAGATAAATGAGTAAAGTGTTCCCTATGCTGTATGGAAATACATTTTTAAGTAGAAAAATTAGAAAGGGAAGGGTGAAGAGAGATGAGAGGTCAGGGAAGATTTCAATGAAAAAGTAAACTCTGAGTAACATAATTAAGAAGCCGAGAAATCAAGCCAGGCACATATCTAGGCAAAACATCATCCCAGGCTCAGGGAATGGTCAGTGTAGAAGTCCTGAGGGAAAACTGTCTCTGGTATTTCAGAGAATTAATCCAGGCAGGCGAGCATGGGTGGAGGGACATGAGAGGGGCAGAGAGTTGTAGGAGATGCGCCTCAAGAAATGAGGAAGGTAATGGTGGGGATCATCTAGGGAGATAATAGAGTGATCATGTGGGGACTTTAGGATGTTATGAGGCCTTTGCTGTCACTCAGAGATGGAAGGTATCGGCAGTTTCTGAGGAATAGGTGAAAATGATTTGACACATGTGGGGCTGCTGTGTTGGGAATAGCTTGAATAGGACAAGACAAGAAACAAAGAAACCAGCTGCAAAGCTATGAAAATATTTCAGGTGAGGCTTGATAGTGCCAGGGCCAAGAGTGGTGGCATTGGAGGTGGTGAGAAATGTGGACTTTGGGAAGTAGAGCAGACAGGATCTGCTGAGGGGTTGGGTGTGGGGTATTGAGATTGACTCCAAGTTTCAGAACTTGAATAACTAGATAGATGAAGCTTCCATTTCCTGAGATGAAGATGATTTTGAGAGAAACAGATGTAAAGGGTGAATAACTAGAGTTCAGTTTTGAACATGCAAGACTTTTAAAATACCTATCAGATCTTCAATTGTAAATATTGAGTAGGCAATTAGATACATGGTGTCTGAAGTCTAATGGAGAAGTCTAGACTAGAAATGAAAATGTAATCGTTATTAGCAGATAGAAAATATTTAAAACATGAGATTGGAAGAGATTGCCAAATAAATTAGTATAGATAACATATAGACAGAAATCTAGTGCGTTGTAAGGATGAAACTCTATGGAAAACAGTGTGTGGATTTCTTAAAGGACTGAAACTAGAATTACCATTTGATCCAGCAATCCTGCTACTGGGTATCTACTCAAAGGAAAAGAAATCAACATACTAAAAAAATAAAAATAAAAAACCTGCACTCATGTTTCTTGCAGCGCTATTCAAAATAGCAAAGATATGGAATCAACCTAAGTGTCCATCAGTGGATGATTAGATACAGAAAATGTGGTATACATATACAATGGAGTGCTATTCAGCCACAAAAAAGAAATGGAATTATGTCTTTTGCAGCAACTTGGATGGAACTGGAGGTCATTAACTCAAGTGAAACTAGCCAGACAAATATCACATGGCCTCACCCATACGTGGGTGCTAAGAAAAGGTGGACACCATAGGCGTACAGAATGGACACCTGAAAGAGTAATGAAGTGCGAGGAAGGTGGATGTATTAATGAGTACACTGTATATTATTCGGTTGATGAATACCCTAAAAATCTTGACCACTATGCATGCAACAAAATTACACTTATACCCCATAAATGTATATAAATTCAAAGAGTACATCATTCATTGCAAGAAAATGGAGAATATGTGGATGAACAAGTGGAAAGATTTAAAATACAACCTAAAAACTATAATTAATCATAGTGTATTGCATTTGGGAATTTTGCTAAATGAGTACATAATAGCTGCTCTTGCCAAGGGCATTGCGGGAAGGGTTAATATGTGAGACAATTTATACATTCATTAGTTTCATCTTAATTACCATTTTAATATGAATGTGTGTCTTATGGTATATATCATAAACATATACACTAAAATCTATTTTTTAAAAAAGATTTTTAAAAAATAGTAGTAGTAACAGGGATTTTGGAGAGAGAAATTATAGATAGTAGTAGTAACAGGGATTTTGAAGAGAGAAATTATAGATAACCCTCTCATGGAGCTTTGCTGTAAAGGGAAGATGAGAATGAAGTGTTAGCTAGAGACTGATATAGAATTGGGAAAATCGTTTTGCTTGTTTTTGTTTTTGAAGATTGGAGAAATAATACATGTTGGAAAATTAACAGGACACAGTAAGGAGAAAAAATTTATGATTCAGAAGAGAGAGAGCGGAGTAAAAGAGTGGTGTCTTTGTGCAGGCTTCAGGGCAGGAATCAAACGAAGAGATTGGCCTTAGCTTAAAACATTGGCCTTTCATTCATAAAAAGTGGGAGTGGTAGAGTATGTGGACACAGATAAGAACATGGGAATTTATGATACTTATCTTCGGTTGTTTCCATCTTCTTTAATGAGGCTCAGAAGTGGATGGGGAAAGAAGTATTGGAGGTTTTATGAGAAAAGTGAAAGCATAAAAGACTTTTTTTTTTTTTTTTGAGACGGAGTTTTGCTCTTGTTACCCAGGCTGGAGTGCAATGGCACAATCTCAGCTCACCACAACCTCCGCCTCCTGGGTTCCCGCAATTCTCCTGCCTCAGCCTCCTGAGTAGCTGGGATTACAGGCATGTGCCACCATACCCAGCTAATTTTTTGTATTTTTAGTAGAGACAGGGTTTCACCATGTTGACCGGGATTGTCTCAATCTCTTGACCTCATGATCCACCCGCCTCGGCCTCCCAAAGTGATGGGATTACAGGCTTGAGCCACCGTGCCTGGCCTTAAAAGACTTATTAAATACTTAGTCTAGGAAAGCAGGAAAGTGAATGAATGTACTCAGTAAGTGTCAGGAAAAGTAGTTTGTTTACTGGGCAGCAAGAAAGCCTGCCAGAAGGCCCACTTGATGTTAATGATCATGGGTTTTAATTGAGAGCGGTCATTATGGGCACAATTAAGATCTTCTTTCACAAAATCAGCTGCATGGGTGAAGGCAGGAGTAGGCAAAGATTTAAATTTAAGCAGAGTTTTGTTTAGCCAAGGGATCAAAGAAGCAATAAAATGTTAGAGGGTTGAGGGTGTGTGCATGGGTGTTATTATATTGATTGACCAAAGGGTTAAGCTGGTTAAAAAGAAGATAAAGAACAGGGTGAAGGGTTGAAAAGGAGGTAAGATCCGTAGATTTTGGGTCCCATGGTTGAAAGACTGAGTTGATGTCATAAGAGAGTGACCTGTCAGTTTAAAAAAAAAAAAGGTGGTGTTTGAAGAATGGTATGTTTGAAACTGAGAGTCTAGTAAAATTGCAGTTATTGCTAATGACAAAATGCAGTCTCTGACTGTGGGACTGAGTGGCATGGGTAGGGTAGAAGACAAGATTTTTGAAGAAGAAGAGGCTAAGGAACAGATAGTCCAATGAACTGGACATATGGACTATGGGTATATCAGAATCACTAAAAATTATGTCAGATGTAGTGTAGGAGGCAGTGATAGGAAACCAAGTGCTAAAACCATCAAGAAGAGAGTTGCCCCAGGTCAACAGTGACAGTGGCAATGGAAAGTAGTGATTGCTCTGAGGATATAAAATTTGAAGCCAGGAGGGAGAAGGAGGGAAGGAGACCAGGCTGGAGATGGTGAAGAGCACTGAGAACTTACACCCCACCTCTAGGCCCCATGGTATAAGGAAGGTGGAAGAGAAAACAGCCACCGCATAACGGATTACAGAGGGTACAGTGCCCTCAGGACCGAGACGGTGAAAAGAAACATCGTGGAAGGAGATTGCAGAGCACTCAAGTTTGGGGGCTCTCAATTTGCTTCTGCAATGGACAAATGCAGGTCTGCAGAGGGGCAGTCTTCTTTTTTCTATTTTGGAACTTCCCTTTTACACTGCTGATTCTCCTTGTACTCTGTACTTCCTTTGAGGTTGGTGAGCAGGAACTCTTAACTCCACGTGTGTGGGTGTGCCCTTGGCTTCCGACAATGGAAACAGAAGAGCATCTGAATTTAAGTGCAGGGGATATTCACTTGGCTTTCTTCATCAGCGGCTCTAAGTATGGCCAAGTTGGCATAGTGGGCAAGTGAAAGAAAATTATTTTACATTGAAAAGTTATTCTTATGTCCAAAAAAAGTGGGAAGTTGGAAAAGGTGTTTGTGCTTGTGTATTTGTGTGTGTGGTGGGTTGAGAGTAAAAGCATCAAAGCTAGTTAGGAGTCTGTTGCAGTATGTCGGGAGATAAATGGAGAATGAATTAATTCACTGACAGTAGAGGCAGAAAGCGTATGGTAGATTTAAGAAATAAATTACTCCTGATAGAGTAGAGAAAATTATATTTGCTCAGAATAGATAAAGGCAACCAACAGGTTTTATGTTTTCAGACAATAGTAAAAACCTGTTTTCAAGTGCTTATATATTGCAAACTGGGATATTCTTCATATGAACAATTCTCATTTCTTTCTGCATTAAACTTTCACATTACAAATAAATGTGTATAATGAAATTTCTTAAGTTATTTTATGGCAGTTTTACAGTGACAGATTTTTTTAACAGAGTTTACTTTTCTATTATTTAAAATACATTGTATAATGGCTTAAACCTCTTGAAGGTATATGAAGATGTTACAGATTATAGAAACACTGTTCAAATGTGAGGATGGGAGGTGACATTTACATAATGAAGTAAGAGAAGAGACCCTGAGTTGAACTAGCCAATGGGCTATGCTAGGGTGGGTCGGGGAGGTGTTCACTGGCAAATAAGGAATGCAAGGCACTTAGCTTTAATGGGCAGAGATCCTGCTCTATAACATGGGTCTCACATTCTTGCTGTGATGCCTTGGAAGTAGACGTGTACAATGGAGGGAGAGAAGGATATAGATACATAATGGTTTTTGAGAAGGAAGGATGTTTTAGGGCAGAAAGACCATAGTAAATGGATGTGCAAAGATGTGAAAGAGCAAGTTTGGGGCATCATTACTTGACTATTGCCATCGAGGAAAAGGGCTCTGATGGTAGGTGGTGGCAGAAGATGTCGGAAATGGTGGGATACATGTTTTAAAAAGGTTTCAAATGCTTCATCAAGTAAAGATTTAGATAGTATTGTTTTAATCAGCTATAGGGTATCACAGAAGATTATAATTAGCAAAATGACATTTACACGATTGTATGTTTTTTAGGAAAGTGATTATTTGGTCTATAATTCCATACTTGTATTCTATAGGATTGTTACACCTAATGATATGAAAAAGGTAGAAAAATGGGTTGCCAGATGGAATTCCTGTTCTCAGTCTGTCTCACTATATCTCAGAATTCTTTCTCATAGCTCTTGGAGTAAATAGGGCTTAGCATTAGATGTTGCTCTTTATTTCCTGTTAATATACTTAGAGATGCACATGTCAGTAAAAGTAAAAATGAACATACAAATTACTTGGATGCATTTTAAAATTTGAAGGGGCAGAATAAATGTATGTATGTGTGTGTGTGTGTGTGTGTGTGTGTGTTTTGGTGGAAGGGTTGTGGAATTTCTATCTATTTTCACTATAAGATAGCAACAGACTACATGTCAATAATGTATGGGTTCTGAGGCTATTAGAACTGGATTACTTATAACAGAATTGCTCTTTAATTACTGTTGTTTTAAAAAATGTATTGAAGTGAGTGAGATGAATCATTTTTAAATTTCTGAATGATTTCTCCAATCTTTACACACATATAGTTTCTCATTAATAGAATATAAGAAACTTTGAAATCATTTTAGGGGAAAAGGATTATATATTTAATTTATAGAAAACTTTTAGAGGGATAATGAAATTAAGACCCAGAGAGATTTAAGTTGCTCAAAGACAAAGTCACATTGCTATGATAGAAGAAGGAATGGGGAAAATCAGAGAGCATTTAGATTAGCAAAGTGATTTCATTATTATGGACATGAGTGAGTGATGGCTAAATTCTAAGAAGAACTACTTAACATCAGAGCTGTGGATCAATTAATTAGCCTAGCTCATGTAGTGATGCATTCTCCTACCCTAGAAGTATTCAATGAAAGTTTACATAACTCTTTGGAGAAAACATTACATGGAAATATTCAGGCATTCATGGTTCAAAGACGTTAAATATTGCTTCCAACACTAAAAGTCTGCACAGTCATAGTAGATCCTTTTTTAATTTATGATTTAAGAGATCCTGTCCCAAACATGCATGAGTGTAAGTAAAAACAACTGAGCATCAAAATGGAGAAAATGTGAGGACTGTAGCACACGAATTTAAAATGTAGTACAGATTGGGCACTACTCACCAATACGCACTGTGGAGTTTAATGATTCTCAGGTTATGGAGGATTATGATGAAGACAAAAAGAAGTCAGTGCACATTAAGGAATTTGGGAAAAGCCATAGTTGAACTTTATACAAAATAAATTGGGTTTTAGGAATTAGACAGGTAATCTTAACTATATCTCCCTATCCCAGTCTCACCAGATTATTGGGTCTTGCAAAGCCAATTTATGAAAAAAAAAAAACGAGTATTTATCTATTTATTTTCATAAATGTATAAGTTACTCCTTTTATTCTTTAGTTCTACAAATTTTGACAACTGCATGCAGTCATGTAACCATTACCACATCAATCAATCAAAATATAAAACTGTTCCATTTGGCCCCCAAAATTCCCCATGTCTTTTTTGGTAAACCCCTACTCCCATACCCAACTCCTGAAAGCACTGGTCTGATTTCTGTTTCTGTAGTTTTACCTTTTCTGAAGGTCATCTAATTGAAGCCATGATAGAGTATGTAGTCTTTTGAGATTGGCTCATCTCAATCATCCTAAAGCCTTTGAGAGTCATTCATGTTTTATGTATCAATAACTTCTTCCTTTTTATTGCTAAGAAGAGTTTCATGTATGAATATGCCATAGTTTGTCGATCTGTTCACTTCGTTGAAGGACAGTTTGTTTCCAGTTTTTGTTGATTACAAAAAAATGCACTGTGTACATCAACAGATAGGTTTTTGTAAAGTTTTTACTTTTCTTGGGAAAACACCTAAGAGTGGGACAGCTAGGTCATATGTTAACTGTACACTTAACTTTATACAGAACTGAAAAACTATTGAATTTACTTTTATAATAAATGTTGAAAATATATGTAGAGATGTCCTTCTTATCTATGAGTTTTCTTCTGTATAATTAAGCCCAATGATTAAAGTAGTAGGTGATGTTTTTCTCTTCTAGTTTATGCAACCTTGAGGTGTTTCATTCTAATATCATTCAAGAGTCACTTCTATTGAAAAGAATTAGTAAATGGATGCTTTAAGAGTAGACAAGGAAACTAATGAAAAAGGTGAGTTACTTTTCGTAGAAGCCTCAGGAGATATGAAGTTGTCTGAGAGAACACCCGCTTCTTCTAAGAGTACAGTCAGTCAGCTTAGGATTAGAGAGGCTTTCCGGAAACTCATGGGGACTAAATTATTAGTGAAAAGCAGGTGCAGACAGCTATGGCTCAAAAAATTAGAAAGTCATTGAACATTTGGAAGGAGGATTCAGCATAGAAAACAAACAATGTACCTGCCTTTCAGTACATTGCTTCATCAAAGCACAGTGAATTTATGTGTATTGTTGTTTCTAAAAGGACAAGAGATCCTGAAGGAGATGGAAAATGGAAATAAGCATCATGGTATCCATTAATACTCATGTAAAATGTATAGTGTGTTACTGACAGCATCATATTTGTGGTTTGTGCAGTTTATTTTAAGAAATATGAGAGGAAGTATTGAGCCTGTGAGAGTTTTAATTACAACCTAAGTTCCAATCTACGCACGGCTTCTTCTACCATGGAAGCTTTGGAAACAAACCTTTTGCTTCAGGGAGAAACTACTTTATGATATGCTAAGTTTTAGTAAGGACATTAAGATCAGTGTGTTGTTGTTGTTAGTGTGTGTGTATGTGCGAGTGCACTTCAGATGCTTTAATCCTTGGGCTTGATTAAACAGATTGTAAAAAGGAAAAAGAACTAACAAAGTCTACTGATGCAAATCTGTTGAAATTTTTAGAGAACTGAAAGGATGACAAAATGAAAATATTAGAATGGGGGAGAATCAAATCAAGCTCTAAGAAAATAATTTTTAACATTGAATACAAAAAATCAATGAAAACATATAAAATGATAAGGAAGAAGTAAAAGTATCTTTTAAAATTTAGTATTGTTACAGAGTAATTTCATATTTATTTCCACATTTTGGGACTTGGGTGAGGAATGTCCACAGTTCAGGAGAAGCCAATAAGTAGACTGGGACATTCAGGAATCATAAATTATATGAGGAGGGAATAACGGTTCAGAGCAGTGGCATTAGGCGGGAGTAACTGAGTTTACCTGAGTTTAAATCCAATTTCTGCCACTTATGAGCTGTGCCATCTTGGGCAAGTTACTTTACTCCGCCTGAGAGCAAATAACACCACCCTTACAGTGTTGTCGTAAGCATTACATGAAATACTGTTTGCAAAGTTCTCAGCCCAGGGCCTAGAACATAGTAAGCTCTTAACAGTTACTCCTGCTGCCCATTTCAGTAACAGTAACTAAAATTAACCCAAAAAGACTGGTTTTCCTTTTACTTTGTTCCTGATAAGCACCAACAAATTTAAACTGATGCTAGGATCTTTGACCTAATATTAGAACTTACCTTGTCATGGAGTTTTGGAGCTAAAAGGAGGTGAAGACATAATTTTTAGCTGCTTCTTTGACAGATGAGGAAACTGAGTCACATTGAGATTTGTTACTTTCCAAAGTCCTACATGCCTGTAGCGCTGGACCCAGGACTAAAATCCAGCTGTCTGTTCCCAGCTCAGAGCTCCTTCCACATCAGCACTAAATGACCTCAGGTCACTAGGCACAGATGCACATGTATAATCCTTCTTACTTACTTCTCATCTAAAATTTTAAGAGAACAGGTCTTTCTTCTTCTGGAATTTGTATTTTTCCCATCTCTGAAGACTATTAAGGGACTATTAGATATTAACCAAGACCATTAAAGAAACTGGTACATTCTCAAATGACCTTACCTTCAGTATAAATGCATAGCTATATTCAAATTTGCCATGCCCTTTCCAAATGCTGCCATCCCAGGGGAGCCCATTTCAGGTTTCTTTCATAGTAGCATACACTTCTTTAATCTGCAACATTGTTTTCTCCCTAGAACATTTATGGGTTTAAACGTTTTCTATATGTAGAGATCTTTCATTTCCTTTCAAGGTTCTAATGGAGAAGCACTTGCAATGTCATTAGAGGAGATATCAGGATGGGGTTTGTGTCTAAAATTTGATCTATATTGACAATTGCTTCGAATTTTAAGCCTCCTGGTAATGATCCTAACATTCAGAGTTAAATGTTGCTTACTGCACCATGAAATATAAATGAAAGCTTGACTTCCTGCTGTACCAAAGGACTGTAAACAATCCCACACCTGTGCACAATTTATAGTAAATCAGGCATTCAGAATTTCATTTCATGTTGAATATTTTAAGTGCCTTTAATAAAGATGATGTGATTTGTAAGTCACATAATGAAGCCAATCTAAATAGGAGTTATTAAAAAAGAATAATAACTATTTAACTAAGCATCTCTTTCTCCCGGCAATGTGATTCATTTCATCAGCTTGTTCAATTAAAAAAATAATAATAACAAATATTCTTGGCAAGTAAAGCCCACTCAAATTTGAATCACATCTGGGTTTTATTAAAGGTAAGCTACTGAAAGCCTTTGAACTTAAACTTCATCAAGCTTTTCAAATTGTCCCTGTAGATATGTCTACGCATACAGAGGGATGAAGGTTGAGGCAGCCACTTGAAGGAGGAAGAAAAGAATAACCTTTTTCCTAAACCTGATTTGTCTCTGTGATTAGAATTTATCTATCTTATCTATCTATCTATCTGTTATCTTTGTGTCTATTATCTATCTAAATGCTGCTCTCTCAGAAATGGAACGTTAGGCTATGGGCTACTCTGTTAACAGATGCCTTCATGTACATGGTACATGCAAAGTAATAGGTTTCTGGGTATTGGTCTTAATTATAATTGACTCTTTTCTACCTAAGAAGATTAATAATGGCAATAAACCATCCTGGTCCATAATCACTTCTGAAGGTAACATTACAAAGTAGACATGAGTTTGAGAACATGTTTCTTAAGCCCCAGTTTCTGCCTCTAGTTAAGGGGCCAGCTACAACTTAGGAAAGACTCTTAAATTTTCACCTTTGTCTCTTCAAGTCATAAGTATGCTACAACTTGTGCAAAATTAATTCCTGACCTCACTGTAGTTTTTACCAAAAGATGTACTTTTTTTGGAGAAATATGTGGTTCTTCATTGATCCCAGTGCAAAAGCGTTAAGTGAGCTGTCAAAAGTTGATTGTCTTTAAAGGGATGAATTGTATGATATGTGAACTGTGTCTCAATCAAGCTATTAGAAAAAAAGCTGATTGCATGATAAGGACGAATTTCCCAACAAGAGTTTTTTTGTGCCAATGTGAAATAATATAAGGTTGTATGGCCTTCTTGAAATCTGTTGTGCTTTTGTCCTTTGAGAAAGGTAAGGCAATTGTACAGTCATTATTAGTCCTGTAACCAATGTGTAATTATTCTAAGGACCAGACATGTGAGAGTGAGTTAGACCCTTGGAGGAGTCAAAGCTGTGCATCAGATGTTCTGTCGCGAACAGGGATGGTAAATTTCCATTCACGCCCCCACTTTTGCCATCATTGATCGAGTCATGCTTTCTCCCTGGTGACTGAGCTCATCTGGGCACATGTCCCAGGCTGAGGCTTTGGCAACTAGGGCTTGGTGTGGGAGTGGCAGAAATTGAGCCATTGGATACTGCAGGGTCAGGAAGCAAGGGACAGTCCAGATAGCCAAACCCAAACATGTGAGTGGATCAGCAAGATCCACATCAAATGCAAATAATCTGAACCAAAGGAGAGGCATGTGGGAGCAAGTGGATTTTGGGGGCAGTGGGAAGAGTCAATGAACACAGAGAAGGTTTTGTTTTCAGTTCTGCCGTTATATGACCACAGACAAGTCTTTTATTTTCTTAGCTTTAATTTCCTCAGGTGTAAAATGAAGAGATTAAGAAGTGACCTTTGAGGAAGTCCTCCTACTCTCATATTCTTTGCCCCCCTCCCCCATGCCCACCTAGGTAGAAGACTACATTACACAAATTGAAAGCTATAGGATCATTGAGATCAATGAGTTTTCAACACAGTAGAATTCACTTTTGCTCATTTCATATTAATTAGTTGTTTCTAATTAGTAATTTTGGCTCATGCTCTTGGGACCTCTCTAAGAACATTCTTTTAAAACGTAAATTTAGGAGAACTTGTTGTTCTTTCTTAATCTATATCAAGAAAATATTCCTGATGTTTTTAAAGAGGTTTTTAGTCCAGGGTGTTGATATTTACTAAGTTTGCCTTCTTTTATGGATGCATTTTATTAAGCAGGGATTTGGGTCAGAGTTCTCAAACTAGTAGCATGCCAGCTGCATTATACTTGCAGACATTTCATTTGGTTCATACAATATTTGATAATTTTAATTCATTACTACATTTTAAAATGGATAAATTTTAACATGGAAAAATCAAGATTTTTGACTTTTCTTCAAACATGGGAAGATCTGGCAATACCAACCCTACATTCTTGAATGATAATACATATCTGGAGTTGAGTCCCAGCTGCCTCTTACAGATGGCTTGGGCCTCTCCAGTTCACCATGGTTACCACCAAGCCATATGAGACATCTTCTTGGAAATATAGGGCATAGTCAGCACCCCACTGTAGTGGGATATAAGGTTAAGCTTAAAACAAGCACTTATTAAGTATCTACTTTTCTAGCACCATGTGAGAAATGTGAGATTATACAGTTTATTCTTTCATGTAATAGACATTTATTTAGGACCTACATGTGTCAAGTACTGTTCTAGGTACTGGGAATACTGTGATGAACAAAACATGATTTAATGCAGCTTTTACTTTAGTGAAAGGAAAAGATAATGAATCAAGAAATAATATCATAGCCGGGTATGGTGGTTCTTGCCTGTAGTTCAAGCTACTCAGGTGACTAAGGCAGGAGAATCGCTTGAACCTGGGAGGCAGAGGCTGCAGTGAGCTGAGATCATGCCACTGCATTCCAGCCTGGGTGATGGAGCAAGACATTGTTTTAAAAGAAAAGAAAAGAAAAATAATGTCAGATGTTGGTAAAGGGTATAAAATAACGGGGAGTAGGGAAAGGAATAGTAAATGAAGAATGGCATTCAAGGGAAAGACAAGTCACCCAGTGATGACAGTAAGGTGTGCTCAGGGCTGTGAGAGGGTTTATACAGTATGCTATAAGTACACATAAATTTGGGCTTTTCATCCAGAATTCAGCATTTAGTGATAGCTATTGGCAGGACTTGAGTGGAATCCTGAAGAATAAAGAGGAACATTGGTGGCTGACTGAGTAGGCAAACCAACCACAAGCTAAGTTAAAGCAGCAAGGCAATGTCACCTCAAAAAGAATCGAAGTTCAGTTTCAGGGAGGTTACATGGGAGCAGAAACCCTAGAGCAATCTGTTCTAATTTCCAAATACGTGTTTTGTCTTTTATGATTGAGCATCATTTTTATTTTGGAAAGCATATGGAAAAGGGGCACAATAATTTCTTTTCAGTGGTTGTGTTTGGTGAAGGACGTAAACAGGCAGTGCCCTACAAAGTACACATCTGAGCACCACCAACCTGTAGCACAGTGCACCAGACACAGATTCTGAAGGGAGTTTGGCATGCTCAAAGATCTTAAAGGAGTACTTGCATAGCACTAGAGTGTATGGTGTAGGGAAGGAGTGGTGAGTTGACCATGCAGGAGTAGCAGCTAGGTAAGTTCCTGGGCTCAGTTTAATCCCAAAGGTCAGGAAGAGAAGATGCTACAAATAACAACATATTTGGTCAACTCATCAGCATAATGGCCGACTTCATAAAGTAACATGCTAAAAGAACTACAGTGGGGTCTTTACACAAGAGAATGTGTATGTCTTGGCAGTTTTCTTTCTAAGAGGATACACAGCATAAGCTACGTTCATAAGGTTGCAGTAACTACTTTTTAATTTAAACAGTTTATTTTATACACCCAAAAGAAGTAAATGGCATGCTGAACCTGTGTGATTGAAAACAACTTATTTACAAAGACTGGGAAGGGTTTGAGGCAACCAAGGATGGTACAATATCCTAGGCAGGAAGAATTGTTATCTTTGTGCTACATTGATGTGGTTTGGCTGTGTCCTCATCCAAATCTCAAGTTGAATTCTAATTCCCAGGATACCTACATGCATGGGAGGGACCCAAGGGGAGATAATTGAATCATGAGGGCTGTTCTTTCTCATGCTATTTTCGAGATAGTGATTAAGACTCATGAGATCTGTTTTTATCAGGGGTTTCTGCTTTTGCTTCTTTCTCATTCTTCTCTTGCCACCACCATGTAAAAAGTGCCTTTCACCATGTTCTGAGGCCTCCCTAGCCATGTGGAACTGTAAGTCCAATTAAAACTCTTTATCTTCCCAGTCTCTAGTATGTCTTTATCAGCAGCATGAAAACTGACTAATACAGTAAATTGGTACCAGTAGAGTGGGACGTTGCTGAAAAGATACCCAAAAATGTGAAAGTAGCTTTGGAACTGGGTAAGAGGCAGAGGTTGGAACAGTTTGGAGGGCTCAGAAGAATACAGAAAAATGTGGGAAAGTTTGGAATTTCCTAGAGACTTGTTGAATGGCTTTGACAAAACTGCTGATAGTGATATGAACAATAAGGTCTAGGTTGTGGTGGTCTTAGATGGAGATGAGGGACTTGTTGGGAACTGGAGCAAAGGTGACTCTTGTTATATTTTAGCAAAGAGACTGGTGGCATTTTGCCCCTGCCATAGAGATTTGTGGAACGTTGAACTTGAGAGAAATGATTTAGGGTAGACGGCAGAAGAAATTTCTAAGCAGCAAAACATTCAAGAAGTGACTAGGGTGCTGTTAAAGGCATTCAATTTTCAAAGGGAAACAGAGCATAAAAGTTCAGAAAATTTACAGCCTAACAATGCAGTAGAAAACAACCCATTTTTTGAGAAAAAATTCAAGCCAGCTGCAGAAATTTATATAAGTAGCAAGGAGCCTAATGTTAATCTGCAAGACCATGAAGAAAATTTTTCCAGGCCATCTCAGAGAACTTCACAGCAGCCCTTCCCATCACAGACCTGAAGACCCAGGAGGAAAAAGTAGTTTCATGGGCCAGGACCAGAGTCCCCATATTGTGGCAGCCTAGAGACTTGGTGCCCTGTGTCTCAGCCCACCAGCCATGGCTGATAGGGGCCAATGTAGAGCTCGCACTGTGGCTTCGCAGGGTGGAAGCCCCAAGGCTTGGCAGCTTCTATGTGGTGTTAAGCCTATGGGTTTACAGAAGTCAACAATTGAAGTTCGGCAACCTCCATCTAGATTTCAGAAGACGTATTGAAACACCTGGACACCCAGGCAAAAGTTCACTGCAGGAGTGGTGCCCTCATGGAGAACCTCTGCTAGGGCAGTGCAGAAGGGAAATGTGGGGTCAGAGTACCCACACAGAGTTCCTACTGGGGCACTGCCTAGTGGAGCTGTGAGAAGAGAGTCACTGTCCTTCAGCCCCCAGAATGGTAGATCCACCAACTGCTTGCACCATGCACCTGGAAAAGCCACAGACAATGCCAGCCCGTGAAAAGCAGTCAGGAGGGAAGCTATATCCTGCAAAACCACAGGGATGGAGCTGCTCAAAACCATGAGAACCCACCTCTTGCATCAGCATGACCTGGATGTGAGACCTGGAGTCAAAGGAGATTATCATTCGGCTATAAAATTTGACTGCCTGCTGGATTTCAGACTTCCATGGGCCCTGTAACCCCTTTGTTTTGACCAGTTTCTCCCATTTGGAATGGCTGTATTTACCCAATACCTGTACCCTCATGGTATCTAGAAAGTAACTAGCTTGCTTTTGATTTTACAGGCTCATAGGTGGAAGGGACTTGCTTTGTCTCAGATGAGACATTGGACTATGGACTTTTAGGTTAATGCTGAAATGAGTTAAGATTGTGGGGGACTGTTGGGAAGGCATGATTGATTTTGAAATGTGAGGACATGAGATTTGGAGGGGCCAGGGATGGAATATGATTTGGCTGTGTACCCACCCAAATCTCAAGTCGAATCCTATCTCCCAGAATTCCCACATGTTGTGGGAGGGACCCACAAGGAGGTGATTGAATTATGGTTCCCAGTCTTTCCTGTGCTATTCTCATGATAGTGAATAACTCTCACAAGATCTGATGGGTTTATCAAGGGTTTCTGCTTTTGCTCCTTCCTCATATTTCTCTTGCCACCACCATTTAAGAAGTGCCTTTTGCCTCCTGCCATGATTCTGAGGCCTTTCGAGCCATGTGAAATTGTTAAGTCCAATTAAACCTCTTTTCCTTCCCAGTCTCTGGTATGTCTTTATCAGCAACATGAAAATGGACAATACATGCATGAAGAGTGCTGTCTCCCAGCACTGGTTTGGTTGAGGGTCACAGCCAATCCATGATAACTCATCAGGCAATAATACCTCCCAACTAATACTCATTCTGCCTTCAGATTATTTATTGGCTCGCAATGACCAAAGCTAGCAGAAGATAGAGTGCAAAAGACTGCACCAGCGCGGCCCATACAGGGCAGCCTCCCCAGGCACAGCAAAGGGTGGAGAAAGTTAGAGTACTCCTGGAGGCAGAGAAAAAATATCCACAATTATTTAATGTATATTTTTTAATCTGAATAAAATCATTTTCAACATAAAGCATTATAGGAAGTTGCAACAGAGATGAAATGGAACTGTTTTTGATGTCTCACCTGTACATTTCAATAATAACACTAACATGTATTAATACATATCACTTAAGTATTCCAACATGATTTGCTTGCATTATACAATTTAAATAACTTTCCAAAAGCCTTACAACACCTCTCTATGGAAGGCAAAACAGATATTCTTATTTATCTTTCCCCATCATTTTACAAACCAGTAAATGAGGATCAAAAAGGCCAAGTAGGTTACTGAACATCACAAGGTCACAACACTTGTCAGAGATAAAGAGTGTACTAAGTCTTCTGTCCTCTCCAGCTGATTTTCTATAATCCCTAAAGATGGGTTATTCCTGGCTTTTCATTCTCAGAAAAAGAAAAGAACTAATTTTAAAAATTAATCATATGGTATAAATGTTTATCTATAAGTCCAGGCTTTGGGGCTGAATAATCAGTTGAGCTAAAGTTTGCCCCTTTACTAGGTGTCAGATGCCTTTTAAGTTGCTTAGCATAAATTATTGCATTTATTTCTGACTGTTCCTCAGTCTGGCGTGCTTCTGTCCCTAGCAACCTACATGGCTTACTTCCCCACTTCCTTCTGGTCCCTGCACCATAATATCACCTTAACTGAGAGGTCTTCCTTGACCATGCCATACTCCTTTACTCCCACAACCTAGTCCCTGACACTCTCTAACCCTGCATTATCTGATAGAAACATAACATGGGGGACTGGTTGCAGTGGCTCACGCCTGTAATCCTAGCACTTGGGGGAGACCAAGGTGGGTGGATCACCTGAGGTTAGGAGTTGGAGACCAGCCTAGCCAATATGGCAAAACCCTGTCTCTACTAAAAATAAAAAAATTAGCTGCGCATATTGGTGTACACCTGTAATCCCAGCTACTTGGGAGGCCGAGACAGGAGAATCACTTGAACCCAGGAGGCAAAGTTTGCAATGATCTGCGATTGTGCAGCTACACTCCAACCTGGATGACAGAGCAAGACTCCATCTCAAAAACAAAGAAACATAAGATGAACCACAAATGCAAGTCACATATATAATTTTAAGTTTTCTTTTAGTCATATTTGAAATAAGCAAAACAGTAAAATTAATTTAAATAATGTATTTTACTTAATATATTCAAAATATCATTTCAACATGTTATCAATGTAAGCTATTCATGAAATCTTTTATATTTCCTTTCTCATAGTGAGAACATGCAGTGTTTGGTTGGTGGTTCCTGTGTTAGTTTGCAGAGAATGATGGTTTCCAGCTTCATCCATGTCCCTGCAAAGGACATGAACTCAACCTTTTTTATGGCTGCATAGTATTCCATGGTGTATATGTGCCACATTTTCTTTATCCAAATCTATCATTGATGGGCATTGTGGTTGGTTCCAAGTCGTTGCTATTGTGAACAGTGCTGCAATAAACATACATGTGCATGTGTCTTTATAGTAGAATGATTTATAATTTTGGGGGTATATGTCCAGTAATGCAATTGCTGGGTCAAATGGTATTTCTGGTTCTAGACCCTTGAGAAATTGCCACACTGTCTTCCACAATGGTTGAACTAATTTACACTCCCACCAACAGTGTAAAAATTTTCCTATTTCTCCACATCCTTTCCAGCATCTGTTGTTTCCTGACTTTTTAATGATCGTCATTCTAACTAGAGTGAGATGGTATCTCATTGTGGTTTTGATTTGCATCTTTCTAATGACCAGTGACAATGAGCTTTTTTTCATAGGTTTGGTGACTACATATATGTCTTCTTTTGATAAGTGTCTGTTCATGTTTTTTCATTTTTTTTTCTTGTAAATTTGTTTAGGTTCTTTGCAGATTCTGGATATTTGGTCAGCGGAGTATATATGCAGGCTTGCTACATAGATATATTGAGTAATAGTGAGGTCTGAGATTCTAGCATATCCATCAACCACGTAGTGAACATTGTACCCAAGAGGTGGTTTTTCAACCTTCAGTCCCTTCTCAGCCTCCTTGTTTTTGGAGTCTCCAGGGTCTATCATCTCTATGGTGCATTTGTATTCATTGTTTAGCTCCCACTTAGATGTGAGAACATGTTGTATTTAATTTTCCATTTCTGAGTCATTGCATTTAGGATAATAGCCTCCAACCCCATCATGTTGCTGCAAAAGATATGATTTCATTATTTTTATGGCTGAATAGTTATTTCATGCTATATATAGACCACATTTTCTTAATTCAATAATCTGTTGATGGACACCCAGGTTAATTCCATGACTTTGTTATTGTGAATAGTACGGCAATATGCATATGAGTGCAGGTGTATTTTTTCTATAATGTCTTTTCCTTTGAGTAGATAGTCAAGTAGTGGGACTAATGGGTTGAATGGTAATTTTACCTTTACTTTTTTGAGGAGTCTCCATACTGTTTTCCATAGAAGTTGCACTAATTACATTCCCACCAATAGCATATATGTTCCCTTTTGTCCATATCCATGCCAATACCTGTTTTTTTTGTTTTTTTTTGTTTTGCTTTTTAGTAATAGCCATTCTGAGTGGTGTAAGATGGTATCTCACTGTAGTTCTAATTTGTATTTCCCTGATGATTAATGATATTAATCATTTTTTCATATGTTTTTGGGTTACTTATATGTCCTTTTGAGAGATGTCTGTTTATGTCAGTTGCTCACTTTCTATTCTTTTTTTTTTTCTTGTTGAGTTATTTGAGTTTCTTATAGATTCTGGATATAGTCCTTTGTCAGAGACATAATTTGCAAATATTTTCTCCCATTCTGCAGGATGTCTGTTTACTCTGTTGATTATTTATTTTCTGTGCAAAGCTTTTCAGTTTAATTAAGTCCTATTTGTCCATTTTTAGTTTTGTTGCATTTGCTTTTGAGTACTTAGTCATAAATGGACCAACCACATTTTAAGTATTCAATATCCACATGAGACTAGTAGCTATCATATTGGACAGTACAATTCTATATCCTTTACCCTATTTCACTTTTATTTGTTTTACTAATATAAAGCTCAGCATGGGCAAATGGGATACTAAGAACAAATCACAGATTTTTTTTTACTGTCAGAAACTTACCACTTTTGACATTAATATTGATTTCTTGTCTTTTTTTCATGTGATTATACACTTTTTGAGAGCAGGAAAATTAATCTGTGTTATTCACTATTGTATCTGCCATATGTGGAATAGCATCTTACCCAAAGTAAGCACTCAAATCTTTTTTTGATGCATAGCAGTCTTATGAAGTAGCTTCAGCTTTTGCCACCTCCCTTCCAAGATGAGGAAGGAGAGGTACAAGGAGGTTAAGTACCTCTCCCTAGGTCACACAGCCAGTTAATGGATTTCTACGCACGCGGCTGCTGTTGGAGAACAAATACTTAATCTAAACTGTTCTGCTGAATTAAACAACACACAAACACGCTGATGAGAATGATAAATAAACTGTTACCTTTAAAAGTATTCTTAAAATTTTCCTTTCTTTTAAATAATATTAAAATAAAGAAATACTAACAGGACACAAATTGTCCTGCTGTAACTTCAGGTTATAACTTAGGTTACTAACTTCAGGTTCCTTATAACCAACCAGAGAAAACCAATTCAGAGGTAATGTGCTTGCTCCCTTCAGGTCCCAGTAATTGCATGCTCTACTGATTTATGGGGAGATTGACTCAGGAGTAAATTTTCCCCCACAATAAAGCAAGGTTTTGTAGAGGCTAAGTTTCGTTATTTTGTTGGATGATTCCTTCTAAATGCATTGTGGAAGCTTGATGGACAATGATCAATTTTTTAAAGAGCTACAGTTTGATGGATATAGGTATGTTTGTGGACACACCATTATGCTGATTGGATCAGAGAGCCAATTATTCATTGATTAAATGATGTAAGAGAGAAATGTTTGTTTAACTGCTCTGGATGGTAGCTGAATTTACTCTCTGGGTTCCACTCATATAGGTCAGCTTCTACATGATTGTATATAATAACAACAGATATAATAATAACCAATATTTGTTGTCTGTTTTCTTTGTGGCAGGTATGGAAAGGACCAGGGATTATCTCAAACATGCTTAGGCATACAAGTTTACTATCTCCATTTAATAGATAAAGCAACTGAGACATGGAGGAATTCAGTAAATTCCCCAAGGTTGGCCATCTGCTAAGTGTCAGGGCTCTTATTTAAATAATCCAATTCCTAAGTCCATGTTCAAACTCCCCACCACTTCCTTTACATTTTAAACACCCCGATTGACCAGTCCTCAGTCTTCTCTCTACTTTCTGAAAACACTTCAGAGGAAGTGCACTCTGATGGCCTTGGAGCCAAACAGAACTGAGTCCCATCCAACTCTGACACTTAATAGTTGTAGGAAATTGGGCAAAATGATTTACCCATCTGGACCTCATTTCTCTCATTTGTAAAACAGGGCTACAATACCACTAGCACTGTTATGATGAAAAGTCATATAGGAGTTGCTTAGGATAGGGTCTACCATTTAGAAGACATGACAATGGCAAATATCTTTATACTTACAAAGCATTCTGGGAAAATAAAATATCATTCTAATTTACACTAAGTCTTTTCACCCTAACAAGAGGTAGCAGCAATTAGAATGACAAGGGAATGCTTTTTCAGGAAATGAAATGAAATATCTCCATTGACTTTATATAATATATATTTAATAGCATCTGCAGTTTGACTAGTAAAGATAAAATTGTTATGAGGATTATAAGATCTCATATTCCTCAGCATAGCTTGAAGACTGGCTGAGGTCAAGAATAAATTTTCTCTATGGTGTTGTAGAGCATGGTAAGGAATATTTGACGCGTTTTATACTTTCCATTGAAGCATCTGGCATTATCTGAGGAAGAGACCTGGCATTAGCTGGATGGGCTATTGGTCAGTTCCACTTAGGCTATAATATACACTGTATCCTGCAGCGATGCTTGCTTAAAATCACACGTCTGCAACCTTTGAACTAAAAAGTGCTGCACCAAGTAGCATCTTGCTGATGACACACATTTTGCAAACCAGGTTATATCCCTTGAGTATTACCATCCAGTGTGGATCAGTTTCACTTTCTCTCAGCTCTTGAAAATCACCTGTCTCCGGAGGCATTCAAAGATTAATTTAAAAGGGAAAAGAAAAGTAATTTCCAAAAGCTACTTTAAAAGAGAAAAATAACTCCATTATACTGCCCTTCTTGTGATGTCCTTCAGATGCCTGACTCTGCTTTTCACATTGTACTTTTGTATTCTGGGAGGTGATAAGATGCTAACACTTATAATAATGATGGCAAATATATATTCATTTATACACAACTCCTTTATTTCAGGCACTTTACATATCCTATACCTAATCTTCAATATAATGCTCCCATTTTACAGAGAAGTTAAATGACTTATTAAATCACAGAAGCAATTTTGTGGTGGAGCTAAAATTCAACCCCAGGACTGACTCACTTGAAAAGCCAAGCTTACCTGTACTTCCTTCTTCGCTTCCTCCCTGCTTTCATTTTCTTCCCTTACATCTCCTTTCATTTCTTTTTAAAAATTCTCCTTCTTTTTGCCTTGTCTTAATTAGACTCAGTGAAGTTAAATAACTAATCTGACACTACACAGTTAGTAAGAAGTGGATCTCAATTGGAGTCACAAGGTTGCTTAATTAAAATACATAACAAGTAGCGTTCTAAGTTATGCTTAATCACTGTCACATGTTCCAACACCCAAGATCTCATCTTTTGTCTAGATACACACAAATGAGCATTCAATTTGCCAAGCAGAGGATTAGTTCACCATAGTTCACCATAATTCTGATTTCTCTTTGTTTTCCAAATTGTCTTTCTCTATTGAGCGTGGGATGCTGCAAGATCCAAGAATCTTCCCTGAGTACCCAGATCTGGCTGTGACCAGTTACTGTTCCAAAAGGGCTGAGAGAAAGCAGATTCATGCCATATTGAGCTGGAGAACCCCCTAACCTGAGCTCTTTCCACTTTTTTCTGATGCTTTTGAGTGTGTACCAGAATTATGAAGTTTGTCCTGTGAGCCCTTCTAGCATCAGGAGGTACTCCTTGAAAGATTTTCTAGGCGGGCTCTGGTGGCTCACGCCTGTAATCCCAGTGCTTTGGGAGGCTGAGGCTGGTGGATCTCAAGGTCAGGAGATTGAGACCATCCTGGCTAACATGGTGAAACCTATCTCTATTAAAAATACAAAAAATAAAATTGGCCGGGCGTGGTGGCATGCACCTGTAGTCCCAGGTACTTAGGAGGCTGAGACAGGAGAATAGTTTGAACCTGGGGGACGGAGGTTGCGGTGAGCCTCGATTGCGCCATTGCACTCCAGCCTGGGTGACAGAGCGAGACTCCATCTCAAAAAAAAAAAAAAAAAAGATTGTCTAAAAAGATTTCCTGAAGTTTTACAATATTGACACTTTTCTCTGGCTAAATTATACATCACTTTTATTATTTTTTAAATTCATAAAACATGTATTGGCTTTTGTTGATTTCCATACATGTTTAAAAACCTTAAAAATAGTCAATAGGGAGATGATTCCAATATTTCTAACACCTATTATACTTTACAAAGGATATATACTTTTTTGTTTTATGAATTTTAGCATGATTCCTCTTGGTATCCCATCTTTATGGATGAGGAAAAATGGAAACCCAGAGAGGTCAAGTGACACAAGTTTATACAGCTCATAAATCGCAAATCCATGCCAAGGTTTGGTGTTCTGATTGTAAGTTTCCTTTGCTTGAGTTTCCTTATAAAGCAGAGCCTGAGACAAGGGTCTTTACTGTGTTTCATTAAAAACAAAGGAGGAATAAGAGTGTGGGACTAACAAGAGAGAAGCAGAATACGCCATCAAGCTATCACTGATATGGGCAACTAGGCTCAATAACATTGGGTTCCTCTGTGTTGCTGTGGACAATAATCTCAGAAGCTTCCACTCAGAGAAAGAAGAAGGAAGCATTTGTCCACCAGCTCCTGTTCCCCTTTGGGTATGAGTGGCACTGTGACATATTCATATATCCAAATCTGCACATGTATGTGAACGTGACTTCCATAGATATCCCTCATGGAGGTATCAGAAAAGCTCTGGGAAAGAAAGTGGGAGACACCCTTTGTACCCATTGCAGGCAAGGAGTTGTCTGGATACAGCTGTGTGATGCTACTTGCCACAAGTATAACTGGAAAAGATGGCAAAGGGGTTATTAGGAAGTCACAATAAATGTCCAATCAATAATTTTTCTACTCTATTTAAAATAGTGATTACATTCAAGGAGTGAGCTGTGTATTGGAGGAAGATGACAGATGTTTGGATGATGATGATAAAATAATGAGGAGTAGTATCCATATTGGTAGCTCAGACAAAGACATGGTTATTCTTCCTGAGACACATGAGAATTGTGATGGCCTGAAAAACTTCACAAAGGAAACTTTTGACCTAAGCCTGAACAAAATGTATCAGAAGAAGGAGTGGCAAAAGAAGACATTTTAAGGAGAATATAGGAAGAAGAGTGAAGATATACACTCTTTGGGAGGCAAAGGGGTCCTGTGTGCCTGTGGCATTCTGTGTAGAGTGCAGCAAGGGTGTCATCAGCAGTTTAAGCTGGAAAAATACACTTGTGCTGGATTGTGAAGGCACAAAATGACCAGTGTCAAGTAGGAAGAAGAGGGTTAAGAAGCATTTAGGACATCATCAGTGAGTTTTAATGGCCAAATATAGGACAGTTTGGGAAGTAGTCAAAACTGAGATATCAAGCTAGGCACTGTGGCTCATGCCTGTAATCCCAGCACTTTGGGAGGCCAAGGCAGGCAGATCACAAGATCAGGAGTTTGAGACCAGCCTGACCAACATGGTGAAACCCCGTCTCTACTAAAAATACAAAAATTAGCCAGATGTGCTGGCACGTGCCAGTAATCCTAGCTACTTGGCAGGCTGTGGCAAGAGGTGGAGGTTGCAGTGAGCCAAGATCGAGCCACTGCACTCCAGCCTGGGCGACAAAGCGAGACTTCATTTCAAAAAAAAAATAGGAAAGGAAAAACTGAGAAATCAAATCATTATTTTAGGATTGGACAGAACTGAGCATGATTTTAGAAAGGAGTGATTGGTGAGAGAGAAAGTCAGGTTAACTGAGGGTAGGAAATAGCTGTATTAGAAATTCCAGCAAAGTGGGAGTGTGGGAGATAGTCAGGGATGTAGTGGTAAAAGCCAGAAACACAAAGCCAAAAGTTTCAGATCCAGTTTCTCCACTTGCTTAACAGCTGTGTGAATATGAACAAGTTCCTTAACCTCCCTAAACCTCAGGGACTTCATCTGAAAATGTGGTTAAAAATGTACACCACCCAGAAAAGTACTGTGAGAGGAAACAACCCAAATCTTCATTGACAGATGAATAGATAAATAAATTCTAATATATATGTGCAGTGGAATATTATTCAACCTTAAAAAAGAATGACATTGTGATATATGCTACCACATGGATGGATCTTGAAAGCATTATGCTAAGTGGAATAAGGTAAAGACAAAATTATAAATATTGTATGATTCCACATATAGGAGATATTTAGAATAGTCAAATTCACAGAGACCTAAAATAGAATCGTGGTTACCAGGAATTGGGGGAGGGAAGAATGGGGAGTTATTGTATCATGGGTACAGAATTTCACTTTTAGATGAAGAAAACATGCTGGATTTGGATGGTGGTGAGGGCTGCATGGCAGTATGAATTTTAATACCACTAACATTTTTAAGTGGTGCACTTAACATTTTAAAATAGTAAATTTTATGTTTACATACGTTATCACTTAAAAAACAGTATTGCAAGAATTAAGGTGGTCAATGAATACAAATAATGCAGTTTTATAGCAATGATGATCAGAATTATCAAATAGCTAGATACAATCTTGGTGGATGTGTGATCAAAGGAAAAAAAGAGGTGGGTGGCTTGCCAAAGAAAGGAAATCAAGACACCACTTCTTAGAACAAAGAAAGGGGGAAAGGATGGGCACAAAGATTTGGGTTCATTCTGGGGTAAAGAGGAAGGACATTTAAGGAGTGTCTGACTGGTGCCTTGTATCTTTTGGTGAATGAATGTGAAGTTGAGGGTGAGGTTAGAGGTATGGGGAAAGTTACAAAACTGTGGAACAACTGCTGTGGGTGGGAAAGGAAGTAGACTGGGGAAGAATAAAATAATTACCAAGTAGGAGAGAGGAAGCAGCCAAGGTTGGATATGATAAATTTGTAATGGAGCCAGCGAGCGTGGCTATGTCATTTTCTCTAGCGGTACTTGGCAACACAGAAACAACCTGGAGAAACAGGCAGTTGGATTGATTTACGGTATGGCATTGGCAAGACAGTTGTGGTAAAAGTTAAAGAGTTGAGGGAATTGAGGGTACTCATGAGAATACAATTTAATTGTTTGACCATGTGGTCCAGGCTGGAGAGGAAAGAAAGGAAAAAAGGAGGGGTTGAGAGACCAAGAAGAGACTGGACAACATTCAGGGACCTCAGATTTTAATAAGGGAAAAGGCAGTAAACAGAGATGGCCATCAGAGGGTAGAATGCCAGAGGTCTAAGATATGGAGGGAGGAAGAGTTTTAGATATTGATCAAGTAGGTGCACAGCATGATGGCAAGTGGATGTAAATGATGACATGGAGCAGTGGTCTCAAACTTCACCGTACATCAGAATCATCTGAGAGTCTTTAAAACATACATTGCTAGGTCTAATATCCAGAGTTTCTGATCCCACAGGCCTAGGGTAGGGCCAGTGGATTGAAATATCGAACACATTCCCATTTGATGTTGATGCTGCTGGCCTGGAGATCATACTTGGAGAATCACTGGAGTAGAGCCTAGAGAGAAGTCTGTGGGTCTTCAAGGCAGGTGTTACATACAGTAGAAGATAGAGAAAGAGGACTCTCTTTGGATGCCAACATTGTCAAAGTACATGAGCAAATGAGCAGAAGGTCACAGGATGATGATTAGGAGAATGCAAAATTAAGACGTTAAGCTGGGTGAAGCTCAGCCTGTGCTTTCTGCAGGGTTGACATGTTGACCATCTAATCAGAACTTTACCTAGTGTTCAAACTTCGATGTGGCACTGTGAGTCTGTAGGCTCAGATAGTAGAAAGACTCCTAGGTGAGGTTGTATTGATTATGTATGCATCCCAGATAGCTTGCAGATTTAGTGCCCCTTCAAATCAATATTCTTTGAGTTTTTGTTATATGGATGTATATGTGTCTATGTGGATGTATATGAGTGTGTGTGTGTGTATGGATGTATATATGTATATATGCACAAACACAACAAAATCATATACACATTTATTTTTAAATGTGTATATATTTTTATTCATTAAAAGTGTGTTTATTTAGTGGGAACAAGAAAAGATGAATTTTTTACTAAAATATGTTATATTTATACAAATTATATATGCATTTTATGCCTATAGGATTTTTTATAAAATGCATACCATTTTAACATATTTGTTATTTTTAATTTCAGTCTGTCACTTAAAAATATTCGTGTTTTATTCACACTCATTAACAGAGTTGTAAAGTCTTATACAAAATATATTAATATTCCTTATTTCTATATTTCCCATTGGCAACCATTTGTTACCTTTTTTTTGGTGGGGGGCAATTTTTGACCCTTCTTGGAAGATATTCCCAATTTAAGAATATTTTTGGGCAGTGATTCTCAAATTAAGGTCTCCAAATCAGTAGCATCAGTATTGCCCGGGCAATTCTTAGAAATGAAATTCTCAGGTGGTAAGGCCAAGAAATGTGTGGTAATATGCCCTACAGGTGTTCCTGATGATGTTTAAGAATCACTGCTTTAGAGCTTCTTATGTATGGATTAACATCCAGCTGCCTGACTGACCTCCGTAATCTGTGCTATTATTAAGAAGCAAGCAGGTTTTCAAAGATTGATACCTGTGAACTTAATGCATATGAGGTCTAAACCTAAGTGTCTAATTACTAATGTGTAGTTGAGTCTGTTGAGTCTATACAGAATTTCCAGTGACTCTTGTATTTATAGCTTTTCCTCAAGTCCACCCTTTTCAAGTTGCTAAAGACACCCAATCAATCTGCAGGTTCTTTGGTGAGCATGCAAGAAAAGGGAAGTAGGTCATTTTGAGCAACTGTTAATGCAGGTATTGTAAGTTGAATCAAGCTTATGCTGTCTGCAACAGAGCACACCTCTCCAGTGACTGCTTATCAGTGATCCATTAAAGTTGGTGATGCTGTCCTCTGGTCAGTACAAGGTAAACCACAAAATACTCTCTCTCTGGCCTCTATTGTTATAGTACTGTGTTTTATTAGAGCATAGGCAGTTTGGCTTAACTGCACTGAGATGCCACTGTTAGTCTTTAAATAGAATAATATTTTTTTGCTTCAATAAGGCAGGGCAAGAGAGATATTTTACATCAGAAAAATCTTTGAATGTTGAGATTGCAAGTCTCACCGTAAGAATTATGTGTGATTTGTATATCCAAGTAATCTTTCTTTGTCACTGAGAATGCTTTCTTGGCTTACTTATTTAACTATTTAACTAGATGGCAACCTTCTTGGCTAAGGACTGTCTCTTTCTATATATTGTAGTATGTTGTTGGAAACACAAGCACATTATAATAATTTCATAGCATACACATACTATTTTCAGATATCCTGGTGTGCTCTTAATTGATTTTCTAAACATATGGTATAATACAAAGCTGTTGAGTAGGAACTGAGAAATTTCTCTTTGTGTCATTCTAAAAATTACATAGCTTGGTATTTAGTTTTCATATTGCATTCCTGGACTTGTTAATTAAATGCATATTAGAATTTCATCAGATGATGATAGTTTATAGAAGAATTCATAGATTTAAGGGACAATTTATTGGATATCCGTGCACTATGGGAATAAATACATTGATAAAACCACCTAAAGGAGCTGAGATCCATAAAGAATGTAATTGATGTCTAGCTGTGATAAAGACTTGTTTTCTAAGTTTTGTTACATAAAGATAATTAATGAATAACTTTGTTATGTGTTTCATAGTATTCATTATCTTTCCCTTTCCTAAAGTATTGATTACCATTAAATTTTGTTTCATTTGAAATAATTTATGATTATAAAATTGCTATATGTCAGCTTTATTTATAATATATATTGGACATATCAATAATCACCAATGATAGTGAATTGCTTAAACTAGTTACAGTATATCCCTAAAATAAAATACTTGTCAGAATTTAAAATTATGTTTCAGAAGTATATTTGTTAAGATATACAATTATTCCAATAGAACAAAAGTGGTTTCAAGCACTTATGCTTTTGTAAACTAATGCGTTTGTTCCCTCAAACACATAGTTTAAAAAAAATAAGCAAAGCAGTAGAGACACCAAAAATAGTAGAGGTAGTTTATGGTACTGAAGTTGCCATGATTTTTAAAAAATTTTTTCTGGCCATGCCTGTAGTCCCAACACTATGGGAGGCTGAAGTTGGAGTATCGCTTGAGCTTAGGAGCTCAAGCTTGCAAGGAGCTATGATCATGCTACTGCATTCCAATCCTGAGTGACAGAGCAAGACTCTGTCTTAAAAAAGTGTTTGTTGTTTCTATTCTCTAACTTTTCAACAATAACTATATAGCTTTAGTAAGCAATTAAGTTATTCTCAAATGAAATAAATCAAAATTGAACATGATCTCATTGGTCAATCATCATTTCTTCTTTTTGTATTTATTTCCTATGAATTTAGATCCACTTTTTGCCTTAGTCAAAACATATTATGAGGATGTTTAGGGAAATAAAACTATTCCGTATGATACTGTATATGTTATGCATTTATCAAAACCCAGGGAATGTACAACACCAAAAGTGAGCCTTACTGTAAACCTTAATGTAAACTATGAATCCTGGGCGATAATGATGTGTCGATATAGGTTCATCAATTGTAACAAATGAACCACTGTGGTGGGAGTTGTTGATAATGGGACTAGCTAGACACGTGTAGGGGCAGAGGGTATATGGGAAATCTCTGTACTTTCCTGTGCTATATTGGTATGAATTTAAAACTGCTCCAAAAAATGGGTCTATTAATAAAAAAAATTGTGAGTTATACATATTTGTTGTATTGTCTATGCTATATAACAAATGAACTCCAAAAGCATCTGGCTCACACAATAACAGTGTTATTTTTCATAATATATTTTGGGTTTGAGCACTTCCTCTATTTATTTTGTCTGGCTCATTCATATAGCAGCATTTATCTGGAGGGTCATCTGGGTTATTAGGTCTAAGATAACCTCCCTCATGTTTCTGGAGGTTGGTGCTGGCTCTTGACTGTGGATCCAGGTTCTCCATTTGTATAACCTGTTACTCTCCCAGAAGCTGGACTGGCTTCCTTACCTACTGTTCTTCAGACAGTATTACCAGAGAGCCAGGGCAGGAACTGCAAGGTCTCGAGGTCTAGGCTCTGGAAAGCACTTGCCACATTCCATTGGTCAAGACAACTTATAAGGCCAGTGGGAACTCATAGGATGGAAAAATAGGCTCCCTTTTGGGATGGGAGAATCAGTAAGTATTAGTGGCTATATTTAACTTTTCCCAGGGGATGACCAAAAACTTAAAGGCAAGATCCCATAGTTATTGATAAAAAGTATTTTGTGACAATTAAACCTTGAATCTATAACTAATTTCAATTTCATATTAAAATAATATTCTTTAAACTAAAAAGTATTGCATATTAAATTCTATGTCTGCACTGCCAAACACAATAGCCACTAACCACATGTGGCTACCACACTTAAAATTAGCTAGTTCTAATTGAAGTGTGCTGTATCTAAGTAAGTACAAAACACACACTAGTTTTCAAAGGCTTTGTACCTGAAAAAAGAGTGTGAAATATTGCATTATTATTATTTGCCTTTGTTTGGGTTGAATAAAATATATTATTAAATTAATGTTACCTCTTTTTACTTTTTCTTTTTTTCTTTTCTTTTTTTTTTTTTTTTTAGAGAGAGAGAATAGGAAGGAGGAAAAAGGAAGAGAAAGAGAGAGAGAGAATGGGGAGGAGGAAGAAGGAAAAGAAAGAGGGAGAGAGAATGGGAGTATTGCTTTCTTGCTCAGGCTAGAATGCAATTTAGTAATGGGTATTGAAAACCTCTTTTATACTGATAATTATATTTAATGATGTAGTCAGGAAGGAATAAGGGAAGAAGATAACAAACAAACAGCCAACCAATATTTAATTTAAACCTATGAAATGCTATGCGATTACTGAGGAGTGATTTACTTCCAATTATATAGTCACCTTTGGAATAGGTGTGAGGTGGTAATGTATGTTTTGTGTATTTGAAGTGGAGAGTTCTATAAATGTTTATTAAGTTTACTTGTTCCGGGTCTGAGTTCAAGTTCTGAATATCCTTGTTAATTTTCTATCTCGTTGATCTATAGAATCGTTAGCTCTTCTTGTTGCATTGATCCTTTTGCCATTATGTAATGTCATTCCTCGCCTCTTTTGATCTTTGTTGCTTTAAAGTCTACTTTATCAGAGGCGAGAATTGCATCTCCTGCTTTTTGTTTATTAGTTTATTTTTACTCTCTGTTTGATTGGTAAATCTTCCTGCTTCTCTCTGAGTCTTTGTGTATTGTTGCATGTAAGATGGGCCCGGATGCAGCATACCGATGGGTTTTGGCTTTTTATCCAATTAAAATATATATAAGTTTAATACCGGCGTTTGATGCTAGCTGATTGTTTTGCCCATTAGTTGATGTAAATTTTTTATTGTGTTAAAGTTCTTTGCTTTTTGATGTATTTTTGGAAAGGCTGATATTGGTTGTTCCTTTATATGTATAGTGCTTCTTTCAGAAGCTCTTGTAAAGCAGGCCTGGTGGTGGTGAACTCTCTAAGTACTTGTTTGTTCGCAAAAGATTTAATTTTTCCTTCGCTCATAAAGCTTAGTTTGGCTGGATAGGAAATTCTGGGTTGAAAGTTCTTTTCTTTAAGGATGTTAAATATTGGTCCCCACTCTTTTCTGGCTTGTAGGGTTTCTGCTGAGAGATCTGCTGTAAGTCTGATAGGTTTCCCTTTATGGGTAACCTGACCTTTCTCTCTGGCTGCCCTTAGTATTTTCTCCTTCATTTCAACCCTAATAAATCTGGCGATTATGTGCCTTGGGGTTGGTCTTCTTGAAGAATATCTTTGTGGTGTTCTCTGTATTACCTGGAGTTGAATATTACCCTGCCTTGCCAGGTTGGGAAAATTTTCCTGAATGATATCCTGAAGAGTATTTTCCAACTTGGATTCATTCTCTTCATCACATTCAGGTACACCTATCAAACGTAAATTAGGTCTTTTCACATAGTCCCATATTTCCTGGAGACTTTGCTCATTCCTTTTCATCCTTTTTTCTGCATTCTTGTCTTCTCGTTTCATTTCACTGAGCTGGTCCTTGACTTCTGATATCCTTCCTTCTGCTTGATCAATTCGACTGTTTAAACTTGTGCATGCTTCGCGAAGTTCTCGTGTTGTGTTTTTCAGCTCCATCAATTCACTTATATTCCTCTCTAAATTGTCCATTCTCGTTAACATTTCGTCAAACCTTTTTTCAAGGTTCTTAGTTTCTTTGCATTGGGTTAGAACAAGTTCTTTTAATTCACAGAAGTTTCTTATCACCCACGTTTTGAAACCTGCTTCTGTTATTGGAACACAGGTGTAATCTATTAAGCCTTGTTCCGTTACTGATGAGGAATTGCAATCCCCTGTAGAGGGAGAGGCATTCTGATTTTGAGTATTCTCTACCTTCTTACGCTGGTTTCTTCCCTTCATTATATATTTGTCCGTCTGTCGTCTTTATAATTACCGACTTTCTAACTGGGTCTCTGACGTCCAACTTGTTGATTCCCTGCGCCGAAATCTGAGCAATCCACTGAGCCGGCCAAAACAGCGGTGTTAAGATTGATGGTGCTTTTCTGCCCGGGAATCTCCGGACTCTGCACCAAGAACTGGCGTGCTAAGGCACCAGCAAAACCGCCACGCCGGCCACAAGAGTCGCCCTGGCGACCCGTGGATCTCCTCCACTGGGAATCTCCTGGTCCGTGAACAACTAATTTTCGTCTGAAAGTGTGGCGTCCTCTCGTTCTTTGCGCTTTCACTGGGAGGTACGTGCCCGAGCTGCTAATCATCAGCCATCTTGGATCTCTCCCTCTTTTTACTTTTTCATGTGGCTACTAGGAAATTTAAAAATGCATATATGACTCATTTCTGTGGCTCACATTATATCGCAATAGTCCAGTGTTGTTCTATACACTGATGCTTTTCATACAGTTTCTCATAGCAACTACAAATGGATTTTTTTTTTTCAATTTCATGGCTAGGGAACAAAATACAATATTTATACCTTTTTATGCCCGTGCATAACCTGCACTTGCCAAAAATAATTATAGCAACCTAAAAATCCAAATACAATAATAATTTGGTATTATACCAGTGAAGAGGTTTAGAAGTAAAACATTACAATTTGAGTACACATTTGTACACTTTCGTAAAATATTTACAACTAACAAATCATCTGACATTAAAAAAGGTTACTTTTAAATTTCAGTTGTGCTACTATTTCTTTTTTCTCTATTGTTTATCTTTATCTTTCTTATGTAGGTCACATAAAAGCCTAGACTGTTTCAATTTGCTTTTGTCTCTCATTTTTTGAGAGCGCCAGGCTGGACATCTGTTACCACCAAACCTTCCTGCCCCTCAGTTTTCACCGTCGTTCTCTTTCTCCTTTCCTGGTTCACCCATTCTCCCTGCTCTGATTGTCTCAGTTGAGGAATTATTGCCTGGGAGAATTCACCTGTCTCGCTTTCATCCTTGACTTATTACTTTACCGTGTTTCTTGGCCAAAACCTCAGGGTAGCTAATCATTTGTACCTCCAGCACTTCATTTTCTAAATTAAGAGAGGCAGATGTATTGCTCCATACAAAGGTTTTTCAGAATTCTGGGATAATTAGGTAATGCCAATTACTAATTTCATTATTTTCTGATGGGTTTGTACTTTGTCTTTTTATGAGCCATGCTATTCAGAGCCCTTGAGATTTGGCTAGACCGTTTGGTTTCAACATCCATCAGGTGAAGCAGCTCTTTGGCGCCAGTACTTCCTCTTGTTGGAGCAAGACTGCGTGTACTGCTTGTCTGTTTGATATGTAAAGTTAATCACAGACAAAGCTCGGGAAACTCAGGGAAAAACTGAAGAGAGATGTAGAGATTTGAATATCAAATGTTACAAGTCTGCCACTTCCGCCGTCTTTTATGAACTCTTCGGCTGTACCATATTGTGTTTGTTTCTTTTTGTTAAACTTAATATTTTGAAAGTGTGCTTATGTTTCAAGGGTAAGTTCAATTCTTGTCACCAGGGCAAATAATGTTTCTAAATAGCTAGTAGACATAAAGTCTTCAGGGACACTCTTCTTCTTGGCATTTCTTGAATATTAAGACAAATCTCCTTTTCTACATTCAACAAGAAGAAATCTATTTCTCTGTTGCTGAGACCAAATAGAAAGGAGATAATAAGCCATAACACTTGTATAGATCAGGATTTTGCAGTATTTTTTTCTTAGCGTTTAAAAGGTATATTCCTTTCATCACAAACAAGTTAGAAACACTGATTGCCAATACCCACTGGATTCTTAATAAAGCTTATGGAGCCCATCAGTTTCCTTGCTAACTGACAGTGTACCTGCTCTAAAGCATTAGCTTAAAAATCAGAATTTTCCAAATTGCCATACAAGTTTGCTGAACTAGCAAAATGCATCCCTGTCATTTATTTTCCTAAGAAGCACTCCAGTTTCATTTAAGATGAAGACATCCTTGTGAACAAAATTAATCGTTATTTTTTTTCCAACTAGGCTCTTAAAAATGTGATATTCTTAACTAGCTAATATCTTCAGAATAAAAATAGAAAATTCTTTGGAAATCTGTTTGCCACCCAGCTTTCCTCTGATTAATAACCCTTGCAAATGTGTGCTTATTATACCATAAACATGACCTTTATAAGAACATTAGAAAAATCAAACTATGGATATGCCATGTCAGAGACTTTTTAAATGTCAGAAAATGTAATGCTTTAAAATTAATGTGAGCTTATAATACTTAACTATTGAGGGTATTTTTTTGAACTTTTTATGAATTTGGGCTTATTAAATATTTTTTAAAGGGTTCCGTTACTGAAATGGTCTTGTCTGAGTCACAGTTGATGCTAAAGAATGTAAAGCTACTTGAAAAGAAAGAAAGAACAGTTAACCATTTATGGGCTTAGTACAGTGAAGTTTGTCAGACGTACGAGATATTTATTACCTTCATTTCCCTGAAGCCTCTAACCAGAAGAGGGTCAAGAGTGGGAAAATGTTTTCATTTAAAGAGAGGAAATTTCTAAACATGGCACTTTATAAACTAAACGGGCCAGGAGTAGAGAGAGCATTCCTGGAAGTCAGTAGAGGAGATAGTGATGTTTGCCAGTGAATATGTAACCAGTTCAACTTGGGAGCTTTAGTTCTAAGGTGGGACATATATCACACTCAGTGTCAGAGTTCTATTTCTGCATAATTAATTACCAGAAACTTGTTGGCTTAAAACATCACACATTTATTAGCTTATAGTTCTGTAGGTCAGAAGTCCAGCACAGATGTGTCTATGTTCTCTGTTCAGGGTATCATAGGGCTGAAATGAAGATGTTGGCTGGACTGGGTCCTCATCAGGAGGCTCTAGGTTAAAACTCTGTTTCTCAAACTCATTCTTGTTGGCAGAGTTTAGTTCCTATAATTGTAGAATGAAGGTCCCACTTTCCTTGCTAACCATCATTCTGGGGCTATTCTTAGCTCCTAGAGGCCACCTGCATTCCTTTACATGTGGCCTCCATCTTCATGCCAGTAAGGACACATTGAATCCTTCTGTTGCTTCTGCATCTGACTGGAGAATGCTCTTTGCTTTTGAACAGCTCATGTGTTTAGTTCAGGCCCACATGAACAATCTCTTTTTTTTTTTTTTTGAGACAAAGTCTCACTATGTCACCCAGGCTGGAGTGCAGTGGCACAATCTCGGCTCACTGCAACTTTCACCTCCCAGGTTCAAGCGGTTCTCCTGCCCCAGCCTCCCGAGTAGCGGGGATTACAGGCATGCATCACCACAACAGGCTGATTTTTTGTGTATTTAGTAGAGACAGGGTTTCACCATGTTAGCCAGGATGGTCTCGATCCCCTGACCTTGTGATCCACTCAACTTGGCCTCCCAAAATGCTGGTATTACAGGCAAATCTCTTCTTTTTGAAGTCAACTGTATCATATAGAATAACCTAATCACAAAAATAATATCCACAAAATTCATAGTCCTAGAGGTGATATAGGATATGTACAGCAGGAAGCAGGAAATCTTGGGGGTTGTCACAGAATTCTGCTAAGTATGCCTAGATATACACATCCTTACCTGGACCTTAGGTTTATCATTTTTATTCTCTGGCTCAGTGTTTTTAATGTGTGGGTCCTGTACCAAAGGCATCAGTATTACCTAGGAATTAGTAAGTGATGCAAATTAGCAGCTCCCACTCAAAAATCAAAACTCAAAGTAGGAGTAGGAAGACACCAGCAGTCTGTCTTAATAAGCCCTCCAGGCATTTCTGATGGTCACTAAAGTTTGAGAGCCAGTGCTCTCTGGACCAGGGTCAGCTAACATCTGGTGCCAGAGAGCTAAATCTGGCTGATGACTATTTTAGAAAGTAAAGTCTTATTGGAACATAAGTATGCCCATTTGGTTATATATTGTCTATGGCTGCATTCACTCTACAATGGTAGACTTAGCAGTTACATATAGAACTAATATCTCACAAATCCTTAAATATTAATTATCTGGCCCTTTCCAGAAAAAAAAAAAAAAAGAAGTTTGTCTTCTGCTCAGGAAATAGATTACTTGATTGCTGAGGTTTCATCCAGTTCTAACTTGTTCTAATTTTGTACAACTTCCGTGTGAATCCTACAAAATTGCAACATGAGATTTAGAGGTTCATTTTCCTAAAAAAGATTAACCCTTGATTTTCATTTCTATTAAGGGACCTGAAAATGTGTCCTTTCTTCCAGACCTGACTGCAACTATCCTTTCAGTCCACTGGCAGTTTTTTCTGTCTTACATGGTAATAAAGAACATCTGTTCACCATTCTTTCTATGTTAGTTTTTAAATATTTGAAGGCAATTAAGTGATTCTGAGTCTCTTCACAAAAACGTTGCCAATACCTTTAGCTTTCCCCTTATTCTTACTTGCCTATCTTTGATCATGTCTGTTTCTCTGCTTTGGCTATTTTCTAGGTTGTATACATCTTTCATAAGTTACTAGATTTTCAACATACTTAGCCAATCTTTCTGGCTTCTAAATTAAATGGACAAAACTAAAAACAAACCAACCTGCCAATTGTCCAAGATTCAGCTCTTCTATATTTTGTCAGATTTCTATGTAATTATGCATCTTTTAACTATATCTTTGCTAGTAATCCACCGAATGTGGCTTACATCCTTTACATTACTCTTTTTTCTTCCAAAATTGGTCCAACAGTCAGAAAGTGTGATTGATTCTCACTTTCTGAGTCTGTGGCCTCCACAATGTCAAACATTTGGTATGATGGAGGTTTTCACTGTCATCTGATAGTTTTCATTGGTTGACCAGTTCACTAAACATACTCCAGGTACCCAGCTTCCATTTTGCATTCATTTTCCCATTTCTTTCCATGTTTTCAATACCTGGCCAGTGAACCAGTAAACTAATCAATTAAATCTCTGCTTTTTCTTTCCCTCACTTCATCATATTAAGTTTGATTTGTAGTCTTGATATTTTCTAATCCGTGGCACCAAAAATATACATGATTTTTTTGTTTGGTTGTTTTGTTTTGTTTTTGTATTTATTTTCTCATTCTTAGTCTGGATTCTTCTAGAAAATGTGTATGTGTGCATTTGTATTCCAAATATATGCAGCTCTATTGTTCTGTTGCCTTGGTTTCCTTTCTATCTACTTTGTCTGTGATGTATACTTGTGCTCTTGGTATCACAGATTTCTTTGAGGGTCAGCCAGCTTTCCTAAGCTCTCCCCTTGAGGTATGCCCTGCCATTTCCTTCAGCAGATTAAAGCCTGCTTATCTGAAATATCTCATTACTGAAATAATCACTTTTAATTTACCAATTAAATTTACCTTTCCAGAAACATAATGAATAACATAATTTGTTTCATGCCAATCAAATTTGCTTCCCATGTGCCAAAAATGTAGGGTTTTTTCTTAACTGACGGAATCTATTTGCATAGGCTTTCTGAATGTATGACTTATTTAAAATAAAAATACTTTTTTTTGTCAGAAGATTTACCTTACCATATTCTTTCATTGTCAGGGAAGGACTTAAGATGTCTTTCAACAATATAATACTCTGAAATGTGATAGGAGAGTCTGAGTTGCTTGAAACAATTCTGTTACGCTTAGATCTATAATTGGAATTTATCATTCAGTTGAGACCCAGCTCAGACTAGCTAAATGAAAATGTAGCTAAGGGCAATTGAATGGAAGACAAAATTTTTAAAATACAAAAATAAAATCCAAAGCATCTCCCTGGCTTGTGGCAGCAGCCATTGAAAGGCTGTATATGTAACATCGCAGTTTGAGGGACTGACTATGGGCTTACCTACAAAGGTAGAGAAGAAAGGATATTCCTGTGTTGAACTGTGCAGCATTTAAGATTTAGCTAGGATATTTGAAAAAAAGTAACCAACTAAAATTTTGGCTAGACTAATGGAATTCTGAAGCTACAAGCAAGACTGCCATAAACAGTTATTATCAAGATTTCCCCAGTGCTAATATGCCATCTAAAACTTTGGCTGGAGTAGTTGGTGAAAGCATAGCAAATAAACAAGCCAGACACTTATAAAATTGAGTGGCCATGATTCTTGTTCATGTGAATAGTAGAACATATTACCTTTTGATAAAAAAGCATCAGTCATCATATCTGATATTATTAAACATCACATATGGCTCCTTGCTAAAAGAAGTGGGTTGCAAACTCTGAAAATATGCAGGAAAGAACAAATTGAGGTCTCCCTGTATCTTTTTATTACTATGTGATAATATTGGAATATTACATTTGTTTTTAGTTGATGGTTAGGAAAGATAATTTCATTATATTAAATAAGAGAAAATGAGTATTCCAAAGGAGAAGGTGGCAAGAACAACAATTAAAAAAAAAAAGCTTTGCTTATTCTCTCACTGTTGCTTTACCTTGCTTTAAAGGGCTTAGTATCACATTTACCTTTATTGAAACTTACCCAGTGTATTCAAGATAGTGGATAACCAATAAATATTTGATGAATGTTTGTGAGAAAGAACGAGTGAGCCAAGAAGTAAATCTGAGAGGTATGAAAGATGAGAGTAACCAAGAGAGAAGAGGTGACAGAACAGGTAACGACCTGAGAAGAAGCTGAAAAGGGAGGAAGTGAATTGCTGTGACTCTATTTTTTCCACTGACCATAAATAATATTAAATATTCACGTCCCGGATTCCAAGTCAGCTATCATATTTTGAGTACCTACTAGGTATTAGGCACTGAGCTAGTCTCTCTCATACAATATTTTGTCAGATAATGCCACACTCTTGGTTGATCACTTTCTAATTTAAAAGACAAATACTTCTGTGAGGTACCATGAGATGGTTTAAGAGTGGGTATTTGCATACAGGATGACTTCGGGCATTTTTGGTGCTACCTACAGGCTCTCTCGGTAACAGTTCTATGGAGGTCAAGTGAATCACTTGGATATAGTTATTTCTCCAAATTGTCTCCCTCTTAGTCTCCCTCCCTCCAAATATCCTTCCTTCCATCCCTTCCTTTTTTTATTTCTCTTTTCATTGAAAAGAGAAATAAATGAGCACATTGAAAACAGGTTCCTAATAGTATTAGTGACATCAAATATAGTTTGGCATTTTCATTTCTTCTCTCTGGATTAGCTTCCAAAACAACAATGTCTTGTTCATTCATTCATTCATGTATTCATTCACTCAAAAGCATTTGGGTGCCTATAATTTTCAAAACCGTTTATTAGATACCATTGAAAAAAATTAAGAGGATCCCATGGATACTCCCCTTCAAAAGCTTAACCGAGAATCAAATTACTAGTAAACGAAACATAAGAACCATAAGAGACATACTGATCAATGATTTAAACAATAATGCTAATAAAATTAAATTTAATAAAATAAAGTCCATTATTTCATATCATTTGGATAAAATAATAATGAGTAAAAAAGACATTAAGGATAGTTACTGTAATTTAGTTTTTATTCTATTAAGTATTTCTCCCTGTAAGCCTTACAGAAATCCTGGAATTTTATAGAAGGAAGACCGAAATAGCTGTTAATTTCCTTTGGACATGAAAACACTGGAATTTGGATGCAGGTTTCCAATGACAAAGCCTGTGTTCTTAAGCACTTAGAATACTCTTTAGAAGTCTGCAAAAGAGAAAATTGGCTATCATGCTAAGTGGATGGGGTTGTGGGGTGGGGGCCAGGGATGGCAGGGCCTTTCAGCTGAACCTTGAAGGGCAGAGAACAGTTGAAGAACAACATAAATTTACAAAATTTCAAAAACTAGTTTTTTTTATCTTCGCTTATAAGGAGGACATTAAATTGTATAAATAGGCAAGAAAAGGTCGTAATGACATTGATAACATGGGAAGCAAATATTTAGCACTTGGAAGGCATAATGACTTTTGAAAACTGTATGCAATACAGATCAGAATCATTCAGGAAAATGCAGGGCCAATTTCAGAAGCCGTGCTTCTTACAGAATTTCTCTCCTCTCTCAGCAGGCATGCCTGCTCAAAGCAATTTGACTCATTCTGTTTGTTCTTCCTTTGGGATTAATGTCCTTTCAAAAGCACAAAATAATCTTCACAATTTCAGTCAAACAGGCCCATGAATTTGAAGGGACTAACTCCAGTTCTCTGAGGCTGTGATCAGAGCCCCTACTCCAGCTTCCTTTTAGGGTTATTTGTTGTTGTGTTTTCTACAGAACATTTGGGTTTACAGTGATTAGGTAACTCCATGAACTCCTGTCTAAGACATATTGATGAGGAAGAATAGCTATGAGAGAGCTCTGTAGTCTCAAGGCATTCAGTCACATTGGAATCATGAGGGAATCTCAGGAAGTAGATTTACCAGGTCAACATAGGCTGTTGCAGAATGTCCAGGAATGAAAGTCTCCCATTTATTGAGGTACAAATGTAGGTCTCAAGTTATCTTCATAACCTGGGCAATATTTGACAGACAAATCAGATGTCCTTTTTAGTCCTCTCACTGGGTTCTAACCAAAAGAATGCTGGACACTTAGCCAAATGACTTGGTATGAGGAAACTGTGAGCATTATTCTACTATCTGTCTTTCAAAACTTAGGATTTCTGTGCATCTTTTAGCCTGATTGATGATCACTGGGAATAGAGTTTAGGATGCCCTAATGTTGAGCGTTTGTGTTGGGGATAGCAAACTGTGATTAACTGGATTAGATACTGGTGTTTTGTTAAGGAGGATTCTGAGGCCAACTAGAAATGTAACTAATGAATAATATACGCCCTGAGTACTACAAAGGGGAGTGGTATAATGGATTCTTATACTTGGATTATGGGAACAATAGAGATATAACGATTTTTACAAAGACCAAATATTAAAATCAACCAACCTATGTATGTACAGCTTGAATTAGCTACTGCAGAGTACTTAATTTCATAGATTTCCCAGTTTCCACAACTAAAATAACTAAATTATTAAGGGATAACAGAATTGCTGTAAAAATTAAAAGCCTATATATGTATGAACTACTCAGAAATTTATAGTGGTTATTATTATTTTACTGTTTATTATTATTTGAAATGGGACTGCTTTAAATAATTCTGTCTGTATGATCTACCACACACCAGCAGAATACAATTTTGTTACCAGAATATTTTACTCTAATTGCTAAATTAAATTTTTCTCTTAGAAATTTATTTAGGCCTGTGTTTTTCTGGACTCCCAAATTCTAAGGAATAGTAAGAACATGAACTTCCAGTAAATTTGCAGCCAAAGAAAAATCAGATGCAATTTCTGTGGCATTCTGCATTAGTTAGTTAATTCTGACACAGTCTGAGTTGAGTAAACTGTATGGGAATTAGTCGTACAAGTCAAGATGTGTTTGTGCCTCATGCCAAATTCCAGATTTGTATATTTAGGCTGCAATTCACAAGAGGGTGAGAACATGGTGATGTCAACCAGAAAAACCTGTATTTTCTCGTTAACCTTGGCCTCTGATCTTGGACTTCTGGTCAGTGCTGAGATTCTCAGAGCCCAGGTACCCTCCCAAAAGCTGTCTCAGATTTAGCCTTGAATGCTCATTATCTCCACTGATATGGCCCCGACCAATGACAAGTCCCACTGATTATTTGCATCCTTTTCATGTTAGTTTAGCTTTAATCCTTGTGTTTAATGACACCGTTTTATGATGTCTTTTCTTTTATCATAATATCAAACATAGAACTCCCTTTCGTTATGTGTTGCATTGGTGACAGCTCCTTAACCCTGATATGAGGACTTTCTTCTACCTGGGGCTATAAGCAGTTTATCTTTCTTTCTGGATTTGTGAATCCTGTATCTGCTGCCTCCTGGCCATTTGAATGTGAAAATGTAGGTCCTTTCCTCAGAGGCAATTTCTGTTCCTATCACTTGTTCTTTCAATTTGGTGGAAATCAGGACTTGGTACATATTTGAAAGGGAGAGAGATATAATATAGTTAAAAATAAATAAATATGGGCTTTGAAACTAGCCCTATTTGGTTTCTAATTCTACCTAGCTCTGGAGTAAGATGATCTTGCTAAACCTTTTCTTCACCTGTAAAATGAAAATAAGGATATCTTCATTGTTTATACAAATAATACATGCAAACTTATCTAGCAAAGAACCTAGATCATAATATATGCTTAAAGGAACAGAACTCCTTATAAAAATAAAATATGGTTGTGTGGATCTTCTTGCTGGCGATCACTTAATGAGCATTTTATTTCTCTTCCATTTAAAGTAAATCCTTTTCAGGATTTCACAATTTCCACAATTCCATTAGGAACTGATTTTACATCCTCTCCAAAGACTAAATGTTTCAGAATTAAAAGAAAATATAAAGTAAGGTTTGTTTTAAGCACAACCTGCCAGAAGAAACAATCACATTGAAGCCGAGACTAAACAGAGCACAAGTCAGCTCCACAGGGAATGTTCTTGAGGAAATTGAAATCAGAATATCTTTTTGGTATTATAGAGTTTGTAAGAATGTTCACCAAAGTGATGGAATCCAAGAACTCAGAGTTCCTAAACCTTGGAACTAATGGATACTGCAAATGCTAGAGAGGTGCTAAATATAGGCCCTTAAAATAGTGACAGTGTGGTATTCACTGTTCTTAGTATTTCATTTAACTTGATGATGGTGACAGTGACATGTCAACAACAGTTATATTTCCTAGGAATTTTGTGCCATGGTTTTTCTGAAGTAAAATTAGATTAAAATGTGGAAATTATCACAATGGAACATTGAGTGAAAACGTTCATAATCAAGTGAATGCTCTTAGAGCTGTCATCATTACGTAATTAGAAAGAGTTATGTTGAATGCAAACTTAGTTTTTACTTTGTTCTTCTAGACTGTGAATGCATAATAAAACAGATAACTGAATCAATAATGAATTGATATGAAAAGAATAAAAATCTAATACCTATGGACAAACACACGGTTATGTAGTAGATTCAATATACGCATAGTCTACAATATACTGGATTATAAACATTATAAACTTGTGGAGGCAAGATGCATGGGAAATTGCTTCTTGGATAATCCTCTGCCTTACAAATGTTTGATCTGCTTTGGCAAAGTTTAATTGAAACTAGCTTTTTTTTTTTTTTTTTAATACGGAATCTTGCTTTGTTGCCAGGGCTAGAGTGCAGTGGCACAATCTTGGCTTATGCCAACCTCTGCCTCCCAGGTTCAAGCCATTCTCCTACCTCAGCCTTCTAAGTAGCTGGAATTATTGCAGGTACCCACCACCATGCCCAGCTTTTTTTTTTTTTTTTTTTTTTGTATTGTTAGTAGAGACAGGGTTTCACTGTGTTGTCTGGGCTGGTCTCAAACTCCTGACCTCGTGATCCGCCCACCTCAGCCTCCCAAAGTGCTGGGATTACAGGCCTGAGCCACCGTGCCCGACCCAAAACTAGCTTTTTATTTATACATTTTTTTCTCTATCACCTTTCATTAAAAAAATGGCAATCTCTGAATAAAATGCGGATATAAGAAGCTACACACTGGAAGCAGAATGTTTATTGACAAATCCTGGCTCTACCACTTACTAACTGCATGAACTTGAACTCAATTGTTTTAACTTTACTATTGCTCCATTTCGTTATTCACAAGACTGTTAAATGATCAAGGGAGCTAGCCTACAGAGAGGACCCAGTAGAGTACCCAGTGTATGGAAGTAGAAATAATCTTGCTTTTATGCCCCTGGAATCAAGGGGAGTTGTTTATGAGACAGCATAAATTTACACCTAAAAATGAAATCCATGTTTAAGAAACATATAGAGAAAAAGATGTTAATAAAATAAAGAGCCTGGGACTTAGAGTGTTTGGGCTTTTTTCTGAAGAAAACAATAACGGGAGCTTAATTGCACTAAAAGTCTATGATGAAATGTTTCTCACCTTTTAGCAGTGCACTCAAATAAACTCTGCTAGTTTAATCCCCTTCTCTTTTCTAGTTCTTCAGAGAAGTTACTGGTTTGTAAATGTACACCATTGTTAATTTGGACACAATAAAAAAGGGGTACAATATCTCAGCAGCCTGTGATGATTTAACTTCATTTATTCATTTGTTTGCTCACCTATTTTTTCATCCATCCATCCACTTATCCATCCATCCATCCATTTCTAAAACAAATACACAAGTCACTTAATAGATACCAGGAACCTCCTAATATATAGAAGTCAAGGAAGAATGAAATAGACATTCTTAACAAACAGCTTCCTCATATAGAAAGGCAGACACAGAATCAAGTAATTCTAGTAATATTGGCTAGATGGAAGCTTGTGCATGGCACAGCAGGGCACCAGAGAGTGATCTTTCTACAGAGATGTCCAGGAAATACTTAATAGAGGAACTCATGCTTGAGCTGCTTCCTGCACCAGGAATAGATGATTTGTTTTTTGGCCATATGTTGATGTAGGTTTCAAGAGCATATTGGGTGGGATGTAACTTAGATAACACAAATTACATCGGTTACTATGCTACCAGGGGTTATAATTTACATTTTATAATTCACGCTTTGGGGTCTAAATTGCTAGTTGGAATATGACATTCCCAAAGCAAGTTTTATTAGATACTCTAGATTGAATCAGTTCCTTTCTATACCTATAAAACTTATTTACCCATATCTATAGTTTCCCACTCTACTTTTCCTTCCCAGTAAAAATGTTCAGAATTGTCTCCACTAGTTTCCATTATGATACCCTCACTCATTCCTTACCCTCCGCAAAAGTGGCTTCTCTTTAGATGAGCCACATAAATGACTGTACTTAAATGGCTCACAAAGGTCACTAAAAATTTCCATGTCATTAAATCTATCAGACATTACCATCTTACTTGATCCTTCTGCAGCCTGAGACAATGTTGACCATGCTTTCCTTTTCTAAACAGTCTCTCACTTTTGCCCAGCCCAACTGGCACGGGCAAGTTCATGCAGACAAGTCCCAGTTAAAGGGTACAGATCATGAATACACAACACCATGTAACAAGACTTTAGCATCATTTTTTTTCTTTTTAAAGAGGGAAATGACCAAAGCCTAGATATCATGAGTGAAATTTCCTGAGAGGCAGATGTAGTAAGGCAAGTTCAACTGCCTACATTAGCTTCATTTAAACACTGGACCATTAATGAGACTAGATTTTGACACAGTTTGTTAGCATAAATGAAAACTTTGTGATTATACTTTCAAGGGTTATCAGATATTAATAAACACCCAATTGCCCTAGGACTGGCTCCTTTATGAATGCTTGGTTCATAAATGTGATACTGTTTTTATCTGTAGCACACATTATTCATTAGTATTTATTTAATTAACTTTAAAAAAATTTAGGTTGTTCTTTGAGTACTATCATCATTGCTTACACATGAAGATTTATTGATTGCCATTGTCATCCCTAGAAAGGGACAACTATTCCTATCTGGCATGATCCCAACAGTGACTGGCTTCTGACAGTGACCACATTTGACTCTGAGAAAATGCCTTTCCTCAATGTAAAAAGTCGAAGGACCCAGGAGAAAGCAACAGTTTCTCTTCCATCAGCAATTCATTCCGAAACAGACTGTATCAAGCATATCATCTGTAAATTATTTGCTGCTTGAGAACATTGTTTTGCACTGGAGGTGTAATGTCCAATACCACCTTCATGAGAATGGAAGTGTTTTTTATCTGCAGTGTACAATACAGAAGCCTCTAGCCACATGTGGCTATCAAACATTTGAAATGCAGCTAGTGTGATTGAGAACTGATTTTTTTAAATTTATTAATTTTAATTTAAGATAGTCACATGTGGCCGTTTAATGACCACCATATTAGACATCTCAGCATGAGAATATCTCTTTTATTAGTCATGATTGGTGGTATGAAATTAAATTTTAAGGAATTTTTCTTGAGGGAAATTTTGTGATTTTATATTCTATATCACTAGCAGTGAACTTGAGAGGAATTTTCCAGGCAAAATCTTTTGATTTCCTCTAAAGCAGTCACCTGCCCTGAATTATTCACTATCTATCTGACAGAAGTGCTACAGTATAGAGGGATATTTGGGGTTGAATGTTCAAAACTCCTTGCTTGATACTCCTAACATATTTTTACTCTAGTATTTTCCAGACACCAGAAATTGTCATCAAAGTTAGTTAAATAAGTGAGAGATCCCGTTTTTCTTCTAGTGGAGACTTGATTCAGGATATTGGCAATTGGATAATATCAGTGTTTTGATTTTGATCATGGCATTTAATGACAGTGACAGATAAAATATTGTTAGTACTTCTTTCCTAGCTTCCTTCCAAGTGTGTTGAGGTGACTTACTGGAATATTTAAATACTGCAACTGAAAATGAATAGATAATTTGGACAAGCGGAAAACCCAGATCACTTCCATGTGATTTCTGTCATGGGAAAAGATCGAATCACTGACCATTGACATGGGCAAATGTTTTTGAATCATTATTTCCAGAATGGTGCTCCAGTTGCCCTGACTCATATTCCCATTCTCACCTCATTCCTCTCTGTGGTCAAAAGCAGGATGTATGAGACACCAGTCACCATCCTGTGTGAATTAGGGCTGCCAACTAGACCTTGTTTCAACATTTGAGTTGACCTGGTAAGGCCAGTTCACTTTAGGCCAATGAGGAGCTTTATCCTAAGGCAACAAGTACTGGATCAACTTTCTGAAACCTCGTCAGTGAATCAGCAATCCAAGAGTGAGGAGGGGGCTTGCAACTACAACAGCAACAAAAGAAAAATGGTTACCAAATCATACTAGATCCAAGTTTTATCTCAAAATATGTTTTCAGTTATATCATTCTGTTGAGGACAGACATGGGAATTAGATGGAGTTTGGATGACTGAGGTTTAAGGAAACATGGTAAACATATAATTTTCCTAGACAAAGAGTAAAAAATCCCAACAGGAAAATTGCCCATGGTTATATCCAACCTACAACCTTGAGTATTTGAGAGGCAGCCATGCAAGGGAATGTGACAAACACATATTTATTTATCTGATTTGGCAAGTAAATGTTAAAGAATATAAATTTGAGGGGTTTTGAAACACATTTGATATGATATTCATGTCTTTCTGGATTCTTCAAATATAAGGCAGGGTCCCATGCTGGGGATAAAAATCAGGGATAAATACTGAATGTTCCTTTACAAAGAATGTGGTCTTTCTTCCTCCTTCCCTCCCTCCCTCCTTCCCTCTAATGGAAACTTGATTCAGGATATTGGCAACTGGCAATATCCAATATTCAGAATATTGTCAATCTTCCCTCCCTCCCTTCCTTCCTTCCTTTTTAATAAAAACCTTCCTTTAATAAAAACTCTCATAAGATTGCTGGCTTTAACAAATTATGTCTGGGAACTAATTTGACGAAATGATTCTGTAAGGTGTTTTTTTTTAAATTATTATTTTGTTTTGTCTTTATTATTATTGTTTTAGTTCAAAAGCAATTTGCATCAGTGCATTAAAAATCATTAGGGTTTCTCAGTTTCTTTCTGGTAAGATAGAAACTGGTAAGATATTTTGCTTCCTAGAGGCTTGGCTTTTGATTTTATAAATTGGATATTATAAAAGATACCTGGCAGAATTGTGTGTTTTAAAGAAATTAAGAGGATAGAAGGCTGATCCATGCCAATTAATGAATAGATGTATTAAATTATCTATATTCTCTAGATTTACCCCCCCCTTGGTTGGCCAATTCCATTAACTACAGCACTCCATGGCCAACATTTTGGTTGAATCAAGTTTTGCTTTTTTAACTGAAGAATGATGAGACTTTTACATTTGGAAAGGAGAGCTTTATTTTTTCATAAATGTTTGCAGCCTGCAGGCTGGCCATTCTGAGAGGCTGGGAAGCATAGCTTCAGGCCAAAAGCCAGAAACAGACACTTCAAGGGAGGGACGAAGGGAACAGAAATTTAGGCTGAAAGAGGTGGCCAAATACATGTTTAATAAGCTATAAAAGGAGTCATGAATATTTATGAAAGTAGAAAGATGTACATGCACAACTGGGCTTTATGCCTCTCCACGGGACCTGTGTTCAAAAAATGGCGATGTTAGCATGATCCAAGGGTGAAGTCTGGAGCCCTCTGATGTCAGATAGGGTAGCAGAAGACACAAAAGCCTTCACTGCTTATTCTCCCTCGCCTGACCAGAACCACTCTGCCATCAGTGGTCTCTTCCCCAGAAAGAAAGCTGGTCTATTGTTTTGTGGAAATTGCAAAAGGGAGGAGCAGCATCAGTTGTTTGGTTGAAAGGGTTGGTTTCTGGTTAGCCCATAGGAAAGAAAGGCTAATTGCTGTTAGTGAGGCAGGGGGTATAAGTAGGCATGTCCATCTCCCATCCCTTCACAGCTAAGAACTCAGTTTTCAAGGTTTCTTTGGGTTTTCCTTGGCCAACGGGGGTTCGTTCAGTCAATTGGGGGACTTAGGATTTCACTTTTACTTCTCAGCCTTTATGCCATTATTTATTTTCTACTTCTTATTAGTAGTATCAGATCTAAAGTTTTTATGTCCCCTATCACATAGACCCCTGAATTCCTATAGTGAGTCCTTCTCTTGCCCCATGGACATAGCAAATTCTAACTGAAATATTTGAAAATGGATTTGAATAATTTTCCACCTATACCAAATTAGTTGCTTATTAAATAACTACTTAGGATCTAATATTATATAAAATGCTCTATATGATTTCCTGCTATATGTGAATCTTTGAGGAGTTTAGTAATGTAATCATAGCTTATTGAAATACACATAAGTTCAATATAGGTAAGTATATATATATATATTTCAATACAGGTAAGTTGATGATGAAGGAAAAAGATACTAAAGATACTGTAGAAATTATTTTTCCTATCAGGAAATTAGATATTTCTGCTGTTTTCTATAAATGCAGATTAATATATACTACACACTATATATATGTGTGTGTGTGTGTATATATGTGTGTGTGTGTGTGTGTGTGTATATATATATATAAATGATGAACAAAATTCTCCACTGGCATGAATATTTAACATTGGCAATCCCTAACCATTTTGAACTTCAGTTTGGTCACCTGGGGAAATGAAAGATTAAGTAGTAGATTAAGGTTAAGATTAAGATGAAGTTGTCAGGCAGGATGTCTATGACAGACGAACGCTGAATGGATTGAGTGCAGGAGTTCAAGGTTAAAAGATTGTATTATGGAAAGAACACTACTTCACTCCCATAAAGTATTTCAATATATTAATTTACATAGTAACCTCTTATTGTGATCATTCTTCTGAGACAGTCAAGATAAGCAAAGAGGAAAAAAATGAAGTTAGCTTTGAAATTATCTTGATTGACTGCTTTCAGAAGGCCTAAGCAGCTGCTCTGGAAGTTCTTTGGTTCATTATAAAATGTATTTATCATGTAGTGAGAGCCAATTGGCCAGGCACTGTGTTAGGGCACTTTACATATATTATCTAATACAATAAGTTTCAACTGACAACCTCTAGTTTAGAGTTCCTATTTATCTGTATGAATTATCAAAATAAACATGTCTAAGTTTACATATTAATTTGCTATTCAAAAATGCAAATTTCTGAAATGAATTTGTCTTACTTTCTCAGTCTCCATTGACAAATACTTAAGAATTAGTTACTCTGGTTTTGTTTTTCAATTTCACAAGTTAATACTTTTGTGAATCTTATGAATTGACCAAAACAATATTTAATATGTTGATTCTTTTTTTTCTGAGACGGAGTCTTGCTCCGTCACCAGGCTGGAGTGCAGTGGCTCAATCTCTGCTCACTGCAACCTCCGCCTCTTGGGTTCAAGAGATTCTCCAGCCTCAGCCTCCCGCGTAGCTGGGACCACAGGCACGTGCCACCACGCCCAGCTAATTTTTGTATTTTTAGTAGAGACGGGGTTTCACCATGGCCAGGATGGTCTGGATCTCTTGACCTCGTGATCCACCCGCCTCGGCCTCCCAAAGTGCTGGGATTACAGGCGTGAGCCACTGCACCCGGCCAATATGTTGATTCTATAGTTCACTATTTGCAACTCAAATTCTAAACATACACTAACAAAATCATCAAAAAAGGAGGGAGAAGAATTTTGTGAATATTAATCACTTAATTTACCTTAATTATTCAATACCTTATTCAGCATGAATTACTATTCTGTACTAAATAAATGTTTTTTTCATTTGTTGACCTTAATGTCACATAACAAATTTGGTATTGAGAGACAGTAACTTCTCTGATTTGTTAAAACTGTGTAACAAAATAGCATAGGCTATGAAATATGTGGTACTAGAAATAGAGTTTATATATTTTTCTGACCCTACTCCACAGAGGCTTTGAAAGACCTGCCTCAAATTAAGAATATTAATATTCCCAGAAGTGTGACATTCTGATGAATAAAGTGACATGGTTGGTAAACATTAATAACAAAACTTTCTCACCTATAGAAAGGTCTACAAGTTTATTATATATTTTCATTTTTATAATTATCAAGATAATTTTGTGATAAGTAAAATAATAAACATGCATTCACGTCTTAAATGCAATAGTTTCTATTTAAATATGGGAAAATGAAATAGCTATTTTCTCAAAGAGAATATTTTAATTTGCTTTACAGATGAAACATACTATATTTGATTTTGATTTTGCACTATTTGCAAATAGTATTCTTGTTGCTGAGCAAGTACAGATTGGTGCAAGTAAAATATTTTAGGACTATTCCAGATTTTAAAAGCAGAAATCTTAGTCACAGATAATTTTTAAGAGGTAGCTTCAATTTTGTGCCTCAATATTAGGGCTACAGGTTTGGGGGCAAACATCTATTTTAGAATAAAGCAATTTTACATTTTACTTAAACTCCCGAATTGCTGTATCCTGATGTCACAGATCAGGTTATTCTGAAAGCGAACTTTGAGACTTTACTGGGGAGTGCTCATGGGAACATCATTTGTGAGGAGTAAGGAACATAGGATTTGGAAGAGGAAGGAGCTGGACTGTGATTTAGTCACATCAGAGGCCTCAGCCTACCCTAGATGCCATGAGGAACTTTGGAGGTAAAATAGAGTTTTTTTGCCTTGAGGCAAGGGGGCAAAGCCAGTAAACTCCTGCATGAATCAGTCATTGCAGGGGCTATCAACTCTACTTAGGAGGGCCACCTCCGGTGAGGCAGCTCCCTTTGGCCCAGAGCAAGTTGTAAAGAGTCTCTCAGGCATCAGCCACCAGCACTCCAAGCAGCTGAGAGGAGTGCCTTGGTGATGACGGGGGTCTGGGAATCAGACCTACAGCGTCCACTACACCTGTATTTGCATAGCAAACAGTCTAAGAATATGTAGCCCCGTGTCCTCTGCTTTCCTACAATCTTATAGGTTGCTCTCTTCCAACAGGTGAGAAGAGATGAGCTTAAATATTTTCCCCAACTTTCTAACGTGTTTATGACTCTTCTTCGATGTTTATTTTTTAATCCCCTAGGAAGGAAACTCCAATTGCAACATTGAGAGAGGGCCTTGAACTGTTTATATAAATGTAAATGAAATATATATCCTAAAAGAGAGAAGGGAAAATTAAATTTACCTGATAATTAAATGGATGTATTTTTATTATTTATGCCCATCATTGTGCTAGATAAAAATATCAGCTTGAGCTATTCCTTAACTTCTTTAGGTAACCTAAACCAGAGGAGGATTTAAAATGAAACAATTGTAGAATATATTCTTGCTAAATTGTTTTCTTTTTTTTTTTTCTTTTTCTTTTTCTTTTTTTTATGGAGGAAGGATAGTATAGTTTTCATGTTTATATATTTTGAGTATTTCATGAACACATTTACAAAGAAAAATAAAAAGAAAGGGGCAGTATCACAGATATTTTATGGATTCCAAAGCAATTCATGATTTTATCACATCTACTGTTTTTTTAAATAAGATTTTTTTTTTTTTTACACTGTCTTCCATAATGGTTGAACTAAGGTGATATTTTTCTTTCTTTCTTTTTTTTTTTTTAAAGAGAAAGAGAGAGAGAGAATAGGAAGGAGGAAAAAGGAAGAGAAAGAGAGAGAGAGAATGGGGAGGAGGGAGAAGGAAAAGAAAGAGGGAGAGAGAATGGGAGTATTGCTTTCTTGCTCAGGCTAGAATGCAATTTAGTAATGGGTATTGAAAACCTCTTTTATACTGATAATTATACTTAATGATGTAGTCAGGAAGGAATAAGGGAAGAAGATAACAAACAAACAGCCAACCAATATTTAATTTAAACCTATGAAATGCTATGCGATTACTGAGGAGTGATTTACTTCCAATTATATAGTCACCTTTGGAATAGGTGTGAGGTGGTAATGTATGTTTTGTGTATTTGAAGTGGAGAGTTCTATAAATGTTTATTAAGTTTACTTGTTCCGGGTCTGAGTTCAAGTTCTGAATATCCTTGTTAATCTTCTATCTCGTTGATCTATAGAATCGTTAGCTCTACTTGTTGCATTGATCCTTTTGCCATTATGTAATGTCATTCCTCGCCTCTTTTGATCTTTGTTGCTTTAAAGTCTACTTTATCAGAGGCGAGAATTGTATCTCCTGCTTTTTGTTTATTTGTTTATTTTTACTCTGTTTGATTGGTAAATCTTCCTCCTTCTCTCTGAGTCTTTATGTATCGTTGCATGTAAGATGGGCCCGGATGCAGCATACCGATGGGTTTTGGCTTTTTATCCAATTAAAATATATATAAGTTTAATACCGGCGTTTGATGCTAGCTGGCTGTTTTGCCCATTAGTTGATGTAAATTTTTTATTGTGTTAAAGTTCTTTGCTTTTTGATATATTTTTGGAAAGGCTGATATTGGTTGTTCCTTTATATGTATAGTGCTTCTTTCAGAAGCTCTTGTAAAGCAGGCCTGGTGGTGGTGAAGTCTCTAAGTACTTGTTTGTTTGCAAAAGATTTAATTTTTCCTTCACTCATAAAGCTTAGTTTGGCTGGATAGGAAATTCTGGGTTGAAAGTTCTTTTCTTTAAGGATGTTAAATATTGGTCCCCACTCTTTTCTGGCTTGTAGGGTTTCTGCTGAGAGATCTGCTGTAAGTCTGATAGGTTTCCCTTTATGGGTAACCTGACCTTTCTCTCTGGCTGCCCTTAGTATTTTCTCCTTCATTTCAACCCTAATAAATCTGGCGATTATGTGCCTTGGGGTTGGTCTTCTTGAAGAATATCTTTGTGGTGTTCTCTGTATTACCTGGAGTTGAATATTACCCTGCCTTGCCAGGTTGGGAAAATTTTCCTGAATGATATCCTGAAGAGTATTTTCCAACTTGGATTCATTCTCTTCATCACATTCAGGTACACCTATCAAACGTAAATTAGGTCTTTTCACATAGTCCCATATTTCCTGGAGACTTTGCTCATTCCTTTTCATCCTTTTTTCTGCATTCTTGTCTTCTCGTTTCATTTGACTGAGCTGGTCCTCGACTTCTGATATCCTTCCTTCTGCTTGATCAATTCGACTGTTTAAACTTGTGCATGCTTCGCGAAGTTCTCGTGTTGTGTTTTTCAGCTCCATCAATTCACTTATATTCTTCTCTAAATTGTCCATTCTCGTTAACATTTTGTCAAACCTTTTTTCAAGGTTCTTAGTTTCTTTGCATTGGGTTAGAACAAGTTCTTTTAATTCACAGAAGTTTCTTATCACCCACGTTTTGAAACCTGCTTCTGTTATTGGAACACACGTGTAATCTATTAAGCCTTGTTCCGTTACTGATGAGGAATTGCGATCCCCTGTAGAGGGAGAGGCATTCTGATTTTGAGTATTCTCTACCTTTTTACGCTGGTTTCTTCCCTTCATTATATATTTGTCCGTCTGTCGTCTTTATAATTACCGACTTTCTAACTGGGTCTCTGACGTCCAACTTGTTGATTCCCTGCGCCGAAATCTGAGCAATCCACTGAGCCGGCCAAAAGAGCGGTGTTAAGATTGATGGTGCTTTTCTGCCCGGGAATCTCCGGACTCTGCACCAAGAACTGGCGTGCTAAGGCACCAGCAAAACCGCCACGCCGGCCACAAGAGTCGTCCTGGCGACCCGTGGAGCTCCTCCACTGGGAATCTCCTGGTCCGGGAGCAACTAATATTCGTCTGAAAGTGTGGCGTCCTCTCGTTCTTTGCGCTTTCACTGGGAGGTACGTGCCCGAGCTGCTAATCATCAGCCATCTTGGATCTCTCTCCAATTGTTTTCTTATAATTATAAGCATGGAATTTTCTGAGGCAGCAAGATAAATAGCTGAAGAGTTTATCAACATATTTTTTTCTCTACATGATGTTATGTTAGCCCTTACCTAATTTCTGAAATCTTAGAACCAAACAAGGTGAATGTACATGAATATCCTTTGCAAAGAATGATGTGTGACGTGAAAGTAATTTAGGGCCAGGCATGGTGGCTCACATCTGTAACCCCAGCACCTTGGGAGGCCGAGGTGAGTGCATTGTTTGAGCTCAGGAGTTTGAGACTAGCCTGGGCAACATGGCAAAATACCGTCTCTACTAAAAATACAAGAACTAGGTGGGCATGATGGCATATGTCTGTAGTCCCAGCTACTCGGGTGGCTGAGGTGAGAGGATCACCTAAGCCCAGGAGGTTGAGGCTGCAGTGAGCCATGATGGTGCCACAGCACTCCAGCTTGGGCAACAGAGTGAAACCCTGTCTCAGAACAACAAAAACAACAAAAATGCAAGTAATTTAAAATTATTTATTAAATTTCACCACACCACTGATTTCAACCAAAATTTACTTTACTTCTGAGTTTTTATTTTTGAAACAGAGTCTTGCTCTGTCACCCAGGCTGAAGTGCAGTGGTGTGATCCCGGCTCACTGCAATCTCTGCCTCCTGGGTTCAAGTGATTCTTCTGCCTCAGCCTCCCAAGTAGCTGGGATTACAGGCATGTGCCACCACGCCAGCTAATTTTTGTATTTTTAGTAGAGACAGAGTTTCACCATGTTAGCCAGGCTGGTCTCAAACTCCTGACCTCAAGTGATCCATCCACCTTGATCTCCGAAAATACTGGGATTACAGGCATGAGCCACCACACCCAGCCTTACTTCTGAGTTTTTAAAAGATATACCAACCACAAATTTATTTTAGTTTTTAAACTTTTTATTAAAAGAGAAACTTTTAACAACACTAAACTCATGACAGGTCTATCACCGAAGTTTTATGGATGCCCTCTTTAAAAACTGTTACACACTCACACTCAGTACGTTACCAAGTGGACAGTAAACTAAGTTTATAGTGTGCTCTGGTGAATGTAGACTTGTTATATTTTGTTGTTATCTCTATTTGTTTTCACATCAGTCCTTTATTTCCTGCCTTGTACTACTTTGAAAATTAGTTTACTGATTACAAACTTCAGTTACTAACTTTGCTATTGTTGGTCATGCTATTATTATTTCAAGAAGGAAGGTAAAACAGTGGGGAAAATACTGTTTTTCTTAATTTGGCTCCAGCTGATTTTATACCTGGGAGCAGGAGAGCTGATGGTTCTTGTGTATGGTTAATTAAATCCTGTGCTGATTGCTTCTGTTATAGGTACTAAGTCATCCACCTTGTTAGCAGATCCTCTATGGCCCCATGGGGTTCGATTTATCATTGGGGAATCATTTTCAGAACGTTAATTTTGTGCTCAGATAACTGATTGAGGGCAAGATGATGTTCTCTGTGGTTGGCCAGAGAGTTTGTTGTGAAATTTGTAAAGGTAATTTATACAAGTAGATTCACTCTATTTTGTTTTTAAAAGTGAGATGGGAGGCAAGTAAGTGGCACAAGCATGTCTCCTAGAATTCTTTACTGTTAGAGAGAAAAAAGTCTCACTGCATTTTGTGTTCCTAATGCTTCTTGGATTCTCACCAGCAGGTTTTTACAGTCTGTTGCTTGCATCTCAGATTAGAAGAATGCTGGCATATTTTAACAGTTTCCTAGGATTCAAACAGCCTTTAATTAACAGCAAATTGATGTTCTGGAATGTTACCAAAATATGGGAGACTGAACACTGAGGATGGGCTTCCATCCTTCCAGCTCCTGAGTGAGGTGGAGTCCTCTAACAGAGGACAAAGGTGCATGCTCTCTTGCAAAAGGCTGGCTGCCTACTGGTAGGCAAAGGGAATGTCTTTGTTGGCATAATATTCCCACTGCCTGCTCATCAGTGGCCATCTAAATTCCACCTACTCATGACTGGGAAGGAGACAGGGAGTTGTTGAATACTCAGAGCTATAGGGCTGCTGAACAGTTCAGACATCATAGCACTGGTTTTGCTGGTTTTTAATCCTTCAGTTGCTACAGCAGCAAGGTACAGCTGCCTGGGTTTGAGGTTAAATTTCTTTTATGTGCCAGGTTCATGTCATCTTGCTGCCAGAGTTTTGGATGTGATAGAAAAGAGCAGTTCTGTAAAATAATCACTCAGGCTTGATGCATATTGTGAGTGATTTCGTTTTCAAAGAGGGATGGGCGTGTGATGGAGGGGTTTTTCTTTAGAAACCAGAGACTTTGGTTGCAGATTTGTGACTGGCCCAATCTGGGGCTCTAGGAAGGAAAAATAAAGACAGATTGGGGCATTTGAAACGTTGACTATTACTTACATAACCAGATAGTTATAATCAAAGGAAAATGGAGCAGTTCAACTAGCTCTCTCTGCCTAATGGCAAATCTGCTCATTGGCCAGTTCCCAGTTAAGGTCAAAAGAGTCCATGTCTTGTTTTTTCCAGTGACCCACAAAGCTGGCCTTTCTGTCTCAAAAGCAACTTTGGTGTTTTTTTCCATGTGTGGTGTCCCTGATTGCTCCCTTTGCTCTGGTCTTCACAGGTGGTACATGCCAGAGTCCTGCTCTCCCGGCCCTTGTCCGTCCACCAGCCCCTCCTTTGCAACCATCGCTGGATATTAAACCATTTCTTCCCTTTCCTCTTGACACTGCAGCTGCAGTCAACCTCTTCCCCAATTTCAACGCGGTAAGTACCTGCCAAATTTGTCTTTGCCTGAGTGGAAGGTATTAGAAAACCTTAGGAGCCAGGGGTGCTTTGGTCACCGCCTCCATTTTGCTCTATTGTTCATTGCTTGGTTTGTCTGGAAGCCGCAGTGAAGTTAGTTGTTTACCTGGTTAGGTAAAATCCACAGAACCAGGCTCCTTCAAGGAAAATCAAAAGAGATTTTATCCCATTGGGTTGGTCATGAGTTGGTGTCTTCCCTCCAGTGTCTTCTGGGCAACAGCAACAATTCTATAGCTTTGTAGGAATATATCCAAATTGAAACAATGTATTTATTAGAGAGAACATCAGAATTTCAGTAGATATTTTAAAAATTAAAAATGTGTTTCTTCTAACTTTGATTTCCAAATCTGTTAAGTTTTTCTAACTTAAAAATTAGGACCTTAGGGGTGCCAGTAGTAATATGTTTCAGGTATACAGCACCTTCTTCCCACCATTGACTTAAAACAACTCACGGCTCTGGGAGCAAGAGTTTTAGCATGTGCCACTGTTGCCCAAGTTAACTCTCATATTTCTTTGTTTCTTTGGGCTTTGTCAACAGCCTCTCAGCACAGGTTCAATTACTTTCTTGCCTCTATTTTCATCTTTAAGATGTCTTTGTAAGTTGGCAGATGCATCATTTTCATCATCATTTGTTCTTTTTTTCTGCAATCAGTAAGAGTATTCTTAGGATAAAAATTGAAATAAGGGTTGAAAAGGTTAGAAACAAGTAAGTGACATTTTTTTTAATATTATCTGATTCAGCCTTCAGATAAGAACAGTGGTTGTTATACGGCAAGTCTGAGCTTATCAGTGACAGGACATGTCAGCGCAGCCAAAGCAGAAAGGATTAAGATGAGAGGTCACTAAATGTCCAGTGATCTAAATAATACAGCTTCCTTGGTGCAGTATCTTGTCCCCATGATGGATTTAAAAATATATATATTCTTCCCACAATCAAATAATTCTTCAGGAGATAGCAGTGGGTCTTATTTTCTTTGATAGTACTTTGTCATGTGAACTTCAGAGATGCCAATTGTCAGTACAGTTATATGTTAGTCCTTTCTAATAGGCAAGGGAGAATCAAAATGATCCTTTGCTTTTTGTGGAGAGACTAATTTTCCATAGGAATCTTGTTTTGAAATTGATATTTCATAAATAAAGCAACATAAAGATCACATTTACAAAACACAGGTTTCTAATCCTAGGTATTTCATTAAGAGTAGAGAAAATCTTGCTCAGTGTATATTCCTAAATGACTGCACTGAAGTCCTCGGGTTCCTTTTCCCTGATTTCTTGCCTGCTCTTCTGTTAAGTGGTTTCCTGGCACTGCCTTGTGTCCCAGACACCTGGGGGATTACCCATCAAGGTGTTTTTTCTGGCCTCCGAGACCACTTGGCATCCCGTCACTCAGGTCCCATGTCAGCTTCAGAGCATTTTAAGTAAAATTCCTGGAAGGCCATAAAAGGCTGGATTTAAAACTTTTGATTTGCCTCTTGGGAAATATTAATGACAAAGTGATTAATTTGATTGACAATGAATATCATTTATCATAAAACAAAGATGAGTGATGTGTTGAGCTACATGACCCTGAGAAAATCTCTTTACCGTCTTTGCTGCTATTTCCTCATCTTTAAAATAAAAGGTGTGGGCCTGATAGTCTCTCCACTGGGGGTGGTGGGGGGTGGTTATACCATTCAGAGATTTGTGGGTTTTCTTCATGGGCAAAGGCAGTGTTGTGTGATGGTCAAGCTGAACTCTGTAGCTACACTGCTTAAGTTTAAATCTCAGAACTGCCTCTTACCATCGACATGACCTTGGATAGGTCACAAAACTTCCATGTGCCATCATGTTTTCATACATATAATGAGATTAATAATATAATATGCCTCATTAATAATATAGTAGGCCTGTGGTAAGGATTGTGTGGGCTAAATCATTTAGAATGGGGCTTGGTATATAACAAGCACTATTTGAGTGATAAGCAGCATGTTCATAAGTAGCTTGTAAACTCTTCTCGTTCTGAAAGTAACAATTCATTGGCTAACTGACTGCAAAAGTTTGACTTGATTCTTTTTCCTCTATCATGGATTTTAACTTGTGTTGATATTTATTCTACTTAAACCAAGAGGCCCTCTGTTGCTCCAACTATTGCTTCTTCCTTGATTATTCCCTTCCAGTGCTGGTCAAGATATAGCCAGTCAAGGATTAAGCCATTTCTTGCTTCCAACCGAAGTGAACTGTTGGAAAGCCCATAATCTGGTGGCTTTTGACTCAGAATGAGGGCATAGAGCATCTCCTTCAGTAACAGTCTGAGTTCTTGACTTTACAACAGATGTGAATCTCAATCCAAAAATTCAGTATGTATAAAACATAATTTTTATGGCCATAAATTGATTTTGTTTCTCATTCAAGAGAGCCCTTTTGTTTCAGGGTATGCTAAGGTTCTGGACTCTAACAATTATCTAACAGGTTATAAGACTTTGGTGGGAGACTTCCTCTGATCATCAAGTTATTTATCCACATAGGCATTCATGAGATAGTCAGCACCTGGCTAGCATGGCCCTTTAGGCACCTGGCTCTCAGCTTTTTCTGTGCCATGCTTAGGACACACAAATTTTGCAAGGCTGTCAGCAGTCCTTCTTACCTAGGTCCACAACACAGCTATCCCTTCTTTGACAAGAAAGTGATGAATCACTCTGCTACCCAACAACTTTTACCCATATGATCTTTATAAAGCAAAGTCCATAATGAACAAAGATTGTCGACCTGCTGATCAGAGACTATATTATATTCTTCCCCTGCGGTTATGAATATGGAAGCATCTATCTATTTAGGATAGAGTTGGCAGAAACATAAAAGAAAAATTTTAAAGGTATACTTATAAAATGTATAAAAATATAAGTGGATATCTCTGATTATTATCTTCCACAAGAGCATAAACCATGAGGTTTGGGTATGAATCAGCAATAATAATGAAACTTCTGTAAAAATAAGTACAGTTAGAAGGGAAAGGAAATAGATGTAGAATCAGAGCTGAGTTATGGGTATTGATGAAGACATTCAATGAGACTATCAGGATCCCTTGGTCTCCTGAAAGCCAACTTTTAAGGAGTCACGACAGAAGCTATTCCCTAGAAATGTATCCCTTGATATTCCAGTAGCTTTCACACAAAATAAAGCTTTCCTTGTGTACCTCATGTATTTCCCACCCTGCTCTTTAATCTCTTAAGACATTAGAGTCTCAGCGCTTAAAAATATTCTGATCCCAGCGATCCCATTATGAATTTATACTTCTTGAAAGGAAACTGTCATGGGAGTAGATAGATGATGTTTAGGAAAGAAATATTAGAAAGGGGCTTGAGCTTAGTTCATTCAGTCAACTGCTAGTTATTCAGCAGCTTCCAGTTGTTCTGGCATCATTATGTGCCAGAAACACTGATAACAGATTATATTATGACCTCTGCCAGGAAAACAATTCAGTTTGTAAAGGAGAAGTTGACAAATAGGAAATTTTTGTAAATAAAGTACGTTTATACAGAAAGATGTACAGCACAGAATGTTAGCTTGAGTGCAGGAGCGAACAGCTATGTGGTTGTCTTAGTGAGGGCTCGGTGAAGAAAATAGAAACTATTCTAGGCATTCAAACAGGAAATAATTTAATATAAGGATTTAGTTGCAACAAAACCTTTGGGTACTCAAAAAATAGAGATCAGAGAAGACTATTGGTAGCTCTCATTTTTTTCTGTTCACTTTCATGGAGTCGTGGAATTGCAGACACAGGACACTCAGCAATCCCAGTTACTTCCATCTAAATTCTGTGAAATGCCTCTCTTTAGTGGCATCTAATATACCTGGGCACTGTCGGCAGGGATCCGTGGGCATATAAGCCTCAGGCTTCCAGTCCCTGGGATGTAAAGTGGGGGTGGCCAGGGATAGAATGGAAATGCCAGTGATGGAATGGAAAGCACTCTGCAGAATCAGAAAAGCTGAATTTTGTCTCTGCAACTGTGGACAAAGGCTAAATCTATCAGAGCCCCAGTGTCCTATACAATAAAATAACTAAATAATTTAAAAACCCAGACTCTTAGGTTTGTTATCAGAGGTATAGCTTGTTTTAAAAATGCTGGGGATTGAAGGAGAATGGACTTGGGCAAGACTTTGGAATGTTGTTCAAAACAGAAGGTAATCATGAAAAAATGGCCACATTTTCTGATTTCTCCCAGGGTCTCACCATTTCCCTTTTGTTCTCTATTTCTCTAACATATTTTCTTCATATTCTAACTCATAGTTGTGACAATAATAAACCTTTAGAATGTCATTGAAAAAGTACGACTTTTGGAGAATGTGTTCATGAGGACTGACTGAGCGTGATTCCGTGCCCCCCTCCCCATGGCTGTATTTCTAGTTGGTATAAAAATTAAATGAGGAAAACTGACTTTCTGTGCCTGCAGATGCCAGATACTCAGTAAATATTTACTTCTTCTGCCTTCTAGGAGATGCATAAGGAAGAGTGAGGAGGTCACATCAAAAGTAAAGAGGCAGAAAAAAATAGCAATAAAAGAGGATAACTATTTTTGCTTTAGTTAGCTTTGGCTGATGGTCTTTAACATTAAAAAAGTAAATTAGCATAGGAAATTTGACCCTTTGCTACTCCTCTGTATAACATGATTTTCTTACAAAAGCAAGAAGAAAGAGCAAAGGCAAGAGGGAGGGAAGAGTGGGGGATACAGAGAGAGAGACAGAGAGAGAGATCAAGTCCTAGCAGCTCACTGCACTCTGGTTCTTCCTAGTTCTACGAAGGACCAACTGCTGGAAATTTGAGGGTACTGTGAAATTGGGTTTTGATCACGTTGAGTTTTATCCATTGGAGGACAGAAAAATGGAATTTATGTGACTTATAGCAGTTCTTTCCCTATGAATCACAGGTAATCGTGTTAAAAGTGTAGATTCTGCATCAGAAGTTCGAAGGAGGGACCTGAGATTTTGCACATACATAGGCAGAGCGGAGGAAAGGCAGGAGAAAGATAAAATATATTGAACAATCTTTACACTCCCAAAGAGTGGGATTTTTAAAAATTTATTTAACAAAAATGTATTGAATACCTACTATGTGCTAGGCCCTGAGGATTCATTAGTGAAACTAGCAGACTAAGTTCCTACAATTATGGAACTTACCTTCTGGTGTTTGTGTGGCAGGATGTTGGAAAAAGGACAGATGAGGGAAATTTGAATTATCTATAGGTGCAGCTGTATATCAAGAATGATCCTTCCGTGGTTGTATTTTAGCTTCCAGAAATACTATGAGCCTTCCCTGTAGTACGACATTGTTCAGGACTTTGGTTGCAACAGCTATTTATTGAATGCTTACTACATGCCAGATATCACTTGCATTTCAACTGATTAAAGGACAACATTTTTTCTGTGAAATGTTTAAAGCTTGTATGTGTGTCATGATCTCAAAAATGTTGCTGAGGAAAATCCAAAAATGTATTTTTCATTTATTAATTCATTCAATAATTTCTTCCTTTTACAAACTTTTGAGTCCCACTCAATAATTCTATGTATTGAAAAATGTGCCTACTTAACTGCATTTTAAAGCACCTGTTAAAAATATAACATTAACAAATATAATGAGGAGTATGAAGAGGGAGAAGAGGTAATCATTCTTTTACTAATTCACTTACTGGGCATTTATTAAGCACTGATAATGTGTCTGACCTATAGTAGACACTAGAACTATGACAACAACAATAATAACAGTGAGAAAGAAGAAGAGGATTAGAGGCAGGATGGGGAGGAGGAGGAGGAGGAGAAGGAGGAGGAGGAGGAAAGACCGAAGGAGGAGGAGGGAGAATGGTTGTTTTACCTATGAAGTTGACATAGTTGATTAGTACTCCTTGAAACATTCTCTTCTATCAGGTAGTAGAAAAACATCTAGATGTTAATAGATTAAACAGTGTACTCTATTCAGGCAGGTACTCTCTAGAGTTTGCTTCATTTGTTGAAAATGAGGTGGAGTAGTTAAATCATTCTATAAAGAACCAAAATGCTTAGAGTTCTTTACAAGTAAATGCTACCTGAGTTCAAAGGAAGGAGAGGTTAAGGTTTGCTTTGGAATCTGAGATAAATACCATATGTGTATTTTTTATTAAGGTAACCATAATATAGAACATGAAACATAGGAAAGACTCAACACACACTTTTTGAATGAATGAGTACAGTGGAATAGATAAATATAGAGGTACATAGATAATATATAGATACAGTTAAATAGAAAGACAGAAAAAACACGTAACAGATAATTGATAGACGAGAAATAGCCTTAACATTTGTACCGTAAGAAGTGTAATTGATGGAAGTGTGTCAATAAGAAAGAAATATTGTAAGCACTCACTGTTTATCCATTAGATAACTTACTTCCATCTAACAAATTATTAATTTAATCACTTATTAGGAAAGAAAAGCAAGCATAGACTTGAGTCATCTCCTTAATTTGCAACTGTAATTTTAGGTTGGCTCTTGTGTTTGTTTACTCTGGTTATATGAAAGGATAGTGATGTAAAAATCCCAATGGTTGCCCAAAGAATGTACTTACAAATCAGTTCTGTATAGTATTCATCAACTATTTTGTGTGGGTCCAGAAGGGCTGTCATGGTGAAAATATATTGGTGAGGCATTTTAGGATTCTAAGACAGCATTAAATGTGCTTAACATATAGAGATTATTCTAGAACTTTAGCTTAAATGTGCACTTATAATATTATAGGTAAAAATGCAAAACCCAAGACAAAGTTTCAATGTCAAGTTTTTATTATCTTTGGATATATACCCTTCAGGATCCTTGTTTCCTTCATCTTTAAAATGGAATTGGCACACTTTTTCTTCTTTCCTTTAAAAAATTATTCTTGAATTCTGCTTTCTTCTATGGCTCTGTATTTTATTACCTGCTCCAGCTATGGAAATGCCTTCTATCCCTCAGCCAGTTATAGATTGGAGTTATAGAAACAGCGGTTAGGCACACTTGCATTTCTTTTGTTCAAAGAGATACTAATTAAATTCAGTTTACACATTTATAACTTCTCTTACTAAGTTTATACAACTGCTGCTGTCACTAAAATAGGTAAGCAGCAAGGGTGAAATTTTAAGTAAAAAAAAAAAAAGCCTGTCTTTCTTAAACACAAGTGGTAGATAACGTGGAAACTTTTCAGATGAAAAATTCTATAGTAAATACGATACTGATTGCTAACTTCCTTGTCCTTTGAAGACAGATGTAGCATATTGCTCTCTAGTTCTGTTCATTAACTGTGTCATATTTGTATAACAGAAGCCTCTTAAGAAACATCTGCTTATGAAGTCTTCTTTCATTCTATGTTTCACACTGAAGCAGATATCTAAGCATGTTTGCTGAGTCCCACAGCTTTCTGCAAAATGGAAAGTTTGTCAAAGTCAAATGTACTTATTATAATGACCTCAAAGCACATAATACTTCAATATACAATATCCAGTCTTAGAAACAAAAGGCTAAACGAATGCACAATGCATGAATATTTTCCTTATTTAATCCTTGTTTACTCTTTGAATAGGTAGCACGTTCTCCTATGGTTCAAAATGTACAGAGAACAAAACAATTTTCTGACTGCTCTTCCCCTGCAACTTAGTTCTCTCTTAAGTGGCAAGCAATGTGGTAAATGGCTTTTGTATCTGTCCTTCCAAAGATATTTGATTTATGCATATGTTAATTGTTCTTCTCATTAAAGATCAAGGCATAATACACATTATACACACACACACACACACACAAACACATCTATACATTTATATATAAATATCCTTTACATAGTCAGCCTAATTATAATGAGATGAGGCTTTGCAAGTAATATATCTGACCTGCTTCCTACTGTGACTTTCTCACTAACTGGCATTTTGGGTAAATAAGGGAACCCAAATAAGAAAATACTGAAGCTCACAGCTCATTTTATGATCCAGTAGCTCTTTTGAAGACCTCTAGTCCACACTCAGACATAGAAATGTTAAAATGAAAGAACATTTTAGAATTAGTTTCTTAAGCATACTTATTTTACCAGTAAGCCTAGACTTACTGAGTGATGTCCAGTTTTATGGCTAGCAAGTGGCAAAAGTAACAGAAAACTGGGACTCCTGATTTCTCCTTCTCATGGAGATGCTAAACATTGAATAATAGTATTATGGGTTGAATTGTGTCCCTAAAATTTTCATATGTTTAATCCTTACCCTAGTGAATTAGAATGTGATCCTTGTTGGAAATAGGGTCATTGAAGATGTAATTAGTTCAGATGAGGTCATTAGAGTGGTCCCTAATTCATTATGACTGGTGTCCTTATAAAAAGGGAAAATTTAGACACAGAGACATGCATTGAAGGAAAATATAGTGAAGAGATTCAGGGAGAATGCCATCTACAAGCCAAGAAGAGAGACCTGGAACAGACCCTTAACTAACAATCTTCAGAAGAAACCAACTCTGCTAACACCTTAATCTTGGATTTCTAGCCTCCAGAACTGTGAGGCAATAAATATCTGTTGTTTAAACCATGCAGTCTATGGTATTAATATGACAACCCTAACAGGAAAAGGATATTTAGAGCCATCTGATCTACCTACCCACACTTGCTGGAATGAATCTCTTTTGCAATGTTCCTGACAACTGGTAATCCAGCTTCCTACCCAACTATATCCGGTGATAGTACATAAGCCTACTTGTGGAATGAGAGACTCGACATCGTGGGTCACTTACATACACTGCAAGGAAGTTCTCTATTTGGAGCTAGCACTCCCTACCCTGTAACTCTTATGAACCAAGGAAGTAAATACATGATATATTGCCTTTTGTTATAGGAAAAAAAATGTATTGATCATCAACTAACTGACAAGGACTGCAAGGAAAACACTTTTACACCCATTATTTTAAAAATCTAATATCATAAGAGCCTTGCCTATTGCAGGTTATTATCTAAATGATATAGATAAGGAAGCTGAACTGAGAGAGAAAATTATTTTCCCCAAATCATACAAATGGTAAATCACTGAATAAGGGGAATCAAGATTCCTTTATCCAAATCCATGTTGACAAATGGTTGTAGTGTTTTAAATCAGTTATGTGAGCCTTGGTATACTTTAATTAACTTTATAATTTGGTATTTCTCAGGGGACTTAACTGAGAAAGCAAGGTACTTCCTCAACGAGATTGTGACTGTGATTGATTGACTATGAAAAAGAGCATCTAGGACATCAGTGCACAGTAAACATGCTGTCTAATGTCACCCCCACATGTATTTATGCTGTATCTGGCAGTCATTGTCAGGGGAATAAATAACTATGTGGTAATAAATAAAAAATACATTGCTATCTCAATAACAGTTTAGGCTTTTTAGAACTCAATATTCTTCTGTACTATAATACATGCATAAGAAAAAGCAATGTTTAATACTTTGTCTATAGTCTAACGCAAAAAGGCAGAGTCTGCATTTTCTCATCAGTGAAACTAGAATAATCATAATGACCTTCTAGGAGTGAGTAAAGGTATGGAAGGTTAGGAGAGATACAGAAATTACAGGCATTGAGGAAGCCTATTGAACCAGAGTCTCTGGTGTTGAAGCCTTAATAAGCATTTTTTTTTTTTTTTGCGCTTCCCCAAGGTGATTTATTTGCCCTTTAAATGTTGAGAGTCACTGTGTTTTGGTGGGAAAATCCATTTTCACAGCGAAGTACAGATGAAAGAATAACTTTCTCAGACTATCACTTGAGTAAAGTTGCCTCTTCCACATCTCCCTCCACCAACACAAATGTAAAGAACAATTACTTAGTCAAAGGAATGAGAACTTTTTGCCAGCAATATATTTGTTTCATGACTCAGTATTTCTCAAAGTGTGGTACACAGACCCACACTGATCTGAGAACTGTTTATGGGCGGGTGATAAGTATGGAAATTGAGAGTGAGCATTTAGAGGTGTTTATAGAAACTTAACAGAGCAATTTTACATCTGTGGAAACCAATCAAGAATTATGGCTAGATTTTGTAAGTCTGTTTAATTTTATTTTTTCTGAAACTCATTTTTACTGTATTTTATAAAAGCATAGATCTGTGACTGATGGGGGTAGTGCTGGTCCTTCAGCAAAGAGTTGAGAAGCTCTGCCATGTTATATGTTTAGGATTTCATGGTTCCATTACATGTAGAAAACGAAGGGGAGTTAGAAGCAGTTATTTAGGTAATTCATGTAACGTATGGTTGAGATCCACAAATACATTACAACTCAAATTCCTTTAGTTCTAAGTAATTTTTCTTATCCTGAAGAGGTATGCTAATGTCAAATAGCTCTCCCTGAAGCTCATAAATCAAGGCAGTAATAGAGTAAAAGAAAGATAACTTGCATTTTGCCTTTGTTTGAAGTATAAACCCCTTATTCCACATTTAATATTGGGTTTGGGCAAATATTAAAATGATAAAATTAGTGGTTAATTCTTGAACTTTTTTCCCTGAACACTCTAAAATGAAATTTATTTCAAGGACCTGTCAAAGAATTTTAAGGGACAAAAATATAAAATGGATATTTTATGTGACTCTTTATAGGGATATCAAGCTTCATATTTTAATTTTTATGTTCAAGTTATTTTTTCAATGGAAGGTAAAAGAAATGACAGTCCAGTTGTACAATAGATTGGGGCATTTTAAAGCAGTTGCTTCAAAGAAACCACATGGGAAAATAAGTTTTACCAAAACATCTTTATGGTTTTTAGAACATCTGTGCATATGTACCATGTTAATGTTTCTGTAACTTTTACCACATACTATGTTGCAAAGCAGCAGTTTTTGCCTTCCTGAAAACCTGTGATATAAGAGAGATAACCAGTATTTTCTGCCATTTTTACATACATAGAATTTATATACTCACATAGATAGAGGTTTTGGAGCTCTATAAAGAAAATATCCTTCTTTTCAGATACCCCTACTTGGTTTTTTAGATTAAAAAAACTCATTAAATACATATTTTATTTTTAGAATTACCTTAATTAGTTATACTACCTATGAATGCTATTGTCAGAATCTGGTTTTAAAGCCTTGTTTAGAATGAGGCAGATAAATAATTATTTTGAGCTTCAAGTTTGTTTTTCATTTTACTTACCTAAAATTATGTAAAAATTTTATAATTTTGGAGAGAAAAACCATATATATATTGTATACACATACCTGTGTATATGTATACATATGTTTATGCACGTATGCAAGCGTCTTACTGTGGTTCATGTTTTAAAATACTGAGTGCAGGTATGTGGAAAAACTCTTGCATATGTATATCAAGAGACTTGATTCAAAAATATACATTTTTGTTTTTAGTAGCAAAAAATAAAAATATATAAATATCAATGGGAAATTGATATACTTTATACATATATAGACATGTATATACACACATATATACAAATTAAAATCTAATTATAAAATATACCTTAAGAGACAATTGGAATGAAAGAATTGTTTTTACATGGAAATATCACAGAAGCTCAGTGCTGGCTGGAGGAAGAAACACCAGTGGCAAAATGTAATAGAATTTTAGAATATATCTCTGTGTGTATTTTTAAATCACATGCCAATGAGAAAGAGAAAAGAGAGAGAGAGAAAGAGAGAGAGAGGGAGATTGAAATTAATTTACAATACATGACAACATAGACTGGAAGACCACACAAGTCCTTATTCGCAGGTGGTTCTGATGACTGAGTGACGATGGAATTGGGAAGGAAAACAACGGAAACTTCACTATCTTCATAATGTTCAAGTTTTGCTATTTAAAAAAAGAAATGTCTAAAAAAATGAAGACATGTTAATACTTAAGTGATCATTACATTGTTATTTAGTATATAATCTAATAGCTTTTGTATTTTAGAAAGCTTTTAAAATTTTGTAAGTGCAAATACTTTCAGCAAATTATTAATAATTTATTGCAATATTTGCCACCTATAATATATCATTAGTTTGGGATCCAGCCAATATAAATACTTAAATGTGACAGCTTCAGACCTTTGTTTGTATTATCTGACATGATATTAGAGACATATCTAACATGCCCCAGCTCTGTGGTCTTTATGTTATAGTTATAATTTGGCTTGTTCAAAAGCCTTATAGTAGAACTATATAGATTAACATCCAGGTAGAAAGACTGATGCATTGATTCTTGTAACTTTCTACTATGTAGAAGTGATTGAAAAGTCAAACAGAAAATGTGTTTATGAAGCTTGGCAACCTACTCCTAAAATTCAATTTAAATTTACTTATTAAAGACATTACTATTTACTTTAAACACGTAGACATTCAGTGCAGATAAAAGAGATTAGTAAAATTTCTGGTTTTTATTAATTGCTGCTTACATTAGAATCAGTTGTAATGGAATCTGATTGAGATAATGTTCTAACTTGCATCAGGTTTCAGAGTAGGAATGGTATTTTAGAGTCTTGGATAAATTAGCATTGCCCTTCAAGCACTGCCCTTTAATTATGTCTCAGAAGTGGTCAGTTTTATTTACATTTGCTTAAAAGAAGTTGATCTAGCTTGCAAAATTTAAAATGTCAATGTGATGCTTAATTTTTTATAGAAAGATCTGTATTTTTTAAGAAATTGCTGTCGTTTTCTGATAAGCACTAGACTCTGAGTAGTAGGAAGATTTTACTCTTAGAAGCAGGGGTCATTAATCCCACTATAATATATCTATCATATAACTCCTAAATGAGGTTAAGAAATTCAATTTAAATTTAAAATTGATAGAACAGACTTGTCTGTACATTTAACTTGCTATATAAATGGCATTATTCTAATAGTTTTCACAATGACTTGGAGAAACCATTCTCCACCACCACTACTACCAAAAAGAAAAAAAAGAGAATGAACAAAAAAATCCCAGATTGCTATGCTGACTAGACGAAACAGAACCATTCTTTCCCCACAATATAATTTAGTGATCACAGACATACTATATGGTAGATCTGATGAATATGTTCAATTTTAGCTAAATGAAAATAATTAACCTGAGTCAGAACATAAATGAGGTAATATTTTATGTGCTCTTAGTCTTAGAATTTTTCTTCACCCTTTTTCTTAAGACTTTAAATTGTTAAGATAATTGCAAGGCCCTGAAAATCATATTTCTGGCAAAAATAAAAGCTAACATACTCCTTAAAAAAGGAAAACAATCCACATCAACAGCAAAAAACTTCAAATCACTTAACTCTTTGTTCAGGTGTTGCTTAAAAACTTCCACTCTATTTAAGGCTAAACACCCTGGTCTCAGAAGCTGTTAGTCCAAAACGATGAAGAAAATCTAATGCCTGTGTTACACTCATGGATTTCCAACTTCATTAGAAAGTGTTGAGAATCTGTGAGATGTGAGCATGTAGAACTGGGAAGCTCACATTACTCTCAGAATTCCTTTGAAAACACGATACATTATACATGTTATTTCAAATTGCATATCATTTGCTGATGCCAATGAGCTCTTCAGATGATTTTTTTTTTTAATTGTTTTAAAAAATAAATGTTTAAAATTTCTTTCTTTAAAATAAATTTAAGGAAAATTCTTGCCTAATAAAAAATAAATGCATGTAGATACTTCTTTCTCATCTGTGTATCATGCTGTCTATATTAAACTGGTTTAGATAGTCTTTACAGTAATTGGCAGGGAGAAGGGGGGGAATTAGCTTTACTTTTATTAGAACCAAGTAAACTAAAAGGGCAACTTGAAGAAAAAAATTACTCACTACAGGAGCAAAGAGAAATATTCCAAATTGAGTTTTGGCTCCTGAAATTATTTTGGAGATTGAAAGCTGACAAATAGATGAACTATGTTTATATTTAACAGGCACTTCTGTCGTTTCCTGGAAATGTTTTATTACATATGGAACTCCCCGTTTTGCGCTTTTACTTTGGCCACCTTTTCCATATCTTCAGTTTTTGAAATACTAGGACTCCAGGATACCTGCCTTCCTTTCCCGTCTTTGGATCTTCCTGCCATCTTCAATGTTTGACTACAATTTTTTTATAATCACTATTTGTTTCCATTTCTAGTTATTTATCTTCTTCAGTGGAAGCTATTTTCTTCTTCCTTGCATGTGTTAGGTGGTCTGCAGCCATGATGTGGAACAGACTCTGGCAAATCATAAATGTGTGTTGAATGTTGTAGAATAAATGAAGAATAATGCTTATAATTTATAAGGAGGCAGGCACAAGAAACCAATACATTTTAAATAATTTAAGTAGTAAATTCAGTACTACCAATTTGACAGATTGATTCTCTTTAGTGAATCGGCTCTTATTTGGAGAAAATCAAATTATTGGAAAAAAATACACTCTAGCCTATCCTTTTGTTTTTTAGCTGACTTGCATTTATGGTAAAATAATTATATCCAGTTTTGCATTCAATATAAATTAATTTTGGTGCTTTGAGCTATTTAAAACTTTCAATGAAAGAGGCTGAAGCTTTAAATATCTTCTGGGTCTGAAGAGTTGCTTTGCCAGGATTTCTTTTTGTATAAATGAAAACTCTTATAACATGACTTTCTTTCATTATATTCTCAAGACTGTTAGTGTCACTTTTGGAAAGATTCTTGATGTGGCTGAACAACCTTTCCAGGGCAAAATTTAGCAAATTTCCATGATGTCATCCCGCTAAATAGTTCCTGGGGACATGAATTCGTGATGACTCCCTTATTAATCCTCCAAGACTACACTGTGTCCATTTATCTCAGAAACTTCAGTGTAGACTCTTTTTCTTCTAAAACATCATCCTTATTTCCCTTCCAGCCTTGCATTGCCCACAGTTAACTAGCATATGTGCACATACTTTTAAGTTATAAATGTATAATGTCATATATGCTATTATCATTCATATTATTGTTATAGTACAGAACAGTGCTTCCGAATGTCAGCATGCAATTAAATCAGATTATGTACTTCTAATAAAGCCACACACGAAGCTGATGATGCCTGTCCACAGACCACACCGTGAGTATCAAGAATGTAGTGCTTAAGACCATGGGTTTTGTAATCACAGAGTCCTAGGTTTATATTATAGATTTACCACTTACCAGATATATAATGCTGGGAAAATCACTTGTTCTCTCTGTGCCTCAGTTTCCTCATATGTAAAATGGAGATAATATTACTATGGCTAGAAAGACTCCAAAGAAGGGAAAATACTACTAACTGCCTCTCAGGTTACATGTGGACTAAATGAGATATCACTCCATATCTTATTTGTTGGAAAACACCTAGCTTTAGTAATACTATACTTGTCTTAAGTAGTTGTGAGGGTGGCAACGATGATCGCTCGCTTCTTATTTCTTGGTAGAGGCTTTCCAATTCTATTCCAGTTCGCACTCTTCAAATTTGTTGAATTCCCATTATGGGATATTTTGAGTAAGTAATCATAAGAGATTCTTACAGAATCATACAGAGATTTTACCTGGCAATTGTTTCTTTTTTCCAGTTGTTATCAATGTTTATAAAAAACTAAAACTACAGAGAAGATTATGCTTCTCCCATCTTTCTTCCCATCTTGATTTGTGCAAGAAGCAATTTTCACAGCAGTTCTGTAAGAACTGCCTACATGTCCTAGCACTCTGTACAACCTGTATTAGTCAGTTTTTTTCACTGATATAAAGAAATACTTGAGACTGGGTAACATATAAAGGAAAGAGGTTTAATTGACTTGCAGTTCCACATGGTTGGTGGAGGCATCAGGAAACCTACAATCATGGTGAAAGGCAAAAGGGAAGCAAGGACCTTCTTCACATGGCAGCAGGAGAGAGAAGAGCAAGCAGGGGAAATGTGAGATGCTTATAAAACCATCAGATCTCATGAGAACTCACTATCACAGAACAGTATGAGGGAGCCCCCCCTTATGATCCAATCACCTCCCACTGGGTCTCTCCCTTGACATGTGGGAATTATTGGGATTACAATTCAGGATGAGATTTGGGTGGGGACACAGCCAAACCATATTAGTTGAAGCCCAAGCCTTTCTGGAATCTCACACTCCCTCGTGTTGTTCTTTGCATGCAAAACATCCTCATAAAGGAGATTAAATGAGGTGTTCTCTAGATTTGTCAAGTCTTAATGAGAAAAACTGCTTTAAAATAAATTTTAATAAAGCATCTTAAGTAATATTTTAATCAGTTGAAGTTTATACCATTTTTCTTAATAGCATTCATATGAAAAAGATCAATGATTATTTTATTCTGCTAAGCCTATAAAATTGGTAATGGATGACATATAATAGTATAGCACATAAAATCTACAGTTAAATGTAGGCAGTTGTTAACCTGTTTTTTAAACCTACATTTAAAATGAAAAGTGATATGCTTTAAGAAATTATTTTATTATACTAGTCAGGAATATAAAAGAAGAAACACATTTTACCACTACAATTAATTCTGTGGGTAAAAGAAACAGACTTACAGTGAAAGTAGAATGAAATCATTATTTTAGGGATTCAGCTGTGAAATCAGTATTATATAATTAGCTATATTACTGGAGATTCTTCAGATATAAGTGCTCTTGAAGAAATAAGCATGGGTTTGTTGTGTTCATCGTAGTATGTAAATGGAAGGAAGGAGGGGGACAGGGAGAGTGAGAAAGAAGCAAAGAAAGATAAGGGAGAGAGGAAGAGAGAAGGGAAAGAGAAGGAGAGAGGAAGGAAGGAAGGTAGAAAGGAAGGAAGGAAGAGGGGAAGGGATAGAGGAAGGAAGGAGGGAGGGAGGGAAATATTAATTAATTCACTACTGCCATATTTGAGTATTTTGTCAAAGAAATGTAGATCTGGAATAATTTAATAAGACAACAAGGAAAGTCTCATATGAGATTTAGTTTTGTTTGCTTTTGTTACATATTATTTAGGCAATTCCTTTAAAATACTAGTACTTAGAAAATAACTATACTTAAAAGCAAAATCAGAATTTGCATAATGAGAATTATTCTAAACATTTGGATTGTCTGTAAATATAATATTAAAAATCCTAAATCTGTCCATATGTGCTGTTTTCCTTGCCATTACATTGCCTATCAAGAAGAAATTGCATACGTCATTGAGAAATTAAATACCATTTTTAAAGATCACTGGCAACTTAGAATTAATAATGAATTAGAGAATAACTTTGGACTGGCCCTCAATTCTGTTTGGCCTTGATTTCAGTGAGCCTTAGCATCAGACAGAGAGGGGCTGGGTAGGACTGCCATTACAGGTAGCAATGCAGGAATCTCCATTGCTTTCTGTTTGTGATCAAGTGTATGAAAGCTGTAGGCTCAGAATGCAGGTTTAATACATTCTCAGATGATATAAGGAAGGAAAGTAAATGGAAGGATCTATACAGGCCTCCGATGGTTGAGAAGGGAAGGAAGGCCTGTTTCTTTCTGACTGCCTCTGAAGTAAATGGAGACTGAAGAGTTTTCAAGATTATCAGAGTTTATCTTGGTCTAACATATTTCCAACATTCACTATTTGTTAGCTGGTCAATACATAATAGGCACTCACTCAGTATTTGCGGAATGAGTTAGTTTCAGTTACTACTGAAAATAGTCTGTGGTTATTACTTAGTTTTTGAATTCGTAGTGTACCTTTGAAGGTAAAGATCTGGGTTCCTATCCAAGCATTGTCCTTGGGAGCTGTGGCTCTCAGTCCACTTACTTCACCTTTCTCAGTGTCTAACTCCTCATCTGTGAAGTCAGATGAATAGTGTGCAGCACTGTTGTAAGCTCTCTGTAGATTACTGTGAGTTGTACATACAGTATTAAGCACAATCACAAATAAGTAGGTCTATAAGGATTATATTTTTCTCCCCCCCTTCATTTACTTAAGCATAATCAAAACCACAATTGCATACATTTACACGGCATGTTTTATCATCCTAAAAATTATATATCTCTTTTCCTTAACTTTTAAAAAGAAAAAATAGTTTTTAGAAATTTCCCTGAGGTTTTCTTTCTTTAAAAAAATTATTTGACAGTTTGGCCTTGGCATCCACACTCTTTTCAGGTATTTTCTCATTCCCTGCAAATGAGGACTGAACTTCTCTGAATGAGCTTTTTACACAATGCTCATTTAAACTCAGTTTTGAGAATTTGCTGCACTTTGAGGTAGAAGACAAATTTGAAACCCACCTATATTGAATTATAAACTTAACAAATACAAACCCTTCCTGATGAAAATGTACAGTTTTTCTCTATACATAATGTTGAACATGGACCTAGAAAAGGTCAACTTAAAAAAGGTCCAGAACTATGACTTAGTAATGAGGGAGGAAAAATATCTAGTTGGATGAAGTCATATTACCTTTGTCCAGTTGTCCGTTTTTGATTCTTTTTTTTCCCCTACACAGGGACTGTTGGCAGGAAACTTGGCTGACAGTGAGCCATGGTGACTGCTTTGGAAGTAGGTGGAGACTGCAGGGGACTTTAGCTTTTCCAGAAACTCAGCGCTCACAAAAAACATCTGTAGAAATTGTACCAACTAGCTCATTTAACAACTCTATTTTTCTCAAATTCCAAGGCCAGTTTTAAATCCCACAATTTGGGTTGCCAATGGATTCAGAGGTTTACCATTTATTTCTAAGCCTTGCTATCATCCTCAAAATGGAGGCTGTACATTAGGAATCATATTCCTGAGGCTTCTCTGTTCATTTATTGACACTTTCCTTTTCTGGTAATTCCAAATGCAGTTAAGATTCCCCACCTTTAGGACAGTTCAAGACTAGAGGAGTCAGTAAGCTTAAACTAGTGTCTGCAAATGTGTAGGTGGCAGAGGTCTTAACTGCCTTCCGACTTTCCGAGCATCTTCCAACCCTGAGTGCCAGCTACCAGTGTGATCTCACTGCCTTGTGCCACCCCCTCACAACAACTGTTTATTTTATCAGTGACTCCAACAACCTTGGCTGCAATTTGATTTGGACAACTGTTAACTGATTAGTGTGTATTTGACAGTACAGCTGTTGCCAATTCCAGTACCGCCGGTGGGCAAAAGAACCTGACATAGTATATGATTTTGAAATCGTAAAACTTTCTCAGGGACCATTGCGTCAAACATATACTGAGTTTTCTAATTTAGAAGACTTCAAGGTCATTTGGCTCTTGTTGCCCACTTATTATCAAAGTTAGCTTTGTTGTTTGTAGATGTGGGAATTGTATTTCATCTCAGGTAGTACTTTTATTTCATGTAATCAGAAAAGCAATCAGTTTTGAGTGCCGTCTACTAACTAGGCAGATAAACTAGACACTGTGCTGGGCGTTTCATATGGGTGCTGATCAGAACACGGTTTTTATTTTTAAAAGTTGTTGCAGTCACTCTTACACAATAATGTGATTTGTTTCATCTCAGAGAAGTGTGATTCCTGTGTGATGTAGTATAAATTTTAATCCATGAGGCTACATATGCGGGAAACTTACTTGTTTTTCTTCAAACCAAACTTAATTTCTATTTTGAATCTCCGTTGTATGTATCGTAAAAATAAAATTTTAATTTCATTCAGTCTTTCTTGGAATATACAACAGGTACTCAAATGACATCATTTATTTCAACATTATCTTCTTATAAAATTAAAGAGAAAAAAAGTCATTTCTTGGCCAGGGCCACGGTGTGGAGTTTGTGTGGGTTTTCTCTGGGTACTCTGGTTTCCTCCCACGTCTCAGACATTCATGTGAGGTTAACTGGCATGCCTACATTGTCTCAGTGTGAATGAGTGTGACTGTGTGTGAGCCTGCATCCTGTGATGGAATGGTGTCCTATCCAGGGTGAACTCCTGCCTTGCACCCTGAGCTGTGGGGAGAGTCTCTGGCTACCTCTAACCCTGAGCTGGAATAATTGGGTAAATAGTTATTTTACTGGCTTTCATTAATCTTTCTTAAATGTGTGTATAGCTCATATTTATTTTAATGTTGATTATTAGAAATGTTTTGGTCTTTATTGTGAAGTGTGGTGATGATTTGTAATCAGAAATTTGCCATAGAAACATAAGTTGTGTGTATAATTTAGCCTGTAGTAATATTGGTTTGCTGTCTGTTGTTCTGCTTAAAGTTGCTGTTTCTAAGAACTCATTGACAACATTCAGTGAGGACTTACAATACCGAAATCCTGGGTGCTTTAAAAGTGTCAGGGGGCAGGGGACATCTTGTTCTTTGTCCTTTTCTGTTTGTATCGGCAAGAGCTGGGATGCACTCTAGTCTATCCCACATGATTTTGGGTTGTCCAGCCACATAAGTTGCTATCGTTGCCCTTTGTTCTAAACCAGGACTGTTCAATAGAACTTTCTGCAGTTTTGGAAATGTTCTATATCTGTACTGTTCAAATGGGTAGCTAGCCACTAGACACGTGTGACTAATACTGAATACCACAGTTCTAAACCACAGGGTCTCTGCAGTTCATCTCACTTTCAGTCATTTCTACACATCATTAAGTGTTTTGAAATATATTGTCATTCCTTCTATGACACTCTAAATATTTGGAACATTGAAAGGGCTCTCTAAGGCAATAATAATGTCAGTGCTACTCTGAGGTGCATGAGAATTCATTCTACTGAACTCCCTGTCACAGGAGTATTCTGGGATTCTGTGAGATTGACCCAGACTCATTTGCTTAGATCCCCCCTACCTCTCATTCAGACATATAGTTTTCTCTTGAACTATGGCAGGCACAAGGAAACTCTGGGTATTTGCTGTTTCACCAGCCCTTCCTGGTGTTCGGGAAGAGTGAAGATGGAAGAGATAGCTGGAACAGGTTTCCTTTTGTCTACTTTCTCTAAAAAACACATGGTAGTCCCCTCATTCTGCTACTCACCTTCTTATTTGACAGCCAGTGCTAGCTTTTTCTCTTCTCCTCTTACTCTCTCCTCTCTTCTTCACCCCAAGGATTGGTGTTTTCCTTTGAACTCAGAAAATTAGCTCTTGCATGAGCATGCATTTTTCTCAATCTGTCTCTTTAGGATGGAGATTTTATACACTGTAGCTCAAACAATTCAAAATATTGGCTTTTGAAAATAAAATGCATTTTTTTCTACTTTCTTTTTGTAATTGTGGTAAAATAGACATACTATAAAATTTACCATTTTAACCATTTTTAAATGTACAGTTTTCAATATAAGTATATTTACAGTGTGCATTTGTCACTGCCATCTGCCTCCAGAAACTTTTTGTCTTCCAAAATTGAAATTCTGCATTCATCATTTCTCCCTCCCTGCAGCCCCTGGCAACCGTCATTCTCCTTTTCATCTTTATGAATTTGACTATTGTAGGTACGAGGTATAAATGGAATCATACAGTGTTTGTCCTTGTGTGTCTGGCTTATTTTATTTAGTATAATGTCCTCAAATTTCATCCATGTCGTAGCATGTGTCAAAATTTCTTTCATTTTCGAGACTTAATATTCCGTTGTATTCACAGTATAAACCACATTTTGTTTGTGCATTCATCCATTTGGGTCATTTATACTATTTTGGCTGTTGTGAATAATCCTGTTATAAACATTTGTGTACAAATATACGCCTGAGTCACCACTTTCACTACTGTTAAATATATACTCAGAAGTCTCTGCTTTATCTTAATTTGTGAATGTTGCTGACTGAATGAGGGTATGGTGAAAATACTTCAAGGAGCATCTTGACCTATAAAAGGTATGTTATGTCATGCTATGGGAGCAGATTGCATAAAAGGAGAGCTGAGGGTGGGTGTGGTGGCTCATGCCTGCAATCCCAGTGAAGTGGCAGTGTTTGTCTGAGGTGACACTTGAGGTTTGTTGGCTCATGCCAAGGAAATCAAGGACATGGACACACAAAGAGTAAGGTTAAGAGTGGAGGTTTAATAGGGGAAAGAAAGAGAAGAGAGAGGAGTCCTGGAGAAATGGGTTGCTGGTTCTGCGATGGAATGCAAGGGATTTTATGGGTGAGCTTGAGGAAGCAGTGTCTGATTTATATAAGGCACAAAAGATTGATTGGACTAGGTGTGCCATTTGCATAAGGCACAAAAAACCCGTTAAGGCTAGGTGTGCCATTTGCATAGAGTGTGAAAATCCCACCGTCCCACCCTAATATTTTATTATGCCGATAGGTTTACTGCCTGGCCAGTGTCATGTTGCCTGTTTCTTTACTGTACACATGGTAATAAAGAAAAGGGAAGAAGGAGCCTCAATGTTGGGCATGCTTGGCCTTCAGGTAGTCCGTTTCTATTGGCGCAGCTGCCAGCATTCCCCTGCGCAAGCTTCTAGCTTGCTTATTTATGTTTGCAGCTCAATATTTTAGGATGCTGTTAGAAAAGAAATGATCTGGAGGATGCTTTTTGTTAAAAGGGAGTCCACCGAGGACTCTTTTACACTCACTATCTGCCTAAATAACTTATTTGTGTCTCCTGTATCAACAGCGCTTTGAGAGGCCGAGGCAGGTGGATTGCTTGAGTTCAGGAGTTCCAGATCAACCTGGGCAACATGGCAAAATCCCATCTGTCTCTCTGTCTTTCTCTCTCTCCATACACAGACACACACACACACATCTCAAAAAAAGGGAGAGCTGATTTGTGCTGCATAGTAAGGTGTAAAAATTTTACATTGTCCAGTCATAGAAAGTTGGTGATATGTGTTAATAGAGAAAATGGGGAGAAGTAATAATGATTTAACAAGAAAGAGAAGCCTGAGTTGCACAGCAAGGGACCAGACAATAAAGGAATATAACCTGTGAAATTCCAGTGATGAGAAATTAATAATAATAAATAATAATTTTCTTCCTCAGTGCTTTCCTTTCCCGCATACCTCTGCCCTTCCCTCTGCTCACCCCCTCCCTTCTCCTCCTCCTCCTATTCCTCCTGCTCTTCTTCTTCACCCACTTGTCTGGTACTATACTTCATTCCTCATATTAAAATGAGGAATATTCCATATCGATTGCTCTAGATATTCCTTAACACTCAGCTAGACCCAAGAGCACTAGGAAAATGGAAGTTAGGGAGTAATTTCCAATGCTGATGAAAGTGGACTAGTAAGAAAGGATGGTCATCGCAGAAAGTTGTGGGGAAATAGTTACAGCAAGAGCACATACAGGAAAACCATAACTACTTCCAGCCTTTACAATATTGCTGAGAATTTGGGACATGCTAACAGCTAAAGGTGGGCATCAAGACATTATTGGTTATGAATAAGTGGTCTGATTGGATGACTTGGGCATTTGGATTCTAACTGAGCATTTTCATACCATCCCGCTTCTTCATATACCTCTTAGTAGGCAAAGCTGTGGGTTCTCACATGAGCAGTCACACACACCAAAGAATACATTCGCAAACATTCTGGGTCATTGTTATAGTTAGTGAACTGGTAGTTCCCTATCACTAGAGGTGTTTTCACCCTCAGTAGACATTGTGCTTCTCAGTGCCTGGAAAAATTATAATAGATTTGGAAAGTAGTAAGTGTCTTAGTCAGCTCTGGCTTCTATAACAAAATACCACAGAATGGGTGGTTTAAACACCAGATACTTATCACAGTTCTGGAGTCTGAAAAGCCTAAGGTTAAGGTGCCAGCAGATTCTGTGTTTGGCAAAGGACTTCTTCCTGGCTTGTAGACGATCATCTTCTCATTGTATTCTCACCTGATAGAGAGAGGATTCTCTAGTATCTTTGTCCTTATAAGGGACACTAATCCTGTCATGGAAGTTCCACCCTGGTGATCGCCTCTAAACCTAATTACCTCCCAAAGGTCTCACCTCCTAATATCATAACACAGGAAGTTAGGACTTCAACATATGAATCTTGGCAGAACAAACTTGAGTCCATAACAGTAAGCATCTGAGTTTCTAGTGTCGTGACTCTGAGATTTTCCATTATTTGGAGGTAGACGTTAAGAGCATGGTTTTTGTGGAACGGGATGTTCTTTCACACTTTTCTTTAGACACTACTATGGCTCAATCAACAAGTGGAAAAAAGCCAGGGAGCCAAAGAACAAGGCCCAATTTCCACCATGTTAACAGCAGTATAACATGTGAATTAGAAACCTTGCAAGGACCGGTACTAGAGCTGTGAAGCTCTCGCAGCACAGAGTAGATTCCAAGCATTTTCATTTCTCAAAGACTTGGAAACAAAAGAATAAGTTAAAACTTTTAAAAAAGGAAGAAAGCATTCCGATTTTAAAATCCAAAATAATTTAAGGCTAACAATTTAAATTTTTTAAAGCTTAAAGTGCTAGAAAAGAGGAATAATACAGAAAGATCATTTAAAAAACTAAAAGTATCTCTGGACTGTTTGTTATATATTAAAACTATGTCTGAAATGTTTGGTCTTAATTTTCTTTTTTCTAGACCACAATAGTATGATGAAGAAATTTCTCTTCAGTAGACTCACAGGATGAACATTTTTAAAATAAAAAATCTATAACTATTATTCATAATTAGACTTTAATCAAAATTGCTTAAAACAGGGCATGACTGTAACACAATTGGTTTTTATGTGAACAGTGTTTATAGAAAATTTCATTAAAATGAGACTATCATGCATAAGCAGTGGTAGGATGGTTGAATATTAATATTCATGGGGGTATAAGGCTAATTTATAATATCAAAATGCTGGACAAAAGCCAAGTGTCTACCAATGAGGGAACCTTTAAATTATGATTGATCGGTAAAATTGTATTTTATGTTACCATAAAAAATAATGGTTTGAAAGAATATTTAATGACATAGAGAAGGGCTCATGATAAATTATAAAGCATTATATAAAATTGCATTTTAAGTAATTTTCCAATTTTGTTAAAAATTCTATGAGCTTATTTATTCATTCATTTATATAATGTGTTTGTCAATTCATCCAACAAACTTTTATTGGATACCTTACTATGGATCATATGCTGTTAAAACTCTGGGGATCTAGAAAATACAAACATTCTTGCTTTCATGCTGCCTGCATTTTACTAGAGGGAGATAGATAATTATAAATAAGCAAGTGATATGTAAAGTATTACAGAAGATGCTTACTACTCTGGAGGAAAAAAAATAAAGCAGAGAAGAGATAGAGGGCATGTGGAAGTGGTCAGTGTATATTTCTATATGCTTATTCACTTAATTGTTTTTGAACAATTTGAAAAATTATAATTAGTTGCTCTCTAGCGTCTGAAATTCTAAGTCAGATTGGTAGTCAGATAAGATAACAAACTAGGGTTGCTCTTTTTTGTGTTATAATATGTATGTGTATATGTATATTTATCTGGTAAATTTTTAAAACTGCTTTTTATACTGTGCATCAGAATTTCCATTTCTTTGTATTTTCTTACCAATGCCTATGTGTGTATGCTTCAGCCACTGAGGAAATTTCTCTAGATAACAAGTTCATCTGCGATTGCCATTTCAACATTTCTTGTACAAGTTTATATTTCACTATGGGTTCTTCCAGAAACCTGAGTATTACAAGATGTAGATAAAAGCTTAAATAAAGCATAACTAAAGTAGCTTTCTATGTAAAAAAACCAATATACTTCTTGATTGGAATACATTGAAAACAGTACAGGGTCTAGGACTTTACACTATTTGCAAGCTAATGAGTTAGTCTCCCAAGTTTGATAGATGCTGGCTGAAGATATGAGATTCTAGGTCAGAGATAAATAACTTTATGACAGATTTCACAGCAGGCACCATGAGTTTTATGTTCTCATTGGTTCCTTTTGCTTCCCAAGTCCCACAGGGCAGTGCAGGGATGGGCTCAGGTGGATGCTGCACATGTATCAGGTTTGGATCACAGCTGAGAAACCCTGCACTTAGAAATACTAAAATCTTTTAAAAGAGGCTTGTTGCACACCTTCCCAACCTTTGCCTCAGAGGAAGATATTATCTATGTTACACCAGTCAGAAAACAAATCTGTCCTCTACTCAGAGGGAAACGCTATCTAATTTAAGATAGTCCAGAACAATGCTGTCAAGGCCCTTTTCTCAGAAGTGCAGAAACATAAGATTCATGGAGAATTGTCTTTCAACTGTATACTGTATACTAATTTTTTGTGAGTTATTTGTATTTTCCCAAATTTTGTCTGTTTTCTTGAATTTGTTCATATTTGTCGATGTGTTTAGGAAAAATGCTGGCTGACATTTCTCTGTTAATATGTGCATAGCACAACATAATGACCAGTATTGTTTTATTTTTACTTCCAAGCGTCTTTAAAATTCCTCTGATTATTATTTGAAATTTTTGTGGATGATATGTTCAATAACAGAGTAGGATTGGAAAGTATAGGGCAAATGCATTAAGACTAAATTTTAGTTTCAGCTTAAACCTAGAGTCAGTGTTAGAAGTTTTTGATTTGTGGAATTTCTGGAAATAATCAGGAGTTTCTTAACATTTAACTTCTCCTTTAACAAAGAACTAACTTTCTTGAATTACTCATTTCATTCATTAAAATTTAGAATCCAGGTTTTATAGGGAGGAAAAGCCAGAAGTATAGAAAGAAACAAGTGAACTACTTGTAGACCATACATTCTTTAAACCCCACTTTGAAATTTACTTGGCAAACGTGGACTGGTGTTGGTGCTCTCACAGGATTAGTTGCAGAAGAAGTTCTGCAGTATTTAAGAACAGTGGCTCTCTGGCTCTACCCTCATAGCCAAAGCAAGACAATGCAAAAATAACAAATCTAGAAGCATCACATTACCTGACTTCAAACTGTAGTATAAGGCTGTGGTCACCAAAACAGCATGGTACTGGTATAAAAATAGTCATACAGACCAATGGAACAGAATAGAGAACCCAGAAATAAATCCAAATACTTAACAGCCACCTGATCTTTGACAAAGCAAACAAAGACATAAAGTGGAGAAAGGACACCCTTTGCAACAGTGGTGCTGGGATAATTGGCAAGCCGCATGTAGGAGAATGAAACTTGATTCTTATCTCTCAGCTTATACAAAAATCAACTCAAGATGGATCAAGGACTTAAATCTAAGACCTGAAACTATAAATATTCTAAAAGTTAACATTGGGGAAAAAACCACCTAGACATTGGCTTAGGCAAAGACTTTGTGACCAAGAACCCAAAAGCAAATACAACAAAAACAAAGATAAATAGGTAGGACTTCATTAAAATGAAGAGTTTCTGCACAGCAAACAGCAGAGTAAACAGAAAACCCACAGAGTGGGAGAAAATCTTCACAATCTATACATCTGACAAAGGACTAATATCCAGAATCTACAGGAAACTCAAATTAGCAAGAAAAAAATCCAAACCATTCCATCAAAAAGTAGACTAAGGACATGAATAGACAATTCTCAAAAGAAGATACACGAATGGCCAATAGACATATGAAAAAAAGCTCAACATCACTAATGATCAGGAAAATGCAAATCAAAACCACAATGTGATACCACCTGTGATGATTAATACTGAGTATCAACTTGATTGGATTGAAAGATGAAAAATATTGATCCTGGGTGTGTCTGTGAGGGTGTTGAAAGAAGATTAACGTTTGAGTCAGTGGGCTGGGAAAGGCAGATTTACCCTTAATCTGGGTGGGCATAATCTAATCAGCTCCCAGTGTAGCCAGAATAAAAAGCAGGCAGAAGAACATAAAAGACTAGACTGGCTTATCCTCCCAGCCTACATCTTCCTCCTGTGCTGAAAGCTTCCTTCGAACATAAGACTCCAAGTTCTTCTGCTTTGGGATTTGGACTGGTTTCTTTACTTCTCAGCTTGCAGATAGCCTATTGTGGTACCTTATAATTGTGTGAGTTAATACTCCTTAATAAATTTCCATATATATATACACACACACACACACACACACACATACCTATATATATATACACACCCATATATATATATATATATATATATATATATATATAAGAATGATACAGTGGACTTTGGGGACTTGGGGGAAAGGTTAGGAGGTGGGTAAGGAATAAAAGACTACAAATTTGGTTAGGTGTATACTGCTGGGGTGACGGGTGCATCAAAACCTCAAATCACCACTAAAGAACTTACTCATGTAACCAAATACCACCTGTTCTCCAAAAACCTGTGGCGGCGGCGGAGGGGGAACAGTGGCTCTGGAGCTACATTGCCTGAGCTGAAATCCTATCCCAGGCACTTTATTAACTATGAAGTTTGGGCCAGGACATTTAAATTCATTGTAACTCAGTTTCTTTGTCTACATAAAGGGGAAAATATTGAAGCATAATTTGTAGGATTATCATGATGATTAAATTAATTGATATATATTAAGCATGTCAGACAAGGCACGTAGTGAACATTCATACATTTTACCTGTTAGAGATCATTTAATTATTTATAGATTTTGTTTTATAAAACAATCACATTTTTGAACCCCTTTCATTGTACAAGGGGAGCTGGGTCTAGCTTACACATCATTATATTTTTAGGTAACCACAATGTCTCATACAAAGTAAATGCTTACTATTTACTAAATGAGTAAATAAAAAATCTATCTTTCTGTGGTATTTTTCTCTGCATATATGTATGTGGTCTATGTTTTCTATTTGCTTAAAGATACACTTTGATTTTTAGGCAAGTGCCTTTTGATGGCACAATTAGACTTGAAGCGGGAAATCATGGTTTGTTCCTTTTAAAATTATGACACAAGTTATCCTGATATGCATGAATAAATTAATTTTTTTGACTCACTTTAAGTTACATTTCTTCTAAGTGACAGTTTTTGTCTCTCCATAAAATAAAATTTGAAAGAAAAATATTGTCATCCAAAAAAAGAGTAAGCCAAATCGTAGAACATACTGAAGAAAAATATCGCATTTAAGAACATTCATTTATTTCCATGTAATTTGCATAGCTGGATATTTGTATACTTAAGAAAACATAACAACAATGAAACATACAACCAATTTACCGGGAATGTTATTAGATGTTATGTAGTTAGAAAAGCTAGAAGAATGTTACTTCGCCTTTATGTCCTTAGAAAATAAGTGTATCCAATATACACATTTAATTTACTAAAAAAAGATAATTACATATTGATAAGTACTTCTTTTTTTTTTTTTTTTTTTTTTTTTTTGAGACGGAGTCTTGCCCTGTCTCCAGGCTGGAGTGCAGTGGCGCAATCTCGGCTCACTGCAACCTCCGCCTCCTGGGTTCAAGCGATTCTTCCGCCTCAGCCTCCCGAGTAGCTGGGATTACAGGCACGTGCCACCACACCCGGCTAATTTTTGTATTTTTAGTAGAAATGGGGTTTCATCATGGCGAGGATGGTCTCGATCTCTTGACCTCGTAATCCGCCCGCCTCGACCTCCCAAAGTGCTGGGATTACAGGCCTGAGCCACCGGATAGGTACTTCTAAAATACTAAAAATAGTACATATATTTTAAAATAACAGATATGTGGCATACAATGCTATTTAGAGCTTGAGCATGATAGATTTCTTTTATGATACATTTTATGACTTATTTTCATTATGAAAAAGAAAAGCCATTGTTTCCTTTCCCTTGTCTTGTTTTTCTTCTCTTCTTCTTTCTTTCCTTCTCTTTCTTTCTGTTTCTTTCTTTCTTTTTCTCTTTTTCTTTTCTTTCTTTCCTTCCTGCCTTACTTCCTCTCTTTCTTTCTGTTCTTTCTTCCTTTCTTTCTTTTCTTCCTTCTTCCTTTCCTTCCCTTCTCCTTCCCTCCTTCTGCTTTCCCTCCTTTCCCTTCCTCCCTTCATCTCTTTCTATTTTTTTGAGACAGGTTCTCGCTCTTTCACCTGGGCTAGAGTGCAGTGCCATGCTCACGGCTCATTGCAGCCACGACCTCCTGGGCTCAAGTGATCCTCCCACTTCGGCCTCCCTAGTAGCTGGGACTACAGGTGTGTGCCATCATGCTCAGCTAATTTTTGTATTTTTTTAGAGATAGGGGGTCTTGTTAGGCTCCTAGGCTGTTCTTGAACTCCTGGGCTCAAGCAGTCCACCTGCCGGAGCTTTCCAAAGTGCTGGGATTACAGATGTGAGCCACTGTGCCCGGCCATTTCCTTTAATTAAACACTAATGCCACTGGTTTAAAACATTAACAAAGACATTATTATAGTATGAGATCATAGATTTATTAAGTTTAATAAACAGGGTATGAATAATGCAATGTATACATTGTGGAAAGTTTGGAGTTAGAGAAAATATGTAGTTTTATTCCTAATTATACTTTTTCCTGTTTACTAGAATCACTACAAGAATACAATGCTAATACATCCACCTTTGAGAATCATGATGAATTTATTGATTACATAAATAATTTAAGATACCATTTGAGGCCTGGCACAGTGGCTCACACCTGTAATCCCAGCACTTTGGGAGGCCGAGGCGGGGGAATAACAAAGTCAAGAGATCGAGACCATCCTGGCCAACATAGTGAAACCCCATCTCTACTAAAAATACAAAAATTAGCTGGGCGTGTTGGCATGCACCTATAGCCCCAGCTACTCGGGAAGCCGAGGCAGGAGAATTGCTTGAACCTGAGAGGTGGATATTCAGAGCAGCATAAAGACATGAAGATAGTTATGTATCCAGAAGTCTTTGCAATGCTGTAGTAGTAATCTCTTGATGATGATGATTTATCCAGGTGCAGTAGTTGAATACAGATATGCGTATTAAAGGCTTTTTCTCCTGTCCTACTTCTTTGCTCTTTCTTTCTTATTTTGCTCTATTTTTGGTTGTGTTGTTTTGTTAGTATAGTTGTTTATATGAGTGTTACTATAATTAATATAGTTGATAGTTTTTCCATATTTTTTACTTACTCCAATTTAAAGTTTCATCATTATGACATACACAGTAACTTGGCTTGCATAATCCAAGTGCTATAGCCAGTTGTTATTTGTGGTAATTGAATAATGGTGACTAGTAGAATAAAATAAAAACTGCTCTACTTCTAACAATTTAATTTTACTGTTGTATTATAAAGGACCCAAGCGAGTTTACACATACTGTTCTTCATCTGCTTTTAACTACCAGATTCTGATAACTAAAAAACTGATAATTTTTCTGTTAAGTCTCTAGAATATACCAAATTTTAGACTTCTGTATATTTTCATTTCGACTATGTTAAAAATATTCCATTCTAATAACATCACACGTGTTCAAAATAAATGTATTAGAGTAAATGGATAACAAAACTTCCCTATGAATGAATTCATCAAGTAAATGAATAAAATAGATAGAATGCAAATGTCCCAGTTATTCATATTATGATATTTGACTAAGATACATGAAAAATAATTTCTCAGGACTTCACATTGCTTGATGACAATGTAACTTCATTCCAATTGTCATATAAAACAATAGTTTCTATTTTGCTTCCCCAAATTTTGTCACATCCAATCCAGCAGAGATGATGTATGAGCCACCACAAATTAGGGAAAACAACAGTTCGTGTCAGCTGAATCTGAAAATACATTTGTTATATCTCATTTCTTTGGTTTCCTTCATTAAAGAATACACTCCATGGGTCCAATTCAGATTGTACATTATTGTTCAATCTCCCAGAGCAAAACACTATTATGTTGCCTTTTCCCCCCTTAATGGCATTCCATTGGAAATTAACTTAATGCATTTTATGCAGAATTGTTTTGAATTGACAAAAATCAGCATGCAAAGTAAGTAAAAATTTAATATATTTCCCAAGGGTTTAAACTAATGATGTAAACTCAGTAAATGAACAAATTAAGGTTGCCAGTGTCGAATTGGTCACTTTTAGTTAAAACTTACCAGTTTCGTTAACTCATCATTATATGCTAGCTCCTATGATGCTTACCAAAATCTGACATTATTTTACAAATTTGTTTGTTTAATATCCATCTTTCTACCACTAGAAATATGCTCTCTGAGGGTAGAAATGTTATGCTAAATTACCCTCCACTCATTTTTAATTGACTTTCTTTCCCACTACAAGAATATAATCTCTGTGATGGTAGGTATTGTTATGTTTTATTCACCACAGTGTCACAGTGCCTAGAATAGTGCCTGACACACATTTGGAATTTAATAAATATTGGTTAAATAAGGGAAATCTTTACTGGATATTCACAACTAGATATACACATCATACTAATATACTTATGTAACTTTGGATTTTAGATAAAGTCCAAATTAATAAGGATCTGCCCCTAAGACGCTGAAGGCTCAAATGAAATGCTTTTGTTTCCATAAACATGATGAGACTGTATCCTTAAAAATATGATGAGATTGCATCCCTAATATGTTGTTTTGAGCATTATCCCAGTGCTCACCAGAACACCTTCTTATGTTAGACCCAAGTTCTGGCATGAGGAAGTTTCCTCTATCTCAAATCCTGACTTAGTTTAAAAAAAGAAAGCCAAAAAGTAAAAAGTTTTGGGAGCTGGAAATCCCTTTTGATGTTCATCTTTAAAATTAAAGAAGCTGATATTTGAAAAGGTTGTTAGATTGCCCAAATCACCATGGGTATTTTGAAAACTGCATGAAAAACTGCATTATACATTTTTTTTTTAATGGAGAAAAGGGAAAACTACCATCAGCACAAAGAGAAGAAAATGTTATCTATGGTGATCTTGATGTTAAAGATGGTATTTTCTTCAAAAAGGGATTTTAAAAAACTGTGATTGATTTCAAATACATCAACTGTCCATTTATAATGGTAGTAGGGTGGGGAGAGAGGCTGGTAAGAGGTGGGCCTGCTATTGTGATCATATTGAATATAGGAAGTTCAGACATGTGTTCTGGAAATATTGATTGCTACAAGGTAGTTTAGGGTTGACATGTCTTGGAAGGGTAGGAGAGAAGAACTCTTAATCTGTGTGACCAAGTCTGCAAGGAAGCAGGTGAGGAGCCAGATGCTACTGCTCCCAACTTCCCACTGAAGTGCAGCATGGAAAAGGAAATTGTCATCAGAAAGTTTCTATTCAGTGTTTTCATATGAGTGTATAGACCTCACTTTCCCTGAAACCCCAAACACACACCTACACATGGTAATGTTCCAGATCCTTAATACAAACCATTAAATATAAATATCCTTTAGAATGTTCCCTCATTGAAAGGTTGTTCCCTTGTGTCTATTTGTGAAACTACAAAACTCGATAGATGATTTGGACTTTCATCTCATCTTCACAACCTACTAATGTGGACTTGGGCAATTACTTCATCTCACTAATTTCCCCTATCTCTTCTTTAAAAGAGAGACACCAATAGTACCCACCTTACTGGGTATGTTAGAGGACATAAACCCCCTAATACAGTGATTAACACATAATGTGTGCTCAGTAGATATTAGTGATGGATATTATGATGATAGTGACAATGACAATAAAGAGGAACTTACATTCCACGTTTCTGATGAGAAAAATGATTAGAAAGTCATCATAACATCCAAACTCTAATATGTTTCCCAGTTTGTTCAACCCATGTTTCTATTTTACAGATATGCAGACTGAGGCTCAAAAAGATGAAGAGTTGCCTAAGTGTACAAAATATGTTAGTGATGCTGGGAAATGGGAAGTGTTTCAGAAGTACAGTTACTTTTTTTTTTTTTTTTTTTTTTTTAAGACGGAGTTTTGCTCTTGTTACCCAGGCTGGAGTGCAGTGGCATGATCTCAGCTCACCGCAACCTCCGCCTCCTGAGTTCAAGCAATTCTCCTGCCTCAGCCTCCTGAGTAACTGGGATTACAGGCACGCGCCACCATGCCCAGCTAATTTTTGTATTTTTGGTAGAGACGGGGTTTCACCATGTTAACCAGGATGGTCTTGATCTCTTGACCTCGTGATCCACCCGTCTTGGCCTCCCAAAATTTACATTTTTTTAAATAAAGGTGGTAGGTTTGAACATTCTGATTTTCAATGCTGGTTCTACCATTTCTTAGCTAAATAAATAAATTTTGAGAAAAATTCTTAAATCTTATTATCTTAATTTTTCTCCGTAGCAGATGGCTATAATAATGATAACACGAACTTCATAGGATGGTTGGGAGGACACAGTGGGTAAAAATACACAGAGGGACACTTTCTCCATGGGTGCCCCCAGAGAAAATATTATAAATACAATGAATATTTAACCACATCATTGCAGTAAATATTGTGATGGGTTTCCTCACCTTCATTTGGGAGAGATTAATGAAATGATGTCCGAATACAATTCCATGAAAGCAGTTCTAGAATCAGCCAGTCCACTGTGTTCCAGTTATGCCACTTTCTGCTTAATCCCATGACTAGACATTCAAAAGCCAGAAGAGTTTGTTATGTGTATTGCATCTTAGATTCCTTTCTTTGGTAAATCATGGGAACCAGTGGCAAACAGAGCTTAAAAGAGTAGCCCAGGGCCGGGCGCGGTGGCTCAAGCCTGTAATCCCAGCACTTTGGGAGGCTGAGCCAGGTGGATCACGAGGTCAAGAGATCAAGACCATCCTGGTCAACATGGTGAAACCCCGTCTCTAGTAAAAATACAAAAAATCAGCTGGACACGGTGGCGCGTGCCTGTAATCCCAGCTACTCAGGAGGCTGAGGCAGGAGAATTGCCTGAACCCAGGAGGCAGAGGTTGCGGTGAGCCGAGATCACGCCATTGCACTCCAGCCTGGATAACAAGAGCGAAACTCCATCTCAAAAAAAAAAAAAAAAAGAGTAGCCCAAAGGAGAGGCTCCCCATCTTTTGGTGGAATTTGAGGCCACCTTTCCTAGAAGGAAGTCTGAGAAAATGCTGATTAGACAAAAAACAAAAACAAAACAACAAAAAAAAACTCCACATGGGCAGACAAGAGAATGTATCTGATTAAGCTGTCATTGACAGCCATTGCCATTACTTGGGCAAGTAGTCATTTTTCATGTCTTTATTCTTTTCATTCTCAAAGTGAACAAGGGAACATAAAATATATGTGTTCATTTTTTCTTATGCTTTAAGAATGAACTTTCTTACCTGGTAATAGACAAATAAACCTGGTGAAAAACATGGACATGAGAAGTCAGTTTTTACAGAATGTTGTGTAGGAAGGATCAGCTTCTGTAGGCCTCAACCTCCACCTGCAATTCTAGGCTGGTGTGGCCAGAAGAGGCCTGATAAAGAACACTGCACATTTTTGAGCTCTCCTGCCCATAGTAAATAATATTGACACACCACAACTTTTAGAAAGTCTTCAAGAAAAGAGAAGGGTGCACTTCCCCAAAATGTCAGACCCACTTACCCCAGAGTTGACTGGGAACAGATCACAAGGAAAAATGTTTTTAAAAAGAGGCCTGATCCTCTGCATTTTAGCCAACCAAACCTTGCTGATTATCTGTTCATTGTAATGTTCGGTATTGGTTTTCAGAGAACTTTTCTTTTGTAGAAAAGTTGTTGGTCTTGTTTTTAATAGTCATTTCCCAGGCAAAATGTAAGTGAAAAGGAACACGGAGTCATAAACATGGAGCTGGAAAGGATATTATAGGTCATATTTAAGAAGGCATATATATATATATATATATATATATATATATATATATACACACACACACACACACATATAATTTTAGTAGAGTCACTGGCATATAATAGATCATATTTAAGAAGGCATATATATACATATATATATAATTTTAGTAGAGTCACTGGCATATAATAGATCATATTTAAGAAGGTATATATATACATATATATATAATTTTAGTAGAGTGACTGGCATATAATAGATCATATTTAAAAAGGCATATATATACACATATATATAATTTTAGTAGAGTTACTGGCATATAAGTGCTATAGAAATTTAGCTATTATTATCATTATTAATAGTACTTCTATTCCTACTTTTGTTCGTGTGTCAGAATCACCTGGATTGCTTATTACAATTCAGATTCCCTGGCTCCTACCCAGACTTACCAAGCTAAAATTGTACACATTCTGGGGAATCTGTAGTTTGAGGGAGATCTCAGTGTATTCCAATGCTGACAGCCAGGCAGTAAGCCACAAAATGGAATTTAGCAACCACTGACAAACTCACCTTCCTTTTTTAGGCAGGGAGTAAATTGAGACTTGGAGACATTAAGCAACTACCCTTTTTTCTTATAGATTTTTTTCTTAAGTCTAGATTTTTCATATAAACTACCACAAATCCTTTTTCTCCAAGAGCACCCTTTAGGAAATGAATAAAAATGACTCGCCTAAGGTAACACAATCAGTTAGTGGCAGACTAAGGAATAAATCCTCCTTGTTTTCCACTGCCAGTTCATGTTTTCTCCCTAGAACCATACAGCCTTCCTCAGTTAATGCCACTTGCCCTAAAAGCAAGGTTGTTGCTTGTGTGCAATTAAACTGAATCCCATCTAACAGTGAAATGCCACCTTAAAGCCCATGGTGTGGGAGTGAAGACTCTGCGCCAGCCTTTTACTCAATTCTAGCTTCAGGTTTCCTATATGTATCGCCACCTTCTATGTTTTTCAAACTTTTAAAATCCAGTAGCAGCTATTAAACAGGGCTTTATCCACAGTGTTAGGCAGAATGGAAAAAGTAATTGTCAGTGTCAGTAGTAAACTCATTCAAGCATTGCTCAATTTTGTCTCGCAAATCTCAGACAAAAGACTATTAATATATTCACAAAGAAGGCACTTGACATTTTTTATTATTCTGCTTTGCTTTTGTCAGCACAACAAAATTTAAAATAAACTCTAGATTAGATTATATTTGTAGTATAAATCAAAATCTACCCTTATTGTTGCTTCATTCAAAGGCATTTAGATGACCAGCAGACCTCTTTCCTTATAAGTGACAGGGACGACAAACTTTAATAGAAAATTTCCTTCCACTCTAGAACGTAGGTAATTCTTGAGTAAAGCTTACTCTAGCTGCATACATTTTGATCTTTCATGGGAAAATCATGTAGACACACTATTGTACACTGCCTAAGGCAACCGTTTTGAACTTGTTTTCTTCATTTTACTTTTCCTTTATTCCGATTCTGGTGTTTGTGATAACTTAGATTTATATAGCATAGCAGCCCCAATAAAGAAGGGGGGAGTATAGAATTTCAGTGATGGGAATGAGATAGATGGTGATAAATAGATACTTGATCTGATTAATAGACCTGATTTTCACAGCATCTTTTTTTGTCTTGTAAACATTCAGCTTCTCTTATTTAAAAAAATGGCATAATAAAGGATCATTCTTAACACAGTTCTGGATCCAGTATAAATTGAAGCATGTGGAGGCCTTAGAGTACAGGGGCTGGGCTGAGCTTCCTCATTAGTTGTCCCATAGCATAGTGGTTCCTAGACTTGACCTTCACAAACCGGTAGTAATTCACACACACACACATACATACATACACACACACACACACACCACACACCTCTTTGAACCAGCACAAGGTTGCCAGTATTTAATTTTGCGAAGTAAAGACATTGAAACAAATAGCCTAGCAAAACCTATTAATGTCATTTTATTTAAAAATATATTTAACACTAAAAGACATAATCTTAATGGGGGAAACAATCTTGTAATTCTAGTTATTCAGTTGTATAGAAAAAAAAAAAAAACTCCCTACATGGTCCAAAAAACAATTTTTTTTTTTACTGTAAAACATTGAAAATCTCATTATTGATAGTCACCGAATTCCTAATTAACAGTCTTCTCCCTAAACCCCTCAATACTGAGCTCTTTTCTACAGGCTTATCAGGATCACATTGATGTGCATTACCTTCAGAGGAGGTAGTAACTTCTGAAGGTAATGCACTGAGCCTTACCTTCAGAGGAGGAATGAACTACAGTGGCCAAGGTTGGTCACAAATATAGTGATGGCAACAAAGCCTTAAAACTCCTCAATGCTTTCCCCTGCCATAGCCTCTGGGGATCTCTACCTGAAATCAGACAGGAACATCCCACAAGAAGCAAAGGAAATGTCACGGATCAGAACCAAATATTATCTTAAGAGATGACATTTTGTGCCCTACATAAGTAAGCCATTTTATTACTTAAATTTAATGACTATCATTTTTCCTATTTGTGTTCTGTGTTTACATTATATGGACTTTTTGTGAAGATTGTGATAATATATGTAGCATAGTTTCCGGCACAGTAGCAGCTCTCAATCCATATTAATTTCTTTTCTTCCTCATTCTGTCATGTTTTTACCAAAGGACACATATGAGGGGCTTCTGTGTGGGTTTGCTCTACAACCTCTGCCTTTGAAATATCTTGGACCAGTAGATATAAACTCTAGAATCCTCATAGTGTTCACAGAACAAGGGCTTTGGACTAGGCAGACCTGGTGTGGAATCCTAGGTATGTGACCTTGGGTGATTTGTGTGACCTCCCTCAATTTTATTAATAGTTTCCTCATCTGTAAAGTGGGAATTATATCATTTATCTCAGAGAGAAGTTCTGAGAATTAAGTGGAGATACAAAGTGGAAAGTACCTAACCAATAGGAAGATTTAAATAAAATGTTAGCTTTAAGAAACCTGAAAGGAGGGGTAATTTGAATGATAATTTCATATTGCTTTGACTACCTTGGCAGCACTGATGAACAGAACTTTCTGTGATAATAAAAGTATTCTATTTTTGTCTGATGTGGTGGATACTCACTGTGTGCTACTGTTGAACATGTAAAACATAAAACTAAAGTTTTAGTTTTAATTAACTTAAATTTTAATAGTCACATTTAACTAGAGTCCACGATCTTGAACAGCACAGGAATAGAAGCTATATGACTTTTTAGTATCTCAACTAGTCATCAAAATGGCAAAAAAGTGAGTTCTGAACACTTTGCCAAGGACTAAAGTTGTGGCCAAATTAAGACTCTTTCTTCTAATGTAAGCAAGTAACATTATTCTATTGAATATTCAAAATTTTTAATGAATATGTATGTTTTTGTAGCCATCAATGAAGGAATAGAAAAACGTGGCTAAGTATTCTTGTTTAAGAGAACTGGATTCAGATGAAGATCGTGTGAATGATTTTGTCACAGAAGGCCAAAAATCTTTAGCACCAATAGTTTAGGGACTTTCCACTTCAGTTTGCCCTGCAAAATTCTCATGTCATCCTTTATGATTGTCCTCCTTTGGATCATTTCGTATATTAACTGTCAACGAGAAGAACAAAAGCATGTAAAATGCCTGCATCTGAAAAATGTGAACCTTGGGAAGACTTAGGAAGTCTCAAACCTTAAAACTGGAATCATTTCCTTTGCTTCTTATTTATAAAGTTAATTAGATGATATCTTTAGTACTTTATCTAAAAATAAAGATCTGCTATCAAAATATTTTTAAGTATTTTCTAAAAGTCATTTTGATCTATCTTGTTACATTATAACAAATTTACTTTTTTATTTTTTAAATTATTATACTTTATTTTCTGGGGTACGTGTGCAGAGCATGCAGGTTTGTTACATAGGTATACACGTGCCATGGTGGTTTGCTGCATCCATCACCCTGTCATCTACATTAGGTATTTCTCCTAATGCTATCCCTCCCCTAGCCCCCCATCCCCCAACAGACCCCAGTGTGTGATGTTCAAAAAAGTATTTGAAAGTTGGGCAGGAGATATATTATGAGAATATTTATGCACGAATGGATGCTTACAAAGTTCAATTTTTATAGAATCTTTATCCCTCCTTTTAAAGCCTATGTGATTGGGAATGCAGATAAGGTGAGTTTGGCAGGTCACTCTAAGGAGAAGAAAACTTTTACCTCTAATCTTTAATGGATTCAAACTTGGCTTCAATTTGGAAACAGGAAAAAGTTTGGCAGCTGCAGTAAGACTTCAGTTGAAATCAGATGCTATTTCCTCACCTTCCAGGATTCAGATTGCAACTGACTCATGGTTTTCCTGGAATGCCCAGCACTGCATGCCGCTTGAGTTGGCTCTTCTGAGCTTGGTAGGTGAAAGTGGGGAGTAATGGTTTCCCTCCTAAGTTCTAGGTAGGCACTCCAGGTTTCTCTGGAAAGTTGTGAAGCCAGCAGTTTCCCAGCTGTCTGGATTTCCACCAATCCAATTCTTGCCAGCAGTCATTATAAGTCTCAGAGTATGATTATTTTTCAGATTTCTGTCATTTTAAAAGAAACTAAGTCTCTTTCAATGCAGGTAACATATCTTTTTCATCTTTTATGTGTATCTGTCTGGCTGGAAATAGCATTGTTATTTTTATTGCAGTGCTTTATGGGAAAAAATTCTTCCTTTAATGTTCATATTGAATATAGGAATAATTTTGGAAGTCACCCTGAAAAGCAGACATATGACACAGTGATCACCCATGCAGGACAAAGCTGGGCTCCGTGCTAAGGTTTGTGGCCAAACTGGGTAGCTCGAAGGGCAGAACACACTGTAATTTCCAAAACTGTGTTGCGATGTCAATCAAGAGCACTTTTATGAATAGAGGCATCTCTTAAAATAGTGCTGTTGGTTTCCATAAATTAAATGATGTTGATTGGTTGCATGTGTAATGGGAGTAAGAAGCTGAATTGGATAATTTTAACATTTTCTTCACTTTATCTGGTTCCATCTTGACTAGATTTATGGTTCAATCCACTTATGTCTCTGAAACAGCAGATTACCATATAAGTCATCATAAACCCATTCCTTTCTTTTCTCAATACACCCTGATTATTTTAACATATTTGTGCTTTTTACTTCAAACCCATCAGCATGCATAATTCTGAACTAATTTTGTCAAAGTTACATTGCTTTACTTTTTCAAGAAAGAGAATCTTCAGCTCAAATAGTCATGGTAAACTGGGGAACATGATTTAAAATCAGTATCATCAGGCCATGTATTATAAAAAGAAGCAAAGCAAAACTGCTATAGTATCTGCAACTGTACCATATACTGTAGTGATATTTTAAGGATCACATGCACAGAAAATCATGTGGTGTTTTGTTTTTGTTTTAAGAGACAGAGTCTTTCTCTGTTGCCCAGACTGGAGTACAGTGGTGAGATCGTAGCTCACTGTGGGCTCAAGTTCCATCATAGCTCTAACTCCGGGGCTTAAGTGATCTTCCCACTTCTGCTTCCTGACTAGCTAAGACTACAAGCATGCACCATCATGCCTGGATAACTTCTTAATTTTCTTGTAGAGATGGAACTTGCTATGTTGCCCAAGCTGGTTTCAAACTCCTGGGCTCAAGAGATGCTTCTGCCTAGGCCTCCCAAAGCACTGGGATTACAGATGCGAGCCATCATTTCAGAAAAAAAAAAAAGACAAATGTTTGTTTTCCCTGAGATTGGTTATTAATGTGTAATAAAAGTGTTATAAATGCCAAACATCATTTTATGACCTATGACAAAATACTAGAAGTATCAATTAAACATATGCTAGGTTCTAGATACCACACGTAAGTGCTTGAACTACATTATCTCTTTGGAGTTGTACGGTAACCCAGCGGGGCCGGTGCTTTGTATTCTTTACATACAGATGAGGAAACTGAGATGAGGAAACAGCAGAGCTCTAAGTAAATGAGGGCAGTCTAAAATCTGAAGCCCTGTGCTCAAACATGTTACACTGCCTTTAACTATGTAAAATAGTAGTTCTTCTAGTTGAGAAAGTTGTTTTAGCATCATCTTGTTTCAGTGACAAGTTGTGAAAGAAAAGCTAATAAGCATTTTCTTTTTCATCTGGGCAAGCTACATAAAATTGTGATTCTCCTTTACCATTACATTTTGCTTTCAGCATCCACATAAATCATGGTGAAAGAACAGATAAATTCATTTAGAGCCATGAATTTTGGTTAAAATAAGCCTAGGTTGTAGAAGTATTATAGCCATGATCAAATAAATTGATGACTAAGCAAACTATATTATTTATTTTAGATGAGAAAGCTAAATAATAATCATGACCAATATAAATTGAAAATAAGACTTTTTGAACTGTATAGATGGACTGAATTCAATACAGAGAATTACTTAATGTGTTTGAACACTTTCTTATCTGTAATATCACGTGAAGCCTTTAACATCTCAATACCTCCTTAGGGGAAAGAAAGGTCATGTATAATTATCTCCTTTTGATGGGTGAAAATCTAACCTTCAGGATTTCTCTCCTAATAAGTGGCAAAACTACAATTTCAACCTTGATCTCCTCACTCAAAATTTAGGCCTTAATTTATTCCATCACTTGACTTCTCAAAGCATTAGCCTTCCTTTCTGCTTTGACAGGTTCAGTACCAAACTAACTGAAAAAGCAAGCCTTGGAATCTGGAAAGTTTATAAGCAAATGACCTCTGTGGACAGTGTTAACTGTTTGTATCAAGGCAAATTTGAGATGTTGAAAGTTTGAAGACAATTGCTTTTGACTTTATTTTCTTTCTGATGTTTTATTTTTCAATGCCTTCCTCCTTAATCACTTTTTTCCTATTAAAATATATTCATCTTTTATCTATGGTAAGAGCTAAGGGACATTTTATGACATCGGAGTCTTAATTTGAGCACGTTAAAAAATGAGTGGAAGCTCATGGTGCCTCCTGTAAAAAACATTGCATCTTTTATTAGCAGGTTGAGTCTCTTCTGGACTGTAAAATGACAAAGCACATGTTCCTGGCTAAGGAATGAAAAGCAAAACAAAAATACAAAAAAATAAAATCCAGAAGAGTAATACATTTCCTCTTGTAGACTAAGTCCAAAGAAAGCACACACACACACACACACGCACACACACACACACACAGTGGTAACAGGTTGGAAGGGACACTTCAAATTAATACAAGAACAGAAGACGTAAAATTAGTAATCAAACTGGGAGCCTTTTGTGATGAGAGCAGCAAATGTGCTTGAGTACCTCAGAAGATAACAGGTTACATTCATTTTTCCTCGGTAGCTAATTTAACTCTCCTGTTTTACAGCTCACATGCCTCTGTCCTTGCATTATTAGCTAAGTCGACATTTCTCATGGAAAGGTCGTCCTTAGTGGGGATCATTTGCTGCTGCGTAAAGCAAACAGCACTGCACATACATACACACACACACACACACAGGAATTTTTTTTAAGTTGATGACACAGTGAATTGGCAGTTTCTTGCTCACTGCCTTGTCAACACCCTGGATTTTCATCCCTAGTAGCCACTGCTGTGGCCGGCCTTTAATGACTCTACTTTATGTTTTACCATAGCTGCTTCTAAGGTGTGTTTTATTTTTTCCCCACCACAAACTATTCTTTACAGAAGAATGTTAATTAGTAACTGATAGATATAAAGATTGCCAGCGACAGCCCATTAATTCCATTTACTTTAATAGGACTTAGAACTTAGCTTGCAGTACAGCTGTATTCAGACTGGATTATAAATGTAATTTTTTGCATCATTAACTTCCCTGATTAATCTTAGACAGCAAATGCATAATTATCAGGGGAAAAAGCCACCCAGTATTTGCAGCAAGGAGTCCAGCTTTAAAAGTTGTGCTTTTGCAGCCTTCCTGTTAACATCATTGCAAGTAGCACAGGTTTTTACAAGATAAAGATTGCTTACCATTGCTTAATGGTTAACCAGGTATTTCCTGCTTCAGAAAATAATTGTGTGTGTGTGTGTGTGTGTGTGTGTACACATGCGTGCCTATGTGCACAGTATAAGCACACAGGCACATAGCTTTGCTTACCTACAATGTTATTCACTTACAATGATTTTGCATAGTACTAACATAACGTTAAGTGGTTTGCATGTGTAGCTTTCCCTTTCAGGGCTCTGGGTCCCTTGTCAATGCTGCCTTTTGACACTGTTGTGGAAAATGCCTCTTACTGAGACATTTCAGGGGTTAAGTGTACTAGCAAGCACTGTATCACAACCACCCATGTTCCTGTTGGGTGTATGACTCAGGATTCAGCCTATCAGTCAAAAATGAAACTCAGAATCAGATAGATTAAGGGCATTCAAATAAGAAAACCAGTGGGCTGAGATTGAAATATTTTGCCTGACATTCAGTTCTACATGATGCTAAAAGGACAGGCTGACGTGCTAAAGGGAAAATGCCCTGGCATAGAGGTAGTATGAATCCCACCCTGTATGCAATAGCTGCTTTGAAGGGTACTAATCATTGGCTTGTTAGTATAAAATGACACTTTATTCACATAAAGCTTCCTGCTAAAGAAGATGGAAAAAAAAATCTCACCCCAATCTTGTGCCTGTCACTGAAAAGAGCCACTATGAGGAGATTTAGGAGATGAGGGCAGAGGAAGAGAAGGTTTGAAAAATTCTCTTCTTTTTAGGACTTTTCTGTAATGAGCTATGATGATTCATTTGAGTAGTGGTCAGCCCCATCTCAATCATCCTTCCTTTGTTTTGGAAAAGATATTAGAGGACCAGTACCTAGATCCTTTTTGGCTGATTAAAAATACAAAGTAGACAGAGATTTTTTAGCCAGACTGCTTTTATTTTAAACATAAACTTCCTCACGCTGTATTTCTGGTGTGCACTTCGTTACTTTCTAAAATCACTTTCCCTTATGCTAAAATATGTGCACGTGTTTTGTAGACAGGCCCTTGAATACCGACAATGTTAATTCTTAGAGGCTTTTAGTCTAGTTAATCATACCTGTGCATTAGATTTTTTAGTATTCATTGAAGAGAGGTGCTGGTTGGCACCCAGAACAAAGGGCCTTCCGTGTCAGTACACATGAAGTAGCCACTTCCCCTCATTCTTTCTCAGGCACAGTGTGTACAAATTAGTAGGGATTATAGTTCCCAGAGTTCTGGACATCTCTTTATCTGATGCAGTTCCCCGAATCACCTTAGCAATTAGGTCTAGAATATAGTGGAGTCTTCCCCATCATTAGTCCTTCAGCAGGCCAGGGCTGGGAAAACAAAAGCTGCTGCAGAGTTTGCAACCCTTACCACCATTCCCCAGAAGGACAAAGACTTGTTCTCCTCAAGGAGTTTCTAATGGAATAGAGTCTCTCTCTGATAATAGTGCTAGTGTTAAAAAGGAGAATAATGTGTACATCAGATTTGTGTTTCGTCAATGTTGTTTTGGTTGGATGATGGGGTATGAATTTAGAAAGTAAAAATTACAGATATACCTAGTTGAACCTAAATATACACATGCTCATACTTGTATGCATAGACACACACACACACACACACAAACAAGATAGGTTAACATTTCAAGGCTTCTGTACTGTTAGTGACAAAGTGTATTGTACCCATGTACAACAAGCCAGGCACCGTGAGGATGGGTTTTTGCAAAAGATAAAAGATTGTATTCACAAGGCTGCCATGCAAGGAGATGAGAGAACAAATCTCAAATCTGCTTCCCCAAAAACAGTACTTGGATATACCTATGGGATAAGAAACAGGACAGTCTAAAGTGTCGGGAGAGGTGATTGGTGGGTAGAGAAGGTGAGGTAATTGGGGTTTCTGGGCAAGTGTAGTCTAGCTACACGGTTCGCTGTAGGACATGTGCAGAAAATGGCAGCATTAGCATGATCTAAGAGTAGAGTTCTGGCTCTCTGATGTCAGAAGTTCCCTCCTCGGGCATCTGTGCAGGCCCACTTGAAGGATTGTTAGTCTCAACTGGCTTGACCTTGGCAAGAGCTATCCCCTAGTTCCTGAAAAAACAACTTTACACACCATTACTGTAGTGACCTATGGTCAGAGATGTTAGCTACAAGGAAGCCAGTGGGAGTTTTAAGATTGGCTAGATGTAAGTGATTAAAAGTAAGTAAGGCAGTTAAGTTTGATGGGCAGGTGAGTTTAGCCCTTGGTTTCGCTATAGTATTGCTTTATGTTGGGTAGACTTTTGTTCTTTAACTGATAGCCTTTTTTCCTTATTTAAGATTCCCATCCTCACCAGTGTTTCCCAATTTATACCTAAAGAATCTAAGGTGTATTCATTTATGTCACTTTGTATTTTAAAAATACATATTTGTTACTGATTTACTATGTAATTACTGGGATATAAAGATCATTCAGACATGCCTCTTTTTACCTAATTCAATCTGAATAGGGTACAACATGAATTTTCTAAGAGTGCTATAACAAATTACCACATAATGGGTAGCTAAAAACAGCAGAAATTTATTCTGTCACAGTTCTGGAAGCCAGCCATCCAGTATCAGGTACTGGTAGGACTGGCTCCTTCTGAAGGCTCTAGACAAGAATCCTTCTTTGCCTCTTCTTAGCTTCTGCAGGCTTCTGGATATCCGTGGCATTCCTTGGCCTGTAGCCACATCACTCCAGTATCTGCCTCCCTCTTCACATGGCCAACTTTTCTGTGCATCTGTCTGTGAAATCTCCCTTTGCCTCTATCTTCTGAGTACATTTACAATGGCATATAAGGCCCATCAAGATAATCCAAGGTAATCTCTTTCTCTCAGCATTCTTAATTATATCACAAAGACCCTTTCTACAAATAAAGTAAAATTTACTCTCTTGCTGTATAAAATAATATTCATAGGTTTCTGGGATTAGGACATGGACAAATCTTTTTTTGCAGGGAGGTGGGGGACACGATTCAACCCACTGCATAGGAGAAAAGAAATAATTGTACCAGGAATCTTTCATTCACAGTGATAGACATGCCGTTAATTCAGAGTTAAAATCCCGCAAATGGAGAAATGGAAGGGCCTTTAAAGGTTGTCAGCTACAGAAAGCTTAAAAGTAACTTTCCTGGCTGCACACAACTTCTTAGGGGTGTAGGAGGGAGCGAAGGCCATTTTCTTGGCTCCTCACCTGGTGTTCTTTCCCTTCTGCCGTGCAGTCTCAAAAATCTTAGCAGGGCACTAGAGCTAAGTACTTTATAAAACAATATGATAGACGTCAAAGGACGTTAGTGCAACAAAGGACCTTAGCCGTATAATGGAGTGGCCAAGAGCATTTATTCTTGAACTGAATCCACTTTTCAATCACTGCTGTTCTGACCTTGAGCAAGATACTTAAATTCACGCTTTGGGTTTCTCTATCTGTGGAGCAAAAATTATAAAAGTACCTTTCTCTTGGGGTTGTTCTAGGAAGTGAACTAATATACATAAAGCATTGGGGGTTAGCTGGACCACAGGAGCACTCTGTAATGTTAGCTGTCACTAACAAGTATCTAATCCAAATACCTTTTTTTACAGATGCTCGCAGGAGGTCCTGAGAGTTGTGACTCCCTCAAGGTTACATAGCTAGTGAATAACAGAGGTACAACTCAAACATAGCTCTCTCGAACCTAGTCTGGTTCTTTGCATGCAGCATCCACATTACTTACACCCCCTTGCCAGGGAAAGTTTGGCATAAAGAACTTAGGTTATTGTTTTGAGCACATGATAGCTGAGAGACCTCACCATCAATTTTATTAAATGTAAGCTTAGAAATGAAAATTTTTTGTATCTTTAGTGGCTAGAGAAGCCAGAATTCTAATACTTAACACATTAAGGCTGGTAAATGTAGAAATTGTTATTGATGTCACATGTTTCAAGGTCAGAGAGGAGACTGCTCAAATTCAGGCTCTTGCAAAAAGAAAAAATATGAGGTTTGTATTTTAAGATACATGATAGTGGAAAATCAATGTGTTCTTGTGATTTAGGCAGATATGGTACCTTCTGACTTTTTTGAGACCTTTCAAAAAATAATCAGGGAAAGGAAGTAATAATTTGGATATTTGCTACTATAAAGAATTCTATTGCCTTTTCATAAATGATGACAATGTACGCATTTCCTTTTATAACATTGAAATCCCAGCTTCAGAGACCTGTGTTAGTAATTATCATCTTATTTATCAAAAACATACAAAAATCATGAAAAGTATTTTGTTCTGTGCATTTAGACATTAAATGTTATAGTTAATGAGTGCTATTTCTAGAGATGTTTATGATTGTTTAGGAGATGTTTTAACAACCCACATACTGAGTACAGCAAGCAATATGAAGTAAGCCTGGGAACATGTATCTTTTTTTATGATAAAACTAGTTAAATTTAAAGGCTAGACAAACATTTGTGGTTTGCAAGACTAAATATGCCTTTTTTTATAGAGGTCGCTTTAGGAGCAAAAGCGTATTTTGCTGTGACTAGTTACTTAGCATAATAGTAGAAGGTCTCCCAACCTCCTTCAAAAATTCTCCTGCAAGGAAATTGATTTTCTGATGGAAGGTACTGAAGGGTATCTTTAGCATCAGTGGAGAAGCAACTAATTTAGCACTATCAGTGAGTCAGATATCTGTATATTCCAAGCAGTAAACAAAAATTAAGCCATTCCTTGCCCTGTTTCTCTTAGTCAGATTCCTTTGCAAGGAAATATGAATTATGGTCACCCTGGATTCTCAACTCAGCTCTGATATTGTGTGTTCTATTCCCTTTGGTTGACCTTCATTTTAATGACATTGTGTACATTGTCATTATATGATTACTATTAGACTGGGTTTCTTTTTTAATTCTTTTATTTTGTTCCTTTTGTTAACCTTAAAGGGAAGGTTAGTCTTAAGGTAGTTTTTATTTAATTCTAATAGATTTCAGCTTATTTAAACTGAGAAAACTTAATACCTGATTACAATTTTTATTTTCCTGTTCTCCAAGAATTAATTCGATTTCTTAAATTTTCTACTCATTAATTCTGATTAGCCTTTCAGAAAGTTGTCTGTTCTCATCCTAGGTAAATAAAACCACTCAGATTCTTGAAGCCATGTTTAGATTAGCTGGTTATGCCTTTCCTCTCTTTCACTGAATAATGAGGTCTTTGCAAATTGATTTTTTTAACTAATACATACACACGCACACACGCACATGTACACACATACACTTTCTCCATTTTCCTTAGTCATTCTTTCCAGAAATTAGATAGCAGGGGCTTATAAGATGGTTTAGCCATCTGCAACCCTAACCATCCTAAGGCTTTCAAATAGAAAATGAAAAATAAAGCAAAGGACAACTGAAAAAAACAATGAAACTCTAGTGTTTTGATGTTGAAAAAAATGGGTAGAGGGTAAAATCAAGAACATTGGGGTGAGAATAAAATATAGAAGTGAAATGGAATAAATTCATATTTGTTGAATTCTATGTAAGACTCTGTTACATTTTGACATGGAGCATACAAAGTTGAACAGAGACACCACTGTCACTAGTACACTTGTGTTACTATTAACAAATACCAGAGGCTGGGTAATTTATAAAGAAAAAAGGTTTATTTGGCTTACAGTTTGGCAGGCTGTACACAAAGCATGGCACCAGCATCTGCTTCTGATGAGGGCCTCAGGAAGCTTCCAATTATGGCAGAAGGAGGAGGGGAAATAGGCTTATCACTTGCTGAGAGAGGGCGCAAGAGAGAGAGAAGAGGGAAGTCCCTGACTATTTTTAACAACCAGGTCTCACATGAACTCATTACCATGGGAGGACACCAAGCCATTCATGAATATTCACTCCCATGATCAAAAGACCTCCCACTAGGCCCCACCTCCAACAACACTGGGGATCACATTTAAATGGAAGATTTGAAGGAGGCAAATATCCAAAACTTATTATCTTTCACCAAAAATGTTTTCTACTTTCCATTGTGGGAGTTTTTGTTGACAGATGGCTATTCAAAGTACTGTGTTTCCCAGCTTTCCTGTGAGTAAAGCCATGTGTCTGAGTTCTAGGTAAAATAATGTATCCACACCTGATAAAACTGTAGTTCAGGGCTGACTGAAAAACAAAAAATCACCCCATACCATTCATCCATGTTCCTCCACGCTCATGTCCACTCCTGTATGACTGTAATCAAGAGAACCCCTAGGGTGACTGTTAGGGTCTGAACTATGTTCTTCCAAAATTTGTATGTTGAATATAAAAAAAAATTTTTTTGAGACAGTCTTGCTCTGTCACCCAGACTGCAGTGCAGTGGCGCGATCTCAGCTCACTGCAACCTCCGCCTCTCAGATTGAAGCAATTCTCCTGCCTCAGCCTGCTTAGTAGCTGGGATCACAGGCATGTGCCACCATGCCCAGCTAATTTTTGTATTTTTAGTAGAAACAGGGGTTTCACCATGTTGGTCAGGCTGGTCTTGAACTCCTGACCTCTTGATCCACCCACTTCGGCCTCCCAAAATGCTGGCCTTTTAAAAATATATTCACATTCAGCCATGGTGCATGAGCCACCATGGCTGAATGTGAATGTATTTTAAAATAAGACCTCTAAAGAGGTACTTAAGTTGAAATGAGCCCCTCAGGGGAGACATTAATCCAATCTGACTGGTGTCCTTATAAGAACAAGATATTAGGACAAAAAAAAGAGACTCCAGAGTGTCTCTTGACTCCTGAACACACAGAGGTAAGGCCATGTGAGGACATAGAAACAAGGTGGCCATCTGTAAGCCCAGGAGAGAAGCCTCAGGAGGAGTCAGACCTGCTCACACCTTGATCTTGGACTTTAAGCCTCCAGAACTGGAGAAATAAATTTCTATTAGTAGAGCTACCCAGTCTATGGTATTTTGTTATGGCAACCCTAGAAAACCAATACAATGACATTGAAAACCATATGTTAAATGAGGTAGATGCTTTATCATCTAGGGTCCTTGGGAGACCATATAAATTAGTCTCACTTCAGGCCTGCCCACCCACCTATTATAATCTGCACAAGAGTTGAACCATCTCTGTGTTTGAGTCATTCTTATATTTGGGGTCCAACTCATATAGCAGTTTGTTTATCCAAGCCAGCAAATGTTGTTTCTGCACAAAACCTTATAATATGGGGCAGTGATTGCTCAAGTAAATGTGGATATGATGTGCATGGAATTGAGCTGTGGATTAAGAGTGTCTGTTCCCTTACAAATTGATGTTTCTATGATTTATTCACATGCTTAGCTCCAACTTTCAACCCCAATATTCTCATTCTGTCTTACACTAATAAGACAAGAGTACCTATTTACTGCCGTAAGGGGTCAAAAGGCCATTAAATGCATAAATAGAGGTTTACATAATTACAATACTGGGAGGTTCACTAAGGGTCTTCCTGACCAAATGTCATGTTATGTTGGGTCCTCTTGTATGCTGTCAGTAACCTACAGAGGAAGACTTCCTGTGAAACTGACAAAGCTTATTTCAGGACCCCTTGCTTGTGAAACTTGCTTCTGAAAACCCAGGAAGGACCCTATCAATGTGTTCACATGGTCACTTTTCTTTTAAACTGCCAAAAAAATAAGACTATAAAAACATAATTAGTTAAAACATTTGTTTCGTTGTTGTTTGTTTCTTTAATCTTCTGACTTCTTTCTTCATCTCTCTTTTCCTGTTGAGTGGTCTTGGGGTAGCCCACAGGCATTTTTAGGATCGGGCTCATGGGGAAGTTGAGTTGGGTGTACATTCAGCTTGAGTTTAATGAAATGTCTTTGTTGTAGTTTACAGTTACTTTCTTGTATAATGAATTTGATACTATCCATCCTGTTACAGAAATTACTTCTAGGAACATTCTTTACACTCACTTTCTAACTCACCTTGCAGTATAACAGATATGTTCAGGGTCAGAGTTTAAATCTGAATATGAACCTGTTGTTAAGAGCCTAGCACTGAATTCAGAGGGTGCTCTTAAGTACCTTGGTTTAAAAAAAAAAAGTTGCATGAAGATGTTTGTTTTTTGACAGTTATTCAAAGCTAAATGGGTCCAAGATTGGGTGTGTTTACTCAGAACTGTGATAATTTCTTACATTTAAGGTGCTTTATTTTTATAGACATGTTAATTAATTTGATCTCAGCAACTGCTTTGTGAAAAACTTGAGCAAGGGGAAATGTCACCTTTTTTGAAAGAGGAAAACATGAGGTTTAGATTATAGATTCTAATAAATCATTTGATTTGGACACATTTGGACACATGGCTTTTCAGCAATAGTACAAGATGCAGGATAGATGTCTTTTGAGTTTTGAATCAATGGTTTCTCTTTCAAAATACCTTGGCAATTAATTTGACTTCACATTACTTTTATATGTCTGTGACTGATATATTATAAGAGCTAAATTATTCTTTGTGATACGATAAATGAACAAATGAATCGGTTCTCCCAAAAGGTAGTATACATATTTAAATATATTTCCCCTAATTGACCAGCTTGAAGAAGTCTTGAGTTTGAATTCTGCATTGAACGAATCTATATGACCTCCCTGATTCTTAGTTTCTTTATCTGAAAATAGTTAATAATGACTACTTCACAGAATTTCCTGAAGATTAAATGGTATAACAATTGTGAACTGCTTAGAATGATGGTAACTTTCAGTAGATGCTCACTAGATGTGAATTTCCTTCAGTTTTGCATCCATTTTTATCAAAGACATAGCTGTAAGTCTAGTCTTTATAGAAGTATTTTGAGGTACAACAAGCAAAATAATTTGGTTGAATTTGTGCAAACCCGTCTGTCCTTTCAGTCAAGGTGCTCAGGTCTCAGGTCTTGGTCACGGTAAAGCATTATGCCATCTTCAGGTACTTTTATCTTCCCTTCCTTCTATGTAACAAGACTTAACTTGGTACCATTGTTGCAGAAAGCAGTGAATAATTCATGGGCCCTTGACCATAAGGGTTCATGGGCTTGCAGCAAATTATATCAAATTAGAGTAGTTTAGTTTATAACATCTTCATTCTCTATCATAATGATACAGGATAGTATTTTAACATAAAGTATTTGTATTTTCAAAATATATTCATATATATATATATATATATATATATATATATATGTCATTTGGCCATAACAAAAAAACAGAAATGATTTTGTCATTTCTGCTTTATAGAAGAAAAATAAAGTGGAGATCAGCAAGGTTAAAACTTTTGTTCAAGCTCACGCAGTTACTAAGCATCAAGTCTCAGACTGGTCTTGAACTTGCCACATGTAGTTTGGGCTTTTTTTGTGGTTTTTGTTTGTTTGTTTTTGCTTTTCTCCCAGAAGGAGTAGCATAGTGGAAACAGACAGCCTGGATGGCAAGCACAGCTCTGCTCCTTAACCTCTCTGTGCCTCAGCATCCTCATCTGCAAAATGGGAAATGAAAATACATACCTTTATGGCAGAGAGATGGTAGGGTGGCTCCCATGAACCTCATCTTCTGGTATTCTGATTTGTGTGACCTTTCTAACTCAACATGGGCAGGACCTGTGATGTGCTTCTACTCAATAGTACTGCAAAGGTGACAGGATAAATGTGATCATGCGTATGTGATGATGTCACATAAGACTGTAACAGATGTGTAAGGAGAGTCTAGTTCTTGCTGACTTTTAAGAAGTACATTATCATGCTATAAGTTGCTTATAGAAAGGGCCCTGTGACAAGAAATTTGGGGCTACCTCAAGCTAGCAGCACACAAGTGGCCTAGTCCAAGAGTCCACAGGAAAATAAATGTGAGGAAATAAATTCTTTCCTAGCCTTGCCTCAGATGAGACCACATTCCAGGCTGTTATCCTGATTGCAGTCTTCCAGACGACCCAGCTAAGTTGTGTCTAGACTCTGGATCCACAGAAACTGTGAGATAACACATGCATGTTGTTTTAACCCAGTAAGTTTGTAGTCATTTGTTATATATCAATAGATATCTAATACATCCTAGTAGACCTATTATGGAATCAAATCTGTTAATAGGTAAAGTGCTCCTATCTATGCCAGGTACGCTGTAATAACTCAAAGTTAGTGTCATTATCTTGTTCTATTCCTTAATCCAGGAAGGGAAGGAGAGTGTTAGAGTCATATCCTGGTATTTGTGTTCTTATATAGTTAGCACCGCAATGTCTGTCCTTTGTTATAATAGAAGCTCATTATGAGGCCTTTATAAACATATATTTCTATGTTTATGCATAAACATGTATTTTTTGGTAGAAGTGACTATTGCCTAAATTGTCCTTATAATTATAGGGTTTTTGAAATGAAGCAAGGCTACACAGTATTTAAAGAAAGTAGTAACAGCATCGTGGCTTATTAAACAAGGCATTTGATTACAAGTGACAGAAATACAAGTTGGCTTAGTTTAAGAAAAATGGGAGATTTGTCTGCATAACTGGAAACAGTAAGAGTGAAGCTAAGGACATATAGAAGGAAGAATTTAAATACCCATCAGGCCGCTCTTTTCTTTTTAGTTTTTATTTCCTCTCTATTTCTCTCTGCATGTGAGTTCCATTTATCTTTGTGTGGATTTAGAAATGACTTTAAGCCACTGTAGCTTATATATTAACAGTTCCAAGACCACAGTGTCAAGGAACACATGCTCTTTTAGCGTTATGAAAAGAATTCAAGATAAGTATTATTGGCGTCATTAGGTTCTCTACTAACACCTTGGACCAATGACTGTTACCACCATGTGTCAAGCTTGACACTCTGTAAGCCTCAGCATAATTCACGAGCCCACCCCTATTTCTAAGGGGAAGGGATGGACCTATTCTTAGAAAGATGATGGGAAGACATGTTTGTTAAGTAGTCAAAATAGTGGTGTCTAGAATGTATTTGGCAACATTTTCCTCAAGTGCCTGGAATTTAAATATTTACTACTGGAAAATCCGATTTGGACAGCATTCTCCATAAATGAGCCATTTGGCTTGCTAATAGATTATTATGAAGCATAAATTGACTCTAGACTTCTGAATACTTTTTTTCTTATTATAATTAGTGATTCCGGAATGAAAGGCCCAGAGATTGAAATCTGAAAACAATTAATGGTAATTCTATCTATAGCTGACCCTAATTATTTAGCTCAGTTGGCGAGAGCTGTGTGTTAATGAGGCTGATGTGGTGGGTAAATCCCTCTGTGGACCAGTAGGTTTTACTCTGCTCTGGAATATGGACTTTATTCTAGTGTTCTTCTGAAAATGCCTGCTTTGGGATATGGGTCGGAATAAAAGTTATTTAGCACAATTCTATTTGGCACAGGTGGGAAAACAACTCCCATGTAACTCCTCATGAAAGTGCTTGTTACATTTATGAAGGACAGCACAATTATTTTCATATTAAATACTTAATTACATCTCATGATTCTCTGACTTATTATTGACAAGATGTTTAAATTTTTTTTCCTCCTGTGCCAGTGAAGTCTCATCATCTCAATTCATTCATATATGAATGAATGATACTTACTAGAAATTTAAACAAAGATAAGAACAATAAAATTTAATACTAATGACTGTGACAGGCCTGGCTTTTATTTCATAACTGGATTGGGAACTGCTTTCATTTTTAGATAGAATTTTGACTTCTACGTGAAATCAAAAGTCAAGCTTTAGCTAGAGGGTAAAACATGGGAAAAGTCACTCTGCAGATGATCAGAGTTGAAAACAAACCAATTGACATATTTTGAACTCTTTCCATGGGTCAGAAATTTTGGTAACTGCTTTCCATGTGTTAATTTATTTTCATAGCAACTGTTTTAGAATTCTTTATTTTTAATACTCTACAGCTGAGGAAGTAGAAGCAGAATAAGTAAAAATAACTTGTTGGATGTTATACTGATGCAAAGGTTTAAACCCAGATAATCTAAATACAGAGTTCATGTTTTTAACTACTATCTGCAAATTCTACATTTTTAGTTATCTGGCTTACATTAATGTTTATGGTTTAGTAACCAGCAAGAAATTTTACTAATCACAATCCTGAAAGACACACATAATTAACAGAAAAAAATTTACATTTTTTTCATTATGGTTATTTGGCTACAGGTAACACAATAGAATTCAGACTTGCTTATATAAATTATGGGAAGAATAAAGGGACATCTCATGAAGCTCCAAACTAAGAAAGATATTTAATCCTCTTAAAAAGATGGGACCAGAAAGCTGTCAGGGATCTGGCTTACTCTCTTCTCTCCAGAATTCAGGGGTCTCTCAATCTGCTTCTCTTTAGAGATGTGCAGTTGGCCTCCTCTGTCTCTCTTACTGGCTTTCCCTGTCCCACTACGCACACTGGGCTATGGCCTAGGCTTCCCCAGGATGCTTTCATCCAAGCACTAATAGGACCTAAACCAGTTATCTCCAAAACCCAGATACAAATTTCCAGGAGAGAGACTAGCTGCCATCTTTTCAAGAACCAAAGGATAGAGAAGTTTTCCAAGAAGAAGATATGGGGACCAGAAATAAATGACTGGCAGAGGACATTGTTTGGCTTCATCAATATAATTATTCTTTTTAGATAAATTTGATAATGATAATCATAGAGCACTAGAAAGATAGAAAGAGTATATATTTTCTATATATAGAAAGGTCTAGATTCAAACTGAAACTTCTCCACTTACTAGCTGTGCTAGCTTGGGCTGAATTTATTAATTTCAATATGATTCAGTTTTATCATACATGAAATGACAATAAAAAAATGCCACTTACAGTTGTTGAAGGATGACTTTGTCATTAATGCAAATTTTCCCCAACTAAACAATAAAGATCCATCATTTTTTATTATAGATGAAATTAATATCATATTAATTTTTCTATATACTTATGTGTATATATCTGTATGTACTTGTGTTTCTATTTATATTTATGTGTGTGTATTTGAGATGCCATTGATTACTGTACACATCATCAATTTTAAGAATAATTTTGAGGAGAACAGAACACACTGAGAAAGTTAATTTTTATTAATGTAAAAACAATTTCTACTCCGTAAGTTCCTCGGAAGTGAGAAATTGTTCTTACGAGACTGCATTCCTTAACTCGCCTGATAATACATGATTTGCTATGAGTACACAAGAAGGGGAGTGAGAACAGGATATCCCTTCACCCCAAAACAAGAAGCAGATGTAAGAACTTCATCCGTTTGCAGCAGAATTGATCAGAAGAAAATAGTTGACCCTTAAGTAACATCTCTTTTTGAAAGCTAGCAGCTTTCTGCCTCCAACATGGAGGTTAAATCCTAATTATCTCCACAGAGAGAGACGGCAGGGCTGTTCTGACAATGGGGTGGAAAGGTCCGATGGTGCAATTTATTTAATAGAAGCCACCATCACTGTCTTGCAGATGGCTTCCTATAATCCAAACCTTTTGTTTTTCAGTCCAGGTCCCCTTGTGGGAGGGAGACGGCATGACAGCGCACAGGTCATCTGTTCTGCAAGTAGGTGACCTGGCCTTTCTCTGTTCTCCTCTTATTAGCTTTGCAGCCTTGGAGCCAATTTACCTTTTCAGGGCTCAGTTTCTTCATCTATACCAAATGCAGTCTAAAGTCACCTATGTATCTAAAATTTATTAATGGTGTTCCATTTTGTACATCAAACGTATAGTATTTCATATACATTCTGTGGATCAGTCAGGGTACTAATAAGAAAGAGAAAATTTACTCAAAGCACTTAACAGAGGAGAGTTAATAAAAGGGTTTTATGTTCAGAGGTGACTGGAAGGCTATAGAAATGAACAAATCATGTCAAGGCACCCAGAGGTGGTATCATTACCACCCTTGGTCCTGAAGGCAGAAGGGTAAAAGGGTACCCTTGCTGGAGCCCAGAAGAGCAAGGGCTCTGTGGGATGGGCTGTGTGGCTTGAGTATGATCTTAGAAGTAGCTACTCTCAGAGAGGTGTAAATGTTTGGAGAATATGTTCTCTCACTTCTCTCATCTCTGTCCCTCAGTTCTCCTGTTTGTGCCTCAGAAGTCAGGTGGAAAGAATGCAGATGGTAGAGCTGTAGACTGAGTCCCCTAGGTAACAGAGGATGCAAGAGAAAGAGAGTGGAAGGAGGTGACCAACAGAATACCAGCACAGTCTGCACATTTTAAAATGTGCATTATATGGTTTTCCTGTGTTCGTGGATTATTTTGCATTTGATTAATCAAATGGATAGTGTGGATTAGAGGTGGGCTGTTTTATGAAGTATTTTCTGTTCAGATGTTTTAAGAAATCATTAAAGATCAGGGCAAGAATCTTTCTGTGTCCTAATCCACATCCTTAAAATTAATGAGGATTCACCAGATGGTAGTGATAAATAAATGAGATCGTTAACAACGACGAATCGTCACGTTAACTCTACAGGTGGTTGCTATTATCTCCATTTTACAGATAAGGAAACTGAGGCATGAGGCAGTCATAAATGCCGTGGGAATCAGTCAGACAAAAATGCTGAAAGATTCCTGAAGAGACAGAGATCCCTTTTAGTTAGTGTGATTAGGAAAAACTTCATTAACTAGCTTATGCCCGTGTCTCTCTTTCTACCATTCTTTCTCTGTGGCTTGGCCCATCTCCTGTCATAGGCACACTTAGTTTCCTATACCAGATCCCGCCTGTGGCCAGGATTTTAGAAAATTTAATGATAAGCATGATTTAATTCACATTCTGTCATACTCTTCTTACATCTATTCTCTGATGTATTCACCCTGTCCCCAAGCTGCTGTTGTGCCTAACTGAAGAGGGTTGCTCAACATTTATACTGGGTCCAATACAAATCCTTTCTTTCTGTATCTGTACCTTCAGTAGGGTTCAGATACCTTGTGTTTCTTCCTTCCCAACTCCTTGTCTGTTCCTAGAAAGTAAATATCCCCAAGTCCCATACAGTCCCCCTCCAATGATCTCACTTCTAGATCTTCTTGCTGACTTTATACTCTGATGAATACTCATCCTTCATATATGCCTTTCATTTCTTCTACTAAGAAGTGTTAGGACAAAGTGTAAGTTCCATTTAAGTTCTCCCTTCTTCACTTCAGAATCTTTAATTCGTTTGCCTCTCTCTAGTGTCAGAGGTATGCCCAAGGCAACTTTCTTCACTATCCTCTAGTGTTCTGTTCTCCTGCCTGGCTCCTCTTTGTCCACAGGTATTTCATTATCTTTCATACATAAACAAACAGCCAAATAAATAAACATAAAACTAGCCTTTCCTTAACTTTTAAAAATTGTCCTCAAGATGTTCCCATTTCTCTCCTTCACTTCTCTTCCCTTGCAAATTTTTTGGAGAGTTTTCTATAGCAGGTGACCCCATTTCCTTACCACCTACTCACTATTCACTCAGACTCTTACAACCTAGTTTCCTTCCACCTTATTCTACTAATTACCTTCTCTAAGTTCATCTGCTAATCATCAGAACCGCTATTCTCAGGCCTCACCTCATTTCACTTCCTTGAATTTCACACTGAGAATCACCCTTTCCTCCTTCAGCCTTTGTCTGTGACCTCTGGAATACAAAATACTCTTACTTTTCTCTTACTCTTTTCTGTGTTCTTTGCTGATTACTCCTCTTTCCTTTCCAAAACTATGTATTCCTCTTAGCATAGCACTGCCAGACTAATCTTCCTACATAATTGAAATTCTTAAACTTTAGTCATGTCACTTCCCAGCTTAATACCCAAAACCAACGCAAAACTTTCAGCATCTTGTTAATCCGAACAAAGTGAATGTCTTTCTTCACGCTGGCAGTCAATTTCATTTATTTCTGAGCTCTAGGACACTTTTGAGGCATCTCTCCCTCATCTCTACCTCTACACACAGAGCAGACTCTCACTGTTACAAACATAGGTTTTGATATCCAAACCTTTCCCTACAATCTTATTCCCTCTACTGGTATTAGGCTACATTTGCCTACAGTAATAAACACCCTTAAATCTGAGTGTTTATGTTTTACTCTTCAGGATTCCGGAGGCTCACCAAAGTAGCAGTTCTGCTTGCAGTTACTTGGCAATCTAGCCTGCTTTATTCTTGTTTCACCAGCTCAAGACAAGTCCTTCTCTATAACTGAACTGAATTATACAGGGGCTTTTCACTGCCTCAGCCTGGAGTTGAGATACGCTACTGCTACTCCTGTTTCATTGGTTAGAACTAATTGCATGGTTGTGCCTCCCTACCATGTGCTGGGAAGCATAGTGCACTCTGTGCCCACAGCGCTCCTAACCATCCCTGCCTGCAGAAACGCTATTTACAAGGCCAAATAAAATACCACTCTCATTTAATCACCCATCACTCCCACCACCTTCCCATCAACTAGCTAAATAGCCACAGAATTTTAAAATCTGATTTAACAGATAAGTAACCATGAATATGATAGTTGTGTATAATTTTTTTAAATCCAAACATTAAAGAATAAAAAATGAAATGAAAGGTTAACACCAATCTCTATTCCAAATCCCCAATCCCACTCTCTAGAGAAAATTGATTTTTTACTTGTACTTTTTTCAGTTATACTTTCATAATTTTATATAAAGGCATATGAATGTCTATTTTTAAAACAAATGTAACCATATTAGACATATTTTTCTGCACGCTGCAGTTGTCACTTGTTTGAAGTTTTTATATATTACCTTATAGAGAACTAGCTCATTTTTTTTTTACAAATAAAATGTCATCTGTATAGATGTAATATAATTTATGTAACCAGTATCTATAGATGGATTCTTCTTTTACCAGTTTTGGACTCTTACAAAAACTGTTAAGGCATCATTAATGTACCTAAGGAGAGCAGAATATCTTTATGATGTTACCGGAAGCAGAATTACTGGGTCTGAAGGGACACACTTTTAACTTGTAAAGACATTGCCAAATTCCCTTCCTTCAATACAAAACAGAACTGTGGCACTAATTTGCATAACTACCAGCATTATATAAGGACGGCTATTGCCTGGCCTTCTTAGCAACACTACATATTATCAACCTTTTAATAGCCTAGTTAAATCAAATGCTTCTTTAAGAGAACCCATTTATTATGCATCTTCTTGTCTTCTATATTGCTTGGTACATATGCAGTGATCAGTATTTTAATTTTATTTCATTTTGGTAAATAAACATGATGAAATTTAAGCTGGAATCTGAATAGTAACTTTGGGGTAGTTATAGATAAAGGTGAAGGTTCCTGATATGAACAGAGCCATCAAAGACAGAAGCAAGAGGGGGTGTGGCTGGGTTTTATCTAAACCATTAACAGATCTTTTTATCTGGAGGTGTAGGAGTAGTGGAAGAGAAGGTTTTTAAAGTAGCTTGTAATTTTATTTTAGTAGCTCTTGTATGTAGGCTGATTTCTGTTTGTACTTCAGAAAATGCAAAATGCAGGTAAACAGGAGACCTAAATTCTACTCCTCGTTTTGCGTCTAACCCGTGGCTAGTACTTGAGTCTCCATAGTGCATTTCCTTATCTGTAAAATAAGAGTTCCATGTGTCATTTATTATTTTCTTCAATATTTGCACCCTTGCCAAAATGTGTTAGATTGTCCATCACTAGCTTTAGGTAGAACAATAAATAAGATAGTCTTGTTCTGATATGGTTTGGCTGTGTCCCTACCCAAATCTCACCTTGAATTATAATAATCCCCAGGTGTCGTGGGTAGGGCCACATGGAGATAATTGAATCATGGGGGCAGTTTCCCCCATACTGTTCTCCTGATAGTGAATAAGTCTGAGGAGAGCTGCTGGTTTTGTAAATGGGAGTTCCCTTGCATAAGCTCTCTTGCCTGCAGCCATGTAAGATGTGCCTTTGCTCCCCCTTCACCTTCCACCATGATTATGAGGCCTCCTCAGCCATGTGGAACTGTGAGTCAGTTAAACCTTGTTTTCTTTATGAATTACCCAGTCTCGGGTGTTTCTTCATAGCAATAAGAAAATGGACTAATACACGTGCTTTATTCTCTCTGAACATAAAGTATCATGGAGAATAAAGACCAAATAATGGGATGAGGACAGTGTTGGGGTAAGTGCTCCAAATGGAGACATGTAGGGAAGTGTGAGTACTATTAATTGGAGCACCTCACCACCAAGGTATGAACTGATCGGCTCAGGCTTCCAGGGAGCAGGACTGCTAAAATCATCTCAAAGGCTGAAGATGTCTTCAGAATTACTAATGAAAAACAGTTACCTGCATGGCAGAGAGCAGGGCATCTTTGTGTGCTTGTCAGCAAGGGAAGTGTGGGGATCATTTGTTTATCAAATAATAATATTTTACAAATAGCACTAAAATTTACTTTCCTTAAATGATTTCACTTTTAGCAACCTTATAGAAGTGAAGAAGTTGCTCTGGTAGCTGCTGCTTTTTAGACTTTTATTATCAAAGGAGGCCATATGCTTTTCTTAACGCTCCAGTGCCTCCTCCCCAGGGATTTTCTCCATCTTGGACGAGCAGGCTACAATCTCATGTTACTTTTTACTCCTGAGGTTTCCTTGTAACACTTTGTGCTAATCAATTGGAAGTGTTCATACTAATGAATTTGCACAAATGGCCTCATTAGCTGGAGTTTTTATCTTTCTTCTGGTTTTGACTGTTTTACTTCATTCATGCAAATGAGTCAGCAGGAGGAATTCAGATCTGTTCTGGCCTATGGTTTAACATCTGCTTTATAATGGAAGAATTCTTTCCGGTTCATGCTAAGAAACTGGTCACATATATGCACTTTCTAAAAAATTTGGTGACCCATCAAGTGGAGTATATAGATGCAACCTTGTTTTGTGAGGTTTCAAATAATTTCTTTTAGTTTTTACAAAGAGATTCACATGCGTAGTGAAAAATAAAATCCTCCTTAAAAAATAACATTATTTTTATTATGAATTATTCATTTGAATTATTATTAAAATAGTAAGTATTCCATAGGCTTCTACTACAACTTTCTATGCAAACTTTGTCAGGATTTTTCTTTTCTTGAATTGTCATTATTAGGAAGATGGCTCTCTAGAATTAATCTTTATCCTTATTCATCCGTTTGACTTATTTTTTAAATTTGAGAATCTCAACTTTATCTTTAAAACCTGTGTATTTTTATGGATGTACTCTCATATTTATAATTTCTCAGTCTTTTTTTCTTTCGGATATTCATTTTTAACAGCACCCTTTTCTATTTTTGATTATGAATACATTCTGTTATCCATCTTAATTTTTTTTTAATATTATTATTATTACCTGCACTGCTCTTGTTTCCTCTGTACTGTGTGTGTGTGTGTTTTGTTAGGTCTCTGTCTTGTATTTTGAAAGCTTCCCTCAAATATCTTATGATATCAGCTTTAAAGTTGCATTCAAGACTAAATCATGAATAGGCCAATTTGATGTGCATGAGTCCTGGCAGGATCAGCAATATGAAGTGATAAGGCTAAAAGCTGGGGATTTTTTTTTTCTTTTTAAAATTAAGACTAGTATTAATGAGTGTAAGTCTTATTCTGGGGTTTTCAGATGCTGTTGAGAGGCATCATTTAACCTTTCTGGTGGTTATAACACAAATTGCTCATCTCTTCAATGCTGTTGAATAAAACTATCAGCAATAAGGGGAGTACTACAATAAAGGGGTCCTGATCCAGAACCGAAGATAGGGTTCTTGGATTTCGCACAAGAAAGAATTCAGGGCAAGTCCTTAAAGTGAAAGCAAGTTTATTAAGACAGTAGAGAAATAAAAAAAATGGCTACCCCATAGAATAGCCCTGAGGGCTGCTGGTTGCCCATTTTTATGATTATTTATTATGCTAAACAAGGGGTGGATTATTCATGCCTCCCCTTTATAGACCATATAGAGTAACTTCCTGACATTGCCATGGCATTTGTAAATTGTTATGGCACTGGTGGGAGTGTAGCAGTGAGGACAACTACAGGTCACTCTCGTGGCCATCTTGGTTTTGGTTATAGCTGGCTTCCTTACTGCAACCTGTTTTATCAGCAAGGTCTTTATGACCTGTATCTTGTGCAGACCACCTATCTCATCTTGTGACTTAGAATGCCTTAATCATCTGTGCAGTCCAGTAGGTCTCAACCTCATTTTACCCAGCTCCTATTCAAGATGGAGTTGCTCTGGTTCTCATGCCTGCAACAGGAGTACCCTATGCCAGTGCAGTCCAGTCCAGATTCTGTCTCTGAGAGGGAGGGGAGCGGGGAGTGTTAAAATGTGCTCTGAATGAAGTGACCCCCAAAACAGACTTTGTGTGAGCAACATGGCTCTTTATTCACCCAGGTGCGGGTGGGCTGAGTCTGAAAAGAGAGTCAGCAGAGGGCAATGGGATAGGAGTTGGTTTTACAGGTTTGGGATAGGCAGTGAAAAGTTACAGAAGTTACAGTTCAGGGTGGTTTTTGCAAGCTGGGAGTGGGGTCATAGGGTCTGGAGTCATGAGGTTGACCTATCAGTTGAGCAAGGTCAGTTACAAAGTCCAGTTGCCTTATCAGTTGAGGCAGGATTAAGGAACAATAGAAGAATGTCTCAAAGTTAATTAGGCACCACAGGGGTTTGTCATTCTTCTCTTTTTGAGGTTTGCCAGTTACTTCAGACTTTCTAGTTCCAGGAACCCATCTGGAGGAGTATGTGCAGGTCACAGAAGTTACCATGCAGTCCCTGGCACAGTCAGCCTAAAAGACTTTATAGTACTGTCTTTTTATATTACTAATATAAAGAAAAAACAAATGAAGACTAGAGGGCAGTGGAATATTAGGGATGCCAGCACAGAAGGGTGATGGGGCAATGTTTTTCAGGGCTTCTTCAAGCAGGATTAGGGGTGGTGCAGCAACCTAAAAATTGGAAAGAATTTAGACTGCAGGAGGACCTCAGAACAAGGGGTGATATTGTGGGGTTGTTAGAAGGTGCATGTGTTGTATTGACTGATTGGTTATCATTTGTATACTATTTTGTAGGAATTGAGAGATTAATCAGAAATCACAGGGTCCAAATAAGAGAAGGAGAAAGAAAGACAGGTATCAGAAGACTAAGGATTGGAAGAAGCCATGACACCCAGTTAGAGTATCCAGCCAGTCCAGCCAGGTCCAGAAAACCATCTGCCTGATTAGTGAGCTTTTGGGCTCTTTTAATCTATTGATGATGGCATCATATACCAGGCCAGACTTGTTTACATAAAAATAACCTTCTTCATTTAGGAATAGGCAAAGACCTCTTTCAGCAGTCAGTAATTCAAGACCGCTGTGGTTTTGGAGGACAATGGCAGCTAGGAAATTTACTTGAGCTTGAAGAAGGGATAGTGATTAATTCTGCAATGCTAGCAGAGAGATCATTAGAGAGGCTATGGAAGGTGCTGATTGAAGTGGTAAGGCCTGCTATGCTTGTGCTGAATGCAGTAGTAGTTCCTAACCCTACAAGTAAGGGGATCAATGGAATGACCAGCTTGTGTCATGTCAGGACCACAAGAGGAACAGGAAGGCTTTCATCTCCATGGATAAACTGAAATTTGGGAGTAAGGAAAACTAAGGTACAAGTGACTGTCCAGTTTGTAAGAAGGAAGATGTAAGTGGAAGAATCACAGAGGGGAAAAAAAAGACTTTGGCTTAGACAGAACTGGATGTGTAAACTGAAAAGGTGAGAAAGTTTTCTGAGGGGGTTGGGGATTTGGACCCAAATACCAAGGGAACCAGTAAGGGCCACAGCTGTTAAAGGTTGTAGTGAGGTTTGATAGGGTAATTGTGTGGAAGGAGAGGTCTTGTTTTCATGGTGTATGAGAAAGCGTTTGGTCTCTATGAGTAACCATTCACTTTTAGTAACAAGGTTAGGTATGAGCAGGCAGGTAGAGGGGTCTGGAGAAGCGTCTGATGAACAAGGGGAGGGAAGCCAAGGATGGAGTGAGAGACAGGGTAAATGCCTACCTACGCAAAACTGGAAGTTTATTTGTCAATCTTATGTAGGGTAAAATTCATGGGTCTGATGTGTAGTAAAAAGTGGGAGGGAGTTCTGAGAGAAAGCCCTGGGGAGTAGTAGAGTGACAGCACATTGAGATGTGGTTGTTTTAAGGATGGACTTCCATGATGGAAAAGAAATAAGGGGTTTTAAAAGACTAGCCAGGGGCTTATATTCTACATGGAAGTGATCATGAAAGGATGAGAGGCTAGAGTGAGCTTGTGATGCAGGGAGAAGGAATTTTCCATGTTCTAAGAACCATTTGCCTTGCCTAGGAAGCCACTGATAAAATGAATTATTTGGAGGGAGAATAGGTAGGGGAGATAGATAAGAAGGAAAAATATCAGCCCTGTGGGGGAGATACTGAGGTGTCCGCTGCTTTTTGGCTGTTTTGTCAGCTAAGGCATTTCCCTGGGCAATGGGATCTGACAGTTTTTGGTGTTCTCTGCAGTGGATAATTCTGGCCTTGGCTGGGAGGAGAGCGGCCTTAAGGAGAGCCTTTATTAAGGGAGCATTGGTAATAGAGGACCCTTGTGTAGTGAGAAACCTCTTTCTGCCCATTTGACAGCATGGTGGTGAAGGATGTGGAAGGTATATTTAGAATCAATCAGTGTAAATATTAACATGTAGTCCCTTGGCAAGAGTAAGAGCAAGGGTTAGGGCGATTAGTTTAGTTTGCTGAGAAGTGGCGGAACGGGGGAGTGAGGCAGCCTTGATAATAGATGAGTGGGATATAACAGCATAGCCAGATTTGGCCAACCAACTGGGCTTTGAAGAACTGCCATCACGCCTGTAATCCCAGCACTTTGGGAGGCTGAGGCGGGTGGATCACGAGGTCAAGAGATCGAGACCATCCTGGTCAACATGGTGAAACCCCGTCCCTACTAAAATACAAAAAATTAGCTGGGCATGGTGGTGCGTGCCTGTAATCCCAGCTACTCAGGAGGCTGAGGCAGGAGAATTGCTTGAACCCAGGAGGCAGAGGTTGCGGTGAGCCGAGATAGCGCCATTGCACTCCAGCCTGGGTAACAAGAGCGAAACTCCGTCTCGAAAAGAAAAAAAAGAACTGCCATCAATAAACCATGTGTGGTCTGGGTCTGGAATAGGAAAAAAAGAAATATGGGGAAGTGGAGAGGATGCTATATGGATTACGGAGATACAGTCATGGGGTTCAGGGTTGGTTTATTTGGGTATTAAGTGAGAGGCCAGGTTGAAGTCAGGTCCAAGAGCAATCGTTACTGTGGGGGTTTCAATGATTAGTGAATAGAGTTGGAGGAGGTGACGGTGCGGGTGGGGGAGAATGTGTGTGTAAGGTGTGAAGAGGAAACTAAACTTTGGAGGTTGTGAGAGCTATAGAGGGTAAGTGGAGCATAGTCTGTGATTCTGAGGGATTCTAAGAGTGTTACAGCCACAGTGGCCATGGTGTGTAAAGATGATGACGGCCAACCTAGGACTGTGAGGTTGAGTTGTTTCGACAAAAGGCGACTGGCCTTGGGCCCAGCTCTTGTGTAAAAACCCCAACTGCACAACCTTTTACTTCTGCCATGTGAAGGGAGAAAGGCTGGGAGGAGTTGGGGGGTGCTAGTGTAGGGGCTGTTTCTAAGGTCTTCTTTAGCAAACAAAAGGAAGAATGCGGGGAGGATTTGGGGTCTATGGGGTCAGCTAAGTTTCCTTTTGTAACTTTATAAACTGTTTGGTTAGGAAGGCAAAACCTGGTATTCAGAGGAGAAAGTATCCTACAACACCTAGGAAGGAGAGAAGTTGTTGTTTAGTGGATGGGGTTGGGGTTTGGAAAATTAACTGGATACGGTTGGCAGGGAGAGCGTGTGTATGCTGGTGAAGGATTATACTGAGATAGGTAATGGATGGAGAAGAAATTTGGGCTTTAGAAAAAAGCATTTTTAAGGTTAAGAACAGAATAGTGAGCTGTGGAAGACAGGAGGGTATAGGAGTTTGGTACAACCGGGTGGATGGGAAGTAAGTACAATCTGATTGATGTGGTGGAGGTCTTGGAATAGTCTGTAGGATTTGTCCGGTTTTTGGACAGTTAGGACAGTGGAACTGTAAGGAGAGTTTGTAGGAATTAAAAGGCCATATTGTTATAACAGATGAGTGATAACAGCCTTCAGGCCTTTAAAGCCTGTTGGGGTACTGGTACTGGGCAGGGTAAGGGTGGTTATGTTTTAATGGGATGACAAGGGGTGAGTAAGCAAGGGATGGGGAGGTGGTGTCCCACACCCTAGGGTTAAGGTAGGGGGACATAAGGGGAGCCATTGAGGGAGGTACGGGTTCAGGGAGGAAGGCAGCAATGAGGTATGGCTGTAGCCCAGCAATAGCTAAGGAGGCAGACAATTTTGCTAGGATATCTTGGCCTAACAGGGGAACTGGACAAGTGGGAATGATTAGAAAAGAATGTGGGAAGGAGTGCTGGCCTAATTGACACCAGACTTGGGGAGTTTTGAGAGGCCTGGAAGGCTTGTCATCAATTCCCACAACAATTATGGGAGCCAAGGAGACAGAGCCTTGAAAATAAGGCAGCATGAAGTGGGAGGCCCCCATATTGATTAAGAAGGGGATGGACTTAATCTCCATCATAAAAGTTACCTGAAGCTCGGTGTCCGTGATGGTCCAGGGGGCCTCCGAGATGTTCCGGTAGCGTCAGTCTTCAGCCACCAAGCTGAGTAGATCTGGGAAGGATTTGGTCCAGGAGCTCTGGGAACAGCCACATGAGTTGGACAGTCTGACTTTCAGTGGGGACCCTGCACAGATGGGGCACAGTTTATGAAGAATCCCAGACTGCAGGCATTCCTGTGGCCAGGTTTCCAACACTTGAAGCAAGGTCCAGGAGGGGCAGCTGGACACTGCAGTCTGGGCACTTTGAAGTCTTTGTGAGCTGGTGGTGTGGCTGGGGTTTGTCTTAGGGCAGAGGCAAGCATTTGTAGTTCTAAGATGCACTGCTGCCTGGCAGCTTTTTGACTATTAGTGAATACCTTGAAGGTGAGGTTAATTCCTGTTGTGGGACTTGAGGGCCAGATTTTAATTTCTGTAGCTTTTTTAATGTCAGGGGCTGATTGGGTGATAAAATGCATATTAAGCATTCTTCAGAGGTGAGAGTAGGAGTAAGGATGACATTTAAATCACTCCAGGTAAGATTATAGGACTGGGTTAAGTATTGGAGCTCTGGTATATATTTAGTAAGATCTCATGAAAAGTAGCCTAACCATTGGCCGATTTTGGAAAGGTCAGATAACGAGAAAGCAACGTGCACCCTAACTATGCCTTTGGCTCCAGCCACTTCTAAAAGGGAGAATTGTTGGGCAGGGGCAGAGGAGTTAGCTGTGGCACTAAACTGTAAGCTGGACCAGGTATGAGGTGGGGAGGTTGAGAGGAGGGGCATAAAGAGGTGGGTGGTAGGCAAAGGAAGAGGAGGGAGGCTCTGGGGTGGGGGAGCTAGGGTCTGCTTTGGACAGGTGGGGAGGAGAAAGGTCAGAAGGGTAGATGGACAAGGAAGATTCTGGGTTGCCGGCAGATGGAAGGGAGAGAAGGAAAATTTGGGACAGGTTGCATTGAGAGCAGAGATTAGGGAGGGATTGGAATGTAAAAAAAAAATGCCTGGAGGTCAGGCATCTCAGACCATCTACCCATTTGTTTACAAAAATTTTTTAGGTCTCACAGAATAGAAAAATTGAAAGTGCCGTTTTCTGGCCATTTGGAACCATTGTATTGAAGCCATGCCACGTTACAGAAAAAAAAAAAATGATATGTTTAGGTTTTAGATCAGGTGACAGTTGAAGAGGTTTTAAGTGTTTTAAGACACAGGCTAGAGGCAAAGCCAGAGGAATAGAGGGCGGAATATTGCCCACAGAGAAGGAAAGGAGTAGAGATGAGGAGAAGGAGCAAGCAGCTGCCAGGGCTTTCAGTAGGTGTCCCTGACTGAATCCAAGGCTGTAACATGAGTGAGTGATCAAGGCAGGCATCCCCGCGACTGATCAGACACCAAGGGAAGACCGTCGCCTTCCCTAGTCGAGTCCGTGACCAATGTCGGAGTTTTTGAGCACACAGATAGTGTCTCCTTTACCTCAGAAGAAAAAGAGAGAGAAGGAGACTTGTCTCCTTGGGATTTAAAGGAAAAAAGAGAGAGGAAGACTTGTCTCCTTTTCTCTAAATGAAAAGAGAGAGGGAGAGAGACTTGCCTTTTCTTCTCTATTTAGAAGGAGAAGGATTGAAAGGGGGAGAGGGAGAGGGAGAAACTGCTTACCTGATCCGAAGGTGGCAAGAGGGTTGTCAGGCTGGTCTGATGCACTGAGGTGGCAGGTGAGTCTCTGAGGAGAGGGAGAATGGGGACAGGGGGTTAGTCTCCCCAAAGGAATACCCCTGACTCAGGTTTCAGAACCAAATGTTAAAATACACTCTGAACAAAGAGACCACTCCAAACAAGCCTTGTACGAGCGACATGGTTGTTTATTCACCCGGGTGTGGGCAGACTGAGTCCAGAAAAAGAGTCAGCATAGGGTGGTGGGATAGGAGTTGGTTTTATAGGTTTGGGGTAGGAAGTGGAAAGTTACAGAAGTTACAGTTCAGGGCGGTTTTTGCAAGCTGGGATTGGGTCTTAGAGTCTGGAGTCATGAGGTTGATCTATCAGTTGAGCAAGGTTGATTACAAAGTCCAGTTGCCTTACCCATTGAGGCAGGATTAAAGAACAATGTCTCGAGGTTTTCCAGTTACTTCAGACTTTTTAGTTCCAGGAATTCATCTGGAGGTGTATGTGCAGGTCACAGAGGTTACCATGCAGTTCCTGGCACAGTCGGTCAGCCTAAAAGATGTTATGGGAGGAACTCACATATATTTATCAAAATTTAAGTGCTTCTTGGTGGAAATTTCTAAATCCTCAGACTATTCTGTTTTCTTTCAGTTTCTGGTCAGCTTATTTATCCTACATACCCTAGTGACTTTAAGGAAATAACTGCTCTGGGCAAGATTTTCCTCATCTGTAAAACAGGAAGAGTAACACCAAATTCTATGTTTATACTATGGATCACTATTATAGTCAGCAAAAGGATTAGCACATGGCAGATTTTCAATAAATCGTAGCTATTCTCATTCACCTGCAGAAATTGTCTCCTATGCAAACTTTGGAAAAAGTGTGTTTTGGCAATGTTTAGGAAAAATTTTGATTTTTAAAGTATAAAATGGATATTCTTTATACCACACATAACTCATTCATTCAGTAGTAGGTGTTCAGTATTTGGTATTTGCCAAACACTATGACTTATCCCTCAAAAGAGCCTTATGGAATCCTTTTTCAACTTTATACATACACAATAATAGTTCAGCTAAATTGATCAAATGGCTTGCCCTCTGTTTGCTATGAGTAGGCTGGATGTCTGTCTATAAATAACAAAGCTAGTCTGCAATGAGAAACAGCATTTGAATTTTGGTACCCTCCTGTAGAAAAGTTTATAAATGACCCCAGTTCACATAGAAAAATAATTGATTTGAAGTTTATTTGGAAGTCACTGCTGTTTTAGTGGAATTCTCTTCAGCCATTTTTATAAATGCAACATTGGAAGCCTTAAACATGGCAGGGACATGCTGAAACAACTGAGGACACCTAGTTGTTCCATTGAGCTCAGGCATGGAGATGATCCCAATTTAGCATTTTTCTGATCATAAGGGAACATAGTGAGCTTCTCTGGAATCATTTAAGAATTGAGTAAATAAGATGTAATTTTGATATTGAATAGGTCTGTATTTACCTAAGAGGCCATAAGAATGTATGTGGTGAAACTCACTGGGTGTTCTGTTTTAGAAATTAGCATTCTCTTATTAAGTCACAGTACCTAATCTGTGGTTGAAAGTAAAATATCTTCAGACATAAATTTATGCTTGAAATCTTGTCATTTTTTTCTTTCGGTATCCACGTCAACAGATACTATTTGAGACTCTAGTCTTTTGTCTGTCTGTTGGGCAGAAATCTCACTTTCTTCAGTTTTGAACAAAGATATTGCTTTACTGACATTGAATTCAATTACAGTCTAATAATAATAATATTTATTCACATATGATGTTCCAGTTGGGAATATGTTTTGTATTGCTTGACAGAAATTTTTCCTAATTTTTTTAATAAACAAGTTTTAAAATGTTTCTATGTTTTCTACAATTATTGTGGATTTTTCACTCATTAGGCTAAAAGTTACATGCGTGTAACCTATGATCTACTATTGTTCATCCTTACATTTTTGAAACATTATTTTAAATATAGAACTATTTGAAAATAAATCAGAAATGAGATATATGTGTATAATTTTAATCATGTATATATTAAGCTAAGTATATCTTTATAGATATCTTTGAAAATTAAGAAAAAAATCATTTGCAGGACTGCTTTCTCTAAGACTCTAATGGTTATCTCCTATCATAAATGATTCAGCCCCTTATGAATTATTAGAAATGCATTTGCCATAGGTATTCTATAAAGTAGTAGGTTTCCTTTAAGGTAGCATATAAGTAAATATTAATTAATTCCATTTAATTCTTCTTTGAAATCTCAATTATCCTGCCAGTCCATCCTTTGCTTTTCTTCACCCATTTAGTGCTACCTGGATCACTGCCATATAAAAGAGATCTCTGTGTCTTTTCATTCTTCCCTATTCAATTACCTTTCCAGAAGATTGTTGGATTATACCTTCTAAAGACTATCCATGATGCCATTCATCACCTATTCAAAAGTGAACTCAAGGTGTTTGGTGAGCTTATCTTAAAACCACCTTCATAGGTTTATCACCCACTCCTACATAATGCTCCAGATAAATCACAAAAGCCCCATTTGGCTGAAAATGTTTTCTCGCCTATATATCATTTACATTCCATCTATTTTCATGTGTAATTGCCCTGTTGTGTGTGCCTCACACCACTCCTTCCCTTTTTTATGGTCCTACCTAATTCTCAAGTCCGAGCTTTAAAGCTGTTTTCCACTGAAGTCTTTCTTCTTTACACCAGTCAGAAATCACTCTCCTTCTCTCTCTTTCATGAGTTCCTATGCCATTTCCATATGCTACCGATATTGGGTGTGCATTCCATTTACAAGTTTTGTGGAAGTAGAGATCATGCTCATTTTTGTTTGTATTATTTTTCTTTTTAGAATTAACAGATTTTAACGTAAGTAGAATACAGTGGCAGGAACATTGCTTATTCTATTTAGTAAATACTAATGTGGTATAAATTACAGGACTTCTTGAGGCCCATAACACTATTTGAAAATAATCCTGGGGCTCCTGGGCAAGATGACCGAATATGAACAGCTCTGGTAATCAGCTCCCAGCAAGATCAACACAGAAGGCAGGTGATCTCCACATTCCCAACTGAGACACTTGGTTCATCTCATTGGGACTGGCTGGACAGTGGGTGTAGCCCAAGAGGGCGAGCTGAAGCAGGGTGGGGCATCACCTCATGTGAGAAACACAAGGGGCTGGGGAACTCCCTCTCCTAGCCAAGGGAAGCCATTAGGGACTGTTTCCTACACTCTGGCCCAGATACTGCGCTTTTCCCATAGTCTTCACAAACCGCAGACCACGAGATTCCCTCTAGTACCTACACAACCACAAGGGCCCTGGGTTTCCAGCACAAAAACTGGGCAGCCATTTGGGCAGAAACCGAGCTAGCCACAGCAGTGTTTTTTTTCCTTCCCCAGTGGTACCTGGAACACCAGTGAGACAGAATCATTCACTTCTCTGGAAAGGGGGCTGAAGCCAGGGAGCCAAGTGGTATGGCTCCATGGGTCCCACCCCAACGGAGACCAGCAAGCTAAGATCCAACAGCTTGAAATTCTTGCAGCCAGCACAGCAGTCCGAGCTTGACCTGGACGTTTGAGCTCGGTGAGGGGAGGGGTGTCTGTCATTGCTGAGGCTCAAGTAGGCAGTTTCAACTCCACAGTGTAAGCAAAGCTGCCAGGAAGTTCGAATTGGTGAAGTTCAAGAAAGCTCAGCAGCTGCAGGCAGACTGCTGTACTAGATGTCCTCACTGGCAGGGCATCTCTGAAAAAAGGCAGCAGCCTCTCGGGGACTTATAAAGCCCCCACATTCCTGGGACAGAGCACCTGGGAAAAGGGATGGTAGAGGGTACAGCTTCAGAACTAAACGTCCCTGCCTGGCAGATCTGAAGAGAGGAGCAGATTTCCCAACACAGCACTTGATTCTGATAAGGGACAAATTGCCTCGTCAAGTGGCTCCCTGACCCGCACCTACCCTCACTGGGAGATACCTCACAGTAGGGGCTGACAGACACCTCATACAAGAGAGCTCTGGCTGGCATCTGGTGGGTACCCCTCTGGGACGAAGCTACCAGAGGAAGGAACAGGCAGCAATCTTTGCTATTCTGCAGCCACCACGGGTGATTCCCAGGCAAGCAGGGTCTAGACTGGATGCCCAGCAAACTCCAGCAGACCTGCAGCAGAGCAGCCTGACTATTAGAGGAAAAACTAACAAACAGAAAGAGTTTCAACATCAACAAAAAGAACGTCCACTTGGAGACCCCATCCAAAGGCCACAGACCTGAAAGACCAGAAGTAGATAAATCCACAAAGATGGGAAGAAACCAGCACAAAAGGGCTGAAAACTCCAAAAACTAGAATGCCTCTTCTCCTTTAAGGGATCACAGCTTCTCACCAGCAAAAGAACAAAACTGGATGGAGAATGAGTTTGACAGAAGCAGGCTTCAGAAGGTGGGTAATAACAAACTTCTTTGAGCTAAAGGAGCATGTTCTAACCCAATGCAAAGGAAACTAAGATCCTTGAAAAAAGGTTAGATGAATACTAACTAGAATAACAAGCACAGAGAAGAGCATAAACGACCTGAGGGAGCTGAAAAACACAGCATGAGAACTTCGTGAAGCATACACAAGTTTCAATAGCTAAATCGATCAAGCAGTAGAAAGGATATCAGAGATTGAAGATGAACTCAATGAAATAAAGTGAAAAGACAAGAATAGAGACAAAAGACTGAAAAGAAATTAACAAAGCCTCCAAGAAATATGGAATTACATTTAAAGACCAAATCTACATTTGGTCAGCGTGCCTGAAAGTGAAAAAGAGAACGAAACCAAAAGTTGGAGAACACTCTTCAGGATATTATCGAGGAGAACTTCCCCAACTGACCAAGGTAGGCAAAATATTCAAATTCAGGAAATACACAGAACACCACAAAGATACACCTCAAGAAGAGCAACCCCAAGACATGTAATTGTTAGATTCACCAAAGCTGAAATGCAGGAAAAAAATGCTAAGGACAGCCAGAGAGAAAGGTCAGGCTACCCACAAAGGGATGCCCATCAGACCAACAGCAGATCTTTCGGCAGAAACCTTACAAGCCAAGAGAGTGGAGGCCAATACCAATATTCAACATTCTTAAAGAAAAGAATTTTCAACCCAGAATTTCATATCCACCAAACTATGCTTGATAAGCAAAGGAGAAATAAAATCCTTTATGGACAAGCGAATACTGAGAGATTTTGTCACCACAAAGCCTGCCCTACAAGAGCTCCTGAGGAAGCACTAAGGATGGAAAGAAACAACTGGTACCAGCCACTGCAAAAACATACCAAATTGTAAAGACCATGGATGCTAGGAAGAAACTGCATCAACTAAGGGGCAAAATAACCAGCTAGCATCATAATGGCAGGATCAAATTCACACATAAAAATTTAAGCTTAAATGTAAATGTACTACATGCCCCAATTAAAAGACACAGACTGGCAAATTGGATGAAGAGTCAAGACCCATCAGTGTGCTAAATTCAGGAGGCCCATCTCATGTGCAAAGTCACACATAGCCTCAAAATAAGGGATGGAGGAATGTTTACCAAGCAAATGGAAGGCAAAAAAAAAAAAAAAAAAAGCAGGGGTTGCAATCCTAGTCTGTGATAAAACAGACTTTAAACCATCAAAGATGAAAAGAGACAAAGAAGGACATTACATAATGATAAAGGATCAATGCAACAAGAAGAGCTAACTATCCTAAATATATATGCACCCAAAGCAGGAGCACTCAGATTCATAAAGCAAGTTCTTAGAAACCTACAGAGACTTAGACTCCCACACGATAATAGTGGGAGACTCTAACACTCCATTGTCAATATTAGATCAATGAAACAGAAAATTAACAAAGATATCCAGGATTTTAACTCAGCTCTGAACCAAGCAGACTTAATAGACATCTACAGAACCCTCCACCCCAAATCAACAGAATATATATTCTTCTCAGCACCACATCACACCTATTCTAAAATTGACCACATAATTGGAAGTAAAACACTCCTCAGCAAATGCAAAAGAACGGAAATCATAACAGTCTCTGAGACCACAGTGCAATCAAATTAGAACTCAGGATTCAGAAACTCGCTCAAAACTGCACAACTACATGGAAACTGAACAACATGCTCCTGAATGACTACTAGATAGATAAATAACAAAATTAAGGCAGAAATCAAGAAGTTCTTTGAAACCAATGAGAACAAAGACACAACATACCAGAATCTCGGGAACATATTTAAGCAGTGTGTAGAGGGAACTTTATAGCACTAAATGCCCACAAGAGAAAGCAGGAAAGATCTAAAATCAACACCCTAACATCACAATTAAAAAAAAAAATATAGAGAAGCAAGAATAAACAATTTCAAAAACCAACAGAAGACAAGAAGTAACTAAGATTCAAGCAGAACTGAAGGAGACAGAGGCACAAAAAACCCTTCAAAAAAATCAGTGAATCCAGGAGCTGGTTTTTTGAAAAGATCAACAAAACAGACCGCTAGTCGGACTAATGAAGAAATGAGAGAAGAATCAAATAGAGTCAATAAAAAATGATAAAGGTGATATTACCACCAATCCCACAGAAATACAAACTACCAAAAATGGGTGAAGGATATGAACAGATACTTTACAAAAGAAGACATACATGAGGCCAACAAACATATGAAAAAATGAGCATCATCACTGGTCATTAGAGAAATGCAAATCAAAACTACATTGAGATACCATCTCATGCCAGTTAGAATGGCGATCATTAAAAAAACTGGAGACAACAGATGCTGGAGAGGATGTGGAGAAATAGGAACACTTTTACACTGTTGGTGGGAGTGTAAATTAGTTCAACCACTGTGGAAAACAGTGTGGCGATTCCTAAAGGATCTAGAAATAGAAATTCCATTTGACCCAGCAATCCCATTACTGGGCATATATCCAAAGGATTATAAATCGTTCTACTATAAGGACACATGCACACGAATGTTCATTGCAGCACAGTTTACAATAGCAAAGTGCTGGAACCAACCCAAATGCCCATTGATGATAGACTGGACAGGAAAAATGTGGCACATATACACCATGGAATATTATGCAGCCATAAAAAACGAGGAGTTCGCGTCCTTTGTAGGGACATGGATGAACCTGGAAACCATCATTCTCAGCAAACTGACACAAGAACACAAAATCAAACACCACATGTTCTCACTCATAGGCGGGTGTTGAACAAGGAGAACACATGGACACAGGGAGGGGAGCACTATACACGGGGGTCTGTTGGTGGGGAGTGGGGGGGACAGTGGTGGGGTGGGGAGTTGGGGAGGGATAGCATGGGGAGAAATGCCAGATATAGGTGAAGGGGAGGGAGGCAGCAAATCACACTGCCACGTATGCACCTATGCAACAACCTTGCATGTTTTTCACATGTACCCCAAAACCTAAAATGCAATAAAAAAAAAAAAGAAATAAAAACTACCATCAGAGAATACTATAAACCTCTATGCAAATAAAACAGAAAAATCTAGAAGAAATGGATAAATTCCTAGACACTTACACCTTCTCAAGATGAAACCAGGAAGAAGTCAAATCCCTGAATAGATGAATAACAAGGTCTGAAACTGAGGCAGCAATAGCCTACCAACCAAAAAAAGTCCAGGACCAGATGATTTCACAGCCGAATTGTACCAGAGGTACAAAGAGGAGCTGGAACCATTCCTTCTGAAACTATTCCAAACCATACAAAAAGAGGGAATCCTCCCTAATTCATTTTATGAGGCTAACATCATCCTGATACTAAAACCTGGCAGAGACACAATTAAAAAACACAATTTCAGGCCAATATCCCTGATGAACATCAATGAGAAAATCCTCAATAAAATATTTGCAAAGTGAATCTAACAGCACATCAAGAAGTTTATTCATCACAATCAAGTCAGCTTCATCCCTCGGATGCAAGGATGGTTCAATATACACAAATCAATAAATCCATCACATCAAGAGAACCAAAGACAAAAACCACATGATTATCTCAATAGATGCAGAGAAGGCCTTTGACAAAATTCAACAATGCTTCATGCTAAAAAGTCTCAATAAACTAGGTATTGATGGAACGTATCTCAAAATAATAAGAGCTATTTATGACAAACCCACAGCCAATATCATGCTGAATGGGCAAAAACTGGAAGCATTCCCTTTGAAAACCTGCACAAGACAAGTATGCTCTCTTTTACCACTACTATTCAACATAGAATTGGAAGTTCTGGCCAGGGCAATCAGGCGAGAGAAAGAAATAAAGGATATTCAAATAAGTAAAGAGGAAGTCAAATTGTCTCTATTTGCAGACAACATGATTATGTATTTAGAAGACCCCATCATCTCAGCCCAAAATCTCCTTGAGATAAGCAACTTCAGCAAACTCTCAGAGTAAAAAATCACTGTGCAAAAATCACAAGCATTCCTATACACCAATAACAGACAAACAGAGAGCTAAATCATGAGTGAACTCCCATTCACAATTGCTACAAAGAGAATAAAATACCTAGGAATACAACTTACAAGGGATATGAAGGACCTCCTCAAGTAGAAGTACAAACCACTGCTCAAGGAAATGAGAGGGCACACAACAAATGGAACATTCCATGCTTATGGTTAGGAAGAAACAGTATCATGAAAATGGCCATACCGCCCAAAGTAATCTATAGATTCAATGCTATCCCCATCAAGCTACCACTGACTTTCTTCACAGAATTGGAAAAAACCACCGTAAATTTCATATGAAACCAAAAAAGAGCCCACATAGCCAAGACAATTCTAAGCAAAAGAAACAAAGCTGGAGGCATCACACTACCTGACTTCAAACTATACAAGGCTACAGTAATCAAAACCTAGCATGGTACTGGTACCAAAACAGATATACAGACCAATGGAACAGAACAGAGGATTCAGAAATAATGCCACACATCTACAACCATCTGATCTTTGACAAACCTGACAAAAACAAGCAATGGGGAAAGGATGCCCTATTTAATAAAATGGTGTTGGGAAAACTGGCTAGCCATATGCAGAAAGCTAAAACTGATCCCTTCCTTACACCTTATAAAAAATTAATTCCAGATGAATTAAAGATTTAAATGTAAGATCTAAAACCATAAAAAACCTAGAAGAAAACCTAGGCAATACCACTCAGGACACACACATGGGCAAAGACTTCATGACTAAAACACCAAAAGCAATGGTAACAAAAGCCAAATGGACAAATGGGATCTAATTTAACTAAAGGGCTTCTGCACAGCAAAAGAAACTATCATCAGTGTGAACAGGCAACCTACAGAATGAGAGAACATTTTTGCAGTCTACCCATCTGATGAAGGGCTAATATCCAGAATTTACAAAGAACTTAAATTTACAGGAAAAAACCTCATCAAACAGTGGGCAAAGGATATGAACAGACACTTCTCAAAAGGAGAGATTTATGCAGCCAACAAACATATGAAAAAAGCTCATCGTCACTGGTCATTAGAGAAATGCAAATCAAAACCACAATGAGATATCATCTCAATCATTAAAAAGTCAGGAGACAATGGATGTGGAGAAATAGGAATGCTTTTACATTGTTGGTGGGAGTATAAATTAGTTCAACCATTGTGGAAGACAGTGTGGCAATTTCTCAAGGGTCTAGAACTGTAAATACCATTTGACCCTGCAATCCCATTACTGGGTATATACCCAAATAATTATAAATCATTCTAATATAAAGACACCTGCACACGTATGTTTATTGCAGCACTGTTCACAATAGCAAAGACTTGGAACCAACCAAAATGCCCATCAATGATAGACTGGATAAGGAAATGTGACACATATACACCAGGGAATACTATGCAGCCATAAAAAGGATGAGTTCTTGTCCTTTGCAGGGACATGGATGAAGCTGTAAACCATTATCATTCTCAGCAAATTAACACAAGAACAGAAAACCAAACACCATACATTCTCACTCACAAGTGGGAGTTGAACGATAAGAACACATAGACACAAGGAGAAGAACAGCATACACCAGGGCCTGTCGGAAGCTGGGGGCCTACGGGAGGGATAGCATTAGGAGAAATACCTAATGTAGATGACGGAGTGATGGATGCAGCCAACCATTATGGAACGTATATACCTATGTAAGCATGTTTCTGCACATGTGTCCCAGAACTTAAAGTACAATGAGAAAATAATAATAATCCTATGAGTGTCCCCACCAAGGAACCAAGGGAAAAAATGAAGCAATTAATTAAATTGTAAATGATAACTAGTCGATGAAACCTTATACTAAAACATAGCTTCATTTTTAAAACAACCCCTATTTAGATAAAGTGACTTGGTTTTCAGTGATCAGTATTTTTTCAAATCTAAAAATATACTATTTCATTATAAAAGTTATAATACCTTTTTTAACTTGCAACTTCTTCTTCAGAGTGAAATAGCAGACAGATGCATTCTTAGGCTGAATTAGTTGTTTTCAGGCCTGAAAGTGAGGGGAGAAGCCAAGGAATATCATAAGGATCTCCTTTTCTCTCCACCATTAACCTTGGCAGTATTTCTTATCTATGAAAAGAAGAGAAAACATAGGTATGGCAGTTACCCAAATCCTTAGAAGCATGAAGGAAATTTAAAACTACTTGTGGCCAGGCACATTGAATGGTTCATGCTGCAATCCCAATACTTTGGAAAGCTGGGGCAGGAGGATCACTTGTGGCCAGGAGTTTGAGACCAACCTGGGGAACATAGAGTAAGACCCCCAACTCAACAACAACAAATATAGTCAAGCATGATACTGCCTGTAGTATCAGCTGTGCAGTAGGCTGAAGCAGGAGGATTGCTTGAACCCAGGAGTTTGAGGCTGTAGTGAGCCATAATTGCAACACTGTAGTCCAGCCTAGGTGAGAGCAAGACACTGTCTCTAAAAAATAAATAAATCTAACTACTTGCACCCCTAGGCTTTCATTTCCTCAGAACATCACCTTAAAAAATGAGAATACATTTGACAGATAAAGAGTATGTCTCTTCCCTGTGTCATTTAGCTTGTAGACCATTTGAAAATGAGACTTGGAATCTTCAAAGAATAGTAAGTTCTCACCCATAAGTATCTTCAGCTCTGTGAACTGAATAGTGTGTTTGTAACTTTCTAATCTTTGCTTTGTTATTTTATTTATCCTTTTAATTGTGCTATAAAATTACTGAAGTGCTAGGCACTGAATACTTCTGACTCAAATTAATCCTCTTCCCTCCTTGCCACTGCGAAAACTGAAATTCAGAGTTGGCTGACACACTTTGGATAACTTTCTTTCCTGTATCATCTCTTTCTTTTCGATACTAGGTGATGGACAAAGAGTTTCTATGAATTTCTGCAGCTAAATTTTCATTATGGTTCAGACAAAGCTGTTAAATTGCTGGTTCTTGCCACCTGAAAAATAAAAATCCCTTTGCATTGTGAAATTGCATTGATACTTGTGCTTCTAGATTAAAGAGACTTAATTTGGAATTACGTATTGTGCTTTTTTTTTGGTAGAAAATCACATAGAAATGAAGGCTGGGAGGCTGACATATGATATCGTTGGTATTCACGAAAGATCATTCTGGACTTTCATGACTATATTCTTTACTTTGGCTTTCTTGGACTACAAGTTTTATGTCTGGAAACAGTTTTAGTTTGCTTCACTAAGAGAGCTTTAGCATTATTTCTGCTGTTCAAAAATCACTTAGACAAAATGTGATTCAGTTGAAAACAATGTATTCTGTGATAGTAAGTGCTGCCCTTGTCTAGATCACATGAACATAGCGTCCTGGGATAGGAGACAAAACTGAAGAAATCGTAAACTAAGTATCAGTCCATTCCAATTTCTAGAGATGGTCTGGTATTCAATATTGCTCATGTAGTAGGTACACTGTTTTCCTATTATGTATATATTGCATGCATATATGTTATGTATACATATTACATATATATGTGTTACACATATAAGGCATATATTTATAATGGGATATAATATAATACACACATATATAATGGGATAAAATTTTCAACCTCCAAGCAAGCCCTATTCACATACAGGCCTTCACTTTGGCACACCTGGGAGACAGAAACATATAACCTGCCATTCCTGTTATATATATAAGAATGGGGCTTGCTTGGAGGTTGAAGCAAAGAACTGAATAAAGGTGGAAAGCCTCCACTGCAGGTATTTATAGGACCCTGAACAGCAAAGAACCAAACTTATTTTTGTCCCAGGGAGAAATACTGGGTGGAGTCTGAGAATGTGGATATCTGATAAAGCTCAGTGGCTCCCTGATGTATGTGAGCACTGGTAAGCATGTTTTCCTGGTTCCTTTTCCCAGTTTAAGTTCTGTTAAGACAAATACATCATTTTAAGTTTGGGCTGGAAAATGTCACCACTTTTAATAATGATTATTTTAAAAAAGCATTTAATTAACTATTGGTTTTACCTGTGATCACGAATGAGCACTTTAACTTTGTACTTTACTTGATTGACTATATAATACATAGGTATGTGTATATGTCCATGTGTTTTTAAAAATGTGTTTATAATTACCATGGATTCAATAGCTCACTATAAAGGGAAGTTATATCCCAGGTTATGGGTTTATCTCAGATCTTTTTATGGATCATGGCCAGCAGATATGAATAACATTATGAATAAACATAGGATTAAAGTTATTGAAAAGTTTAAAAATTGTTTGACACAAGGCAAGGCACAGGGAATCCTATAATTTACACTTGGCTTGTATTTCACCCCAATACTTATGCATGTCAGACTGATCACCAAGCTTTAAATTCCCGGTGGCTATGTCATGACTGCTTAAAAGGCCTTTACTGGACATCAGCAGTTATCTACTCAGGTCCCACAATCCCGTTTACAATATCTGTGCACCCTTCTGGGCTTTCATGTACTTTTGTTTCCAACCTCTGTGGGATCAGGCTGAAGCCATTCTCCATAGCCTGGGCCTGAAACCCTGCCCCATCGATTGGCATCTTCCCTCTCCCTGTCCTGCTTCTCCTCAAGTGTACTAGTCTTTCCTAGCAGCATTTCATTAAAAACCACTTGCACAGTGTAATTTGTCTCAGAGACGGCTTCTGGGGAGCCAGACCTAAGACAGCTGTTTTAAAGTAAAAATACACAGACCCCATCTGTTACCTAGCTCTACTAAATGGGAAGTCCAAAGAACAAATGGGCACTGCAAAGTAAGTGTGGATGATTTTGATAGGTCTGGTGTGAAGCATTATACAGAAACCCCTATGGTTTTAATTGATAAAAGAACAACTTTTAGAATTGCCCGAATGGACCAGCTCCATCATACAAAAGCCCTGTCTGCCACAGTTGCTTCTTGCCTTTCATTCCCCGTGTTCTTGTGGTTCAGCAACTCCAATGAAAAGCTGTGTGTCTACTGTCTCCTTGTAGTAATACTGCCTCAACTGTTTCAGTATAACTACTCATGACTAGGTTGAGCTTTGCTCTGGGAAGCCAGGGTTTAGACAGGAAGCAGCAGTGGAGTTGTGTCTTTGGGGTGGGATAAATCCATCAGAAAGCCTCTTGACTCTGACCAGTGCCCTGACACTTCTTTTGCCTCCTCTTAAGAACCTCTTTTTTCTTACTTCTCAACAGTTTCCTAGGGCTAGCTTATTTTTTGACCTCTCTTTATCGCCAGTGGTTTCAGATTACATTTTCTTGCCTGTTGTTCACTGTAATTTTTTAAAAAGTCTATTATACCTAGAAAATCTAGAAGGAAAATTAAACCCTTTTCATGTTTTTAAAATGCATTGTGTGTATGTATTGGCATGTGTATGTGCTCACACACATTTAGTAAGGTGGGATTGTGCTCAGAAAGAAAGAATTACTACCAGTACTAAAGGCAAGAGACAGCAAAAGGCTCTGCTTCACTTCTGTGCCCCTTCCTCAGCCTTCTCTTTTTTAGTTAAATTCATACAGAAAACATGTTAATCATGGAATTTTGTCCACAAAAGACTGAGCAAGAACCATTTCCATTTCAGAAATTGTTTTTGATGTTTTGGCCCTGAGTTGGATCTAGTTCAAGAATAAAGACAGAAAGAAAGAAAGATTTGTCTAGGAAGTGAGGCAATGAATTGGGAATTGGAAACATTGCTAAAGGCAGCCTTGAAGTCAGAAGGAGGGGAAAAACTGAAACCCTTAGTCATCACACCAAACAACTAGTCCATGAGTCCTTCCTTTAAAAATAGATAGCCAGAGTCCTCATTGTAAAACAAGAAGCAAGCTGAGTTGAGAGATCTCAAGCAGGACTAGTTGGGAGTGACCAGAAAAGAAGGATGAGCACAAGCATGACACACAGCAGCCGGGGAAAAGGCATTTGGTGACCTGAAGCTATTATTCTTGGGTGATGTGTGGAAGATACTCTGAGGTCACACACGAATCTGCCACACATGATGTCATTTCCAAGTCAGTCAGGAGCCTGCCACTCAGGGCGTATTTCAGCCCTTGCTGCCCTGTAGCAGGTGTCGGGAATAGAACATGTTAAAACAAGGGCCTGCTTAAGAGATCCACCACCTTTTCATTTGATTTAGATCAATGAATGGCTTTATGCTCTAGAATGCTTTTCCCTTGTGGAAGTTTTGTACTTTGATTGACAGATTCTGTTTTCTACTTAGAAGAAAATGGAATAGGTTTTATTCTTGAAAGGTACCTGTTGCTGGGATTCAAATTCCCAAAATAGAAGTTGCCATTCCTTTCTCATTTGAACGATCTGATTTGAAAATGGGAGTTTGAGCAAACCTAAGCTTTACTGCAGATAGATAGATTTTTTGGTTCTCTTTTTCAAAGAGGAGAAAATTACACATAATGCAATAATTGTGTGTTTTTTTGTTGCTTTTTTTTTTTTTTTTTGCCATGAAGATAAAATTACTAAGGAGGAAAGGCTCTCTGAGAGAATATAAATCCTATTGTAAAGAACACAATTAGAAGAGGGTAATGCAAGACATATCAATATATTGCCATCTGTAGTAATCATTAACTTGTTTCTCTTGCTGTTTGTTTATGATTCAAAAAGTAGTATCCTTTTACAAGAATTCTGAATCACAATAGATAAATAAATCATCAGACTGGAATACAGATAGAATACTGAAGAATAGCATCATTCAAGTGATGGGAAGAGGAGCAGTATCTTGTAAAAGATCTTACAGAGAAAAGCAGCAAGAATGTGGAAACCAGCAGGAAATCTACACAGGTGTTTGATCTGTTTAGATAAGTCAATAAAACAACTAATAATTACAAATCATAATTATGAATATTTCTTTATTCCAGAAACTATAGTAATTAAGTCCTTTGCAAATATAATCTCACTTAATCTCTACAACATGCCTATATGTCACATTATTATCTCATTTATAAATAATCAGGCTTAAAGAGGTTAACATATCTCACTGCTAGTAACAGGAGTTGATTTTTGAGTAACAGGAGTATTGGGTTTGAACAGCTAGTAAAGATGAACCGTAATAATATGAATACCTAAGAAGTCAGATGTTTGGTTGATCTATGACAGAAAATTTTAAACAAAAATATGCTGAAAGTATAGTGGAACAACTGAAACATGAAAGCCATTGGTATGAAAGACAAAGGTTTCTAGGCTAGATATTGGAGAAGGAATTACAACTAGAAAAAAAAAACTGTTTGGAATGAGGCTAAAAACATTATATAGTGAGAAAAAAAAAGCAGACTGGAACTCAAAGAAGCTTGTGGACAGAGTGAATGATGAGTTTAGGATTTCAGAAGCTGAGCACTTCCTGATAAATGAAGGTTCAGGGTGTGACCCCAAGCAGGTTAATATATACTAACTTTATTGTATGTGTGTTTTCTCTTTGTGAGGACAATGAAGCAAATATTTATTAGTACCTAGTTTATATTCATATTGGACTAAAATATTGACTTTTAAAACTGGACATTAATTATTATAGTAATTAATTATGTAACAGATTCATTAAAGGTAAGTCTTGGTGAATAATGATTTTGGAAGTCTATTAAATTTCACTTTCACTTTGTTCTGTTTTGCTAACCATTCACTGACGTTTCCCTCCTGAGAGGTATTTAAGTGATAGAGGAACAAACAGACTTCTCATTTCCTTTTGGTTAAGTAAAATATAATATTGTAAAATTATTTTATTTATTGAGGGGGCACTTGTAAAAAAAATTATAATATGGAATTTTTGTTGATTACAATTTAATTCCCAAGAAGGTATGAGGAACCTCATGAAACTTTTGTTTGTTTTTTGTTTTGAGATGTGGTCTGCCTCCCAGGCTGAAGTGCAGTAGCATGGTATTGGCTCACTGCAGCCTTGAACACTCAGGCTCAAGTGATCCTCATACCTCAGGTTCCCAAGTTGCTGGGATTACCATGCCCAGCTAATTTTTAAAATTTGTTTTGTAGAGACAAGATCTTGCTATTTTGCCCAGGCCCATCTCAAACTTCTGGACTAAAGTGATCCTCCCACCTTGGCCTTCAAAGTGCTGAGTTTATAGGTGTGAGACGCCATGCCTGGCCTGAAACATTTTTCATACTTATTTTTCTGAGTTACCATGTCCAGCGTGTAACAGAAAGATGCTGTATACATATTTAATATTTTAATTTACTTTCTAAACTATAAAATGGAATTGAAATTAATTTGAATATTTATGTTTTAGGTTTTCTCATTGATTAGATAGCCATTACATATATTTTCGGGGTTAATACGACATCCTTCTACTCTCTGTTCATCTCCAACCAACAAATGAAATGAAGCAAAAAAGAAAGAACACTCACTGCCTCCACTTAGTTAATTTTGACTATATTAAATGATTGGCTATCTGGGCCATTTTTCATTAATTTTTTAGGATAAAAATTCAACAGATAAAAACAATGTAATTCATTTTTTAATGGTATAATTTTCAAAGGTTCACTATAAAGTTATATTATTCTATAAATTTTCATTTTGCTTTTTCAACAAAATATTTGATGTATACAAATATACATAGTGTATTTGTAAATTATGAAAGCATAATACATAATATAAAAAACATGTACCTCGTACCCACCTTAAAAATTAAACATTATCTTTAACTTCTAAAATAATTTGTGCTTCTTTCTGCTGGTCTTATCCCCTTGCCTCCCTGTCAGAGGTAATCACAATTAAAAAAAGTTTTATTATGAAATATCATAGCATATACATACACATAGTAACCTTCCCTTACTTATTTTTACACTCCCTATTATGTATCTGAGATTCATCTGTGTTGACACATTTAGCTGCTCTCTTTTCTTATCATGTGGTGTAGCTAATCTGCTGTATGAATAGACCATAGGGTACAAGTCTATTCTTCTGTAGATGGATACCCTGATCCACGCTTTCGCTGTTTCAAAGACTGCTGTCAATAATGCTCTTGCGCATGCCTATTTGTCCACAGCTGCATGAATTTCTTTATGGTCTATTATCTAGAAATGAAACTGCTGGGCCTTATAATAATCAGGATCTTAACTTCAGTAGAAGTTACCAAAAAGTGCTACTAATTTTTACTCCCACCTAGATGTCTAAGGGTTCTTTCTGTTCTACATCTTCATCAATGTTTGTTACTATTATATATTTTTAGATGAAAAGTAGAATCCAAAAGTTAAACTTTGATTTTTTTCACTAATTACCCTAGTTAGAAGAATTTTTTTGTTTATTGGTATAAACGTTTCCATTTCTGTGAAATATCCATTTTATCTTAAAATATGACTTTCTTACTGAATTGTTGGAGTTCTTCATATTTGAATGATATTAACCCTTTGTATTATTTGTAACTTGTCTTTTTGTTCTTTTTACGGTGACTTTTGACGACAAATGTTCTTAGTTTCAAAGCTGTTGGAAACTTTTTGTCTTATGTAAAAAATATTTTCCTACATTAAGGACATTAAAATATTTTTCTTTTCTCTTATAAGGTAAAGTTTTGCTTTTCAGATTTAAGTCTATGATCTACTGGAAATTAATTCTTGTATAGGGTATAAAATATAAATTCAATATCTTTAAGTAAGAGTCAACAATTGTCCTGGCTCACTCATCGATTTGTCATTTCTGTCTCCACTGAATGACAATGACATGTGTGTCTCAGGTACACTCCAACTGCAGGGTCTTGGCACTGGCTTTGACCTTTGCCTGAAGTGCTACTCCCTCAGGCAGTGACATGCTACCTTCTGTACTTCCTTCAGCCTTTTTCTCTAAAGTCATTTTTTCAATGAGGCCACATATGGCCATTTATATTTAAAAATCGATACTTTTCCAAACTTTTGCAATCCCACGTCCCTTATTTTCCAATGCTCTTGTGACTATTTGAACTTGTGTATACCTGTATTATTTATCTTATTATTTACCTTATTATTTGTCTAACTCCCACTGAAACATAAATACAATAAGGAAAATGATTTTTGTTGGTTTTATTTACTGCTAAAACTCCAAAACCTAGAAAAATGCCCAGCACATAATCAGTGCTCAGTAACGCAAATTGAGTGAGTGGATGAATGAGCATATTACATTTGAAAATGGATCTGCTTGCTGGCTTCCGATCTGCTGGATTGGCCTATTGCTCTTTCTCCGGGTGAGTGCCAGTACCTTAATTGATAGCTATAAAATAAGGCTTGATGTCTAGTAGGGCATGGCCTCTACATGTTCTCCTTCTTTAAGGGTGGTTTATCTATTCTTGATAACTTCTTCTTCTATGTAAATTTTATAATTATGCTATCAAGTCTTATTAAAAACCCTATTATACTTTATTCACATGGCATTGACTCTGTAGTTAAATTTCAAGAAAACAGAGACTTTTAAAAATTATTTTTAATCTTTCTATCCATAAAAATGTCTTAGTTTTTTCTTTATTGTCTTTAAATATATTGTATATATTACCTCTATAAGGTTATGTATTGTTTGATAAATGCTTATTCTTTCATATAGTCTTCTATTAAATCAGGAGGTCTTTAAACATTGACATTATGTATTCTAAAAATTAAATAATAAAATATGAATTTTTAAATAAAGGTACATTTTTAAAAGAAGTTAGTCATTGTAATTAATCAGAAATTTTCCATTTAGCTGTGAGATGAAAGTATTAAAACTGAACCTAATAAAACTATTGAGAAAGCTTAAGGAAGAAAACAACTTTGCTCTTACTTGTAACTTTTCTCCCACTATAAAGCTTTATATAACCCATCTCCAACAACATTCATTATTTCCTCCCTTGTGTTTCTAATTATGACTCTGTTTTACAGCAATTATCATAATATCATGTTGTGTAGTAATTATCTCTACATACATTTGTCATCTCCACTAGATTGCATACTCATTGAGATCAAGAACTTTATCTTGTCTTTTTATCCTCAGGCTTAGTCACAGTGCCTGACATGGACTACATGCTTATAATGTAGTCATTATAAGTTGATGGGCATTAAAATTGGGCATCCAACAGAGATAACAGAATCTACTTTTTAAAAAAACTTCAAAAATTACACAGAAATTGGCCTGTCTGATAATCCCTTTATTCTATGTCCTCTTTCCCTTTAGGTAAGTGTCCCATTCTCTCCTATTTCTCCTCCAACACTCAACTCTTCAGGATCCTTTGTTGGATCTTTTTTCTCTGCCATCCCTGAAGACATCAGCACTTCCCCAGTAATCTCACTGCAGCCCTGTTTCTTCTAACGTTACTCAAAGCCTATTACATATCATTCACTCCTATGTCTTCAGTTATACCAATAATTCTTAAATGTATAACCTCAAAATGGAACACATTTTAAAACTCTTGAATCTTATTCCAAATTTTCTACGTATCTACTATATGTATCACAAAAGTAAATTTTCTACATATCTACTATATGTATCATAAAAGTAAATTTTATATGCTAATTAGCATATAAAATTTAATGTTCCTAATATGAACTCATTAATTCCCTTGTCCACACATCCTTCTAAAATTTGCCATTCTTCCTTTATTCATATGATGGTCTAGGTTGTCACTATTCATTCAGTTACCCAGATGAGAAGAATGAGCCTTTCTGGGGCCTTATTTCAAACAGATAATGCTGACTTAAAAGCCTGTATCCTAAAAATGTCCCCAGTATCTCCTTCAGTCTTCCAGTTGCTACAGACTGAATTAGGTCCTGTATTTTTTAGCTGGACTATTACAAAATGACACTTCTTAATTTGTCTTTTTGACTCCAGATTGACTTTCTTCAGGTTCTTATCTAAATTATTTTTCTAAAATATACATTTCTTTATGTATACTTTTAAGTTGAATGTTTTTTTTAACATTGCTAAAAGGGGAAAAGTCCGAATTCATTAGTACAGCACACAAATCATTTGTATGCCCCAATCGATCTTGCCACTTTCATCTCTTCCACATATACTCTCTATTCATACCAAAATTTTAAATGTCTCCTGACCTCACATTCTTTCATACATTTATATGGGCTGTTTCTGTTCTACCATTTTCTCCATTCTATCTAAATAACTCCTACTCACCCAGCTAAAATATTATCACTCATTTGAAGTCTTCCAGGATACACAGAAACTGAGTAACCAATCCCTCTCCTCTGTTTCCGAGTGCTTTACTTATACCATTATTTCAATACTTGCTAATTTTAATTAAAATCTATTTATATGTTTGTCTACTCTTCATTATTCTGGATTATTTTCTGAAGGTCAGAACCATTTGCTTTTGCATTATTTTATCTGCCCAAACCGTTGGGTTACATATCCATCCTTGAACAAAATTCTGCAGAGATGCAGGAAGCATCTTTTGTCCATGTAGAGGGCATCCTTCCCCCTTGTTTGCACTGACTGAGTTCCAACCTTCTCGCAGGCCTACATGATCAGTTTCTTCCTTTTAACTTTATCAAACTGCCCAGCCACCTCAATTTTCTTTAATTCCTTGTTTTCAGTTATTTACTATATTAACTAATCTCTCTATAATCAATACAGAATATTCTAAGGATTATATATTTCATCATGATCATAAGCATTGGACATACAGCATAGAAGTCTTATAATTTTCCTATTTGGCCCTCAGTACCTGGAAGATAATGGTGTCTGAAAACTACAACACTATTATGGATTCTAAACATGCTTGGCTTTAAGTATTTTGCATATATTATTTCATTTAATCTTCCCAGTAGTCTTTTTCAAGATACTAATAATAATGGATGCACTATTCTAGAAGGCCAGTCCAGGCCTATCCACCTCAATATTTCTATTCCAACACACCTTCTTTTTTTTTTTCTTTAGGGACAGAGTTTCCTTCTGTCACCCAGGCTGGAGTGCAGTGGCACAAATATAACTCACTACAGCCTCAACCTACTGGGCTCAAGTGATCCTCTCATCTTAGCCTTTCAAGTAGTTGGGCCTGCAAGTATGTACCACCATGCCCAATGTATATATATACACATTTAATTTTGCAGAGATGGGGTCTTGCTACATTTCCCAGCCTGGTCTTGGACTCCTGGCTTCAAGTGGTTCCCCCACCTTGGCCTCTCAAAGTACTGGGATTACAGGCATGAGCTACTGTGCTAGGCCAGGATACCTTATTGCTTTAGGACCAATTTTCGCTCTCCATTTTCCATGCTCAGCTATCCCCTTTATCACCTATTTGAACCCGTGTTGTCTTTAATGTACTCCTTTGTAGATTTATATGATAAAGTGAAAATAGCTATGGAAACTCTTGCCAAGGCATGTTATATAGTATATGGCCCTTTCCTGTGGAATGTTTAGGAGTAGTTTGAAATTTGGCTTAGCAGCCTTACACTTGATCCGTGATTTGTTTTTCTTAAGAGTTAACATCACTATCCCAGAGGTACATAGGCGGCCAGATTATTTTGCCAGGTTATTAACACAAATCTGTAGTACTAGGACATTTCCTTGATTGTGATTGCCTTTCTTTATGTTTGCTTATTTTGAGCCAAGATTCCTTTAAAAAATGCAAATGGCTATCCAGAAAGATCTGGAGAAATGATTTAGAAAGTTTACTTAAAAGACAAAGGAAATTTAGCAACAGAAGAAGGCTAAAAGTGTAGTTTTAGCTGTCATATATTATTTTCATGAGGGAAGGAATTTTGTATTCCAAGAAAAGGAAAGCAACTCTCACTAAGAGTACCCAGAAGATTTCAGAGGAAGTGACATGATCCTAAATCATGTTCTTGATGGCAAAATGTTATTTAGAAAGCCTAATTTTTAAATGGAATAGTTTTTGTGGTCAAATATGAGCAACGATAATCCTTTACCTGTAAACTTTAATTTATTGATGTCAGGTATTTTGGATGAGTGTACATTTTTAGGAACCAAGATTACTTTTCTTTAGATGTGTTATTTAAAACACATTTAGAAATAACTAGTTATATTTCAAAATGGCACAAAGATTCTACACATACAATCTCTTCTCTGGAGATTTTCTTAAATTTAAAGGAATACAAAAAGGAAATATAGCTGCAAAAGAACAGAAGTGTTTTGGATTGCCAACAGATGAAAGCTTTAAATATTTCTGGAAACCATAGGGTACATTGAAGTGCATGGAATAGAAAAACTAGAGGAGTATGAGGTCAAATACTGGAAAAGGTCTAGAATTAGGGCCTGCAGCTAGAATGATGGATGAAGAAAGCAGGAAACATGGGACCAGTCGATCTGAAAACATGGTGACTGATGACTGGGAAGAAGAAAATTTGCTTTATAAGATACAAACACATTATTTATAGAAAATAAAGGCAAAAAGAAAATATAGAAAAACGTGGTTTGTATATGTACAAGAAAAAATAAGACAGAATTTCAAGCAGTTGATAAGAAAAGCTAGTTTGCTTGAAGCTAAAAAAATTCCCTTTTGAATGAGCCAAGATTTGTAATGTTGAAAACATAAAGAAGTCTAATTCTGTCACATTACCCAGCCAGCAGACAAAAATATTAATAAAATTAAAACTACAATACTATTGTTTATTAGCTTTCAAATTTTAGAGTCACTCATAAACAAAGTCTGGAGAAATTAGTTGCAGTTAAAAGAATATTTCAGTTAGAAAGTTTCTGGACATTTAAAAGTAAAATAGGCCGGGTGCAATGGCTTATACCTGTAATCCCAGCACTTCAGGAGACCGAGCTGGGCAGATCACTAGAGGTCAGGAGTTTGACACCAGTCTGGCCAACATGGTAAAAATACAAAAATTAGCCAGGCATAGTGGTGTGTGCCTGTAATCTCAGCTACTGGGGAGGCTAAGGCAGGAGAGTCGCTTGAGCCTGGGAGGTGGTGGTTGCAGTGAGCTGAGATCAAAGCCTTTGCACTCTAGCCTGGGCAACAGAGCAAGACTCTGTCTCTAAATAAGTAAATAAATACATAAATAAAAGTGTAAATATAGCTGAGATAATCTGAGAATTGGAAAACTGAAGGAGAAAAGAAAAAAATGAATAACTTCAATCAGGGTATTTAAGATCCTGATTCAAATTAAGGGAACCAAATATAAAAGTGGAAATATACTATGTAAGGTTATAAAATAACAATAGAATATTTAAATGAATAAAAACTGTTAAAGGCTATGTAGCGAAGTATGGAAAAAAAGACAAAAAAAAGTGACAGAATATATAAATTCTCATCTTTCTTAGTGCCTAGAGATTTAGATATATTAAAGTGTTATTTAGAGCTGTGATGTCAACCAGCAGAAAAAAAGTCCTAACAGTAAATAAATGCTTTAAACATTGACCTCTGGACTAGGAATGTTAGAGAAGAGAGTTTTATTTTTCATCTGAAGCGTTTTTGTACCCTTCTATTTGTTGCCATGTGTGCATTCTTTGATAAGAAAATTTAAAACTAGAAATTTTAAGATACTATATTCTAAGAGCCCCTATGGAAGAAGACTTGAAGTAATAGGTAGTATTCCAACAAAATAACCTCTTAAATAAGTATTTCTAAATGTGCTTGCTCATGGAAAACCATTTGGAGTTTACAACCCCCTTTGGGTCATGTAAACAGTCATTTAAATGGTTACAGTTTATATTTTAGTTTATGTAGTTTATATAAACTAAATAGTAACCATATAGTAAGCCATGAATCACCCAAGGCACTGTATTTTGGGTCTTTCAAAAAATTGTACATGTGTTTGACATGGTAGACATAAAAGTGTTAAAAATACAACCAAAAGGTGACTGTACCTACGTGGTTAAGAGAAGTTCTATGGTGCTGGCTTAGCTTCACCTGTGGTTCAGGTGGACTTAATCTTTAAGGTTTTTGGAAATATCAGATACCCTTGACTTTATCCTTTCTTGACCTCCACAATTGAGAACCTCTTGCTGAACACTTGCCCTTTATTATACCTTTCCAGCTTCTGACTTAGTCTACTTTTACATTAGTTTCTTTAACTTAAGTTACTGAGAAAGGCCCATGAGTGAAAAATAGGCAGAGTAGAGAGAAAAAAAACAATGGAGAAAGAGAACTAGTGCTTTAGCAATTTGGTGGGAATTAAAAATAGCGTACACTGTAATAAAAGCAAGTCGGTTGTTAGAGATACTTTATAATAGCCCTTGTTTTATTTCAAGTTGCTCTGGTTTAGTATTCTCCATCAGTTTTTGTTTTTATTTAATGTGTATGCATTTCTGCCTTGTGATTTGCCAACTGCAAAAAAAATCCAGATTCAGATCCAGTCTACAGATTGAATTTAGAAGTTTGTTTACCAGCCCCACACAATTGCAGTCAGTGTGACGTGTAGGAAGAACACTGGATTTTAATAAACCTGGATATCAATCTTAGACCTATAATATATAGGTTACCATGGCAAATCATGTATCCTGGTTTTTCCTCAGTTTCCATTTCTGTAAAATGAGGATAATGCTGTATCCTTATTAGATTATTTGACTACAAAATTATTTATTGGTGGAAGAGAGGACATTGGTATTTTGGAAACATTTGGTGAAAAAATTTTAATTTAAGAAAGGTGATTCTATTACTAGTGTTTTGAGCAATGCTTCTTAGTCATCCCCAAGAAGCATTTTAAACACTGAGCTGAATCAGCATTGTATTGGGGCCCTGGCTCTGTACCTTTAACAAACTTCCCAAGGTGATTCTCAGTGTACAGCCAGGGTTGAGAATAGTCAGCTTAAATACTTGGTAAGGATTTTAAATGCTAGATTGTTAATTTTACTTTATAAACATGCAGGTTATTTTGGATATTTACATCAAGGCTCCAAAACATAGTCACCTTCAGATAACAGTGCAGTTCTTCTACAAAGCTGAACAATGTGGCTTCAACCAAGAATTATATCTTGGACCAGATTTTTCTCCTTAAAATGACTGAGAGTCAACTGGGGTGGCTGTTTTCACATGTCTAATTACTTTTTCTAACAATAAATCTTTATTGAACCCTCTCTGTCATCACACACTTGTTTTAAGATAAATATAACGTCTCATATAACAAACCTACAGCCAATATCATACTGAATGGGCAAAAGCTGGAAGAATTCCCTTTGAAATCAGGCATTAGACAAGGATGCCCTCTCTCACCACTCCTATTCAACAAAGTATTGGAAGTTCTAGCCAGAGCAATCAGGCAAGAAAAAGAAATAAAGGGTATTCAATGAGGAAAGGAGGAAGTCAAACTGTCTCTATTTGCAGATGACATGATTGTATATCTAGAAGACCCCATCGTCTCAGCCCAAAATCTTCTCAAACTGATAAGCAACTTCAGCAAAGTTTCAGGATACAAAATCCATGTGCAGAAATCACAAGCATTCCTATATACCAATAACAGACAAACAGAGAGCCAAATAAAGAGTGAACACCCATTTGCAATTGCTAAAAAGAGAATAAAATACCTAGGAATACAACTAACAAAGGATGTAAAGGACCTCTTCAAGGAGAACTACAAACCACTGCTCAACAAAATAGGAGAGGACACAAACAGATGGAGAAACATTCCATGTTCATGGTTAGGAAGAATCAATATCGTGAAAATGGCCATACTGCCCAAAGTAATCTAAGATTCAGTGCTCTCCCCATCAAGCTACCAATGACCTTCTTCACAGAACTGGAAAAAAACCACTTTAAACTTCATATGGAATCACAAGAGACCCTGCATAGCCAAGACAATCCTAAGCAAAAAGAACAAAGCTGGAGGCATCACACTGCCAGACTTCAAACTATACTACAAGGCTACAGTAATCACAACAGCATAGTACTGGTACCAAAACAGAGACATAGAACAATGGAACAGAACAGATACCCCAGAAGAAACACCACACATCTACAACCATCTGATCTTTGACAAAACCAGCAAAAACAAGTAAAGGACTCCATGTTTAATAATGGTGTTGGGAAAACTGGCTAGCAATGTGCAAGAAAGCAGAAACTGGACCCCTACCTGTCACCTTACACTAAAATTAACTCCAGATGGATCAAATATTTAAACATGAAACCAAACACCATAAAAACACTAGAAGAAAACGTAGGCAAAACCATCCAGGACATAGGCATAGGCAAGGACTTCATGACTAAAACACCAAAAGCAATGGCAATAAAAGCCAGGATAGACAAATGGGATCTAATTAAACTCCAGAGCTTCTGTACAGCAAAAGAAAGCATCATTAGAGTGAATTGGCAACCAATAGAATGTGAAAAAATTTTTGCAATCTACCCATCTGACAAAGGGCTAACATCCAGAATCTACAAAGAACTAAAACAGATATATAAGAAAAAAACAAACCCATTCAAAAGTGGGTGAAGGATATGAGCAGACACTTTTTAGAAGAGGACATATATGAGGCCAACAAACATATGAAAAAATGCTCATCATCACTGGTCATTAGAGAAATGCAAATCAAAACCACACTAGGAGACACTATCTCACGTCAGTTAGAATGGCGATCATTAAAAAATTGGGAGACAACAGATGCTGGAGAGAATGTGGAGAAATAGGAACATTCTTACACAGTTGGTGGGAGTGTAAATTAGTTCAACCATTGTAGAAGACCGTGTGGTGATTTCTCAAGGATCTAGAAATAGAAATTCCATTTGACCCAGCAATCCCACTATTGGGTATATACCCAAAGAACTATAAATTGTTCTACTATAAAGACACATGCACACATATGTTCATTGCAGCCCTGTGTACAATAGCAAAGACCTGGAACCAACCCAAATGCCCATCAATGATAGACTGGACAAAAAAAATGTGGTACATATACACCATGGAATACTACACAGCCATAAAAATCTATGAGTTCCTGTCCTTTGTAGGGACTTGGATGAATCTGGAAACCATCATTTTCAGCAAACTGACCCAAGAACAGAAAGCCAAGCACCGTATGTTCTCACTCATAGGTGAGTGTTGAACAATGAGAACATGTGGACTCAGGGAGAGGAGCATCACACACAGGGGACAGTTGGGGGGGATAGGGGAGAGAAAATGGGGGGTGGGGAGGGAGGGGAGGGTGGGCAGGGATAATATGGGGAGAAATGCCAGATATAGTATGCACCTAAAGTAAAATAAATAAATTAAAAAACACATGCATCTCACCTCTTATGCAATTTAGGGAGGGGAAAATCTATTATTTGAGTAGCAGATGGTAAATGAATGGTACTAGAATTTATAGGGTGCTATGAAGACTTGAAGAAGTGTATTAGCTTTGCCGACTGAGAGACTAGAGGAAGGCTTGCTGGAAGCAATTGCATTTGGAGGGATAGACTGGAATTACACATCTGATATACAATTGATAAAGACTGAAGAAATGAAAGAGCCTTTGAAAAGAACAGGAGACAATAAAATGCACTGGATTATTTACGGCACTGCTAGCAGGTCTATAGTACTGCAGCAAAATGTCTGGGGCACGTAGTAACGTAGTAATGGAAAATGAATGGAAAAATGTAGACCTGGGCTAGTTCTTGGAAGGCACTGTTTGCCAAAGCAAAACATCCCTTGTGGCTTGAATTCCACTTCACTGGCTAAGAGAAAGAGGCATACAGGGCACGTATGGCAGGAGGAAAAACATAAATTAGTGAAAGAATACTTCAGTGCCAGGAGAAGTAGAGTATCTCAAGAAAATGTACACCTTAGCCAAAACACAGAACAGAAGAAATTGATCAATGCCAAATAACAAGCATTGAAGGGATCTTCTGTAGGGAATTGGTAGATAAATACTGGTATGTAAATCAGCACAGAAACAATGTGTGTGTATACACACACGCACAGAAATAATGTGTGTGTGTATACACACACACAAATGTATATATTTGCATACATATATATATACATTTGCATTTTTAACAAAACAAAAACAATCAAGGATATTCTTATGTGCTAAATTTCATATATATGTATTATCTTGGAATTTTCAGAAAATATTAAAAAGATAACCTACAGAGAAGGAATTTATATAAGATTCATTCCACACATCATTATGCTTTTCCAAAGGCATTAAATGGTGACTGAAACAAAAGAATATGCTATAAAGTGAGGAAAAAGTATACAGCTTAAATATTGCCCACAATTTGTCTTTTATAATCAACCAAATAATGAAAACTGGAATAATCATTTATGTTGTTCTTACCAATGTGCCATTGTTTAATTTTTTTCTATACACTTCATAACTTTAATTTTGTGACACTTCAAAAATATTTAATGTATTATTTGGAGTCTGGTTAGTAATGATCTGCCGTTAATTAGTGCACTACTTATTTCAATTCTATTCTCCTCATCTCTGAACATTTTAATTCTCTGAGCTTCTTCCTTCTTCCTAGACCCTTGAGGATCACAAAATTCTTTGAGGCTAAAATTGATCACGTCAAGAATCAGGGCAGGCAAGAAATGATCTCAGTAATTCATTTATTGTTTGAACTTTTCCTTTTAGCCACTTAGACAGGAAAACTAATTTTAATTATTAATTTTCCATTAACCAGGACATCCTAGCATTTATGCCTGAGTAAAATTTCCCAGTTGTTACTAGATTCTTGTATCCGTTCCATTTATTTTAAGTTGAATTTTGCCTTTCCAAAAAAGAAATGTTGAAGTTCTAACCTATAGTACATCAGAATATAACCTTGTTGGTAATAGAGTCTTTACAGAGATACTCAAGTTAAAATAAGATCATTAGGGTAATTCGATATGATTGGTAACCTTATAAAAGGAGAAATTTGGGCACAGAGACAGAGATACACAGCGAGAATACAATGCAAAAAAAGGAGAATTTGAATGATGCATCTACAAGACAAAGGTCACCAAAGATTGTTGGCAAAACACCAGCAGTTAGGAATGGCAAGGAAGGATGCTCCTCTACAGGCTTCAGAGGAAGCATGGATTTGACAGCACCTTAATTTCAAATTTCTAGCCTCCAGACCTGTGAGATGATAAATTTCTGATGTTTTAAGCCACTGAGTTTGCAGTATTTTGTTATGACAGCCCTAGAAAACACATGATTAAAATATTTAAAAATAAATACAAAAAGGCCAACTAACATAGGACTTCCTCATCTTTACTTTTTTCCAAACCTGGACATAAAAAAAAAAAAAACTAAATGAACAAAGTCCTCCCTTTAATAGCACCAGGATTTCATAAAAGAAAATTCTAATAGTAAAGTAAGAAGGACATATTTTAGAATAAGAGAAAATTCTTAAAATTTAGCCACATATAATTTATGTGCTAAAGTATATTGTCTTTACCTTCACTGTCACATCACAGTACACAGCAGCTTTCAACATCTGACCCACGTTTCAATGACTTGTCCAAGAACCAGATGCACTGTGGAATTCTGATACAGCTAGTAAAAGAATAGATTTCTGGAATATATTTCTTTGTTCGATCAATAATGCCATGTTGTCTAGGACATCCCTTGAAAATGAAATCCCAATTCCGGAGTTGTGGGATTGATAATTAGACTTTATTCAGAGACCGGTTTATTCAGAGACTTTATTCAGAATTAGACTTTATTCAGAGACTGGTACTGAACATCATTGAGAAACCTGGCTTCTCTTTGTGGCAATAGTTATCATAGGCAGTCTTTGCCTTGGAAAGAGATTTTGTTATGTAAGGACGCTAGAAACAGGATTCTAATCAAAGCAGAAAGGAATTAAGAGTGAAACTAAGACTCTAAGTGCTGATGACAAGGTCTCTCCAGTGTTCAAATTAAACAATGAGTTTTCAACATAAATATTAAAACAATCAGGCATCATTTATTCTTTTCTAAAATATGCAATCCTTATCAAAATACCAATGATATTTTTCATAGAAATATAAAAAAATCTTGAAATTTGTATGGAACCACGAAAGACCCCAAATAGCCAAAGCAATCCAGGGTAAAAAGAACAAAGCTGGAAGCATTACACTAGCTGACTTCAAAATTTACTACAAAGCTGTAGAAATCCAGACAGCATGGTTCTGGCATAAAAGCAGACATATCGACCAATGAAACAGAATAGAGAACTCAGAAAGAAACACAAGTATTTATAGCCAACTAATTTTTGACAAAGGCACCAAAAACATACAACAGGTACAGTACAGTCTCTGAGGTAAATGATACAGGGAAACTGGATATCCATATGCAGAAGAATATTCCCCATATATTATACAAAAATCAATGTGAAATTGATTAAAAATCTAAATTAATACCCAAAACTATATATCTATTACAAGTAAACATAGAGGAAACACTTCAGTACATTGATCTGGGCAAGGATTTTATGTATAAGACTTCAAAAGTACAGGCAACAAAAGCAAAAACAGAGAAATGGGAATATACTAAACCAAAAAGCTGTTGCACAGCAAAAGAAACCATTGACAGAAGGAAGACACAGCCTGTAAAGTGAAGGAAAATATTTGCAAACTATTCATTCAACAAGAGATTAATATTCATAATATACAAAGAATTCCAAGAACTTGACAGCAAAAAAATAATTAATCCAATTAAAAAATGGGTAAATGACCTGCATAGACATTTCTCTAAAGAAAATAGACAAATTCAGGGTGCAGTGGCTCACACTTGTAGTCCCAACAAGTTTGGGAGGCTAGGGCCAGGAGGATTGCTTGAGTCCAGGAGTTCGAGGTCAGCCTGGGCAACATGGCAAGACCCTGTCTTTACAAAAAGACAAAAATCAAAAAATCAGCCAGGCTTGCTGGTGAGTGCCTATAGTCCCAGCTTTTTGAGGGGCTGACACAGGAGGATCTCTTGAGCCCAGGAAGTTGAGGCTGCAGTGAGCTGAGACTGCACCACATCATTCCAGCCTGGGCAACAGAGTGAGACCCTGTCTCAAAAATAAATAAGGTAATATACAAATGGCCAAAAAGTATATGAAAAATGCTCATCACTAATTATTAAGGAAATGCAAATCAAAGCCACAATGAAATATCATCCCACACCAGTCAGAATGGCTATGATAAGAAGACAAAAAAGAATATGCTGATGAGGCTGCCGAGAAAGAGGAACTCCTCCTATACACTGTTGGTGGGAATGTTAGTACAGCCATTATAGAAAACAATATGTAGGTTCCTTCAAAAACTAAATATAGAACTACCATATGATCCAGCAATTCTACTACTTGGTATATACCCAGAAGAAAGGAAATCAGTATGTCAGATTGATCTCTGTACTCCAGTGTTTATTGCAGCATTATGCACAATACCTAAGATATGGAATTAACTTAAGTGTCCATCAGTGGATGAATGGATAAAGAAAATGTGGTATATATACATAATGGAATCCCATTCAGCCATAAAGAAAAATGGCATCTTGTCAGTTTTGAAAACATGGATGATCCTGGAGGACATTATTAAGTGAAATTAAGCCAGACACAGAAAGATAAATACACGTGTTATCACTCACATGTGGAAGCTAAATAAGTTGATTTCATAGAAGTACACAGTAGAATAGTGATAACTAGATGCTGGGAAGTCTAGAGGGAAGGGAGGAGAAGGAGATATTGGTTAACAGATACAAAAGTATACAGCTAGATAGGAAGAATAAGTTCTAGTGTTCTTTAGCACTTTATTGAAGATATAGAATAAGAATTTACTCCATATCTTCAAATAGCTAAAAAAGAAGATAGTGAATGTTCCCAACACAAAGAACTGATGTTAGAGGTGATGAATATGCTAATTACCATGATTTGATTAGACACTGTATAAAGGTATCAAAATATCACATTTTTACTTCATAAATATGTATATTATGTATCAATTAAAAATAAAAATTAATATTGTTTAGAAAAAACCTGTTACAGAAAAAGAAATCTCATTGAAATAAAATCACTCTTCCCTTTTTTTCCTCAGACTTTTTTCTCTAACTGTATCTTTTCTCATTTATAAAGTGAGAAATTTCAATAAAGTTTAACTATGTATTGAGTGCTCTCTGGGTTCCAGGTAAAGGAATAAGGATCACTGGGTATATGAGCACTGGTGAAACTTAGTCTCCACCCATTGGAGATATCAAACATAGATGAGTTCTAAAATTGTGCCCAGGGCTTAACTGACAAATTGTGTTGGTAATTTTTGTGTCTGGCTTAATTTCACTTAACAATGTCCTCCAGGATTTTTCAGGTTTTCTTCTGTGCAGGGGTGGAAAGCTGTGATACCTTTTCTCACTCATAAGCGTCAGAGCTGACATTCCTATAACAAAATACTGGTTAACAAGAAAAGTATAGCATTTATCTAATCAAAGTTTTACCTAAAACAGTATTCATCAGAAATGAAAACCAAGGACCCAGGGAAAATTCTATTTTTATATGTAGGTTTGATAAAGAAGAGACCACTGTGTAGAAAAGTGATTGGACAAAAGGATATGATCTGAGGTTTTCCTATATCCTTCACTTTAAAGTACCCAGCATGTCAAGGGACCATACTTCGAGGTATTCTATTCTGAGCCCCAACAGTCACTTAGGGAAATTGTATGCCACCATTTAATTGGTAAATATGACAACTGTAGTTAAGTAAAAGTATCCTTTGGATACCTTGTTAAATGAAAAGCAAAATAAATATCATTTCCATGTTATGCTTACAACTTTGTAAAATTAATTATGCATCAAAAGTACAAGGATGCACAAATACTGTATTATAAAAACTTTGGCCTTATCTTTGTCCTCAGTTCCAGCTAGGTAACCTGTAAAACTTGGAAATTTCCCAAGTGATAGGAGTATCTAGAACTCTTGTATCACATCTGAGTTTATATTAATGAGGTGAGTCAGGATGGGGCCCAGTCGCCAGAAAGACTAACCATAAAATTAAAGAATTAGGGCTTTGAGCCCAGTAATGTCATTCCAACCTCTGAAAAGTGGAAGGATGCTGGAGATTGAGTTCATGTGCCTTGCAATTTAGTCAATCATGCCTAGATAATGAAATCCATCCACACACACACACACACAAAAAAAAAAAAAAAAAAAAAAAACAACTATGGACAGTAAGGCTTGGGTGAGTTTCTTTGGTTTGAAAGGTGTAGGGAGGGAGATGCATCATGATTCCATGGCGAGAAGACATGGAAGCTCTGATTTAGGATCCTCCTAGTTCTAGCTCTATGTGTCTTTTCACTGAGCTGCTTCTGAATCGTGTCCTTTACACTAAAATTATAATAAGTTTAGTGCTATTTTTGAGCTACTTAAGTCATTCTAGCAAGTTATCAAACCCATTGGGGGCAGAGGAGCCCCTAAATTTGTAGCCAGTTTGTCACAAATGTAGGTGGCTTGTGGACCCTCAAACTTGTGACTGGTGTTTGAATTGGAGTCTTGTTGGGGACTATGCCGTTAAATTGTGGAGTCTACGCCAATTCTGGATGGTTAGTGCCAGTACCACATTGCAGTACTGTAACAGCCATCTTGAAAAACTCTTTGGCAGCACCTATTAAAGTTTATCCTATAAATATTCTATAACCTAGAAATTTAATTCCTAGATATGTCAGATAAATGACTACTATATCCAACAAATACATGCCTAGAATTGTTTTTAGCTTATTCATAATAGATTAACAGGGCCAGCAACCCAACTCTTCAACAGTTTCTACATCTTGTCTGACCCAAGAACCCCTTTCTTTCTGACTACTACACATATCAGCATTGCTTGAGACAGATTTTGTAAAAAAAATTCTTGACAATAATACGCATACACAAAATAAGATGTTTGAGAGATCAGACCTGTTGGTTTCTGGAGAGAAAAACAACATACATGACTTTCTTTTTATATAAAATATTCAGTTATAATAGTAAATCATAAGTTTCAGCAAAATGATCAAAGTAGCCATGTGTATGTCCCAATTTGATAGATGCTACTTTTAGTTATATAGAATACTATACAGCAACAAAAGTGATCAAAATACAGACATAATGAGGAATGAAATAAGCCAGACACAAAAGAATGCATACTGTGTATTTACGTTCTTATGACCTGCAAAAGCAGGTACAAATAATCTCTGGTGACATCTCATAATTGACTTGGCAAGTGCACGACTGAGAGACTTCTTGACTGCTGAAAATATTCCATCTCTTTATTGGGATGTTGTAAACATGAGGGTATGCATATATTTTTTAAAATCTGCAAAAGATACACTTAAAATGTATGTACTTTTTGTGTGTAAGTTATACATCCATTTAAAAAGTTAAAGGACAAAAATGGAATTTCTCAAATGGTAAAATTTTTGTGGGAGTGAGATTTTAAGCAACTTTTATATTAGTGTTTTTTAATGCATGAATATGAGTAATATAAAAACATTTTACTAATTCAAAGTTGATGTAATAAATATACCAGGATCTCCACTCAGTGTCACTTCATACTGGAGAGGCACAAATATTCATATGTGAATATGATGAATATTACAAAGCTTGATTACAGTATCTTAGATACTTACAGGGGTATGGTGAGAGGCTTGTGTTTGTTAGCAAGTTTCCCACTTACTAGTTACGTGAAATTGGTCAAAGTACCATAAAAGCTCCTTAATAACTTAGAATAAAAATTCTGTGACCATCCAACACACAGAAAGTGCCTGTAAGTGTAACCTTTAAAGTTACTGTTACTGGACATTATTACATATAAATACCAGCTGAAAAGACAAACTTTTTATTTCTGGACTTCTAAACTTCCTGGCATTTTGAGTTATTATTCTTTGATTTAAAAACTGAAAGCCACAGTAACAATAGAAACAGAGAGAGAAGAGGTCTCTTAGAGCAGGACCTGTAAACTCAGGGTTAAGTCCTCTGTGAAAATACAACAGGAGTCCTAGAGAAGAGAACCTTGAGCTGAGGCTGCTGTACTTGAAGCATGTCCCCTGTATGCTCATTTAAAGTCAATTTAGCAGAATCCCCAGAGGGAAGGTGAGGGAAAACCTAGCCTTAGATAGAAATGCAAAGGTTCTTCAGCCTGAAATGAAGAAAAACATATTCATTTGGCTTTAAATAAGGCCACGGGCTGAGTTTGAAATTGAATTTTAGCCTAGAGTTTGGGTAAGCATATCAATAGGTAGTGTATCATTCTTCACTTTTGTTTGTTTGGAGTTGTTGATTAATAGATTTAGAAAATTCTGGCTTTCAAAATATTACAATTTAGAAATCGAATAAGTATATACTAAAATGCAGATTTCACCATTTCTTTTTGGTTTTTATTCAGTGGCTGCCCTGGTTCAGTGAAATATATATGAAGTTTCTACATTATTCGTTTGGTGTCTACTATTGTACTGAAACCTTTATATTTTACTTATATTTTTAAAATAATTTTCTTTCTGAGATCACTATTTTCTAAAATGTACCCATTGAACAATGATGCTAAATTTTTTTAAAAAACAAACTAGCAAAAACTTTGGTTATATTAAGTTAGAAATCATTTATTTAAAACATATTTTTCTTGTATATCTCAGAGATTTGAATATTCTATATTGTGTGCTGTTAATGTCTAAGCTGTAGTACCTTGATTTTCTACATCTTGTCTGACCCAAGAACCCCTTTTTCTCTTGTGCTACTACTCAAGGCATTGCTTGAGACAGATTTTGTAAAAAAAATTCTTGATAATAATATGCATACACAAAATAAGATGTTACTGTTTTGACAGATCAGACCTGTTGGTTTCTGGAGAGAAAAACAACATACATGACTTTCTTTTTATATAAAATATTCGATTATAATAGTAAATCATAAGTTTCGGCAAAATGATCAAAGTAGCCATGTGTGTGTCCCCTGATTTGATAGATGCTACTTAGTTATACAGCCTGTGGGATCATCTAATTAACTATTTAATAAGAGAACTGATTATTTAGGTTTTGCTGTTTCATAATTCCTCATTGTAAAACATTGTGTATATATATATATGTGTGAATATGATTTATATTTATTAATAAAGATGTTAAAACGTACTAGATTTTTAAAAGGATAAAAGATAATTACTTTTGATGGTGTATCTATAGTTTGTGAAATCCATCTTTAAAAGGTAATTCAGTTAAGTATTTTTTAAGTATTCTGGGAAATAAAATTGTCTCTGCAGAAGAATATACCACTTTGCATTTTGAAATTTGATTTTATAGCCACAATGATCGGAACATCATTCAATTCAAAAAAATAGCTTAATATAAAGACTATATTACATTTGCATGAAGTAACTAGACCCAAAATACCTTCTTTACAGATTTGGACTGAATGTGGTCACTGCTTCCCCAGTGTTACTAAAGAAAAAAAAAATAGTAATAATAATAGTACCCTAGTGTGTAGTGCTCCCCTCCCTGTGTCCTTGTGTTCTCATTGTTCAACACCCGCCTATGAGTGAGAACATGTGGTGTTTGATTTTGTGTTCTTGGGGTCTGTTGAGGGGGAAATAGGGGAGGGACAGTGGTGGGTGGGGAGTTGGGGAGAGATAGCACGGGGAGAAATGCCAAATACAGATGAAGGGGAGGAAGGCAGCAAATCACACTGCTACGTGTGTACCTATGCTTATCTTGCATGTTCTTCACATGTACCCCAAAATCTAAAATGCAATAAAAAAAAATTAAAAAAAAATAATAGTACCCTGATCACCAAAATATGATCAAAACTCAGCAGTATGTATTTAAGGAGAGCATCTTTGATATATATATACAGTTCATTTTTATTTCAAAGTGTCATTATAAGAGGACTTCAATATTCCTTAATGGGTTATAGGCATAATTAATTCACCTTATCCCCTAATAGAAACGCACCCCATTTGTGCACAGAATGTACACCAACAGAACATGGTAAGGCAACTACCTGTAAGTCAGTGATCTCTTTCTGCTTTTAATTTTTTGTCAGCTGGTGGCTGAAGGGAAAATTACCCTTGAGTGTTCTCTGGGGTTGTTTTAATAGAAGCGATAGAAGAATTATCCTAGAGAGAAGAATGAGGGCTATTGAAGCAGTGCAGATTCACACATTTGTGTGGCTGTCGACTTTTTCAAGCTCTGCATTGTTAATTTTGGTTCTGGGGAAATAAGGTTGAGGAAGGTTTAGAAGCTTAGTTGGGGTGACAGACTTGTCAGCATATGTAAAGAAGAATCCTGTAGTATGTCCAGTGGCCCTTCATATTGCTCTTCTACAGCAGGCCCAAGCTAAGGAAAAGAGATACTGTAATTTTAAATTAATTTTTCATGTTTGGATTAAGACACTTAACCGATTTTAGGAATGATCTTACGTTGCAGTACCTCGATTTTCTACATCTTATCTGACCCAAGAACCCCTTTTTTTCTTGCCGACTCCATATAACGGTGCTGCTTGATCAAAGAATTGATGAAAATAATGAAATGCTTTCAGTTAATGGATAAACACATGTAGTGCATCCTTACAGAGGAATACTACTGAGCAATAAAAAGGAGCAAGCTACTGTTACACGTAACAATGTGGATCTGAGCACCATTGTATTGAATGATAGATTCCAGACACAAATGACCACATACTATATGATACCATTTATATGAAATGGCAAAAGAGACAGAAATGGCAAAAAAACATAGAAAGCAGGCCAATGATTTCAGGGTCTGGGAGTAGGAGGCAGAGAATGACCACAGAGGGGTAAGAGGGAACTTGTCCAGATAGTGGAAAAGGTCTGTGTGATACTTATTCTCACTCTATGCATTTGTCACTTTTCACTTGTACACTTAATACTGTTGATTTTTATTGCATTTAAATTATATAATACGTAAATAAAATCAGTTAAGATTAAAATATTATACAATTCACTTGTAAAGGAGAGAAGTGATCCTATAATTTGTTTTTTGACAGAGTCTCACTCTGTTACCCAGGCTGGAATGGGGTGGCATGATCTCAGCTCACTGCAATCTGGGTTCAAGTGATTCTCCTGCCTCAGCCTCCCGAGTAGCTGGGATTTCTGGCATCTGCCAGCATGCCTGGCTAATCTTATTTTCACATTGGCCAGGCAGGTCTCCAACTCCTGACCTCAGGTGATCTACCGCCTCGGCCTCCCAAAGTGCTGGGATTATGGGTGTGAGCTACCACGCCCGACCTATCATACATAAAAGTGGCCAGAAAAATGAAGATAGGCTGAGCTTCATCCAGAATTCGGGCAAGCATTAATATCAGACAATAAATTTAAAGGGAAGTTAGAAAAGAAAAATGATTACTCCCATGAGTTCTTCTCCTTTATCATTGCAATCATGTAATATGTAAATCAACTAGTCCAGTGATATAGCCTATGGAAAGCATTATAATAAATGCTGCTACTGTTTTTATTGTTATTGTTATTATTCAGAACCATATATTAAGAGTATCTAGACAACCTAATAGGAGTTGTGAATACAGAGGAGTCAGAAACTTTCTCCTTCCTTCAAGTGTCAAGAGCCTGTGAATTAACTGATTCCAGTGATTTGAGAAACACAAAAGGAGATGGAATTGATCAATGACTTATTTAGGGGAATTAATGAACTATAATGTGTCACCAGAGCTGAATATTAAAGCATCATTTCTGACAGATTCTGAGCACTTTTGTGTGTATCAAATAATTTCTGATCTATTTCAATCTATTATGAAGACTCTTGGTATCTCATCATGTGAAAAATGGGAAACGTGCCAATGAGTAAAGGAGTTTGAGGCTGATATTAACCTTGATCTTCATATGTGCTACAACACACAACATATAATAGTCAGCATCTATTTAATGTGCTCAGACTGACTATCCTAAGTAAATTTCATGAATTGTCACATTTAAGCTTCATCACAACTTTAATAAATGGACATGGATAGTGAAAGGAGTTACATAAGAATTAAGATTAAGGGCTGGGCGTGGTGACTCAAGCTTGTACTCACAGCCACTTGGGAGACTGAAATGAGAGGATTGCTTGAGCCCAGGAATTTGAGGCTGCAGTGAGCTATGATCTAGTCACTGCACTCCAGCCAAAGCAACCATAGGACAAAGCTTGGTGAGGGAATATTTAACTTTATCAGAGCTGGATTGTTTATATGTTTTTGTTGTTGCTTGTCCTGCCCTGGAAATAGAATGCGTAGAGTTAATTGATATTTTACCCAAAATCTCTGGCACCCCCTAATAAGTCCACAGGTTAACATTATATACTAGGTGGTCAGTGATTGCTGAATGACTTAAATAACAGCTCCATGTTTCAATTATTGGAAAGCAGGATTTATGTATTATATTCTTAGTCTAAAAGATACCAAACACAGCATAAGGTTGATGTTGTATAATGGTGTGTAATTCATTTTCATGGCTTCCCAGCTGACCAGTCTATTTTGAAGCTCATTTAGGGGTAATGGTGTAGAGATACTTCTGTGTTAGATTGCTGGCATTAGCAATAACTTGAATTTTGATAAATCTTTAATTATATTTAATGGTTATTAAACTGAGACAATTGTTGCTTTTAAATGAGAAAAACAGTTAGCATGCAGGCTCTAATAGGTACATTTATCATTTCCTTATCATACTGAGCTTTAGGCTTAATGTTATCTATTTTCCAAGAAAGTAAAAATGTTGTTTCTTAGAATATAAAGGTTCTTTATAATGTGAGCAATAGATTGAAGCTGTACAGATTGGTTCTTTAATGAAATGGGCAAAATTCCAATGGAACTGACAAGCTTTATTTCTATTTGTTGTATTTCTTTTTTCTCATTACAGATGGACCCGATTCAGAAAGCTGTAATAAACCATACATTTGGGGTTCCTCTTCCCCATCGAAGAAAGCAAATTATATCATGCAACATTTGCCAGTTGAGATTTAATTCTGATGTAAGTTTTTCATTTAGTATTCACTTAAAAAAATACATTTTGGTGTTCTAATCATGCAGGAGAAAAGATTTCTTAAACATTTTCTCCAGTAACTGAGCATGTTAAAAATCAAAAATAACATTTAACTCATTATGTGCTTTAATTTTGGAGATTATGTTATGTTGGTGGTTTCCTACAGAAAATTTGCACATGTACAAGCTTACACACTTGCAGTTTAATGTGCTTTTTGTTTTTTCCTTTTTTTTTTAGTCTTTTGGGAATGGTACATGTAGTTAATACACTTTGCCTTTAGAAACAGCAAAACTTAGGACCAATGGAACTTTTAATAGGTTACACTCTGAAATAAGATAGGTACCAAATCATATTTTAAGACCAAGAGTTTGAGTTTATAAACTTTTTGCCTGGCATGGAGGCTTCAAATTCCATATTACTGTCATGTCCTTAATTATATTTATGCTAGAGCACTCAAAGTGTCTTAGGGGTATTGGTATTTTAACAGGGGGTCCTACAGACCTAAAACCACTCAAGTCCCAAAAGACTCTTCAGTGCAGAACATGCAGGAAGGAAACATTTGTGGACCTGACTGGTACTTCACAAGTTATTCAGGGAGTTATTCACATCCATTTCTAAGGACCAGGGTGGACTCTGGATCCATCACAGTGATACTAATTTTGACCTGTGGCCAATAGAAAAAAAATATGTATGTCTTCTCTTCCCCGCCAAACCTGCTCTGATGTGGAGATAATCCTGAGAGTTCCAGAAGAGAAAAGCAACCTTAGTTTAGAAGGAATAGGAATTGGACAGCATTCACACTGTAGGCAAACAGAAGGCTCCAACCTATCAAAATGGAGTCTGCCAAGCTACCATTTTCTTGGGCTAAGTTGATAGACTATGTGGAGATGATCAAACAGATCTGAATTCTGGAGAGTGTTATGCCTTCCAGTATTTAACCTCTCCAGTCAAGTAGTTCTCTTAGATGCTCTGATAAGGATAGGATACAAGACAATCGAGTATAGGAAATAGATGAGGCATAAAAAAAATAGTTTATTCTTTGAGGAGAACATTTCATCTATTTTGCTTTTGTTTTAAGAACTCATACTTACTAAGGCAATCATCAGGTAATTTTATAATATCCTTTGACTTAAAAAGGAGAAGAATGGATTGCCTGCATAACACCTTAGTCCATTTGGCCAGCTAAAACAAAATACCATAAAGTGAGTAGATTATAAACCACAGAAATTTATTTCTCAGAGTTCCAGAGGCTGAGAAGTCCAAGATCAAGGTGCTGACAAATTCACCGTCTGGTAAGGGCCTGCTTTCTGGTTCACAGATGGCACATTTTCACTGTATTTTCACATAGTGAAAGGGATAAAGGAGCTCCCTTGAAGCTATTTTATGAGGGCACCAATCTCATTCACAAGGCCTTTGCCCTCATGACTTAAATCATCTCCCAAAAGGTTCCACTTGCTACTACCATCCCCTTGGGGGTTAGAATCTCAACATATGAATTTTCCTGGTATGCAAATAATTACACCATAGCAGCACTTAAGTGGTATTTGCTGCCAAAAACCAAAAAGAATATACCAAACATACAACATTTTATGTGAAGGAATTTTTGTTTAATGCTGAGCACCTTGATTTGAGTTATAGAAATTTACCACAGAATTGCTTAATTTATTAACAATAAAGTATTCTCAAGTGATAACTAAGATAAATCTCTTCAAGCTGTTGTAAAGAGTCCTCTTAATACATAAATAAAAGTTCTAAACTCAATAGCTTCAACTTCGATCATTTTTAAACACTCGGCAAACAATTATATAGTTTTATAATTATTATTTTAAGTGGCTTCTTTTTGGTTCCTCTTTTCCTAAATTGTATTTATTTTTCACTTTGAAACTGATCAGATAATGATGTAAGTCTCCCAGGAGCCATGTTGTCAGCTTCTTATATTTAATGAGACTACTTAAAATATCTCCTCCTCCCTATGACTTCACTGTCAATACTTTCTGCATTAAGAACACTTCTGTTAGGCATAAGAAAGAAACTTCAAGGTCATTGAACCTCATCTCCTACTAAGTGCAAGAATTTCATCTGTCACAAGTGCAAGATCTTTATGTTGATTATTCCTGGTGATGAGTTGCTTACCATTTCCAGACAGTGTTTCTATTTTGGGAGTGTTTCTAATTATGTAGATTGATGTCAAATTCATGATTGGACACTTTAGAAATATTGTCAAATATACTTTAGAAAACACACATTTTTATATATAACAATATAAATTGATAAAACATATGGAATGTGAACATACTTCTCAAAAATGTAATCTTACTTCATTTCCTTGGTGAGAGAGTTTTTTTTTTGTTACAATTTATCTTGTTACTGAAGTTTCAAAGTAGAATGGGCATCAATATGTATTTATTAGGGACAACTGGCTTCTCATTCTCACAACTTTGCTTTCAGGTCTGGCATGTTGTAAAAGGAACATGGCCAAGTATTTGCAGATGTGGACTAACCACTTTGGGTCATAATTAAACAACTGCAGTCTTGACCAGATGATTACTGTGTTAATCTTCTATTGCTGCTATAATAAATTACCACATACTTAGTGGCCTGAAGCAACACAAATATGCAGGCATATCTCAGCTCGCTTTGTGTCTCTGCATCGCATCGTGGCTCTTCTTTAAATATTTCAAACTTTTCTATTATTACCATATCTGCTATGGTGATTTGTGACCTTTGATGTTACTATTGATTGTTTGGAGGCACCGTGAATTCCACCCACATAAGATGGTAAATGTAATCAATGAATGTTGTATGTGCTCTGATTGCTCCACCATCTGCACATTCCCCAATCTCCCACCCTCTCTTTGGACCTTCCTATTTCCTGAGATACAACATTGAAATTAGGCCAATTTAAAACCCTACAATGGCCTGCATGTGTTCAAGTGAAAGGAAGAGTCACACATCTTTCGATTTACATCAAAAGCCAGAAATGATTAAGCGTAGTGAGGAAGGCATGCCAAAAGAAGAGTTAGACTGAAAGCTAGGCCTTTTGTGCCAAATGGTTAGCTAAGCTGTAACTGTAAAAGAAGAGTTCTTGAAGGAAATTAGATGTGCTACTCTAGTAAACACATGAACGATATGAAAGCAAAAGAGCCTTATGTTTGATATGGAGAAAGTTCCAGTGGTTTGGATAGAAAATCAAATCAGCCATGCCATTTCCTTAAATCAGAGCCTAATCCAGAGGAAGGCCCTAACTCTCTTCAAGTCTACGAAGGCTGACAGAGGTGATCAAAAATGTCTGAAGCTGGGAGCAGTTGGTTCATGAGGTTTAAGAGAAGAAGTCATCTCCGTAAGATAAACGTACACGGTGAAGCTGCAGGTGTAGATGTAGGAGCTGCACCAAGTGATCCAGAAGATCTAGCTAAGGCCATTGATAAAGGTAGCTACAGGCTACACTACACAACAGATTTTCAGTGTAAACCAAAGAGCATTCTATCGGATGATGATGCTCTCTAGGACTTTCCCAGCTGGAGAGGAAGTCAATGCCTGGCTTTAAAGATTCAAAGAACAGGCTTACTCTCTTGTTAGGAGCTAATCAAGTTAGTGTCTAAATTGAAGCCAGTGCTCATTGACTATTCCAAAAATCTTAGAGCCCTTAAGAATTACACTAAATCAACTCTGCCTGTGTTCTACAAATGCAACAACAAAGCCTGGATGACAGTACATCTGTTTACATCGTGGTTTACTGAATATTTTAAGCCCACTCTTGAGATTTATTGCTCAGAAAGAAAGATGTCTTTGAGAATATTACTGTTCATTGACAATGTACCTTATCACCCAAGAGTTCTGATGGAGATGTTCAGCAAGATTAATGCTGTTTTCATGCCTGCCTACACTACATTCACTGTGCAGCCCATGGATAAAGAAGTAATTTTGACTTCCCACTCTTATTATTTAAGAAATGTATTTTTAAGACTATACCTGCCATAGATAGTGATTCCTCTGATGGATGCTGGCCAAATAAATTGAAAATTTTCTGGGAAAAATTTCACTGTTCTAGATGCCATTAAGAGTGTTTATAATTCGTGGAAGGAAATCAAAACAGTCACATTAACAGGAATTTAGAAGAAGTTGATTCAACCCCTCATGGATGATTTTGAGGGTTTCAAAACTCAGTGAAAGAAGTAACTAGATATTGTGGAAACAGCAAGAGAACTTAGAGTCTGAAGATATTATTGAATTGATGCAATCTCAAGATAATCTCATGATAATCTCCTTTCATGGATGAGTTGTTTCTTTTGAATGAGCAAAGGAAGTCATTCCTTGAGATGGAATCTACTGCTGCTGGTAAAGATACTGTTGAAGTGACAAAGCATTTAGAATATTATATAAATCTAATTGACAAAGTAGTGCAGGCTTTGAGAGGATTGACTCCAATTTTGAAAGAAATTCTGGTGTAGATAAAATGCTATCAAACAGCATTTATACTACAGAGAATTCTTTTGTGAAAAGAGGAATTCTTGATGCAACAAAGTTCATTGTTGTCTTATTTTAAGAAATTCCCACAGCTACCTCAACCTAAAACCACCACCAGTATGATCAGTCAATAGCTATCTACACTGAGGCAAGACCCTCCACCAGAAAAAAGATTATGTCTTGCTGAAGATTCATGTTATTGTTAGCATTTTTCAGCAATAGCATATTTTAAAATTAAGGTATGTACACTGTATTCTTAGACATAATGTTATTGCGCATTTAATAAAGTATGGTGTAAACAACTTTCATATGCATTGGGAAATGAGAAAATTCACACGACTCACATTATTGTGATATTTGCTTTCCCGGGGTCACCTGGAACCAAATTGCAATATTTCTGAGGTATATCTGTATTACTTTACAGTTCTGAAGGTGAGAAGTCTCAAACGGGTCTCGCTAGGATAAAGTCAGGGTGTCTGAAGGGTTATGTTCTTTCTACAGGCTCATGTTCTTTCTGCAGGCTCTGGGGGAGAATCCAGTTTCTTGCCTTTCTCAACTTCTAGAGGCTGCCTTCATTTTTCAGCTTGTGACCCCGTTCCATCTTCAAAAACAGCAAGAGCCAATTCAGTCCTCTCACCCCTAATCATTCTCTCACTCTTCTGCCTCCCTCTTCCACATTCACAGACCCTTGTGATCACAAAGGACCCACCTGGGTAAATCAGGATAATTTCCTTATTTTAAGGTCAACTGATTAACACTTTATTTTCATCTGCTAACCTAATCCCCCTTTGTCATATAATGTAACATATTCATATTTTCCTGGGATTATGATTTAAATAGCATTAGGAGGCCATTATTCTGTCTACCACAGATATCTCATTTTATTTGAATGTTTGACTTAGGTTGGAACTGAATTTCATGACCATATCAGATAATAACTCATTTCAGTTTCTTTGGTCTATATAAGCTAGACACATATGAATTAACTGCCCTTACACTTTCTGTTGTTTTGAGCCTTGAATATCATTCACTATTCAGTGCAAATTTTAAACACTGTAGTTTATTTTTCAATGGGAAGATATAATTATAAATGACATAGCAACCTTCTAACCACGTTTTATAAACCAAACAATCATTGCAGAATTGAAATGCAAGAGTAGAAACTCTTAGAAATTTTAAAAATGTCTTTGTATCATTATTATGTCAATAAAAGAAACTTATGTACTGGAAATGTTAAATATGTTTACTTATTGACCAGCCATGTCCATAAGTACTAATTTTACAAAATACTTAGACATGAAATGCCAAGATTGATTGGATTTATCAATTGATCTGTATATAAGAAAATTATCTCTATTTAAAGAAAAACCAAAATCAAAATATACACATCATATTAGATCATTTTAAACTCAAGAAAAGGCTTTCTAAGTCCAATGCAACAACTCTTTTGTTCTTTCCAGGTAAATCTGGAATTTGTCTGTTTCCATTTTTAAACCTAGAATCTTTCTAGAAAAATAACATTGTAATTCAGTTGTATGCTTGATTGAATCCTTTATCATATAGGAAAGTAGTTTTGCCTTATGAACCTTTTTACATTTCAAAGCTTCTTCCCCTTCCAATGAAAATAATAGCTGGTAGTTCTTTTCATCTTTGGATCATGAAAATTCAATTTCCTTTCCCTCTAAATTTTTATTTATTTTTTCAACCCTTCCTATCATAAACTATGTCATTTGGTATTTTGCCTTTTTGTTTCCTTTGGGTACAGTTCTTTTTGGCCCTGCAGATAACTTTTAAAATGTCATAAATTATACTGCTTGCATTTTTAATCAGATTACCTTTTCCTGGTGTAGGTTTTTTCCTGACAAATCTCTTCTTGACATGCATATGAAACATACATGGGGTTATGCAGAAACCTTCCAATTCAAGACTAAAGGGTTGTAATTTGTTCAATTATTTTATCAGCATCTTAAAATAAGCATAAATTACCAGGTGACCTAGGCAAATTAGTAACGCGCCTTTGAAAGACTACAGCAGGGCCAACAAGATGTAAGCTTATTAAGTGAAGTAGAGAGTGAATACTCAATGATTCACTATAGAATGGGAAATAAGATCTCAAGTTCCAAACTAAGGATACATAAGATTGTAGCATCTAAGTGTTATTACAGTTAACTTCCTAACGACAGAATTTCATAAAACATTAGAGGTAGAAGAGACATACTGCTAATTTCATATGCAAAAGCTGAGATGTAGAGAGTATAGATTTGTACAAGGCCATGTGGTCATTAGCTGGCTGGGTAAGGACAGTGTTCCCTTCTCTGATGTTTGTGCCTCATCTGGTCAAAGGAGGGCAGCAAGTCCATTCTGAAGTTTCAGTGGTTGCTACAACAATGGCATAGAGGAAGATCTACTAGTCAGGCTGTCCTAAGAGAGAAGACCTGAAGGTTTCTTTCCTCATGGAACTAACTGGAAGGAGTTAGAGCTACTATGGAAAGCCATTCAGCAGCTAGATCTCACCCATAAGAACTCATAAGTCCTCTTAAATGACATTACTCATATTCAGACACACTCAACAATTCAAGCATAAACACGTCAAAAGTGTAAACAGAAATTCATATTACTGAACTATAATACAGTAACAACATGTCCTTAATGCTTCAGGACTGTCAAGCATTCACTATGTTGGGGAACTGTTTGACAAATCAGAAGGGAAGAAATCTCATGAGAGCATAACATTGCTTGGAGACCTGATAGCCCTCCAAAAGGGTATTTGGGGGATCACTGCCAATACCTTGATATATTTTCTAATGCTATTATAGAGATCATTATTATTTTTCTGCATTTTAGAACATAGAAATGTAGTAAAATGGAGCTGTGTGTCTGAATTTAATTCATATCTCTTAGTCTTAAGGTCCATAACCAGAGTGTCAATACAGTGATGATGCCGGGAGTATTTTTTTCCTACCCACTGGCCAAATTAGGCTTCTAGTGACCAAATTAGGTAATTAAAATTTCTTAAAACCTGTCTTAATATATCTTAATACATCAGTATTATTCACGGGCTTGATGTTTAAAGGAAATGCAGTTTAGCTGGGGGAAAAGCAAAAACTAATAGTGGTTGTATTGGGGTCAATTAACTATTCTTTTACTTCTTTATTTTCCAGATTTTCTTTATAAGCATGCTTGAATTTAATAAAGGAAAAGAGAATTATTGCATCTATTATCTTATGTTTTTAAGCAGCATATTTTTTCTCAAATTATACATTTTGATGCTCCCTGGTGGTCTAGTGTTTAGGATTCCATTTTGAGGGCCTCAGTTCCCATTTTCTAAAAATTTCCTAAAACAAGCCCATGAGAATACATCGATATTATCATTCTCACATTTAGACTGAGGATGTTACTGCATATCCTAAAAGAAAGGTTAATAAAAATCTATGCATACGGGATGTACATTTAGTCCCAAACCTGAAAGCTGCCTCCAGGAAAGCAGAATGAAACTGTGGGAAAATCACTGCATCAGGAATTAGACAACTTGAAGTCTAGTGCTGCTTTTTCTTAGTTGGTCATGTTTCTTCAGGCTCTTCACTGAAGTTACAGATTCTACAATCACCTAATTTGAAATGACTCGCCATACCTCATAGTGATGTGAGACTTAAATAAAATACGACACACAGGCAATTGGATTATAAATTCTGCAATGAATGAAACTGAAAGATCATTTTTATTTTATAGAAAAAAGTTATGCAGTTATATTTTCCCTTTGCATGTTAAATTCTTAAGAAATATCAAAGTTTGAAAATACGTTTGCTTTTTTAAAAAATGTATTTAAAAGGATGTACTCTGCTTAATGTGTTTGTATTTATTGTGTATTTTTGTTAAGATATGAGGCATTCACTCTTGCTAAATCTTTACCTTTTAAAAATATGCAGGGACAAATTGTCCCTGTGAAAACTGCATCTATTAAAAGCTATCAACCTCTTTAAGTATGTTGCTGCTGCTACATCCCAAAGGATCTTCTGAGGGACACAGTTATAAATTAAATTTTCAGGCAGCTTTGAAACATCTCTCTCATAGGAGAGTGTCCTGTGTCCGTCTCCAAGACTCACAAAATTATTTGGAGCTTTGGCCTGAGCACTATGGCCTTCCCACTGGGTCCTTTTTCTTCTTCAAAAGCTGTCCTTTGACAGGGTCATTCGGCTTGTGTGAAAGAAGAGACACATCTGAGAATCTGATGAGTTTTAGTTGGGCTGTCAGGTCACCCCTGTGTGAAGAGCTGGCTCTGGAGAGTGTGGTGATGGCCTATAGGTTGTCACTGTGTTTGAACAAGTGACTAGGAGCTCTTTTTTGAAGGGCTTATACTCTGAGTTGACATTTAGGACACATTTCATCTCACAACCTCACTAGTTCCTACCTCTTGAGTGGAACCCCCAGTTCTGTCAGGAATTCTCAGAGAACAAAACGTGAACAGAAGGACAGAGCAAGAAATACTGAGTTTAGCTGCTAGAGATTTCAAGAGAAAATGAGCCAGCCAAGAACACAGGAATCTACTTAAGCAGTGTGCTGCTTTGGCAGGCTTTTAAAAATAAAACCCCAACTATTAGGTCATTTCAGGACTCTCTGAATCAGGCTTTGATCCTCCAGCATTTCTTCTGTGGATGAAATGAGGAAGGGACTAAGAAAAGAGAAATCTTTATTAAAAGTTTGTATTTCTCTGCGTTTCTTTACAAAGTAATAATATTCATTTTGCCATCAACTTCTCTTAGATATGGAAAATTTGACCCTGAATATCTAAAAACGGAAAGTTGATTTTAGATGTGACCAGTAGATATATTTATAACCTCCAGTAACCAAGGGGATATTTGCATTTCTATAGAGTATTGTGAACAACTCAGAACTGTTTTCTATTAGATCATAAAAACCATAGAGATGTCTAAGAAACCTTTCTATTTGTACATTGTATAGATGGAGAAACCAAAGACCAGAGTATTTAGTTGACTTTCTCAAGGGCAATAGGTTATTGAAACAGCTAGGTGTACAAGAAATAGGGCTCTTAAGTTCCTTAACATAATGCTTTTATTTATGATATCAGGGGACATGCCCTAGGAGAAATTTATTTTGAGACTTGCCTTGACATCAACTGATAGTTTTCAACTAAGACCATCAGTCGCCTAAGTTCTGTACTACACAATACAGCCATTATTCGAGGGTGGATATCGGCAGCATGCTTATGGCTTGCAGGGATATAAAAACATATTTAAAAATTGAGAGGCACTAAAAGGACATTACTAATATAGTAAGTATTGAAGGGAACAGAAGAGAATCTATCTTGAGAGTCTATTTCATTAAATGCAAAGAGTTTGAGAAGAGGATTAAGCAGGGCTAAAACTGAAGGACATATGATTGGGAGGATAAAATGTAGTAGTGAAGCAAGAGATACATGTCCAACTAAACAAACTAAAAGTTTTCCATGGGTTCCCAGAAAATGAGGCAAGAAGCCATAAATGCTAGGAAGGTTCTAAAAGTCTTAGATATCAATGTCGCATGAAGAAAGAAAGCAGCACTGAAAACCAGAAACATTTTTCCTTATTGCTGTAAAAGGAAATGAAGGTTAAAAATAGTAACAGCCAGGTGTGGGGGCGTTGCAAGACTTTTCCTTAGTTCAGCTAAGACTGGATTCTTGTCCATCCCATGGCCACGAAAGTGTAGGCTTGCAGATGATTTAAAGGGTGAGTCAAGCAGGGTTTTATTGCGTGAAAGGGGAAAAAAAGGGAAACAGGGATCCTCTGCAAGGCCAGAGTACCCTGTTAGAGTGCTTTCCACCAGCCCTCCTACCCCAGGTTCCACACAGGAAGAGGAAGGGCCAGGCTCCTCCTCTTGCAAACATGGTGAACTTCCCGAGGTTATACCTCAGTGTGCAGGCTGGTTTGAGTTGTTCCAGGGACCCCCTCCCCAACTGGCTGTCTTAGTTCTCCATCTTAATAAATACATGGGCTAGGCACGGTGGCACATGCCTGTAATCCCAGCACTTTGGGAGGCCGAGGCAAGGGGATCACCTGAGCTCAGAAGTTCAAGTTCAAGACCAGCCTGACCAACAGGGTGAAACTCCGTCTCTATTAAAAATATAAAATTAGGTGGGCATAGTGGCACATGCCTATAATTCCAGCTACTTAGGAGGCTGAGGCAGGACAACTGCTTGAACCCAGGACACGGAAGTTGCAGTTAGCCAAGATTGCGTCATTGCACTGCACTCCAGCCTGGGCAACAAGAGTGACAATCCATCTCAGAAAAAAAAAAAAGTAGTACATGTGGCTGGGCACAGTGGCTCACGCCTGTAATCCTAGCACTTCGGAAGGCTGAGGCGGGCGGATCCTGTGCTGTCAGGAGACCAGCCTGGCCAACAAGGTGAAGCCCCATTTCTACTAAAAATAAAAAAAAAAAAATTAGCTGGGCATGGTGGTGGGCACCTGTAGTCCCAGCTACTCCAGAAGCTGAAGCAGGAGAATCACTTGAACCTGGAAGGCAGAGGTTGCAGTCAGCCAAAATCATGCCACTGCACTCCAGGCTGGGAGACAGAGTGAGCATTTGTCTCAAAAAAAAAAAAAAAAAAAGTATATCTAACTGCTGTTAGAGTAAGGTTAAGACCGATCTTAACTACTTCCTGCTAAAGGTGAGGGGGGTGCTATTTGGGGGAAATGGCAGTCAGAGCTCCCCTTGAGGCTTATCTAAGGGTTCCCAGCAGAAGGGGCTAACGTTGGAGGCTCTGGTTGCATGACTGTGTGGAATTTGATGGCCTGAAGGCAAGAACAGACAACTGGGTTATTAGAAAACATGAATGAAAATGAAACAAGGGGAGGGGTAAGAACAGCTAAAAAAATTCCAAGGCCTTTTACTAGTTTGCACAGAGAGAGGAAGGACAAAAGCCTGACGGGTTAAAACACTTTCCCCTTTTGCTGGCACATTGGGCTTCTGGGTTCCCTTCTCCTGAGCTCAATCTTAAGCCAACCAGTTTAACATTTGGGAAATTAACTCTTTCCAGTTTGGAGGCTGCATCTGAGGGGAGCATACCATAATATGGAGACACAATTACCTATCAGTGAAGAGAAGACTGAGGAGGAGAAAGGAATAAAAAGGTATTTTTTTTTTCAAAGGAGTCCCAGGGTTCAGCATAGATTCTAAAGGGGTACAGACTGAAGATGAATGGCTACCCATCTAGAAAGAGGGGTGCAGGTGTCCCTGGTGCCCTTCTCTTCCTAGAAGATACCCAGGGTGTGTGAGGCAGCGAGGGAAGAGCATCTTCTTTCCCTCTTCAGTGTTTGCATCCCTGAGTTCCAGTGACTGACAGGCACTGCTGTGAGTTCAAAAGTGGCTTGATCTCATGAAGCAGCGGGGCCTAGAGAATAGGAATTATCAGCTCTCACCTATGTCTCTTTCCTACCTACTGATAGTAGCCTTGGAGTTCCCTAGGCCTCATTTATGCCATTGATATTAACATGGCCTTCATCCATGAAACAGGAAGCTTGGGGTTCACTTAATTGGCAGGAGTCAGCCACACTCATCCTGCACTGTGCGTTTTAGCCTTTGTTGTCATCTGCCTCTGGATCTCTTAGATCCAGTTTTCTTTCCCAGAGCTTTGACCCAAAGCTTGGAATTGAGTCTGGGACAGAAATGTGTCTCAGGAGATTGCATGGACTATTTATCATAAGCCAAATCTAAGGTGAAACTGTGGAACTGAGTCTTCCTCCAACAAGGGAGAGGAAAGGATTTCTTGTGACATACCCAGCTAACAGGTAGCTATAGTCATGCTTGCTAGGATTTGGGTGACTAGTGCTTGCCTCTAGTTAGTTCCCTTGGTGTTACTTTCCAGAAAAGAAACCTCTGGATGATGGGTACACTACTTATTCCCTATTTATTCCATCACCAGATAGGATTTGCAGGATAATTGCTCAGAACTAGAGTATCAATCCAGATTTCTACATTACTCATTCATTTAGTTCTTTCAGAGCTGCAGCCAGAGATTGCTGGTAGGGTCACAGAAGGGTAAATCTAAAATGTAGGCAAAAACTTAAAAACAACTACTGAGTTTAGAATTTAATGACAGATGTATAAGTTTGATGAATTTTGGAACATAATTTCTCTCTTTCCAGTCCTCACTTTTGTTTAAAAAAAATTATGATGGGTTGTTTGCAAAACAGACTTTAGTTTTATACTTGGCTTGATTATTTGCATAAAATGCAGCAAGAATAATTGTTTCTACAAAGGCCTTTTGGATTGGCTTTGATGGAAGTTTGCTCCACAAGGAATCTCGGATAAGACCTTTTAAAGCCCAACCCAGCAATGGGTTCCCATCCTCAAAATCCTGTCATTTGGGTGACCCTCTCCCTCTTGAGGTCCCAAAATAAGCTTGGAGCTCTTAGACCTGTTAGAAAGTGACATTCTTTACTGACCACAAGTCAGGAACCCTGTACAGAGACTGTGTAGATGAGGGTATGAGGCCAGTCTCCCATGGGGCTTTTATCGGCTCTGTAAGTCAAGCTCGACTCCTGAAAGGGAAGCATATTCTTCCAATCAAAGCCTTGGTAAAATAACATTTTTTTTTTCAATTGTGACTTGATGCAAAAGAAAAATGGATTTTTATTGCACTGATGCAAACAACTAAATGCCATAAGAATACTCAGTTTCCAAATTCTAGAGGAACCAGGCAGAGGGAAACAAACATGCTCCAAATTTTGATCACAGGAGTGTATACCTTACTTAATCATTAAAAGTCTGTAAATAGTTCAAAATAAGTTTCCTTGACTCTGAAAAATGAAACATAGATCAGCAATATTCCAAGCAAAAGTCAAAAAAGGTTGCTTCAGCTGTGAGTTAACTCTGGTTTTGATATTCATGAGCATTTCATCTCTTTGAATCCTACACATTTTCCTTTATTCCAATGTTACAGTCTCTACAGTTATCAGAAGCCTGTATTTGAGAGCACCTGTTAAAGTTCTATAGCTCATTATAAACCAACTTTGAAAAGGATTAAAATAAGACAGCAATTGTCTGTGACTAGCAAAATGTCCAGGGTGGTTAAAGTTAGAAAGACAATTGGGAAAGAAATTTGATTATCTCTGTAGTTTATAACAACATAACAACATTAATTATGATTGATGGAATATACTTAGACATTAGAATTTTAGAAATCCCATACAATTTTGGAACATATATTAGCATTATTCAACAAGACATATCCTAAGGAAGATTGAACATCATTCTGGCAATCCCATGTACCTGAACATGTCAAATAATCCTGTTTACCTTTCTTTTCTGGACACTTGAGGGGCCCTCTGAAGTATTCGCAAAGCCAGGTACCAGGGAAGACAATTTGAAACTGAAGTTTAATTTTGATTAGGCTACTAAATGTTCAAGGTTTAAAACACTTGATATTATGAAACAGAATTCCAGATTACCAAAAGTTATTTATTTTGCCAAAGCGATGACTCAAATTTTAAAGCAGCAAAAACCTTTTATAAATCTTTCTAAATTTTGCAGAAGAGCAGATGAGCATTTTAAGAATACCTTGTTGTGACTTTATTTCAATGTTCAATTTGCAGAAAAACCACATAATACCCTTTTTTGAAGTCAGTCAATATGTTCGGAGAAACTCTTCAGAAAGATTAATTTCCACCATTCTTCCACCACTTCTTTGAACCTTCAGCTTTTTTCTAATTTAACGCAAAACAATCCTTTAACCCTAGACCAAAGTTTACATTTCTATGCCTTCTTACAACCTTTCACTAAAATAACACAACACATTTTACTGTTCCTACACACCTTGCATGCAAATCCATTTCTAGTAGTTTCAATTAACTCTTAGCAATTTTTAACTTTAAGGTAAAACTTGCTAAGTTGCCTTAATTGTGCGCTAACTGCCTCCAAGTTTTGCCTACTTAGTCCCATCTGTCCCCAGGCCTTACCAATTGTGAAGCAGGCAAGTCAGATAGTTCTCCAAACCCAAAGAACAGTTTGTAACCTCAAAAACACTTAGCAAACCTTGCACCTGACCTGCATTTTACTAATAGTCTTTAGGGCTGACTTTTTTTCCTCAAAGATTAAAGTCACGTGAACTGAAAAGTACCATACATTTTATCTCCCCTTTAAAAACATACTGGTTCCAAGTGCTTTTCTTTAAGCCAAATTAGAGCTCTTTTTACAGACATCACACACAGACAAAAAAAATCCAGTCGCTGGGTGGGTCCTTTAAGAGACAGGGCTAGGAAAACATGCAGATATAATACCAGAAAGAAACTTACTCCCTATGACAGGACTGCTAAACAAAGCCTGCAAACCAGAGTTACAAGCCATGCCCTCAGAATGTAAAACAAGAAGAAAGCTTGATTTCACAACCAGAACTTTGCAGAAAATATAAACAGTGATAGTTGCTGGGGAGGGGGGCCTGGCCTAGTAAAACATCTTCTAGAAAGAAAAAAAGAGAACTTTAAAAGTTAACTTGCTGACAGGATAGAGAAGGGGAAAGAAAAGAAACAGTTTTAAAAGGCCTGGAGAAGAACCTCTTATTCTTATGCAACTGGTTCCTCCACCAGGGAGAAAGTTTAAGCTTAATTACAGTCCCACGGAGTGAAACCCCTTGGCTGGGGAAGGGGAAGGCTGTAGATGCTTGTGGCTGGGAACCAGCCAGCCTGCTGTTAGGGACGCTTGGGCCAGGCGCCCCAGCCCTGCATGGAGTGGGGAGGAGCTGATGCTCACCACTTCGTCTGGAAAAAGTTAGGAAAAGGCCATGAAAAGGCCCCTAACCCCTAGGAGCGACAGGGGTTGGGGTGAGGTTTCCCATAAGCTCAGAAATTCCAAGATGAAAAGGCTTAGGGTGAGTGGTTTGTTTTCCAAGACAGTCTAGCTCTGTCGCCCAGGCTGGAGTGCAATGGAGCGATCTTGACTCACTGCAACCTCCGCCTCTCGGATTCAAGCAATTCCCCTGCTTCAGCCTCCTGAATAGCTGGGATTACAGGTGCATCACCACACCTGGCTAATTTTTGTATTTTTACTAGAAACAGCGTTTCACCTTGTTAGCCAGGCTGGTCTCAAACTCCGGACCTCAGGTGATCCGCCCGCTTCGGCCCCATTAAAGTGCTGGAATTACAGGCATGAGCTACCATACCCCGGCCAACAGTGAGATTGAGTCCCCATTTCACTCACCACTTCTCGAGCTCCCACGTTGTGCGCCAATAATGATGCAGGAGTTTTCCTTAGTTCAGCTAAGACTGGGTTCTTGTCCGTCCCATGGCCAGGAAAATGTAGGCTTGGAGACGGTTTAAATGGTGAATAAAGCTGGGTTTTATTGGGCGAAAAGGGAAAAAAAAGTGGGCGAAACAGGGATCCTCTGCCAGGCCACAGCCCCCTGCTAGAGGCTTCCCGCTGGCGCTTGCAATCCCAGGTTCCACACAGGAAGAGGAGGGGCCAGGCACCTCCCTGCTGAACTTCCTGAGGCTACACCTCAGTGGGCAGGCGGGTTGGAGATTCTCCACGAAACCCCTCCCACCTGGCTGTTTCAGTGGCACACACCTGTAATCCCAATGCTTGAGGAGGTGGAAGAGGATCACGGGCAGACCAGGGGATTGAGACCAGCCTGAGCAACACAGCAAGACTCTATCTCTACAAAAAAAAAATTTAAAAATTAGCTAGGCATGGTGGTGCGCACCTGTAGTCCTAGCTTCTTGGGAAGCAGAGGTGTGAGGATTGGTTGGGCCCAGCAGTTCGAGGTTGCAGTAGGCACTGATCACAGGACCGCTCTCCAGGCTGGGAAGCAGGCTGGCACCTCATCTCTAAAAAAAAAAAAAAAAAGGAAGAAAAGAAAAGAAAAACCCAGGAATCTCTAAGATGGTTTAAGTTTCAGCTTCACTAAGGAGCATTTAGAAAAATTTCTACATTTTGCTAAAAATGAATTTTAGGCTTCCTTTTCCACAGTGCCTAATCTCTCCACAATGCAGGATTCATATCCTAAGCAACTGATTGTCTGAAACCTTTACATGAAAATTCAAATATTTTTAAAGGGAAGTAAATAAGTGGAATTAGACGAGTATGATCTAGAAACTTGTTCTTATGATTCTGAAAGTTTGTTTCATAGATGCCTCTGAGTTTTAGTTTATTTGAAAAAGAAATTACTATTGTCAAACATCCCCAAATTTTAACTTTATGATTGTGAATATTTCAGAGTGCACCAGCAACCTTATCACTGATGAAATCTTTATTAGCTATGGAATAAAATCCTTGATGAAAACCAGTTGCCCAGAAATTGCTGGATATACATATCTACTAAAATTATAATCAAGTTTTTTTGGTATCTCTTTTACAACTACATACATTTCTTAAAGTATTACTAGGCACTAACAAAACTTGTAGAAATTAAAAGTAGAAACTAGACTAGTGGTCACCAATAATTGAAAGTCTCAAAGATAAAATTTGCCCATTCCATTTCATTCGATCTAGATCCTGTTTATCAAGACTCTTGCTTTTTTTTTTTTGTTATATTTTGTTCTATTTCAGCATTTAATAAATCATCAGTTTCACCATAGACTTGAAAACTAGGACAGTAGAAGGGTTTGTTCCTAGTCAGATGAGCAAAGGAATTTAAGAAAAGGTAACTCATTTTAGTATCTTCTTTTGTGTAATTTGGGGTTTTGTGGCCATTCATATCTTTCCCTTCCTAACAGTTGCTATTTATTATTGTCTAATTTTTACTGAGCCCTATCATATTAATTAACTAAAGTAATTGTGATGAATAATTTACCTTTCTCAAGTGTCTACATGGCCAAAAATTTCTCAAGTGTCTACATAGATGAAATGAACCATCCATTCATTTTTTTACCTTCTTCACGCTAACATTTCTTATGGTGATTTGTTTAAGAGTGGTGATTTGGTTTTATTCTCTGGCTAAGGGGAATGAAATTATACGAGACATGCCATAAATTACACACTGCATTTGGATTACATTGTTAGAATTTCTTAGATGACTTATCAGAATTTGAAAAGATGAATGTATTCTTTCATATTCCAGAGATCTTTGCACAATCCAGGTACTACTATATTAGAACACTGTACTTACACCTTACACTCTGGCCCAGAATCACCTTTTATGAAGCCTACCAAACCTCATTTTAAATGCAAAATACTGCCTCTGGGATTGGTAGTCTCAGTCCAAATCTGTGTTTTGATATAAATTGAATCTGATAGTGGTAAAGATTGCAGTCATTTGGGGGAAGTCTTAGGTTGTGAGGAGGGAGCTGAAGAGAAGTGGAGGCATGATACGCCATGAAAATTTAATTCTCTGTATATATGTGATTTTCAGTGGTACTTCAAGAAGTAGATCTTTTCATAATTAACATAAGTAACATTCAGGGTATGTGGTTACTCTTTATTGGGCATAAATGAGCTTTTAAATTTCTTGTTTAGGAAATCTGTGGAGATTGATGTATGGCAAATTATTCTTATCAGGTTTATCGGGACATCAAGTTCATCTTCACAACTTTTAACCTTCTTTTAGATTCCTTTACAAATAAGGTTTCAGAAGGTAGTCTCTGAACAGGTTTTATCCATTTCCCAAGCAGAGCTTATTTTCTCTGCATCAGCGAACTTGTCATGATAATCAACTTTTTTTGTCCCAACCATCAATCACTCTTGATTACAGCTGGGTAGAAGTTCTGTTCTGTTGATCAGCTCATCAGTGCACATAATATTACACCTGGAGGCCAGTACAAATCATCCCCCGAGGGGAAAAGCATTTTCCTTCAAGGCTTTTGTCAATGGTTTTATCATTTACATTTAGGTCTCATTGAGTTGTCATGTCTATCTTTGACTCTACCTTCTCTCTTATATAAAATATTCTACCAAAATAGCTCTCAACGTTTGCTTGATTATTTGTGCTATAGTGTTATTATTCTGCTTTTGCCTATTTAATGCAAAAAAGGAACTTACAATCTTTTGTATTCTTATTATCATAGAAAGCTTTCTCCAGCTTCTAATGAAGATATTGCAGAAACTAAATGCATATGAATTATAATTCAATGAATATTCAGTAATTCTGTAAAAAGCAGTTTAGCCTATGTATTACTAGAATGTTTGCAAGTCTAATTTTGTTTATTTTTAATGGTTTCTTAAGTTAGGTTTTTGTTTTATGTTTTGGCTTGGGCTAGGGAATATTTATCTTTAATTTTCATCTTATTTTAAGTAAAACTAACTAGCTATATTCATGGTTTAAAAAGACACTGAGAAGTAAATATTTTTAAATCAATTGCTCAAAGTCAGCTCAATTGCTCTTATGCTGTGTCTGTACTATAGAAAAATATCTTATTTCTCCAAGCCAACCCATATTTCTTAAGACAGTAGCATTATCAGAAAAGTTACTAGAGCAATGATAAAATATTATCATGGTAGGACATTTATTGGTTTCATAAAATATTTAAAATATTTGATTTTAAAAGCATTTAATGTATTCTCTGTGTAACCATAAACTATTTTTCTCCTTCTTGTATTTTGTTGTATTTTTATCACTTTATAAAATCTGAAACAATAATTTAGAGAATCATTTTAACATTTAGAGTACAAAGCATAAAGAAAACAGGCTAGCATATTAAATTACAGAATAACATGAATTTAATTAGAAATCATGTCTTTCTATTAAAAGGCCTAGTTACAGAAATTAAAATTTCTTTTATGGTTAGACCGCCTATAACAGTGATGCATCTCTGTTTTTGACTGAAATAGACCGACTAAGAGAGCTCTGTGGTTTTATTTTCTACCAGCATTTAGATATTATTGGTTCTTAATTTAATCTATGTAACAAAACCAGGGCAAATGACATCAATTAATGAGAAAGTGATCTATGTAGAAATGTATAAGCCACACGGGACTGAATAGGAAATTCATGTTTTGAAAAGCTGAGCTAAACACTCAAACTGGCTCACTGATGTCTCTGTGGTCTTGAATCTTCTTGGGATAGGAGTTGATCAAGTTTGTCAAGGATTGCACTATTATTATTCTGCAGGTTTAAAAATCAACATGAGCCGGGCGTGGTGGCTCCTATAATCCCAGCATTTTGGGAGGTCAAGGCAGGTGGATCACCTGAGGTCAGGAGTTCCAGACCAGACTGACCAACATGGAGAAACTCTATCTCTGCTAATAATACAAAAATTAGCTGCTCATGGTGGCACATGCCTGTAATCCCAGCTATTCAGGAGGCTGAGGCACAAGAATTGCTTGAACCCGGGAGGCAGAGGTTGAAATGAGCTGAGATCACACCATTGCACTCCAGCCTGGGCAACAGAACAAGACTTCCTCTCAAAACAAAACAAAACAAAACAAAACAAAGCAAAACAAAATAAAACATTAACTTGAATATTTTGTTGCACCACTCCCTTTGTTCCATATTAGCAGTCAGCAAACTGGGTCTTCTCCTGAAGAGGGAGTCTTAACTAGTTCATCTCTTCTCAGACTAGAGAGTCTAGGCAAATGGTTTGCCACAAGGAACTTGTCATCTTAGCCCACAGTATGATTTTTATACATGAAACAGAACTTTTAAACTTTAGCCACAGTGTATCACCTAATGCTTGACTTTGAATAAGCCCAACGTAAGTGGCAAAGTTTGTGTATTTATAAAACACTCAGATTGACTGAAAATGTATTTATGTATTTACTTGTAGACAGTTTGATATGAAATGATAAATCTTTAGTTTAAATAAATAACTTAAAGAAGAGTTTCCCTTCCCCTACTCCATGCCCCCAATCACAGTTTTTCCCCTCTGGAGATATGGAGATATTCAGTTCACATTGCAATTCTATTAGCACATTACATGTTGGCAGAACATTTGATGCAGTTTAGGAAGTATCACAGTGGTGGTGGGATCCAGTTTCTAAAATTTTGACCCTGCTCTCTCCTCTAACTTGAAAAAAGTTGCCAATATTTAAAATAATGCCAAGGATTGAAACCTCAGTGGAAGCAGAGACTCCACCAAAGCTATTTCATGTACAGAACCAAGTTTCTTTTGTTTTTAAACAAAATCCTAGTTCACTGAAGAGTATAAAAGAGTGAAAGTTAACATGTCACACAACCCATCCTGTCTCACGAAGAGAGATACATTCTCTCAAAAAGGATTCCCAATTCTGCTTCACAGAAGAAATGTTTCTGTATCTGGAAATGGAGGAAGGGAGTAAGTTACCAATACAGACTTCCAGATGACCCCCATATTGGTATCTACATCCAATTTTCTCCCTCAACTCCATACTTAAATATTTGCCTGCTCACTCAATATCTGCACTTGGTTACCTAATAGATTCCTCATACCTAATATCTCCAAAACTAAAGGCCATCGCTCAGTCCTCCAAAACCAGAGAATATTCCTCTTATAATGGCAACTCCAACCCTCTGATTCCTCTGGCTAAACATATTAGGGTCATTCTTACTCTTATTTCACATGCTAGATTCAATCCTACACAAACAATGTTAGATATACCTCGGAAATATATCTAGAATCTGACTGCTTCTCACCATCTCCATACTATCCCTCTGGTCCAAGCCACCACTGTCTCTCATCTGTATTATTGTAAAATTCTTCATAATCATTCTCCCTGCTTCTACTCCTTGTGCTCATCGTTTTAAAAATATAAACCAAGATCAGATGTGTTTTCTGTTGAAAATCTTCTAATGGTGCTGCATTTCATTTAGATTAAAAGGCAGAATCCTTAGATTTCAGAGGCCATGCAGTTCTATGAAACATGGCCTCTGGAAGCCTTTTGTGCTTCACCTTCTCCAGCTGCCCACCTCACTCACTCCCCCTCAGCCTCACTGACCTCCTGACCAGGTCCAAAACTATGTAAGGCACTGATCTTGGGTGTGATATTTAAGAGGGTTCTATAAAAACTCAGTAATCTAGACAAATAATATTTTAATTAAATATTTAAAAGATAAGATTAGGAAACTGTGGCCTGTAAGATAGCTGCCTGTTTTTGTAAAGAAAATTTTATTATAATCAGGTGAGTAAGACAGGGTTGTAGTACTAGCACAGGATCAGATCCTGTCTTTAAAAAAAAAAAACACTGGGCTGGGCGCTGTGGCTCATGCCTGTAATCCCAGCACTTTGGGAGGCCGAGGCAAGTGAATCACCTGAGGTCAGGAGTTTGAGACCAGCCTGGACAACATGGTGAAACCCAGTCTCTACTAAAAATACAAAAAATAGTTGGGCGTGGTGGCAGGTGCCTGTAATCCCAGCTACTCGAGAGGCTGAGGCAGGAGAATCGCTTGGACCCGGGAGGCAGAGGTTGCAGTGAGTCAAGACCACACCCCTGCACTCCAGCCTGGGCGAGACAGCAAGACACCTTCTCAAAAAAAAAAAAAAAAAAAAAGTTGATATTTTTTAGCTATAGCATTAAAATATTATTCATCTTGATTATTTAGTTTTTTAGTATCCCTGAAGTTTTGCTTCTTAGACAAGTGCTAACCTCACTGTAGTCATGACTCTGTCCTTACTATACCTTGAGTGCACCAGGCTCACTCTTTCCTCTAGGCCTTTGCACTGACTCTTCTCTCTACCTGGAAAACTCCTTCCTCCTATTTCTGCATACTGGCCACTGTATTTAAGATTTCAACCCCTATCATCCCTACTTTCCTTAGCTGATGGATTTTCTCTTAAGCACCGATCACCTTTTAATAATCTATATGATTTCATTATTTATTATGTATATTGCCCAACTCCAATTAGAAGGTAAGCCCTATCAGGGCAAAGATTTTTGCCTGTTTGGTTCACTGTTCTATTCAACTATTAGAGCATTGCTTGGTATATAGTGCTTAATAAATACTAATTAAATGCATAAATTAATGACCAAATAAATATTATGATGCTTGCCAGTTATATACATGCAAGCCTTCTTTTATTTAAGCTCTAGAATATTTCTGCCCTCTCCAAGTCGGGCTTCTTCCTCTTTCTAGCTCAAACCATAAAAGTCTACACCACATGACAATAAATGGAGACATTCAAAGGAGAAATAGGAGAAGCTATCTTTGCCCCAATTCAATCTTGGTGAGGGAACATGATCTTCTTCCTGTGGGCTTACTCCATTTTCTGACATCATAATATTTTGTCTGGTCATGGACATTAGATAGTTTTATAGTGGAGCCAGGCTTTTCTTGCTATCTTAGCACTAAGCATATTGCTAGGGTCCTCCATTACCTACTTCATCAACAAATAAGATGAATACCTGATAAGATCAATTCCCAGTTGTCAGCTAGGAAAATAGTAAAATGAAAGAGAAGAGTACTTTTTTTCCAAGTAAGTTGTTACTGTTTAATCATTAAGAAATGTTTGGATTATCAAAGGCTTTGGCAGTGCCTACCCTTGTAGAATATAGGCGAATAGTTGTTAAAGATGATAGATCCAGCTCCATCTTCTTGTTATGATTGTGGGGAATCCAGAATATTTTCCTCATCCCAGGTGAAGACCCACTTTCTCTACCACAGACTCATGCAGATTAGTAATGTGGACAGTTGTGTATTTAAGAAAACCGGGGGTGACTAATGATGAGATCAGAGAGAAGCAAGACCTAGAAATAAGTATGGTTAGACATACGTTTTTGTTTTTCCCTTTGTGCAGGTTGGCTCATGTGTAGGCTGGCGCAGTGGGCACATGTGAAAGTGGCTAATTAGATCTGTGTCATGGTTTAAGAGAGCTTCTAGACTAATATTCATAGTTAAATTATGTAGAAAAATTTATCTGCTGTACACAAAGAGCCGGCCTGAAAGAATGAAAAAAAAAAATCCCTAAGTAGGTGTATCTTCCTTTTTCTAATCCTTTTCTCATGGGAGCAATTTGCTCTTATTCTGATAATTCTTCAGATTTGTTTGAAGTTTCGCAATTATCATTCTCTACGCCTAACAAAACAAGAGCAGACAGAGATGTACATTTTTCTATTGCCTTAACTCTGGCAGTTACTATGTGATGAGATCTTTGTAGATATTGCTCAAAGCCTAGGTTTCTTCAGTAAGCAACTTCCTAGTAATCAGGACTGAGTATTTTCTAAGATTTCATTCAATTAAAGAGAGGAGGATCAAAGGTATTGAAAGACTCAGTGAATTCTTCATGTATTAAGTGTGCTAGAAGGTCACTGTTAGCCGGTAGTTAGATGAATATAAAGGGGGAAAAAGGCTTTATCAACTTTAATTGATCATTCATACCTAGAGTAACATGATTCTTTAGAAGCAAGATCAATGGTAGGTGCTGACATTGCTACTTCCCTGGCATCACAAAGAATTCTAGGCAAATTGTTATATTGTTGCTATGTTCTTTAGATGATTTACGCTACAGTTAGTACAGTCCTAAATGCTAAGAAGATATTATATTCCTGTTGCTGTGTTCTTTAGGTGATTTAGACTACAGTTACTGCAGTTCTAAATACTAAGAGAACATTATCTGAAACTTATTACAATGTTTCTTATGATCTCAATTTTACTTATGTAGAAAAGAGAGTTGAGACAGATTTTAAACACCTGGCTGACTTTCTTTCCATAGACCTGCAATAACCCCTGTAAGGACAACCGCTCAAACGAAAACAAACACGAATGGCAGCTAAATATTTCTTCCTCCACGATACCAGAGGACATCAGGGTGTCTTTCATGAACTGTTGCTTCAAAAGCCATCCATCACTAGCAACAGTTTTCCCATAGATTAAGGACTGGATTTGCATTCTAAATGATTTATTCCAACAGCTGCTCTAAGATAACTTGGCTGTAAGTTAAGAGTTTGCATTTGATCAGCTGCCAGTGAAGATCATAAAATTCAGCTTGGCAACAGAATTTAGGAAAAGAGGTCTCCTCAGCCCAGCTGTGCTTATTCGAGTTAGCAGCATGCGTAAAAGCACTACTCCAGCTCTCTGCTTTTCCGGTCAGCTTGGGAGTGATTTGCCACTGATAGAAGTTCAATTTAGTTCCAATTTTTTTGTGTGTGAAGAACCGAACCACCTTTTGTTGAGTATTTGGGGTGCGTGTGTGGTGGCGATTATATTAAGTCAGCTACAGTAGACATCTTAGAGTGTTGATGGAACAATCTGTTCAAATCAGTGGGTTATCATTTGGAAAATCATAGTGATGAATGTTTCAGTTTCACACCTAGTCTACACTGCAAGTTCAGATGATAAAGGAGTTCTTTTCCAGGTTACTATTTGTTCCAGCTCTATGAAATGGAAAGACTAAAGAACTTGGATTAGTCTATTTCTAGTCTTAACACTTATTTGATGTGTGACTTTGAGTAAGTTAATTTTTTTAACTTCTGTGAGTCTCAAACTCTTGTATAATGAAGATGATCATACTACCGTATAAGCTGGCTCTCAAGATTAAAGAAGGGTATTGTAAGCAAAGCAGCAGATTCACAGTAAGTATTCAGTGTTAATTTTCTTTCCTCTTCATATTTGACATTGGCATCAAAATAGGAAAATTGTTCATAGTTACTATCTTTCTAAATCACAAATTAGGTGACTGTGGCAAAGATTGCTAGATGTCTGATACTTCTCTTTTGTCTTGAATAATATAATTGAATGTTAATTGGGCTCTGCCAATATATTCTATCCTTTTGGTTAATTTAACTCTTGTTTACAGTAGAGATTGAGCATGCAAATCCATTAAGTAGTCTTTTAAAAATATAGATAGATGATATAAATTAATTCTGGGAGCAATTTATAATTCTATTTTGTAACTGATGGGTTGATTTTGGATTTTCTCTCTCTTCCTTTCTAATCCTAAGCCACAACATCTTGTATAATAAATTCAGTCTTGACGTAGCATTTTTCAAAAATGGTATCAATTGAATTCCTGTTCAAGTATCTAACAGTTGGCATTTTGAGTCAAATAGATGGATAATAAATGCATAGCTATAGTTATACATTAAACTTATATGCCATCGACATTCACCAAAGGTTTTAGTTCTACAGGATTAATGGAACATTGCTAGAGTTCAAATACTGAGTGCACCAAAAGATACTCAGAGAGAATTGAACTTTATTTTCAAATAAGAAAGTTAGCATGGGCAAAAAAAACTAAAAAATAAAAATAATAAAAAGGCATTTTCTAAATGTTAAGCAATCGCTTATTACTTGTGGTTTTCTAAGTGAGGAAAAGTTTCTTGTGTCAGCAGTTCGTTCGACAGGCCAATGATGAAGTGACTTCCTCTGCTCATGTTAAATGAAGTGCTTATTTCCCAGTCCATTGGGATGATTTAGAGCTGCAGCCTACAGGGCGAGGGCCACCTGCTCTTTCACTCACTGGTGATTTGGTAGTACATCAGTAATTTCAGGGACCTGTGATGGCTTGTGGCCTTGTTTGTCACTGTAGCTTTATGCATAACTTGTCAATTTATGGCAGTGATTATATATCCATCTTCATGGAATACAGACCCAGGATTTGAATTACAAGATCTTTAACCCTCAGACTTCTGGACTTGTGTGAAGCAGTTGCACAACTCTCTAAAATCAGAGGCAAGTGATATTTTGGAGTTCCAGATGATGTATTTTAGAGGCTATTTGTGTTTGTAAAATGCTTTGATTTACTACCTTAAGTGTGTTTCTTAAATACATCAGTACCTAGAATAGAATTTGGCCATCATAGGCATTTAGTAAGTGCTGAATGAACTCAATATATGCTAAAATGAATTGGTGAGGGATAAACAGAAATATGATATGTAACCCTGGAAGTTACTAGATCTGGGATTTTTTGGGAAATATTACTCAGCATATTATATTATGGACAACTGAAATATATACACTTTTGTACAAATGCTGCCTGCATTTATTTCAATTATAGGGTACAGATGGTTTTCTTTTTAATTATTTTTTATAAAGCTTTGAAAATTTACATTGGAGACAACCAGAAGGAAACCAAAATGTTCCATTCTTAAAGAGTGTCTTGCAATCTAATTATCAAAAATCTATATTCAGCTAAATGTGATATCGAATAAACCAAATGTTTGCAATTTATATAATTCATCACTCTGTATTTTCCTGCCCATATTCATCTTTTCAGGTACCTTTCCTCCCCTACTACCGATATATTACAATGGGCTTATAAAACTGCTATTTTGTTGCACAAATAATAAGGGTTTATTATATAACAATGCAGAAATCTAAAGGTAAGATGGTTCCCGGGTTATTTCACCAGCTCATGATCTCACCAAGGACCAAAATTCTTGCCATCTTTTTGTTCTTCCTCCCCTAATTCTAAACCTTCCCTCATGGGTGAAAGATGATTGCAGCAGTCCTTGACATCACAGGCAGATCTAACCACATCCAAAGAAAGAGGTGCATTATCTCCCATGACCGGCGCTCTCCTCTCTCTCTCTCTCTCTCAACTTTATTTTTAGAGCAGTTTGAGGCTCACAGTAGTATTAAGCAGAAGATACAGAGATTTCTCATTTACCTTCTGCCCCCAAATCTATGTAGCCTTCCCCATTACCAATATTCCCCACTAGAATGGTACATTTGTTTCCACTGATGTACCTCCACTGCCACATCATTATTACCAAAGTCTGCAATTAACTTTAGGGGTCATGATTGGTGTTGCATATTCTATGGGTTTGAACAGATTTATACTAATATTTGTTAGAGTATTATACAGAATAGCTTCACTGCCTTTGACATTCTCTGTGTTCCATCTATTTATCCTTTCTTCCACGTAACCCTTGGCAACCTGTAATCTTTTTACTGTCTTCATAGTTTTGTCTTTTCCAGAATGTCATGAAATTGGACTCAAAGAGTATGTAGCTTTCTCAGATCAGCTTCTTCCACTTAGTAATACGCATCTAAGATTCTTCTATGACTTTTAAGGGCTTGACAGCTCATTACTTTTTAACATTGAATAATTTTCCATTATCTGGATGTAACAGTTTGCTTCTCTAGTCAAACACTGAAGGACAACTCAGTTGTTTCGAATTTTTGGCAATTGTGAATAAAGCTGCTATAAATTTCTACATGAAAGTTTTTTTCTTCCTTGGAGATAAGTTTGTATCTCCTTTGAGTTAAATACCAGAGAACATGATTGTTGCCTTGTATGGTAAGAGTGTGTTTAGTTTTGTAAGAAATTGCCAAACTGTTTTCCAATGTGGCTGTTACATTTTGCATTTCTACCAACAATGAATGAGAGTTCCTGTTTCTCCACATCCTTGCCAGCATTTCATGTTGCTAGTGTTCTGAATTTTGACCATTCTGATAGGTGAACAATACTAGCTCTTTGTTTTAATTTGCCTTTTTTTAAAGCTTGAAATAGCAATGTAGAAATTCCCTAAAAGTACTATAATCTATACCAAGATTGCTCTAGGTATCATAATATTAACAGCTTCCTGGGTAATGATATCTATAACTATTATGTATCATGAGCTTAATGTTTTAAAATTCACTGTTTTCTTTAATCCTTGTGGTTGTCAAGTGTGGGTCTCGGGTCAATTTTTTTTTCTTTTGGTTTGTTTTTTAGCCACTACAGCCCTAGGATTTAACACAGTGTTTAAACATGGGATGGATTCTAACAACATCTGATCTAAGAATGAGTGCACAAATCAACATGGATTGATTTTTCTGCTGTTCTTTTGGTCTACTAACACCCCAGGACATTGTTCCCTTTGCGCTTGTCTCAGAGGTGGTGCTCGGTCATCTTCCTAAAGGTTTAGATAGACATAGAGCACTGATGGGCACTGTTAGATTTCACATCCTTTAGTCTCTGGAATGAGGGCTTCAAATCTTTCCAGCTCCTTAGAATGACACTTCTACGAAACAAATTTGTTTTAATCATGCTGAGGGTCTCTTTTAATATAATGCTTGTAAGTTATCATGAAAACACCCTTAGTATGTTTCTTCCCACCTTCCTGAGATTACTAGCATTTTCTCCTCCCAGTAGTTTAATCCAAAGCTGATTGGAAGCAAGTAGTTAAGGTCTCCCAAAGGGCGTGAATTTGGGAGTTGGGTAGAGAAAAATTATTCCTTCCACAAAAAGGTTCTAATGTGATACAGTAAGTAAATCAAAGACCCAGGATGGAGACTCCATTTCTTCTCCCTAAAATGTAATCTTTGCTCAAGGCACCAAAATTGGGCTTCTCTAATCTGATCCTCACAAAGCAAAGAAGAGCTTTTTGTGTTACTCCATTTTGCATTGCTGTAAAGAAATACCTGAGGCTGGATAATTTATGAAGAAAAGAGATTTATTTTAGTTCGCGGTTCTGAAAACTACATGAAGCATAGTGCCAGCATCTGTGTCTGGTGAGGGCCTTGGGAAGTTTCCAATCATGGTGGAACGTAAAGGGGGAGTGAGCATGTCAAATGGCAAGAGAGGAAGTGAGAGAAAGGAGGAGGTGCCAGCCTTCTTTAAACAACCAACTCTTGCCTAAACTAATAGAGTAATAACTCACTCTCTCCAAGGGGTTGGCACCAAGCCAATCATGAGGGATCAGCCCCTGATGACCCAAGCACCTCCCACTAAGTGTTACCTCTAACACTGGGTATCACATTTTAACATGAGATTTGGAGGGAACCCACATTCAAACCATATCAGTTTTTTCTGCAATAAATTTTCAAATGAAGAAACTGAGATATGGAGAAAAGTAACTTGGTTAAGGTCACATAATCCATAGAGTGGAAAGCCAAAATTTAAACTCAGGACCAGTAAATACAAACTTAGTTTCATTCTGTTTTACTTAGAATAAAACTTTTTTTGTGTGTGTGTGATTTTTTTTAATGCATTTTAGGTTATGGGGTACATGTGAAGAACATGCAAGATTGTTGCATAGGTTCTCATTCATAGGCAGGTGTAGAATAAAACTTAATGACGAATGCTCAGCTCCTAAGCCTGTGGTTTATGATCTTCTAGGTTGTGTTAAGATTTTAATGAAGAGTTATGCTGTCTTTACCTTTACATATCTACTGTAAGGCAATGTCTCCCGTCTTGAATGTTTACCAAAGGGACTTCAGATCCATAGATAAAATTTTTATAAGATGGAAATAAGAATAATCATAAGATCATCTTTGAGTCTCCTGAAAGTAAGGTAGAAGTGAATTAAAATAAAAAAAGTCTTTCTAAATTATGATGAGGAAGGACAGCCAGGAAAAATGAAGAAACATGAAAAAGCTATATACTTCAAGGGTTCCTGAAATAAAAGTAGTTTTTATTTTTGACATACATTATATTAAGATCCTGGAGAATTTTCATCAATCACTTGCAAATCTCCTTAGGCAGTCACGGGGTTTTTTATTTATTTGGTCAAAGTCAAATAGGAATCTCAGAAATCAAAATTCAATTGCACTGTGGCACGAAGACATTACCTGGCTTTCCTACAATGCTAAGAAAACCCCACAGTCATGTTCTATCTTTGGTTTCAGGTAGAGCATTCGAGAAACTGGTTATACCAACCATACCAACTAAATATTAACTTAGTAAGAACTGAAAAAAAAATATGGAAAAAGTGATTTAGGTTTATTCAGAAAAAAATATGGAAAAATTGATTTTTGGTTTGTCCAGATCTGAGGTTTAGCACATCTTCTAGGTATTACGTTACTGTAGTGCTTCTAAAGAAATACTCAAAAGAAGCCTCCAAAAAGATATGTTGTATTCTTCTTTTTCTTAAGGCCATAGAATGTGTAGATTTTCAGAGCCCTTTGATGCTTCATTTAGACAAAGATTAGCTAAAATTAAATTTTACAGACTTCGTTGCTCCCATATGTTCATGAACACTCTTCTTTACTTTGGCTGAGAACTCTGTTTCTCCAAGATTAAAGCATAATAGTAGGTAGATGTATTTGTTGATTTTATGTAACACTGGCTGCTGTATAAATCAATCAAAAGATCTAGAGTGGCTCCAACAAATTAGATACTCAAGTTTTGCTCATGTAATAGCCAAAATAAGAGTTTTTGATTCATTGGATTAAATGTTTTGATCCATTAGATCCATTCGATCCACCACAACTCTTCCATGTAGCAATTCTGGAATCCAGGACCTTCCATCTTGTGTTTTAATATTTTTAATGGGTAGCTTCCAAGATTGCTGTGTTTGTCTGCATCAAGCAAGCAGAAAGGAAAGAGCCAGGAAAATGACACTTAGGAATTTTTAGTGCATCAGGGCTGGGCATGTTGCAGATCCTGTTCACTGGCGCTTATTATCTATCACTCAGTCATGTAGCCACTGAACTGTAAGAGAAATGTAGTCTGGCTTTGTGTCAAGGAAGAAGAAATGAGTTTCTTTGATATGCCCCTGAGATTGTGCCCCACGACTAGTTGAATATTTTACCCCTTTTTTTTTCCTATTTAGTTTCTGGTGTAAAAGAAGAAGGTGGGAATTGTACTCTATCAGAAAAGTACTTCTATTTTATCTTCTCTCCTTTTTCTGGTTCTATTTTTCATTCTGAAGAATATCTGCATTTAAGACAGAAATATCTGAGAAATTTTTCATGGTGCAATGAATTTTGGAGACAGGGGGACCTGGTTTCAAATCTTGCCTCTGTTGTTTACTACTTATGAACCTTGGGAAGTTCCTTAAACATTGTGATCCTTAGTTTCCTCAGTTTTGAAATGGACATAATAAAATCCAACTTGGAGGAAAAGTATGAATTTTATGGAAAGTCCTTTGAATAATACATAAAATATATTCTTTGGAAAACATTTGGAAGCCATTACTAGGATATCTTTATGCTCTTTGGTGCTCACCTAATATGAAAAGGATTTGTATTAGTTATGTTAACACACAGCTGGAGTCACAAATATGCCCTAAACTGGAGGGGCTTAGAAGAAATAGTTTATTTTTCTTTTACATAGTTTTTCTGCAGTGAGCACTCTGGTTGTCAGGCAGATCTGCTCTGTGAGGTTTTGGCTATTTAGGAAGTCATGGCCATTACAGACATTAGGGATATTGTAGACCAGAGGAAAGCTAATCTTAAAATGCTAATCTGTGGAGGAAAGCCTAAAGTTAATGATATTTCTATGGATAATGAACATTTGACTCCTTTGTAGTCTTTAACAAATTACTTTAAAGATAACCAATAAATCATTCTATTCAGTAATTTGATGATAACCTTTCTATTAATATTTTAAGGGTAGAAAAAAATTCATACTGGAGGTGAAATGAATTATGTTTTGTATATAAAGTTAGTGGCCTAGTTGAGAGCTGTACCTTCACGTTTATAGCTTGTTTCTAACTGCACAAAGGTATAGCACTTCTCCCTAAGAATGGTAACCATCATGAGGATGTAAACCAAGAAATATTGGTCAAATGGAGAAATGTTGAAGACAGTGGTTGATGTAACAGCATGAACAGTGTGATTCATTTTTTTGTACAATAATATGTAATTATCATTTAACAAATAAATACTGAGCACCTACTATGTACCTTCTGATAGAAAAAAAAATCTCTGAAAGAATTAACACTGCATAACTAGTTTATAAGTTATTTTATATTATACCTTTTTCTTATTTGCACTTTTAAGATTTTCCACATCATGGATTTTTTTAAAGAGCGAAAGTATTTAACATAACTCATTAATGTTATTAACGATATTACCTCATCTTTGTGCTTTTCTAATGATAGAATCAAAGGCAGGTCTGTTTCCAGATACTCACTTATAATATGGAAATACATATTAGTAGTACTAAATAAGATAATAGTACTCAGTTCAGAACAATCGTGTCAGATGCTTGAAGTTTGCTTCTGGAAACCAATCCAATTAGCTAATTCATGACCAAGCATTCAGATCCTATATTTCCTTTCCAAAATCTATTGTCTTCAAAATCTATTGTTCCAGTGAATAGATTAGCATTAAATTGTCCTGTCTTTACAGTTCCCAATAATATACATGTTGCAAAAATCTAATGGACACTTCCACGCCCTCCTATCTGTTACAGCAGCAGCAGTCAGTAGTGATAGGCATTCCCTTCCAGATGCTCTTTATCACTCTTGCTTCCATGATACCAGATTTTTTGAGTTTTTAGCCTATCTCCATGGCTGCATGTTCTACATCTCCTTTTCTTGCACCACTTTTGCAATTTTTTATACACACACACACACACACACACACACACACCTATAGAGAGAGCTATGTCACAGGGCAGGAACATTTGCTGCATATGTAAATATCTAAATGAACAAATATATAAACAAATTTAGTCTTCAATGCAGAAGAGTGACACTTGAACTAATAGTTCAGTTTTTAGGAAATGGGAGAGCAATGAGAAGAGGAACCTGTGTATCCCTCCTGCTTGGAAATTTGCAGGACCAGCCCTGCAAATGTGAAAACACAACTATAGATCAACAACTTTAAGGAACAGGGGCTCTATGATTCCTTATCAAAAACTAAGTTTTGGAATAATTGTACAAACTTCAGGCTTGATTTCTCTTAGTTACCATGCAGCTTGAATCACTGAATCATTCTTGAAGTTCTTTTGTTGTTTTAACACATTAAATTAGCTAATTACAGCTGAATATGTAGTGGAAAATAGCATCTGTTTACAGTGTAATAGTATAAAAATTACTTACCAGTAACAGAATAAGAAGCAATTTGCAAAAGCTAATCATATTTGTGCACTTGTCTGCAAAAAGTAAATTGTTAATATATGCCCAAGGGGGAAAAAAATCACTTGCTGGTTTAGAAAGTGAAAGCAGTGATATTAACAAACATTACTTAGACAATTGCTGTATTTAAGACTGGAATGTCTCAACTTGTCATAAAACATAGATGTTTGTTAATTTTTTTTTACTAGCTTTGACAATGGTAAATTCAAACAATTTGGAGATTAATATACCATAGAAAATCAAATGGTCTATGATTTTTTTAATATCTGCAGTCAAAATTTTAATAATTCTTACTTAGAGAAAACTTTTTGTTTTTCAGTGCTAATAGCAAATGCCATTGGGGAAAAAAAAAACACACAAATCCCAAATTCAGTCTCCATTTGGCATTTTTTCCTCAAGTCATAGAATTTGAGGAAAAATTTCAGTTTCTAAATTGACCTTTAAGAGGTCAATTTAGAAACTGAAAACTAATATCCGAAAATATTGAAAAAAAAATAGAGTAGAATCTCAGAAATCTCACTGAGTTGCAGCTTTTTGTTTGTTTCTCCACATTGAGAAGCTGGAGGTGCTTACATTTTATAATTATTGAGACTTTTAAATGATATATTTATAAAATTTTAAAAAAATACGTGATTTATTGAATGGACCATTTTTTCTGTGGTTGTACTAGACAGCAATGAATGGCAGATTCAAAAGTAAGATCAGGTAGTGGTAGTGGTGTGGTTTCCCCCTCTATATTTATCAGGAAGTAAAAGAATTCTTTGTGAAGTTAATCTTTAAATTCCCTTTCTCTAGATGCCAGAGTGAAACCTATTCAACTAACAGACTTAGTTCAGATATGTTAATAACATTCATTAAGACACAGCTCTCTTTTATATCTAGTCAGCCCTTGATTAATACTCCCATCCTGCCTTCCTGCTTTTGACCTCTCCTTTATAAGGTTTCTGTAAATGTTAATTTCATCCACTACAATTTTAACTCAGGGAGAATAACCTTACTGCCAGGTTTGGAGGACACCTCATTGTAGCCTACTATAGTTGGACTTTACCAATCCCCATTTTGCTGTTCTAGTGACAGGACTTTCATCCTTATGAATTTAGCCTCTAGAGATCAAATTCTGAGAGATGATTTTCTATATACAGAGAGAAATGTGTTAACTTTCTACCTAACTTACTTTACTGAGAGGATGAAAAGAGGATGATTCATTCTTTGTCTGGAACTTTAAGATCTTAAGCACTTTAAGAAAAGACTTAAAGGCTTTTTTAAAGCTAAGTGATGATACATACTTTAGTCCAATGAAGAACTTGGAAATATATCGTCCCATAAATGGTCAGTTGGAGTCTTAGTTCACTCATTTAAATGTTGCAGCTTATAAAGGATTGTGTTTCAGTGGTTAAACAGGAAACTACCTTTTATTTGTCTTTCAAATGACATTTCCCAGTGGCTTCAGTTACCATCTGTTGCTGTTAATTTCCCAATTTAGCTTCAGCCTAGAATTCATCTCTAATCTCTAGGAGACATAGCTACAGAGCCCACATTTTACTTAGGTGTTTTTAAGGTTCGTTAAACTCAACATATCCTAACCCAACTCATGTTCTTCCCCCAAACCTTGGGACTTCTGTGAATATCAACCATTCTAGGAAATGAAATCTCCAATCTTGCATTTGCAGGAGGCAGAAACCTGCCAGGGATCTTTGAGACCATCCCTCAAAATTCATCATCAATTCTGAAAATTCTTAATTTACAGACTAGCCAAATGATTACTTTCATTTCTCTGTTTTTATTGTCATATTAAATTCTCAGATGTGACCATCTCTTACTTGTGCCACTATAATGATACTTTTATCTTCCACTCCTTCCCCAGTTTTGCCCTCCTCTTTTCATCTAGAGTCCCTGCCCATGCCAGAGCGATGTCATACAAATGCAAACATGTTTTATTTCTTATTTAAAATACATTTACACAGCCTTCCATGTGAACAGAATAAAGAACATAATCTTTAAATGAACCTACGAACTTTTTGCAAGAGCTGACTTCTGCCCCCATCTTCTGCTTTATATTCCCAAGGGAACTTGCTAATGTCTGAAAGTTTCACATTTGGGGATAAAAACAAAGCATTGCATAGTCTTATATTTTGCGTAGTATATCAGCATAAGTTTATTGCAGTAGGTACTGAAAAATTGAAGATCTTCAGATAGAATGATGCTCTCAATATTATTTAACCCATTTATGGGCCTGTGATAGACTGAGTGAAATTAATATGAGTTAATCATTACAGAAATCAATAATAATTCCTATGCGTTATTAAGTCTTATGTCCTCTGCAGAATAAGCCACTGTGAAGTCACATAATAAGGTTATAATGTTATTTATCATCGTTCACTCTCTTTTGGGTTGAGAAAAGGAGTTCTAAGTGTGGTTTCTGGAGTTAGTCAGACGAGCACAAGTTATCTTCTGTTCGTACTCTGTGGTTAAGCTGCTCTAGCTCTTAGATTCTCAAACCACCCATCTATAAAATTCCCATGATAGTTGCAATTCCCTCAGAGGCTTTTAAAAGGAATAAGTGAGAATATTCACATCACTTATTCATTTACTTATTCCACTTGAAATATTCATATCAAGCCTTCAGCTCACTACCTGACACATTGGAGTGTTCCATAAATGCCTCACACAAACATCCTCTGTGTGACAGAATAGCAGCATCTCCTTAATAAATTTATGACACATTGAACTCTTCCTCCAAGAATAACCCTGGGAAAAATTCCTCTGACAAAAATTCTACCATGTACCACTAAATACTACTGGGTTCTTAGTGTGCTGTTAGCACCTAACTTAACACTAAACTCTTTGGATTAGAACTTTCTTGCTGACACAACTCACCTATACCTGACTACATGGCCAGACAGAAAACATAAACAAAAGTTTTTTCTTAATGCAATAGGAAAAACTTTGGCACAAAATGAAATTAGGTATGTGTACATGTCCAGAAAATTCAGGCTTCCAAAGTCATTGTCACTGTCTCTTCCCCGCTTACCCTCCTTCTCTCCCTCCAAGAGTTATCTTGTCCCCAAATCACTTCTATTTGCAATTTTGGTTGTATGAAAGTTAAAGCAAAAGCAGTGCTTTCTACAGGCCCACCAAATGTGTTTCTAAGTCTGGAAGAAAAGCATTATTTAAGAAGTTGGATGATTTCCCCAGGTTTTGCATATAAAATGTCCCCCTTCAGATCTTTTTGGTCCTTTTGGTCACAGGGATGTCCTGAAGTGGGGTCAGTTTGTCCAATTTTTCTTATTTAAAACATTTTTTCTTTTTTCCCCAAGATCATAGTTTTCATAAAAGCACAGTTTATTCATAATTTTCATCCATTTCTAGAATTTCAGCCCAGGTACCAAATTGATTTATACAGAAGAACATTCATTTTCCTTTATTTTGGCCAAAAGTTGGTATTTATTCTCTTTATAGGGCCCTGTTCTATCCTAAGATGCCATTTGTACTTTGACATAATTTATCTCATTGAATTTGGTGAAGCTCTTGACAATTATTCTAAGGGCTAGTGTCTTTTTCTTCTAATTTACTATGTATTCTTTATGTAACTGAAAGATTAACCCCTCTGCAAAAGGAGTTACACATTTTTATGTGGTATTTTTTCAAATTAATTTTACTTTCTCATGGTGTTTTTTATAGAGAAGGTTTTGGGACTTTTTGTTTCATTAAGAGAAAGTATCTCACTCTGTTGACCAGGCTGGAGTACACTGGCTCACTGTAGCCTCAAATTCCTGGACCCAAATGATCTTCCCACCTCAGCCCCCTGAGTAGCTGGGATTGCAGGCACATGTCACCATGCCCAGCTAACTTTAAAAACAAAAATTTAGTAGAGTTGGGAGTTGTGCTTTGTTGCTCAGGCTGGTCTCAAAATCCTGCCTTCAAGTGATCTTCCCACTTTGGCCTCCCAAAATGCTGGGATGACAAGTGTAAACCACTGTGCTAGGCTAGAAGATTTATAAATGTAACTTAATTTTTAGTCTAACTTGTTCACCACTCTATCTCTAACCCCAATAACTACAATAGCATCCAGTGCACTGTAACTGTTGAATAACTTCTTTGTGAATGAATGAACACCTAAAGGAATTGTATATGGGTAGACTCCACCAAAAGTGTTCAGGTTTCTGAGGTTATCTGTGGTCTTGTTCTCCAGGCTTTCTCAATGTAACCAAAGTGCTTCAGAGAACTGTTAGGATGTTTAACACTGGCAAATCAACTGGCTCAACTGTAAGCCATTATTTTGTGGACCCCGTGGAACTCATTAATAATTGAACATTTTAGAAATGATCTTTGAGACAAGTTCATAAAAGGAACAATCAGAACTATTCTCAGATTTATGAATTAGAGATTGTGAATTCTACAAAGCTATAGAGAGAAGCCCTTCTTTGACTTAGGGAGGAATAGGAAATTTAGTATATTACCCTAAGGTGTTCTTCAGCAAACACAGAGTATATGGTATGTGAATATATAGGGAGGAAATGTGTTAATGATGCCATACTTAATTTCTCTGTATTGGTTTTAAAGCAGAAATATTTCATTTTAGAAGTTTAAAATGGTGTTAACAAAGAACTAGCATTTCCCGAGTCCTGAAAATTTTTATGTACATATTTAAAAGAATTTTGTATTTTAGATAGCCCTTAAAATGCAGCGTCATCACTGGAATTATTCATTATATTTCTCAGATTTAAAAAGAACCTGTTGGTTATTCATTTAAATGTTTAAAAAGTGAAACAATCTCCATATTATTCCTTTGCCACATCCCTTGAAAAGAGAGTTCCCATAAATAGCACAATTTGTGTTTGATGGTAAGCTTCATCCCAGAGAAAAAATGATAGTTTGTGTTTGTGCCAGATGCTTTTCCAGCATTAAGTGCCATAAAAATCCCCTGAAGTGTGTTCAACAGATAAGGCGAAGTGCCAAAGAATGGCAGAGAATTAGGTTAAACCCTGTTCACGTACGAAATCCACTGAGACACCATATGCATATATCCATTTTAAAATCAAAATGTGAAATTAATTCAACATGCATTTAATAGGCAACTATTTAGAGATGTATGTTAGACCCTAGGGACAGGATGATGAGTAATATCAGTCTTCCACTCTCTGTCAGGAGAAACAGGTATTTAACCCTTCTTGTGGCAGTGACAGAAGTGCTATGATGCAGACGTACCTAAGACTACATGGAGAAGGTGGCCTCCCAACATCTATCAGGCATGTAGAGTTGCTCCAGGCAGAGGGAATTCTTTATACAAGGGCTTTAAAGTGATTCTTTTTGTGACATTTTCCTTATGAAAAAAAAAGCAAGGAGATCTATTGCTCATTTATCTAGACTAGACATGGTTGTTCTTGCTACAGAGCAGACACGGGAGTAGTGGAGGGGGAGCATTTGCTGGAGGAGGAAATTAAGGATTCTTTATAGGAAACACACATTTTATGCCAGGATATAAAACAAGTTTTTCCCTGCTGTTGATACAAATATCTATGACAAGTTGACCCTTGAACATAATTAGAGTCAACATTTCTAATTCTTCCCCACCCTATTCAAATGGTGTGTGTCACACATGGAGCCAAGTATTAAGCTGTGGACATTCTGAAGGGATTTTGTACACTGGTTGAATAGCTGGACAACATGGATTCTGTGATCTTTCTCAGTTCTGTACAAACTTGAAATGTTTGTGTTTCTATCACTAGAGCTAAAACTCATTTGAGATCTCTGATTTACAAAAAGCTCCAAAAAAGATTGAGGAAATTTAGCAGAATCTGTCTTCCTTTTATCTAGATTAGACCTTCTGTGCTGGCTTCCAAAGCCCACTGCTATCCTCTGTTCCTCAATCAGGACTCTGCCGTTAGAATTCAAGGAGATGGGTGTTTGAATTCAGGATATACAAAAGCAATGGTTTCTTTCACAACAGGAACCAGGCAGTAAGTCTCAAATTAGCTTCTCTCACTCAGGTACCTACTCTCTACTTTATGACTCATATTAGATACTTGAGAACATTAAATAATTAATGTTTAGGAATCATTAAATTTATAGATGACTTGAGAAGCTTTGAAAAGATAAGTGACCACATCTAGACTATTTTTTTCATAACCATGTAAGTACTTAGTGACAAAGTACTTTCTTTGCTTATAAAAGTTAGTTACCTAATGTATCTGAGAATTTGTCACATGCTCCTCTTCTTTTTCTTCATGTGTATTTAGAATTTTTTTTCCCACTGAGTAATGGTGGTGTATGAAAATCACTGTAATCTTGTGGTATTATCTTTCCTCCCTTTTTTTTCTATTCCTGTAGCTGTTACTATTCATTTCTGTATTGAAGAGTACAGAAGAAAGGAATACATTTAAAGCAAAGCATCAATCACTTGAGCTCAAAAGAATACCCTTAATTGAATCAGGTTTTTCACTTCAGGAAACAATGCAAGTGAACATTCATTTTTATTCATAATGTAATCTTCTATTTACCTGATAACTACACAATAACAAGTTGAAATGAATTATTAAATATTCTATATGGGGCAGGTAATTAAGAAATAAAAATATATCATGTTTTTTTCGTATTGCATAATTTGTATTCACCGCACTAAGGAAAATTTATAACAGTGAACTAGTCTATCTTTACATTTCTTCTTCAAATGTTTTGTTAAATAGAGTAGTAGAGAAGATAATTTCTTGGCTTACCAGCATGGTTTCTGTTTGCCTGTAGGCTAAGGATTTTTCTCAATAAAAAAGCCATAAGTATACAAGGAGAAAAACTAGACATGGCTAACACTAACTCAGTTTAATGCAAATAAGACAATGGGTTAGATACTTCCTTGTTATGGTGAAGTTTTAAGAGTTTGATACAGGGGTTGATTTTTGCTTATTATTACTGTCATTATTTTTATTGAGAAGAAGGTTTCTCTAGCCCCTGCACACTGGATCATAACAATGCATTCAATATAGAGATAAAAATAATTAGGTCAGGAATTGTCCTGTGAAAATAATTACATTGGAGAGAAAAGATAAAATCTGGAAACAGAAAATCACAAGGACTTGGAAAGCACTAATATGTGATGTTAGAATTATAAGGATATTTCCAAGGTTAATTGCTATTTAAGTTTGTCTTTCTTGGATAGAAGTTTTCCATGTACACATATATCTGAGTACTTTTTGACATGTTTTTAAGGAAAAAAATGATAATTTTTAGGGAGAATAATACACATTGTTCACATAAAAATGTTCGATTTTCAAATGATCATATATTCACCTTAAAAAGCCTTGACTTCAGCAAGAAGTACCAAAATAAGTGGGCTGCTTTGGGAGAAAAATGCATTTATACTTAAGATGATGAGTTTTTAAACTTCAGAATTAACCAAATCACCTGCAGGGCTTGTAAAGTACCCATTACTGAGTCTCCCTCTTATAGTTTCTGATTCAGTATGTCCAGGATGGAGACTGAGAATTTTATTTCTAACAGTGTCCTAAGCCCATGCTATGATGTTAAGACTGTTGGTCTGGGGACGAGACTTTGAGAAAAAATGCTTTGTATGGATGTTAAATGAAGCTGAGAGTTGACAATCAAGAAGTTAAGATAGAGTAAGAATTTAGAAATCTTCTGCTGAACTGGTATATACAAAATGATATTCCAATTATTTAAAAAGTCATTGAGCAATTAAAATGCATACTGGATCCAAGATGGCCAAATAGGAACAGCTCCGGAGTGCAGTTCCCAGCAAGAACAACACAGAAGGTGAGTGCCCACTGCATTTCCAAACAAATTTTCACTGCCCACAGACCAGGAGATTCCTGGGCCAAAAAGAGCCACAAGTTTTCAGCACAGCTGGTGCCGGGTTGGCGCACAGAAACTCAAACAAATCTGGGCAGACATTTCAACTGGCGCCTGGGACACCTGGGAAACAGAGCCACCAATTCAACTGAAAGGGAGGGGGCAGAGACAGGGAGCCAGGCAATCTGGCTTGGTGGGTACCACGCCCACAAAATGAGCACTCTGAAACGCTCTGGATTGAGAGTTGTGCAGCAAGCCAGCTGGACCCAGGACAGTCCAGCTCAGTGTGGGGAAAGGCAACCACAACTACCGAGGCAGTTCACACAGCAGCTGGGCAGAGCCTGCAGCAGCTCAGCAACACGTCTGCTGGCAAACTGTGACTAGACTACTCCACGTAGGGCAGGGCATCTATAAAAAAATGCAGCAGCACAACAGGAACTTATAAATAAAGCTGACCTTCCTAGGACAGAGCATCTGGGAAAAGAGGCAGTTATGAGTTCCCCTGCATTAGACTTGAAAGTACCTGCCCAGCAGCTCTGCATGGAACAATGGAGCTCCCAGCACAGCACTTGAGCTCCTATAAGGGACAGACTGTCTCCTCAAGCAGCTCCCTGACCCCTGTATACCCAAAGAGACACCTCATGAAGGAGAGCTCAGGCCAACATCTGGCAGGTACCCTTCTGGGATGAAGATAATAGAAGAAGGAACCGGCAGCAACTCTTACTGTTCTGCAGCTCCCCGCTGTGGTTGATCCACAGGCAAGCAGGGTCTTGAGTGGACGTCAAGCAGTCCTGCAGCAGAGAGGCCTGACTGTTGGTAGGAAAACTAAGAAACAGAAAGAAATAACTTCATCATCAACAAAAAGGACGTCCACTCAGAGACCGCATCTGAAAGTCACCAACTACAAAGACCACAGGTAGATAAAGCCACTAACATGGGAAGAAACCAGCACAAAAATGATGAAAACACCCAAAACCAGAAAGCCTCTTCTCCTCCAAAGGATCACAACTCCTCATCAGCTAAGGATCAAAGAGGGATGGAGAATGAATCTGATGAATTGACAGAAACAGGATTCAAAAGGTGGGTAATAACAAACTTCTCAGAGCTAAAAGAATATGTGCTAACCCAATGCAAAGAAACTAAGAACCTAGAAAAAAGGTTAGATGAGATTCTAACTAGAATAAACAGCTTAGAGAAGAATATAAATGACTTGATGGAGCTGAAAAACACAGCATGAGAACTTCATGAAGCATACATAAGTTTCAATAGTCGAATTGACCAAGCAAATGAAAGAATATCAGAGATTGAAGATCAACTCAATGAAATAACATGAGAAGGCAAAAATAGAAAAAAAGTTTGAAAAGAAATGAACAAAGCCTCCAAGAAATATGGAACTCTGTGAAAAGACCTAATCTATGTTTGATAGGTGTACCTGAATGTGATGGAGAAAATGAATCCGAGCTGGAAAACACTCTTCAGGATATTATCCAGGAGAACTTCCTCAATCTAGCAAGCCAGGCCACCATTCAAGTCCAGGAAATACAGAGAACACCACCAAGATACTCCTCAAGAAGAGCAACCCCAAAGCACATAATCATGAGATTCACCAAGGTTGAAATGAAGGAAAAAATGCTAAGGGCAGTCAGAGAGAAAGGTCAGGCCAACCACAAAGGGAAGCCAATCAGACTCACAGTGGATCTCTCTGCAGAAACCCTACAAGCCAGAAGAGAGTGGGGACCAATATTCAACATCTTAAGAAAAGAACTTTCAACCTAGAATTTCATATCCAGCCAAACTAAGCTTCATAAGCAAAGGAGAAACAAAATCCTTTATGGACAAGCAATTGCTGAGAGATTGCATCACCACCAGGCCTGCCTTGTAAGAGCTCCTGAAACAAGCACTAAACAAGGAAGGGAACAACCAGTTCCAGCCACTCCAAAAATGTACCAAATGATAAAGACCAACACAATGAAAATTTCGTCAGCCAATGGGCAAAACATCCAGCTAGCATCAAAATGGCAGGATCAAATTCACACATAACAATATTAACCTTAAGTGTAAATGGGCTAAATGCCCCAATCAAAAGACACAGACTGGCAAATTGGATAAAAAGTCAAGACCCATTGGTATGCTGTATTCAGGAAACCCATCTCACATGCAAGGACACAAATAGGTTCAAAATAAAGGGATGGAGGAAGATTTATCAAGCAAATGGAGAGGAAAAAAAGAAATAGCAGGAGTTGAAATCCGAGTCTCTGATAAAATGGACTTTAAACCAACAAAGATCAAAAGAGACAAAGAAGGGTATTACATAATGGTAAAAGGATCAATGCATCAAGAAGAGCTAATGATCCTAAATATATACGCACCCAATACAGGAGCACCCAGTTACATAAAGCAAGTTCTTAACGACCTACAAAGAGACTTAGACTCCCACACAATAATAGTGGGAACTTTTAACACTCTACTATCAATATTAGACAAATCAACGAGACAGAAAATTAACAAGGATATTCAAGACTTGAACTCAGATCTGGACCAAGCAGACCTAATAGACATCTACAGAACTCTCCATCCCAAATCCACAGAATACACATTCTTCTCAGCACCGCATTGCATCTACTCTAAAATGGACCACATAATTGGAAGTAAATCACTCTTCAGCAAATGCAAAAGAACAGAAATCATAACAAACAGTCTCTCAGACCACAAGGCAATTAAATTAGAACTCAGAATTAAGAAAGTAACTCAGAACCACACAACTTCATGGAAATTGAACAACTGGCTCCTCAATGTCAACTGGATAAATGATGAAATGAAGGCTGAAATAAAGACATTCTTTGAAACCAATGATAATGAAGACACAACATATCAGAATCTCAGGGACACATTTAAAGCAATGTCTAGAGGGAAATTTATAGAAATAAACACCCACATGAGAAGTGAGGAAAGATCTAAAATTGACACCCTATTGTCAAAACTGAAAGAGCTAAAGGAGTAAGATCAAAAAGTCTCAAAAGCTAGCAGAAGACAAGAAATAACTAAGATCAGAGCAGAACTGAAGGAGATAGAGACATTAAAAACCCTTCAAAAAATCAATAAATCCAGGAGCTGTTTGTTTGAAAAGATCAACAAAATAGACAGACTGCTAGCCAGATTAATAAAAAAGGAAAAGGAGAAGAATCAAATAGATGCAATAAAAAACGATAAAGGGTTTATCACCTCCGATTCCACAGAAATACAAACTACAATCAGAAATTACTACAAACAACTTTATGCACATAAACCAGTAAACCGGAAAGAAATGGATAAATTTCTGGATACTTGCACCTTCCCAAGCCTAAACCAGGAATAAGTTGAAACCTTGAATAGACCAATAACAAAGGCTGAAGTTGAGGCAGCAATTAATAGACTACCAACCAAAAAAAGTCCAGGTCCAGATGGGTTCACAGCCGAATTCTACCAGACATACAAAGAGGAGCTGGTACTATTCCTTCTGAAACTATTCCAAACAATACAAAAAGAAGGAATCCTTCCCAAATCATTTCATGAGACCAACATCATCCTGATCCCAAAACCCGGCAGAGACTCAACAAAAAAAGAAAACTTCAGTCCAATATCCATGATGAACATAGATGCAAAAATCTTCAATACGATACTGGCAAATTGACTGCAACAGCACATCAAAAAGCTTATCGATCACGATCAAGTAGGCTTCATTCCAAGGATGCAAGTCTTGTTCAACATATGCAAGTCTATAAATGTAATCCACCACATAAACAGAACCAAAGACAAAAACCACATGATTATCTCAATAGATGTAGAGGCTTTCCATAAAATTCCACAGTCCTTTATGCTAAAAACCCTCAATAAACTAGGTATCAATGGAACGTATCACAAAACAATAAAAGCTATTTACAACAAACCAACAGCCAATATCATACTGAATGGGCAAGAACTAGAAGCATTCCCTTTGAAATCCAGCACTAGACAAGGATGCCCTCTCTCACCACTCCTATTCAATATAGTACTGGAAGTTCTAGCTAGAGCAATCAGGCAAGAAAAAGAAATAAAGGGTATTCAATTGGGAAAAGAGGAAGTCAAACTGTCTCTATTTGCAGATGACATGATTGTATATTTAGAAGACCCTATCATCTCAGCCCAAAATTTCCTTAAACTGATAAGCAACTTCAGCAAAGTCTCAGGATACAAAATCAAAGTGCAGAAATCTCAAGCATTTCTATACACCAATTACAGACTAAAAGAGAGTCAAATCATGAGCAAACTCCCATTCACAATTGCTACAAAGAGAATAAAATACCTAGGAATACAACTAACAAAGGATGTAAGGGATCTCTTCAAGGAGAACTACAAACCACTGCTCAAGGAAATAAGAGAGGACACAAAGAGATGGAGAAACATTTCATGCTCATGGCTAGGAAGAATCAATATCGTGAAAATGGCCATACTGCCCAAAGTAATTTATAGATTCAATGCTATCCCTATCAAGCTACCAATGACCTTCTTCACAGAACTGGAAAAAAAACACCCTAAACTTCATATGGAACCAAAAAAGAGCCCACATAGCCAAGACAATCCTAACCAAAAAGAACAAAGCTGGAGGCATCACTCTACCTGTTTTCAAACTATTCTACAAGCCTACAGTAATCAAAACAGCATGGTACTGGTACCAAAACAGCGATATAGACCAATGGAACCGAACAGAGGCCCTGGAGGCAATGCCACACATCTACAACCATCTGATCTTTGACAAGCCTGACAAAAACAAGCAATGGGGAAAGGATTCACTATTTAATAAATGGTGTTGGGAAAACTGGCTAGCAGTGTGCAGAAAGCAGAAACTGGACCCCTTCCTCACACCTTACACTAAAATTAACTCCAGATGGATGAAATACTTAAACATAAGATGTAACACCATAAAAACCCTAGAAGAAAACCTAGGCAAAACTATTCAGGACATAGGTATAGGCAAGGACTTCGTGGCTAAAACACCAAAAGCAATGGAAACAAAAGCCAAAATAGACAAATGGGAACTAATTAAACTCCAGAGCTTCTGTACAGCAAAAGAAACAATCATTAGAGTGAACCAGTAACCAACAGAATGGGAAAAAATTTTTGCAATCTACCCATCTGACAAAAGGCTAATATCCAGAATCCACAAAGAACTAAAACAGATATACAAGAAAAAAACAAAAAACCCATACAAAAGTGGGCAAAGGATATGAACACTTTTTAAAAGAAGACATATATGAGGCTAACAAACATGAAAAAATGCTCATCATCACTGATTATTAGAGAAATGCAAATCAAAACCACATTGAGATACCACCTCTCACCAGTTAGAACGGCAATCATTAAAAAATCTGAAGACAACAGATGCTGGAGAGGATGTGGAGAAATAGGAACACTTTTACACTGTTGGTGGGAGTGTAAACTAGTTCAACCATTGTGGCACTTCCTCAAGGACCTAGAAATAGAAATTCCATTTGACCCAGCAATCCCACTACTGGGTATACACCCAAAGGATTATAAATCATTGTATTATAAAGACATGTGCACACATATGTTCATAGTGACACTGTTTACAATAGCAAAGACTTGGAACCAACCCAAATGCCCATCAACAATAGACTGGACAAGGAAAATGTGGCACATATACACCATGGAATACTAAGCAGCCATAAAAATATGATGAATTTGTGTCCTTTGTAGGGACATGGATAATCTGGAAACCCTAATTTTCAGCAAACTGACACAAGAACAGAAAATCAAACACCGCATGTTTTCACTCATAGGCGGGTGTTGAACATTGAGAACACATGGACACATGGAGGGAAGCATCACACACTGGGGTCTGTTGTGGGGGGCAAGGGAGGGACAGCTGGGTGGTGGGGAGGTCAGGGAGGGATAACATGGGGAGAAATGCCAGATGTAGGTAACGGGGGGATGGAGGCAGCAAACCACATTGCCATGTGTGTACCTATGCAACAATCCTACATGATCTGCACATGTACCCCAGAACCTAAAGTACAATAAAAAAAAAAAAAAGATAAAAGAATGCATACTGATCTTCATCCATATGGCTGCACCTGAGCATGTGACTTTACTAGTCAGCTTGAGTGGATGTATGCAACTATGCTCTCAGGTTCCAATCAGCCTAGTTGTACTAAGTCTGATTGGAGGTGGGGAGGTTTCATAGTGACTCATGGGCCAATTAAATGCTTTCAAATTCAAGATTTATTACAGGGCTTTCACACACAAAGAATTATGCAAATATATTCAAGACACAACGGCAGTAATAAGAAAAAAGAAGAAGAAACTACTGATGAGTAGCTCAGGAGACCAGCACATTGCTGGCCATGGATTTGGGGTGTTGCAGCACTTAGGCAGAAAGGAGGCCTCAGAATTCTCACCAGCAGAGCTTCTGCAGGCATCTTAGCCACGGTCCATTTCTTTGCTGTTTCTATGACCCTTCAGAGGTGTGTCCATGGCCATTGTCTCAGCAGTCTTTGGCATCACTTTCTTGCCAAGTCTCGTAGTATGTGGACACATCAGGAGCTACTTTATCCCCCCAGTCTACCATATATATCTTTATAACTTTGAAGGGCCAGCAATTTCACTATGGGCTGAGTCACTTGTCATAAGTGACTCCATTTTGAGACAATTAGGATGTTTTATTATAAAACATAATTATATATTATCAATATTTAAAAAAAGAATAATCAAAAATTTAAACTTTTTTTCCTGTAGTTTAAGATTTTAGGATATTATATTTTATCTGATAATTTTTTTATCTCTGAAATAACAATCTAAGCTAAAATTTATATTAGACTATTTTCTTTTTTAAGAAAAAAGAAAAATTCAGTTGGCTCAAGTGTTCTCTTCTTTCCCCAAGAAGGATGGTGACATCTTTAATAACCATTCTTTTTTTCTTTTCTGGTGTTACATTTTAATATTGCAGGGGAGGAAAAAATAATCATTCCTCTATCTTTTATAGTTCTTAGCTAGGACAGACCCTTACAACAAAAGACAGATAACAAGAGAAAAACAAACAGAAGTTTACTAAAATGTATACATCGGCTGTGCATGGGCGATGACCCAGAGAAATTAGTAAACCCCAAGAGTAGACTCAAGGAGGTGACTCGGACTTCAGGCTTGAATACCATCCTTTGCTGAAACAAGGAAAAAGTATGTAGAGAAAGGTCCAGTTATGGGGAGGTGGCCAGGAAGAGTACTATAAACAAGGGTAACATTATGCAGATTTCAATTCATGCCTTTTCCATTGATCAAAGTCTCTAGTGATTTAGAGTCATCCTTATCTTCCTGGTACTGGGAAGGAGACATACAGATGTAATTTTTCTTAAACTAAAAAGGAGGGTGACTTCTCTGTTCTGAGAAATTCTCCTTTGTCTGCTATTTCTGAAAATAATCAGCTCAAAATAGTCTTTATACCATATTTGCAGTGGCATAATGTGGTCTCCTATCATAATTAACTTTTGGGTTCTTCCTACCTGCTGTACACACAAAATCAGTTCACTGAGACCATGGTATTGCAATAAAGAAAGAGTTTAACATGAGGCTGGACACATGGGAGAGCTCAAGTTATCACTCAAATCAGTCTCCCCAAAGACTCTGAGGTTAGTGTCTTTTAAGGACAATTTGGTGGGCAGGGAACTAGAGAATGGTTGCCACTGATTGGTTGGGGATGCAATCATAGGGGTATGGAAAATATGCTGAGTCCTCCTCTGGGTGGGGAACTACAGGACCTGTGGAAAAGGAGTCATAAATCTTGGTGCGGTTCCTCAGTTGTCAGAATGAAAAAGTCTGAAAAACATCTCAAAAGACCAACTTTAGGTTCTACAATAGTGATTTTATCTATAGGAGCAATTGGGGAAGTCACAAATCTTGTGATCTCTGGCCACATGACTCCTGTGCAGTAAGGGATTATAGAAACTAACCCTACATTTTAGCAGGATTCAGGTCCCTTCCATAATCCTAATCTTGTGGGCTTTTATAGGTCTTACAAAGGTGGTTTTAGCCCTGAACAAGGCAGGGATCGATTTTAAGAAGAGACTATTATCCTTGTCTCAATGTTAAACTATAAATTAAATTTCTCCCATGGTTAGCTTGGCTTACACCCAGGAATGAGCAAAAATGGCCCACCTACCAGTTTATAAGCAAGATGGAGTCAGCTACACTAAACTTCTCTTGCTTTTGTAATCTTTGCAAAGGCAGTTTCACTCCAATCATTTTTGGGGGTGGCATATCCTGAATTCCATCAATATAATGTTTATTTTATTTTAATACAAATTTAATATATGATAAAATTAATCTCACAGACTAACAAGGATCACCTTGTTCTCTTTGAAATTATTTGTTCATGAAAATTAATTGGTTATGGTACCTGGATATATATGCTTGCAATAAATTTCTGAGTTTTTAAAAAGCATAAGACGTGTTTTGTAAAAGAGATACAGAGTAAAAAATATACAAGGGATTGGTGCTAATGGAATAAAATAAATACCTAAATATTAACTTCTCAGTGAATTTTATAGAGCAATAATAATTTATAAAGAAGTTTCTTACTTAGCCAAGTAAAATAAATGTGCATGTGCGTGTTTCAAAATGACAAAACCCTTCTCTCAAATGTTAGCAAATTAAGACTTATTTTTATCTACTGAAACATCAGTTGCATTTCAACTAAAAATCGTTTTTGAAATATTGAAGATAAAATTTGAAGATTGAAAAGTGACTGGCTACTGATGAGTAAAATGTGGTGATTACATCTAAAATGGCATTCTGTTCAAAGGAACGTGTGTGTGCATATCTTTAATGTCAGCAATTGCCTTTGGGATGACACTTATTAGATTTAATGGTGTCATGTGCTATTTCAAGATTGGTATAGTGGTTTTTATAACACGATGTGCTAATATTCCACTTATGATTTAAAGTGTTAAAAGAAAAACTATAGACAAATTAAATTTAACAGAGTTTAATTGAGCAAAGAACAATACAAGAATTTGACAGGCCCTAGAACCAGGAAAGGTTTAATAAGATTCCAGGGCGCTCATGTGCCTGAATAACATTTACAGACAAAAAAGAGCCATGACATACAGCAAGCAGAAGTGAGGTACGGAGGTAGCCTGATTGGTTAAAGCTCCCTATTTGTCCTATTTGAACTTGGTTTGAACCGTTGACTGCCTGTGGTTGACTTAAGTTTGGTTGCTGTGACCGGTTTAGACTTTGCTACTTGTTATACAGTAAGTAAGTCTGTTTACACTTCAAATTAGGTTACAATTTACTATGTATGCAGAAACTTTTAGGCCCAACTTAAGATAGGTAGGAAGGTAGATTTAGGCTAAACTTAATTCAATTTAACAAAATTTAGTTGTTAAAGCTCAAATCTTACTGTTTTGCTCACGTCCATATGCACAAAGATCACTTGATTCTGCTTTAGTTTTAAAATACAAAATTCTGAAACATGGTACAATGAATTAGTATAGTTACTTATTTAACTTAGAAGTCATGTCTGTGATAAATAGTTATTTGCATGTGTATTGAGAATTCCCAGGTGTCTGGGAATGACTTGCCTCAGAAAAGTGCTGATAAATAATAGGACACAATCTTAAAGGGAATTTGTTGTGCTATTATATGGTATAACTATCCCACACTTCTCTGCTTGAAGGAAAAGCAGAGGAGGCCCAAAGAGACATGTCTGGCCAACTAGTGCTTTAAAAAAAATCTCTCAGTGAAATTCCTTCTTAGGCTGCAGCTTTTTCTACAGTCACAGAAAGATAAAATATGGATGAATAATCTATCTAGTTCAATCTATGTGTCTATCTATGTTCAATCTATGTGTCTATCAGGTGGCCTAAAGGGGTAAGGAGAGCTGGCTGGGTTTTCTGCCTTTACCTAGGGAATACACTGTTATACAGCAAATCTGAATCAAGGTAAACCTAAAGTTAAGGGATCACGATAGATAAATTAGAAAAAATTATACTAGGATAATCCAGGAACAGTCCAATAAATTATATAAACATTACATAAAAGCCAGTGATAAAGAAAATTTAAAATATCTAGAAAGGTCATCTGTCTATATTAGCTTTCTAACTTACATGCCAACTTCCACCCCCAACACACATACTTACACAATTACAATCATACTGATACTGTATTGATGTCCTCTCCAGCCATCACCCCACCATACTCAACTTCCCCTAAATTCTGCATGTCTTGGTTTATCTATAATGCTTTGGACCTTCATATGATTTTTTTTTAATTTGGGGAAGGCTTATTTGCCTTTAAGTCAGATAATTTATAATTGAAATCATTATTATCAAGGTGTTTGGGGACTGTCACTCAATAAACAAGTGAGTATGTGTTCCATTTTTTCTTGTTTCGCATTTTAAGATATTAAGTGTCTCTGTTGGGAGCCTATCAACTTCTGGTCATTTTGTCACCCTGTTCTTCCTACAACTCCCTGAGCTGTTTCACTTGCTAGAGGGCGTTGGTTTAGTTGTACCTGTGCAGAGAGGTTTCTGTTTGTTTGGTATTTGGGGTTTTTATTTTATTTTTGTTTTTTTATTTTTATTTTTTTGGTGTAAGACTTTCTTAACTTGTAGGCTTCGTTTGTATTAAGTTTCTTAATTTCAAAAATAGTAATAATCACCTGGTCCTATGATATGTTAAAACAAAGTGTTGTTTAATTTTAAATGCCACTGAGAATATAGATTTGTTAGGAACCTATAAAATATATATTTTGGAGATCTAAGTGGAGATAGCACAATTAATCTCACCCTCATCTTTAATATATACTATCTATTAAACATTCACTTGTATCACTAGGGAAAGGGGTATTTGCAGAGAGAAGAGAGAAACTTTGCTTTAAGGGAAACAATATAGCCAAATGCCTAAAGAAGATGACCCACTATCCTATGATTTTAATTGAATATAGCATATTGTTCTCAAAAGTTGTGGCCAAAGGACTTGATATACTGAAAATGAGAATTAGACGGGGAAAAAGACACAATTTTGTCTTCAAAGTGGCATTCTCTTTGTAGAATCAACTTAATCCAATCTATCACTGGTTCCTCAATTAACTATAGCATGTCTTAACTTCATATTTTGGCTCACACTATGTCTTTTGATGTTATGTGTTGTTGAAAATTTGTAACTGATGCATGAGTGTGCTCTCTGTTCAAACTGTTTCTAATATATAATTTCCTTGTCCAGTGTTCTTTCAATAAGGGTACCTAGTCCTTTGAGGATATCTTGCTAGAATGATGCAAATGAAGAAGTGGACTATTTAATTATTTGTTAAAGTATATTATATTGCAACACCCTACTTATCACAGTTGCTGTAATGAAGAGGACAATGTGATGATTATTTTTTGGCAAAGTGAAATGTTTAGTTTAAACAAGCAATGGGAAGTAATGGATAATCTAACAGGAATAATCCCCTACTGAGATATCCTTTTGTGGGGACATTTGGAAAGGTTTTGACCTGGAAAACCTAATCTAAGAATCTCCCTTCTCACCCCCACCCTACCCCCCCAAGTGAAAAGTCTTTTCTACCCCAATAAATAAACATTAATAAACATACATTTCTTTAAATATGATTTTCTATCTCAATGTATTTCATTATACTGTTCCCCCACAAAAGAAAAATGCTCTTAAGAAAATAAAACATGAGAAAATGCATATCACCCTAAATAATATATATATCAGAAGGCACAAGCGAAAAAATTGCATTGGCCCCATTAGGTAGTGCAAACACATTGGAGCCTCCTTACAATGGACTGGGGCATGAAAGATCCACATGCTGAAAAAATGACACGAAGTTGAACTTCTCAGACTACCCTCTGTAAGAAGCGAGGAGAAAGAATCTGAAATTGCCCGGCTTCTGTGTGCTCCATTTGAACTTAAGCAGTGCATTTGCTTTTGAACTCTCAAGCTTCAATCTCAGTCTCCAGGGTGCCCACTTCCCCTGTTTTGTTTGAACCTTTCCTCATAGACACCTGTTGGGGACTGTATTAATAAGACACATTGTAGAAAGAGAAAATGCATTTTCCAAGTCAAGAAGGTGAAAGCTACTCTTTTCTAGGGCTCTTGTTAATCTTTGGAAGCCCAGCATCTTCTGTGGCAAAACAAAAATGATACAGGTGTAAATTCTTATTTTATTCCCCACTCTCACAAAGAAAATATTGTTGACCTCTCAGTGTTCAGCTACATTTCTCTTAAGAGAAGCAATAGAATATTTCTTCCTTCTATCCTGAGGTTTTAGAACTGGATTCCCATTGCTTCCTAGCATCATTCTAAATAGAACCCCACTGTTTGGCCACGGCCAGAATTAGCTCGAATGGTACCTGTTATTGAAAGGGAGTCTGTATTTGCAGTAATACAGAGAATGCCAGTTTAGAAATGAGCCTGATTGCATGGTTCATTTTGTTCTCCTTTGTAGAGCCAGGCTGCGGCCCACTACAAAGGCACGAAACATGCCAAGAAGCTCAAAGCACTGGAAGCCATGAAAAATAAGCAGAAATCTGTAACTGCCAAGGACAGCGCAAAGACTACCTTCACCTCCATCACTACCAATACCATCAATACCAGCTCTGACAAAACAGGTTAAGCAATGATCTTTGTTGTTGTTGTCCTCATCATCGTCGTTGGGGGTTCCCTCCCTTGTCTAGCCCCATGTCTGTTTACTTATATGCCTGCCACATTGATTCATGCTTGAGCCATCTTTCTGTGTAACAGTAATTGTTTCCTCTCATTTTTCCAAACCCCTACGAGATTAAGATAATCACTAATTATAGTCCAGATTTTGCATTTTGAAAGACTCCTGTGGCTGTTTTGGAAGAATAGTCATAAAAAGCTTTTGAAGCCGTGTACCCCATAACTCTTTTTGAGAAATGAACCTTTTCAGTGTATAGCATTTGCATCTTGTATGCAGCACCTTAGCTTATAACTGCATGGCAGATTTAACTGTGAGTACACAGCAAAATCTGCTAAATGAATCGAGAAGGCCCCAATAAGGGCATTGTTACAGACAGGCTTTATTCTCATAAATTCCAAATACTGCATTGTTTTAACTAGTGGCTTTGTGATTCTGGGCTTGTTATGGCTGGGTAACCTTCCCTCCGCAAACACAGGTAAGTGTTATTGATACCAATTACTCTTTTTAACAGAGTCTTCACAGTGAAATAATGGCCTCTGAATGGCCCCTTGGGATAGCTCCTGCAAACGACCAGCTTATTCATAATAGGGGAAGCTAGTGAGGTTTCCCTAAGCTGGCATTTTAAATATAAGACCACTGGTCTTCACAATTTACAGAGAAAACATTCCTGTGTGATTTATGAATGTACCTCTAATAAATCACTTTCTAGAGCACAGAGACTGTTACACATCAATTGTTTTCAAGTCCATATGAATGGCAATGGTGAGGAAACGTTCATATCATCACCAGTGGTAGTGTCTTAACCGAAAAAGAATCTTCTGGACATGACTGATGAAAGTAGAAAATAAACAGTGAACAAATAGAATAGATTACAACAACCTTATTACACAATGTAACATCTACTGGACATGTATAAGCTCTTCTGAGGACTGGGGATGCTGCAAGTGAATCTATAAGGGATAATGATGTTCTGCGTTCCTGTGGCATTTTCTATTTTCTTTACCCAGGTATTATGGATAAATGCATCATGCTGCCCTCCCTAAGAACCCTGTGTCCTCCCTCAACCTGAATACTTGTCTCATCTTTGTATGCTGGCACCTGGTCTGGCATGGGATAGGTGCTGAGTAAAATGTCTATTGAATGACTGAGTCTTACTTCACTCCTTTGGTTTGGTTCTCTGATATAGCCAAGTTTGTGCCACCACATACTAAAGAGCAAAAAAAGACTCGCTTGTCATATTCACTTCCTTGTTATCCAGTGCCAAGAGCTAGATTGTGCCATTTTATTAATTTAGATGTAAAACCTTTTTGGGAAAACATTGGTCTTTTCTCTAATAATCTAAGACTAACTGCTTTATTTTGAGGGCTGAAAGAGAATGAGTGGTAATGAAGCACTGTGTCATTTCTGCTCTTGGATATTGGGTCACAGGTGGGGATTACCAAAGCTGCATCTGGCATAGAGAAGTGCAGAAAAATCCTGAAGCCTTTCTGATGCAAAGAAGGTAGTAGATAGGGAGAACAAAGAGATGAGTTTGATGCAAAGTGTTCAAGTGACATTTTTCCTTGCTCCCAATTTTTTCTACTTTTAGACTTTTTGAATCAAGAATTCATGTTTGGGTTATCTCGACTTTTTTAAAATATGAAAATATTTGTTTCATTAAGGATGTATATCACTTTTAAAATTATATATATACACACACATATATATATATATATATATATATATGTAGAGAGAGAGAGAGAGAGAGAGAGAGGGTAGAGCTGCTTACTTGGGTTAAGAAAGGCCTCTAAGTGTGTTGTCTCTGTTAAGTAAATCAGTTGTGACCAAATACCTTCATCTCTTAACTTACAGACTAGAATGTGTCAAACTAGAATAATCCAAAGGATCAGAATCTAGTTTAAAGAGAGTTTATCCAAGTGTAAAAGTTGGAGGATGGCTGCTCAGAAAACACAGATTCCAAAGAACGGAAGTCAGTGTTCCAAAGCATAGAAGTTTCGTGTCATTTTTATAGACAAAGTTTAGGGAAGTTTAACAGAATTTCAACACATCTTTCTTTATAAGGCTTAATGCTTAGTTACAATAATCTGACATTGGTTGGGGTGACCTTTTTCTTTTGGGAAAGGTATATTTAACATTTTATACTGAGGATATAATACTCGTGGGGTCTTTTGCACCATCTAGTGTGAGTTAGGTACAGGATAATAGAGGATGCAGTTGACCTATAACAAATATCAGTAATTGGAAGGGGGGCGCAGTCTGGTGTCTGGTCTCTCCTAGTCATTTATATAACAAGAACAATGAGGGAGAGAATTAACCCAAAAAAAGCAGACATACTTTGGTAAATAGGATCCCTGGAGCTCCGGAGAGGGTTGGGGCAACAATAGTGAAAAGGACAAGGAATGGTATGGACTTTAATTAGAAATTGATGTGAGAGTTTTCTCTAAAATACAAGAAATAGAATGAATACATATACAAACTCAATTTTCATTGTAAACCTACTTGATATAAAGACAGTTTTGACCGATAATTCCTCTGAAATACCTAAGTCATATATTATTTACTAGTATAAATAATATGGTTTTATCTGCTGCCTTACAGTAACACATATGTCTAAACCATGGGGTTAGCTCCTAATCACTAACTTCATGATCTTGGGTTTTTGTGTTGCCTTTTTTTCCCTTTACTTATGCCAGTCTGCTAGTGTGCTGAGCAGAAAGTAGTATTCAGTGATCAGCCACTGGCTATTCATAGAAAGAATGCCTAGTTCATCTATCTCAAGGCAAAAACACACTTCCTAACATTAAAGAACAATTTTAATTCTGTGATCTAATGAAGAGTGTTAGGTTGGTAAATTTAAATGTATAAATATTTACAGGCAAAAGTGATATTTAAAAAAATATATTGAGTGCTCTAAATTGTTTGTTGATAAGAGTGGTTACTATTTATCACAGAATATTTCATAGAGCATTTCCAAAGATAGGCAGAAAAACTGTCTCATCTAGCAAGTTTTTTTAAATGCAAGTTTTTTATTCAGAAAAATTAATGGCAAAAATTTAAAAATTATACTCAAAATAACTAGGCAATTGTGTTTTTTGTTCTTCTATGAAATGACAAATTCAGAATTGTCTGAATAAGTCCCGTGCAAGGTCATTCTCTGATCTTTCTTTACTTTTGATTCTTGGGGAATCTCATTCATTCACATCGTTTATCAGTTGAGTTAGGCTAGGTTATATTGCAGTAATAAACAACGTCTAAAATCCTAGTAGCTTTTGCAGTATCTAATTGTTTCTCACTCATACTACACATCAGCTGAGGTTTTTCTTTCATCTTAATTTAGCTACAGGACTAGGCTATTGAAGCAACCACTAGCTTGAGAATTCTATGGAAGAGGGAAAAAGGCTCTTGGAGCTTTTTAATGGAATGACACATAATATTTCTCTCACTTTTCATTGGTAAGTTACATGGCCAAGCCTGATTACAATGGGGAATGGAAGAATAATTCTCCTCTAGAGAAGAAAAACAGATATTAGTCAGCAATAATATGACATTCTTTTGCTAACTTAAATCATGAGAACTACAAATATGGAGAGAAGAGGTTTTTTTCCTATAAAGAGTTACAGCCTGCAAGGTGGCCATCCTGACAGTCTGGGAAGCACAGCCTCTAGCAGAGTCTGAGAGCAGGTACTTCCAGGGAGGAGAGATAAAAAAGGAATTTACGCTGAAACAGTTGACCAAGTATACATATTCAAGGGGTTATAGGAGAAGCTATGAATATTCACAAAGGGGGGATGTATGCATGCACAGTAAGGAAACATGCATGTCACCTACGACCCATGTTCATTTTGGGGTGGAGACTTAACATTTAAATAAATTACAGTCATGTCCTATGAGTCAAAAGGTGAGGCAGGGACATGAAGGCACTTACATATGCAGCCTGTGTAAGTTGGCCAGAACCAGTCCATGGCCAGTGGTCTCTTATTAAGAGAAAGTGACTGAAGTCAGTCTCTTGTCCAGTCAAGGCTGCAGTTATGGCTTGTGAAGTCAGGAGTGTGAGGCAGTGTCTGGCGGTCTGCAAGCTGCAATTGTTTCAACACTGCTTATCTTGAGTCGAGTTCTTGTTTAGCTGCTAGAGAAATGAAAAATGTTGTGACAGTCAGAACATAGTTTATTCTCTAAGTGTAGGGGTATGTGCCTTAAACTTTGTCAGGCATGGCCTTAGTTCTTATTTAGAATTTTGTATCTTATTGCCACACAGAGTTTGTTCCTTCACTCTTATGGCCTCTATTTGAACACTATCATGGCTTCCTTCAGTTACCACTTGTGCTTACATGTCTCAAGATTCTCTTGCCCTGTCCTTCTCCTAAGTCCAGATCTGCTTTTCCATGGCTCATTGCTCACTTACTTGGATGGTTTTCCAGGATCAATACTTAACAGGTTCAAAAAACCAAAACACACTTCTCTTCTGGACCATCATCATTTATTCTGAGTCCTGCACTTCCTAGATTTGAAAACTTCTAGTTGTCTTTTCCTCTCCTAGGTTCTCACTTCTATTCAGTTGTTAGAGTCCACTTCCCTCCCATTCCTCAAAAACATCTTTCACGCTTTTACACGTTGTTACTACCCATAACCTGCCCTCATAGATCTATGTCTTTCGCATGCGTTTGCCCTAGCCTCTATGCAGGTCTAACTGCCTCCACACCTGGTCTTGACAACCATATCCTTCATTATACTCTCCAGTTATACTCCACAGTCCATAAATTACATCTCTTACCCGTTCAAAAACTATACTGTACCTCTATGCTTTACCTCACAATCACAACCTACCTTTCCAAACTTCTCTTCCACTGCTTTCCTGCACTATTTCCAACAGAGGCACACCTTGTTTTTCCATTATTGCTTATTGTACTATAGTTCTAAAACTCTCTCCGAAAAGTCTGTCATTTTTCTTTCTCCTACCTATAAGCTTCCCTAAGAATCAATTCCTTTCCAGCTGCCCTATCATGTTCTTGCTAAAGAGTAGTTTTTCTCTCTTTACCTTCTCTCATTGCTAGATGTCATGCCCCTTGAGAGCACTTACTTGATTAATTATTTTGCTTATTTTTTTGTTACAGAGTACTTTATATATGAAAGATAATAAGTCAACAGTTTCAAAACTTGGAACAATCAGTTTTGTGTTTCTGTTCTTGGATTGAGGCATGGTAAAGCTCTAGACTTTTGTATTTGTATATAGACTGTTTCATGAAAGAACAGTGGTTCTAATTAATACAGGGGATTCTGTGATATTGCTCATCAAATTTCAGAGTTGCAAGTTTTATTAAAGGTCATCAAGTCTAATCCCTAAAGGAGATTGTTGTTGTTGTTGTTGTTTTTGGTGTTTGAGATTTTCTAGTCCCACAAGAAAAGAACACTTGACATTTCTAATGGCCCTTCAGTGACTACCAGTCAGGAGTTAATTAGCCTATTGAGTATATGGATTTAACATAGTCATCTAACTGGTAAGGTCTGAGAACATTTCTCCCTGGTTCTATTACATAATTCTCTTTATCAAGTCTCACTGAATTGCAAATGTATTCATCAGATAAAGCTACTAATTACAATTTAAATTTGCACTTTTCACTCATGACTCAGTCTTCTTTGTATCTATTTTTCCCTTTTCTCTTTTAATTTTAAAATTGTAATCCAGGGATGTTGTACTCATCAGGCTTAAAGGTACCAAAAGTAAAATACTTCTGAATCTATTGTTAAGAAAGTCTATGAATGCAAAGGAACTTTTATTTGCTCCTGATTCATAATTGACTCTAAGTATTTATTGGAATGCATATTATTTGTTCAGGGACTTAAGTAATAAAGATACTTTTCTAATGATAAAGAAGATACCTGATGGAAAATGATGGCCGGTGATTGAAAACAAATATGTCGGGAAACAAAGCCTCATGGGAAAGTCAGTCAATTTTAAGGTCACAAATCTGGATTCTTTTATTTCCTGCGCATTACCCTCCTGAACCAGTGGTTCACGTCAGGCCCAGTGCCAGACAAAGCTAGGTACATATTTTAAAATTTTTTTTATTTAGATAGAAGCCAAGTTATGACAATAGTGAAAAAATGATAAGAGTGATAGAACAATAGTTTGTAAGGAAAAACCAACCTCAATGTCCTTTAGGAAACAAGCAAATAGGGTTTCCTGAGGAGGACAGGTGGAAATTAACTTCTGTCTGTTTTCCTAAGGAAGGTGGGAAGAGTTTGCTTTTCTTAGAGTTCGAGCAAATGTAGCAAATATTAAAAATTGTAACAAAAATACAAGCTGGGTTTGATTTCAGAAAGACGTATCTGTTATATATGTATTCTATATTTGTATATAAGATGTACATGAATACAAAAATTATAGACATATATTGAATTTTATGCAAGACTCTATCTGTAACACCTGCTCCTGAAGTACTCTACTATTCCAGGTCTTCATAATCAGTGATGCATATTTTCTTTTAAGATAGACACATGCTTTTGTGGGTTATGAATCTATACTTCTGTTGAAGTTTATGAGGCAATATAAAGTTATTTGAAAAGGGCACATTTCCATCAGCTCTTTGAGATCTGCTGCAGTGGTGTACAAATGTCCCTCTTAGCAATGTGGAAATTGTGCTAATTCCTGGAGTCTTTCTTTTCCTACCCATTCTCCCTCACAAAGCATCCCTGGAACAATCACTCTCATGATAAAGGACCCACTGCATACATCTTGGCGCAGGAGTTGAAGTACCATTGTGAGACCATTTGTGCCTAGAGTGCTTTTTCTTTTCTTAGCACTGGCTCATGACATGCTTCAGATTGGTCAAAGAAAGAGATTTTATCAAGTGTCCCCTTCTCAAGATGTGTGACAAGTGCTAGCAGAGTGTGCTGGTAGCAGATCTTTAGAGACTGAAAAAGAGAAGGGAAATTCAGAAGTGGGGATAAAGCTAACCCTTATTTGAATATTGTGGTTCTAGGATCTTTGTATGTGAATCAATGATGATAAATTTTACATTAGGAATGATATAAAAATAAAATATTATATTCTGTTGAATATTATGATATTATATTGGATATCATAGGATATTATGATGAATGACATTTGGCTGGTTCTATTTGGCCGATAAAAGTTTTGACCTAGATATATTACATATAAAACTGCTCCTTGAATCACATAAAAGTTTCAGAACAACTGGATTCCTTACCTATATATGTGCACATGTACGTATCCTGTAGGGAGGGGAAACTTTCAGTGGAATCTAGAAACTTATAGCTCCTCTTCACAGGCAAGAGTGGAACAGGGATGAAAGCAAATTAGGAGGGAACAAATGATGTTGGAGGGAAAATAAATGGGCCCCGGAAAGAAAAGGTAATAACCTGTGACAAAGACTGTCCCGATGTGATGCTGACTTAAGGTCCCCACTCCTGTTATCTTTCCTGGTGGATGAACTGCCTTGGGAGAGCCTCAATGAAAGTGGAGTTCCTTTTGGAAGATCTACCCATAGGCAGATAAGAGGCATTCAAAGAAAACACCCCCACTCCTGCATTTGCTGTTCCCAGTTGCCTTAACTGAAGTATTCAGATACCAAAGCAACATATTTTGGGGTGGCATTTGCTGAACTCCTTCAATGCATATGCGTGTGAATATGTGTATACAGTGTGTATGTGACTGTCTTTCTTTGCCAGAGATTTTACATCTATAAAATACATGAAAAGCTGACCACCTAACCAGTATTTATAATATAACAGACATCTGGATGAAATTTAAAAATTAAATTAAAACTCTTGGTTGCTTTGTCTACAAATGTCACACTTTCGGGAACATCTATGTCTTTGTGTGTTTGGGTGTGAGTTAATGGAGAGGTTCCTCCCTACTTTTTTTTTTTTTTTGAGACAGAGTCTCACTCTGCTGCCCAGGCTGGAGTTCAGTGGCACGATCTCAGCTCGGTGTAAACTTTGCCTCCTGGGTTCAAGTGATTCTCCTGCCTCAGCCTCCTGAGTAGCTGAGATTACAGGTGTCCACCACTACACCTAGCTAATTTTTTGTATTTTTAGTAAAGACAAGTTTCACCATGTTGACCAGGCTGGTCTCAAACTGCTGACCTCATGATTCACCTGCCTCGGCCTCCCAAAGTGCTGGGATTACAGGAGTGAGCCACCGCGCCCAACTTCCTCCTCATTTTTATGCCATTCTTAGGAAGTGAGTAGCCTACATAACAAAATATTTCAACTGCAAAATACAAAAATTATTCTTAAAGGTAGAAATCTTAAATATTACAAAAGAGTTGAACAACGATAAAACATAACAGAATGTCAAATGAATACCTATAAAAACATATGGACAATTAGAGAATTTTGTCTCCAATATGGAAAAGTGAAGGGGTTGATATTTAATAGTAATAGATATGAACTGTGAAACAAAACATGTAAATAGTACATTTCTTGCAGTCAGGAGACAGTGTTTCTACTGAGTTCTTAGTAAAAACAAAACCCAAACTAAGACAAATATTTGAATTAAGAATTACATTTGCATTTTTCTTTTATGAATATCAAAATCCATAACATGCCATTGATACAACTCCGAGGAGTGGAGGAACACCAGGCATCTTGGTCCTTATACCGGTTTTGGTAAAACGACATGGACACACGTGGAGTGGCTTTAAGGAGCGGAGAGTTTAATAGGCAAGAAAGAAGGAAGAAGACAGAAGGAAGAAGCTCCCCCTTACAGAGACAGAGGGATTGGGGCTCCAAAACCAAAAGAGGAGACCCCAGGTGGGGTGGAAACCAGCCAAGTACACACAGAGGCTGGAGGAGGTGGTGTCTAATTGGCATAGGAGCTCAGGGGATTGGTTTGATCAGTCATGTTATTCACGTAGCCCATGAAGAAAGCTGGCCCTCCCACCCTAGCCTTTTAATGCAAATGCAGGGTGCCATGGTGTTCTACACATGTGGGGATATGTGGGGGTGGCCATGTTGCCAGGAACATGTCGGGCAAGGGCAGGAAACCTATTATTTGTGTGGATCCAGTTTCTAATGGCCTATATTCGCGTATCAAATGTTGCCGCTGGGCTCTACCCAGGCTTTCCAGATAGACAAGAAATATCTTTTAAAATGAAAACTTGGCCAGGTATGGTGGCTCACTCCTGTAATTCCAGCGCTTTGGGAGGCCAAGGCAGGCAGATCACCCTGAGGTCAGGAGTTTGAGACCAGCCTGACCAACATGGAGAAACCCCGTCTCTACTAAAAATACAAAATTAGCCAGGCATGGTGGCAGATGCCTGTAATCCCAGCTACTGGGGAGGCTGAGGCAGGAGAATCGCTTGAATCCGGGAGGCGGAAGTTGCAGTGCACGGAGATCACGCCACTGTACTCCAGCCTGAGCAACAAAAGCAAAACTTTGTCTCAAATGAATGAATGAATGAATGAGATAAAAATGAAAGCTTCCCAAGGACCCCTTTTCCTCTCTATCTGCCTAAAATAATTTCTTAGTAACTCCTACCACAGCATCAGAACTGTTTTGTGATCTAGCCCTTGCCCATCATTTTTGCCAGTCTTAACACATTTCTTCTCAACTCCTGCCCAGTTACCTCATTTGAAGATTGAAAACAAGATGTGTATGTTCATTTGCCTGGAACGTTCCTGTACTCTACCTCATCCCATCCCACACTTCACAGAAGAATGCACATGTTGTGTGCCAATGCATATGTGCCTGGGTGCACACAAACATGAACAAATCCACTCATTTTCTTGCTTGGTTGATTCCCACTTCTAGGCTTCTGCATAAACTCGTTCCTAGCACCTAGTGAAATTGTATGATCCTCCTGCTTGTCAACCGCATGAAGTTTTCAGCTCCTTGATGAAGCATACACCTTAATTCCATACATCTGTAATCTAGCAACTAGCACAGTTTTACATTAAACCCAACAAATAGAGCTGTGTTATTTTTCTAAGAAGATCATGCTAGGAATTATTTTAATAGCAAAAACACATCCCAAAACACATAGTAACAACTTTAATGCACATAATCAATAAGTTTTACTATGTGAACTTTATTACATTTAACTCCTTTGTGATAGAAATCAAAGGTATTAACCAGTGTAGCTTAGAGCTAAATGGGCTGAGCATTTCTCAGAGACAGCATAAAATTAAGTTGCTATTTTAATTATCATAATTGCATTCAGATTCATCATTAAATTAGTGAGCTACTTCGGTTCTAATGAAAGTGAAGAACATTTTAAAAAGCTCTATTGAGTTGGATTGACTATGTATCCAACTTTAAGTTGTGACATTGGTGCGGGTTTAAATTTGAGGGCAGAGAGCATAGTAATCCTATGGGTAGAGTCTATGCCACTCTTCCAGTGTACAACCAGTCTCTAGGTTGCTTTACTTTTGTTATGACTGAGTTTATGGGGTAGCCTTAACAATATTTTACACTTAAACACGATTGCTCAAATCAATCACCCTCAAACTAACAGCTGGTGCTTGGCCAAACCTAAAGGTGAAGGTCAGAAGGCAGAATGTGTAACAGTAATGATACTGACCCATTTGGGCCTTATTTTAAAATTATTTTTTTCAAATTAAAAAAAAAACATAGGTTTAGTGGTGCATTTGAAGGTTTGTTATATAGGCAAATTGCATGTTGTGGGGTTTGGTGTCCAGGTTATTTGATCACCCAGGTAATAAGCATAGTCCCCAATAAGTAGTTTTTTAATCCTCACCCTCCTCCCACCTTCCACCCTCAAATAGGCCCTGGTGTCTGCTGTTCCCTTCTTTGAGTTCATACGTACTCAATATTTAGCTCCCATTTATAAGTGAAATTGCGCAGCATTTGGTTTTCCATCTCCGTGTTAGTTCGCTTAGGATAATGGCCTCCACCTCCATCCACATTGCTGCAAAGGACACAATCTTGTTCTTTTTTAATGCTTACATAGTATTTCATGGTGTATATGAACCACATTTTCTTAATCCAGTTTACCATTGATGGGCATTATGTTGATCCCTTGTCTTTGCTATTGTGAATTGTATTGTGATTAACATAATAAATGCATGTGCCTTTATGGTAGAATCATTTATGTTCCTTTGGGTATATACTCAATAAAGAGATTGCTGGATCTAATGGTAATTATGTTTTAAATTATTTAAGAAATCTCCAAATTGCTTTCCACCATGGCTGAACTAATTTACACTCCCACCAAGAGTGTATAAGCATTTCTTTTCCTCTACGACCTTGCCAGCATCTGTCATATTTGACTTTTTAATAATAGCCATTCTGACTAGTGTGAGATGGTGTCTCATTGTGGTTTTGATTTACATTTCTGTAATGATTAGTGATGTTGAGCATTTTTTCCTATGCCTTTTGGCCATGTGTATGTCTTCTTTTGAAAATTGTTCATGATCTTTGTTCCATTTTTTTAATGAGGTTGTTTGTGTTTTGCTTATAAATTTAAATTCCTTATAGATTCTAGATAGCAGACCTTCATCGGATTAATAGTTTGCAAATATATTCTTCCATTCTGTAGGTTGTCTGCTTACTCTGTTGACAGTTTCTTTTGCTATACAGAAGCTCTTTAGTTTAATTAGGTCCCATTTGTCAATTTTTGTTTTTGTTGCAATTGCTTGTGACATCTTTGTCATGAAATCTTTGTTGGATCCTATGTCCAGAATGATATTTCCTAGGTTATCCCCTGGGGTTTTTCTATCGTTTTAGATTTTACATTTAAGTCTTCAATCCATCTTGAGTTGATTTTTCTATATGATGTAAGGAAAATGTCCAATTTCAATCTTCTGCATGTAGCTAGCTACTTATCCCAGTACAATTTATTGAATAGGGAGTCCTTTGCCTATTGCTTGTTTTTGTTTATTTTGTTGAAGATCAGATGGTTGTAGGAGTGAAGCATTATTTCTGGACTTTCTATGCTGTTTCATTGGTTTATGTGTCTGTTTTTGCACCAGTATCTTGCTGTTTTAGTTATGTAGCCTTAAAGTTTGAATTTGGGTAATGTGATACCTCCAGCTTTGTTCGTTTTGCTTAGGATTGCTTTGGCTATTTAGGTTGTTTTTTGGTTCCATGTGAATTTTATTATTTTCATTTTCTATTTTATTTTTGAGACAGAGTCTCACTCTGTTGCCCAGACTGGAGTACAGTGGCATGATCTCAGCTCACTGCAACCTCTGCCTCAGGTTTTAGTGATTCTCCCACCTCAGCCTCCCAAATAGCTGGGACTACAGGCATGAGCCAATTCACCCAGCTAATTTTTGTATTTTTAGTAGAGACAGAGTTTTGCCCTGTTGCCCAGGCTGGTTTCAAACTCCTGGCCTCAAGCAATCTGCTCACCTCAGCCTCCCAAATTGCTAGGATTACAGGTGTGAGCCATCATACCTGGCCATATGAATGAAAAAAGTATTTGTAAATAATTCTGTGAAGTGTGTCATCGGTAGTTTGATAGGAATAACATTGAATCTATCAATTGCTTTGGGCAATCTGGCCATTTTAACAATATTAATTCTTCCTATGAGCATGGAATGCTTTTCACTTGTCTCACCTATATTTTATTTGCATAGTGTTTTGTAATTCTTGTAGATATCTTGCATTTCCCTTGTTAACTGTATTTCCAGCTATTTTATTCTTTTCTTGGCTATTGTGAATGGGACTGCATTCTTCATTTGGCTCTCAGCTTGGATGTTGTTTGTGTATAGGAATACTACTGACTTTTGCACATTGATTTAGTATCCCGAAGTTTTGCTGAAGTTGTTTGTCAGATCAAGGAGCTTTTGGGAAGAGACTATAGGGTTTTCTAGATACAGGATTATATCATCTGCAAACAGGGATAGTTTGAATTCTTCTCTTCTGATTTAAATGCCTTTTATTTAACTTGCCTGATTGCTCCTAGGCAGGATTTCTGATGCTGTGTTGGATAAGAGTCATGAGAGAGGCCATCCTTGTCTTATTTCGGTTCTCAAGAGTAATGCTTCCAGCTTTGCCAATTCAGTATGATGTTGGGTATGGGTTTGTCATACATAGCTCTTACTAATTTGAAGTATGTTCCTTTAATGCCTAGTTTGTTGAGAATTTTTAACATGAAGCGATGTTAAATTTTATTGAAAGTCTTTTTTGTTTATATTGAAATAATCATGTAGTTTTGTCTTTGTTTTCTTTATGTGATGAGTCACATTTATTGATTTGTGTATGCTGAACCAACTCTGTACTTAAGGGACAAAGCCTATTTGATTACGGTAGATTAGCTTTTTGGTGTGCTGCTAGGTTAAGTTTGCTAGTATTTTGTTGAGGACTTTGGCATTTATGTTCATCAAGGATATTGACCTGAAGTATATTTATTTATTTATTTATTTATTTAGGAGACGGAGTCTTGCTCTGTCTCCCAGACTGGAGTGTAGTGGTACGATCTCGGCTCGCTGCAACCTCCACCTCCCTAGTTCAAGCAATTCCCCTTCCTTAGCCTCACATCTGGCTAATATTTTGGTATTTTTAGTAGAGACGGGGTTTCACCATGTTGGCCAGAGTGGTCTCAAACTACTGACTTCAGGCAATCCACCCGCCTCGGCCTCCCAAAGTTCTGAGATTATAGGCGTGAGCCACTGCGCCTAGACAGTATTTTTTTTTTTTTAATATTTGCCAGCTTTAGGTATCAAGATGATCTGGCCTCACCAAATGAGTTGGTGAGAAGTGCCTCTGCCTCCAGTTTTTTATAAGAGTTTCAGTAGTAATGGTACCAGCTCTTCTTTATCCATCTGGTAGAATTCAGCTGTGAATTTGCCTGATCCTGGGCTTTTTGGGGTTGCCAGGCTTATTATTCCTGATTCAATTTTGGAACTTGTTATTGGTCTTTTCAGGGATTCAATTTCTTCCTTGTTCAATCTTCAATCTTGGAAGAGTTTATGTTTTCAGTAATCTATCTCTCTCTTCTAGGTCTTCTAGCTTATGTGCATAAAGGTGATCACAGTAATCTCTGAGGTTTTGAGTATTTTTGTGGGGACAGTAGTCATATCCCTTTTTCATTTCTTATTGTGTTTATTTGGAACTTCTCTCCTTTTTCTTTCTTAGTCTAGCTAGTGTTTAATCTATCTATTAATTTTCTCAAAGAGCCAACTCCTGGGTTTGTTGATCGTTTGTATGTTGTGGGTTTATTTTTTGTTTTTCGTTTTTTTTTTTTTTTCCATTTTACTTTCCTTCAGCTCAGCTTTGATTTTGGTTATTTCTTGTCTTCTGCTAGCTTTGGGGCTGGTTTCCTCTTGCTTCTGTGGTTTTTCTAAATTTGATGTTAGGTTGTTAATTTGAGACTGTCCTAACTCTTCAATCTGGGCCTTTAGTGCTATACATTTTTCTCTTAAAACTGCCTTAGCCGTACAGACATTGTGGTATGTTGTGCCTTTGTTCTCATTAGTTTCAAAGAATTTCTTGACTTCTACCTTAATTTCATTATTTACAGGAAGTAATTCAGGAGCAGAGTGTTTAATTTCCATGTAATTATACGGTTTTGAGTGATATTCTTAGAATTGATTTCTGTTTTTATTGTGCTGTTGTAACTTATTTTATTTATTTATTTCTTTTTGCCATATTTCTATTTCTCTGCCAGCTCTCTAGCAGAATTAGGTAAAGCTAGAAAGCAAATAATGCTTTCTTCCATGCTGCTTATTAAGTAGAAGAGTTTGTGGGAAATAATATAATTCTCGCTCTTCACTAAAATAGTCAGGGATTTAAGTCTGACTTATGGAACTCAAGGTTATTTATTTTTCCATTTATCTATCTATTAATTCATACTCATTCTTAAATCTACAAATATTATTGTAACATATGAGATACTGAAGCAATGAATACTAAGATGCAGACTAGGAGTTCTAGCCTTAAGATGTCTTCGTTCTGGTTGGGAAAACAAGATATATACACAAAATATAATCCAAGGTAGAACATATTTGTTGAAAGAAAATAGCATATATAGTGCCGTGAAGGTCTACAGGAGTTGAAATGATCTTTTCTTATGAGGGATGTAGAAGGGGACACAGACATTGTTAACTAGCATTTGTTAAACTTAATGTCAAGGGTATGTAATTTATAAAATAATTCCTTTGATAAAATGTTTCATTTAGTCAACTTTTAGTGAGTACTCAGTATTTCCTAGTTATCAGATATAACTTCTGTCCACTAGTGATTCATTTAAATAGAGGAGACAGAGAATAAAAAGCTGTGATAAAGTGGTTCGGAAGTTTTATGCTAGAGGCTTGTAAAGGTTATGGGAATACCTAACTCTTGGAGGCAGATGTTCTTAAATTTACAGATAAAGAAATCAGGTTCTGAGTTAGGAAAATTGACCAAGATAAACAGATCTGTAAGAAGCAGAGCTAGAATTTGAGTGGCGTTTTGATTCCTCCCAGGGTCTTTGCCTTGCTGTCTCCTGTTAGGCAGCAAAACATTTACACTCAGTCTTCCCATAATCCTCATTAGCACTAACTCCAATTTTGGTTGCTAACTGATATCACCGTGTCTGCTGCATTACTCAAGGTAGTTCCTTTTATTTTGCAGAACCCTCAAAGACTCCTAAGGGTTTTGGTGTAAATACTCATCTTTGCATACAAGACCCTGGAACTGTTAAAAGGCTCTAATGTGAGTGTCTGCCTATAGTTTATGTTTTTCATATTTATTGTGGTTTTCACCTGCATGGAAGCTGGTAAGAGAAGATAAGGTCAAGGACCAAGGCTTTCTGTTGGTTTATATTTTGTTAATAAAAATCATGTTATTATTTTGCCAGAAAGAAAAGCTCTGTGTGTAATTGGAAAGTAACATAACATCTTTGATCTCTTTGTGTAAAATTTATAGTAGATAATTTTGGATTTGCATGAGAAACAATTTCTACTTAGATTTTTTCTATTCATGTTTGCTCTTGTAATGCTATCCAGAAAGTGACAGAATTCCCTGGAATAACAAAACCCAAGTCTTAAATAGAAAGAAAAAAGAAAGCCTGTTTTTTTTTTTTTTTTTTTTTTTTTTTGCAGTCAAATGTTAAGTTTTCAATATGAATATACAGAATTATCAACTAGAGATACAGATTACCTACATTGAAAGAGATTAGAGTTTTGCAGGATATATATTATCTCCTTGGAATTATTGCTTCAAAAAGCTCTTTAATCTTTTTAGGCAACTAAGTTGATGTTTAGTACAGTAATTTTGACAATAAAAATCTAGGCCGGGCACAGTGGCTCATAGCTGTAATCCCAACACTTTTGAAGCCTAGGTGGGAGAATTTCTTGAGGCTAGGAGTTCAACACCACTCTGGCCAAAATAGCTAGACCCATCTCAAAAAAAAAAACCAAAAAAACAAAAAAACAACTACAGTAACCTAAAAAGGATTTGTTCATGGCCCATAAATGCATGCTTCTCCCTATATTACTAAGATATTTTAGATCAGTATATAGTGTTACATAAAAATAAGTTCGTGTAGTCTAAAGTTCAGCAGTCATAGTTTTCCGTACAAAGTTGTCAATTTCCTAAACATAAATAAAAGTAAATTTTTTAATTCATATAGCTTTTTAAACATTTCAAGATGACATCATCTAAAATATTACATTTTATCCTCATCCAAAAAAGAGAAAACTTAAAAGGTATTTCTAAATTACTGACATTTCCATTTTAAATAATTTGCTTCACAGAAGACCATGAATATAAGAAATGGGACAGAAATCATAGCTATGTCTCTATAGTAGAAACATAAATCTCTCATTTGCTAAATAACATAGAAAAAATACGTTCATGATTTAGTATCTGCCTTATTTCCAGTTATTTATACATACTAGTATGTATCAATTTTCATAGAGGAAGTACTCAACATCCTGAGAGATGAATGGATCTTTAAAAGCGCCTTACTCTAGCAACAATAGGTAAAATCAGTTTCTTTATTCAGTGTAATCTAAGATTCTAACTAGATTATATGCCTTTCTATTAAGAAACTAATCTAATAACTATAATTGGAATAATGATATAATGCCTCACTTGTGATGGCTATAAAACCCATTGGTAACTTCTGTTCACTCTATTTATTCAAAAAGGTAAAGGTAACATCTTCCATAAAAATTGCAATTAATGGGGGATGGTCAGATAGTTTTTCTAAGTTATATTCTGCCAAAATGTATTTATTTTTGTGTTTGTTTATTTTTGAAACAGAGTCTTGCTAGGCTGGAGTGCAGTGGCACGATCTTTGCTCACTGCAACATCCACCTCTCAGGTTCAAGCGATTCTCCCACCTCAGCCTTCCAGTAGCTGGGACTACAGGCATTCGCCACGATATCTGGCAAATTTGTATTTTTTGGTAGAGAAGAGGTTTCACCATATTTATCAGGCTAGTCTCAAACTCCTGACCTCAAGTGATCCTCCCTCCCAAAGTGCTGGTATTACAGGCGTGAGCCACCTTGCCTAGCCATTTTTTTAAATATATAAAACAAGGCGTAATAAAAGAAATAAATCAAGCAAGAGTATATTGAAGAAGTTTTTTTTGTCTTGTTCTTTGTTTGTTTGCTTGTTTATAAACAACCATTTAAAAATCCATAAAGCAAACCCATTCAATTTGTGGGCACTTTGTCGTCATGTTGATTTAATTTAGCTATTGATTTTTAAGAATATTTGTAATTACTTAAAACCTTAGGAAGATTTTGCTTTATTCTTATCAAAATCCTACCCAGTATAAGCTTCTGCACAATCAAGAGTTTTTTTTTTTTATTGTATCAGCCATCTTTTTATTGCAAAAAGAAAAATAAAACATTTATTATGATGTGCCACACTTCCTAGTTTGGTCAGTGAGCATATTTGCTTTTGGACACCTCAACTGATACTTAGTTCAACATTAGCATTATGAAAATCACTTATATGGTATTTAGAATCTCTGTGGCATAGTGTAATTTAATGAAAACTTTACCTAAATGTGTGTGTGTGTGTGTGTGTGTGTGTGTGTAGTTTTACCTTTAGTATGCAAATAAAAGTAAAATTTTACACAGCTGATTAGGATACAAACACTTTAGGTTCCAGAAAGGTAAATACCCACTGTCAAAAATAAAAAAAGAAAAGTCATCCATTTGTCTACTATATAGGGTTTAGGAAATTTTTTTCTGCAAGGGATCGTGTAGTAAGTATTTTAGCCTCTGTCATAACTATTCAATTCTGAAACTTGCGTGAAAGCAGCCATTGGCAATATGCAAATGAATGAGCATGGCTGTGTTCCAGTAAAAGTTTCTTTACCGAAACAGGCAGCAAGCCTGTTCTGGCCATAGTTCGTAAATCTCTAATTTAGATACCTCTAAATAGTAAGCTATTTATGATTGTTCCAGTTATCGGTGTATGCAAGCAAACCAACTCAAACTTGGTAGTGAAAAAAATCTCAAACATTTATTATTAATATCTTTAATGATTCTGGTGGTTAACTAAGATTAAGTAGGCAGGTTTTTAAAATCTTAGATGGGGAATAGGGTGTTTCTTTCGTGTTATGGTCAAATGGCAGTTTGTGTAGAGTCATCTCAAAGCCTTCCTGACTTACATCAAGCTGTTGATGCTGCCCATTAGCTAGAAGCTCAGCAGGGGCTATCTGCCAGAGTACTTACTGGTGGCCTCTCCATACAAATAGCCTAGGCTTTTTAACAATATCGCATCTGAGTTACAAAAAGATACCCAGGCTGAAGCTGTATATCCTTTTATGACTTAGACTGTAAAGTCACAACGCTCTCTCACCATACTCGATTGGTTGAGACAGGCATAAAGGGGTAGGGGATAAATTTCATCTGATGATGATAGAGTGACAGTCACATTGTAAGAACAGCATGTGAGGTGGGAATTAAATCTAGCACCATGATATTTTTATTAAAAATTTTTTTTGGATTGGAATAACAGCAACAGCAAAAGAAGAGCCAGATGTGGTGACACACACCTGTAGTCCCAACTACTCAGGAGGCGGAGGTGGGAGGATTGCTTGAGCCTAGGAGTGTGTGGCTGCAGTGAGCTATGATTGCACCATTGCACTCCAGCCTGAGTGGCAGAGTTATACACCTCATCTTTAAAGTATAAATAAATAAATATTTAAAAACAAAATAGATGAGTCAGGACAAAAAGAGCTGGAGAGCAAAGAAAAAACTGGGACAATAGGAAAGACATGTTGTTAATGGTGGCTAAGGAAAATAGGGGCTAAAATCACATTTATATAAGGTTTAAGCTATGTGTTTGAAGCAAAAGAATTTTAGGAACTTATGTAAAGGATGAATGGATAGCCTCTTAAGTGGTCAGAAGAAGGTTGTGTTCAGATCCAAAGAAGGAAGTCAGAAAGAGGTCTCCATAACCAGAAGATTGGTATGCCCTTGATATTAGGCCACATTCTGACCCAAGCAGGAGCTTCACAATGTGCTGGAGGTCTGGAACCAGGAAATTTCTAGACTTCTAGAACTCCAGAACCCATTGCCCATCAAAGACAACCCATAGCTCAGGATGAGGCAGGTAAATGAATGTCTCTAGCTGGAAAAACGCTAGTGTTGGTAAGTGAAGTTGAATCCTGACAGCTGTCACAAAAGCCAAATTCTCACTGAAATGACTGCATCAGTTGGTTGGTTTGACATCACAAGTCCAAAAATAGATAGAAATAGCCCATCTGGGAAGTTAAAGACTGAGGAAAGTCTTTAAAACTCTATCCCCTAACTTCTTTCATTTTTGTGCTCATAAGCCATTTTCTGCATTAAAGCCCTCAGAAGAGCCCTTCAGAGCATGCACCTGATACGAGAGCCCTGAGACATCTGCTGAGCCATTTAAGTCCTCTCTTTGCTATACCCAGCTTTCTCTGTCTGTGGACCAAATGTGCCTATTTTTTGCTCCACTGATTTAATAGCCCCAGGAAAGTTGATAATGTGATCACAGAAGTTCTATCTGAGTGGAACGTCTTGAGTTCCATCTTCAGTCTTACTCTGGGGCTCCCTGGACCCTGTAGACTCTAACTTAGCTACATTGAAGCTGCTTTTGTTGCAGAGCTTATTGGAATCAGTCCCTCTAGAGTGTGTGTGTGTGTGTGTGTGTGTGTGTGTGTGTGTGTGTTTCTATTAGTCTATCAACTGCAAGAAAAATTTGCCTTATTATTTAGCAGCATTTTAACAGGTTTCAGTCCATTAAAAGCAAAAGAGAGCATTAAATAGCATTCTTCAGCTTTTAAGCAGCAAGCTTTCATCAGTTTATTAATAGACTCTAACTGCAAATGTGCTCGTTACATACTAGGGCTTTAGGCTGACTCTAGCAGCAACAATGGTGTCCTCTGGGACTAGAAATCCAATTCTAAGTTCTACCTTCAGGTAATGCTTTTGGACTGCTTTGGAGAGTTAAACAAATAAATGCTGAAATTTCCTTCTAGAGAGCTGAAACTGACTAGATTTATTCATGCTTCAAAAACCCTGGCCTAAGAAAATAGCCAAGACTGAAGAAGCAAACTGACCAGTGGGCCTAAGTCTCTTCCAGCTACAATTTTTTAATGCCATTTTTGTCCTGTTTCTACAGAGCTGTGATAATGAATGGATAGAAAGCTGAGATTCAGGATAATTAGGATACACATGATTTCTTACAGAAAGAGTCAAATTCACCAGAATAATATTAAGAATTTTGCCTTCATGAGAGTATAGTAAAAAATTCTACTCTAGAGATGTAGACACATGTGGCCACTAGAAAAGCTAAATTAATATTAACTCCTGGTGGAACTGCCATGCTTTTGGGCACCTCAACTGATAGTTCAACGTTAGCATTGTGAAAATCACATATACGGCTATTTAGAATCTCTGTGGTGTATCGTCATTTAATGAAAGCTTTGCCCAAATGTTTGTGTGTATATGTGTGTGCGTGTAGCTTATTAGATTCAATATAAAACCATGGCATGCTTCCTCCTTTCTCCGATAAGAATTGTGTTTCCCTTTTTGCCTTTACTGCCAGGACGATTAGAACAAGTATTATGAACAATTGTAATCCTCATTAAAGTACAGGGAAGGGAAAAGGCAGAGGTAGATCGAGCACAAGAAAGGAAAGAGATGTATAATTTTATCCCTGTTTCAAAGAATTAAAAAAAAAATCATCCAAAAGAGACTATTCAACCTGGAGAGAATATGATGATTTAAATATGTAACTTCAATTTTCAAATATCTCCACCCATCCTCTTCCTATATAGCGTTGTGGAAGCTCTTAAGGAAAACTGGCTTGATTTTAACAACTAAAGAAATTTCATTTGCATTGCACATTCCTGTAATAATAACAATAGTGTAGACATTTGTAGCACATAGTACAAATTAAGCATTCTAATGTGTTACATGGATTGATTCGTTTAATTCTCACAACAGTTCAACAGAGATTTTAACTTTATTCTCATGTTGTGAATAAAGATATAATATAAAGGAACACAGAGGTTAGGTTCTTGCCCAAAGTCACACGTCTGATAATGATTTAGCTGGAACCAAAATGTGACTTCAGCAAATCCAGCTTAAGAGGACTGGTCCTGAGCATTAAGCATGTTGCTTCTGTTAGGGAAGGTTGTGATCTAGCTATGTGTATTATATTTTCAGCAAGTATGTTTGATTAGCATTCCTCAATCAAGTTTTCTCCATTCTACGACTATATTAATGTTATGCATATGTATATGATATGGTGTGTGTTTGTGTGATTGCACTTGGAAGCATCAGTAAATATATAGGACTGACAATTGGAAAGAAGATAATGTTATTAAACCTACTATCAAGATGTTAGATAAGATTTGGAATTCGAAGTAGAGACAATGCTCACCAAATATCTATTATTTCCCCTATATTTTTGAGCCCCTCTTACATTTATATTGGGGCCATATAATTAATTCTAACAAATGTGATTATAAACAAAAGCAATTACTTGTGAACTACTGCATTTACAAAAAAACAAACAAACAAACAAACAAAAAAAACACTACAGTGTAGGATCAGAGCAGCAAATGAAAGGCCATAATATTTTGTGGAATGTTAAAGAGTTAGAAAAAATATTGGAGGCATTTTTCATGGAAAGCTTGAGGGTAAGCTGCGAGCTGTCCTAAAATATCTAGTGCGTTAGGATAGAGGAATAAAAAGCCTTATTCTAATGGCATGAAAGTATACAGCAGAGTCAATCAATGAAAAATACAGAGGAACTTATTAGATTCAATATAAATAAGAACTTCTTTTGATACCACATTTATGACCCTCCATTACTTTTGTAAATAATTTATTTTTTGGTTTTGCCATTGTCATGGTCCTAGCCAGTAAAAAACAGTATAATATAAATAGTCATCACACAAATATATGTGAATAAATGAACAAATAAACGTTCTATCAAATAGAGCACTCCAAATATTTTCCTGACTTTGGAAGAATTCTAGTACAGGGTATGTGACTGGTTGCTAGGAATATTTTGAAGCAACTTCCAGCCATGGATTGTGGTCATACTAAATGTGACCTAATATCTGTCCCAATGCCCAGATTCTTTCATTTTTATTTTATTTTTTTACATTTGAACCTTCCTGATCATTAAAGCCTTTTGCTTTTTACTTCCAAGCAGATAGGAAATCCAGTCAAGATGTTTGTTGTTGCAAAATCACAAAGAAATATTGCAAGCATTTTTTTTTTAGCCCTACCTGTTTGCAAGGGCATTTATCATCTTTTGATAACGTGTCATCGTGTTCAGAGAAATGGACAGTATGTACTTTGTAATCAGGATGGAGGCTGTGACATGACTGATGTGAGCCTTTATCAGGTATCATCGTCAAATATGAGTCTCTGAATGAAATGTGTGTGTTTGAAAGGCCTGCACTTGGGTTTATGAGACTTGGCTCCTTTTTTTCATATGTAGTTATAAATTAATGCATGCAGTGATAACTCATTTCAAGTTGGGTGCTCATATGCATGCATGGCTCAGTGTTGATCATCAGTCAGATTAGCCTCATTGTTCACTGAGCATCCCTTCCACTCAGCTGGCCATTGGCTGAAGTTGTGACTCTCTAGATAAATTGCTTCAATCTCTCTGCTAAGTCACTTTTCAGAGAGGGCCAGCTTCTAAATTGGCAGCTATAAAAAGCATCAGCTAGCTACCCAATCCTAACACAGGATTCTGTGTTATGTAGGTTTTTTAAGATAATTCACTCCTACTAAGGAGCTTTCTGTCTTGCTTAGTAGAGAAAACTGAAATGCAAATCCTGTGAGGTGTGCCTAAAAGCACAGGCAAAAGGGGTGGTGCAGATGTGGTGATGGTGGTAGTGGGATTCAGATAAAGGGTTTGTTTGTAAAAAGAAGATGAAATTTGGACTCAGACATTAAGTTTCTAATCTCAGCTGTACCATTTAATTTTCTTCATCTGTCAAATAACAAATTACAGGGAGAATGATTAATAATGCAATTAAGGCATTCAACTTAAAGCGTGCCACATAGTAGATACTCTGATGGTAGAAAGTAACTGTTACTATTTATTATGATCATTATTATTAAAGTGTATTACAATTTTGAGGCAGAGGTGGAATAACCCACTTCTCTGTAATCTTCACATATGGTAAAAATGGTGAAAGGAGGAATTAAAAAGATGTCATCTATATAAAAAATAACATAGAGAAAGACAATAGCTAAGCTAGCAAGAACAGAAATGATGGTATAGCAGAAAAGAGTGCCAAGGCATTCCAGGGCCTTTGAAGTGCCAGAAAGGTAAGAATCAATGATGCCTGATGTGCATTTGCCACCAGCTGGCAGTTGAGGACAATTCAAGTTGTCTTCTCAGATCAGCTCCAGTATTTAGTAGAGCTTACCCTTCACAATAGCATAAGTGTCTCTTTAATGTTTGCATTTGGACCCATTTCAAGCTTTATCAAGTTAGCGAGCCTGTGGATCAGGACAAGCATTTTTTTTAGATGGAATCTTCCTGAGCCAACTGATCATGTAACACTGTGACTCAGAAACACCTACATGTGAAATAAGCCTTGACATGTGTTCCTAGCAAATAATTCAGTTTAAATGTCGGTCGCGGAAAGTTTCTGGTTCCAAAGAAAATGGAGTAAACTCATTTCACCTGATTTCTCCTGCATTAATTATAAATATAAAGTCTGGACAGAACACATAAGCCAAGCATTAGAAGACTTTGAAGAAAGAGAGAGTAGGGAGAGTGGTAGGACTGTCTAGCAGCCTCAAGACTTATGGGATGACTCAGTGACAAGTTATCTGTTTTTGGTTTGTTTCCTTTATTTTGTTTTGTTTGCCTCCTATATATGCCAGTCTGGGCACTAGAGCAGTCTGCAAGCTAGAAGTACCAATGGGTTCAGACAAAATAGTCCCAAGATAAGTCTGCTGTTTCTGGTCCTCTTCTAAACTTGGAAGAGACAGCCCTGTAGGATGAGACTCTTGACAATAGCCACTGTATTCCAGGAGAGCATCACAAACAAGCCACATGCCTCCCTCTTCTCCCAGACACTTTGGAAACTGGAGGGAAGAGTCCTGCTGTTTGTGCTCAGCACAAATGCAAGCAGAGGCAATCCCCGCTCCAAAGGGCACTGGTAAAACTGCGCGGCAGAACACTGTTGACCAGTCCCACCCACCTTGTGACGATGAATCTAGACCCTTTAAATATCCTTCTTTATGAGCTGTCATGATGTTAACCTCTGTCAGCAGAGGGCACTGGAGAGACACCGCAGGAGGAAGAGGTCTGTCTTGGTCTTGGATGTTCACTGACCAGACTCCTACGGTGTAGATAGCTTCTCCCAAAGATGCCCAGCTTGTGCAGTGCATGGTGTCCAGAAACACCCACACACCAGCGGCCTCTCTCGACACACCCCTAAAGCAGTTTTGTAACATTGTGCCTCTAGTGAGACATCTTCCCATGAACCACTTCTACTTGTACCTTAGAGGGTAGATTTCTAGCAAGTTCTACCAGTGATGCCTCATGGCCAGCCCTCTACCATTCAGTGAGCCATAGTCAAACCCTGTTCAACAGGGTCTAGAGCTCAGCCCTGGGAAGGGTGTGCTCTTTTCTCTGGGCACATTATCTCAGCCCTAGGTAGACATGACTGTTCCTTATAGCTGCTATTCCTATATTATTTGGAGTCTCTTTATTTCTTACTACACAATAATCATTAAGCAATACCTTGTTACAGTCAACATGTTAATATTAAATTTCCTATGTCCAAATTACTATGTGCTTTCTCTTTTTTGATTGAACCCTGACTGACGAAGAATGATGCCAATAGCATGATCCATAAAAGAAAAAAAAAAGGATAAATTGGACTTCATCAAAATTAAAAACTTATGCTATGCAAAAAGGAAATCTTAGTCCAGGAGAAAATATTTTTAATTCACCTATCTGTAAAAGATGTTATATCTAGAATATATAAAGAGTACTTTAAACTCGACAGCAAGGAAACAAATAACCCACTTAGAAAATAGACAAAAGCCTTGAGCAGACCTTTTCTCAAAGAATGAACAGATGGTGCCATGAAAAGCACATAAAAAGATGTTCAACATTATTAGCTATTAGGGAAATGCAAATCAGAGCTGTGATAAGATACCTCTACACACCCATTAGAATGTGTAAAATAAATAACAAATGCCATCAGTGCTAAGTTCTGATGAGGGTGTAGAGCAACTGGGGCTTTTACACATTGCTGGTGAGAAAGAGTTTGGCATTTTCTTGTAAAGATAAACATATACTTGCCATATGATCCAGCAATATTACTCCTGGGTATTTACTCCAGACATTTGTAACAGTTCTGTTAATCCTCACATACAGTAGAAACAACCCATGTCTTTCATTGGGCAAGTGAATTAATAAATTGTGAATAGAGATACAGCGAGATACCATTCAGCAGTACAGAGAAATAAACTATTGATACACATAATTTGGATAGATCTCAAGGACATTATGATGAGTGAACAAAACCAATCTCAAAGTGATCCATCCTTTATTATTCCATTTATGTGACATTCTCCGAATTACACTGAAGGCATAGCATGCTTTCGAGGATTTAGGATTGGAGGTAAGCTATGACTTTAATGGGGTAGTACAAATAAATATTTTTTGGAGCAATATAGCAGTCTATTCCAGATCATGGTGATGATTACAAGAATCTATCCATGTGATAAAATTTCATAGAAATCTATATTTAAACAAGATTAGATGTTAAAACTGGTAAAATCTGAATATATTCTCTAGTTTTTAATAATACTGTCCAATGTCAGTTTCCTGGTTTTGGAAATTTTGTTGTGGTTGCTACACAGAAATTCTCTCTATACCATTTTTGCAACTTCTATGTGGGTCTAAAATTATTTCAAAGTAAAAATTAAACAAAAAACCCACCACTGCAACAAAAACAGAGATCACATTCCCATAAGCAGAAGAATACCACGGTAGAAGGACTGGACTTAGACATCCTAGGTACTCATGTAAGACATTATTCAAAGCCAAACCTGTGAGTTAGTTGACCTAATTTGATGTCTAGAAATTGGCACTTCCAAAATATTTCACAGATAATTCTACTGATTACAAAGGTTAGGGAATCACTAATTCCAAAAATTTTAGGGCAAAAGTCAGCTTTGCCTAAGAGGGAGTAGTCTCCCAGGTTTCTTGGGTTTCCGTTATTAGGAAGTACTTCTTCTCTTGTCCTGAACTTTGGTGACCATGGGCAAGGATGACTTAGAGGATAGTTGCCTCTCAACTTTTCTGTAAAGGGCCAGATGGAAAGATTTTGCTCTTTGCAGACCATACCCTTTCTGTCATAGTTACTGATTCTGCCATTGTAGTACAAAAGCAGCCTTAGGTCATACATAAATGTGTGGTCATGGCTAGTGTTCCGAAAAAACTTTGTTTAGAAAAACAGACAGTGAACCAGATTTGACCCACGGGTCACAGTTTGCTGACTCATGATTTACAGAACTGAGTGAACCACACCCTTAATAAGAGTCAATCATGTGAAAGTCCTAGTCCATGAATTCATACAGTCATACTCAGAATTAATAAACAAAGGAGTCCAGACTAATAGAATCAATGGCTTTACATACTCACTCTTGCAAACCACGCTGAGTTCATTGGAGTCGGTTCTGTCCTCCTTACTTCAAAGAAAGTTAACACAATTATTGAAGGTCAGAAAAAAACACCCAGGATGGTGAACAAAATCTGGAAACCATACCCTGGGAAAAGTATGTGCTGGAACTGCAACACTGACCCTAAAGACAATGTTTAAAGTGGTGTCCAAATGTTTAATTTGTGATTTGGAATAGGAATCATGAAGTTTATGACTTCAAAAAGTAGAACTAGATCTATTTATCCAGCAGTTCTATATTTAGAACCTACAACATTCACAAGCTGTTTTAGGCACCCAAGACAAATATACTAGCTAACTAGACAGTGAAAGGAGGTTTCAGAAAGGTGTCTTCCAAGTGAATAAAAAGACTTCTTTAAAAATTATAAGCTATCTGAGGCAAGGAGTGGTGGCTCTCGCCTGTAATCTCAGCACTTTGTGGAGGCAAAGTGGGAAGATCGCTGGAGCCCAGGAGTTACAGGTTGTAGTGAGCTAAGGTCACATACGGCACTCCAGCTTGGATGAGAGTGAGACCCTGTCTGTGAAAGAAAAAAGAAAAAAAGCTATCTGAAAGTAGACTAGTCTATCTTGTGAGGTGATGAGTTCTCAGCCTTTGGGGTTGTACAAAAACAGTCTAGCACATAGAATAGACTGGCCTAGGGCATTTTAGAGGAGAGTGTGTATAGGAAATGGTTTTAATCTGTTCCATGGACCCTAGGGCTCTCATCAAACTCCACGAGGGATCACAATGTGGAGTTCAGAACCCTGGATTGTTCAACCCAGTTTCAATATCTGCATTTATTTATTAAGAATTGAACTTCTGCATAATCTTTTTCTTAAGAAAGAGTCTGTTGGCTAAAAACATGTTGAAAACCACTGAGATAATCAAATGCCCTATGAGATATATTAAAATCTGTCTAGGTCCCCATTGTGATTATAGTAGAAATCTTAATCATGTTCCTTGCAGGTGATCTCAGTCACTATCAGCGATGGCTCAGCCAGTGTCTTAGAGAGCTTCTCACCACCTCTCACTCTGCCTAGGATGGAGTAACGTTCAATTAATCAACTCACATGTGGAAAATCTTGAAAATAGAATAAATGTTTAAAGATTATCATATGTGATGAGTAAATCTGAAATGTACTTTCTTAAAATGAAATTTAATGATTTTATGTAACAAATGAAATGATAGTGAAAAATAGATGAACTAAGTGAAATGATAGTTACTGATGCTATTTGGTTAAAATTGTTTTGAACACCATATCCGAATACACATCTAAATATATTTGAATTATAGGACAGATTTAAATTACTTGCTATTTTGAAATGATCGAAACTCTCTGAATTAAAATAGATTATTGGAAAATGAGCATATGCATGGACTGAGCTTACAAAATAGAAAAGTAAGTATCGAATATCAGCCAAATAACGTACTAATGAATCAGACCATATGTGTTATACATTTTAGTGATCATTATAGTAAAAAGATCACTCTTTATTTCTGGATCTTTCCTCATTGGAAAGAGCTGGGTAACCTAGCTGTATGTGATAAGGATACAGGAGCAGTAAGGAAAGGAACTTCTGGAGGATGATTTGATACTGAGTGGCAGAAGGCCTTATCCTTACTCCCAAATCAAGCAACTCATGCTCCTGGGGATCCTTTTTCCCATAAAAGTGAAAAGTTTATCTTTTTAAAAAAATTTCAGGCCGGGCGTAGCAGCTCACACCTATAATCCTAGCACTTTGGGAGGGTGAAGCGGGTGGATAACCTGAGGTCAGGAGTTTGAGACCAGCCTGACCAACATGGTGAAACCCCGCCTCTACTAAAAATACAAAACTTAACTGGGCATGGTGGCAGGTGCCTGTAATCCAAGCTATTCAGGAGACTGAGGCAGGAGAATTGCTTGAACCTTGGAGGCAGAGGTTGCAGTAAGCCGAGATGGTGCCATTACACTCCAGCCTGGGTGACAGAGCAAGACTCTGTTTCAAAAAAAAAATTTTTCTTACATTCTCTGTATAAATATATGGGCCCACTGTGTTTATTATATGCCACCATCTCTGTATATGACTGTTTCAATAAGGAGGATTGATACTAATATAAAATGTATTTAAAAAGTAGACAGTTCTAATCTCTGGTGGCTGTAGATTTTATTTCTATTCTTAAAAAGCAGACCAAAAGGAATAATCTGTATATTTAAATAGCAATAATTACCACAGGTTCTGCTTGCATTAATACTGTCTGAGTACATTATGAAGCATTTGTCATAGCTAATGCATTTCTGTCAAATCAAGTAATATTAGAAAGTAGCTTTTGTAATGAATATTAATGTAAGAGACAGCCATAAGTGAAGCAAATTATAGAGGCAGGTAAATGTGGAATTAGCGACAATTGCAAAGTAGCCTTTCATTACAAATTAAGTTCTTCTTATGATGTTAATAAAAATGTAAGGCTCTAGGTAGCCATCAGCAGCCTGCTGAACACTGATAGGAGATTGGAAGTGCTCTTCTTATACTCTGATTCTAAATCAAAAGCCTTAAATACCTTTGCCACACAAAGGAATATTTGCATATCTTAATTTTTTATTCTTTGCCTTAAATAAATCTTTTAAAGAAATTTACTCTTTAGTAGAGTTAACTTGTTAAGTCCAAAGATACTTATAGATGCATACATTTCGAGAATAAATTAAGTAAATAGAGTACTTTGTGTTCACTGAAGCTAGATGCTGTATAAATAAGAGATCATTAACACATCATTACATGTGTTAATTACACATGCTAAATTATGGATCAGTTCTGAGAAGGAAAATTTCCACAAAAGTTATATAAGTAAAGATAAATTTCTCAAGTGGTATCCTAGATGAAATTACACAGAGAGATATGCATTTCCTGCCTGCATATTGAACCAAATTAACTTAGAGCTCTAGAATCTTCTAAAGCTTTCAGTAGAAAAAAATAATTTCAATACTTCTAGACTTTTGTACTTTCAAGTATAAAAATATTAACTTAATAATTTATGTTTTTATCTGAAATAATGTAGTCATAGTAATTTATATATATATACCCAATATTTATAAGAAACTTATGGTTGTCACTTTATCATGTTATATATTTCTTTATGATTACTACTATTTTAATTATACATAATACAAGTTCATTATACACATTTTGAAAGATTTATATGACTTAAACATTTTAAAACTCCCTATGATTCCCTTCTCCTCCACAGTTTTCTGCTGCTAAATTTGAATGAAGGTAAACAGAAAAAAAATTTATCTTTCTTTCTGTCCTTTAAATCTGTTTTCGGTGTTATTAGGGATGATGTTTTTGTATTGAAGATATTCATAAACTTGAATAACAGAGATTGCCCTTTATTTCTTTCAAAAGAAATAGCCAGTACTAGGAAAAAGTAATCCTACTTCAAATATTTGATTCTCTCTGTATCAGATAGCTTAGGCTAAATTATGCTATGGTAATAGATGACTCCCAATCTCAGTGGCTTACAGTAACAAAGGTTTGTTCTCCCACGGTGGCTCTGCTCAATATGACTTTATTTCTGGATATAGTCTAATGGAACAGGTGTATCTGGGTATTGCTTGTTTTAAAGTTCAGAGAAACTGAACATAATGTTAGGGCATACATTATCTATGTTACTTTAACTCTTTCTTTCTTTTTACCAAAGTCAATTGTATGGCCTAATGTCAATTGCACACAGGCGTATATACACTCTTCTGGTAGGGACGAGCACTGCAGAGAGAGTGCAAAATATTCAAATATTCAACAATTAAATATTTGAATATTTTGCACAATGATGCTATCAACCACAGGATAAACATTTGTTTATATAATACACATTTTGGCATGCCTATTATGTGCTAGGTTTTGCTTTGATATTTAGGCTAGAGTGATAAATAATATAGATATTCTCTTTTTTCATGGTTATTGCATGGATTCAATTTTTACACTACTTTCATAGAGGCTATAAATACTCCTTCCTGGGCAAAACTCTCATTAGGGATGAGGAAGTAAGAAGTAAGCCAAGGACATTTTAATGCATATTCCTGATGATCCTGAATTGTCTCTGGAAGCATGCCCCCTCCCACTTTGTTGTAATAGTAGAGAAATTCACTATGATTGATACATTTGTTCTTTTCATGAGAAATGTAGATGACAACAAATAGGACAGAAAATTGCTGGCCATCTATATATGTTTATTGGTTTTAGTTTCTAGGAGTGAAGATCCATGAAGGATGTGAAATAATTTAGTGTTTGCTTTGGCGCAGATTTTCGGGATGTCAGAGAAAAGGCAAAACTGCTAGATGAAGCCATGAACAAAAACAGGAAAGCAGGAATGAACATTACATTGGTTGATAGGGGAATTAGAATGTCAGGGTTAGACAGGGAGGATGGAAGTCCACCAGCAAGCGTGGGTAGACATAGTAGGTTAAGAATGCAGAGCTTGACATCAGGGAGACAAATGTGACAGTGGGATATTTAAGAATGAGCAGTGACCTGAACAAAGCAGTATGTTAGGGAGATCTTTGCTAAATTATTCATTTAAATATGATGCAATTTCTACCCAAAAGTCCAGGAATGTTTTTTATATTTATTACTATTATTTTTGAGACAGGGTCTTGCTGTGTCACCCAGGCTGAAGTACAGTGGCATGATCACAGCTCAAGTCAGCCTCCACCTTCTGGCCTCAAGTGATTTTCCTGCCTCAGCCTCCCAAGTAGCTGGGACAACAGATGCACACCACCATGTCTGGCTAGGTTTTATGTTTTTGTTTTTGTTTTAAATAAAGACAAGCTCTTGCTATAGAGACCTCAACCAGGCTCTCACCCAGGCTGGCGTTGAACTCCTAAACTCAAGTGATCCACCCTCCTCGACTTTCTAAAGTGCTGGGACTACAGGCATGAGCCACAGCACCCAACCGACCTGGGAATGTTAATAGGGCAGGAAAGGAAGGGGTCCACTGGAGTGACATTGTAGTATTTTGGATTTGGTGTATTAGGGACAGAAAGGGAAGAAGTGACTTAAAGAGAGATTGTAAGGTGGAAGGAAGATCTTAGAAGAACCTTGGGTGGTTATAAAAATGGGTAGGGTAGTTGGTGACATAGAGTGGTTCGGAGCACTCTCTTGGACTCTCCCAGTGATGAAAACAGAGAAGGGTGTGGATACTGATGAGATTCTGCATGCAGGAGTATATTCACCTCAGAATCTCTTCTCTAGATGGGAAAGAAGGAGAGCTTCCTGGAACTAGTGTTTGGTGGAGAATTACATTCTGGCCTAAGTGAAAAAAATGGAAGGAGATTAAAAAATATATTTGGATAAGGAAATATCTTCTTCAACAGAAGAGAAAGGTTCTATTTTCATTCTGATCTAAGTTGGATTCTGTAATCTCAAAAGAAGAGCCACTCTTACCTAATGACAAGTATATTTTAAATATTACAAATGCAAAGTAATGGAGAGTATAAATCTCCTATCACACACATGCACACATACACACACCCTACCCTGAGCATAAGTATCTTCAAGACATAATTCAAATCAATATATGTAGCATTTTCTATTATAAGAGGGAGATAATTGAGTTCAACATCATCAAAAAAAATTCTAATTTGTATGTGAGGGTTGGATCAGGTCTAATTTTTAGAATTATTAGGTAAATAATAGAGTTGGCAATTATCCCTTTCAAGGATAATTGCTTCAAAGGATAATCTTTTAGAATTATCCCCTTTTATGATTACTTTGTCAGATCTGTTTTAGGGGCTGAATGAACAATTAAATAAGGAGTGGCCTTCCCTCATGATGACAATGCTTAAATCCAAACTGAGATCACCACTAAAGTGGATTTAATTCTGTGTTTAAATCCTATATTTCAATAGAGTGAAGCTGCCGTACACATTATCAAAGCTTGCAGCTTCTCTGCCTAACAAGTTTCAATTGTTTAAAGGTCTAATACTGTGGTTCAGAGATGAGCAATGTTTACAGAGCTGTGTTCAAATAATCAAGAATATTTAACTGTGCTCTATCTCTTAATCCATATGACCAGCAACTGCTGAGAAAGCAATATGCTTATGTGTCTGCTGATGATTTACTGGGCATGCAAAATGCATAGAGATACACAAGAGCTGTATCTAAAGGATGCGGTATTTTCCCTACATAATAATACACTGGAAATAATTTTCTATCAAAGGACAAATACCAAGAGAAAAAAATAGGTTTTCCTATGTGTGCAAGTGGAGTCTACTTTAAACTCAAAATTTAAGTATCTATAAAATATAATCTTCCCTGCCTTTCATTTGCTTTGCACTAATGTAGGTATGCATCAGTTATTTTCTTGGGAGACTGAAAGAGTTAACGGGCCTGACATTTTAAACATGTGTGCCTTTGACTTTGAGCAGAATGGGGCTCTTTGGCTCATATGAAAAAATTAAGATGTCTTGAAATTTTACACAATTTTGGAATACTGGAATCAGGAGGATCTTTTCTCTTGGCCCTTTTTAATACTAGAGAAGTCAGTCTAAATAATAACTTTGCATTTTGAGAAAAGGTAACCCTTTTGTTTCAGTATCTATGAAAAATTTTTAAATGTTATATAGAATCCCTAATTTTCTCAAAACTAAAGTCAAATAAAAGGGCCATTCGATATTTGAAAATACCGATACATTTTTATTTTAGACATGATGAAATTATTTACCTAAAAATCACAAACAGAAGTTCACTGCTCCAGATTTGAAACAGATACCTTCAGACAAATAGTTATAGTATACAAATATATTTTAATGTGAAATTCCAGTCTAATTATTAGGTTGGTGCAAAGGTAATTGTGGGTTTTACCCTTACTTTTAATGGCAAAAAACACAATTACTTTTTTAACACCCTAATACACTGTATAACATAAGTAATCAATTCAAAAACTAGTAATGGTAGATGGGATAAAATGAAACAATTATCATTTCCCTAATCTAAATTTCTTGTGATGTTTTCCTTTAGATCCTATCTCAGTAGCATTTTTTTTCACTCTATAAACTATATGAAAAAACATATAACATATCAGGGATTTAACTGCAAATTAAAACAAAAAAATTATACTCAATTCTATATTTTCTGTATAAACAGCTACAGATACAATTTCTTATTAATTATATCAAATATGTCTTAGTCATAATTAAAACAAAGTTACTCAAGAAAACATGAGGAAGGTAATAATTAATGTGAGGAATTTATCACTTATGTATAATTTAATTAGCAAAGACAAGCTGGGTTTCAAGCAGTATAAATGGATTTTGAGGACAGCAAGACTTGTTAGAGGGTTTTGACTAGAAAATATTCGATATATATTTAAGTATCCAAAAATAATACTCAATTTTCTCTATCAGGATTTACAATACATTGAAAATATTTCTAACCTCCAAAATAAAATGGGAGAAATTTCAGAGATATGGTGGTTTGTGCTGTAAGCACATTGTGTAGGATAAAGTCTCATTTGTGTGTATCTGATGATACTGGACTTCCAGTCACCTCCAAACAACGTGTTTGACCTTTGGAGAGTGATTTAGCCTCCCAGAACCTTGTGTTACTCTCATGTTATATGAAGGGATAGAAGGAGATCAGATTATTTAACAAACATTTGTTTGTGGGGCACCTACTCAATGTCCAGGGATCTTGTTAGGTGCTAGAGAGATAGAACAATATACACACAGTCTTCATGGTTTGCTATCCTCACAGCCCTCACAAGGTGTACAGTTGTGTGGTTTACCTCAGTCCTGTAGTCTTGAAAAACTTGTCTAACCACCGTAGATAGAGACATTCCTTTAGGTTTCCCTGCGTAAGCCATGCCCAATGGAAAGCAATAAAGAAGAAAAACGGGCTGGTTGAAAAGTTAGACAACTCCTGAAAGCAACATCGATCCATTAAAAAAAATATTCATTCCATGTATTCTCAAAGGTACTAGTATACACTGCTCAGTAAGTGGCAGGCCTCAGAACTTAATGGATGAACTTATTATAAATAAGATATACATACACACACACACACACTATATTTTATATGTATATAACAAGGCAATATGATATAAAATACCTGTTATTTTATGATATATCATTAGGCTTATAAATTATAGTTTATGTTAATTACTATTTAAAAGCAGATGGTTTAATAGAAGAAGATGTGTGAGCATCTAAATGATTGATTAACCAGGGAAAGCATTTCTGAATCTCTGGGGAGCTAACATTTGTGTCAAGAACAGAGATATAAGAAGGATTCCAAAAACATTCAACCCATTCAAGGGAGAATGTGTATGCAGAAAGCTTGAGACAAGAAAAAATTAGAGAAAATGTAGATGAATATGTCACTCAGGTTTGAACAACAGGGTTTAGAATCCATCTTTGTTTTAGTGGACAGAATAAAACTGATTGCAGGTTCAGTAGAAAAACTTCAGGAGAAAACAATCTTGAGAATGAAGCTATAGAAGTAGGTCAGCAAGGGGTCACTTCCAGCACCAGGGAGCCACCCTACAACTAGAAAACAGCCATACATAAAACATTTCCCCAGACAAACCAGTTCCTTCCTTAATACTATTTGCCAGAAAAGGAGGGAAATAAAAGAGGCAGAAATTTATTTCTTCATTCTCACGTAATCTAATTGGAAGAAAATAAACATATCCAGGACCTATGTGGGAGTGAATCTGCGAAACAGAGTTTTCAGCTCTCCAACCTTTGGTATGGGTGCTGAGCCAGACCACCACATCCTCTGCCGGAAAGGAGACCATGACCTTCAAGCAGGCAGAAAGCAAAGTATACTAGAGTTTTGCAAACTATGACAAGCAGTTGTACTTTTAAAACAATAGGGAGACATCAGATGGTATTAGGTAGGAGTTAACTTTTTCAAATGTTTATGTGGTTTTAATATCGGGAGCAGATTAGAAATTTTAAGTGGATTCAGAGTGATTGAAGGTGTTTACATCAGTTCAGGAAAGAGGTGATGGCGACTTGGAACAGCATGGGAATAGAAGTGGTGAGTGAATTTAAAATACATTTTTGATATTCTGAAAAAAAAAACTCTAGACACATTAAGTTCAGCAAAATTTATTTGGGCAAAGAACATTTATGAATCAAGTAGCACTCAGAACCGTGAGAGGTTCAGATAACTATACCCAGCAATGTGGGCAGGCAATACAAATAGAAAAAAAAGAAGTGTCATATGGAAACAGCTTGATTGGTTGCAGCTTGTCATGTGCCTTACAGGGAGTGATGAGGCATCTCCCTTATATGAACACTGCCTGATCAGATGGCAGTCAGTGATTGGCTGAAGCTTAGCTGTTATAATTGGCTGAGGCTCATCTATTTGTTACAAGGATATACCCATAATTTGGCCTGCAGTTTGTTCACATTTTAAGTTAGATTGCAGTTTGCTACATTTGGAAGCAGGTTAAGGTCAAATTTAATTTAACAATATAGAAACGAGGACTTTTTGTTGGATTGAAGGTAAGAGGTAAAACAAGGACAATGGGTTCAGGCATAAGTGATTGGCTGCATAGTGTAGCTATTTATGGCTGATGATCACATTTCCTTAATTGGAGTTAAACACGTTTTTGTTTGTTTGTTTGTTTGTTTGTTTGTTTTAGAGATGGAGTCTTGCCCTGTTGCCCAGGCAGGAGTGCAGTGGCATGATTTCTGCTCACTGCAACCTCCATCTCCCGGGTTCAAGCAATTCTCCTGCCTCAGCCTCCAGAGTAGCTGAGACTACAGGCACACACAGTCACGCACAGCCACACACAGCTGATTTTTTGTATTTGAATAGATAACAGGGTTTTGCCATGTTGCCCAGGCTGGTCTCAATCTCCTGAGCTCAGGCAACCCGCCTGCCTTGGCCTCCCAAAGTTCTAGGATTACAGGCATGAGCCACCACGTCTGGCTGACCACATTTTTTTAGGGATACCCTATTAACATTTTGCTCCTATTTTATAGTCCTCCTCTATGTCCTTTAGCATTGCCATTAGGTGCACCTCTTGTCTGTTTTTTTCTCTTAGTTTCAACCTCTTTAAGAGTAGAGATTTTTTGTTATGCTTTTAAATTTATTTTGTGTAACTCTAAAGGACCTAGCATTTATAACTCTAAAGGGTCAACAGATGTTAAAAATATAGTTAAATGTTTCTTCCTTTGTCATCTCTGACCTTTGGCAAGATGATTTTATGATAAACATAAGAAATAATCATCTTAAAAGCTTTTGGAAAACGTTGAGTTTAAGAATTTATTGAAGGGCATAATGTAAGATAAAATTTAAATATTCAAGTCACCCTGTATTGAATGTATTTCAAGACAACAATAGTTCCGATTCTCACATAAACACAAATTTTCTCCCTAAATTAAGCAAAATAATCTAGCAAATATAGCATTTTGTTTTCTGAACTTATGGATGTAATAAAATGGGAAGAAGTAATTATTATATCTTCCTCCAATGAAGAAAAACATAACCAGGAAATAATAATTGATTTCCTTTGTTTCTCTGAGATTTTCATGCTCAAAGATATTCAGAAAGACCCTATAAATTTACTCAAAAAGAAATCATTTTTCCCAAATGTATCAAAACTAAAAAGTCTTAAGGGAAATGTTTCATACTTCAGGCTATTTCAAATAAGACAAAAGGGATTGTAATAAAAATATTTTGATGTTTAATTTGAGGGGTGAGAAGTGTTTCTGTTCCATCCTCTGGGAATTTTTTATCGCTAAATATTTTGTATAACGGAAACTACTATACTACTATAACATAACTACTTCCACCATAAATAATGTAGGCTGACATTTTGTTGAAGAGAAATAAGGTGCTTATTTGCTTTGGGCTCTTTAGTGAGAATATCAGAGGTGCTTTAGGGACTATGTATTAATGGAACCTCTGCAATATTGGCAGACTATGGCTTTCAACTTTGTCCATGAAAATAATGTCCTTGTAAGAATAAATCCTACCAAGTACTAGTAAACAACAACAGCAACAACCAAGGGGTGTATGTGTGTGTGTGTGTGGGGGGGGAGAGAGAGAGAGAGAGAGAGACAGAGAGAGAGAAGGAAGGAAGGGAAGGGAAGAGAAAGGAAGGGAAGGCAAGGGAGGGAAGAAGGGAAGGGAAGGGAAAGGAAGGGAGGGAACAGAGGGAAGGCAATGGAGGGAAGGGAGGGAAGGAAATGAAGGAGGGAAAAAGGGAAGGAAAAAATATGGTTCAGTAAAAGGAACCCTGGAAGGAAGGGAATATGTTTCAGTGAAAGGAACCCTAACTCAGAACTCAAGAGAATTTGGGCATAACGCTGGTTATGACATATGTGTCTGATCTTGGGCAAGCCATTTGTGCTTCACTGGACTCCTATTTTTTCATATTTAAATTGAGAGACATAGAACATGACACTCAGTGATTTTATTAATGGACAGTTATTAATGTATATTACCTTTAAGTATTGAAATAGAATATGAATCTGGAGTCCCACTACTTTAGTCTACTATCAGACTCTTAATGGTACCATTGTGTAGAAATACAATAGCAAAGCTTCCCAAAGTATGTTCCATGTTTATAAAGGTATACTGAGCCCATTGCGGCTGTAAGCTGGGAATCATCATTCAAAACCAATTGCACTACAAAAAGACAGGATTTTTGACTTTGTCAAAAATCAAAATATATGTACATTTTGCCTCTGTACTCCCTGAAGGAAGTTTTCCTGTGGATCTGGCTCAGTTAGGATCTGTGATAAGAGAAAAAAGAGTGACTCAATGATAGAAAACCATGTGTTTTTGCTTTCCCAGAAAAATTAAAGTTAGAAGCCATTTTAAGTACACATCACACTTGATTTGGCCTTTTTTTGTATATATTTTCATGTCATCAGTTTATTTTGAATAATGTCTTTTGATTAATTCTATGAAACAATACTTTAAAATTTTAGAAAGGTTTATTTGTAAGTTTTATAATGTTTTCTCATTTTTTACTCTGACAGTTTTATAGAAATTTTGGGGAAAATGTAGACAGAATCCACCCACCCCATCACATTTTAGAACAATACTAGTGAATTTGGGCAGAGAATTCTAAAGCAGGGCAGCTACCTGCTTTCCTGAAGCTACCTAGAAAACTGTTCAGGATCCACTTCATTTTAAACAGAAAGGTTGTTCATAATGTGCCCTCAATTCTTTAACTCTTTCAGTACATATTTATTGAAAAATTGGTCTGTGAAGCACTGCACTAGGCAAAGCAACACAATATAAAAAAATACATAATGGATTCTCTTACCATAATTATGCAGTAAAGTTGTACTTTCCAGGGAGAAAAAGTACTATAAGTGCCTAATAAGATACACAGTAAGCAAAGTGCTTAGAGAAACGTAGTTATACTTAGTTGATACGACTTCCATTTTATCCGGCTTTAAAATCAACACATTCCATTAGTAGATATATTCTTAGTCCTTTTACCCATTAATTTTTTCTTTTCTTAATGCACCTGCTTTGTGGAATACTTTGCAACAAATGAAGGATCGCTTTGGATCTCCGCTGTTAAATGTCTAGACCACAAATTAATTATTGACTTTTTTTTTCTTTAAGTCTTTTTTGTTTAGCTGTTTAAATACTGTTAGTTCCATTTTAACAATTCTTTCTTGAACTTTAAGTGGTCATTCCCATGCCCAATTATTTCTTACACTAATATAAGGAAAATAAAACCTAAAATGTTTTTTAAGTAATTGAGTTTCCATTAGTTGAGATAGTTATTAAAAAAATAACTTGAGCATCAGTGGAACAACTTATAATAAAAACAAACCAAAAACTTTTCCCAGAGTATAAACCTAAACATATGGTTTATCTGATATATGTTCAATGTATATTTATTAATGTAGTTGAAAAAATACACTTGTTTTGGAACTCCGTATACTCTTTATATTCCATTCCAACAAGCTTTTTTAAAGGAAGGACTAGTACCATGTGCTTATCTTTTGCTCCCAAAGAAAAAGCAGCATGTACTAAAAACATGTTTTGGGAAGTATGAGGTCAACTGGAGGCAAACTCCAACTTACTGCAGGTTGTGGGAGGACTCAGAGTGGCATTTACCTTGGTGAAATCACAGTGTGACCATGATTATTTTTCAAGTTCCTGGGACAGAAGTCTGTGGCCTCCTCTCATGTTCCATTCACAGCACGGGAATCATTATGAGTGAAGAAATTTTAATTGCTTTACTGTTTTGTTAAGGCATAATTTACATACAATAAAATGCACAAAATTTAAATGGATAGTTCAATGAGTAGACAAATCTGCTCACCAGTGTAACCATCACCCTAGTCAAGATATAGAACCTTTCCATCATGCTAGACACTTTACTCATGCCCAGTCCAGTCAATCCCTCCCCACCCAGAGGCAGAGGCTATCATTAATCTGCTTTGTCATAGTAGCTTTGTTTTTCCTTTTCTAGAATGTAATATAAATGGAATCATGCCATGTATTTTTTTATGACTGGTATCTCTTGCTCAACATAGAGTTCTGAGGTTCATACATGTTGTTTATGTGTCTGTTTTCTTTTTATTGCTGAATAGTATTCCCTTTTATGAATATACTACAGTTTACTCATTTACCTAGTGATGCATATTTGGGTTGCTTTCCAGAGGTGCTTTTATGTATAATTATGCTCTGGATGTCTGCATATATTACTTTTTTTTTTTCTTTTTTTGAGATGGAGTCTTGGTCTGTTGCTCAGGCTGGAGTGCAGTAGCATGAGCTCGGCTCACTGCAAACTCTGCCTCCTGAGTTCAAGTGATTCTTTTGCCTCAGCCTCCCAAGTAGCTAGGATTACAGGTGCCTGCCACCATGTCTGGATGATTTTTGCATTTTTAGTAGAGTCAGGGTTTCACCATGTTGGCCAGGCTGGTCTCAAACTTCTGAACTCATGATCCATCTGCCTCAGCCTCAAAGTGCTGTGATTATAGGCATGAGCCACTGCATCCAGCTGCATATACTATTTTTTATGGACACATTTTTTATTTTTTGATAAATATCTAGAAATAGAATTACTATGTTCTAGTTTAGGAGTATATTTCACTTCATAAAACACTGCCAATCTTTTTTCAAAGATATTTTACCATTTTGCATTCCCTTAGACAACAGTCGTATTTGTACCTATTTTTGCCAACAAATGGAACTATCATTCTTTTACATTTTAGTCTCTCTAGTGTGTGTTACACAGTATCTCATTGTGGTCAATACCCTCATTCCATATAATGCAGAAACTGTAATTTAGAAGTATTACCTTGTTCACATTCATACCACATGCAAATACCAGAGCTAGCATTTTGAAGGTGCTTTTAACTGTAATGCATAGTGTTAGGAATATAATTTCTGGGTCCTGAAAAATATGGCGCCCAAATGGACCTCACATGGTCACTGAGGGGAAGCATGGGTTTGAGGAGACAGAATCAGGATGGTATGAGTGACCAGGGAAATATCACAAAAAGATTCCACTGAAACCAGGCATCTAAGGCCAAGACAAAGCTCTAGCAGTGGAAGTGAATTCAAATCAGCATGTTTGTCAGCTTGCCCCCTTTCTCCTATTCCCAGCTTAGACTAAATGAGAGATGTTTAAGATTTACAAAAATACCTTAAACTATTTTTATAAATGACTTTGTTCCCCAAAAAACTATAAAATCTGCATGCATCTGTAATAATGTCTCAGAGAAACAGTCTTACTTTGTCTTCTAACTTATGTGCACTTAGAATCAGAATAATGTTTTGGCAAAAAAAATCCTCATATCCAAAATATTTTCTAAACTTCTAATAGCTACAATGTCAGCAACAACAAAAACAAAATGGTCTTGGTTTTTACATTTTGAAAAAGTTTATGCAATAGGAAAATAAGTCAAGTCGAGCGATAGGAAAGTAAATGTAATTAATGTATTTAGGTTTTGACAAAAGATGTTACTGACTTAAGTTTTCTTCTTAATTTTACTTTAACATGTTATCCCGTAAGAACATTGATGGGGGCATTAATGAAATAAGCTACCTACTCCGTCAGTATTTGACACAAGAACCATGTTCAGGGAGCTGATGAGAAATACTGATTATTGGTAAGAAGCTTGGTATAGCAGCAGGAACATAGACTACGGATTTAGAAAATTTGGGTTCAGGTCCAGAACTTTCTTCTCTCCAGTTCAATGTTCTTGGGCTGGTTATCCCATTGTTTTGGGCCAGTATAGTCTCATTTATCAAATAGTGGGACAGTAATAGATACTCCCCTAAGTTCACAGTCCTCTGAGTTTTTCTGTAGTTACCTATCAAAGCCAATAGTTCATGGATACCTCAGGCAGGGAGGAGAAGGGCATGTTTTTGGGGGATAACATGGCATCAGAGGAAATAAAACCAGCTTTTCAGTTTTTAAAACAAATTTTTTTGTGCCTAATGAATGACATGAGCAGGACTCACTAGACATAAAGAAGAACAAGATGACTACATTACCATTTTTGTCAGGCTAGTGAGGAATGCAATTAATAGGCAGGAAATTGAGATATGGATATTGCAAGTCATGATGTTGCGTAGTCAGAGGGGTATAAGCTTTAGTGATAGTATGCAGGAGGGGTTTCTAACCCATTGTAGGGTATCCTTGAAGGTTTCCTAGAGAAAGAACTTTCTTAGCTGAGAGGTAAGCATGCATTCGCCAAATAATGAGGAAGAATGAACAGTGCTAAAGGCAAAGGTAACAAAACGTTTGAAGTTTTGAGACAAGAAATATTTTCAAGGAAAAGAATAAAGTTCAATATGACTAGAGCAAAGTGGATATATGAAGGAGTAGGCAAGGTGAAAGATGAGTCTAGAACATTGAGCAGGAACCAAACCCTTAAGGACCTTATAAGCCATATTAAGGTCATTAGAATTTGTTCTACAAAATGTTGAGAAAATGAACATATTATAAGGTAAAGACTGATCATGCATTTGCCTATTGTGATGGATGCGGTGGCATAATAGCAAATGTGAAGATATTATTTGCAGGACTATTGCAGTTGCCCAGTTAAGAAATACTAGTACAATTCACTATTAGACAAAATCAGGTGCATTCCAGGTGGTAGGGCCATAGACCACCCTGCTATTAGAAATGAAGATGGAGGCCCACTTTTCTAAGATATTTGGAAACCCTAGTGGAGATGCCTGGCACACATTTATGCAGCAGAAGAGCATCTCTATTTGTGCTCATGGCAGTCCCTGTATCCTGAGGTATGATGGAGAATGAGTGTTGTGTAGCCCAAGAATGGGTCAGAGTGCAGGCAGCACATCTGGCTATTTGCTAAATCCTAACACTTAACACTTGGCTCAAGTCTACTGCACGATTAATTACAAACATAAAATGGGTGATAAAGAAACAAATTATAGAAATGTTATAAATTCACACAGGTGAATTTTTCACAGTAAAGGAAGAAGCAGTGTCAGGAAAGAAAATAAGACACATGGAGATTTACACAGGTATAAGGTAAGAGTGCCAGGAAATATGCATAATTCTAATACATTCTGGGAGGATATATTTGAAAGTTCAGTCTATGCCCTTGTCATAATCGACTCGTATGGCTCCTGATTGATTCATTCTTTTAGGGATTTTCCTAGACTTTAAAATCATTTGTCTTGTGTTATCTACTCTTGCCAGGTGATGAGAGGCTGTGGCCCTCTTGGGAAGGGAAGAAGGAACTTTCTTTTCTAATTGATCTTGAAAACAGAAAGTATTTTAACTTAATTGGGATTATATATGGCTTTGTTAGGCCAAAAGTATGTACTGATGAAAACAGTCTTTAAAAATTAGTGTGTTTGGATTAGATACCTCACTGGATAAATACGAATAGTCTTTTAGCAAAAGAAATTGGGAAGACTCGAGATATGAGTGTAGTTCCCTACGTGAAAATAAAAGTGAAAACACCTAAGTTTTCACTGTGTTCAAGGGTACAGTGAAAACTTATATGCAAAGAAATATTTAACAGAAATGCTCCATAGAGAGAGAGAGACAGATTTGGAAATCTGTTAAACATAAAATGTAAAGTACTTGGATATGAAATCTTTATGTAAAGATGACCAAGTACTTAATGAGAAAGAAATTTATAGCTTCTTATTTTGTAGCGGAATCCTTGGCCGGCAGTGGGGTCACATGATGGCCTCATAAACTTGCTTGGATCCCTCTGTCTGCACCCACACTGAGAAGGCGGAGAGTAGGCCGTGTAATGTGTGGTAAGCAAGGGTAATATCTCATTTTCACATGAGTTGTATTCCTGCAAATATTTTAATAGGCTATGCATCTGCTGGGTTTTTTTGTCTCTTATCCAGAAATTACCACAGGGATGGTGTTCATGAGTTGTGTGTGTGTGTGTGCATGCACGTGTGACTTTATTTTTTGGTCGCTTTAAATAATTGAGTATATATATCTATGTTTTTTCATACAAAGAGATTTTTGGAGACTGTGTTAAAAAATGGCCTAAATATATTAACATTGAACTGCAGCTTCTAACACCTGTGGTTTACAAATTGCAATTCTAGAGCATACTCTATTTGAGGAAGTTGACTGTTGTATCTGAAGCTAATATAATGTTCCAGAGAGAAGAAAGAAAAGATACTTGGGTGTTTGAGGTTCTCCGTGTGTATATGTATGTGTCTGAATGCACCTGTGAGAGGGAAAGAAGGAAAACAGACAAAAGATAGAGACAGCAGAGAAATATGTTTTTGTTTTTTAATATAAAAATGCACATATTAGCAGTAAGATTTATTTACTTCAATTTAGATCCATTCTGAGATGACCACTTAATAGAAGCCTTTCGTTTTCCATTTGAGAATATAATATTACTTATTTTTTTAAAGTCTATGTGTATTATGCATTACTTTAAACTTCCAGTCAGTGATTATAAAATTATGTTGAAATCTGCAACTACTTTCTCAAAAGTCTGCTTTGTATTATTGAAGAACTGCCTTATCAAATACCTTGAGAATATTGTAATCAGTAAAATATTTGTTTTAGGGAGAGATTTAAATGAGTTTAAGGCTTATTGTAATCTTTGCCTCCTTTGGTTAAGCCAAGGATTGTATGCAGCATTTACCTCAGCTGAACGAACTTCATTCATTGCTTTCTTGCATGTGTTTCATTTATATGTGTAATACAGCCTCCTATAAATAAGAAAATTTGGGACACAGACCGTTATTCCTGTTACATGTAAAGAAAACTGAGGCTAAGCAGCTTTCTTAAGACATTATATTGTAGTAACCATCTGGGAAGAAAAATGTAACTCTAGAACTGTAAACATTTAACCCTATCCATAATTTTGGATTTCATTTAGTAAACTCTGTCATTGAAAAATGAAAGGCTGCAGATCAGAAGAGGTTTCTCCTGATTTCCATATATTTGGGCTGCAATGACATCACTTGGAAGGGTCTATCTTTTCATATCTGTAGGCATCAGCGGAGAAAGCTAGCCCCTTGGAGCCTTGGGTGAGACAAAGCTAGCCTGTCATTCTAGAGGGCCATGTCTTCAAGGGCAGATGTGAAGAGGCTTCACAGCTCCTCACTCCACCCTGGCACTTGGCTCTGAGGAAGCCCTCAGGTTGCTCAGGGACCCAGGTGTGTGCCTCCACCTGGGGCTCAACCGCTGAGCTCTGTGACTGCTTCATTGTGCCACTGTGCATGCTCTCTGTCTTTTCATTATTTTAAGTAATTAGTAGTTTTTCTAATTGTGAAAGCAATACATTGTAAAGGTTTTTTAATGCAGAAATAAATTACAGTGTCAATCCCATAGACTTCCTTCTAGTTCTCCTTTAAAAATACATTCAATGCATTGTTTTATAAAAGTGACATCATATTGAATGTGTGTCTGTTTCATACCATTGAATATTTTTCTGCTCTACTTTTATTTTTACTCTTAATCTATTTTGGGAACGTGTATATTTACAATTTTTAAATTACTATATCTAATAAAATGATTTGTAATACCTTTAATATCATTTTAGCTTAGCCTACCTTTAAAAAATATTTTAAGTTTGTATTTCTTTTGTGAAACAATATTTTGAAGTTTGTTTGTTTGTTTGTTTTTCAGATGGAGTTTTCACTCTTGTTGCCTAGGCTGGAGTGCAGTAGTGCAATCTCGGCTTACTGCAACTCATGCCTCCTGGGTTCAAGTGATTCTCCTGCCTCAGCTTCCCAAGTAGTTGGGATTACAGGTGTGAGCCACCACACCCAGCCAATTTTTTTTTTTTTTTTTTTTTTGAGACGGAGTTTCACTCTTGTTACCTAGGGTGGAGTGCAATGGCGCGATCTCGGCTCACCACAACCTCCGCCTCCTGGGTTCAGGCAATTCTCCTGCCTCAGCCTCCTGAGTAGCTGGGATTACAGGCATGTGCCACCATGCCCAGCTAATTTTTTGTATTTTTAGTAGAGACAGGGTTTCACCATGTTGACCAGGATGGTCTCGATCTCTTGACCTTGTGATCCACCCACCTCGGCCTCCCAAAGTGCTGCAATTTTTATATATTTAGTAGAAACGGGGTTTCACCATGTTGATCATTCTGGTCTCGAACTCCTGAACTCAGGTGATTCACCTGCCTTGGCCTCCCAAAGTGCTGGGATTACAGCTGTGAGCTCCCACGCCTGGCCGATATTGCCTCTTTAGCTTTATAGCTTACTTGTGTAATGTATGACTTATGTAATGTATTCCTGTTGCCTTGTATAACTTGAACTCTGTAGCTTTTAAATTTTATTTTAATTTGTCTCTTAGCTTGCTTTATGTTTTTATCTGTAGCCTCCTTAAAGTTGCTATTACTTCTACCATTATTCTCAACATATTTTAATGTCAACTTTTACCCTTAAAATGGTATCTAGGTATTTACCTACCTGCCTACCTATTTAGCTATTTCTACGTTATATTTCTTCTCTTGACTTACTTAATTGCAAGTAACATCATTTATGCCAGGGTCTGCTCTGAAGTGAATCCCTCTCTCTTCCAGTTGGTTCTATGATGTCTGCATACTCACTGCATACTTAGTAAGGCCTTCTGGAGACTGAATTCTGGCTCACAAAAATGTAGCCTGAGAAATTCTAAACACTAGAGAATTCTATATGCCATATCTCTAGGAAAAGAAATAGAAAAGAGATTAAAATTAGAAAAAGTAGTGTTTAGTTTTGCATACAACATCTCTAACAAGCAAGCCATGTGGAGTTTCTAGTCTAAGGGATTATTTGTGTATATTTTGCTATCGAACATGATGGTAATGTGCCAAACTGTCAGACTTCAGCCATGAAAATATTGTGAACAACCAAAAGAATTAAGTCACATATAAAATTTTTATTAGGCAACTATTATATATTAGCTATTACTTTTAGCTATCACTTAAGAACTAGAAACTTGCAGGAAGGCTCCAAGCCAGATACTTAACTGCTCAGAGCTTAAAAATAATATTAATAAGGCCACAGATGTGTTTTGTCCAAACTTCAGCAGCAAACAGCTTTGCTGGACATTTGTAGCCATCCAGTAAGCAGACTCTCAAAAGACCATCCACGTCCTCTCCATGAGCATTTGAAATATACAGCTACAAGTTGGTAGTGTATGATTTCAGCTGGCTAGAGGCCTAATTAGTTGCTGTGCAAATTTGAAGGCAATTAAGTTACTATTTAACATTTGGCCCAACATGAATAATTTGAATTTATAACATCTTTACTAGAATTGCTGTCTTAAATAGCCTGCTTCGAAATTAAAACAATTTCAAAGAGGAGGGTTTAAGTGATTCTCCTGTCTCAGCCTCCCAAGTAGCTGGGATACAGTATCTGCCACCATGCCCAGCTAATTTTTATATTTTTTGTAGAGACGGGGTTTCACTGTGTTGGCCAGGCTAGTCTCGAACTCCTGACCTTGTCTCATGATCCTCCTGCCTTGGCCTCCCAAAGTGCTGGTATTACAAGCATGAGTCATCACTGCACCTGGCCTCATAGAGGAGTTTTAAATATAAAAAAATTCAAATATTGTAAATGTGAAGACTAACAACAACAACAAAAATCTTCAAAATGATTTCAAAGATGAAAGGCAGAGAGTTTTCTTTCATTTTGCATTCCTTTCTCACCTCAATTCCCTAAGATACCATATGTGGTGGGAAATGTACATTGTGGCCTTGGCACTGCAATGCAGAGCATGTGACTTTATGTGAATTAATTCAAGTCTCTCAACTTTTGTTTCTACATTTTAAAAAGAGGCAAAAATAGATTCTGCTCTGATTATAAAGAATTTTGTGAAAATGAATGGGTAGAAAAACATTCAGCATATTGTACAGTGCTAAACAAATCCTAGAGATTATTAAGGCAAACAACTTACTATTTTTCTCACGACAGAGAAAAAGCTGAGACTTGAGTCTTCGGGGACTAGTTTACATTTTCAGTGGCCCTAATTAATTGCTATTTTCTGTAGAAAGTTCTACATTATGACCCCAGATCAAATTAGAAAACCATTAATTTTAGAGATTATGACAGGCTCTAATAAGCATCTTTATTGTATCTCTTTTCCTTAAAATAATTTGTAGTGGATAGAAAATGATATAAAATATTTTTTACACATATACATCAAAAAGCCCATAAACATAAACAACTGAGTGTTCATTAGAGAACCAGTTCATTGTAACTTTATCATGAGATTATATAGAAAGAGTTCATTTCCAAGCTGAATGCAATGTAACAATTTTTAAAAATTAATTGCTTTATTTATTTTGTTCCTATTGATGTACACAGCTTACATGCATGTTATGAAAGGTTCATACTGAATATAATTTAGCATAAGCAAAGTTAAATGACAAATACTCATTATCCACCAACTGCTTTATGGGCCTTTATATTATTTTTGACATGATCTGGTATCTATGAAATAGTTACACAAAGAATTAGATTAGGGTATCTGAATTTTAAGCAGATATAAAAACCAAAAGCAGTCTTCTCCAAATTTACATTAGTCATTCATGCAGGCCAGGGCATATGACACTAAACAATACTTGAATTTTTTTTTTTCTGGCACTGAGAAGAATAAAAAGATGGTGTTACTGGAAGAGCATCTAAGCATGAAACTGAGGTCAAGCCTGAGTCTTTGGAGAATTCTTATGTAAAAAGCATCAACAGAAACATGGACACAAAAGAGCAAGCTTAACATTCAGAGTACATTGACTGAGAACTCAGAAAATTTGACAGATGATTTAGCAGCAGCCAATAATATTAGTGACATGGGCTGATGCTTGTTGCACTCTAGGTCATAAAGTAACAACATGGGAGTTTGTAAGTGATCAGTCTGGGACCTGGAACAGAATTTCATATTCCCAGACTTAGAGAGTAGAGGCCCACTAATGTGGGGGCTGGGTTCTAAATTCTTCATACAAGGTGAAAATTGAATATTATCTTAGTTACCCTTGAACATATCTTAGGTGGCAATTTGGAGCAGATATTTTGTCTCTCTTGAATGTCCAACTGGTCCATTTTTCCTCAAGCAACATAATAGTTTGTGATACATTTGTCAAGTACAAGATAAGATAGTTGTTTTGTGTTTATGGGCCATGTTGTTTAAAACTAAACTGTCCTCAGCATGGTGGAATACTTTCTTGAGAGGGATTGAGAACTCACTGAGTGTAGGGCATGTCCTGACTGTCCATCTTGTGCTGATTATACAATATTGTCCACACTTTTAATTTAATTTAATTTAATTTAATTTGTGATTGTCTACACCATTTATATTATTTAATTTTTTTACATTTATATGATAGTATAATATTTCACTCTGCTCTTCTCCTCTTTCCCTGAAACAGAGATAATTAAATACAACACTAGATTCAATTATTCATTCAGTCAGCCACATAGTAAGTACTTTATTGAAAAGCACTTACCATATTCTAGATATTGCCCTTTTGAGATTGACAATCTGGGGAAAAGATTAGTAATTAAAAAAATAATTATAGTAACATAATTAATACCAAAATAGCAATATAGACAAGGTGTTATAAACCTAAAGAGAAGGAATCACCACGCTCCTATCCTGACTTTTGTGTTGAACCTTGGGTCAAAGGCTCATGCTTCCAACAGAACAGCCCAAATAGCATAGTGGCTGGCTTAAACAGCACTTAAATAGCATAGCGGCAGTCTCCTATCTTGAGACTTCTGAAATCCACCACTGTATTGACATATGAGTTAATAGTTCATAGAACCTGTGCTCCCCTACCCTCCCAGGTGATAGAAGGCAGCATTTGGTTGTGCTTCCTCATAGTAAACTAGAAACAAAGGAGCTAGAATATAAGAGGAATTGTCACAAGTTACAACTTTTTAAAATAACAGCTTTATAGAGATATAATTCACATATCATAAAATTCACCCATTTAAAGTGTACAATTAACTGTTTTTTAGTATTTTCAGAATTTTTAATCATCACCACTGTCAAGTTTAGAACCCTGCAAGGAAACCCCATACTCATTATCGGTCCCTCCCCATTATCCATGGACTCCCTCTCCCCTCACTACCACTAATCTACTTTGTGTCTCTCCAAATTTGCCTATGCTGGATATTTTAGATAAATAGAATCACACAATACCTGCTATTTTGTGACTGATTTATTTTATTTAGCATAATGTTTTCATGGCTCAGCATGATACAGTTTTGCCATGATTTCATCTCTTTTTAGTGCAGAATAATATTCCATTATAAGGATATACCACATTCTATTTATCCTTTCATCCATTGGTGGGGATTTGGCTGTTTCTACTTTTGTGGTATTATGAATAATGCTGCTATGAATGTTTATATACAAGTTTTTTGTGTAGACATAGGTTTCTATTTATCTTGGGGATGTGTAAAACAGCAGGAGTGGAATTTTTGGGTCATATGATAACTGTGTGTTGAACATTTTGAGAAACTGTCATACTGCTTTCCAAAGTGACTTAATCAATTTATTGGCTACTATGCTTTAGACTGTCCTCAGCTACTAGGTAAAAATTTTTTTATATAGATTCCCTGGGTCAACACAGCAGGTAGGTTCTTCATAGGACTAATTGAAAAAAAAAATGTTAATAGGTATTTTTACTCAATTATGATGTTTCTATAAAAATGAAATTATAAAAAGGATAAACAAAGTATAGCTACTAAATAGTTCTAATGTATATAAAATTCATTTAGGTATAGAACAAGATTTAAAGAACCATATTTAGTACATTTTACTTATAGGTTTAAAGAGAAAACAGCTTAATCTCTTTCTTTCCTTCCTTCCCTTCCTTCTCTCCCTCCCTCTCTCCCTTTGCCTTGCCTTGCCTTCTTTTCTTTCCATCCCCTCCCCTCCCCTCCTCTCCTTTTGTCTTCTTTTCTTTTTGAGACATGGTATTTCTCTGTCACCCAAGCTGGAGAGCAGTGGTGTGATCTTAGCTCACTGCAGTCTCGACATCCTGGGCTCAAGTGATCCTCCTACCTCAGCCTCCCAAATAGCTGGGACTACTGATGCATGCCATAATGCCTGGATAATTTGCTTTTTTTAAAACAAAATAGTATTGGGATCTCACTATGTTGCCCAGGCTGGTCTCGTACTCTTGGGCCCAAGTGAGTCTCCTGCCTTGGCCTCCTAAAGTGCTGAGATTACAGGTGTGAGCCACTGTGCCCAGCCCCTCATCATCTGTTTCTTAACCTTGAATTACACTTCCTAGGCTTTATATAGTTACTTCATGCCTGGGAGTTTAAATTCTTCTACAGTCTTTTTGTCCTGCATTGCTAGTTTTTATCTCAATATTTTTTTCAGCTCCTTAATGTTTTGTGTTGTTGTTTCCCTTAAGCATCTCAGGAACGTTTTTTCTGGACTATGACCTCTTTCTTTCTGACCTAGCAGAATGAAAAAAAAAAGGCTTGACAATAATGCCTTGATATAATTCCTGTCACAACTTTCCAAATGTAGAAAGTAATTTTCCACAATTATCCTAGCTAATTTAGCTTTTGGCCTTTGAAAACACAAGGGCTAGTGCAGAATTACTTGTGTGTAATTCTTAAATTAACTTATTAATCACATCTTTAGAAACTCTGTGGATCTTACAGCTGAGATTTTAAATAAAATCCTGTTTTTCAGAGCATCATGATAGTTTAGAGCTGGAAGGATGTTGGAAATCATGTAATAAAATTTGTCATTAAAATAATCATAACCACTCTCCTTAAATCACCTAGTTAAATCACATTTGAATGAAAGAATGCAATAATTTTAAAGAGATGAAAAATTATTTCTATACAAATGCAATCACACACTAGTGTTGGGTCTTTCTCTGCCTCCTCCTACTGTTTATTCTTTCTTCCCAAGAAACACTTTATTTTCTGGGTTGTTTCATTCATTCATTCATTCGTTCATTCAAGAGATATGTATTGGGAATCTATTATGTTTTGGTAACCATTCTAGATGCTAAGGATCAACAGAGAACAAAACAACTCAAAAACCCTGCCCTTGTGGCTTTTACATTCCAGTAGGGGGTCATCAAAAATAATCAATCCTATATTGTTATATATTACACAGTATGTTTGAATATGATAAGTGCAATGGAGAAAAAAAAGGCAAGAAAGGTAAAGGGGAATTGCAGGGATGGGTAGAAAGGTAGCAATTTTATCCAGAGTGATGGTATAACCTCGCTGAGTAGGTGACACAGTCTTGAAGATGGTAAGGGGATGAGTAGGTATTCCAGATAGATGGCACAACAAACTCAAAGTTTCTAAGGTGAAACATGCTTGGGTTTCTTGAAGGAAAGCACAAAGGCCAGTGATGCAGTGTGGTTGTTAGACCAGGAATGAAAGAAAGGGTAGAAAGAGAAAGTCAGCTAGATAACGGAGGACCAGATCACAGAGGAACTTTGACCACTGCAAGGAAATTTGCTTTAAAAAATTATAGATATAAAATTCACATAATGTAAAATTCACTAACCATTTTAAAGTGTACAAGCAGGAAGTCTTTACTGTAATCACTGTTATGCAATAACTGCAGCTCTCTAATTCCAGAACATTTTCAGCACCGTGAAAAGAAATCTTGTACTTCTTAATTCCCCCTCTCCTCCTTTCTCCCATTACAAGGCGACCACTAATCTACTCTTTGTCTCTATGGATTTTCTTATTCTGGATGTTTCGTATAAATGGAATCATACAACGTGTGGTATTTTGTGACTGATGTCTTTCATTTAGCATAGTGCTTTCAAGGTTCATCCATGTTGTAACAGGTATCAGTACTATATTTTTTATATGGCTGAATATATATTCTATTTATAGAAATACTACATTTTATTTATCCACTTATCCATTAGGGTTGTTACTACCTTTTGACAATTATGAATACTGCTGCTATGAGTATAAATATAAGTTTATGTTTATACATATATTTTTAATTATTTCAGGTATATATTTAAGAGCATTTCTAGGCCATATAGTAACTTTCTATTTAACTTTTTGAGAAGCTACTAAATTTTTCTACAGTGACAGCACCATTTTATATTACCACCAGTAACTTTTGAAGATCTCAATTTCTCTGCATTCTCACTGACACTTGTTATTTTGTTTTATTTTTAATTTAATTTTTTTATTATTATAGCCATCCTAGTGGTTGTGAAATGGTATTTCCCTGTGGTTTTGATTAATGTTGAGCATCTTTTCATGTGTTTATTGGATCATTTATACACATTATTTCAAGAAATGTCTATTGAAATATTTTGCCCACTTTTTGATCAGGTTGTTTGTCTTCATATTGTGGATTTCCAAGAGTTCTCTCTACATAATGGATACTAGACTTATCAGATACATAATTTACAAATATTTTCTCCCATTTAATGGATTATTTCTCACTTTTTGATAGTTTTTGATACAAAAAATTAATTTTGATGCAATTCAACTTAATCTATTATTTATTTTGTTCCTTATGCTTTTATTTCCATTTTAAGAAACCATTGCCTATTACAAGGTCACAAATATTTATACCTATCGTTCCTTCTAAGAGCATTATAGTTTTACTTCCTACATATAGGTTACTGATCCATTTTGAATGGCATATGCTGTGAGACAGGGGTCCAACTTTATTTATTTATTTACTTATTTTTTGCATGTTTATACTCATTTGTCCTAACATCATTGTTGAAAAGACTATTCTTTTCCCATTGAATGGTCTTGTCACTCATGTTAAAAATAACTTGGCCGTAAATGTATGGGTTTTCTTCTGGACTCTAAACTCTCTTTCATTGATCTATATCTATCCTTATGCCACACCGTTTTCATTACTGCAACACTTTTTAGTAAGTTTTGAAATCAAGAAGTATGAATCCTCTAACTTATTCTTCTTTTTCAATATCATTTTGGCTATTTAATATCCCTTTATTTTAATATACATTTTAGGTCAGCTTAGTTATTTATATTAAAAACTCAGTTAAAGTTTTGATAGTGATTTCATTGAATATGTGGACTAATTTAGATAGTACTGCCGTCTTAATAGTATTAAGTATTCTAACCATCAAACATGGGCTGTCTTTCCATTTACTTAGGTATTCTTTTTTTTTTACCCCAACATTGTTTTGTAGTTTGTCTTACACTTCATTGGTTAAATTTATTCCTAAGAATTTATTCTTTTTCATCCAATTGTAAGTGAAAGTTTCCTTAATTTTAGATTGTTCATTGCTAGTGTATAGAAATTCATTTTGGGGTTTTTTGGTGAATATTTTAAGGTTTTCTATGTATACGATCATGTCATCTATGAATAGAGGTAGTTTTACTTCTGCTTCTCTAATCTAGATGTCTTCCCTGTCCCCACCCCCTGCCTGCTTAATAGTTCTCTGGCTAGAACTTTCAGTACAGTGATCAATAGCAGCAGCAAGAGTGAACGTTCTTGTCTTGCTCTTGATCTCAAGGGGAAAGCTTTTGTTTGGACATTAGTTTTTACATGGAACAAAATTGAAAGCCATTGTGGTATTTGGAGGAGAAAAGTGATGTGATCTAACCCCTATTTTGAAAGAATATTGCTGCCTTTTTTATGTTTTAAATGATTACAGTTTGTAAACAGAAGGATAGAAACCTTGGTAACTTTAACAAGTAGGTATTAGAAATCTGACATGGTACATTAAACTTAAATTACCTAATAATATTACTACACAAAACTGTTTAATGCATATGTCTCTATTCTAAGTGCTATAAAATTATATCAAAATTGAATATATAGTTTTCTAGTCATATGCATAGTTTTAGCAATATTTGTGCAGAAATAAAAAATATATAATTGATGCAATGTCCTATTAATATTATACAATTTTTAATACTTAGCTCTTTACAATCAAAGATTATATTTTCTACCAGGTGGCAAAAATAAACTTTAATCTTGATGCTGGTAAGAGCTTTGCCAGTTAATAGCTATATGATTCTAGCATGTGACTTTATATCAATGAGCTAGTTTTCTCCTTCATAAAATAAGAACTTTAATATTTTTCTCATGGTATTGTACCAAGGATAAAAACAGAGAAGTGGATACAAAATTTATTTGAAAATTAAAAAGGACTAAAGAAATGTAGGATGCTACTACTATCTTGCAACTTTTAATTTTTTTCCGTGCATTTTTTTTATTTTGTAACTATTTATGTTTACCTTTGAGATAATGTATTGTTATACCTGATAGCTGATTCATATAACAGTAATGGTGTTTAGAATAAGGACCTATAAAATAGAAAGCTAGATTGTTGGACTAACTTGAGAAAGCCACTATATTTGAAGGAAATTTTAAAAGAGCAAAAAATAATGAGACATAAAAGTAGTTAAAGAAGTAGTCTTTATCTTATTTTGAGTGGGGCATAATCTGTCCTTTTAAGTGGGCTATGTAACATATATCTTGCAAAATGGATAGTAGACTCCTTGGCATTTATTATTCATTTGCATGTTTCAGTGATATTTACATCAGAATTTATAAATCATCATTTTTGGTGACACCTTTTTTATTAGCATCTCAGAAATCTTAACAGGATATATCCTTCAATAGAAACAGAGTACTTGTGATGATAGTACCTTCAAAGATAGAGAAGGATTTCATCCAAGTTTTATTGATTGGTTCATCATATTGATCCATCTTGACTGACTGATAAAAATATCCTTTAAAAGGAGAAGCTCACAAAATATCTCTCTATATAAATCTGTAATTTAAGAGGGTGAATAAGACACATGTCTCTTACTCTTCTCCTTTCTAGTTCTGTCTTATCTTGAAAAAAAGTTAATAAGCAAATACAAATAATTTCTATCTCATTCAGATCGATTCAATTTAAGTTAATTAAACTTCCAGGATGAGGAAACATTTATTAACTCAGATTGACAAGTCAGCCAGAAAGGAAATTGTTACCGGTGTTGAAATTATATTCTGAAAGTTAGGTCACAGTGGAATTTTTCTGAGTGTTAAAGAAAAGCAAATGACACACACTGGGGGCAGTTGGGGGTGGTTAGGGGAGAGACAGTGGGGGGTGGGGAGGGAGGGGAGGGTGGGGAGAGATAACATAGGGAGAAATGCCAGATATAGTATGCACCTAAAGTAAAATAAATAGGTTTTTTAAAAAAGCAAATGACTAATAAATTATGACATTGCAGTGCTAGAAATGCATATATCATGTGTTGTGTGAAACGAAATACATTATTTTTTTCAATGTCTAAGCATTCTTCAAGAATTCCTCCAACACTTAGAATTATGTGTGCACTTGAATTATCTAAGTGAATTTGTTTTGGTAAAAAGCATTGTATTTTTATAAAACTGAGTCCTATCCAGGGATGTCGTATTGATGAGCTTCTGAGAAAAGATGATTTCACTGAACTAAATCATACAGTTCAGCTCCATTAGCCAGTCTGCCCAATCCTTGATCACTTTTCTTTATTCCCTAGCAAATTGAAAAAACTTTTTAATTTGCCTTCTCTGGAAATGTCCTCAATTAGGGATGACTTATGGGAGTGGATTGAAATCTCAAAGAAAGAAATACATACATACATTTCTTATTTATATTCATTCTTTCTTTCAGTTAGTTATTTTGTTTTTATTGAGGTGGAGAATAGGCAACTTGAACAAAAGAGGGGGAAAAAAAGTGTGAGCCCTGTCTTTGCACAGTTTCCTAATGTGCGGTCCAGAACCATAAAACAAAGCACAAAGCCTCTAGATCCACAGCTACCATCCATTTCTTTGCCTCTCCTCCTCTTCTCTGGAGGAGCAAGTAGTGACCATGAGCACTCTCCTCAATAAAACCATGACAGCCCGGTCCAAGGAGGTAAGGCTGCCATGCTAAAAATAACTTGACAAGGTCAACACGTTGTCTGCCTGCCATGGTCTCAAGCTGAGTCCTTAGATACCCCGGGACCTGTTTGTTCTCACCCAGCTTGCCTTCTGGCTCTGACTTCTTTCCCCAGCCCTGTGAATTGGCTGTTGTGTCCTGGCTGTGATCTTGACCGCTTGGCAACAGCCTTCCAAGTATCAGGCTTGATTGGTTCTCTGCCTCACACACTCTCTGTCCACTCAGACATTTGACTCAACACATTCAGTCCTGGACTGCTAGCATTCTTGGCTTGGCTTCTTCCCTCAGAAAGAAGAATCTGCCAGTAACGATGTGAACAAAATTAGTCTCACGTCTATGGTAAGGCTTTTTCCTTGCTAGAGAAACCTTTTCAAAAGAACCTACTTTTGTTACAAAACATATTTATAGATAACATGATACACAAGAAATAAGATCTTACGTACCAAGAAAATTAATCTGTTTTTAAAACATTATCTATAAAGAAAAACAATCTACTCACAGCTCTAGCTTTTAATTTTCACAGTAGGGTTGTTGTTAAAAGTAACAGAAATATTGATGATAAAAACAGCTATACAAATATGTATCCTAAATAAAAACAATGACTCTTCTAAAGCTTAATTATGAGTTATCTTTAAACATTATCTTATCAAAATTAATGGTGACATTTCAGAACTTCTATTTGAATTAAATGGGCTCCAATATGATGTTGTGATTTAACTCATGTAACAAGATCCCAATGTGTGAAATGAAATAAAAATGCCAGCGCCCTTTGAGAGATCAGTCACATGGGACTAGATTTCTATTTTTTTTTTTTTTTAAGCTATAAAAATACTTAACATTTTACAGGATTAGAGTGGCCAATATGGATGGTTTCAGAGATAATACAGATTTATTTTGAAATTAATTCTTAGACAATATACTTTATTAATACAAAACTGCCTTAAAATATATTTAAAGTATTGAATTAAAAATTGATTGACAGAACTAACCAATAAGTTGTTTTTTTCTTAAATATATACTTAAATAATTAGATGAGAAGCTGTTTAATGCTAAAATAGTTTTTAAATGAAGCCTAAGAAAATAAAAATTGTTATTCCATATCATTTAGAAAAAAAGAGATTGACTTTTTAAAAATGTTTAAATTAGTGCTTTGATGAAATGGTGATACAATTACAATGAATGTATTCTCAAATGTGAAAAGAATAATACACAGTTTGGCAAATTTTTGAGCAAGAGGCAGTCTGCTGTAGTTTGGAATTTATGGAGCTATGTGATAGCTAATGAGAATAATAGGACAGATACATTTGGAATTTCATGAAAATCTAGTTTATATGGTTTCTGAAGATAAAAAGGGAATCTTGGCTTCTTGGAACCAGGTCTGTTGGCTTTGCTGGGAAAGAGACATATTTGCTCCAGAATTGTATCGTATTATTTTCCAAGCAGTTCTAACAATTTTTCGGTGGCCAACCTTTCTGTAAATAATGAGTAGACTTTTGATTTCTCCTATTCTATATTAATTTGCATGTTTTCTCTAATTTTTATGTGTCCTCTAGCTCTTAAAAAATTATCTTGACTGAAACATATTGACACAACATAGAAGTAAACTACTTTGGAAAGAGAAATTCTATCAAGAAATCATTGTATTATGTGATGATTCCCTTTTTTCCTTCTTTGCAGAGAGAAAAATAATAATACATTGCTGTTTCAAGTGAAATGACTGGTAGTTTTTGTCTTAACTCAGCTTGTAGTTAAAACTGAATGCTCAAGAGTTGCTGAAAAATTATTGGTTAAAAGAGTTTTCTCAATTTTTGTAATTTTTCTTACTTCTTCTTGTATACTTCCATCCTCTTTGCCAACTATTTTCAGTGATTTATCCAGTAGAATTTACTCCCTGAAAACTCCTTCTCTAGTCTCCAGAAATATGAAAAATTCTTTAATCTAGAAGTCTGAGCAATGTACTGTGGCAAGTGAATATTGGTATCTTTCTGGTGATTACATCATGGTATCTTTCTGGTGATTAAAACATTTTCTGCATAATCTATGAAACACTAACATTGTAATGAAAAATGCTAAATATTATAACTCTTCCACATACAATGAAATGTCTTGAGTCCAGATGGGATACTGTTCTAAATTATTTCCATATTAAATATTTTATCATTGCGCCCTCCATTGTGGGAGCTTGTTTTCTTATCTTCAAGAAAGCTCTACAGTACAAAAAAACTAAAGAGCTGGCAATCGTTTCTTCATTTTTATTATTTGTGCTACCTAACACGATTCTAGACCAAGGATTTGTGTCCTAAGTGATTTGGCATGACTGTCTTCACATTTCTAAAGTCCCTACACATTCTAAATCACCAGAGGTAAGCCTTCTCTCACTTTTTGCTCAACTTCAATTAGTAAAAGCTTTCAAGATTCATGATTTATCATGTTGTCATTTTAATAGATATCATGGATAGTGAGGACACAAGACAAACCCTTACTTTTAACACATGCTGGCACATGGCCAGCAGGAAGAAGACCATTACTATGTATGTTAAACAGATAAACTACCAAGAGCAAGCACTGAAAAACCATGCCTTGATTTCTTGCCAGATTTCAAACTGAGTTTCCAATACACAGTTCTTCTAATTAACGAAACAGAAACTGTTACTGCAGCATGCAGTACTTTTTTCCTCTGAAAGCTCTTGGAACAGGGGTGTTACCATTCATAGATTTTAGAGGACTTTTTTTTTTTTTCATTCTCTTTACTGGAGAAAAAATAAAATCTCTATTAGAAGCATGAAAAGGTAGTTTCCTAATTGAGTGGTATCCAAATCATTTAAAACACCTTCAGAATAAATTGAGTTTCTTTTTGTCTTCCTTTTCCTTTCCCTTTTGTATTATTTTAAAACCCACAAATTTTGATAAAACTCACCCATTTGTCTTGGTGTTTATCAATTGTATATACAATAGCCAGATCCACTCAATTAACTAGAACAAGGCCAACAATCTTGCCTTCTGAGGAACTTAGGTTTCGATTAATTTACTTTGGCTTAAATTATATTTGGAGAGGACGAGCTGTGCTTTATAATAAACATCTGTGAGCAAAGTGGAAAATTAATTCCTTTAGAAATATACAAACTCTAATTTAGGGAGGGAAAAGTTTTTTCTTATAAAAGAAACCCTGGTTTAACTGCTCAATAGAAGGTTAATTAGGCTCCCATCATTATTTTTCTCTGCTCCAAAGATCAGAATGTGTCTCTATCCTTCCTCATTTGTTATCAAAAAGTGCATATATATCAAAAAGTGCATCTCTCTTACTACCATTATCATACTTTAAGTTCTGGGGCGCATGTGCAGAGCATGAGGTGTGTTACATAGGTATAAATGTGCCATGCTGGTTTGCTCCATCCATGACTGCGTCATCTACATTAGGTATTTCTCCTAATGCTATCCCTCCCCAACCCCCCAACCCCTGCTATCACTCCCCTAGCCCCAACACCCTCCGGCAGGCCCAGGTGTGTGATGTTCGCCTCCCTGTGTCCATGTGTTCTCACTGTTCAAAACCCCCAAAAAAGTGCATCTTTCAAAAGAAATGTTCATTATTTAGGCCAGGCATGGTGGTTCATACCTGTAATCTCAGCATTTTGGGAAGCTGAGGGTGGATCACTTGAGGTCAAGGATTCCAGATTGGCCTGGCCAAAATGGTGAAACCCTGTCTCTACTAAAAATACAAAAATTAGCCGGGCATGGTGGCACACCCCTGTAATCCCAGCTACTTGGGGAGCTGAAACAGAAAAACCACTTGAACCCAGGAGGCAGAAGTTGCAGTGAGCCGAGATGGTGCCACTGCACTCCCGCATAGGCAATAGAGTGAGACTCTGTCTCAAAAACACACACACAAAAAAAAAAAGAAAAGAAAAGAAAAAAGAAATGAAATGTTCATTGATTAGGTAGTATCTAAAATTTTTTTAAATTTTTTTTTCTAATTTTTTCTAGATTTCCCTCTTAGAGTGCCTAGATTGTCCTGGCTTGCCTGGGATGTTCCAATTTTAGCCCTGAAAGTCCCATGTCCCAGGAACTCCCTCAGTCACAGGCAAACAAGGACATTGGTCACTCAATCTCTCATTTCCCTCTTCCCGCATTCAAGACTTGCTATTTAAATGACATTTAGCTTTACAGCTGAGACCAGTTAATCTAAACCGGAAACTAATTGGCAGATCTGTCAGTATTGGTTCTTGAAGTGTGGTTCTCAGATCAGCAGCAGCAGCAACAATACTTGGGAACTTGTTAGAAATGCAAATATTCAAGCCTTCCCTATACATACTGAATCAGAAACTCTGGGGCTGGGGCTGGGTAGTCTGTGTTTTGTCAGACTCTTTGGGTGATTCTAATGCATACTAAAATTTCACAATCACTAGTTTATAGTAATAGGATTCTTTTTGATTCATGAAAGTTCCCCAACATCTTGGCCCCATCATAGGTATATGTTGTGAGAGTCAAAGGAGCATAAAGAAAAGAATGAAAGAAATACTGTTTGAAAAATTATAAGAGGAAAGTGATTAAGGATAAAACTTAGTTTAGGAGGTCAACAATATGCTTTTTTATTGCTATGCCAATTTTCAGTCTAGCACCTACCTGACAGGGATATATAACTCCAGCTTTTAAAAGATAAGCAAATGCCTAACAAATCTGATGGCAGCAGCATCCATGTTTATCAATTACCAACTATCTAGCAGACACTGTTCTAGTTATGTTATGGAATATATTTATATACTATATGAGGAGAGAATATAATCCTCATTAACTTAGAAATTAAGGTACTGACATGATAAACATTGATATGGATTGCTGAGGTGATTGTTATCAACTAAGGACAATGATGTGATATGAAATTACACTAAAAAGACATGCCGAGGCTTCTTCCCTAGAATGAGTCCCTAATTTATGGATTCTAAAGAAAGGAAAGAGGGCAATTTACCTGGTAGAGGGAAAAAGTAATGATACTAACTCTAATCAGCTTATCTCTGTTTAAATAGAGACCTTGTATTCTGAGGGCTAGCTTAAGTCAAGCCGCCTGACCAGTCTTGTAACCACTGTGAAGATGAGCAGTGTTTGGAGCACAGCCAGCGTCTCCTAGGATACCTTTCAGAACCAGCAGCCCAAATCCCACATTGAGCACACAGAAGAGTTTGGCCCTTACACACACACACACACACACACACACACACACACACACACACACACTTAAATTTGGAAGTTTTACAGAAAGTTTATATTTTTGTCTTTTACTAATGTAATAATCAAAGCATCTGGTAAAGCTGGACAAGTCCCTAGTACTATCATTGTCAGTTGCCTGCTTCACTCATTTACATCTGTCTTTTTCTGCTGGCTTCTTTCTTTTTAGGTTGTGGGGGAGACCCACTGTCTAGAGAGAATATATGCTTTGGCTTGGTGAAATCCCAGGTTAATCTAGAAAGTCCATTTTGAGGTTAAGAACATTTCAGAGATGTGGAGGTTGAAGATCTAAAGTAGGTCTCAGCTTTGGCTGGCCCAATATTGGATCCTACTTCTTCTTCAGGGGACTGGACAATTCCTATTGAGACTCTGCTTCAGGAGCCGCTGCTTCTTTCTCCTGCGTGATCTGATTACCCTGCCCCTTCTTTATCTCATTAGCTCAACCCTCAGTTGCCTAACCCAAGTCAAGGTGTCTGACCTGGTCCTGATTATCACCTCTTTTTTGGGGCTTCTGCAACTGTGCTCTGCCCTGGCAACCTGATTCTCCAGTCTGTTTACCCCAAAATTTGAATGAGTAATAGGAATGACCTAAATTTTGGATAAAATATCCTACAAAATGAAAGCATTCTAACATTGCCCTCTCAAAACACACGATCTTTGTAGAAAATGGCCAGTCCATATGAAACTAATTGAATTGATCTTTGGCATCAAGAGGGAAATCCAGCCAGGTGCAGTGGCTTATGCCTGTAATTCCAGCACTTTCGGAGGTCAAGGTGGGTGGATCATTTGAGGTGCATTCAACACCCCACCTCTACTAAAAATACAAAAAATTAGCTGAGTGTGGTGGTGTTTGCTTGTAATCCCAGCTATTCAGGAGCCTGAGGCAGGAGAATCACTTGAACCAAGAAATGGAACTTGCAGTGAGCCGGGATCGCACCACTGCACTCCAGCCAGGGTGACAGAGTGAGGCTCCATCTCAAAAAAACAAAGCAAAACAAACAAAAAAAAAGAGAAATCCAGACGTTAAAATTTTTAAATGGGATCTGCCTCTGCTTTAATATTTTTCATTAGAATAATTTGTGGTCTGATTTGCATGTAATGTATGTAGCACATAGTGAGTTCAACAGATACCATTATCTTGGTATATGAATCTATCCTTGATGTAATTGCCTCAAACAGATAATAAACTAAACAACTTTGAAAATCATCTCAAAGGTTTCAGTTCAATATTTTTGTTTTGAAAATTTTAAAATCTTCTTTCTAAAATTTTTAATGCATAAAAGACATGGAAAATTTAGTTCATATAGTGTAAAGGTAGAAAGAAATAGTCTAGTCACTCAATCCCTTAGAACATTAGAGCGTCATGCAGGCTACGATGGGGAAGAACTTGTCACTGGATTAAAATTATATGTGATTACTTTTTGCATGGAACTTCCAAGTCACAGACGATTAGAGATGCAATGAAATCAGTTTGAAGTACAATTCATTTTTCTAATATTTTCTGGTAATACTTCTTCCAGCTTATTCTTCTCAAGAAGAGTGAATTCATTGTTCCCTCCACTCTTATATTAGAGTCCTATTACTCTTGCATATACAACTTATACTGCATTTAATTTTTACCTCCTGTGATTAACACAGGGTCCTATATATTGAAGCTGTCCTATAAAACAGACTCCCAAAATTTTCAGGTCCAAGAGTACAGATGGAGACTAACTATATGCCATGTATCTAAATATGTATCAAGTTTCACCTAGCAACTCCACACTCTGTTCCCCAAGAACTGTCCTTGTGACATGGAGAATAATGAATCTCCTCACCTGAATCAGCCTTGAGCCTAGTAGTGAAGCAGATTTGCAAGAACAAAGTGGAAGCTGAGCCCAAAGCCAGAACTTCTGGCTGGTGACTGGACCCACCCAAATCAGGTACCCTGCAAAGTGGAGGGGAGCACTTGATTTCTCCCAAGCCTCATTTGGTGGCCTTGGGATTTCTAGGAAGCTTAAGGCACTTTCTACAGCTATACCACTCTAGCAGATGAGAGTGTGGAATTTAGGGCAAGGGGTCTTTTTCTGCATAGACATACATTTTAGTGATTTGGGGGTGGCCAAATGTGTACAAAAACAGCCACTCTTTCTCTGGTTTCCAGATAGAAACTGTGATATCTTATAACCTCTTAACACATGCATACTTATACACAGATATACACATATAGCCATACAGGCACATGCATACACATAGACACACACACACTCATAAGTGCACGCACTCTCTCTCTCTCTCTCTCTCTCTCTCTTATGAACTCTCAGCCTCTGTACTCTGGCCTTTGGGGCACCCAATTCAATTCTCACTTCCCTTTCCCATAATTCCCATCTGCTCAATTGGTTACAGAACCCTGTAGAAACTTTTTTTATTTTACAAGAAAAAAGAAATACACAAATAAAGGGACTTTTAAGCACAGCCCAGTGCAGAGGCCATTCCAGCCTGGGTCTAAGAGTACGGTACCGTGCTCAATAAATGTTAGTTAAATGAAATAAAATTGGTAGAAAAGAAACCACCAGGAATAATTTCTAAAGGCTGGTGTTTTTTGGTCAGAAGCACCTTTTTATACTTCAGAATGTCAGCATATTTATGAGGAAGCAGCTGTTTTCCTCATTTGCTAGCAAGTCTGAGTGAGACTTAAATTCGCATAGGAAAGAACAAAATACATCCGATGGATTTCTGAGCCTTCAATCTACAGGAAAACATGATGAGCATCTTTGGGTTATTACACTAATCCTTGTTACCTGAGAGGAAACTCTAGTAACTCACCTATGGTTTTCCACTTGAGTTATGAAGTCTGTAACCAGAGGAATCAATTTCTTGCCCAGACCATGTAACTTGGCTGCTCCGTGTTACTATTCAAAATTCAAGTGTTGATATTTTTTGGAATCCTTTCTTATGCTTTATGGATTTTTTTTTAAGTATTTACAGTGTTTTTATACAAGATGAAGGTCACATATGGGCCACTTTGAATATTGACATTTCCTTTTACTCTCAACTGAAGCCCCATTCCACAATGTATTAGCAATCTGTTTTGCTGCCAAAGCCAAATAGTGACAGTTGCAATAATGAATATTTGCTACAGGGCGCTGGCAGAAAAATTGCTCAGAAATGCAAGCCCAAACCCTCTCAAATCTTTCTCTCCTCACTGAATTTCACTCATTATTTTCAACTCCTTGTCACATATATTGTTCCAGAGCCTTTGGTTGAGTACTGCAAAGAAATTTGAACCAGCCTTTGGGAAACACTAAGAAAAGCGAATCATTTTCCTAGTTTCTCATCTATTGGGGGGAAAAGAAGGTGCAATGAGAGCCTATGGTTTATTCTCACCACTCTGCACATGCGGTTAGTTGAGAAGTATAGGTCTTCCTTTTCTGTGCTCCTTCTAAATGGTTTTGAGCAACTTAATACTGTAGCATAATGGATGTTTGGATATACATCACTGACTCTAGCCTGGGCCATACTTAGTTTCTTTTATGGTCAAATGTTTAAGATGTTATCTTTCATCATGGATTATAAATCAAGAATAATTCAAATTATTTTATGAAAACTTAAATTTTAAGGAATAAATAACTGAAGAGCACATGCAACGGAGCTGGACTGTGTTCAAATCACTGTGTTACCTGTTGGCAGCTCTGGCATTGGACAAGTTCCCGAATTTCTCCACACCTCAATTTTTTTGCTATGATGATAATAAAAATGTTGTGAACCTCTTGTTTTTTTATGAGGATTAAATGAGTTAATACTTGTAAATACTTTAAAAGTGCTTCTATCTTGATTAGCTATTATTGTTCATTTATTCATTGTTTTCTTTTAATATTTAGTGAGTGGCCATTTCATCCCAAGTATAAGTGCAAGAATATGGCAATGAACAAAGCAGATTAAGAATTATTAAATTTATAATAATAGTTATTATTTCAAGTCTTTATGGGATGTCTTATAAACTATTTTTGCCACTAAGTACATGATCTATGTTTATCAGCCTTCTTATCCCCAATGGCTTGGGATAGAACTTAGCAAAAAATAGTTGCTTAATAAATGTTTATGAAATCAAGTTTGAGTGCATGAGTAACTGCAGGTAAAATAACAGGCACTAGATTTGGCACTGGGAGATGCAACGTCAAGTCTTAGTTACTATCTTAGAGCACTATGTGACCTTGAGAAATTTACTGAAACTTCTCTATCTAAAAATTAAGAAAACTATGCTATAAAACCATGAAGGTCCTTTCTGACTAGGATTCTACAAAGTAACTTGAATGATGCACCATTTGTTGATTGGTTGTAATTCTACTTTTCTTAAAGTAATAAACTTTAATTTTAGAATAGTTAAGATTTGCAGAGAAGGTACAAGAATATATCAGAAAGTTCCCATATACCCTGCATGCATCTTCTCTCATTGTTAACATCTCACATTAATGTGGTACGTTTGTCACAACTAACAAATCAATATTCATACATTATAATTAACTAAAGCCCTTATTTGATTTTCCAGGTTTTTACCTAATATTCTTTTGCCCTAGAATCTCATCCAGGATCCCACATTACACTGAGTTCTCGTATTTGCTCCTCTAGACTGTGATAGTTCCGCACACTTTCCCTGTTTTGATAGCCGTGCTAGTTTTGAGGAGTACTGGTCAGAAATTTGATAAATGTCTTTAAATTTAGGTTTGTTTTCTGTTTTTCTCGTGGTTATACAGGGATTATGGAAAGGAAGACCACAGAAGTAATTTTCATCACATCATGTCAAGGGTATATCCTGTTAACATTATCATTCATTTAATATTCTATTTTAATGTGTGGATAATAATTATTTTTAACTGGTAATTTAATGTACCATATTAAAGAAAACATCTTTGCTATATGCAATTTGTATGCATTGTATAGAACAGTTGACTTTCTTTGAATAAGCCATAATCCTAAAATATATTTACCTTACTTTCTTGGTTAAAAAAAACACTCTTTTACCACTTGAAACAAAGGTAAGTAGAAAATCCATGACTCCTTATCAATTAATAGTATTTCTATCTTTATGGAGTCAAAATCTACATATTAAATTTAAGATAAAAAATATAACTTTGTATTTCTTTCACACTAATAGATGCTTAGAAAATAACAGATATATACTTAGCTATGTGGTTAAAAGTATTCCACAAAGTAGATGCATCAGAAGTTGAGTTTTGATATTAATTCCCCTAAGCCTGTCTCATGCGAGGAACTTGCCTTAAGAAGTGTTAATACTTCACTAAGCCCTAGGCATAGCGAACCTGATGTCTCTAATCTCTGTTGTCTTTGGTATAAATGAACATTATCCTCTGGGGTCAGGGAAACACTAATGTAGATGTCACAGGAATCAGAAGATTCATGATTTTGTTTATTCTATGTTTTTGTTAACAAATTGCACTATAAATAGGAAAGTTAGTTTAGGATTACTATGATCTATACTATGTGACATTTTCAGATTAAGACCAAATAAACAAGTCAATCCAGAGGAAAACTTGTTAGAGCAGGGTATTACTAGGGAGATCTTTACCATAGTAGATTTCCATGAAGTAAATACCCACAGTACCCCACTGGCTTTAGTGTGTGGCCACACTAAGTTTAAATATAATATCTGTATTTACAATTGTCACTAAGGACAATTTAGTGGTTTTAGCCCACTGCTGCTTGTGACCTTACTATGGAGAATCACAGTCATGACCAAGAGTATCATTCCCAACCTTTTTTTTTTTTTTTTTTTTTGCCTCAAAATCTGATTTACTTGTTCCATGAAATGTTTTGCTCTGGCTCACAATATACTACTTTTGTGACCTTGGGAAATTTTCTTAACTTCTTGAATTTTCTCATTTTCACAGCTCTATACTGTGGAATTACTTTATAAATACATACGATTTATACAACATAAAAAATGGAACAGTTTTCTAAGTATATACAGTTATTTTAAGTGTATAAAATACTTAGCAAATTAGCTATTTGTTGTTTATTCACAGATGCCTATACACATGCTTTCAAACAATCATTTCTGGTATAGCAGGGGCAATAAACAGCTATGGCACCATCTTAAAGTTATCATTTTTATCCCATCTCTAGGTTCTATGATAAATTTTTTGGCTGTTACTTCATATTTTAATAATGAAACTTTAGCAGGCAAATAAAAACTAATCAGGGAGTGGACCTTTCAGTATGCAAGGGAATAAATGTAATCTAGTGACAAAACTTGGTGTTAGGGTAATCTTATTTCTTTTTCTCTAGCTATGAGATACCGATTTGCAGCATGATTTTGAAAACACGGTTGGTAAATGTTCTTTATAACACTGAAAGAGACTTACTTGATGATCTTAGCAGCTAAATAAGTGATTGAAAGTGTGTGAAGTGTCAGGCAAAGGAAATAAGATCCAGATGAATTCTTTTATACAACAGCCTTTAAACAAGGATTCATTTTTCTTTTTATTGACTAGTGTTTCTGATGCCATATTTAGGTAGCAATAAAAAACCTCACCCATATTCCCACCCCTATGCCTGGATGAAAGGAGATATTCCAGTTAAGAGTTATTCTGTAGCTGCAGTCAACTCTTGATAGTAAGGAACTAACGAGAAGTAAGTGTTTATGCGGACAACACTTCATTGCAGACAGACCACCGGTCCTTATGTTCATGCCAAGTCTCTTTATCATGAACTTTTCAATGTAGCATTAGTTAGTGACCATAGCAGTATATGGAATGAGAGGCAGTTTCAATAACAGATGTAGCTGGAGAGACAGCCTTGGAATATTTTGGAAAGGAAGTTAAGAACCAGCTGGGAGGCAAAAAAGTAGTATATGTGTAGATAGGATATTGAGTATGGCAAATATTGCTAACATAACAGTGATTGGCGTATTTTGAAGGGGAGCTGTGCATACCCAAATAAAGTTAAGATAGGGTAGTTTTACTTTGGAGATTGATCTCTCCAGATTTAGCATCAGACTTTAGAGCCAGAAGGGTTCTAGGATTACAGTACATCAACATTTTCATAATCGACTAACTCTTAAAACAATGTGACAACAGCACGATGTTGCCATTCTGTGACTTCCTTGTGAATAGTGGCTACTGATGTCTGAATATTTTTGCCACAAACTCTCTGCATACAGCCTGGTACAGGGCATGTATTTAATAGACATGGTAGACTAGAATTCCTCTTCTTGAACTGTTGATCTGGACAAAGCAATTATGGCATCAGTGTTCTAATTTTTTTTTTTTTTTTTGTAAGCACTTGCAAAAGGATCTGTACCTGTTTTTTAATTAAACAAAGAATGCCGGAAAGAAGTAAAATAGACAAGTAGTCAAGAAAAAGTATCTTAAAAGCATTTATCTTCTGTTTTAATTTTTTTAAGTCTAGAAAAACCCATGTAGAAATATATATTGGGACAGTGCAATATATTATAAATATTATTGTACTAAGGATATATGTGAAGAGAAATTTGTGGATGTTTATCTCATGGAATATTTTTAACTTGTGTTTATACGGATATTCAAGAATCATGTGAAAGTATTATTTTAGCACATGAAATTAAATACGGTCATCAATGTAAATTTTCTTATGAGATGATTGATGCAGCCTTGACATACAGCAATTGCTAACTGCTCTTATTATAAGCAGAATGCAATGTTCTCATTCTTAATAGGGAAAGATAATAGCACTGTTTCTCCCCCCTTTTTTTCTGTGTTATTTTGAATACAGACGGTACTGCAGGGACACCAGCAATATCAACGACGACAACTGTGGAAATTCGCAAAAGCAGTATCATGACAACTGAGATCACCTCTAAAGTGGAAAAAAGCCCCACGACAGCCACTGGCAATAGCTCATGTCCTTCCACTGAGACCGAGGAAGAAAAGGCAAAACGGCTTCTTTACTGTTCGCTATGCAAGGTTGCTGTCAACTCCGCCTCGCAGCTGGAGGCACACAACAGTGGTGAGATGCAGCGATGTCTTTTTTGTTTCTACAGCTCTGCAATTATCTTCCTCTGAATAGATTAGATCTTTTGCAGCAGGGGACAAAGAGGTGGAGGGAAACTGGCAATTATTACATGGAAATCATTAACCATTAAAAAATACAAATGACAAGCAAAGTGTCATTTATATAGGGGTAAGGGGTTGTTTCCAAGGCTTGCAGGCCATGGGTGTGTGTGTGTGTGTGTGTGTGTGTGTGTGTGTGTGTGTGTTTCGTTAAACATTAGGATATTAAATGAAATATACTACTAAAATATGTTTTGTATTTATATGATTTCTAGTCTATTTATTTCCATGTATTTGCATCTAAGTGACATTTTCTAAAACTGTACCCATAATATTGTTGTAAAATGTGTAGTTGCATCACTCTAGGCACCTTTGGTTAAGACCCATCTCTTCTGATTTTTTTTGTAAATATAATGTTATTTGAGCTAAATTTATGGGACCTGGAGAATTAAACTTAAGAAACTGTTTATTGTGTGCAGCCATTCAGATGTGATTTCTGAATATACTCTTTTTATTTAATCTTTCCAACAACTTTTCAATAGCTTAAAAATGTTATTCTTTTCAATTGTTTGAGGCTCAGAGAAGTGACAGAACCATGATTTGAACCCACATCTGTCTGACTTCAACACTAATTCTAATAGCAGGGAGGAAAATACTGGAATACTAACAAGCCAGGAGAAAATGCTCTCCTAATATACCCATATATTTTGGTTCCATCTTGATGCTCTGGATGTGTGTATATATATATGCCCCCCATAGACAGATAGACACATACACACACTCAAACAACTATCAGCTTTTCTCTAAACACTGGATTCATTGCCAAGATCAACTTTTCTCTAAAAGACAGGGTTCGTTGCCAGGACTCTATCAGCAACTATAATAGAAAAAGAATCATTTGTGACTCATACCCTGAGTTAATATTGCAGCTGTATGTTGAGTCATTGACCAGTCATCATGCTGCACTAGTAATATTCAAGTATTGGCTCACGCCTGTAATCCCAGCACTTTGGGAGGCCGAGGCGGGTGGATCACGAGGTCAGGAGATCGAGACCATCCTGGTCAACATGGTGAAACCCCGTCTCTACTAAAGATACAAAAAATTAGCTGGGCATGATGGCGTGTGCCTGTAATCCCAGCTACTCAGGAGGCTGAGGCAGGAGAATTGCCTGAATCCAGGAGGCGGAGGTTGCGGTGAGCCGAGATCACGCCATTGCACTCCAGCCTGGGTAACAAGAGCGAAACTCCGTCTCAAAAAAAAAAAAAGAAAAAAAAAATTCAAGTATTGACTTCAAGACTCTAAAGGGTAATGCAGATGGAGAACAATTCCTTCAGCACATATCTTCCTCCTGCATATAACATTAGTTGTAGTGAGAAAGAGTTCATGAGTTCAGGTACTAAGAAACACAGAAAAGTACCTGGCCTTAAGGCAGAATCTATACCTTGCAGATTTTCCATGTGTTTATTTATGCAAATACATTTCTTCTTGGATGCAAGATATTTGGGAGAGGATAAACACTATTGGCAGTCCATTTATTTCTCAGAAATTCTTGCCCATTCCACATAGTGACTGAGAAACACATTCATTTTGAGGAGGCATCAGTTTTGACAGATAAACACAGTATGTCCTTTGAGACTAGATTTTATTTATCAAGAATTTCGGCAGGGTGTGGTGGTTTACATCTGTAATCTCAACACTTTGGGAGCCAGAGTAGAAGAATCACTTGAGGCCAGGAGTTTGAGACCAGCCTGGTCAACAAAGGGAGACCTCCCATCTCTACAAAAAATTACAAAAAAAAAATAGTTAGCTGAGCATGGTGGCATGTGCCTGTAGTTATAGCTACTCCTCAGGCTGAGGTGAGAAGATTTCTTGAGCCTAGGAGAATGAGGCTACAATGAGCCATGATCATGCCACTGCACTCCAACCTGGCTGACAGTGAGACCCTGCCTCAAAAAAAAAAAAAAAAGAAAGAAAGAAAAAATTTGGGAGTTGTCCTTTTTGAATTCTTATTAGAAACATCTGATTAAGAAGCAAAGAAGAAATTACTTGTCAAATTAGGTCAACATTTTTCCTATTCTACTCCCAGGTCCTTATCTCTACTTTGTGTGTCAAAATTACCCCAGAGTTTTAAAAATATATGTACCCAGGCGCTATGCCCAGGGATTCCAATTATTATATCCAAGTCATGGGAAGCTGTAGTTTGTTTGGTGGGGGGAAACTTCAGTATTTTGCAGGCAGAGCTGAGAACTACTCTAAAAATCTTATCCACGAGTTTAAGGAGGTGAAATGTGGCTGTCACCCTTTACTTGAATACCCTTATAAGAGTGTTCTCTTCAAACTTTAAGCCTAGTCAGCCAGACTACAGCCACTTGCCTTCTTTCTAAGCTACTCCTTGAGTTTCCTTTTCCCTGTATTTCCTTCCTGCATCAGAGATCTTTGTCATTTGAAAAGAACCCACTCCAAAATCCTGGCCTAATGCTCACTTTAGAGTTCTCCTTAGACTTGCACTAGCAAGCTGTGTCAGGACTAAGGGTAGCAACGGAAGAAAGATACATAAATAGATGCTGTTTTACCTCCTTTGTCCACCATCTTTGACCTCCAGATTCAACTCTATTATTTGTAACTGGAACAGTGTTAGGAGGCTCACCATGTCTAGGATTTCCTGTAGATGTGAATGTGAATGCGATCTTACCTGCACTGAACTACTGGCACATGCATACTGGCTCCCTCCGTAGCTTCTCCCTAGGGTGAGGCATGGGGAAATCCCGGGGACAAAATAAAGAAGAGAAAATCTAGAGGTATCTGCTCTTCTTCCAGGAATAGGAGCCACAGTTGTAGGATTTGCCCTGTGATCATTGTGGTGTGTTTCAGTTTGGACTCCTTCAAAAGCAGAGCTGGAGACAAGGCTTTGAGGGCAAATAGTTTCTTAGGGAGGTGAAGGAAGTTAAGGGAGTGGGTAAAAGAAAGAGGGAATGGAAGGCAGCTCAAACAGAATGCATCATGTAGCCAGTTACCAAGTTGGACAATTGCGGCTGACCAAATGAAACTGTTAGACTTTCTGGCCTGCACTCCGTTTCACTGTGTTAAACAAAAACTTCTACTGGTCACATAAAATGATACAATTAAATAAATTCCAATTCTGTTTCTTCATATTTATAATCACTGTGCTGTCATTGTTAATTTATAATCTAATGTTTACACTTTTTAAAAAAGATTACTACCACAGGGCTTGAATGCATGAACTGTGCCCTTAGTGAGCTCAAAGTATTTGGAACTTTTATGAACTTACTAATGATACAAAAACTTGTTACTGAATTTCTGTGTGTCCAGAGCTCATGTGGTGTCTTATAAGTAATGAAAAGCTGCTAATTTAATATACACTAAATCTTAATGGTAACCACATCAATTGTTTAAAATATAGACTAACAAAATATTTTTTAGGGAGTAGTCCTTTATCACTGATGTTATTCAGAGTTACCAGATCATAGTGCTGGTACAAAGTAGATTGCCTAGGCCATTTAGTCCATTTAATTGTTGTTTTCTAAATTGTCTTCAAATATACCCCCTCCCGTTGTCTGCATTTGGAGAAGACCGCAATCAATGCCCCACCTTTACAACTCCACTGTCGCCTACACTTATCCCTCACCCTCTCCTAGTACTTCAAAACATTTCTCTGCTTTCTTTCAGAGCCAGGTACTAGAAAGCTAGTGTTAAGATTGGATTGTATTGTCAGGGAACCAGGTGTGAAGACCGATTCTGATGTGAAACAGCCAGGCTGTGGGGTGGAGAGATGTTTCCCTTGCATCCAAATAATAGTTATCAGTGTTTTTCTTGTTTTTCCCCTTTAGAAACACATTATATACATAAAATAGGATCTGTAGCATTAAGCGTAAAACTGTGCATCTATAAGGGGACAGTCAATGATCTTCCAAAACATGTTTTTCAATCTTAGAAAATCCATTCTTAATTCTAAACAAATACCACAGGCAAATTTTGGGAATGCAACTTCCATTAAACACTATCAGTGGTATGGGATAGCAGAACAGACTAGAAGTAATAAGACTTAAGTTTTACCCCCAGATATGCAGAGAACAGTTCTGTCTGGACCTGGGCAAGCCAGTTGTCCTCTCTGGGCTTTTATGTCTATATCTGTCTCTCTATCTCTCTTTTTCTTTCTCTGTTACTAATGCAGTTAAGAAGCCATATTGGCGTAGTTCAGGATCAAATAGTATGTCATGAGTATTAGTATGACCTCAGCTGCTGCTGGCATTATTTGAGGATCAATTGTGTTATTTCATTTGCTTTCCCTTTGGATTTTTCACTAGTATGTAACCATTTGAAGTTTCAATTAATTGATATGTATAAAAATAAAAAACAATAGGAGAGTATATAAAGATACTCCTTTCACAATTCTTATGTATTCCATAAGATTGGAATACAGGCTTTGAACGGAGGCATTCTTGCCTTGATTTTTTTTTTTAATTTGGCAAGGGAAGTACCTCTTTTGAGCTACCTTTTGACTGTGTTTACAGCACAGTCCGAGAATTATTTTAAACATCTTAAGAGGACATAGTTTTAAAGACATTTGGAAGCCCTTCCCTCAACTTGTATGCTATAGATACAAATACTACAAAAAATGTATTTTGTCTTTTTCTTTTAAAAAATTTCCCCCAAATATCCTAGTAGGTAATGCTTTATTTGTCTAATTTTTATTGTTTTCTCTGTATAATTTGAGGGGAAAAAATACCTTTGAGATCCTTTATAGTTAAAGCTCATTACTAATTTGGGCAGATTTTTCTGGTAATGACTTGAAGCAGTAACATTGAATAATTTTTGCTAAACACATTCTAGTTTTTGTTTTATATCTCTAGACAGAGCTTATTCTATCCCCTCACCAAGTTTCACTATGCAGAAAAAGATAGTTATCAAATGACAGACTTTATTACATTTTAAAATGCTTAGAGAGTGCTAAAATTTTGCCTTAACAAAAGCAACAATGTAAAGAAGAATGGGAAGATTGATTAAAATTTATTGAGCAGATCAAAGTGTCAAGAATTATCCTTAAAACAATAAATGCATTTAATACAACACTTCAATAGAGCAGATAATTTCCCTTTTTAAAAATAAATGAGGATATTGAAGCAAAAGAAATCTAACCTCACCCAGTTAATGGAGGCAAAATCTGACCCACACAATTCTAGAGGCTGAGCTCATAACCTTCTTTTCACAAATGTATTTGTTTATCAATCTGTATTGATATCTAATAACTCAGTTAATTTTCCTTGATTATCTACTATGTGTTAGACACTGAAAATACAACATGAACAAGACCAAGAAGTCCATGGCTAAAAGTGACTCTGTGTTCAGAAGTGAAATACATACTTGTTTCATGTGAAAAGCTCATTTAAGCCATTCAGCTGTGGTCAGTGCTCATGACCTTATTGCTATTAAGGCCCAAAGACTGTTTGCCACTTCTATTCAGCATCTTCTAGGGTAATGATAAGGCTTCATTTTAATTGAAAATAAAGATAGAGACTTTTTTATTACAGTCTTCTGTTGTAACTTCTTTAAATTTCTACTAGTGATTAAGAAAACATTAGCCTTATACCTCTCTGTGCTCCACATGGCCATACAGAGCATATTTGAACATTAGAGCTATACTATCTAAAATGGCAGCCACTAGCCTCAGGTGGCTATTTAAATTGAAATTAATTGCCAGTCCTATTTCTCTGTTGCAGTGCCCTCATCTCAAGTGGTTAAAAACTGCAGCAATGGCTAATGGCTACCATATTAGCCATACATTTTATAGATATAGAATATTTTTATCATCAAAGAAGTTTCTAGGTACTAGAGCTATAATTCATAAATAATATGTTTGAGGGATTGTGATAGTAAATGATTTGAGGTATATTACCTAATAAAAAGAATTTTACATCCCTGTGAGCATTTAGGGTTTACTCACTTTACATTTGATGACTTCTCACTGATTAACAGCCAGAATGAGTAACTTCAGAAATGTGTCAAGATGCATTTTCTATGTTATTGTATATGACCATCCTGTTAAAAGAGATTTAATGTGCAAAACAGTGGAATGTTCAACCTGTGTCATTTTTTCTGTCTATGCCTCATATAAAATCACCAATATTTAAAACATTTCTGAAAGTTTACATGTGAAAATGTGTTACTACTGAGGACTTGGAGCTTAAAGTTGATAGGTGGGCGGGCTTTTGCTTTTTACTTTATATACTTTTGTGCTCTTCAAATTTTCTACCAAGAGCATCTGTTGCTTTCATTAACAAAATAAAAAAAAAAAAACTACACAAAAAGCAAACAAAAGCACTGCTTTTATAAATAAAACACAACTGTGTTGCAGTTATACGATGGCACCATGATTAATTTGTCCATATATTAATTGTTGCATGTTAATAAGTTTAAGACCTTTTCGCTAGGCTTTCTTGGGGAGAAGATATAAACACAATGTGGTATTTTCCATGCCTTAAGGAAGGACCTTGTTTTTAAAGAGAAGAAATGGGTGCATATAAAGATTTTTCAGTGTGTGCCTACAGAAGCATGGGAGAGCCTTAGTGTTTTCTATAGTCAGACTGTCAGGGCATTATGATTTTAAAAAAAGCTTTCTGGATGTTTGGTATTTCTTTTCATATGCTGGAATTTCAAGGCTCGTTGCTATGTTGATTTCGCACATTTGTCTCCACTAAGAGATAAGCCATGTGTTCTGCCCATTGGGTCCCTCAGCCTGCAGAGCTCTTCCCTGTGTCTCATTTCATCATAGGGTCCATTGTGCAGCTTGGCTCCTACCCCATAATGACCTCGGAGCATTCACTCCAGGGCCATTTCTGAAAAAAAGCATGGCTATTTTTTCCTCTGTTTTAGATTTCTTGTTTCCTTTGTCTCTATTTTCAACTTTGCAAATTGGACTTTCAACCAAAGAACTAATAGAAATGATATATATATTTTTACTTTAAATGGGTGGATATTTGTTCACCTGATACCTAGATGTCATTCCAGATGCTTAATGTGTGTTGATATTCTGATAATGTAAACCAAAGTTTTTTTTCTTTAGGAAAAAATTAACAAGGACTATGCTTACTGTGTAGGAGGTCAAGGTAGTAAAAGGTTAATTTGATATTTAGAGGTTTAAAAAGAACACATGGAGGCATTTGATACTAATTACACATTCCAGGTAGATTTGAGAGAGCTTTCCCTCCTTAGTACACCTAACAGTTATAATGCTACCATACTGAATATCATAAATGAACGCCTTACCAAAAAACAAACAAACAAACAAAAAAACCCTTTGCGTTTTGCTATTTGTATGGAGACTGACCACTTTATTGGCCATTTATCTGTAAGTTGAATCACTGAACTTGTCAATATGATGGTAACTAAATTATTGCTGGCAATTGCATGAGTTTGTTAAGGATTTAGTCAAATGCTATTAAATAGTATTTAATGAACCTTCTGAAAAACTAAACTTAAAGACATTCAAATTTATTTTAGAGAGGAGAAAAGTTTTCAGACTATACCAACTAGTCTTTCCCAGAGTAAACCCCTCTGAAACTTTCTTTGTAAGTTTTAGAAAATAATTTGGCAGTTTGAATCGAGAGACTTAAAAATAGTTATATTCTTTGTCCCTGTAATACCACTTTGAAACAATCAAAAATGTGATAAAAGATTTAATGAGTAGGATGCTCATTACGATATAATTATATAGGGAAATAAAAGGAAATAATACAAATGTCTAATATTAGATAATGGTTAAATATATCATCTCTCTGTATTACAAGTCTATGCTGTCATTAAAAATCATGTGCATTTCTAAAAGTATGTATATATATATATATATATATATATATATATATATATAATTTCACAGGAATTTTATACAAAGCCACTTTAGCTAACTTATCTCAACTTTTTAAAATGCATATACACAAATAGAAGATAAAAGACTGGTACATGATAACTAATATTAATATTTTGATATACTTCTAGTTTGTGGAATTCGAGTTTTTTTCCTTAAAATTTTTTCAATTTCTCTTATGACCTAATCAATCATTTCTAATGTATGATTTATTTAATTTTTTAAAATCATTTGCCAGTTTTCTTGTTTTGCTATCTTTCCTTTATGCCAGTACCAAACTTGAAAGCCATCTAAAACGAGGAATTGTAAAGATGATGAGAAATGGAAGGGAAGGCTAGCCCCTTGTCCCCATATTAACTTGATTTTTACAGATATAAGAGTAATATGTATCTTTCCCCAAAATATTCCAAAATAAACAAGCAGAAAGCAAAAAAAGAAAAAAAAAAGGTAGGATTTCTTGGAGCCTTATACCTTGCTTAATTTAAACTGTGGTTAGAGTATGGTTTCACCTTTCAGAAATCACGAAGCTTCAAGTGAAGGTATTTGTCAGTGCCTGCCTTTTACAAGTGGTAGGGAAAAACTAGTCCACTTAGCTCCTTTCAGAGTCTCTGAACCTCAAAGGAAGGAATATAGTGCAGTAGTAGCAGTGAGAAGGTAAAAAACTTAGCACAGTATCTGAAATGTATTACAGGTTTAAAACAAACAGGTTCTTCTAATAGAATAGTAATTATGTTTATATTATTAATGCATGTTTTAGCTCATAAATTTAAATGCTTTATAATTAAGAGTACATTTTACTAAATTTTAGCTGTATTTGGAGGAAATACAGCTACCCTTACTGCCTACTCAAGCTATAAGATCTCATAAAACTATCTATATAATATTTATTTAATTATGACTGGCAATGTGTTACTAAATGTATGAGGTTATACTGTATAAAAGTTCTACCCTATTTAATGGTGAATAGTAACCCTGGAGTCAAAGCTATTAGTTGAAGTTCCCTTCCTAATGTTGCCATATTTTTAATCATATATATACCTGTGTATGTGTGCATTTGCATGTGTGTGTATGTATGTGTTTATAAGATATGAAGGGATGGGCATATTTAATTGTCCTGTCATTTCTAGCTTCTATGGAGAGACTATACTTAAATAATAATTCTAACAGCCCAATGACTTTCTGAAAAGATGGATATTTCTAAAATGTTCACATATGTCCCATTTCTGTTCTTCCTCTAGAAACATGACATAGATGGGTCTTAGCTTGCCAAAGATATTCTGAGAAGCACCATATTTTCTGAATCTTTGCCTGGTATTGCTAAGCCCTACTACTGGGGCCAAATCCCTTAAATTTTCCATTATTTCCTGAACACCTAATACTCAATGCTGAAACAAGCTACCTATGCCTGGCTTTTTTATCTTCCCAATCAACATAAACTACTTGAATATTATTGAATAGGTTAAAATAGTATTTGGACTCATTCAGCTCCACCTCTAAAACACCAGCTACCAATCACAGAAAATATTAACCAACAGTGAATTTGGAATGCCTCCAGAGAATCAGGATGAGAATCAGTCTCCCACCGACTTCTTAGGCACTCATCAACTAAACTAGCCCTACTAATGCTTCCAGTGTCACTGAAGAAGCTGCATTGAAAAAAAAATGGTATAAAATCATCTGTTAGGATAAAGAAGTTTCCATAATCACCTACATATTTGTTCCTTGTTCCCTAGGACTCTTTTTTCTTTGCCCTCCTCCCAATTATGCCATCTTCAGCTCCCACTTAGGTCATCTGCAGCTGTAGTGGAGAGCGTTTGTGCTCACTATATTGCAAATGAGATGACTGCAAATAAGCCCCTGTGAAGCATCACAGTCTTTACACTGGAGCAGTTCTCTGGCTCCACGTTTCAATTCCTCCAATCTTCCTGTGAGATACTGACTTTTTCCTTTCTTTAATTTGTTGAAATATGAACTTTTTATAAGAATAGATATGAATATGGATGTTGAAAATAGGCAATCTAGGTTGTAAAAATGAATAATTTTTATATGGGATGTAGTAAAACGTAATCGTTTTGAAGAAGGGAAACATGTGGCTAGAAACCTGTTTAATTTATTTATTGTCCCTTACTTAATATAATGTGATCTGCAGTGACCTCAAGTGCCCTTCGCAACATGTTTTCCTCATTAATATTTAGTGGTTCTGAAAAGCTGGCCTGTGACTCAGAAGTTAAGAATCATTTCTTTAATGGTTGCAGAACGGACAGTCTAATACACACAAGTAGGAAGCAGAAACTACTACCAAATATCTCTAAATCAGAAAGGCAGAAAGAACACAAGTGATTATAAAAGAAAATATCACAGACAAAAAACACATTACCAAGTGAAGCAAAAAAAAAAAGAATACTTATCAACTCTAAGAAAAAAGAAATACTGAGCAAAATTTTGAGAGAAAATTGCCATTATGAACAGTATGTAACTACAACGATCTCAAGAAAAAAACCCAACATTAACAGTTGATAATTAGAGTTACATGAATGATGAGTGAAGACCTGAAGATGTCATTTATTTATTAAAAAGAAGCAGTTATCTATCGTGTATATTCCTGGGCTATGAGTCCACTCCTCATCTTCTTGGTCCTTTGTTTATATAGTCCACCAATGTGGCCTTTATTATTCTAATATGGATTTGTTTTTCAAAATCATTAAGATCTTTATACTATTACTCTCTCTTTGAATCTAAAATACATAGCCAAGAAAGCTTGTTTGTATTCTGTTTAGAAAGTGGGTATTTAATTAGTGCCACTTCTGTAAACACACGTTTATACTAATTACACTTGTTACACATCACCTCCAACTATACCTTTAGCAACTAAATGACTCTTCCTCATCAGGTATCATTTATGTCTTGCTAGTATCAAGAGGAAATGAAATGAAGTCATACCCATTTAATTTCCCCTCAGGACTCTAAAGTTTAGTTACTATATTGATGGTGCTTGTTTGTAATGTGGAGCATTAGAAAAAAAATGAATAATTTAACAACATTATATAAAGTGACGGAAGCACATTGCTACAGTCTGCTGTATCATGTATATACTTCTACCATAATGCTGGGAAAAAAACACGCTAAAATAAGGCATCAAATTTTGTTATTGTACTGTTTCTTGAAGGTATATACCAGCTAAGATTATTTTTTCCTCCCATCCTACATCTTTCTCTCCTTCCCTTCTTTCCTCCCTCCCTTTCTTCCTTCCTTTCAATATTCCTGACAGGTACTAAGCACAAAACCATGCTAGAAGCCCGGAATGGAAGTGGCACTATCAAAGCCTTTCCTAGGGCAGGAGTGAAAGGCAAAGGACCCATTAATAAAGGAAACACAGGCCTCCAAAACAAAACATTTCACTGTGAAATCTGTGATGTGCACGTCAACTCGGAAACACAACTTAAACAGGTGAGCAGCACGTATTTTAGGAATGAAAACCAACAGGGGACACCCTTATAAGCAGGATGTGTGCGCTTTTCTCCTTTTTGTTTCTGTCTTTCTGTCCCGTCCACCCATCTATTCATCCATTTCTCCATTTACCCATCTATTAACCCACTTATCTTCTATTCACTATCCTGATTTATTTATGCTTATTTTAGTTGCTTGAGGAAATACTAAAATGTAATGGATTTTGCAACCTTTTGGAAATTGTTGGCAGTGAGTTTTTCCTATTCTTGTATAATAAAGAGTGGGTGGAGAAGGGATATCAGATTTTTCTTTTCTCCACCAGACTTTCCACTCAAAAGTGTTGATTTTCTTTAAAGGTCAACTTGCAGTATTCTATTTTTATTTACATGCTACAACTAATTTTACACTGTGCTATTATTTTATTTTATGTGTTTTATTATATGGTGTTGTGCTGTATGTTTCGCTCTTGCAGCCACCTGCTAAAGGGATGACTAATCATGTTGTATTCATTTTTACTATGAACAGCCTTCCAAAGAGATCATTTATACATTGCCAACTAAAGGTCCAGCCCTCATGATGTATTTTGTTTTTTTATATATGTATGATATTTTGCTGATTTTATGCACCTTAGTTATTTATCTTTAGAATTTAAGGGTTTGACATTTGACTGTACAAATGTGAGGATAAACATTAGTATGGAAATACATTCACTCCTTCTTCGGCATCTTTGTTTATTTGCATGTAAAATTCCTTTAGACATTCCTTTCCTTCGTAAATGCTTTTCTAAAAAAAGAGATGTGTGCAGTGTTAAGAAGAAAAGCTAGGAAAAAAGACACTTTTATTTGTTTAAAAATATACTAAAATGGATAGCAAAAACATATATTGGAGAGCATAAAATATATATCCTCAAGGCATCAGAATGCCGGGACAAAAGTGCATGATCTTTTATTTTTGTCTTTCCGAAACTTGCATGAAATAATCAGTATCCTTCCCCGGGTTAAAGCAATATTTGTGAGAGGTTGTTTTGCAGATGACTTTTTTAAAACTGTCATTTTTAATTACTTTTAATAGCACATTAGCAGTAGAAGACACAAAGACAGAGCTGCTGGGAAGCCCCCGAAACCTAAATACAGTCCTTACAACAAACTACAGAAAACAGCACATCCACTGGGGGTGAGTGTCACTTTGCAAGAGTACAACCTCTATTCCCAAATGGAATTATTGGTTTCTTGTTTTCTTCTGACATTCTGCCACCTTTAACCACAGCCAAGTACCTTTTACCTTTTTGAGTTGAGTTCAGGTTTATCATAGGTCATAAGGAAAAGAGAAAAGCCAAACTCTTTTTTTTTTTTAATTATACTTTAAGTTCTGAGGTACATGTGCAGAACATGCAGGTTTGTTACATAGGTATACACGTGCCATGATGGTTCGCTGCATCCGTCACCCTGTCATCTACATTAGCTATTTCTCCTAATGCTATCCCTCCCCTATCCCCCACCTCCTGTTATCCCTCCTCTCTAGCCCCCAATGCCCCCCGCCGACAAGCCCCGGTGTGTGATGTTCCCCTCCCTGTGTCCATGTGTTCTCATTAGCCAAACTCTTTTGAGTCAAGTAAGCAATCCCATGAATTCTGGTCTTGACTTATGTAGGTACTTTTGGAAAGGAGGTCAGTGAAAAACAAATTCTTGTATATCTTTTTAATATGTTTAAGAGCAAAGTATTGGTATTGTTGTACCCTCAACAATTTTGGATTTTGAGTAACAGTCGCAAAGATGTAGGTTATTTAATTACTCATTCAAGGACACTCCATAAAACCCAAGGAAATATTTTGTAGGAATTTCCTCTCCCCATGACTACAAATAAGCTTTTTATATTAGTAAGTATACTATTATAATGTCCTGACCTGGACGTTTTGGTCGGACTTTAGAGGAAATCTGTGAAACCTCCTGATATTGTAGATTAATACTGATGAACATGTAAGAACAACTGATCTATAATATAAGCTAAATTGTGCATTTTGAAACATTTATTCAAAGTAGATCTTATTGCTATTTGGTGCTGTTGTGTGCTGCCAACACATGAAAACATAACTAAAGGAAAACTGCAATTATCTATTGTGAGACCCCAGTACAAGCTGACCTATTAGTTTAGTAACATTGCCCATTTTTGTTCAAATGAAGTTATTTTAATTTTTTATCCTGAAACTTTGCTCAAGTTGTTTATGAGCTTGAGGATCTTTTGGGCCAAGACTGTGGATTTTTCTAGATATAAGATCATTTTGTCTACAAACAGGGATAGTTTGACCTCCTCTTTCCTATCTGGATGCCTTTTGTGTTCTTCTCTTGCCCGATTTTCCTGGCCAGGACTTTCAATACTATGTTGAATGGAAGTGGTGAGAGAGGGTACCTTGTCTTGTGTCAATTTTCAAGGGTAATGCTTTCAGCTTTTTCCCATTCAGTATGTTGGCGGCTTTCGGTTTGTCATACATGGCTCTTATTATTTTGAGATTGGCTGTGGGTTTGTCATACATAGCTCTTATTATGGGTTTGTCATACATGGCTCTTATTGAGATTGGCTGTGGGTTTGTCATACATAGCTCTTATTATTTTGAGATATGTTCCCTCAATACCTAGTCTATTGAGAGTTTTATCATGAAGAAGTATTGAATTTTATTGAAAGCCTTTTCTGCATCCATTGAGATGATCTTGTGTTTTTGTCTTTAGTTCTGTTTATGTGATGAATCACATTTACTGATTTGTGTATGTCGAACCAACCTCTCATCCCAGAGATAAAGCCTAATTCATTGTGGTGGATAAGCTTTTTGATGTGCTGCTGGATTTGGTCTGCCAGCATCTTGTTGAGTTTTGCATCGGTGTTCATCAAGGATATTGGCCTGAAGTTTTCTTTTTTGTTGTGTCTCTGCCAGGTTTTGGTATCAGGATGATGCTGGCCTCATAGGATAAGTTAGGGAGAAGTTCCTCCTCAATTTTTGGGGATGAAATAATCTGTACAACAAAGCCCCATGACCCAAGTTTACCTATATAACAAACATGTATATGTACCCTTGAATTTAAAATAAACGTATAAAAAGTGAAGTTATTTTACTCTTCCATAAAGACACAATTTTAGCTGCAATTGGGAGGTGAAGAATTCTGCACAGTGGCTATAATTCAGCACCACGAGTCATAACCCTGAATGCTATCTCTGTCCAGCATAGATGCAGATTTTGACAAGCAAGTGAATGGTTCTTAAATTGTTAAACAGACTAGTCAAAATTGTGTTGCTATTAGTATACAAACCCTCCTTCTTAACTATCACTATGTTAATGACCCCACAAATGGGAACACTCTCTCAGGGAGAACAGGTATATTATTGATATTACTAGGTTTTGTAGAGAAGGATTGAGAAAATGTGGTTACCATTTACACAAAGAAAAAGTGGAACTTGTCAAAATTTAGGAAAGACAAGTTTTGTTTTGTTTTGTTTTTTACTTCTTTATTGAATGTGGAGTTTTGTTGTTTTTATTTCTTTTGAATAGTACCTCATGCAATTGGAAACAACATTCTCTATGTAACCCAGGTTATGCACTTGGATAGATGAATGGCATTTTAACAGCATTAAAAATCTCTTAAAAAAATACATGCTCTTTAACCGTTAATGTATATGTAAAGAGTGATAAAAAAAATTCTGTATTTTCTCACGATGAATACTTTCCTCTTAAAGTGTAATTTTCAACAAACATAAAATACAATAAGGTTGCTGAATACTTTTCTGAAGAGATTTTCAGCATACCTGGTTGGCCATTTTCAAGTATCTTCCAACTCTTCCAAAGGGAAAATGTTCTATACTTCCCATTTTCTTTGTTATCAGTTCACAAGTGTGAAGCTTTTTTCTTTACAGTTGTTTACTGCTATATTTTAAAAGCTCCCTACCATTTTGGGTTTTAAGTACAAATTCCAAAACTGTTGTTCTTTTACAATATTTTTTCTCCTTTGCAGGTAAAATTAGTATTTTCAAAAGAACCTTCAAAGCCATTGGCTCCACGAATCCTACCAAATCCTTTAGCAGCTGCAGCGGCTGCAGCAGCAGTGGCAGTGAGTTCCCCCTTCAGTCTTCGAACTGCTCCAGCAGCAACACTGTTCCAGACTTCTGCGCTTCCTCCAGCACTCCTGCGGCCAGCTCCTGGACCCATTCGGACCGCCCATACTCCTGTGCTGTTTGCTCCTTACTAAATTCCAAATAGGAGTAATTGTACTGCAATAATTTTACAAAAAACAAAACAAAACAAAAGAGAACTATGCAGTGTTTATTTATAGTTTAAAGTATATCTGAAGAGCCAGGACTTTTGATAGTGAATTGAAAAGGTTACAAAAAAGGGGGGGAGGTGAGGGGGGAGGGAGGGAGTGATATTTTCTCCAAATTAAAGCATTCCTCTTGAACGTTGATTGTTTTAGAAGTGATCTCCAGCATTGATTTGTAGTGGTATCTAGAACTTCTGAAGCCTCTGTGACTGTACTTTTGGGCACTATTTCCCTCTGCATTGTCTTTCCTGCTTTATGAAACAACTATACATTGTCTAAGGGCATTAACTGGTTCCAATGTATATACAATAATTTACTCTGTAGATTAAAATAATACAAAAATGGAAAAAAACAAAAAACAACAAAAAAAACAAACAAAAGCAACACTGTGAATAGTACTACCCATGCTGGTCCTCTTGCTATGACAGCAATTACTGGGTATTTACCCCAACAAAAGTAGATACAGTAGATGTCTTGTAAAACAATAGTGCTGTGTCTCAATCTATGCCACTAGGTTTTAAAGAATTGCAAAGGTAGAATGAACAACTATTTCATACCAATAAGCAGTCAAAAAAACAAACATATATCAGATGGTGTCATGGAGGTCTCCCCGGTCAGCATTCTCCCCTCCTATATAGTTTAAAGATGTAACAGAGCTGAGCTTAGAGATGGGGGAGGCATTAATAAAGGTGATTTCTTACAAAGTACTAACTTCTCACCCTGAAGATATATTGCTGGAAACAGGGAAGTGTTTATAATGAATCTACATCTGAAAACAAATAAACCCATGCATCATGGGTGGTAAGAAAGAAATCTGTACAACTCTTCTGTTTCAAGGATGAAGGATTATAATCTAGAATGATAATGCAAGGTTTTTTCTTTCATGTTAGTACATATCCAATAAAAACAGAATATTGCATCTCTGCAGTATCCCCTTTATATCACACCAGTAGGGTTGTTTCTTAGGCAAAGGTTTCTGCTTTAAGTATGATGGTAGAATTAAGCATTAGCTATTTTTATGGGTTTTTCTTGTTTTTTTAGATTTCCTGCTGACATGATATAAACGATTAATATATATTTAAATCTTAATAACAACAGGAAATATTAATCTGAGTTAATTGTACACCAGTGACATAGTGTTAAAAAATACTGGTAAGTTCCACATAACAATTATTTCTCCAGTGGAGCTGTGAAATACTGACAGCCTTTGATATTCACCATCAGGCTGAAAGAAGTTGATGTTTTACCTTTAAAACAAGATTTATCAGGGGTATATATAAATATATGTATATTGTATATATGTTAGAAAGATTAAGAGAATAACTTATAAAAAGAAAATCTATATAAAATAATTATATAACCATCCAGTGTTACATGTTATCATTTAATTGGTAACAAATGGCATAAAAATAGCTGTGCCTTTAATTTGTGATAAAGGCTATTTGCTTTTTCCCATAGAAAGCTAACATATACCTATCAGTATGGTGGGGTTTGATGCAGCCAGTCTGTTGCGTTAATAGGAACAATGACACTCAAACTTAGAATAATGGCTAAACATACATGATTTAGGTTTAAAGAAAAAAAAACTATTTTTGAAAAGGTTTTGTAAAGACTATTTAAAAATATAGGGAAGGATTGGGTGTGGCCTTCCTGAAACTACTCTCAAAGTGTTGTAACCCTTGGAGAGGTATAAAGAATCAAGTGGAAACCATTTGAGAGATAGGTATTTGGCATTTATCATTTTATATTTAAGAAACACCCATAGCGTGCTTGGTGCTCAACATTAAACATGGTTTTTTGAGTTCTTCTCTACCATCTAGCTATAGACATTTGTCATATAAATCAATCTTTAAAGCATTTGGCTTTATATATCTTTTGTTAAACAACCAACCAAAAAAAAAAAAGGAAGGAAGGAAGGAGGGAAGACAATGTGTTCCATCAATATTCTGGTAGAAAGAATTTCAAACTATGCTTCTCTGGTTAAACATATTGATTAGCATTAAAATTTGCTTTTGAAAGTGTTTTAATTTACCAGCATCTCTATTCTCTGGCTTTAGCAAGTGTTTTCTTTCTCACCTACAGACCCTGCTAGTTCAGCCAGGTGGATAGCTGCCCGCAAGTTTGTTGTATGGGGCTCTGTCTGTATCCCATGTGACCAGCTTCTAACCATTTTGAACTTTAGTTTGTCTTTTCTGCTATGTCAAATATATTGATTTTCCATAGTCATCCTGAATCCCTATCCAACGACCTTTACAACTGATAGAGCCTTGCTTTCTGTTAGAGAACTTAGTGTTAATTAATGCAATCTCACTAAATTTTGCTTTTGCTGTTCTTCCCCATTTTCACCAAAGTGAATGAATGAGCCAGTCCACTAGAAATCAGGGCCTGTGGGATACACAGGGTCCTGGATCACAAGGCATTACTAACTTTAACGATTTGCTGGGAACAAACAAATCAGCCATATTTTCTCCATCAGCCATATGAGGAAACTCAGAAATACCCGGATCCCTTCTGCCTCACTTCGCTATGGAACCATTTTTGTTTAAATGGTCTTTTAAATTGGAGTTGTAAGCATCAGTTGTCTTTTACTCACTACCTAATAAAGGATGAAGCCTAACCACAGAACTTATAGTGGATTCTCTGTGAGTTGTTTCCCCACACTCCACATATTTATCAACACCAGATTAACATCCATTTAGTTCAGGCTGCCATAAAGCTGTATCTTTTCCCTTAGGGAACTTTTTTCATGAATAAAGATCCACAATTTAGATTGGTCAGCAGTGTGCTGTGAAAATCCCTGAGGGTGGTCTGACTTTATGGTTATACATCCCTTCCATGCATCACACCCATGGCAAGGAAAGTGATGGAGAAAGCAGCTCTGATTCATTTGAAACAAATATAAATGCATTGCAAGAGCCGAATGCCTCTGGAAAAAGCATTGTTGCACCTCAACCAGATCATCCAGACAAATGGGAAACAGTCACTGGGGAGGTACTGTATTTCTCTCATGAGAAAACAGGCTATTACACAGCATAAATTGCTCCTCTCACTGGACCTAAACTTTGAAGAGTACTTGTTTTATTCACATAAGCAAACATAGTTGGCTTTTTGCAATTTATATCACTCCTGCCTCATTTGAAAGGATTTCTATCTTTAGGTACTATTGGGCTTCACCTGATCTATTGCAGTAATTCACTGCCATTATCATCAGAGATGAAATTTGTTTTTTTTCTAAAGGTCCTACATATTTTATTGCCAAGAAATTAGTTAGCAAAGAGGGTGTTTACATGTATTTGAAAATTGCAGGAAATCATAAACGACTAACAATGAAAAGACAGCAGAAGTTTCAAAATGGAATCAAAGTGGCTGTGCCTATTTGAGTTTCTAAGGCACAAACCAACATATAGTAGACATGCACATTAAATATCACTTATTACAATTAAATTTTAAGTTAATATCTTTGTCTTTGCACCTGTGTAATGTTTCAATTGTTCTGAAGAAATCAGATCACAAATCTAAAAGATAACTAAGGTGGTATGTAGGCCTCTTTCTTTAAATCTGAATTGATATAGAAAATTACCTTTCTATACGTAAGCATGGATGACATTGTATTAATAACTATATGTGCACCCAAAAGCAGAATGAAGTGGTGGGGAAAGCAATGAGGAGCCTTAAAGAAGCCAGAGCCTATTGCAGACTTTGTCCCTGACCAACAGGGTAACTTAAATAGTCAACTCATACCTTGCCCTTAATTTCTTCTTTGGTAAAATAGATGATGGTGATTAACAGCTAAGCTGGTTTAATATATAAGCACTAGAGGAGCACTGCTTTTATCCTCTCAGGAATAAAAATTCTTTATTTGAGTGACCAATACAGCTCATCACATACTTACATGTATCCAGAAAAATATTCTGTATTTCTTTCCATCCTGAGTGTAAACTACATTGGTAGGTCATTCATCTGCTCAACCAGAATGTACGTTTCACCAACTAATATTGGAGTAGTCACTAAGTCACTTAGTACTCACTTATTATGACTCCACTTATGCCAACATCATGTAAGATAGGCTATTTCTATTTTCCCAGTCAAGAATGTAATAAATTCTGAACAAAACCAACCCTGAAAAGGCCAAGAGAAAGCTGGCAGTGGGGGGTGTGGAAGGGAACAACAATTTAAACATATCATCCTTATTTATTTTGTTGCACTTTCTCTCTTCAATAGGAAGGGGTCCCGACTACGACGGAACTAGTTCTGTCCTTAGTTTGCACGGTCATCTTATTAAGACCGTTTCTTCCACAGACAAGTATATCGGTTATGCATTCCTATCACTGTTACAAAAATTATTTACACTGAGTCCTAAAAGTGAAAGTTTTACCTAACTTTTGCTGTTTTCTATTTTTATTTTTTTCCTAAATGGGGAGATTTATCTCTGGAGCATCTCTTGTGTTTTTGTGCAGTATGCTTCAGTAACTTAGTAACTAGAGAAGCTATTATCAGAAAATGAAATGGATCATTTCTATAGTAGGTCCCCATTGTCTACATAGTATTTCTGAGAGTGGTATCAGGGTGTCCAGTGAAGGATGGATATGTTGACATGTCATGGCCCAAAGGTTGTTACTGCCAAGAATGGACTTACAGCTTACCAGAATGTGAATGGTGACGAAAGGCAGGTTCTGCTCTGAAAAAATATCATGTGTTATTCTATTAGAAGTTCATGCAGGTCATGAAGAGTCACAGAGTTTAAAGAATTCTCTGGTTGGGTCATCAATGTTCAGATGTCAAAAGACTGAACATTACCTTCAATTTTAGGGTTTTCTCTTTCCTTATCTCAGTGATGGAAACTCATCCTTCCTAGGTGCCTAACTTGGCTGTAGAAACTGCTAAAGTGTATTTGTCAAATAAAGTAAAATCTGATTATTAATATGTATGATCAGATAGAGTAACTTAAATTTTGGTTAACTAAGACAGCAGAGAATGGGGTCATGTTATTTTCAAGACTGGCAGCTCATCTCTAAAGGCAATTTTTAAAGAGTAGGGCTAAAATGATTTGTGAGCAAAGAAGTATAAATTAAAAATAAGTAATAGTACAGTGACACGTTCTAAGGTTAATGCTTATGTATACAGACATGCACATACAGAATTGTAAAAATAGGAGTCTTAGTACCTGTCATCCTTTCACAAAGCCATGGTAAAATCATTTTATTCTCAATGACTAGGTTGGTTTTACTTTAGGAAAAGGCACTCCAATTTCACACTTGGGAATCTTAATTATTTTAGGGCACTGGCAGGGTTGGGAAGTAGACATAATGGTAAGGTACTATGCTCTCTAGCAAGGTTATAATGCTAACAGTTTGAGTTGGGTAATGCAATTGTCTCATTTCACATCAGCTACTGACTTGGAGTATAGACATCAAACCCTTATAAAATCTTCCTCAAATCCGAGTAGTTGGCAGGACATGGCATAACAACATTAAGGAAAATTAGCAGAGTGAGCCTTAATTGGAAACCCAGATTGTATTTTTGTCAGTATAACAATTATTATTTTTAAAGTCGCTCAGTAATAGGATTGTTCAACATGAATCTATTCAGAAATGATGATGTCAGAGAGTTTTGAAGCTATAGTGAAAGTGTGTTGAATTTTATTAGCCAAAATAATAATGTGGGTTTTATTGGACGTTTGTCAACCCAAGTTAATACACATTATTGCATAATTCCAGTATGGGACACTAGGGCTAGGGGCAACTCATATAGGATAAAGACCCTTCATGAGATGCTTTATGTCTCTTGTGACGTTATGCTAACATTAATAGAGATGAAAAGGAAATTAAGTTCGTGAGGTCCTGGAAAGTTTAACTTTTATCAAATAGTAAGAAGAATTCCATTTGATGGCTTCTGGTTTTTAAATGAATTATAGAAAAATGTGTGGAAGTACTGGATGTTGGAGAAAAAGCCTTGTGGCCAAGGGATCTGGGCACAAGATCGAGCATCACAGAACAGTGAGCACAGTTGTTGGCTTTACTACCAATCATCTATGAGGAAACTGGGCCAATTCACTTGACATTTTGATGATTCTCTCTGATAAAAATAGGGATAATGACTGATTACAGAAATGTGCTTTAAAAAAAGCTGAATTTGGCAAAAGCGAGTCATTTGCTACTCAAAATAGATCCAAAATCTAAGCCATATTTCTATAAATTTCAATAAAATTGTTTTAAAATGTGAATATAGTTACAGTGTTTATATTACTAAATACTTAAAATGGAACTGACCTGATGCCAAAGCTACATCATATGTAGCTATATTAGCTGTCTGTTTATCCTGAAAAAGGGTTGGAGTGTTTTTTAAAATATATTTTTAAATCTGTACATGGAGCTATATGCAAAGAACATTGTTTATTTGGGGAATTTTTTTTGTCATAGTTTCTTTCATTTATTTCATCAGCTGAAATCTTATGTCAGTTTCAACTAAGGTCTCCTTACTTAACTTTAGTCAATAATTTCTTCTAATAATATTTAATTCACTGGAATTTTACAATAAATTTTAAATTGACTCCTAAGAGTGGTTAGTTGGGGAAAATTTAATATTATCCAATGTATGATGAAATATTCAGCTCTCACAAAAACTGGATGTTTGGCTATTTTTAAATGGCTATTCTTCACAATAGAACTACAAACAGACTGTGTCAAATAAATTGACTGATAAGTATGTCTATTTACTAACATGAGCCAAGTTGAACTTTACTTTAGAGGTCTAAAAATAGTTAATCCACATGCATTTAGTGACTATAAGTTGAAGGCAATATTCTTTTGACAACCAAATTTATTGAATATTTTGGCATTAATGTTTGCAAACGTGAGCACTATTTTGAAATTAAAAATAGACTATGGTTTTCTCTGCACGTTTGTGACCCTGCAAAAAAACAAAGGAAAAATATTCATGTGGGTTTTCTCCTCTCATATTCTTATGACTTAAAAAATATAACCAGAGTTTTGTCTAATATCAATCTTTTGGCAAAGGATCATAAAAGGTTTTACCTGCTGACAAGAATACTCATTTGAAAAAGCATTTCTACAAGCATTGGAGGGAGGTACAGTTGACATGGTGAATTTGATTTTACAAAAACTAACAAAGCTGGGGGGCAAAGCACTGACTTGAGTATAATCACTAGTCATATCGATGTGAGATTCCGAATCATCAGTCAGCCACAGTGATGCCACCATGGTGTCAAACTTGTCTGTTCCATCTTTACCTGTATATCTGGAAGTCTGACTTGAGCACCAGAAGCCAAAATGCTCAGAATGCTAATTTGTGCCAGCTTATTGGCCCACGTGTTCAGTAAACAAATTTGCCTTTTACATCTTGTCAAATCATACGGAATAAACCTTTCATCAGAGGTTCTACATATCCCCAGGTGGGCTTGGAAACTTGAGATGGGATTTTATTTTGTTTTATATTATGATAGTTGAATGATGACTCTATATGTTATTGTTATATTTGTTTTCATTGTTTTCATTAAAAACTCAAAGAACTATTCTTTCTATACCAGAAAAGTACTATTTTTTTTCTTGAAAAATGTAATAATAATAATTAAGGCAATTCACATAGTTTGTTTTTGCCAGTCTTCTGCTTTAAGTCATGTGATAACATCTCTCCAAACATCAATTTCTCACCCTATATGACATGTGATAAAATCCCCCATAAGCCAATAATTTCCCCCCCTAGAAAATGAAGCTGCTTTCAATAATAATACTCAGAAATGTAAAATATAGCACAGTTTATCTTGTCTGTAGTACTGTACTAAGTTAAACTTGCAGCTGTGAACATATTAATATTTATTTTTATCAGGAATTCTTTAAGATGAACCTGTCAGTTTCAATAAAGGAAAGACACTAGTGATACTTTTATGTGATGAAAGCTCTGTGGTTCCTTTAGCAACTCTAGGATCATCCTTAGCCATTATTTCCTCTCTCTTTGACAATATCAAAACTGTCCAGGTAAATGTAACATTGCCACTGGTGTCAGGAAATTGGTTTATGTCCTTATTCTTCACTTGGTTTGTGGAATCAAAATGATTGCTTATTTTCCTCTCTTCCGTAGATAATCCATAGGCAATGTATTCAATTTGAGGAAATCTTTTTCATCTTGGTTTAAGTTTGAAGGCTCTAAGGAAGAGGAATATTAGGACAAATTATGTATTCTATATGTTCCACTCCTGTTTGTAATATCCTCCTGTTCAAGAGTTATGACAAGCCTATATAACAAAATTGTTCCAAGTGCCAAGTAAGAATTGTAGTGACTCACAGAACACATGTCCCATGATTATTTATCAAAAGAAATGTGATTAAAGAAAAAAAGTAAAAAAAATTATTTTCATGCAGAAATGAATGAAATGATGCTTGTTCCATGATCTTCTTTCTCCCTTGCTAAACAAGGTAAGCATTCTCATACTTTAACTGACCACTTAGAGCATTTCAGTTAAATACAAGGCAAAAAAATCACATTACCCATAACTTTGAATCCTTGTGGTTGGCCTTTGCTAAAATAAAATTTTAGTGAAGACAAGAGGTTGCAAGATGATAGTCTATGTTTCCATAAGGCAGAATTTTTTAAAAAATTTTTGATTAGTTCCCAAACATCTTTGAAAAAAGTGTTTTTAAAATGAGAATTTCTATAATTTATTTTCTATGTGCTACTAAAGACTGATAAAGCCTAGCAGATAGAGAAGACCCAACCTTGAACCTTTGGAAAAATCATTTATCTACATTTAAAATTCTATAAGCCCATAAAAACATGTTAACATCAACACATGGAAAGGAAAATGTTGTGTTGCAATAAGTTCTCATTCAAGTTCAAGAACAACAGGAGACACAAAGGACGTGCACCAACAAAGATTTTCTTCAACTCTTTCTGAATATACCATGAATACTATACCAAAAATGAAAGGCATCATATTGAAATTCAAAGCCATGACTATTCAATGAAAATGATTGTAAAAAAAATTATTACCCATACAGTATATATTGCTGCCAAATTGAGAATTATCATTGCTAAATTATTTTAGTCTATACTGACAGGTCAAAATAATTTATCAGGCTCATTAAGTAATAGCTTTAATTATATATCAACTCAGAGGAGATGAATATGAAAGACAGCAGCAGCATTTCTCATGCCCATCATTTATTACCACAACCACATTTAAATCAATGTGAATCTTACATAAGTGTATAATAAAAGTTGGATCTTTTGATGTAATAATGATACAATACAACTGTACTCCTTGTATACATTATAAGGTGGAAAGTGGGAAGGAATATTCTGCCTAATGCTACATGTTCACATCAATCTGCAACTGTAAAATTTTTTAGACACCAGAGCCCCAGAGATAGTAGACTCCACCAATTTCTTGACTCCTATGTGGTCAAATTCCAGGTTCACCTTTTTACAAAGCCAGCCCTTTCTTCCATGTTATTTCAAAACACATTTCTGGTGTTGATACCAATTCTCCATCCCAGGGGAGAGCTATGTATGAATGACACACCTTATTTCTAAAAGAAATCTAGTTTGTGTGTTCAAAACTTATTTTACTAGAAAAGAAGGAATGTATCAGCAAGTACCTGAAACTTTCTCTACTGGTATTCTAAGGCTGGCATCTTTATATTTCATCTTAATACACACACACACACACACACAAAAGCAGAAATAATAGTACTAAAAAGATGGGAAGAAAAAGGAGAAGTGGAAGAATAAAAGAGTTAGACATGATGTAACATTATAAAAACAACCTTAAAATGCCCAGATAAACATAACTCTAACAGGAGACTTAATGAATAGACTTCGTGGCAAAAACAGTAGTAAACATTAAAGCCACTGAAAGGATTATAAGCCTAAGGGAAAAATAAACATTGCTTCCAAAATAAAATAAAGTAAAATAAAATGAGAATTTCTGGTTTTCCTTGAAAAGTCAAAAAAAAAAAAAAAAAAAGAAACCGAAAGCCCTGGTACCACATTTCCACTAGGCAATTATTAGCTGCAGAACTAGCTAAATGAACTGTGACTAACCCCTTTGGACTAAACAGAATTTCACAACTTTCTGCAATCTGTGCTTGGAGGCCCCAGTCGTTGCTTTCTGCCAGTCCCTGTAATCAGTTTGGCTTGCAACCCCCAGCATGGCTTATTGGTTCTTAGCCACCATATATACTCTGTTGCTAGCTAGACTTCAGGGTCTTCTCCATCCCTCTACCTTCTCTCTCAGTGGGTTCCTCCTGTAATGTTTTTATTATTATTTTGCACAGGCATTTTCAATACGAGGAGATTTTTTTTACAAACAACACCTTCAATTTAAACGTTTTCTTTACCAGAATATGACCTGTGACAAATTAATGACTTGAGTGTATGTGGGATGTCTTACAGTTGACACCTAGGAAAGATTTGATTTGGTTTAGGCAGTGGGTGACTGTATCAAGAAACAAATTCCGTCATTTTCTTTGTATTTCTCTACAGGAAGTTTTGGCTTTTGCTAATAGCAGAAATTGGACTTTAGGAAAAAGACCAAACATTTTCCACATGAAAAGTTCTTAACTATTTAATTATCTCTTTAAGTTAGACATGAAGAAAATTTAGAAATACATTTGCAGAATACATTCTGATTCTTTAGAGGGTCACTGACACTCTCTCCCAATACATGTAAACTGTCAGACCATAAGTTTGAAAAAATCCATACAAAAGTGTTTTATCAACTTTCAAAATAACCCCCATTTTCCCCACATTTAGGAACTGCATTTAAAATGCAGAATTATCCATGGCATGCTAAATAGCTATCCTTTTCATCTGCTTTCAAATAAACTGACTCAATTGACATTGATAGTTTTAAAATCACTAATTATCTAACAGCAAAGTCTCTTTCATATTGTTTTGCTTAGAAATAAAAAATAGGACTGTTCATAAGTTTCTGTTGAGTATTCCAAGCCAGAAAGCCCTTGCCACTGCTGGATTTGGAACCTCAAGTAACATACAACTTCACATTTCTCAAAGTGTGTAACCCAAGCATTATGCATAATTTCTGGCCAAGTCCTAAGAAGACATCCCACATACACCTTCTAAACATGGGCTTGGAATTGTTATGCTGAAGCAAAAATGAAGTGTCAGGTAAGGTCTGATGCTGGGGAAACAATGAGAACATTACTGAACTACCCTCCTATTAAAGAGCTCACCTTCAACTTCAAAAGCTGATTATCGGTTTATCATGTTTTATTCATTAATTAGAATTCTTTTCTAGAGTGTCAAAGCATTTCAGGTGGGTTAGGTTATGATGGAAAAGACTAGATAAACATACCCTCTGCAAGTTTGTGATTTATTTAGCCAAAGATGCAGAACTTAAGGGTAGCAAAATGTTATACAGGCTGGTAAAAAACGAAGCCTATCTTAGCCACTGTTTCTTTTCCTCTGGATTCCTTTTAGGTGAGAGGTAGGAGCGACAGGGCCACAGTCGCCAGGGATGCTTGGTACAGATACGGCTTTGCCAGATTTATTTAGGAAAGCCTATTTTATGCTAACCCACTGCCATTGTATACGCAGGTTTATTACTTTCACTAATAAACCTCACTCTTCTGGTGGTTGCTGGCAATCCTTGGCATTCTGTGGCTTGTAGATATGCACTCCAATCTCCGCCTTTGTCATTCATTGGACTTGTTCCTATGTGTCTTCACATCCTTTGTTTCTCTGCATGTTTGTCTCTTCTCTTTTTCTTATGACACCGGTCATATTGGATTTAGGATTCATCCTACTCAAGTGTGACCTCATCTTAACTAATTACACCTGCAAAGACCCTATTTCTAAGTAAAGTCACATTCTCAGGTTCTTCTACAGGTAGAATTTAAACATCTGTTTTTGGGAGACACAAATACACCAAACAACATTTGGTTTATCTCACGTTTCCTAGAGAACTTACACTCGATTTGTACCCTTCCTTTTAAGGACACATTTGCTATCTTAATACTTTGCTAGTTTGTGAATGAAACCAGCATCATAAAGCCACCACATTCATTGTTGGAAATTGAGGGCAGGCAAACAAAATAGAGTCCCGAAAACCATATTTGTTCCTTTTTTTTTTTCATTTTTTTCTAAAAACACTATCCCTTGCTAGCCACACCAAATTCATTGTCTTAGGTTAGGTCCTCTGGAAGCAGGGCCCAAAATGGGCTTCTCAGGAAAGTTCTTTGTTACTGAGGGGGTACTTACAGGGGAAAAGGGATAAAGAAAATAGAATAGGATGAAATTAAAAAACAAACAAACAAAAAAAACCCTAAGGTCCAGTTTCAGACTAGTGTCATAAGAAGCTCAAATATTTCTAGTGCTTTTTAAAAATAGCATGTGATCATTAATACAGTCCAAGGATAAGGTATGAAAAGAGACAGGTGCAATTAGAAGGAAAAAAAGAGGTGACTAACATCAATTCTTGGGGCCATTGGAAGTTATGGGCCATTTTGGGTAGACTGATCAGTCATTCTAGTTTGCCTAAAATACTTCCAATTTATGCCTGTTACACTGATGCAATCATTAATCATGCTCTATTTCAAGCTAAACAATTTTTTATTGGGTTGATAAATTGTATGATTTTAATCTCCTATTTCAAAATTATGAGATAAGTGGATTGAAACAGGACTTTTCCAATAACACAATTTTTATAGTAATTTGTATTTAATAAAACATAACTGCTTATGAGGGAATCTAATTGGGAAGACATAAAATGTTAACACTAGAAAAATAATTGTTATTTTGAATTACAAATATTACTTAATGTATTATTTCTCCATCTGTCCATTCTTCATCCACCCATTCATACATCCTTTATTAACATGCAGTTATAATGAACCCTATACTATATTGGATAGAAAAGGGAAGGGTAACTAAAACATATCCAGCAATACACCCTGTGCCAAATACATGTTAATTTATGTTCATTCATATGTAATATTTTACATACTTATGGAGATGTGATATTTTGTTATATGCATAGAATGTATAATGATCAAGTAAAGGATTTGAGGCATCCATCACTTTGAGCATTTATTATTTCTGTGCCTTGGGAATGTTTAAAATCCTCTCTTCTAGGAACATTGAAATATACAATATGGTTTTTTTGTTTGTTTGTTTGTTTGTTTGTTTGTTTGTTTGTTTGAGAAAGAGTCTTCCTCTGTTGCCCAGGCTGGAGTGCAATGGCTGGGTCTTGCCTTACTGCAACCTCCGCCTCCCAGGTTCAAGCAATTCTCTTGCCTCAGCCCCCTGAGTAGCTGGGATTATAGGTGCCCACCACCACGCCCAGCTAATTTTTATATTTTTAGTAGAGACAGGGTTTCACCATGTTGGCCAGGCTGGTCTTGAACTCCTGACATCATGATCTACTCACCTCAGCCTCCCAAACTGCTGGGATTACAGGTGTGAATCACTGCACCTGGCCCCCACAATATGTCATTCTTAACTATAATCACTCTACTTTGCAGTCAAAAGATAGGACTTATACTTTTTATCTAACTGTGTATTTGCACCTGTTGACCTACCTCTTCTCATCTTCCGCTCATCCACCCAACATTCTTAGCCTCTAGTATCTAACATTCTATTCTCTGCCCGTTTATAGGATTCACATTTTTAGCTCCCACATGTGAGTAAGGACATGCGATATTCGCCTTTCTGTGCCTGGGTTATTTCACTTAAAATAATGCTCCATCCTTGTTGCTGAAATACACGATTGCATTCTTTTTTACAGCCAAATAGTATTCTATTGTTTAGGTATACTGCATTTTTTCTTTATCTATTTGTTCATTGATGGACACTTAAATGGATCCCATTTCTTTACTATTGAGAATAGTTCTGTGATAAACATGCCAGTGCAGGTATCCCTTTGATATATTCACTGGTTTCTACTCCTCAGTAGTGGGATGGCTGGTTAATACGGTAACTATATTTTTAGTGTTTTGATAAATCTCTATATTTTCTATACTGGTTGTACTAATTTACAGTCCTACCAACAGTGTATAAGAGTTCCCTTTTCTCCACACTTCACCAGTATCTATTGATATTTTTCTTTTTAATAATAGCCATCTTAATTAGGATAAGATATAATCTTTGGTTTTAATTTATATTTCCCTGATGAATAATGCTGAGAATTTTTTCATGTACTTGTTGGCCATTTGTATGTAGTCTTTTGAGACTTGTCTATTCATTTTCTTTCCACTTTTTTTTTTTTTTTTTTTTTTGAGACAGTTTCACTCTGTCACTGGGGCTGGAGTGCAGTAGCAGGTTCTCAGCTCACTACAACCTCTGCCTCCTGGGTTCAAGTGATTCTCCTGCCTTAGCTTCCCAAGTAACTGGGATTACAAGTGTGTGCCACCATGCCTGGCTAATTTTTGTATTTTTAGTAGAGATGGGGGTTTCACCATGTTGGCCAAGCTGGTCTTGAACTCCTGACCTCCAGTGATTCACCTGCTTTGGCTTCCCAAAGTGCTGGGATTACAGGTGTGAGCCACTTCGCCTGGCCATCTGCTCACTTTTTAATGGATTTTTTTAAATTGTTTAGTTGTTTGAGTTCCTTGTAAGTTCTGGATATTAATTCCTTGTCAGATAAATTATTTGCAAATATTTTCTCCCATTCAACTGGTTGTCTCTGTTAAGTTTCTTTTGTTGTGCAGAAGGTTTTTAGTTTAATATAGTCTATTAGGCTTTTTTTGTTTTAGTTGTCTATGCTTTTGAGGTCTTAGCCACAAAATCTTGGCCTAGACTAATGTTCTGAAGTGTTTTCTCTGTTTTCTTCTAGTAGTTTCATAAGTTAGGTCTTACATTTAAGTATTTAATCCATCTTGAGTTGATTTTTATAGATGAGGAGAGATAGAAATCCAGTTTCAGTTTTCTGAATATGGATATTCAATTTTCCCAGCACCATTTATTGAAGAGGTCATCCTTTCTCCAGTACATGTTCTTGATGCCTTTGTAGAAAATCAGTTGACTGTGATATGTGCATTTTTTTCTGGTTCTCTATTATGTTTTATCTGTCTATGTATCTATTTTTATAACAGTTATCATGCTGCTTTGGTAACTAGAGCTTTGTAATATATTTTTAAATAAGGTAATGTAATGCCTTCAGCTTTGTTCATTTTGCTCAGGATTACTTTGGTGATTCTGGCTGTTTTAATGTTTCCTATGAACTTTAGGATTGTTTTTTCTATTTCTGTGAAAAATAACATTGGTATTTTGATAGGAGTTGAACTGAATCTGTAGATTGCTTTGGAAAGTATGGTCATTTTAATGATAACTCTTCTGATCCATGAGCATGGGATGGTCTTTTCATTTGTTAGTGTCTTCTTCAATTTCTTTGATCAGTGTGTTATAGTTTACCTTATAGAGATCTTTCACCTCTCTGGTTAACTAAATTCCTAGATATTTTATTTTATTTTTTGAATTTATTGTAAATGATATTGCATTCTTTTTTTTGACTATTTCACTATTGGAATATAGAAATGCAGCTGATTTTTGTATGTTGATTTGTATCTTACAACTTGACTGAATTAATTCATCACCCCTACAAGTTTTTTGATGAAGTCTTTTGTTTTCTCTAAATACAAATGAACTTGTATTTAGAGAAAACAAATTTAGAGGAACAATTTAACTTCCTCTTTTCCAATGTGAATGCTTTTCATTTCTTTCTCTTGCCTGAGTGCTCTGGCTAGGACTTCCATGTTGGCTAGAAATGGTGAAAGTAGGCATTTTGTTCCTGGAGGAATGGCTGTCAATGTTTCCCCATTCAGTATGATGTTAGCTGTGAGTTTGTCATATATAGCCTTTACTGAGGTATAGTCATTCTATGCCTAGTTCATGGGAAGTTTTTATCTTGAAAAGATGTTGAATTTTATCAAATGCTCTTTCTGAGTCTATTGAAACAATAATATAGTTTTTGTCTTTCATCCTGTTGATGTGATACATCATGTTTATTGATTTGTGTATGTTTAATCATCTTCCATCCCTAGTACAAATTCCACTTAATCATGGTGTCTTATCTTTTTGATATGCTGTTGAATTCAGTTTGCTAGTACTTTTTTGACAATTTTTGCATCTTTGTTTATCAATGACATTGGCCTGTAGTTTTCTCTTTTTTGTTGTGTTTTTCTGGTCTTGATAAAGGGTAAGCCTAGCCTTGTAGAATGAGTTAGAAAGAATTATTTTTCTCTTTAAAATATAGAACGGTTACAGGAGGGTTGGCATTTCTTATTTTAATTATTATTATCATTTTTATTTTTTGAGACATGGTCTCACTCTGTTACACAGGCTGGAATGCAATGGCATAATCACAGCTACTGCAGCCTCAATCTCCAGGACTCAAGTGATCTTCCTGCCTGGGCCTCCCAAGTAGCTGGGATCACAGGCATGTGTTGCCATGCTTGGGTATTTAAAAAAATTTTTTTTGTAGAGATGTGGTTTTACTATGTTGCCTAGTCTGGTCTTGAATTCTTAGCCTCAAGCAATCCCCTACCTCTCAAAGTGCTGGGATTACAAGTGTGATCCAATGCACCTAGCCAGTATTAGTTCTCTATATTTGCTTTGAGCAGTGAATCTATACAGTTCTGGGCCTTTCTTTCTTAGGAGACTTTTTATTACTAATTCAATCTCACTACTCATTATTGACTTTAAATTTTCTATTTCTTCCTGATTCAATCTTTGTAGGTTGCATGTTTCCTAGAATGTGTTCATATCCTCTAAGTTTTCTAGTTTCTTAGTGCATAGTTGGTCATAATAGTCTCTGATGATCTTTGGATGTCTGTGTTATCAGTTGGAATGTTTCCTTTTTCATTTCTGATTTTATTCATTTGGGGCTTCTCTCTTCTTCTCTTTGTTAGTCTAACTATTACTCGATTTTGCTTATCTATTTTTTTTTTTTTTTTTTTTTTTTTGAGATGGAGTCTTGCTCTTTTGCCCAGGCAGGAGTGCAGTGGTCTGATCTTGGCTCACTGAAGCCTCAACTTCCCAGAATCAAGCGATTCTCCTGCCTCAGCCTCCTAAGCTGCTGAAATTACAGGCATGCACCACCATGCTCAGCTAATTTTTGCATTTTTAGCAGAGACAGGGTTTCCTCATGTTGGCCAGGCTGGTCTCCTGACTCAGGTGATCCAGCCACCTTGGCTTCCCAAAGTGCTGGCATTATAGACATGAGCCACCACACCCAGGCTTGTTGATCTTTTTGAAGAACGAATTTTTTATTTAATTGATCATTTATCCTTTGTGTTTTTTTTTTTAGTCTATATTTTGTTCAGTTCAGCTCTAATCTTTAGTACATTCTGCTAATTTTGAGTATGGTTTGCTTTTGTTTTTCTAGTTCTTTGAGGTACATTGTTGAATTATTTATTTAAAATCTTTCTACTTTTTTGATGTAGGCATTTATAGCTATCAACTTCCCTTTTTGTTGTGCCCTACACGTTTTGATATGTTGCATTTCCATTGCTATTTGTTTCAAATTTTTTTTTCTGGATTTTCATTGTAATTATTTAGTTGGCTCAATGGTTGTTTCATGTTGTTTAATTTTCATGTATTTACATAGTTTTGAAGCTCCTATTGGTGTTGATTCCTAATTTTATTTGTGTTCTGATAAAATACTTAATAGAATTTTGATTTTTAAAAATTTGTTGACACTTGTTTTGTGGTCTACCACATGGTCTATCCTTAAGAATGTTTTATGTGCTGATGAGAAGAATGTATATTCTGCAGTTGGATGAAACGTTCTGTAAAAATCTGTTAGGCCCATTTGGTCTAAAGCCCAGTTTATGTCTATTGTTTCTTTGTTGATTCTCTGTCTGGATGCTCTGTTCAATGCTAACTGTGGGGTGAAGTCTATTGCATTGGAGTCTATTTAGATCTCGTGATGTTTGCTTTGTAAGTCTGGATGCTCCAGTGTTGGGTGCATACATATTTAGAATGTTAGTTTGTCTTGCTGGTTTATTCTTTTACCATTATATGGTGACTTTCTTTGTCTTTTCTTTTTTTACTGTTTTTTACTGTTTTTCACTTAAAGTCTGTTTTATCTGATAGCATAACTACTTCTGTTGACTTTTGATTTCATTTGCATGGAATATCTTTTTCTCTCCCTTTGCTTTTAGTCTATAAGTATCTTTACAACTAACATACATTTCTTGTAGAGAACATATAGTTGAATCATGTGTTTGTTTTTTAAATTGACTCAGCCAGTGTATGTCTTTTAGGTGGAGAATTTAATTTAAATTCATTGTTACTATAGGTCTGTGAGGTTTTCTTCTTTTACATTGTTCACTGTTTTCTTGTTATTTTGAATATTCTTTGTTCCATTTTTTTTTCCTCTTATTGTTTGTCATTGTGATTTGGTAGTTATCTATAGTGGTACCATTTGAGTCTTTTATTATTCTCATTTGTGTGTTTATTTTGCAATTATGTTTTATATTTTTGTTTGTTTCCATGACAGCAAATGTCCTTTCACTTCCAGATTTAGGACTCCCTTGAGGATTTCTTGTAAGGTCAACTTAGTGGTGATGAATTCCCTCAGCTTTTGCTTATTTGGGAAATACTTTATTTCTCCTTCAGTATAAAGGATAATTTTGCTGGATATATATCTATAGTATGCTTGGTTAGCATTTTTTTTCCTTCATTGCTTTGAATATAATATTCCATTTTCTCCTGGCCTGTAAGGTTCTGCTAAGAAAACTGTTGTGAATCTGGTGAGGTTCCTTTATAGATGATTAGATGCTTTTCTCTTACTATTTTTAGAATTCTCTCTTTGTCAATTAATTTAGATATTTTGTCTATAATGTGCCATGGAGATTTTTGGCATTAATCTGGAGATTGCTGGGCCTCCTGTGTCTAGACCTGTAAATCTCCTTTTATACTTGGGAAGTTTTCATCTATTATTTTGTCAAATTTATAAACTCTTTTGCTCTCTCTTTGCCTTCTGTGCTTCTTGTAATTCACATATTTGATATCACAAAAGTTTGTTCATTCTTTTTTTCTAATTTTTCTCTGATTGGATTATTTCAAAAGAAGTGTGTTTGGATTCTTAGATTCTTTCTTCTGCTTGATCTGGTCTATTATTGAAGCCTCTGAATATATTTTGTACTTCATTTCATGAATTCTTCAGTACCAGAATATCTGTTTAGTTCTCTTGTTATGATAGATACCCCTTTGGTCAATTTCTCATTCATATACTGAATTATTTTTCTTATTTATGTGTATTGCTTTTTGGAGTTCTGTTGTATTTCACTGAGCTTCTTTAGAATCAATAATTTGACTTCTTTTTCTGGGATTTTGTTAACTTCTTTTGGATTAGGGATCTCTTTCTGGATAATTACTGTGTTCTTTGGGTGTGTCATACATTCTTGTTTTTTCATGTTTCCTGTTCTTGTGCTAACATCTTAATATTTTCACATCTAGTGTATCAGTTGCTTCTTCCGATTTTTTGAATTTGCTGTCAAAGGAAAGAAACTTTTCCTGAAAATAAATCTAAGGGGTTGGTTGGGGTTGGGCACTTTGGCTTTGATTAGTCTTCATACAGTAATACAATCTCTGTATGAATTATATAACTATAGGCAGCATTAAAGGAATCTGGTATTTCCTTAATAATATAGGGTACAGTTACTAGTGGAGGTTGTGGTGCAGTTTTCCTGGCCACTGGGGTGCCACATAGGCCAATCTTTGAACCACAGTGGTTGCAGTGGTGAGCTGGGCATGCCTGTATGTAAACCTCAGGGTGGTATATGGTAGCACCAGTGTTAGCAGGGCCAGGTGGGCCAATTTTCGGGTCTCCATGTTGCTTACTCAGATGCCAGTAGTGGCAGCCATGGGCTGGAAGGTTAGTGGGTTCCAGGGCTTCTGGCCTGCCAGTGTAGCCATGGTGGGACAATCCTCTACGGATCCCCCACGGTATGCACTAGTGTTGGCAGTGGCAGAAATATGGTGGGTGGGCCAGACTCCATGTCTGCAAGTAGCACATATAGATAGGCATCAGCTAGGGTGGTAGTGGCTAGGTTGGTAGTCCCAATATCAGGTTCTCGGGAGAAGTGTTCATTCAGGTGCCAAAGGTGGTAGACTGGACTGGGCAGTCGCCTGGCACCAAGACTGTGAACTCTGGCATGGGAGGGAGGGGAAAATGTGGACTGTGCTGGCTTGTTGTCAGGACTTCAATGGTGTATACAGTGTTGGCCATGGTAAGGAGGAATGGGGTGGTCCCTAGGCTACAGATAAAATGCTTAGGTGGAGGGTGGCAACGACCACACTACTTTCTTGCCATTGGGGGAGAGGGATGTGCCATTTTCAGTGACAGTAGCCTAGGCTGGTGGGTGATAGAACACACTCCACTAGTGCATCAATGCAAGTGGTGCTTGAACTTCAGCCCTAGAGTCAGCAGTCAGCTCTTTTATTGTGCCTAAGCCTCAGCAGTCCTGGACTCCAAGACAGTGTGCAGTCTCTTGAGGGTAGGGCTCTAGAATGGTGCCTCACTCATGCCTCAGTCTTAAGGGTGGAAGCATGTGCCTCAGTTGTATCTCCACCCTGATCACAGTCACTTGTGCCTCAGCCCTGGGGGCAGCAGCTGTAGTATCTTACACATCAGCCCCAAGGCCATTGGGTCTAGGACAGTGTGCAGTCTCTTGAGGGTGGAGTTCTAAAATGGAAACTTGCTATAGCTGCTTAGGTCTCGGGGAATGTGAGAGATGCAGTATGAGAATCCTCCCTGGGCCAGTGCCTGTGGTACGATTTTCCAGCAGCTCCTTATGTTAGTTTCAAGGCTCATGAGGGGGCTTGCCTGTGTCCAGGATTGTAGGAGTCCATGGTGAGAATGTGGACCCCTGAGGGTCTCTTACTCACCCTTTCTCCAAATTGAGAAGTCTCTCTTTGCTCCCAGATGATCCTGGCTAAGCAGGCTGTTTCACTTCCTTCTCCTTCCTTGCTTTAGGTATTGCCTGTCAATTTTCTGTTGAATTTCAGTGTTTTCTTTTGGGCAATCCATTAAAACTGTGATTATTTATTCACTATTTTGGTTCTTCTTCGTGGAGGAAGTGAATATAAAATTGTTTAGTCAGCTGTCTTGAAACCTTCCCTTGAAAATGCCAAATGCATATTTTGTTTCATCTTCTCAGTGATCACCGGAGAAAAATAAGACTATCCCCTATTACAAATGTAAAATAAATAATATCATGGAAGTCAAACAGTTGCCCTGAGATAAACAGTAGGTGATCTTTGGAGAAAATATTTAAATTAAGAACTTCAATGCCTATGTTTTTTTCTATCAAACAATGTCAGATTTTCTATCAAGCCATTTCACAGAGACAGTAACAATTTCATTGAATGTAGCAAAAGAACAGGTAACTAGAAATCACTGTTAGTACAGAATGAAGCTTCAAACTTTTAATTAAATTGTTAGGAATAATAATAATGGCTGTGATCACGATGGTGATGATAATGATGGTGATGGTCACATTGAGGTCATTTCAAGTTTAGAGCATGTCACTGTTTGTCTACAATCTTCTTTCACAGTAGAGCGACCAAGGGTGTTAAGACCAATATGCAAACTCTATGCCCTCTCCTCCACCCTTTCACTGCTCTTATCAATATCTGTTGTATTCAAATACCAGTTTTCTTTTATTTAGTCTTCAGTGTGTTACAGTTGCTTTAGTACAGTGATGAGATTGATGCTAGAAGGGTTATCGATTACTCATCAGCAATAAGATGCCTTGCTGAATTTAAATTGTTTAACAGAAGTCCAAAATCTCAGAACCCAGGTCTTTTGGGCAAGGCATTTTGCCTATCCCCACTGCCTATGAGCAACTAATGAGGGGTAAAATTTAGAACATGAAATAAACATTATTTAAATAATATCATTTAAGTGGTAAAACACATCGCAAGACAAAATTTGCCTTCTAAATAGCACCCCAACAGCTCTGAGAACTAAAATGTCTCTATCATTTAATGGTGAATTCTATTATAAACTATGATATATTTGAGACAAATTGTCTTTCAATTCCTGATACCAGGATGTCTACACATCTTAAAACCTAGGGTAGATGACATAATGATTAAGAGTAATTTTAAAATTCTTTACAGATTTTGAAGTCTTTAAAATAAATAGTATTAACTATTCAATAACAAAAGATACCCTGAAGCAGTGTTTGTCCTAAATATGTACCTGGCTCACCCCCATCAAAATTAGGAGAGCCTGTTATACAAATTCTTGAACTCTACCCAATAATCAGAATCTCTAAAGGAGATGCCCAGAAACCTTCCTGTTTCCAACTCTTATTGATATCTGCGTACACTAAATTACTGTCTATAAGAGCTGCTAGTTTTGACATCTTTCATGGCCTTTCTTTATAATTTTTGCCATGATATGGATGCTGGAATACTGTCACTACTATGACCAGGCTTCTTCCACCAAAAAGCTTTTCCACCTTGGCATAGATTTTCTATAATGGACAGATACATTACTTAAGTAGAAGATACATTATTTTAGAACTTGATATTCATTTATACCATATCTCTTCCATAGATAAAATAAACAACTTGCAATATACATACATATATATATACATGTATATATATACATATATACATATACATATATATATACACGTGTATATATGTGCATATATATATACACACGTGTATATACGTATATATACACGTATATATGTATGCATTTATGCATGCACATATATACACACATATATGCATGCACATATATACACATATATACACGTGTATGCACATATATACACATGTATATATACACATATATATAATATGTATATATATGTGTATGTGTATCTATATATATTATATATATATATCAGGAGTAAAATGTACACACACACACATACACACACACACATACTCATTTTCAGGAATGGCTCTGTAGGACTCCATAATAAAGTACCAGAATATGGCATTCCATAGATATAAGCATTATGCAGACAAACTGGAAAAAAATGAGAGGGTTTAGATACCAGATTATAAAATTACATAGTTGAAGTAGTTTCTAGAGTGTTTACATGCCCCAGATATCTATACATTTCACTTCAAGGACAAACTACATACAGTGTATCGAGAGACAAAATTCAAATGATATCCAGAGTGACTACATTGATTGGACCTGCCTGTCACCCACTATGGTTGGAAGGCTTGAAATTTTGGAAACCAGTAGTTTCAAAGAGTACGAAGACACTATTCACCATGGTGGGAATCTAAAGTCTTCTGTTTCAACTATGACTAACTTAGACTTGCAGAGTGTGCTTCCATAAGTGAGTGTTCCTTTCCAAAATGTTTAGCTTATAAGGTTGGGTATATTCTATTCAGCAAATATCAAATGGCTCCTGCACAGACACCTGGTTCATGAGTAACATTATGTAACTGCTATCTTAATGAATTTTCCAAACTGATGTTATTTACTAACACATGAGCATAGGCCAATTATTTATTTATAGTACTCTGTGCTTAAAATTCCCTAACTGTTAAATGGAATTACTAGTAATATGCCTACATCATAGTATTCTTATGCCAATTTATTAATATATATAAAGCGTTTAAAATGGTACCTGATACAGGATAAATGCTGTGTAAATATTACCATTATTGTTATAATTTTCATTATTTCTCTGTAAGTCTTATTTCTAAAACAAAGCCAGAGTTCTTAGGCCCAAACTAGTGTTTTAAATGAAAAACACATGTTTTGTATTCATGATTGTGTGTGTGTGCTTGTATGTGTCTGTGCATAAATCATCTATTGGTTTAAAAGTTAGTGTTAAGGTAGAAATGTCTATGCATGTATTTGTGTGTTCTGGAAGGTCTTCAGAAAATTTATTTTGAAACAAGAATGTGTTTTAAAATGTAGAGGAGTTTGGGGTATTGATATAATAATGGCTACTATTATTAATCACCTATAATTGGCCAGACTTTTTATATATGTAATCCTAACTAATTTTTATAAAATTTCTTGGAGGTATGTTTTATAAGTTTATGAAAGGGATAGCTGGTGGTCTAAAAAGTCAAACGATCAAAGCAAGGCAAAATAGCAAGTAAGTACTATAATAGATAATTCAGACCCAAGTTTTCTGCTTCAAAGCCAATTGCTATTTCCACTCTATTTAATCATCTTGTGAATTAATGAATATTTAATTAGTGACCACTAAATGTAGTGATGCCAACATTTCTACTATTACGTCTCATTATTTAATTAATCCATCTAGGCATCCACCCATCCAATGAACATGTCCTGAAACAGCACTTTGTTAAGCAATTGGAAAAATTTTTTAAAGCCTAAGACATAGCATCTGTCTTAAGAAGTTCACTCTTTAGAAGGTAAACACACATGCAAGTAAATAAATGTGGATTATGCTATGAGGGAGTACACAAAATGTTATGAAAACTAAAAGACAGACTACTTAATTTCCAGGTGGAAGGGGAAAAAGGGAGGTAAGGGAAGGCTTCCCATATAGTAGAGCATTTCAGAAAGTTGAAAGGTGAGCCAAGGCTGGCATAGTGGCTTGTAATCCCAGTACTTTGGGAGGCCAAGGCTGGTGGATCACCTGAGGTCAGGAGTTCAAGACCAGCTGGGCCAACATGATAAAACCCTGCCTCTACTAAAAAATAAAAAAATTAGCTGAGTATGGCAGCTCATGCCTCTAATCCCAGCTATTCAGGAGGCTGAGGCAGAGAAATTGCTTGAATACAGGAGGTAGGGTTGCAGTGAGCCAGGATTGTGCCACTGAACTTCAGCCTGGGCAACAGAGCAAGACTCCGTCTCAAAAAAATAAGAAAAAAAAAGTGAGCCAAATGTTTTCTTGAACTACACAGGAAAGGATGCCATGATCTTTGTAAAGAATAAAGTTCTGCTCTTTAGGGCTGGGCAAGTATTTTCCAAGCAGATAGAGACTTAAAAATATTTAGCCTTCCTATAGAGATTTATTGGAACTTAGGCTGATTCCATTGGTTCAGCTACATAATTTCTCATACAATTATGTATGTAAATTATTTAATGTCTTGTATAATATTTTTTTCTGTTACTCCACTTCACCATCCTCCTTCTCTAACTTCACTGCAAGATTCTTTGGAAGAACACTCATGCTGTAAGTTGACTGGCAATGTAATCAGAACATCTCTTTAGCCAATTCCCTGTTCTAGCACGGGATTCAAAAATGATATCTGACAAACATCCATCCCTTTAAATCAAACTCTCATCCTGACATTGTTTCTTTAACAACTGGAGAACTTTGAAAAACAATGCTTCATCATCCCCTGAAAACCAAAGCATTTTCCACTTGTGATAATAATTTACAGAGGGGGAACAAAGTTTGTGTGGTTTTTAGATTCAGCACAGGAAGAACAGAACATCAAGTGCTATTCAGACTGAGAGACAAAAACTTGAAATTTCTCCTCAGTGAATAAAGTTATTTGGAGAGCCATTTATTTATTAAAAATCTACGTGTTGCTTGGATACAAATTCACAGCAGGCACATCACTTCCCTAAATTTGCTGATCCTGGAAGGCAGTCCCAGTGCATTGCGATCATGTGGTACCTGGGGTTGCCAAGCCAGACCTCCCAGGCCCTCTGGGGCAGGGTGAAATCTGGACATGTTCTTCTTTTCTCTTAGTGGAAGAAAAAGATATAGAACTGACTCTTCTCAGAGTATTTGCTGGGAAATTCCCAGGTTTAATGTGGTGCCTTTTTTTTTTTTTTTTTTTTTTTAGACGGAGTTTCGCTCTTGTTACCCAGGCTGGAGTGCAATGGCGTGATCTCGGCTCACCGCAACCTCCGCCTCCTGGGTTCAGGCAATTCTCCCGCCTCAGCCTCCTGAGTAGCTGGGATTACAGGCACGCGCCACCATGCCCAGCTAATTTTTTTGTATTAGTAGAGACGGGGTTTCACAATGTTGACCAGGATGGTCTCGATCTCTTGACCTCGTGATCCACCCGCCTCGGCCTCCCAAAGTGCTGGGATTACAGGCTTGAGCCACTGCGCCCGGCCAATGTGGTGCCTCTTGATGATTATTTTACATCATAAGAAAAGCACTGATCCCTAAGTAAATCTGTGTTTATTGTTTAAAACACACTTTTGGTCAAACACATGAAAAATCTATTTTCTTGCTTTGGGTTACATACATTTGCTTCACACGTTCTTCCCAAATATTTTTAACAAATTAATTCTGAAGGAAAGGTGATGAAGTAAGACCATTGGAGTGGGGATTCATGAAGAGGCATGTGGAGCATTGGAAGAGAGGAAAGAGAAAGAGGAAAAAGTTCTCAGGGTTCAGTGATGTGTGTAAACTATTAATAACTACAATAAAAATCAAGAAGTTGAAGTTTATGGGCACAGTTTGACTTCAAATAGAAACATGTTTTCTAAGCATTCACACTGTCCAACAATAAAGAGTCAGTGTACAACTGCCGCTGAGAAGACAGGCTTTGGAGGCATACTGTCTGTGTTAGAATCTGAACTCTGTGTCCTCAGGAGAATTAAATAACCTCTGCTTCATCTTTTACACCTTTTGTAAAATGAGGACACCCATAATGCATGCCCCACAAAATTACTAAGAGGAGCAGGTGAAATAATATATGTAAATTGCTTAGCATTTTGCTTTACATGAAACAATAGAAACAATCTAGTTAACATTTATTGTATGCTGCCTATGGACAGGTACAGTCCCAAGAATTATATGTATATTACCTCACCAGATTGTTACAATAACTGTACATTATAGGGAATATTATTATTCCCCACTTCACAAATGAGAAAAGTGAGGTATTAAGGTACAGAGGCCCAAGGTTTCACAATGGTGGAGTAAGGATTCAAACCTAGGCAGTCTGACTCCAAAGCCCAGTTATAATGATTGATCATATTCTGGGTTTAGGAACGTTCCTGGAACATTACAAACATTACATAAATTGTAGCTATTCCTCATTTTATTTTTAATAACAGAGGAGATGCCTTGGAAAGCAGGAATCTAGAACTATTCACAGGTTGGTTAATAACCCTCCAAGAATTCTAGAGAAAAGATGGCTACATTTTATAGTAAATTGTTAATTGACTTTTAAGGATCTTTCCAATTCTACATTGGCTTTGGGAACAAGCTAATGTGTATTAAAATCCCGACTCTGCCACTTCCAGGTCATGTAAGCCTGTATGAAATGTTTAACATCTGTGAAAATGTCAATTGCCGGTAAAATCAAGACAATAACACCCTTGTTGTAAGGATTCAATAAAAATAGTGTACCTAAAATTTAGCCCATCACTTGATAAATGGTTAAGTATTTGGTAGACAATGCCAATAATAGTTAAATTACTATACTTATGTGTTTTAGGTTTTTACTTCTCCAATCTGTTTTAATCTGTAGTCACCTTTTTATGTCGGACTACTCGATATCACAGAGGAGACACATTTTTCAGATGGCTCTGCTACTCTGTCATGGGAAAAGATCAGAATTGGGAATAAGGAATTAGGTTAAGGAATGATGAAGACTGTGAGGAACCATTAGAAGTGGAGAAAGTAAAGCTAAAAACAAAGGAGGGGGCAGATATAATAGACCTGTGTGACAGACTTCTCATTTTGGCCTAAATCTGCTGCAGCTACTAGGTATGGTGAATTCTGGGGATGAATGTTAAAGCAATGGGTTCCCACTGGCCACTTCCAATGTCCATATGTACCTAACAACAATGAGAAGGGGAGATAACTACCCAGGGGTCAGAGTGCTACTCCTGGCTATATCTTTAGGGCAATGCCTGTAAGCCCATGCCAGCTGTTGCTGGTGCCACCATGAGAGGACAACAGCAAGTTCTACATTTGCCTTTATGACAGAGTTGGCATACCCAATGAGAGAGCAGAAAGTAAACTCTGATGGAGATTGATGACCCTGACTAGAATAAGTCAAGATGAATCTCCCAAAATGGAATATATTTGGGTAAATATATAGGGTTTGAATTACACGTTTAACTTTTTTGGCATGACCCTGAAGTCATTTTTTTTATATAATAATTTACCAGGAGCCAAATAAATTTAACATACTTTCTTACAGGGCAAAAAAAAGAAATTATTAACAGGTCTGTTTTCATTTTGAAGGGTTTCTATTCCTCTCTTTTTTTTTTTTTTGAGACTGAGTGTAGGTCTTGTCACCAAGGCTAGAGTACAATGGCCTGATCTTAGCTCCCAGCAACCTTTGCCTCCCAGGTTCAAGTGATTCTCCTGCCTCAGCCTCCTGAATACTGGGATTACAGGCCCCTGTCACCATGCCCAACTAATTTTTGGATTTTAGTGGGGACAGGGTTTCATCATGTTGGTCAGGCTTGTCTCAAACTCCTGACCTCAAAAGTGATCCGCCTGCGTGGGCCTCCCAAAATGTTGGGATTACACGTGTGAGCCACCTGCCCAGAGGGTTTTTATTCCTTTATAGGTTTCAGGCTATCCAAAGGGAGGGAGAAAGGAAGGCATTGTAGGAAGAACTGAGTGTCACAAAAAGAATGAAACGGAAGCAGAAAATTCAAGCTCTGTGTGCTTTCACACTATAGTTAGGCTGTCACTAATGTGACTATTACCTCTTCATGTTCAGATTTATTATGCTGTCATTATAGCACTTTTCTTTGCTGATGTATCAAACCACTATTACATATTTGTTGGCATCTCATCTATTTAAGGGAAACAAGTGATTACCCGTTGCCAAGGAGACTAATAAGGAGTATGCCAGCAAAGGACTGCAGAGTTCTCTTTGGAAGATAAAGAAACACTGGTATTTTATTTTGGATCAAATCATAAACTACCTCATTGTTTAAAGAAAAATCACTTTATCCCTTCCATAAAAATCCTAGGGCACTTATTCAAAAGATGAACTTAAAGACTTTTATAAAACAAAATAGATGTAAATGATAGATCAAAAATATTTGGGAAAATAACATGTAATAAGGCATCCCTAGAAAGGAAAGTTATTTCCAGAATTTTTGAAAGTTTGATCTCCATCAGATATATTTTTATATGTAAAAATATAATTTCAATACGATGTTTTCAGTATATTCAGTAGGCATTTTGGGAGTAATGCTAATACTATAACACATAAAATCCCAGCATTTTAATATTTTTTCATAACTTTAACATATATGTTCCTAATGGGCAGGTGGATGACTGCCATCATGTTTATTTAGCGCCCAGGATCCTCTTGTCTTACGAGTCTCCCCTTCTCTGAAAATGTTTGCTTAATCTACAGAGTAGCATATAGACAGGATGGAGGATTATACTAGAAAGATTTTCCAAGGCCAGTGCTGGTAAGTCACATGTCACTTCTGCTTGTATTTGCCAGAAATCAAATACATAGCCAGACCTAACTGCCAGAGAGACTGGTGTCTGCCATTGAGCTATGAGCACAGGAAGAAGAATAAAGTGGTTTATGAGCATCTGGATAACTTCTGCAACCCAGAGTTAAATACAGATACTAAGAAAACACAGAGCATGACTCCCAAAATCAGCCGCTATGAGTTGTGAAAGAGGTGTGAGAAAAGCTCTGGGAGGAAATAATACAGGCATGACTTGGAGATATTGCTTATTCAGTTTGAGATCACCGCAATAAACTGAATTTTACAACGAAGTGAGTCATACACATTTTTATTTCCCAGTGCATATAACAGTTATGTTTATATTATACTGTAGTCTATTAAATGTTCAATAGCATGGTGTCTAACAAACAATGTACAAACCTTAATTTAAAAATACTTTACTGCTAAGAAATGCTAACAATGATGTGAGCCTTCAGCAAATTGTAATCGTTTTGCTGACAGAGTGTCTTGCCTTGATGTTGATGCCTGCCAACTGATTAGTCTGGTGGTTGGAATGGCTGTGGCAATTTCTTAAAATAAGACAACAATAAAGTCAGCCACATTGATAGACTCTTCCTTCCACACAAAACAATTCTCTGTAACATGTGATGCTATTTGGTAGGATTTTACCTATGAAAGAACCTCTTTCAAAAGTGCACTCAATCTTCTCAGTTCTTGCCACTACATTATCAACTAAGTTTATGTCATATTCTAAATCCTTTGTTGTCATTTTAACAATGTTCCCAGCATTTTCACCAAGAGCAGATTCCATTTCAAGAAACCACTTTCTTTGTTTATCCATAAGAAGAAATGCTTCACCCATAAAATTTTCTCATGAGACTGTATCAATCTAGTCACATCTTCAGGCTCTACTTTTAATTCTAGTTCTCTTGGAATTCCTACCACATATTCAGTGACTTCCTCCACTGAAGCTTGAATTCCTCAAAGTCATCCATAAGGGTTAGAATCAACTTCTTCCAAACTTGTTAATGTTGACATTTTGACCTCCTCCCATGAATCATAAATAGCTGTAATGTCATCCACAACAGTAAATTCTTTCCCCAAGGCTTCAATTTGTTTCCCAGATTAATCAGACGAATCACTATCTATGGCAGCTATAGCCTTACAACATGTATTTCTTAACTAATAATAATTGAAAGTTAAAATTACTTCCTGATTTGTGGGCTACAGAATGGGTGTTAATAGGTATGAAAACAACATAAATCTTTTGTACATCCCCATCAGAGTAATTGGATGACTAGGTACACTGTGAATGAGCAGCAATATTTTGGAAGGAATATTTTTGTGTGAGTTGTAGGTCTCAACAAGGGGCTTGAAATATTCAGTAAACTAGGCTGTAAACAAATGTTCTGCATTACTCTATGAAACTGAGTAAAGTTACATTTCTTGACTCAGATGTATCAACTGAAATGTTTTATGGGTAAACAAAAGGAGATATTTGAAAACAGATATGTTGACCCCTACAGAGTTTAGCTGATTCTGTTAGATTACATCAACAATCATACTTTCTATAGTATATCAAGTAATAAGCTGAATCTTGGCAAAGTTTCTGTGTGCCTGATAAGCTTCTTCACAAAGAAGGAAGTTGTCAATCAGATATTACTGAAATAAAGATAAATGAACTAATACAATGCATGAAAATTAACTAATAAAATGCATATATGTTCTTACGAAATAAAAAAAGATGCAACTAAAATATAGGAGAATATGAGAGAGACAAAAAGTAGAATAAATCATAGACTGTTTTGAAAGAGAATAATTAAGACTAGCCAACCAGATATTAACAGGTCAGTAAGAAGTATGAGAAAAGAAGATTAAGAACACTATAAAAGTTATAAATGTAAAGATAATCTCTATGGCAAACAAACCCCATATCTTTATGAATAAAAAATGGAGTTTTTTAAAGCAAGTAAGACACACCAAATACCAAAAGAAACACAGTAAATATGACATAATATACACAGTAAGTATCGATAATAATATGTAGATGAGCTCAAACGTATTAGTCACCAAAAACGTTTATATATCTAATTCATCATTTAATGGAAACACATTTTCAAACTAGTTCATCAAGCAAAAGCTACCAGTATGTATATAAGAGACGTTTCTAAAATATAATGATTCAAAAAGGCTGAAAATAAAGACATAAAGGCAAAACAAAACAAAAGCAGCTATTATAATCTTGATAAACAAAGTCAAATCCTAGAGAAAAATAAGGGCTAAATTAGACAAATAAGACACAATGATGCTAAGAGCACATGCTTGGAAGAAAAACAGCTTTGAGTTCTACTTCTCCCTAAAACTCTGAGGTGTTAGTTAAGTTCACTATCCTGAACCTCAATTTCTTCACATATGAAATTGTAGTAATACATTTACAACAGAGAGTACTTTCCTTTTGTGGTAAATACAATCCACGTTCAAATAATGGGAAATAATTCTTGTTACCAACCAGATAATTTAATACTGAGTGGATTTACATGCTCTTTAGTAGTTTCTATATCCAGAATATTTTTAGGTGGTGTGTAGATTCTTTTTGAAGTATATCATTTAAAATGAAGAACATTCTGGCTCTTTTGAATCTCCATGATGACTGAACCATATTTTGCTGGTGACTTTCCAAAAAAAGTGTATTAGTCCATTTTCATGCTGCAGATAAAGACATACCTGAGACCGGGCAATTTACAAAAGTAAGAGGTTTAATTGGACATACAGGTCCACGTGGTTGGGGAAGCCTCACAATCATGGCAGAAGGCAAGGAGGAGCAAGTCACATCTACATGGATGGCAGCAGACGAAGAGGGACAAGCAAAATGAGTTTCCCCTTATCAAGCCATCAAATCTTGTGAGACTTATTCACTAGCATGAGAACAGAATGGGAGAGAAACTGCCCCCATGATTCAATTATCTCCCACCACGTCTGTCCCACAACACGTGGGAATTATGGGAGTACAATTCAAGATGACATTTTGGGTGGGGACACAGAGCCAAACCATGTCAGGAAGCATTCCTTAGTCTCTTGTGATAAACACACAGAGAAATAACTGACAAGAGCTTATACAGATTTTAGCAAAACTTTTTGCTTTTGCCTCGTTTGGAATCAAAACAATCTTACTAAATTATACTATGTACCAACTACATATGGCTCTGTTTCTTGTATGTTATTCATTTTGATTCCACAAACTTTTATTGAGGGACTATTGTGCCAGGCACTAAGGGCTGCTGGGGTTGCAGATATATTCAACGTAGAGTCACAATTCTCACTGACCTCACAAAGTAGTCTGATATCCCCACCTCCTTATTCTAAGGAGTTGTATGCTTCCACCCTATGAATTCTGAAAATGATTGCTTGCTCACCAGTCAGGCTGGAAAAACTTTTAAACATTTATACGTGGCAGTAATTGAAGCTTAGACACCCAGCCAAAAGGACTGTCCAGTGTAGATCCATAAGGGAACCTCTCTTTGACTTTCACAGATAAGATTGGGTGTCCATAGAGGAGTTGACAAAATCTGAGCTTTCACTCTCTGCAGCCACATAGGCAAGAAAGTTCTCATTACGGCACTAAAATAAGGGAATAAGAAGAAAGAAGGAAAAAAGGAAGGGATGGAGAGAGGAATACAAGAAGAAGGAAGGAAAGAAAGAGAAGATAAAGTGAATATGCATCTTGTATATATTTATAGATCTTCAAATGCCACATATTTTGGCCTTTGAATATCACTAAGATGTACCTGTTTTGCATTATGTATTTATGTAAAACACATTTAAGCAGGAGGAGCCTTTGAAATTCTCATTACTATTCCATGTGGAAAAATTATAAGGTTGTTCTTGCTCATACCAACTCAGGGAGAGTTGTCTGAAATCCCCAGCAACTTAATTATTTAATCTGAACCTAACCATGATATGTCTCTCTTCTCTTTTCTGTCACCTGATTGATTGGCATGAAATTATACCACAGTTATTATATTTTATTAAATCTGTGTTAGTGTTCCCATTTTGTTACACGATTATTGATTTTAAATGCATCAGTTTAATCCCAGCTATAGTATATCTCACAGTTTGTCTAGTATATAAAGGCATCAGTTTAATCCCAGCTATACTATATCTCATAGTTTTTATAGTATATCTCATTATCTGATAATTCACCTACAGAATTTCCATGTGCACTTTTGGTTTACAGAATAAACAGAGAATTTTGGGCCTCGGCCCTGACTGAAAATTGCAAATATTTACTAGAATGGTAGAAACTGAAAGGACTGACATTCAAAGATGTGAGCTGTTTTTGTTTTGTAAGACTTGAAGATTTTAAGACAACTTTTAGCAAATAGTTTATTGGATGCTACCCATCCCCTGAGTAAACAATTTGTTTATGTAAAAACACAGCAAAGTCTATTAAAAATATAGATACTGTGGTATTTTCTGGCGTTGAGGCCTAAACAATCAGATAATAAAAGTGTAATTTAATTGTTCTGTAACTATGAGTTTTAACAATCTTTGACTTTGCTTACAGACTAACTTCCATGCCTTGCATCAAGATAGTACAGATTTAATTTTTAATATTTTGGTGAAAGGGAGGAAGGCAGCAAATCACACTGCCACGTATGCACCTATGCAACAATCTTGCATGTTTTTCACATGTACCCCAAAACCTAAAATGCAATTAAAAAAGAAGAAAATGGTAAAAACAAAAAAACAAAAAAAATATTTTGAATATTATGACTATGTTTTCTAAGAGTTTAGACAATGAAAATGAGAACAGTTACAATACCACTGCTAGCATGACCCAGATTTCTCCAAAAAGAGGGCTAAATATCTGTGTTACTTTAATCAAAGGAGAAAATATACATATAACTGGAGTTGGGAGGGAAATGATGTAAAGGGAATACTGGAAATAATTTGGGAATGAGCAGGAAGGAGAAGAAGATATGAAAGCACATATGAAATCCAGACCTCACAATTTTAGAGTCAGATAGGCTAATTAAGTTTTTCCTCTCCCAAAAAGATGATTCTCAATAAAAAATAGCAGCCACTGAATTAGTGTGGGCATTGTTTGCAAATGAACACACACTATTGTTTCATTTCCTGTATTACTCTATGAAACTGAGTAAAGTCACATTTCTTGACTCAGATGTATCAACTAAAATGTTTTATGGGTAAACAAAAGGAGATATTTGAAAACAGATATGTTAACCCCTACAGAGTTTAGCTGATTCTGTTAGATTACATCAACAATCACACTTTCTATAGTATATCAAGTAATAAGCTGAATCTTGGCAGAAATATTTTTTTAAACATGTTGTCTTTTGCTCTTACACACTTTTACTTGAATTCAGTTTGAAATTGTTTTCTTGATTTTTATGAAGATTTTAATGAAAATTCAGTAAGTGTAAAAAAAAAATTGTTGATACCTTGTCCAAATGCAATCTCTACACTTTGCTTAGAAATCTGCATATTTGACCAACAGGGCAAATGTAAACTTTGGCAAGCTTCATTCAGTCTGTAAACATTTTATCAAATAAAATGGAAAGATCTTACCTGAGAAATGCCCTGCATATCTTATACACAATACTGTTAAAAAGAAATATTATTGGCTTCCTGTGATACTGAGGATTTCATAATGAAAAAAATTTATTACTTTTCTATTTCCTCAAAAAGTGTAAAAGCAGCTAATGATTTTCTACTTTATTGAAATAAAGGGAGATAGACTTTCATGTGCCTGAAAGATGACTCTCTTTGATGTCCTTGATATTACAATGTTGGCCTATTGTAAAATAATATTTCAAAGTTTGAGAAAAAATGTTCTCCAATTTCTCAGTATCTTTATTCATATTGTATTGTAACTTATCTGGAATTTAACTCTGATTTTACAAGTTCAGATTCTTTCTTTGTATTAAAACTGCTTTTCTGGAGAGATTTAAATTATGATGAAATCCAATGTGCTTCTAAAAGATTAAAAATGATGAACATTTTAGACATTCATAGTCAATATTATGATTTATACAAAAGATCTGATTGGCAAACAGCTCATTTATCAAAACAAGCATATAGATAGAAAGTGGATGATATTATTGTCAGTATTTCAGACACTAGCTATTCTAATAGGTGTGTAGCTGAAATATTGCTATTTTAACTTGCAGATGACATATGATGTTTTATATTCTTATTTTCCATCTGTATGTGTTGTCTGGTAAGGTTCAGATATTTTGTGTATTTTATAATTGGGTTGTTTGCTTTTTAATTGTTGAGTTTTAAGAGTTCTTTGCATATTTTAGATACAAATCCTTTGTCATCTATATGTTTAGCAAACATTTTCCCTTAGTCTGTCTGTAACTTATCTTTTCATTCTCTTAACACTGTTTTTCACAAAGCAGATGTTTTAAATTTTAACATATTTCTGCTTAGTTTTTTTGATGAATTGTATTATTGTTGTAATATTTAAAAATTGATCGTCAAACTCAAGATAACTTGACTATATTTTTGTAGGTTTATTTCTGGCATCTCCAGTCCATTTCATTGATTAGTTTGTCTCTCCTTTCACCAATACCATATTGTCTCGATTACTGTCACTTTATAGTTTATGATATCAGATAGCATCAGTCCTCCAATTTTGTCCTTCGTATTCAGTGTGGTTTTGGCTATTCTGAGTCTTTAATTCCTCTTTATTCATGGTTTCACTTTGTGATTCTTTTTTTCATGGTAAAATCTTTTTTTTTAAAATTGTACTTTAGGTTCTGGGATACATGTGCAGATCATGCAGGATTGTTGCATAGGTATATACATGGCAATGTGGTTTGCTGCCTCCATCCCCCCATCACTCACATCTGGCATTTTTCCTGGTATTATCTCACCCCAACATCCCCAACCCTCCACTGTCCCTCCCTTGGACCCCCCAACAGACCCCAGTGTGTGATGTTCCCCTCCCTGTGTCCATGTGTTCTCATTGTTCAACACCTGCCTATGAGTGAGAACATGCAGTGTTTGATTTTCTGTTCTTGTGCTGGTTTGCTGAGAATGATGGTTTCCAGATTCATCCATGCCCCTACAAAGGACACGAACTCATCATTTTTTATGGTTGCATAGTATTCCATAGTGTATATGTGCCACATTTTCCTTGTCCAGTCTATCATCGATGGGCATTTGGGTTGGTCCAGGTCTTTGCTATTGTAAAAAGTGCCACTATGAACATACGTGTTCATGTGTCTTTATAATAGAATGATTTATAATCCTTTGGGTATATACCCAGTAGTGGGATTGCTGGGTCAAATGGAATTTCTATTTCTCAGTCCTTGAGGAAGCGCCACACTGTCTTCCACAATGGAACTAGTTTACACTCCCACCAACAGTGTAAAAGTGTTCCTATTTCTCCACATACTCTCCAGCATCTATTGTCTCCAGATTCTTTAATGATCACTATTCTAATTGGCATGAGGTGGTATCTCAATGTGGTTTTGATTTGCATTTCTCTAATAATCAGTGATGATGAGCATTTTTTCATGTTTTTTGGCCTCATATATGTCTTATTTTGCAAAGTGTCTGGGTTTGCTTGTTTTTTTCTTATAAAACTATTTTAGTTCTTTGTAGATTCTGGATATTAGCCCTTTGTCAGATGGATAGTTTGCAAAAATTTTTTTCCCATTCTGTTGGTTGCTGGTTCACTCTAATGATTGTTTCTTTTGCTGTACAGAAGCTCTGGAGTTCAATTAGGTCCCATTTGTTTATTTTGGCCTTTGTTGCCAATGCTTTTAGGATACAAAATCAATGTGCCGAAATCACAAGCATTTCTATTCACCAATAACAGACTAACAGAGAGCCAAATCATGAGCAAACTCCCATTCACAATTAAGGACCTCTTCAAGGAGAACAACAAACCACTGCTCAAAGAAATAAGAGAGGACACAGACAAATGGAGAAACATTCCATGCTCATGGTTAGGAAGAATCAATATCATGAAAATAGCCATACTACCCAAAGTAATTTATAGATTCAACACTATCCCCATCAAGCTACCAATGACCTTCTTCACAGAACTGGAAAAAACCGCCTTAAACTTCAAGTGAAACCAAAAGAGAGCCTGCATAGCCATGACAATCCTAAGCAAAAAGAACAAAGCTAGAGGCATCATGCTACCTGATTTCAAACTATAGTACAAAGCTACAGTAATCAAAACAGCATGGTACTGGTACCAAAACAGAGATATAGACCAATGAAACAGAACAGAGGCCTTGGAGGCAACACCACACATCTACAACCATCTGATCTTTGACAAATATGACAAAAACAAGCAATGGGGAAAGGATTCCCTGTTTAATAAGTGGTGTTGGGAAAACTGGCTAGCAGTGTGCATAAAGCAGAAACTGGACCCCTTCCTGACACCTTACACTAAAATTAATTCCAGATGGATTAAAGACTTAAACATAAGACCTAATGCCATAAAAACCCTAGAAAAAAACCTAGGCAAAACCATTCAGGACATAGGCATAGGCAAGGACTTCACTTTGTAATTTTAGTTATCCACAATCTACCACAGTCCGAAATATTTAATGGCAAATTCCAAAATAAATAATTCATAAGTTATAAATTACACACCATTCTGAATAGCATGGTGAAATCTCACACTGTACTCTCAGGATGTAAATCATTCTTTTGTCCAGCGTATTTGAACTGGATACTCTACTTACCTGTTCATCATTTAGTAGCCATCTTCAGTTATCAGATAGAATGTCCCAGAATTGCAGCACTGTGTTCAAGTTACCCTTCTTTTACTTAATAAGGGTATTAAGTATTATTACTTAATACTTAATTTACTTAATAAGGGTATTAAGTATTATTACTCTATCACCCAAAGTGATAGAGTAATATGCCTAATTAATCAACTAAACTTTATAATAGGTATGCATGCTTGGCTGAAAAGCACAGTGTGCATAGGGTTTAGTACTACTCACAGTTTTAGCTGTCCATTGGGATCTTGAAATGTATCCCCTGTAAAAAAAAAAAAAGAGGGGGGGAAACTATATCTTTTAGTAAGTTTGTTAATTTTCACAAGATAACATACTAGAATTTGAATTGAGATTGTTCTGAATATATTTATCAAGTTGGGGAAAACTGACATCTTAAAAATACTGAGTCTTTCTATTCATGAACATGAAATGTCTGTTTTTTCATGTAAATCTTCCTTGACTTATTTCAGCAAAGTTTTTTTTTTAGTTTTTTTTTCATATAGGTCTTATTCAAATTTTGTTAGGTTTATACCTAAATATTTAATATGTAGGATGTTAATGTAAGTGGTATTGTGTTTTTAATCTTGATTTCCAATTGTTCATTGCTGGTATACAGTAAAAGAATTGGCTTGTGTATATAATCTTACATTCCACAATCTCACTATAATTGATTATTAGTTCCAAGAGGTTTTTCTTACTGTTAGTTGGAAGATACTAAATAGACATGCATGATATCTGTGAATAATGATGATTTTATTTTTTCCTCCCAATCTATATATTTTTTATTTCCTTTTCTTGTTTTATTGCATTAGTTAAGACTTGCAGTATGAGGTTAAGTAACAGGGGTAAAAGGGGACATTCTTGCTTTGTCCCTAATCTTAGGGAGAAAGCATCTAGTTTCTTGTCATTAATGTTACCTGTATATTATGTTTACTGTTTGCTCCAGTTGTAGATTTCAGAGGATAAAATTTTCTCTAGTGCCTTTTTTCTCTCCCTCCGTCACTATTGCCTTTGGGTTTCTTTAGAGATGCCTTAAATAGGGCCTAAGACTTGCAGTTCTTTCAATATAATCTCCTGTATTATATAGATGTGATGGTAAAGTATGGGGTTACAGAAAGCATTCTGTGGTTCTACGATTAGTTCTCAGTCTTTTAAGGCAGCCTGCGGCCCTGGGCTGTGACCTTCACAAGTGCTCCTCCACTTTTATTTTTCTCCTCTTACGTGAGACAGGAGAGCCATCAAAAACTGGAGGTGAGTGTTTTCCTGTCCCCAGGTCAGTTAGACTCTGATAAAACCCAAAACAAGACCCTTGTACTCTGGCAAAATTGTTCGCCATGAGGGCTGACTTTGGTTGAAGAAAACCGAATGCTCTAGGAATGCCTGTTTTCTCCCTATCTATTCCAGAAGCATGAGAGGACTTTTCTCTGATCTTCATTCTGAGAACCCAGTGGGACTTTTGCATGCAAAACTTACAAAAGTGTGGGGATGATCCTCCCCAGAATGGGAGCCTTGAAGCTTTCAGCTCTTAAGTTTACAGTTAGCGGTGTCTCCAGTGGTGAACTTCTGCTCCTGGGCTCTGTTCCTGGTGAACTGTAAATCTCTTTATTTACCTGACTCTTCTATCAAAATTTTGAATGGTGGCTTGACGTGTGACCTCAGTTATTTAATGGATTTAAGAAAAGTTGATTTTCAGTTTGTTTAGCCCTTTCCTCATTGTGAGAGTGGGAGTCACAACATCCAAACTCTTATGTTGTGCCAGGAACCAGAAGTCTCCAGACGACATTATTGGAAAGCTGAAAAGTAATCCCTATGAATTGCAAAAGCCTGCTGTGGCTAGTAAGTAAAATACTAAGTGCTTTATTGCCCATTGCTTTTGTTGAGAGGATATTTAGTTTGATGTTATCTAAATGGACTGACACCAGGTATGAATGTAATGTTGCTTTGATGAGAGAAAAACTCAAGTCAAAGTGAATTTTATATTTGACTGTGTTCAGTTTTGCTACTACATAAAAAAAAGAATATACTAAAGGCTATAGGCAGTTAAGAGAAGTGTTATTGGAAAAACAGACACAGTAAAGACATTCTATTACATTATAGGACAGGAAAAAAAGTGTCATTGTTCTTATTTTTCATGAAATAAAGGTCATATCTCTGATTGCACTTATGTTCACCTTTTAAATGTTTTAAATTTATGTATGTTATGAAAACAGCCTAAAAATATAAATATCCAATGTAGAATTTTCTAAATGTTAAATTCCTATTAATATATAAGAGAACAGAAAGGAACATTATGAAAATATTGTTATATTTTCCACACATTATTTATTAGTCCGACTATTAATTACTACTAGTTGCCACTGTTACTTGTCCTATTACTGTTTTGTTTAAATGCTGAAATAATAGCATTTATGTAATAGGACGTTAAATAACAGAGTAACACATAATTTCAAACAAATGCCTGTTTTTTACATTTGTATGTTAAAGTAATAACAGTGGACAATTGTATAATACACACTATATTATAGTATTTTAGGCCTGATATTTCTATATTCTGGACTGGCTCTCTAAAATTTGTTTACCCTATTTGACCTTCACACTAAAAAGTATCAGCTTTCTTAAGGCAACTTGGAGCAAGCAGTCACTGTCTAAGGACTAGTGAAGAAAGCACATTATAGTATGTATGCCCCACAAGTCTAGTTCAAGAGCCTATCCAAGTCCATAAAGTATATATCAAAGTCATTAGATTTTAATGTAATTTTAAAATAGATTAAAAATCCTATTAAATATTATCAGCTTTCTTTAGTACTTCAAGGAATAGAGGAAGAGACTCTACATATGCTTGGAAAATGGTGGCAAAGAGAATAATATATGCTCTGCATACCAGCAGAGTCCCAAGATGAAAATCAGGAGGAGGCATTTATCATCTCTGTCTCAGAGGGAAGGATAAAAACAGGTTGCTGAGGACTGGTTGGTGTTGACCAGGAGGCCAATCATACATGAGACACAGAATCTAGAGCATCACCAAACCAGGACAGAGAAGGGCTTCTCCATAGAAAGGGTGGCAGCCACAATTGCTTAAGAATGACCTGTCAGAACATGTGTGGTCTTTATAAACTCTAGAACTACCCGAAGAAATAAGAAAGCTTGAAGAACTTGCATGAGTGGGAGTAGGGTATAAAGAAAGAGAACAGGTTGCTATAAAGGTGGGAGCTGCAAGTCAGCAAAGGCATGATATACATATTCATAAGACCTTATTTGCACATAGAGAAAAGGATGAAGCTTTGTGACATTTAGGTATCTGTATCTATAAGGTTAACCTTATTAGTTTTATTATTCAGATCCTCATATTAGACATATGTTACTTGTTCCTGCTCAGCTTTCTTTTCCTCCTTGGAAACAAATACCTTAATTTTCCCATCCATGTGGTTTCAGTGAGACTGACCATACCCTAGCCCCAGAGTTTAGCATCTGTCCTGGTGGTAGCCAATCAGGACATTCTGTATTCAGTCATAGATATTGAATCACAGAAACTTACTTGATTCATAACAGGAAAATATAGCTGCATATATTTAATAGAATTGTTAGGAAAAATAAGGACTCTGTATATTTATATTGTCAGTTATACAGATTATGTAAACATGAAGCTACTTATATAGAGAGCCAATGACACGATACAGGAATGCAGAACCTAGAGGTAAAGAAGGAAAAAGGGAGAGAGCAAGAGCAATAGATGGGGGTGGTGGGGTCTCAGAAATAATAAAATCAAGGTTTTCTATCTTTGGACTTTTTTATTGTTTGAGATGGAGTTTTGCTCTGTCACCAGGCTGGAGTGCAGTGGCGCAATCTCGGCTCACTGCAACCTCCGCCTGCTGGGTTCAAGCGATTCTTCCACCTCAGCCTCCCGAGCAGCTGGGACCACAGGCACATGCCACCATGCCCAGCTAATTTTTTTTTGTATTTTTAGTAGAGATGGAGTTTCACCATGTTGGCCAGGATGGTCTCGATCTCTTGACCTCATGATCTGCCCACCTCGGCCTCCCAAAGTGCTGGGATTACAGGCTTTTTGGACTTTTATCCAGATTGCTTACTTGGATTTGTTTAAGGATTTTTTGTTTTGTTTTGTTTTGTTTGAGATGGGGTTTGCTCTTGTTTTCCAGGCTGGAGTGCAATGACATGATCTCGGCTCACTGCAACCTCCGCCTCCCGCGTTCAAGCAATTCTCCTGCCTCAGTCTCCTGAGTAGCTGGGATTACAGGCATGTGTTACCATGAGTGGCTAATTTTGTATTTTTAATAGAGACGTGGTTTCTCCATGTTGGCCAGGCTGGTCTCGAATTCCTGACCTTGTGATCCGCCCACCTTGGCCTCCCAAAGTGCTGGGATTACAGGCATGAGCCACTGCACCAGGCAGCATATGGAACTTCCTAGCATACGGAAACTGTATAGAAAGTTTATGCTATATGAAGTTATGCACAGTCACAAAGAAAAACAGAAGTAATATTAGACAGTAGATTTGGGAGGAGCGAGGTGAAACTGTTATGTAATAGCAGAATAAAATTAGTGAAATTAAGTTGACATCAGCATGGAAGTTCTTCAGTTCATTACCCACTTGTCGCTTCAATTTCCTCCTGCAATCACAGCCTCCTACCTCTTTCTTCTAATATTGCCCCAGATGTTTCTTTAAACTGCAATGGTGTGATGGTTTCTAGCTTCTCATTTAAGATTTTCCTTGCTAGTCTGCAAATATGGCTACATTTTTCAACCTACATTTTTCTTTTCTTCAGAATTCCAGAAATAATATTTAAAGTATGATAATCTCCTATTGGATTAGGTCATAGTTGAAGTATTAGCTAAGTAATTTACACAACTAGTACATAGTTGAACATGAAACAGAAAAAAAAAAATGCCCTTTTAAATTAATTCTGCAAAAGCATTGTATGATATTTTAAAGCTAAAATAATTTAGCTGCTTAAGTATACTCCTTAGAGATGTGCCCATCTGTATACATTTCAGTTTATTTTGGAAATTAATTTCATTATAGGAAAAATAAAACAACTCCAAAAATTTAATTAAAACTTTTTTTTGTTGAAGTAAGTGGGAATCTATTCAATACCTACTACCAATAAAAATTTACTCTTTATTTTAAAAAATTGCCAATTTATGGAAGGTTGGTATAAACTTTTCTTTGGTTCAAACTTCAAATACTTCAAAAACAATGTTTTTAAAAATACTCTCTTGGATTTGCACAATATTTACTACCAAATAGCTTATTCTTTTCTCCACTAGAAACTAATAATAAATAATAACACATCTGCATATAATTGTATCTTCTAATTTTGTCTTTCAGCCATACAATGTAGAAATCACAGTCTGCTTCTCAGTAAACTGGGACTTGGATGAGTTTTGTATGTTGTTGCATGTCTCATATTAGAACAGAGAGGGAAGAATACAGCTGAGATTTTGCTGTTGGGCTACTTTCCACCTTGGTGGTTTCTGAATCTTTGGAAGTCCTAGCACGTGTTTACCTAATGGTGTGCATTTAGAGACAGCATGTCCTTTCAAGCTGGTAGCAGGGTGAAGCAAGATTTTCCACACAATTACTCATTTATGCCTCGCTGAGTGCTTACGTTCATTTTTATGAAAACAATTATTCAATCAGAGTGGGGTCAGGGCTGATGTGATCATGACCAGGGTGGAGGGTTGGTTCTGGCATTAATGGAGAACTTCCAAATCTTATTCCACTCTCTAAATGTCATCTTGTTTTATTCAGTAAATTTTTAATTTTTGAAATGAGTCAAACTAGCAATTTTCCACCTCATTTTCAATTTTTGAGAATTTCCAGTGACGCTATAGAAATGCCATGACACCAAAATTTAAAATAAGCAAATAAAAAAATAATTAAATCCATGTTATGCCAAAACTCATATTATTTTGTTTTGGAAAATAGTGTTTATTATATCCAGAGATACTTTGAATTTTGATCCAGAGGGAAGGACAGGCAGGGACTTTTAGCAGCATTTCTGTGAAACACAAGAGTTGAAAAAGGTCATCTGTGCTTTTACACCTACAGTAGCCTTGCCACTTAGCTGAGAAATCATAAAGACTTCCTGTCTCACTTATCTTATATCACTTAGTAATTTAATCCAAATACTGTTTTCTTTGTTGTTGTTTTATCCTTCTGTGAGTCAAGAAGTGGCACATGGCATGAAGATAAATAGTCTTTTCATCTTTTCCAGGGCTTCAGCTGTGAAGCTCAAATAGTTGGGAGCTGCCTGTGACTGTATCACTGGAGCCGTCTATCTTGGCCCTAGGTTCTGGCTGTTGCCTAGTTCCCTTCATTATTTTCTACTTGGCCTCTCCATGTGGGTAAATTGAGCTTTCTCACATTACATTTCAAGGGAGAATTTCCGGGTAGGAAGACATGATGCATAAGTGCTTATCATTCGTCTGCTTGTGTCACATTTTCTAATGTCCTATTGGTTAAAATAAGTCACACGGTCAAGTTCAGAGTCAATGTGGGAAGGAATTGGACAAGAGATGAGTATGGGAAGCATGGATCACTGAGGGCTACCAATCGTCTATCTTAACTTCATATGCATTCCTCCTGCCAACCAAACAAACACATTAAAACTCTAGCTTTGAGTTAGAACAGTGTCTTTCAATCTCTAAAGACAGTGATATAATAGGCTTCACTTGGAAGTCCTAACATAAATTCCAGCATTGTAGAGCTGCTGCTGTGGATATAGAGAAGCAAGGGTTGGGAGTACGCCCCATCGTCTCCCTGATATACCTTGGTAATTATATTTATTACCTTTATATAACTGGATGAAAGTTCACATGCTAGGGAAGGGACAGGGTTAAATATTCCTTATTCTGGGCAATGCCAATGACTTAAACACATCCTAATATATTCACCATTTACTCCTGACTTATGATGACTATCTTGCTTTTGGAGGACTCCATATTTGTCTCTGTACCTGAACTTTTACACTTTGGGTTTTGATTCATAATATAGACAGTATCTAGAATACTCTGACAGCATTTTGTATTTCATTTATCAAAAACATTTGTGTCTTTGTCTTTAGGCATTATTCTACAATCCTCACAAAAGATTCTTACTCCATTACAACCCCAACAAAATCTGTTCTCCCTGTCCCTGACCTCGGAAAACACTCCCTCCCTCCACCCCACCCTGTTGGGTCTGGCAGACCTTTTGACCAAGGAGGTGTTTAGACAATGTGCATTCAATTATATATCATCCTAGGGGACTTAATATTAAATCCTTAACAGTTGCTTTGGGGTTACTTTTGAGTCTGCCAATTTCCATAGAAAACTAATGTTTTCAGCCATTCATATAAATAGCAATACTCTTAGAACTGAATGAGAAACCTCTCTAGTTCCAGTGCCCAGGACCAACAGCTTTCAGATAATCTAGTTCTGTCATTAATCAGACTATCATCTCTACTCTCCCCTTTTGATAGCAAGGATTCTCTAATGCTCTTCTACTAACCTGAAATAAAATCATAGATTTATTGAACTATCTCCTTATGCATTAAAAATTACTATAATTCCAAATGATTATGTAAAATTATAGTAAAAGCAATGTAATTTATAAGAAAATAATGAATTTTTCAATATACAAATCTTGTGGCACTACTGTGTTAGTGTAGGTAGTTAGATGTTTCCACCAAGTTGTAGCATCCTTGAAATGTGAGAGCTATGAGTACACATAGGAGTGTGTAGTGAAGCCCAAATATCATGAATAGCAATGCTGTTGGAGTGTGTTTTTCTGAAATAGTTAACAACTCTCTCTCTCTCTCTTTCTCTTTCTCTCTGTCTCTCTCTATATATATTACAAAACAAAGCAAGAAATTCACTCTATAAAAACATAGTTGCATTTCTGGAGCATTTACAATACATGAAAACTATATTAAATTACTTTGGTTTTATTACGGAAAGTAGCTAAATACAAACAGGCTTTGTACCTACTTAATGATTTAGTGACGTATTCTTCAAATGTTGTGCACAATGTCAAACATTTCTTTATTGTTTTAGATGGTCTCAGTCTTGTAGAATGTCTATCATCTCAGTCTCCTACCCAGTAAATGCCTATTAGAAGCCACCAATCAATGTATCAATGAAAAAAATTACCAATTCATGTCTAGAGGGCAGTACCACTCTCACTGAAACCATCTATATGGTTGAAAAGTTTTTAAAATCCAGCGGCTGCTTCTGAAGGAGACTAGGTTCAACAAAGGAAGAAAAGAGTCATCATTTGGACTGACTGAGCCAGTTCTTATATAGTCAAATTCCCACATAATTTGAAATCATTTTCTGAGCATCCTACTTCAGTGTTTAATCACACTTGGACAAGAATTTCTTACTTATGTCTAGCCTAAAGATGTCTTGCTTTAGCTAAAGCACAATTTCTCCTGTAGAACTAAGTTTCAGTGGCATTTAAAAATTTGCATACCCATATTTGGAGACAGGTTTATCTCTTAGCTTTTATTTCACCAAAGAAGGAATGTGACTGCATGATAGCAGTTCTTAAGAGTTGAACCTTCTGCATTAGTGTTGCCAGTCAGCAAAACAATATCCATTTTAATTTAATTATTTACAAAATCTGTTTATTATTTTAGTGCTACATCATCCTTTAAATAGGTCTATTTTATTTTTTCTTTTATTTGTTTATTATTATACTTCAGATTCTAGGATACACATGCAGAATGTGCAGGTTTGTTACATGCCTTGGTGGTTTGCTGCACCCATCAACCCATCATCTACATTAGGTACTTTTCCTAATGCTATTCCTCCCCTGGGTCCCTACCCCATGACAGGCATCATTGTGTGATGTTCCCCTCCCTGTGTCTGTGTGTTTTCATTGTTCAACTCCCACTTACGAGTGAGAATATGTGGTGTTTGCTTTTTTGTTCCTGTGATAGTTTGCTGAGAATGATGGTTTCCAGCTTCATTCATTTCCCTGCAAATGACATGAACTCATCCTTTTTTATGGCTGCATAGTATTCCATGGTTTGTATGTGCCACATTTTCTTTATCCAGTCTATCATTGATAGGCATTTGGGTTAGTTCCAAGTCTTTGCTATTGTGAACAATGCCACAATAAACATACATGTGCATGTGTCTTTATAATAGAAGATTTATAATTCTTTATGTATATACCCAGTATATATCCAAAACTAATTTACACTCCCAGCAACAGTGTAAAAGCGTTCCTATTTTTCCACATCCTCTCCAGCATCAGTTGTTTCCTAACATTTTAATGATCACCATTCTAACTGGCGTGAGATCTTATCTCAATGCGATTTCAATTTGTATTTCTCTAATGGCCAGTGATGATGGCTTTTTTTCATATGTTTGTTGGCCACATAAATGTCTTCTTTTGAGAACGGTCTGTTCATATCCTTTGCCCACTTTTTGATGGGGTTGTTTTTTTCTTGTAAATTTGCTTAAGTTCTTTGTAGATTCTGGATTATTAGCCCTTTGACAGATAGGTAGATTGTAAAAATTTTCTCCCATTCTGTAGGTTGCCTGATCACTCTAATGATAGTTTCTTTTCCTGTGCAAAAGCTCTTTAGTTTAATTAGATCCTGTTTATCAGTTTTGGCTTTTGTTGCAATTGCTTTTGGTATTTTAGTCATAAAGTCTTTGTCCATGCCTATGTCCTAAATGGTATTGCCTAGGTTTTCCTCTAAGGTTTTTATGGTTTTAGGGCTTACATTTAAGTCTTTAAACCATTTGAGTTAATTTTTGTATAAGGTTTAAGGAAGGGGTTGAGTTTCAGTTTTCTGCATATGGCTAGTCGGTTTTCGCATACCACTTAGTAAATAGGAAATCCTTTCCCCATTGCTTGTTTTTGTAAGGTTTGCCAAAGATCAGATGGTTGTGAATCTGTGGCGTTATTTCTAAGGCCTCTGTTCTGTTCCATTGGTCTATGTATGTGTTTTGGTGCTAGTACCATGCTGTTTTGGTTGCTGTAGCCTTTTAGTATAGATTGAAGTCAGGTAGTGTGATGCCTCTAGCTTTGTTCTTTTTGCTTAGGATTGTCTTGGCTATATGGGCTCTTTTTTAGTTCCATATGAAATTTAAGGTGTTTTTTTCCCAATTCTGTGAAGAAAGTCAATGGTAGCTTGATGGGGATAGCACCGAATCTATAAATTACTGTGGGCAGTATGTCCCTTTTCACAATATTGATACTTCTTATCCATGATCATGGAATGCTTTTCCATTTGTTTTTGTCCTCTCCTATTTCCTTGAGCAGTTTTTAGTTCTCCTTGAAGAGATCCTTCACATTCTTTGTAAGTTATATTCCTAGGTATTTTATTCTCTTTGTAGCAATTGTGAATGGGAGTTCGCTAATGATTTGCCTCTCTCTTTGTATTGGGATATAGAAATGCTTGTGATTTTTTACATACTGATTTTGCATCCTAAGAACTTGCTGAAGTTGCTTATCAGTTTAAGGAGTTTTGGGGCCAATGGGGTTTTCTAAATATACAGTCATGTCATCTATAAACAGAGACAATTTGACTTCCTCTCTTCCTATTTAAATACCTTTATTTCTTTCTCTTGCCTGATTGCCCTAGCCAGAACTTCCAATACTATGTTGAAGAGGAGTGGTGAGAGAGGGCATCCTTGCCTTGTGCTGGTTTTCACAAGGAATGCTTCCAGCTTTTGTCCATTCAGTATGATATTGGCTGTGGGTTTATCATAAATAGCTCTTATTATTTTGAGATACATTCCATCAATACCTACTTTATTGAGAGTTTTTAACATGAAGAGATGTTGAATTTTATCAAAGGCCTTTTTTTTCATCTACTGAGATAATAATGTGGTTTTTGTCATTGGTTCTGTTGATGTGATGGATTATATTTACTGATCTGTGTATGTTGAATCAGTCTTGCATCCCATGGATAAAGCTGACTTGATCGTGGTGGATAAGCTGTTTGATGTGCTGCTGTTTTCAGTTTGCCAGCGTTTTATTGAGGATTTTTGCGTCGATGTTTATCAGGGGTATTGGCCTGAAATTTTCTTTTTTTGTTGTGTCTCTGCCAGATTTTGGTATCAGGATGATGCTGACCTCACAAAATGAGTAAGGGAGGAGTCTCTCTTTGTCTATTTTTTGGAATAGTTTCAGAAGGAAAGGTACCAACTCCTCTTTGTACCTCTGGTAGAATTCAGCTGTGAGTCTGTCTGGTCCTAGGATTTTTTGGTTGGTAGGCTATTAATTACTGCTTCAATTTCAGAACTTGTTATTGGTCTATTCACAGATTCAGTTTCTCCCTGGTTTAGTCTTGGGAGGATATATGTATCCAGGAATTTATCAATTTCTTCTAGATTTTCTAGTTTATTTGTGTAGAGGTGTTTATGGTATTCTCCTCAAGTGAGTTGCTGACCCCCATATCTTCTGACTGGGAGATACCTCCCAGCAGGGGTCGATGGACACCTCGTACAGGAGAGCACCAGCTGGCATATGGCAGATGCCCCTCTGGGACAAAACTTCCAGAGGAAGGAACAGGCAGCAATCTTTGCTGTTCTGCAGCCTCTGCTGGTGATACCTAGGCATACAGGGTATTACCCTGTTTTGCTGGAGTGGACCTCCAGCAAACTCCAGCAGACCTGCAGCAGAGGAGCTAGACTATTAGAAGGAAAACTAACAAACAGGAATAGAATCAACATCAGCAAAAAGAACATCCAGATGGTGGCTGGTAAGATGGCCAAATAGTAACAGCTCCAGTCTGCAACTCCCAGTGAGATTAATGCAGAAGGTGAGTGATGTCTGCATTTCCAACTGAGGTACAAGAAGAATGAAACCATCAAAAACCAGAACACCTCTGCCCCACCATGAGATCACGACTCCTCACCAGCAAGGGAACAAAGCTGGACAGAAAACGAATTTAACAAATTGATGGAAGCAGGCTTCAGAAGGTAGGTAATAACAAATTACTCTGAATTAAAGGAACATGTTCTATCCCAATGCAAAGAAACTAAAAACCTTGAAAAAAGGTTAGACAAAATGCTAACTAGAATAACCAGCTTAGAGAAGAACATAAATGACTTGATGGAGCTGAAAAACATAGCACAAGAACTTCATGAAGCATACACAAGTTTCAATAGCTGAATAGATCAAGCAGAAGAAAGAATATCAGAGATTGAAGATCAACTCTATCAAATAAAATGAGAAGGCAGGAAAAGAGAACAAAGAGTGAAAAGAAATGAACAATGCCCTCAAGAAATATGGGATTATATGAAAAGACCTAATCTATGCTTGATTGGTGTACCAGAAGATGTTGGGGAGAATGAATCCATGCTGGAAAACACTCTTCAGGATATTATCCAGGAGAATTTCCCCAACCTAGCAAGGCAGGCCAACATTCAAATACAGGAAATACAGAGAACACAACAATACTCCTCTGGAAGAGCAACCCCAAGGCATATAATCATCAGATTCACCAGGGTTGAAACGAAGGAAAAAATGCTGAGGGCAGCCAGAGAGAAAAGTTGGGTCACCCACAAAGGGAAGCACATCAGACTCATAGCCAATCTCTCGGCAGAAACCCTACAAGCCAGAAGAGAGTGGGGGCCAGTATTCAACATCCTTAAAGAAAAGAACTTTCAACCCAGAATTTCATATCCAGCCAAATTAAGATTCATAAGTGATGGAGAAATAAAATCCTTTATGGACAGGGAATTACTGAGAGATTTTGTCCCTACCAGACCTGCCCTACAAGAACTCCTGAAGGAAGCACTAAACACAGAAAGGAAAAACCAGTACCAGCCACTGCAAAAAGAACCAAATGGTAAAGACCAAGGACACAATGAAGAAATTATGCCAACCAAAAGGCAAAACAACCAACCAGTACTAAAATGGCAGGATCAAATTCACACATAACAATATTAACATTAAATGTAAATGGACTAAATGCTCCAATCAAAAGACACAGACTGGAAAATTGGATAAAAAGCCAAGAAACATCAGTGTGCTGTATTTAGGAGACCCATCTCATGTGCAAACTCACACATAGACTCAAAATAAAGGGATGGAAGAAGATTTACCAAGCAAATGGAGAGCAAAAAAAAGCCAGGGTGGCAATCCCAGTCTCTGATAAAATGGACTTTAAACCAACAAAAATCAAAAGAGACAAAGAAGGGCATTACATAATGGTAAAAGGATCAATATAACAAGAAGAGCTAACTATTCTAAATATATATGCACTCAATACAGGAGTACTTAGATACATAAAGCAAGTCCTTAACGAACCACAAATAGACTTAGACTCCCGCACAATAATAGTGGGAGACTTTAACACACCACTGTCAATATTAGACAGATCAACAAGAGAGAATATCAACAAGGAAATCTAGGACTTGAATGAAGATCTGGATCAAGCGAATTTAATAGACATTTACAGAACTCTCAACCCCAAATCCACAGTATATACATTCTTCTCAGCACAATATTGCACTTACTCTAGAATTGACCACATAATTGGAAGTAAATCGCTCCTCAGCAAATGCAAAAGAACAGAAATCATAACAAACAGTCTCTCAGACCACAGGGCAATCAAATTAGAACTGAGGATTAAGAAACTAACTCAAAACCACACAATTACATGGAAAATGAACAACTGGCCCCTGGATGTCGACTGGATAAAAAATGAAATGAAGGCAGAAATAAAGATGTTCTTTGAAACCAATGAAAACGAAGACACAACATACCAGAATCTCTAGGACACATTTAAAACAGTGTCTAGAGGGAAATTCATAGCAATAAATGCCCACTTGAGGGCAAGGAAAGGTCTAAAATCATCACCCTATCATCAAAATTGAAAGAGTTAGAGGAGCAAGATAAAAAAAAAACTCAAAAGCTAGCAGAAGATAAGAAATAACTAAGATCAGCGCAGAACTGAAGGAGACAGAGACACAAAAACCCCAAAAAATCAACAAATCCAGGAGTGGTTTTTTCTGAAAGGATCAACAAAATAGATAGACCGCTAGCCAGACTAATAAAAAAGAAGAGAGAAGAATCGAATAGGTGCAATAAAAAATGATAAAGGGGACATCACCACCAATTTCACAGAAATACAAACTACCATCAGAGATTACTACAAACAACTTTATGCACACACACCAGTAAATCTGGAAGAAATGGATAAATTCCCAGACACTTGCACTCTCCCAAGACTAAACCAGGAAGAAGTTGAAACCCTGACTAGACCAATAACAAGGGCTGAACGTGGCAGGAATTAATAGCCTCTCAATTAAAAAAAGTCCAGGTCCAGATGGGTTTACAGCCGAATTCTACCAGATATACAAAGAGGATCTGGTACCATTCCTTCTGAGACTATTCCAAACAATGCAAAAAGAGGGAATCCTCCCCAACTCATTTTATGAGACTAACATCATCCTAATACCAAAACTGGGCAAAGACACAACCAAAAAAGAAAACTTCAGGCCAATATCCATGATGAACATCAATGCAAAAATCTTCAGTAAAATATTGGCAAACAGAATGCAACAGCAAATCAAAAAGCTTATTCATCATGATCAAGTAGGCTTCATCCCGGGGATGCAAGGCTAGTTCAATATACGCAAGTCTGTAAACGTAATCCATCACATAAATGGAACCAAAGACAAAAACCACATGATTATCTCAATAGATGAAGAGAAGGCCTTCCACAAAATTCAACAGCCCTTTATGCTAAAAACCCTCAATAAACTAGGTATCAATGGAATGTATCACAAAATAATGAAAGCTATTTATGACAAACCCACAGCCAATATCATACTGAATGGGCAAAAACTGGAAGCATTCCCTTTAAAATCTGGCACAAGAAAAAGATGCCCTCTATCACTACTCCTATTCAATATAGTATTGGCAGTTCTAGCCAGAGCAATGAGGCAAGAAAAAGAAATAAAGCGTATTCAATTAGGAAAAGAGAAAGCCAACTTGTCTCTATTTGCAGACGACATGATTGTATATTTAGAAGACCTCATTGTCTCAGCCCAAAATCACCTGAAACTGATAAGCAACTTCAGCAAAGTCTCAGGATACAAAATCAGTGTGCAGAAATCACAAGCATTTCCATACACCAATAACAGACAGAGAGCCAAATTAAAAGTGAACTCCCATTCACAATTGCTACAAAGAGAATAAAATACCTAGGAATATAACTTACAAAGAATGTGAAGGATCTCTTCAAGGAGAACTAAAAACACTGCTCAAGGAAATAAGAGAGGACACAAACAAATGGAAAAATATTCCATGCTCATGTTTGGGAAGATTCAACATCATGAAAATGGCCATACTGCCCAAAGTTATTTACAGATTCAATGCTATCTCCATCAAGCTACCAATGACCTTCATCACAGAACTGGAAAAAAACCACTTCAAACTTCATATGGAACCAAAAGAGAGTCCACATAGCCAAAACAATCCTAAGCAAAAAGAACAAAGCTGGAGGCATCATGCTGCCTGACTTCAAACTTTACTACAAGGCCACAGCATGGTACTGGTACTGAAACAGAGACAGACCAATGGAACAGAACAGAGGCCTCAGAAGCAACACCACACATCTACAATCATCTGATCTTTGACAAACCTGAGATAAACAAGCAATGGGAAAAGGATTTCCCATTTAATAAATGGTGTTGGGAAAACTGGCTAGCCATGTGCAGAAAGCAGAAACTGGACCCCTTCCTGACACCTTACACTAAAATTAACTCCAGATGGATTAAAGATCTAAACATAAGACCTAACACCATAAAAATTCTAGAAGAAAACCTAGGCAAAACAATTCAGGACATAGGTATAGGCAAGGACTTCGTGGCTAAAACACCAAAAGCAATGGAAACAAAAGCCAAAATAGACAAATGGGAACTAATTAAACTCCAGAGCTTCTGTACAGCAAAGGATATAATCATTAGAGCAAACTGGCAATCAATAGAATGGGAAAAAATTTTTGCAATCTACCCATCTGACAAAAGGCTAATATCCAGAATCTACAAAAAACTAAAACAGATTTACAAGAAAAAACAACCCCATTTAAAAGTGGGCAAAGGATATGAACAGATACTTTACAAAAGAAGACATTTTTGTGGCCAACAAACATATGGAAAAATGCTCATCATCACTGGTCATCAGAGAAATGCAAATCAAAACCACATTGAGACAGCATCTCACACCAGTTAGAATGGCTATCATTAAAAAATCTGGAGACAACAGATGCTGGAGAAGATGTGGAGAAACAGTAACACTTTTATGCTGTTGGTGGGAGTACAAATTAGTGCAACCATTGTAGAAGACAGTTTGGCAATTCCTCAAGGACCTAGAAGACCCAGCAATACCATTACTGGGTATATACCCAAAGAATTATAAATTGTCCTATCATAAAGACACATGCACATGTATGTTCATTGCAGCACTGTTTACAATAGCAAAGACCTGGAACCAACCCAAATGTCCATCAACGATAGACTGGATAAAGAAAATGTGGCACATACACCATGGAATACTATGCAGCCATAAAAACAGATGTATTCATGTCCTTTGCAGGGACATGGATGAAGCTGGAAACCATCATTCTCAGCAAACTGACATATGAACAGAAAAACGAACACTGGATGGTCTCATTCATAGGCAGGTGTTGAACAATTAGAACATGTGGACACAGGGAGGGAAGCATCACACACTGGTCAGTTGAGGGGTGGCTAGGGGAGGGACAGCGGTGGGTGGGGAGGGTGGGGAGGGATAACGTGGGGAGAAATACTAGATATAGGTGATGTGGGGATGAAGGCAGCAAACAACCTTGCCATGTATGCAACAGTCCTGCATGATCTGCACATGTACCCCAGAACCTAAAGTACAATAAAAAAAAATCTCTGTACTATTTTTCATAATGGCTATATAGTTACATTCTCAGTAACAGTATGCAAGTGTTCCCTTTTCTCTGAATTTTCACCAACATTTATCTTTTGTCATTTTGACAATGGCCATTCTAACAGGTGTGAGGTGATAGCTCAATATGTTTTTTTATTTGCATTTCCCTGATGATTAGTGATGTTGAGCATTTTTTTCATATTCCTGGCCATTTGCATACCTTCTTTTGGGAATATCTATTTCTCAATAATGTTCTGAGATATTTATCAGAAATATCTATTTCTGTATTTGTATTTCTTCTTTGAGAAATATCTATTCAAGTCTTTTGTCCATTTTTCAATCAGCCTGTTTTCTTGCTATTGAATTGTTTGAATTCCTTGTATGTTTTGGATATTAACCCTTTATCAGTTGTATGATTTGAAAATATTTTCTCCCATTTTGTAGGTAGTCTCTTCATTCTGTTCATTGTTTCCTTTGCTGCACAGAAGCTTTTTAGTTTGATTTATTCTCAGTTGTCCATTTTTGCTTTTGTTGCCTGTGTTTTTGGTGACATATCTAAAAGATCATGGCCAAATCAATGTCAGTAAGCTTTCCCCGTTTTTTTTTTTTCTGTTCATTTTACAGTTTTACCTCTTACATTTAAGTCTTTTATCTATTTTGAGTTGATTTTTATATACTGTATGAGACAAGGGTCCAATTTTGTTCTTCTGCATGTGTATGTTCATTTATTGAAGCGATTGTTCTTTCTTAATTGTATATTCTTGGCACATTTGTCAAAGATCAATAGACCATAAATACATGCATTTATTTCTGTGCTTTCTGTTTTCTTTCATTGTTTTACATATCTGTTCTTGTGCCAATGCCATACTGTTTGGATACTACCTTTGTGGTATATTTTGAAATCAGGTAGTGTGATGCCTCCAGCTTTGTAATTTTTGCTCAAAATTGCTTTGGCTATTCAGATGATATTCAGGGTCTTTAGTGGTTCCACAGAAATTTTAGAATTGTTTTCTCTATTTCTGTGAAAAATGCTATTGAAATTCAATAGGGATTGCATCGAATCTATAGGCTGCTCTGGGTAGTATTGACATTTTAGCAATATCAATTCTTGCAATCTATTAATACAGGACATCTTTCCATTGCTTTCTGTCTTCATAAACTTTTTTTTTTTTTTTGAGACAGAGTTTCACTCTTGTTACCCAGGCTGGAGTGCAATGTTGCGATCTCGGCTCACTGCAACCTCCGCCTCCTGGGTTCAGGCAATTCTCCTGCCTCAGCCTCCTGAGTAGCTGGGATTACAGGCACGCACCACCATGCCCAGCTAATTTTTTGTATTTTTAGTAGAGACGGGGTTTCACCATGTTGACCGGGATGGTCTCGATCTCTTGACCTCGTGATCCACCCGCCTCGGCCTCCCAAAGTGCTGGGATTACAGGCTTGAGCCACCGCGCCCGGCCCATGAACTTTATATCTTTAAATTTTTTTGTCTAATTACTCTGCCTAGGACTTTTAGTACTATGTTGAATAGAAATAGTGAGTGTGGGCATCTTTGTCTCGTTTCTGAACTTAGAGGAAGAGCTTTTAGGTTTTCATCATTGAAAATGATGTTAGCTGTGGTCTTTTCATACATACCCTTCATTTTCTTAAGGTAAATTCCTTCTATACCTAATTTATTGAGAGTTTTTAACCATGAAACACTGTTGAGTTTTATAAAATGCTTTATTTTACATCTATTGAGATGATCACACAGTTTTTATCCTTTATTCAGTTAATGTGGCAAGACACATTTATTTGCACGTGTTGAAACATCCCTGCATTCCTGGGATAAACCTTACTTGTTCTTTGTATATGATCTTTTTACTGTGCTGTCATATTTGGTTTGCTAGTATTTTAAGGATTTTAATGTATACATTCATCAGGGATGTTCATCAAAAACTTTCTTTCATTAGAGTGTCCTTGTCTGACTTCAGTGTCAGGGTAACACTGGCCTCACAAAATGAGTTTGGAAGTGTTCCCTAATCCTTGATTTTTTTGGAAGAGTTTGAGAAGGATTGGCATTAATTCCTCTCTAAAAGTTTGGTATAATTCACGAGTGAAGCCATCAAGTCCTAGGATTTTCTTTGTTGAGAGGTTCTGATTGCTGATTCAATCTTCTTATTCATTGATCTGTTCAGATTCACTATTTCTTTATAATTAAGTCTTGGTTGTTTGTATGTCTCTAATAATTTGTCTATTTCTTATAGTTTATCCAATTTGTTAGTATATAATTGTTCAAAGTAGTCTATTATTCTTTGTATTTCTGTGGTATCAGTTGTTATGTTTTCTCTTTCCTTTCTTTTATTTAAGTCCTCTCTTTTTTTCTTAGTCAACTTTTTCTCAATTTCTTTTACCATTTTGGAAAACCAACTTTTACTTTTACTTCTATTTTTTACATTTTTTCCAGTCTCTATTTCATTTATTTCTACTATAATCTTTATTATTTATTTTCTTTGACTTTGGGCTTAATTCTTTTTTCTTTTTTTTGTCTTTGAGATGCAAAATTAAGTAGTTTAATTGAGATTTTTTTCTTAATGTAGGGATTTATTACTATATAATTGAGGTATTTTTTCTTAATGTAAGGATTTATTACTATAAAATTCCCTCTTAGACCTGCTTTTCCTACATCCCATAGGTTTTGGTATGCTGTGTTTTCATTTTCATTTGTCTTAAAATATTTTTTGACTTTCCTTTTGATTTCCTTTTGACTCTTTGCTTTTTATGAAGTGTAAGGTTTAATTTCCACATATTTGTATGTTTTTCAGTTCTCATGTCATTGATTTCTGTTTTCCTAACACTGTAGTCAAAAATAATACTAGATAAGAATTCAATCTTGTTAGTTCATTAACACTTCTTTTGTGGCATAACATATGATCCATATTGAATATTCCATGTGAGCTTGAATCGAATGTCCATTCTGCTACTGTTGGAAGATATAGTTCTATATACCTCTTTTAAGTCCATTTGGTCTATAATGTAATTCGAGTACACCATTTCTTCATTGATTTTTCTGTCTGAATAATCTATCCATTGTTGAAAGTGGGATATTGACATTTCTTATTATTATACTACTATTTCTCTTGTCATTTCTGTTAATATTTTATGTATACATTTAGGTGTTCTGATGCTGGGTGTATATATTTACAACAGTTATATCCTCTTGATGAATTGACCACTTTATCATAATATAATGCCTTTCTTTTTCACTTTTGACAGTTTTTTAATTCAATTCAATTTTATCTTATATAAATATAGCTGCTTCTGCTCTCTTTTGTTTACCATTTGCATGGAATACATTTTTCCATCTTTTACTTTGTCTATGTGTGTGCTTAAAGCTAAAATAAGTCTCTTGAAGGCAACGAAGAGTTGGATTTTGTTTTTAATTCATGCAGCCACTTTGTGTCTTGATTGAAGAATTTAATACATTTACATGTAAAGTAATTATATAGGTAAGGACTTACTGCTGCCATCTGTTAATTGTTTCTGTTTTGTACTTCATTCCACTCCTCCTGTCTTGCTGTCTTTCTTTGCGATTTGGTGATTTTTTTGTAGTGGCATGCTTTGATCTTTTTTCTTTTGTGTATCTGCTACAGGTTGTGTGTGTGTGTGTTGTGGGGGAGGTTACCATGAACTCAGACCCTTTCTTATCCACACACACATATCCATATACCATTCACACTAGGTTATTGTGTGTATCACAGATTTTATTGAAAGTTTTGGAAGTAGAAAAGCTTTATATTGGAAAAATGCCAATAATTTAAAATTGAGTATTTAAAATCCGTTTTTGAATATCCTTCAAATATTCTACAAAACTGCTCTACCCTTCACTCTTATGTTATTCATTCTGCCTTTTCAGTAGTCAAATGAGACAAACCAACAAAAAGTCCTCAAGAAAATGAAAAGCTTCATTTTCACATGTTAAAAAGTCAGCCTACTGTAGAACTTACCCCTAAAACTTTTTTCTAAACTTTTAAATACATATCCAGTTATCACTTTGGATCTTATTTTGTAACCCCCTTTCCCACACATACTCCTACCACCAGCAAAGGCCCTAAGCACTGTATTTTTTATTTCATCATTGATGCATATCAGGTTATCTGCTTATCTTCTCAGCATGAATCAATTTTGGTCTAAATATTATTTTATTATATCATCATTATTACTCTTCGGCAGTTTATAAAATAGAGAGAGTTTCAAAAATTGAATTAATGTTCCTTTACTTGCAAATGACAGAAATTTCACTGAAACTACTTTAAACACAAAAGAAATTGATTGATATTATTTTTGTAAGGTGCCCTTCATGTACTTTGACCCTAAAAGCCCTCTTTCATATTTTCTTGTTTCAGAAAAATTTCTAAAAAATTACTATTGCCTTTCTTGGCCTTGGTTTTCTTCTGTACAAAAAAAGAAAAAACTTTAGATCTCCAAAATTCTTATAATTTGTCTGTTATACCATGCCTGATACTTCCCTTCCTCTTTAACTATGAAGTGGAAAATTCTTCACTTGTTAAATTATGTTTACTCTATGGTAGAGTACTTAAGGAACTATTTTGAAGAATCAAAACTAACTCTAAACTTCTATAAATACAGACCACAAAGATGTTCAAGTATTCCCTTTCTGGCCTTGAGCAGAGTTTGTGTAAGTCCTGAGGGCATGCTGTGTTCTTAGAAAGGCTTTACAACTTTCATTAGGTTGTGATAATGGATTCCTCTCCTTTCTATATTTAATTATCACGTTGTTCAAAATATCAATCATTTCCCTTCATTTATCATACTGAGGGCCATAAATATCATGTAGAGGTTGACATGTATTAATTATCATTTTCTTTATTTCTGTTAATTAGGTTAAATATCAAAGCCTAAAACTAACTTCCAAATATTATTTTGAAAATGTTCTGCATTTCATGACAAGATTTAAGTAATAAATCCTTTATTAAATAATAAATCCTAAAACCAAGCAAGGACAAAACTAATCATAAACATTTTCACTTCATTCTTCTGTATCTGTGTGTCAATGCACTTGTTTAATAAAGAATGCTTACTGTAGATCCCCTCATTTCCAAAAAGCATTTGATATAGCTTAAAATAGACACAAATATTTGGGAAGTACTTGAAATGATTAAATAAGAATTAAACTTCAAAAGCATGTACAAAACCTACATTTGGTTTGCAAATAGCAATTTGGACATTAATTGTTTACAAGACTACAGCTTTTTTCATATGAAATATCTTCTTGTGGCAGGCTGTATATCTTATAATTTTCTGATGGCCTCATCTCCCATGAATGACAACATGCCATGGCAATTAGCTCAATATTCCTCATTGGTACTTCCCTCTCCCCAGTAACCCTATCAAATTAAAAAGAAAAGCACTATGGTTGACACCAAATAGTTGGCCCCTCACTCATAGTGCTTTCTGACATCACTTCTGGCTTTCCTTCCCTTCTATTTAAATCCTATTATGATTTCACTGTTCATGTAGGTAAGTATTTTCTTTAGCTTAGACAAAAAGAGCTAATTTGTATTGCATATTCTAGGATGATATTTGTAGCCAGATCAATTTCTAGTATGATGCAGATTCTGACCCATCAAAACAGAACCCACCATAATGAAGCAATAAGACTGTGTCAGAGGGTTCCAAGTCCAGAAAATATCTGCTATGCATACCCCTACCAAATACAGATTGGTTTACATACAATTAAACCTTTAAATTAAACTTTTTACAAAGTTAGCAGTATTTTAAAGCTGAAGAGAAGGACGCTTAGAGAAAATGAAAGACTAACCAAGATGATTCATTTAATCATCTAGGAATTGTTGTTATAAGACTGTGAACTTAAACAATAGAAATTAATGTCAATAAGCAGTTGAACAAATTCAGAAGTAGGCATCTCAGCTTTCAGTAAGTTATCATGGACTTATGCCCTTTCTCTTCCTGCTCTGTCAACCTAGGTGCTTGACATTTCTCCAGAAATTTGCCTCTTTATCCAATGTGGCTGCTGGAGCTATGGAACTCACATCCACATTTCAGACAAGAAAGAGAAGAAAGTATGGGCAAAGATAGAAAAGATCCATTTTCTATCTGACTGTCCTTTTCTCTTAGCTGCCTGTAGAGGAGAAAAAGTAATATCTTTCCTCACTCATCACAAGGATCATGGCTGAAACCCATACAACAGAAAACAGATTAATAAGAGAAAAGCAAAAATGTATCTGACTGAAGTTTTATGTAATATGGGAGCCTTAAGAAAGAAAACCCAAGGACAAAGGAAAATAGTCTATTTTATGGACAGTTGTACAGAAGTGTGACTGGAATAAAAGAGGGTATGACCTAATGGTAATAAACTGGGGAGAATTTAGCAATCAGTTTGTTCAGATTATTTTTGGTATAGGGCAGAATCTCCCTGGAATGAGGGTCTTATGATCTACTTTCAGGCAAGATAAGTCAAATAATTCCTTTGTGACCATGGTAGAGAAGAGAAAGGTGTAAGAAGGTCAGAGTGACCTTGATTCTACGGTTTTCTCAGTTGCAAAGATGCCTTATTTGGGGGTATCGTGTCCTGAGACCCAACACTCTTCACAAACAACAACACTCTCTCTCACATGCTATTGGCCAATCACAGTATCATAGGAATGGATACAATGGTGCTTAGAAGGAAAAGCCTCTGTTTCTAAAGAAGTCAAAGATAGATTTGGGTTAGGCAACAAGTAAGCTTTACTACACACAGCTAGTAAGTGAAATAGTCATATTCTCAACCCAGATCTCACTTAATTACTCCCTACTACATCACACAGCCTATCACATGTGGACTAAGCATCTAGAAATAGGAAACTGAACTTTATAACTATTTTTTGCATATATCACGGTATTAGTTAGCATTGGGAAGTGAATATTTATTAAGTGGTTGAGTGAATGAATGCATGAGTGGAAGAAAAGAAAGTAAAATGGATGAGTAAAATTGTGCCTGCTGGTAAGTCAGGTGGTATATATTAATCTGCTATGTATTTTCATTTTATAAATAATTGGGGTAGAGGACTCAGGATGGATTGGTGGTAGTGAGAAATCAAGAAACAAACTGGAATGTCAAGTTTGAATTTTGCGTATGTCTTGTTAACCATTCACACTTAAAATATATATATGAACATCTTTGAAACCTAGAAAGCACTAAATTGCTATCAGCTTAATTCATTCACATTCATTTTTAAATGTATTCATCTTTTTTTTAAGTAATTTATGTAACTTGTATGCAACACATCTATTTCTTTCTGTAATGATTATTCATTTGACAAATTTTTAATAGCTGAGGTCTCAAAAATCTCTATTTTTCAAGTATAAAATAAGATGGATAAGTAAAACAACTATCTTAATATTTCAGAAACATTTTAGTCTCAATTGTTATAAAGGCAATTATCAAGATAATTCCCTCCATTTTCATTTCAAACATTGTGCTTATCAATCATATTAAATCAACCATTCAGCTCTTGATTATTTTGCATTCTCTTTTTAAGTTAAAGACTCGCACATATGACACACACACACATTACTGTGTAGTTAATATTATCAACTTTTCATTGTTCAGTGAGTTCAATTATTTTTAATGAATCTACCTAATTTGGGTTCTTTGGTCAGTAATGATTAGACACGTGGTGAATCTGCTTCTTTCCTCTGTGGTAAATCACTTCTGTGTGAAGGTATGCCTAAATCTGGTACATAGGGAAGAAAGCAGTTGACAATTTCCAGCATACTCAGCTCTATGTTGTTGCACTTGATGCAAAGATTCTTGAACTAAAACTTTCTTAACTTAGTCAAATGAATCACAGTCAGGAATGCCATAAGACTGCCTACATGTCTTTGATGCAGTGGCATTATTTTGTGTCAAATATAGCTGAAAATAGATGAGCTGCTGATTAGGCCTTGGAAATGATTTTATAATACAGAACCTCAGCTTACAGTGATATTCGTTGGGTAACAATCTTCCCCCTTAATTTGTTGGCAAGCTTTGTCCAACGAACTAGGTTTTTTGATAGCTATATTTGCCATGCAAGTTATTAGGCCAGTTTTAAAGGTCCAAGTTGTTTTAAAATAATAACTAAAACTAAATATGGATACACAAAAGTATCAATAAATTGCCCAAAGCAAGGCAAGACTTTTTTTTCCTAATAACAAATGTCACATGCCTCATTTTCTATTTGCTAGATATAATGATTTTGCTGGGAGAGAATAATAAAAGGAAAATGAACAAAAGGAATGGAATGCATATGGCTGATTCAGGGTAGCATAACACTTGAGGAAATCACATGAGTTTTAGAAAATATGTAACAGGAGTGAGATTTACCTCTAAAATGCAGAGCCATCTTTTCTTAAAATGGTAACAAGAATAGAAAGCCAGTTAATACCTCTATTTCACTGTTCCTGTTACTACTGTGTTGCTCTATTCTCATTCTTGGGACCACAATTGTAGAGTATTTTAATCCTCTTCTTTCCTTGGTTCATTTAACAACAGTTGGCAGTGGATGCCTATTTCAGTTACCTGGGCCTGTCAACCTGTATCCGTTACTAGTGCCAGAACTCAGAAGGCAATCACTTAACCAGACATCACATCAGTCAGTCAGTCAATATAAAGGATCTTTTCAATTTAGAAGAAATCAGATCTTGAGGGAATTGGTTGTTAGAAAAGACAGCACCTTGCCCCTTAAACACATAGACACACACACACACACACCCCTGTTTTTCAGCTGCCTTTATTGCTCTTGAGCTCAAGGTTAGATAGCAATGTTGGAAGAATGAGAGGGGATAATAAATTTATCAGATGGGAAATGAGTCATGAGTATAAAGGAGCATAGCTTGAAATTGGAAATTGTTGACTAGAGAGTATTTCTGGTAAGCATTTTTAGGAAGCCTGGGTCCTAATGGGAAGAGAATTGATGCTTGTGGATTAGATGCTTTGTCACACTTCAAGCACAGTACCCTACACACATCCCCATTCTCATATTTGAGCACTGCAGGATGTAAAAATGTGCATTCCTGTGTCTCTTGTTCTAAAGGTAGACAAGTCAGATATGAAGCTGGGAAGTTCTCATTAAGGGTGTATATTTGAAAATAACAATTATTCAATATTTCATCTCAAAGGAAGATATAAAATGTGATTTTATTATCAAAAAATTACAATGACTAGCATGAAAAAAGACCATAGCTCCCTTAAAATGATAAATACAAAAAAGTCATGGCAGCCCTGTGCACAAAATCATATTGACACCAAAATTCCCTATGATGCTCTATGCTGTTAGACCAAGGGTTGAGATGTCCATTTAAATATTCCTAATAGAAAAGCAGTATATATGAATTGCTGCATATTCTAAAAACACAGAAAAGCACAAAGAGAAAGATTAGTAATTTTAAAGTCTGGAACATATATAAACATTTAGGGACATGTACTTTCAGATCTTTCTTTCTCTCTCTTTGCCTTTCATGTTTCTTCATAATCTTATTCTATATCTTATTGATTTTTTACTCCATGTCACATTATGAGATGTTCTGTATCTTGATAAGATACATGTATTTTTCAAAATCATAAGTGTATGGCTATAGATTATTCATCCCGTCTTAGGAAACCACTTAATTAACCATCTTTGGATACTATTGCAGGTTAAATTCCCTAGGAAATCACCCTTGATGCAGTGATTAGCATTCAGGAAATAAGAGAATGCTCTCTGGATTTTCATTAATGTGCGAAAGAAATGAAGTGGGATTGAGCAGAGCAAGCAATTTGTCCGTAATATAATCATAACAAAAGGTCAGATGAACACAGGGTACTATGGAGCTGGTTGTACCTCTAGACTTATCCCAATGTTTGTCACAAAGTCCAGACCTTTATATCCACATTTTACCAGATGCAGGCTATCTAGAAAAATGATGAGATCCTGGATGAGGCAACTCTCTCCATCTCAGGACAATTAAATAAGATCCTCTGAAGCCAACTTTAGAAATTCTATGTTACAGAATTTCCTATTAGAATACTATTAGAAGACTTTGTTTTTTTTATATTTACATGCTTCACTTCAATCAAATGTTTGAACTGACAAATTCAAAACTTGCTTCCACAGAATGGGCTTTGCATTTTGATTGGCTCCCATCCTAGGAAAAAAAAACCAAAAAAGTAATTTCCTAAATAAGTAAAAAATGACTCTGTTTCCAAAAGTTATCGCTAGTACTTGTGTTTGGTATGAAGCTATTTTCCTGGTTCTTAATTCACCAGTTGCTGACCCAGAGCAAGTGGTTACCTGCTTCCATCTAGCATGCCTTGTCTAAGACCTTAACTCCCTCCTGTTCAGCATCTATAGACTCATTTATTTTGCACTTTTTGTTTTGATTCTTATTGTATTCTACTCTGACCAGTATCTTACAGGTCTTTCACAGATAAATGTTTTTATCTTACCACGAGCCTAACATGACAATGAAGGAAAAAACTCTATTATCGTGGGTTAATTTTTTTACTCAGGCATGATACCTTCTCATTTTCAGAATAATTTTAGAAACAATCAGAAATGGAAGTGTAAACTACCGGAACATGGCAGAAAGGAATTTGTGTGTTATTTCTGCCTCATGGTTTCTACCCTTTACATTCCAACCAGGAAAACCAAAACCATAAAAGAGATCAGCAGAGACACTGTCTGTCCCTTTTACCAATATCCTTTTGTCTAATGTGATTTTGTAAAAGCAATCTTTAGCTTCTGAAATTGCTTTTTATATGATGGTATAATTATTACATATTATATATCTATTATGAATGTTTGCTCTGATTTATTTCCTAAATTCCAGAAAGATCCTATATTAAAAATGCATATATAATACATATATTATTAAATTAATTTTATAATAGAGATTCATCAGCATTGTTGGTTTCTCACATTCTCCAAATTAGTCTGCAGCATAGTGGATTGTAAAACATGGTGAAGTTCAGAGTGCCTGCCTCTTGGCGGAACATTTACTACTGCACCTGAACACAAATATAAGCAGAATCATAAAACAGCAAATTGCATGTTCAGATGCCAACCTGCAAGACCAGATTGCTGTTTACACCTGCAATTACAGACCAAATCATACAGTGCATGGCATACTCCAAAGAGATGTGACTTACATGTTCAAATGTCTACTCAACTTCCCATTTGGGATATTTCACAGGAACTACAAATTTGGTGTTTCTTGACCTATAATCATCTCTCACTTTTATATCAGTACTCTTACAGTATTTTCTATTGTAAAGAGAGCTCCCAATTTTCTTCATGTGTTCAGACTTCTCAGATGCCCTCACCACCTCTTTTCCCATACAAACACATCAATTTACTGCTAATTTTATCATGAACAACATTTCAAATCCATTCAAGGTCTCTGGTTTTTTCTATTGTCACGTCTCCCAGTATCCCTCAGAATGGTTACCATGTGAGATTTCTACCCTTTAAGTGTGTTATATCTCCTGCTGTTTCCTTGACATAGAAATCTCTTTCTCATCACCCACTTCTATTCCTTCGATTTATGGTAGAAACATTGCTTTCTCAATTGCTACATGCCTTCATGTACCTACACTTCGAAACAATTACCAAGGCTTGTACTTATTTGTATGATTATTTGATTCAATCTTGTCTTTTTACAAGGTTGTAAACCCCATGAGGGCAAAGCACCACATCAGTTTGTCTCATTTATGTTAACTTAATTACTCAGCATAGTGCCTGGCATATACAAAGTTCTCAAAACATTTGTTGGCCTGAATGAATATGTAAAAATTTTGAATAAAATGACGTCCTGCAAGACCTGGAATGAGAGCAGCTGTGGAATAATTTTTACTAGCATGATTTCTAAATTTCACATATCATGAGATTAGAAAATCTCAGCTTCCGAGAGTGGCTATCTGAATCTATCAATGTGTGATTTTTATGAAGCTGCTATTTTACTAAAAAAAAAAACTGGTTTATAAAACTTATCTATAAAAACAGTGAGTGCATTTAAGATATTTGTAAGAAAGGATAATTTTGTACATATGTATAGTGTAATATTATGCAACCATTAATACATAAATGCTGGAGATACTGTTTCACATCTGGTATTAAACGTGATGGTGGGGAGATGTGTGGCCAAACTGCAATTTTGTAACTTCTATGTGCCTTGTTTTTCCTCCCTGTAGGCTTCTGTGAATCTTTTTTCTTTAAACCTTTGAAATGATCTTCAATGTTTTGTTTGCCCGGCTAGAATTTGCTCTCTATCTAGTAAATACTAGGATATGCTGACCTATTTTAATCTGTGGATTTATTATAGTTTTCTTCTATTATATTTCTAATGTTTTTCTGTTTTGCTTATTTCTAATTTTCAGGAATTTTGCTGTCCTTTGTTTTCCATGTTTCTAATTTTGGTTACAAGAAATTTTTTATCTTACTTCTTTACAACTTGGTTTTGTACTATTTTCCCAGATCTGCCAACATCACTGATAATATAATTTATTTTGTCTTCTATATTATAGCTTGTGGTTCTGCCATGTTATATATATATTGTATAACTCACAATTTTTATATTCTGTGGTGTTGAAATAGTTTATTTGCATCTATGTTCATGAAGAATATTGGCCTGTATTTTCTTTTATTTTGTATCCTTATCTGGTTTTGAATCAGGGTTATGCTGGCATCATAGAAGGAGTTTGGAGGTACTCCCTCTCTCTCAGTTTTTTGGAATAGCTTGAGAAGAATTGGTATGAGTTCTCTTTAGAAGTTTGATAGAATTCAGCAGTAACCCTGTTCACTACTGGACATTTTTTGATTGGAGATGTAATATCACCGATTCAACCTCATTACTTCTTATTGGTCTGTTCAGATTTTCTATTTACTTTTGAGTCAATCTTTGTAAGTAGTATATGTTCAATAATTTATCAATTTCCTCTTTGTTTTAAAATATATTGGTATGTAGTTGTTCATAATAGTCTCAAACAATCTTTTTTATTTCTGTAGTATTAGTTGTAATGTCTCCTTTTCTACTTCTGATTTATTTGGGCTGACATTTATTTATCCTCTCTTAACAAAAAGCTAGCTAATCTTTCTTGATTTTGTTTATCTTTTCAAAAACCAACTTCTCATTTTTTGATTATTTTCATTATTATTTTAGTCATAATTTCACTTGTTTCTGCTCCGATCTTTATTTTTTCTTTTATTAATTTTGGGTTCAGATTGTTCTTGCTTTTCTAATTCATTTAGATGTATTTCTAGGTAGTTTATTTTGAAATCTTTCTACTTTTTTTTTGACGTAGGCATTCATTGCTATAAATGTGCCTCTTAATACTGCTTTTGCTGTGTTCCACAGGTTTTTTTGGTGTGTGTATTGTGTTTTTATTTTTATTTGTTTCAAGAAATCTTTATATTTTCTTCTTATTTTCTTCCTTCACTCATTGGTCATTTGAGAGCATATTGTTTAATTTTTATGTATTTATACAGTTTCAAATGTTTCTCTTGTTAGTGATAGTTTTATTCCATTGTGGTCTGAAAAGATACTTGATGTGATTTCAATTTTTCAGAATGTTGTCAGACTTGTTTTGTGCCCTAACATATGGTCAATCCTGGAGAATGTTCCATGTGCTGATGAAAATGATGTGCATTCTGCAGTGAACAAAGGATATATATACAAAACAACCAGAAAACAGTCAATATAGTGATAGGAGTAAGTCTTCACCTATAATAACCTTGAATGTAAATGAATTAAATTTGTGTCTGTAAAGACACAAACAGACTGAAAGTGAAGGGATAAATAAAGATACTCCATTCGAACAGAAACCAAAAGTAAGCAGACAAAATAGACTTTAAGTCAAAAACAGTAAAAAAAAAACACCAATCAACCAACCAAATAACAAACCCAGACAAAGAAGGTTACCATATAGCGATAAAGGTATAAACCTGCAAGAGGAATTAACCATTTTAAATATATGTGTATTAAACACTGGGGCACACAGATTCATAAAGCAAATATTATTAAATCTAAAGTGAGAGATAGAGCCCAATACAATAATACTTGAGGACTTCAACAACTCACTCTCAGCATTAGAAAAAGCATATAAACAGAAAATTGAAATACTGGATTTTAAACTGCACCATAGATGAAATGCTTCTGACAGATATTTATAGAACATTTCACCCAAGAGTTTCATCATACATATTCTTTTATTTTTTTCTTTTTTCTATAATAATATTTCAATAGGATAATCTGAGACCTTCAGAGATCTCAAATGACAAAATGTCTGCCACCAACAAATAAAAATTATCCTCTTAGTTGCTTTGGTTGCAGTGGTAGTTTATCTCCTTGGCAAAAGAAGCAGCCTTGAAGCTGGAACATGAAACGGAAGACTTTCCTCAAATAATAACTTCAAAATGGCCATATTACTGCAATCATGATTATAGGCAGGAAATCTTATGTGTAGCAGAGAAGGTCATAATTTGCAGTAGTCAGGCTGTGCCAGTGAAATGTAGTCTCACATCTCTTTGGAGTATGTCATGCACTGTGTGATTTGGTTTGTAATTGCAGGTGTAAATAGCAATCTGGTCTATAGCAGTTTGGCATCTGAACATGCAATCTGCCATTTTATGATTCTGATTGTGTTTGCTTTCAGGTACCATAGTAAACGTGCCTCCAAATGACAGGCACTCTGAGAGTCAACCAGGTTTTCACAAGGCACTATACTGCAGACTCTAATTTGGAAAATGTGGGAAACAACTAAGACTGATGAATCTCTATTATTAAATTAATTTCTGTTGATTATTTAAAGATCAAACATGATACATTTATATATTAAAAACAAAGTCTTAATCACAGGTTTTCAATGTGTTGTTAAAAGTTAATCCAGTGGATTAAAACCAGTTCTCCTTAAAATAAAGCAATTTGACCCTAATCCATATTTGTCAGAACAAAAATGTAGTCTTCTTCCAATGAAAAGCAAATCTGAGAAATAATTAAAATAGTGTAATGTATCTAAAGACATGCCAATGAGTCTTAGCAATGCAGACTAGAAAATAGCTATTTTATTCGATAATAAACAGATGGCTCTATAGGATTTATTTTGGCATGGATGAAGTAAATTTTATATTTAAATGTAAATGTATTTAAATATGTTTATTTAATACATTTAACAAATCAATTCCTGGCTAAGGCCACTGCCTGTAGAGCTTTGATGTTCTCCCATGTCTGCATGGTTTTCTCTGGGTGTTTTGACTTCCTTCCACATCCCCAAGATTTGCATGTTACATTAATTAATAAGCCTAAATAATCCCAGCAAGGTAAGTGTGGGTGTGTAATCTGCAATGGAATGGCGCCCTGTCCATGGCTGGTTCCCACTTTGCATCCTGAGCTTCCAGGATAAATTTTGGCCATTAGTAGCCTTGAACTGGAATAATTGGGTAAATAATTATTGTATTGGTTTTTGTTATTCTTTCTTAAATGTATGTATAGCTTACATTTATTTCAATGTTTAATATTAGGTTGTGTGTGTGTGTGTGTGTGTGTGTGTGTGTGTGTGTGTTTTGGGGGGGGGACTTTCTTTAAAAGCTGGGTAATGTTTTGTGACCAAAAATATACTGTTGGAAATTAACTCTTGTTTATATATCAATTAACCTATGATAAAATTGGTTTTATAATACATTATTTTAAGTCATGGTTTCCTAAGATCTATTGAAAACATTAAGTGAGGACTTACTTTACATATACATGTGAACACACACACTCACAAAGACTAAAAAGGAAAAAAAAAAAAACAAGTTCAGAGGAGCAAGTAGAAAATCTTTTTGCAGATATAACATGCTTGCAAGGCATAGACTATTTATATCTTTGAAACATTTAAGAATTTGACAAAGGAGATACACTATGTCCACGTTTTTGCAATCAACCTTGTTTTTAATAATAATTTTATATTCACAGAAAAAATACAAAGGAAATTCAGGATTTCCATATTCATCATACCCGGTTCCCTTATTATTAGCATATTATAATACTATTGTCTACTTGTGATAATAAACACATTTATATATAATTATTAACTAAAGCTCATAATATTTTCATGTTCCCTTCCTTTATTAGATGTTGCTTTTTTGTTTCAGCATCTCATCTAGGATATGGTATTATATTTAGTTGCCACATCTCCTTTCATCTGTGACAGCTTCTCTCACTTCTTGTTTTGATGACCCCAGAGTTCTTTTCTATTTTCTTCTCTTATTATTATTATTTCTGATTAACAAATCATAGTTGTATGCCATTATGGGGTACAATGTGACATTGATTAAATCAAGCTAATTAATATATGTATCACCTTGCTTATCTACTGTATTTTTAGGTGAGACATTCAAAATTTATTCTCTTAGGTATTTGGAAATATATAGTACATTATTTTTTATTATAGTCACCCTGCTGTGCAATAGATCTCAAAATCTATTGCTCCTGTGTATTTGAAACTTTGTACACTTTGATTTAAAAAAAAAAAAAGTCCGTTCCCTCCCTCCTGATCCCCTCCTCTCAGCCTCCAGTTCTCAGAGTAAAACCATCATTCTAATCTGTTCTTCAGTGAGTTCAACATTTTTAGATTCCACATATAAATGAGATCATGTGCCTGGCTTATTTTAGTTAGCTTAATTTTCTCCAGATTCATTCACATCGTTACAAATGACAAAATTTTCTCCTTTTCAAAGTTTGACTAGTATTCTATTGTGTATACATACCACATATCTTTTAATCCACTCAATCATTGATGGACACTTAGGTTGATTTTGTATCTTAGCTATTGTGAATAATGCTATAATGAACATGAAAGTGCAGATAGTCTTTCAAAATATTGATTTCAGTTCCACTGGAGATACACTCAGAAGTGGGATTATTGAATCATATGGGTAGTTCTATATTTCGTTTTTGAGAAACTTCCGTACCATTTTCCATAATGACTGTACTAGTTTATATTCCTACAATGTACAAGAGCCCCCTTTGCTCTGCATTCTTACCAACATTTCTTTCATATTTTTGATAAAAAGCCTTTCTAACAGGTGTAAAATGATATCTCCGCATGATTTTGATTTGCATTTTTCTAATGACTGGTGATGCTGAGTGTTTTTTTAATGTACCTGTTGGCCATTTGTATGTTGTCTTTTTAAAAAATGTCTATTTGAGCCCTCTGACCATTTTTTAATTGTTTGTTTTCTTGCTTTTTGAGGTCTTTACATATTTTGAACATTAACTATTCATCAGATTTATGGTAATATGGTTTAGCTGTGTCCCCAGCCAAATCTCATCATGAATTGTAGCTCTCAGAATTTCCATGTGTTGTAGGAGGGACTAGGGTGGGAGATAATTAAATCATAGGGGTGGTTTCCCTGTACTGTTCTCATGGTAGTGAATAAATCTCACTAGATCTGATGATTTTAAAAGGTTTCCCTTTCACTCGGCTGTCATTCTCTCTCTTGCCTGCTGCCATGTAAGACGTGACTTCACTCCTCATTTGCCTTCTGCCATAATTGTGAGGCATCCCAGCCATGTGGAACTGTGAGTCAATTAAACCTCTTTCCTTTATAAATTACCCAGTCTCAAGTATGTCTTTATTAGCAGCATGAGAATGAACTAATATGTATGTTTTACATTTTCTCCCACACTATGAGTCTCCTCTTCACTTTGTCAATTGTCTTTTCCTTTTCTTTTTTTTCAATGTACAAAAGCTTTTTAGTCTGATGTTTTTGTTGCCCATGTTTTCAGGATCTTATCCAAAAATTTGTTGCCCAAACCAATGTGATGGAATTTTCTCCCATTTTAGCTTTTAGTAGTTTTACAGTTTCAAGGTGTCATGTTTCAATCTTTAATCCATTTTGAATTGATGTTTGTATATCATGTGAGTCAAGGTTCCAATTTTATAATTTTATATGTGGATATTCAGTTTTCCCAACAGCATTTATTTGAGAAAAGGTCTTTTCCCCATTGTGTCTTCTTGACATCTTCAACAAAAACCAATTGACCATAAATTTTAAGGTTTATTTTTGGGGTTTCTAACCAGAACCAGTGCTTAGACCTTGGTCATTGCTCTGCATTTCAGCTAATGAAGGCACTCACTAGAGAGACTAGCCAATGACATCATGCTGCAGGAAGCATGGTCCAGAGGTCCAGCAGGATCAAATCCATCTTCCCCACATAGTCCTGACACTCTCGTTAAGTCTAATGAAACAGGTGTGAATCATCAGTGATTGGTCCCAGAATAGTAAGGAAGTGGATTGTCCACATACAACTTACTTTTCCCACTAAAGAAACTTTTCTCACTAAAGTTCCAGGAAAATCCTCTTTGTGTGGCACTGTTCTGGCCTGGGGATGTGGGTTTGTGGTCAAAGAGAATAATTTCTACCCTTTGAATGTAGCTTTTCTCAGTTCTGTGATCCAAGGAGGTGTCTCAGCCTCACAACTGAGTTCTAGAATATTCACAAAGGTATTTGTGTCTGTAGTTAGTTGCTAGTTGGATTTCTGTGAGAGACAGTGAAGCTAGAAAACTCCTATTCCACCATATTGCTGATGTCACTCTGGTGTTGGTTATCTCAAGAATTTTGAGGAATACTAGTCAGGTATTTGTACAATGTCCTTCAATTATTATTTGTCCAATATTTTTCTCAAGATTAGACATAATTAATGAGTTTTTGAAAGGAAGACCACTGTTCTTCCTACAGTCAAGTCCAATATCATTGCATTTTATTAAAGGTATTTATTATAAGACCCACATGATTTATCACTATTGATGTTCACCTTGATTGTGTGAATGAATAGCGTTTGTTGAGTTTCTCCACTGTAAGTTATTTTTTTTGTATTTCTGCTTTCCATATTGTAATCTTTGGAAGGAAATCACTATGTGCAACCTACATTTAGGCAGTACCACCACCCTGTAAGTTACATCTGGGTATTAATTTTATACTTTGTGATATAATCAAATATCACTTTATTTATTGTTCAAATTGTTCTAACTTTGGCTATTGGGAGTTCTTTCAGATGTCTCCTGTGGACCTTTAACATACCCTATCATTGTGTTTTTGTTTTGTTTTGTTTCTTGGGATGGCTTTTTCTTAATTTCTGGCACTATCAAATACTCCAGGCTCATCTTGTAAACTTTCTACCCCAGTTCTGCAATCAGCCATTTCTGCAAAGAGTTGTACATTGTATTGTAGAATGGTATTAGAAAACAAGATCTAGGTGCTATATTTGTGCATTTCCACTGGAGCATCACTGCTTCTAGACCCTCTGAGCTGACAGAGAAGGAATACACACACACACACACACACACACACATACACACACACACACAAACCCATGTCTGTAAATATATATTTTTAAGTATTTTTTTTTTTTCCAGATGGAGTCTCGCTCTGTCGCCCAGGCTGGAGTGCAAGGGTGCAGTCTCCTCTCACTGCATCCTATGCCTCCTGGGTTCAAGCAATTCTCCTGCCTCAGCTTCCCCAGTAGCTGAGACTACAGGTGCCCACCACGACGCCCAGCTAAGTTTTGTATTTTTAGTAGAGACGGATTTCACCATGTTGGCCAGGATGGCCTCATTCTGTTGACCTCGTGATCTGCCCACTTCGGCCTCCCAAAGTGCTAGGATTATAGGCATGAGCCACTGCACCCAGCCATATTTTTACTTCTAACACTTTTATCTGTATTAGGCTAAATGGGAGCTCATACTGCTATTTCCAATGCTAATTCATTACCACATAGATCACTCTCTGTAATCTTATACTCTATCAGTGAGAAATCTGCCTCCCACCATCTGCCATCCATTTCATTAACTGTTCAATTCCAATGTGCATCCAGAGTTGTTTCAGAATCCTTAACCTGTACTGACATGTAACACAACCTAAAACTACAGTACAGTGTTTAGATAACTTTCACTATTGGTTTCACAGACCTCACTCATTTGCAAACTTACTTAGGTCAGCACCTTTTTCTCTCTCCTTCAGTGAGGTTATTTCGTACATTTGTAGCACAGTTATAGTCTTTTGTTACATTCAAAATTTTATACTGAAATACTTTAACCTCCTAAATGATTTTTTTAATGTATATGCATTAAGGTTCACTCTGTGCTATAAAGTTTAATGGGTTTGGTAAATGCATAGTGTACATCTACCAATACAGTATTATATAGAATAGTTTCACTCCCCTAAAATATCCTTATGTTTCACCTATTCAACAGATGTGGGCTGTTCTTACTTTAATGGTAACAGGGGTTTCCTGAGATCCAGATTAACTTGAGCTCAAATGCCTACATTTAAGAAATAGTTGGACATGACTGGGGAATCTTGCTTCCAAAAGTCAAGATTCTGAATTCTGGCTTCCCATTGGCTTCACCTTGGGAGGTTTTAACAGCCTTGATAACCAGACAAAAAGCCAGATAGTTAAATTGAATTTCTGGGTGTGAACACAGGCATCAGTATGTTTTAAAGCTCCAAGGTGATTCCAACGTTCAGCCAAGTTTGAGAACTATTACATTAAACCCAGAGACATGAACTGATCATAACCTTGCCAGCTTGAGCAATGCTGCAAAGCCCTTTATAACCATGTGCAGATTTCTCTTTTCATACCCAGCAATCAAACCAACTGGCAGAGAGCAATTTGCATAAACAATTAACCAAGCAACTGTAATCTGATAAAACATATATTTCCTCATTCTTAATCTGCTCTCTTAACTTTTCTGTCTGATATCATATTGTCTTCTGGGATGGATTTGTTTATTTGTTTTTTTTTAAACCAGTGTTAGTGGAACAAGTTTCTAATATAAAGCATATCATGTATACTTGACTGGGTGTTTTGCATTGAGTATCAGACAGGAAAGTACAGAGTTTTCTCTAACTTGCTTTAGCATTAGGGAGCCATAAGCTTAAATTAAAAATAATATTTCTCCATAGAATGATGTAAGTATTTTTCATCAATAATCTATTTCTTTTCACCTAATAGTATAAATGCAACAAAAATCACACATCCAAAGACATGTGAAAAATCTTCCTGCTATCTTACCATCATATTATATACTAAAGTCAAGGATTGAGGGTGACAGACTTTGATAAATATCTATTTTTTCCTCAGTCTAGTTTGACTCTCAGAAGCCATTTAGACAAGAACACAACCCAGGAACTCCCTCTCACAGGAAGCAAATATGAAAGTTGGCAACAGAGCTGAGCATATGTCTTCTCATCATTGGCTTGGATGCAGAGACTGACAAGCTGAACACCTTATATTTAGTTCACTTATCCCACATTGAGAGCAAATTTATATTCTTATCCATTAGAGGGAGAGATGATAAACCACCTCCATTTTTTTTTGCTTTTTAAATTGAGAGTGATATAAGGGCTACAACAGAATCAATTGCTTTGAAAGTAATGGAGTGAGGCTGTCCACACCATTATTTTCAGCTTTGGCTTCTTGCCATTTCTACCCAACAAACACTGTAACTGGGTTTAGTGATTTGCACATTGTATTAGCAAGTTTACAGGGATTTTTGAATCTTTTCCTTTCGGTCCCATCACACGCGCGCGCGCGCGCACACACACACACACACATGCGCACACACACACACCAGGGGAGCTGTGGCAGGATTTCAGGAGTTTGCAAAGGAAAATTCAAGCTCAAGTTTACCTTATGGAGTTCACAAGTGTTGGTCCTAATACTGCACAGTCTGTACCTTTTCACAAAAATCCTCATTTCATAAACAACTGCTTATTAGAAAGGCTAGTTGAGAGCTGTGTCTCGGGAAATGGGTTTCCTATGGCGCTAGTGGGTCACTCATCATGGTTGAGACTTAATTACCACTCCTCAGAAAATGCCATCATTGAAAAAAACATCCTACTAATTTTATTTAATCAGGAATGGGTCTGAAGAATGCAAATAAGAAGGATAGTGTCTAATTGTTTTTCCATTTTTATCTCCATGAAAGCACATTAATTCTAAAATGTATTTTAAAAGATGAACACTGATTTTCAAATTGAGAGCTGTGATAGGCATGGGCTTTTACTTTTTTCAGGATCAAACTTTTTAGAAATATAGACATTATGAGAAATAACAGGGAACCAGAAGAGTTAATGGAAAGAAGTGACATGCCATTTTCCATTGTTTTTTAAATTGTCCAGCTTTGGGAAGCAAAATTTTGCAGGAGAAAATGTTGATTGTCCAGAGATTATTCTAAAGTTTATAAAGGTGACTTTGAAACTTATTTAGGTCCATTTAATAAAAATATACAGGTAATTGCTATATTACATTTCTGTTTTGTCCTCCCTTTAATTCCTCCACACTTAAACGTTTTTCCATACTCTCACATCTTTAAAACATTCTAAGATATAGCTCTGGAACAATTGGCATTTCTCTCCTCTTTCTTCTTGTTCTAAGAATATCTTAGCAAAATAAATAAGCTACCACAGCAAAACAATATAAAGGTGATATAAGTGAGGGAAAAGTAGCTCTTGAAGGGTCTAAGATAAAAATAGAATGTCATTGCTATAAGTCGAGGGGGTGGAGGTAGACGTGCTTGAACTAATCTTTTCAAAAATAGTTAAGAGATTAGGAGACACCTTTCATACCCTCAAACCACTCACCCAATGTAGAGGTAAAAATAAAAACTCAAAGGCATAATAAAGTTTCAAAAAGTAATAGCTAAGTAACTATACATGACATATATTTTGCAGAGAGAGAGAACTGAAAAAAGAGTGATGAGGCAAAGAGGAAGAGGGAAAAGGAAGAGGGAAAAACGAGTTCCTTGATTGTACACTTGTGTCAAATTATCTTCGTAATTAGCAGAGAAAAAGTTCATCACTGCCATCTGCTAAATCTACTAGTGTGGTAGACTGGCTTTTTCTTTCTCTGACTCTCCTTTCTGGTCCATATGGAGACTGCCAACCAGGAAACACGTGCTTGGGAAGAAAGTGAGGATATGCCACATATTGGACCTCGTGGCTGAAACAACCAGTTGGCAGTCGCAGAGTGTGGGATTTGTCCCTGAGATGAAAAGTGAAATAGTTAATTCTATCAAAATTCTTTTTCTTATTTTCTCCTCTTGAAAAACAACTCTAAAGCAATGAATTAATTTGAGAATTAGAGGCCAGGCTGTGACTAAGACAATGGTTTAATCATGCAGGAAATAATGGCCAGAACGTTTATTTGTGTTCAATGAGCTGAGATAATTTTACCCCTCTGCCCATATCTTACAGAGAAAGATTTTTAGGGCCATTCAAAAATGGAATGTCTGTAACACCCACCCTTTAAGGACCTAGAAGGAAAGTTTGAGTCATCCTAATTTCACAGAAAATTTCCTGAAAGGGGAGGAATGTGTTTCATTGCTTTGCATGTCCTTGGCCTTAAATGTACTGAGTGGATAGGGGAATTTGACAGCTTTTGTTCTATACTTAGCCCTCATTCTCTATTTCAGACTCAATAGGGGAAGGACTGAACTTTGTAATTAATACCCACAAAATTAGCAATCAGCAATAGCAGAAAGATAAAATGGGCATGTGGATGAATCTCAACTGCCTCTGATAGGCAAAGACCAGTGAGAGGTTCACATCATCAGAGATTCTAATAGCGGCAGCAGCACTTTAAAAAAAAAAAAAAAAAAAAAAAAAAAAAGCTGTTTTGATTCTTTTAAATACATTTTATTCATGTCCCAGAAATTTAAACATAGGTCTTATTTTTGCCACTATGCCTCTGGCTATTTACCCTGGAGCTTTCTTTTTTTAAAGGAGAGGGTTGTTACTGCTTCATTTAGAAGTGCTTTGATAAACCAAAGTTTCTTCATCAGAATTAAATAATATTTTTCGTTTTATTTTTTTTGTATAGAATCTGAGAATTTGCCTGTTGTTCACAGAGCCTGGAAAGGGCAAGCACTTAAAGGGTCACAAACAGGGGGCTGCAGGGATCCTGTCCATTGGAAAGCACTGATGTCAGCCTTTTAGAGAACTTCCACTGGTCTGGGAAAACAATAAATTCCTCATTGACTTTATCGTCTACGGAAGTGACAGAGTATTTGTAGAATTATACATTTTGAAGGACTTGTTTCTGCCCAATCATGGTAAAAACAAAGGCTTTTATTAGTGTAAGTGTGCATGTTTATATATTTATATGTATATCTCTGTGTCTGTACCCAAAGAGACAGGGAAAAATAGAATGTGCATCCATTTAAAATCTAAGACAAACAAGTCAGTGCATATCACTGGTTCATTTTCAGCTACTTCCTGCAGGCCTCGAAACCTTCCTTCTCTCAGGCAGTCCTACTGTTTATTCAGTAAGCATTCAAGTAACATCTCCTGCCCACTGTGAGTGGAGTGAGGCACTAGAGAGGTCTTTCAGCCAAAAGCAATGTATGACCTTTGATCTTTGATCATTCTGTTTCCCGTTCATCACTTTTTCCTGAATTTCTCATTGTATCTAATACTAGGTCTTCTACACTCATTGTCTTTTCAGTCATGGAGGTTTTAGTGTTCTCCCTCAGATTTACTCTTTATTATAGTTAGTACATTTATTGTATAAATTCCTAATAATTCATGCTCCAAAGAAGAGGCTGAAAATATTGTATTTAGCTTTGTGTTCTTGGGATAGTAATTGAACTTCATTAGTTCTTATTTTCTTTTTCCTTCAAATGAGATTGTTGGACTGGACAAGTAGATCTCAAATTTGAGGATGCCTGAAACCCACCCAAATCATTTGTTTAAAATGTGATTCCAGCTGGGTGCACGTGGCTCATGCCTGTAATCCCAACATTTTGGAAGGCTGAGGCTGGTGGATCACCTCAGTTCGAGACCAGTCTGACCAATATGATGAAACCCCGTCTCTACTAAAAATACGAAACTTATCTGGGTGTGGTGGCATGCACCTGTAGTTCCAGTTACTTGGGAGGTGAGTGAAACAGGAGAATTGCTTAAACCCAGGAGGTGGATGTTGCAGCAAGCCGAGATTGTGCCACTGGACAACAGAGCAAGACTCCATCTCAAAAACAAAACAAAACCAAAAAGTGCATTCCCAGGCCCTGATCTCAAAGCTTTAAATCATTTAATTCTCTACAGATACCTAAGAATCATTGTTCTAGCATGTATGTTACTATGGTTTTAATGTTTGTAGTAAGGTTATTACAATAAGAATTGGAAAAGAAGTAAATATCTCTATTTGCAGATGATATGATATGACATACCCAAGACAATCGATGAGGAAGCTAACACAAATAATAAAATAATTCAGAAAAGGATAAAATATAAAATTAAAATAACCAAAACTAAGGCCTTCCTATATTTAAATAGTAATCAGTTAAAAGATATTTATCTATGCTTTTTCTAAGACTTGAATGTTTCTTTTTGTTCTGTCTTGTGCATTAGTAATTAATTTTGTTGTATGGTATGTGGTGAAAGATATAGAGGTGAGGGGGAGACTATTCCGAGGTATATACATACCTGTTTTTATATATCTTTTATTTTCAAGCCATTAATTTTGCTTTACTTAGTTTTGATCAGATTTATCAAAATAAAATTGACATCAAATAAATTGTACATATCGAAAGTATACAATCTAAGTGTCAACTGTCATGCTATATTAGTTTGCTATTTCTCAAATTATATACAAACGGAATCTCATAGTATGTACTTTTTCTGGCTTATTTCACTCAACATAATTACGTTGAGATTTATTCATGCTGCTGTATTTATCAATAGTTTATTCCTTTATATTGCTGAATTGTATTCCATTGTACATATATCGTGCATTTAAATATTGTATATATACACATACATACAATAATTTATTTATCCATTCAAATATGAATGGATATGGCCGTTATAGTATTTGACTCTAACAAATTACTTATAATTTTTGACTCTAACAAATAATGCAGCTATGAATACTTATATGCAAGGATTTTGTGGTCATATGCGTTCAGCTCTCTAGTAGTGGAGTTAATGAATCACATAGGAGGTGGATGTTTACGTTTTTTAAAAAACTGCCAAACTTTTCTTAAGTGAATATGTCCTAACAGTTTGTGAGAGTTTCAATTGTTCCACATTCTTGCCAATGTCATTATGATTAGCCTTTTAAAATTTTCTGGTACTGTTTTGTTAATAATTTCTAAGGTAATTCCATTGTGATCAAAGAATATACTTTGTAGTACATCCACCATTTTTAGTCTACTGAGATGTGTTTTATTGCTCACAATATATAGTCTATCTGAGTAAATGCTGCATGGAGTGTTTTAAAAATGTCAATTGGGTCAAATAAGCTAATAGAGGTTTTCAGGTCTACTATATTCTGGATTATTTTCTCTCTATTTTTCTATCCTTGAGAGTTGCATTAATTGTCAATGATAATTATCTATTTCTCCTTGCTGTTTTATCAGTTTTTCTCTTGATGTATTTTGAATATCTATTACTATGTACATGAATGTTTAGGATTACTTTGTTCTGTTGAAGAATAGATTCCTTTATTATTTTGAAGTTATCTTTTTTAATCCTGCTAATATTATATACTGTGAAATCTACTTTCTATGATAAAATATAGCTACTTTAGTTTTCTTTTTATTAGTGTTAGTATTGTATGTCTTTTGCCATACTTTACATTTAATTTGTGTCTTTTTTTGAAGTTCCTTTTTGTAGGCAGCATATAGTTAGATCTTGCTATCTTATCCAATATGACAATCTCTTTCATTTAATTACGATGTTTAGATCATTTACATGTAATTTGATTATTCACACGATTAGGTTTAACTCTCTCATCTTTCTATTTGGTTTACATTTGTACTATGTCTATTTTTTTCTTTTCTCTTTTTTTCTGCCTTTTCTTAGGTTAATTAAATTTTTTAAATGATTTAAACTAATCTTCTTTAGCCTATTAGCTATAACTTTTAGATTGTTAACTTAGTAATCACTTTAGGGTTCACAGTATACATCTTAATTTATTACAGTTTACTTTCAAGTGATAATACATCATTGCACATATAGCATAGCAAATAAACTAATATACTTTTTTTTCTTCTTAACCTATGTGGTATGATTTTCATAAACTTTGCTTTTACATATATGATAAACTCAATACTATATTGTTACATGCTAACTAAAATACATGGCAGGAATGTTCAAATTTAAAAATCATCATTATATAACTACATTATAGTATTTCATCAGGGCAAGGGGCATCTAATAATTGCTAAAATTATTGGGTGAAACGTTGTTAGGAATCATAATTTTGCTTATCTTTACGTTTTATGCCATATGACCCACAGACTTCTTTCTACTTGTAAAAAAAAATCATTCTTTTACAAGGAAGAGATAGGGTAGAAACCACACAAACCCAGAGTCAAAACAGCATCACCATTCACGGAGCAACCTGGTATTATGTACCTCTAATGTGATTTCAAGAAGACATAAATCACATTATATAACATAATATTCTTACCAAAAAATCTTTTCTTCTGAATCTTATCATAAGGAAATAATCCTGTAAACTCTGATTGTGTGATATCTTACAAGACAAAGAGCTAGACTGGATTCTTGGGAAAAAGAGAGAGAGACCTAGAGAGAGAATGGTGGATAGGAGAGTGATAAAGCAAATTTACCAAAATTTTGACAATTGTTGAATAATGAGCATATTTCAGGTGTTTAATGTATGGCTATTTTTTCAGCTCCTCTGTTGGTTTGAATTTGTTTTCAAAATTACTGTTTTTGACGAATGCTGGGGGATAGATTCTGATTACATTCCTGGAAGAATGCTCTAAACTCTGAACATTGTCCACCCTAGATATTGAAACAGATGAAGAGTGGAGAGACCTTGCTTAAGAGTAAAATACAGTGAGGGAGAATCTTCATAATAAATACATGAAGTAATCAACCAGCAATTCTTATTTTCTTTTTACTCAGGGTCTATCGAGTGTACAGAAACCATGTTAAAATATACAGATTTTAATTAATGACTTCTAATGGGGATCATTTTATAATCATTTTAGCCTCAGATTTCTCAATGGGGGTCACATCTACTTCACAAGACTGTTGTAATAATTAAAGATGAAAGTACATATAAAATTCCTACTGGCATGCCTAATACTGATTAGGTTCTTAATCAATAGTAGCTTCCTTTCTCTTGGACATTTTAGGTCCATGTGGATGCAGAGCTCTCTCTGGGCACTACAGTATTCACTGATCATATTGAAGCCTAATTTCCCCTGCATCCAACATGAACTTTGAGCCCAGTTCCCTGCCTTGCATTGGTCTCTTATACAGTTAATGTACATCTATGTCAACAGCTCCACAGACTAGATTTTTTGAAGTCTATCTCTGTATTCCCCATAGTGTCTAGATCAAGGTCTTTTAGTTAGCAGGAGCTCAGTGAATATTTTAGACTAAAATAATTATGAAGTCTGAGGATGTACCTTAGCATCCTACCATGCCCAACGCTAGTGACTCTTCATTTGGTATTCCTGAAACTGCCATGATTTTTTACTCTATAATGAGCCTCTACTGAAGCCTAGAAAATCTTCTGACCTCAAGCATACACAATGAAAGAAAATGGAAATGAAAGCAAAGCAAAGAAAGTCATTTATCAATACTCTTGTCATCTTTTTTTGAGCCTTAATTAAAATTAATCTCTGTTTTGGACTAACTTCCAGGCTTATAGTTTCTAACTATTTTCTCTTTGATGAAGAAAAATGTGTTTCTGATGTTCAAATATAGCATTTTATTTCTTTTTCCCAGCCTATTTTAGAAAACTTTTTTCAGAGTTTGAAGCCTTTGCAGAGTAAACAATTATCACCAGGAATTTAGCACTCTGTATAAAGAAACTTTGCTAATAAATGAGAGCATTGCATTACCAAGTTAGGCAAAAGCAAATGAACAAAATAGAAAGAAAGTGAAATGAAAATGGAAACTAATTCTCTTTTAATTTTTACAGAGTAAGAATAATTGTTCACATCCCTGTATATATGAAACTCCCAACTTTGAGATCCAGTTGATTAAGAAGCTTATACAGAAGCAGAAATATAAATCACATGGAAGAGAAATCACAATCTAAATATCTACTCAGCCAATTGTAAGGCTGAATTTTTAGCAATGGAGCTATCATTCCCACAAGTTACTGTAGTATTAGTTTGAAGATACAACTATAATAACTATATTGCAACTAAATTTTCTATATGTTTTTGCTCTAAATAGCTGTGAGAAACGTTATAGCTCCATCTTGAATTCTAACATGGTTTTATCTTCCTGAGCAGAAGGAAAATATTCTGACCTGATTTTAAGTCTCAAATGCCTCTGAATAAATGTAGAAAAAACAGCAATGACTAAGGGTCTTTTGGCTGCCATCACCGGTACGAAAGTCAAAAGTGATAGTGATGAAAAGACAAACTTATTCCATGTTGTCAACATGGAAATCAGAGTGCTATGGATGGCCTTAACAGAACTTGACAAAGGAGGCACTAACTCGTATTGCCCATTTCACCTGGGATTCACAACTGCGCCAGGTGAGGTTCAATACCATGACTTGTCAACTTTATGAAAACTCCCATAGAAAGGAATTTTGCCTATTGAGAGGTAACAACAGTGAATGATTATCTCCTTCATCAAATCTGATTGTCAATCCAATCTCATTGCTCTTTTCTAGTGTTAGGACTTCCTATTCAATAGGGGAATTAAGATGTAATTAGTACATGCAGCTATCTGTAAAGTGTGGTTGGCCGCAACATACTACCTAATGTTCCTTAAACATATTGCCATTACTTTTTTTTTCTTGTTAAAATGAAAATACCTATGAGAAAACAATAATAGTGTTAGGAACTTCAAGCCATTTATTATTGGGTATGAATCTGTTTCAAATGCTTTTTGATAAAAGAACATGGATATTGACAGATGTAAATATTTACAGGGCTTATCTTTATAATAAAGAAAGTGGACAGTAAGATCAAAAGAAATAGGAAACATAAAAATAATGCTGGATTGCCACTGAGGAAGTGACAGGACATACAGTTTATACTATGACTTTTCTAACGTTTGCCTATGTTTTCCTAAAATGGATTCTGAATTTTGGTCCAAGATATATCATTGAAACTACCAACAAGAACTTGTCTTCTGCCTTTATAAAAACTAGATTAAAAAACAAAAAGAACTTTAATCCCAAGGAAGAATAGCATTCTAGCCCAACCTGGGACCATATACACCTTGTAGAAAATGGCTTTGTCTTAATCACCTTTGTATTTTCAGGGGACACATAGTAGATGTTCAATAAATCTTGGTAAAATGAATGAATGAAAATAAAATTAGTCAGTTGTTATTTGTCAATATGCTTCAATGCTAGGTCCATCTGATCCATATATCCTAGAAATATTGTGCTTTAGTTGCTTGCTAGTTACCAGAGCAGACACTTACCTGAACTCCCTTCATTGTGGCTGCTATACTCTCAGCATATGCAACTCTGTGTATGAGGACATCATCTCCAGTTCTTTTGGATTAATTTTTTGACAGCTGCTCAGAGGCATTCTGTTAAAAAAAAAAAAAAAAAAAAAAAAAAGAATCAACATACAGCCCTGAGAAGGATCATGCTAGCTATATGCTTCCTAAATTCTGAAACTAAGCTAATTTCAATATTGAGAATGGATAGTATTTTAATGCCATAGTTGAAAATTTCATACATAAGTCCTTTTTCTGATCTTACCAAATACTTGATATTTTTCTTTATTAATGTGAAGTTAACATACATATCTTGGGATTTGCCTTAAGAATGCAAATTTGGAATGGATGTGAATTGTGAGAAATCAAGAAAAACACAATGTCATCTTGCATTAACATGTTTGACTCCAACTTTTGATTATCATTGCTAAAACATCTGAGCCACAATGACTTGGCTGAGTCCTAATGTCTTAACAAAAACTGTTAAATTATTAACCGGACATCTATTTTGTTAAATCGTGAAATATTATCTGAGAAAAGTTGGCAAGGGCAGTAAGGGAGTATTTCAATCTCTAAATCATGATTTTAACAGAGAATAATGATACATATGTATTTTTAAAAAGTTAATGTCAGAATTTTGGCTTAAAATTTAAAAATGTAGTTGTTCTCTCATGCTTATGTATAAGTCAGACTATCTGGATTTCTGACAAGTATATACAAGAGTCATAACAATCATATTTTTAAAGGAAAAGTTATTTCAAAGATAAAATTTTCTATATGCTTCTTGCATAATGTTCTGTTTAGGTGCATTACAATCACTATGATCATTGTAATTATATAGTATTTGAACACATATTTAAAAATGTGCTCAACTATTTGAATAAGAAAAAGGCAGGCATTGAATATGAGTTGCAATAGTGCCATTATCAACATACATACTTATGAAGCTGTCACTACATCCAGGGCAATATGTTAGCTCTGGGGAACAGAGTGTATAATAGAGCCAATATATCTCCTATATTGACTTACGCAAGCAAAAGAAGTGGCTGGAAGATCTAAGTGATACAAATACCTATAGATAAAACTCTTAAAAACCCAAAGAACCAGGATGTTAGCAAACTAATTCTGAAGAATATACAGTTCACAAATATCTAGAATTGTCATTAATGTAGTCTTCCATTCATATATATATACATGTATATATACACACACATACATATATACACATACATATATATATAATCTAGGAATACAAAAACGCTTTCCTACTCCTCAATAGTAAAAATGTAGAACTTTCCCTTGGATAGAAAAGACACATACATAAAAAAGATCAACAAAACAAGAAGGCACAGATACCAAGTAAATAAAATAAAATGCAATATAAAATTTCATAATGGGTAAGGTAGTAGGAAATAATATATAGAGAAAGAATAGAAAGAAGTCATTCAAAGAGTAAGAACTTGAGCTAAGCCCTGGGAAGATATTTGCACTAATATACACAGAGAAAACAGAAAAACACATTATAATAGGGCTAATGGGAGAGACAGGAATATGTGTGACATATTTAATTAAATAAATAGTTTGACTTGAAGAAATGTTTTGTCTTATGAGGGAGTTATGTAAGTTACTTACAATATGAATTTTGGGTAAATTAATATGTTTATATTAAATAAAGCTTTGTATACACATACAAAGAATTTAGACAGAGAATAGTTCAAAATTAAGTTTGATCAATAATTCAGTGTACGGCAAGTAAGGAGGAGGAAGTAGGTCCAACCCTGGTGGCCAGAGATGAGACGAGCACTATAGAAGTGCCAGAGATTGGACCCAGGAGTGTCTCGGACACTTTGCTGGATCAGTTTACTCAGCAGCTCTCTTACAAGCGATTACCTCCTATCACCTGAACTTAGTTATATGATGACATGATCCTTCAGTTTCATCTATGGGTTGGAGGGAAACTTGGCTTCATCTATATCTGGGCCTTTGAGGTTAATTATCATGCAGAAGAATATGGGCAGTTGGATCACAAGACTTCCCTTTGCTACTTCCTATCTATCACTTGTGGATATCTTTCCCTTATACTTTGGGAATTCTGTAAACCCAAATATGAATCCTTCAAAACCTGTACCTAGATTGGTGGGGTGTGTTTTGGGGGGACTGAGTTTGCAGAGAGGAGTTAAGCAAGCTTGAAATTTCTGGCCATGCTATTGAATATTAAGATGCTTTGATCACACAAACATGTTATTAATATTTTAAATAGTGGCAAATAATATGAAGTTAATAAATAAAATAAGATTGTCAGAGTAGCGTCAGATTTAGATTGGAAGAGTCAATGACGTTTCCTTAAGGAAAGGACATTTGATTTAAGTTAAATGAAAAAAAAAATGAGGCAATGAGTGGAAAAAAATGCCACCTTGGCAACCAGCCCAGCATGAAAAAGAGCCCAGAGGTGGTAAACATCTGATTAGAGGAGGGTACAAGAAACGCTGAAGAAATACATACAGGTCAGATTTTACAGACCCTTGTAGAGCGGAATGAAGATAAGAAATTTTACCTCAAATAAAATACCATCAAAGGGTTTCATTAGGTGGCTTTTTTATTCAGATTTGTGACTAAAAAGTCTAGCACATGTAGAAAAGAATTTTGAGTAGGGTAAAATTAAAAATGATGAGAAGTGAGGGACAGTTAGAAGGTTATTGCACAAATTCAGGTGGGAGATAATGGTGCCTTGTACCAGAACGATTAACATAAAATATATAAATTAATGAAAGTCCAAAGATTTTTATTGTATGTTGTAATAAGATTTTGACATGGATTTGATATGTAAACAATGAGACTGAAAACTAGAAGAATTGTGTCCTTGTTATTTTCCAGTTTCTTGTATGAGAGACCAGAAAAATGAAGGTAAGATTCTGATATTAGTCAAAATAGGCACTGTTTTATCAGTCTCTTGAAGAAGAGCTTCTCTGCTTCAGCTTAATATTTAAATTTATCTCAGAATTCCATAAAAACATATTGAACTGAGTAATATTTAAGATTTTCTCTTCTTTTTAAACATTCAGACAATAACCCATACATTGAAATACACATTATAGAATTATCTTAACAGTAATAGTATATTAAGAAGATTAATTTCTTAATCTCTTTTCTTTCACCCTACATACAGTCTATGTGCCTCTCTCGACTTAAATTACTAGACTCAGGAATATCAGTTATAGTTTTGAAAAGGACATAGAATGTCTAAATTAGTTTATGGCCTTGGAAAAATTATTAAATTAAATATTACAGAAACATCGGTAAATAAAACATGCCTGATTAGTAAATTTCATACTGTAAGAAATGGAAATAACCAGATAGGTAACAACTAGATTTTATTAGGAAACAAAGAATTATTACAACAACACTGATCTGGCAAGGCTTTTACTAAGTTTGAGAATCCTTGTAAACTTAAAAGTTCTTCTACCCCAATACCATTTGTAGAATCGAGTCTCTCTTTTCGTCAGGCAGGCCAGGAATACTGAGTCCCTTATCACTCTCACGCTAGCTCACTGGTAGAGCAGAGGCTCAATGCTAGAGAAAGTAAGGTGAGAAGACAAGAGGCTACCACCCATATTCTCTGACATGCTTGTAAACAAAGGTGTCACTTCCACCCTAATCTCTGAGGACATGGCTCAGAGATTTTGGGCAGTGAGAGAAACACTTTTACAAAGAGAGAGCTCAAAAACTTTCTCAAAAGAAATTGACTACATTTGAAACAGTGTGGAGAAATTCAAGCCTAAGAGCACTTTCAAAAATATAAAGGTTTTGGTATTATAATCTTTAAAAAAACTAATAGCTCTATAAAAGCAAAAAAATAAACTATATGCTAGGAGATTTACCAGAAAAAAAAAAATAGAAGAAAAAGAACCCTACTGGGGTCAGAACAAACCCCAAAGACTAGTCTGTAAGACTACCTCTGCAAAAAGGCCTGCATTTAATTGGATCAGACTGTGAAATAACTTACGTCCCCAGTTATTATAAAAAAATAATAGAGCAAATCGTTTCCCTTTAGTGGAGCCACATAGCTGAGTGTGATACCAAACCAGGCAGATACCTTAAAAGATCAGGAAAAGCAACAGTTGAAGAGATACTTGCTAAAAACATTGCCATCCAGGGTGATTGTTTGCATGCTTAGGTGCACCATCAAAGAAGAACTATGGAAAAAAAATAGGCTTCAAAAAACAGTTCAGGGTGCTAGAACAATTTGAATTTCTACTAAATTCACCAAACACAAGTTCAGTTCATACTGACATTTTCCAAAACATATTTCCACTATTTTACAATCTTTCCACCAGAAAAATAAATTCTCCAAAACACGTGATCATGTTTCTTGGCCTGAAAAGGCTTCTCTCTCAAAGTCACTCAAATTATTGGCTTCCATTTTAATAGATGGGAAAATATTAAATATAAATATGGTGGTCAATGTGGGAAGTACAAAGTATAGATTAATGGGTTTGCCATTTGCACCAAGTCACTTTTAAAGTGTTGTGGATTTTTTCCTTTTCCATTAACAATGGTACTATTTTGAGTCAAGAACTTTCATCACTTATCTATACGTGTGTATTAGCCTTCTAACTGGATCTCAAACTGCTGTCACATTCTCCTCTAAATCATTTGATCAAATCAATGTTCCCTCAAGCCCATGCCATTTGTTATTACTCCTTAGTGAACCATAATAGCTATCAGATAAATTCAAACATTTTATCTTATGTATTCAAGCTCATTGCTCATGTAGCTTTATCATAGCTATTCACCTGTATCTTAGAGTACTCGCTACATCTCATACTGTGTCCGTATGTATAATGTTCCTTCTTCAGTAAAGAAGGAACTTTTTAGTTCCTTTTTAGTGTATCCTACTTTTTGTTTAAAATTTAATATTTTATTAAAAACTTTCCATACTTGCTCCAGGGCATAACTGATTTTTCCTTCTAGCTACATATTCTCCCTTTTCTCACTTTGTGTATATGTGTGGATGCATATATGTGATGTGTCTCTTGCCTTCTATTTTTCTCTCTCTCTTTCTGTTCACACACACACACACACACACACACACACACAATATTGATTCATAAGATTATGAATGTATCTCTTTACAGATATCTTTTAATTTTTTTAACAAGAATGACTTTTGGATATTTATTAATTCAACAAATATTTACTGATACTAAACTACACATTGAGAATATAATGGTGAAGGACAGGCATGGTGGCTCATGCCTATAATCCCAGCACTTTGGGAGGCTGAGGCAGGTGTATCACCTGAGGTCAGGAATTTGAGAGAAGCCTGGCCAACATGGTGAAATGCTGTCTCTACTATATATATATAGTAGAGACAGCATTTTTGTACGTCATATATATATATATGACGTACAAAAATTAGCTGGGCCTGGTGACAGATGCCTGTAATCCCAGCTGCTCAGGAGACTGAGGCAGAAGAATTTCTTGAACCCAGGAGGTGGAGGTTGCAGTAAGCCAAGATCACACCATTGCACTGAAGTCTAGGCAACAAGAGTGAAACTATGTCTCAAAAAAAGAAAAAAAAAAAAAAAAGAATATGGCTGCATAGTATTCCATTGTCACTCATAGGTGGGTGTTGAACAATGAGAACACATGGACACAGGGAGGGGAGCATCACACACTGGGGTCTGTTGGGGGAAAATAGGGGAGGGACAGCAGGGGGTGGGGAGTTGGGGAGAGAGAGCATGGGGAGAAATGCCAGATACAGGTGATGGGGAGAATGGCAGCAAATCACACTGCCATGTGTGTACCTATGCAACAATCTTGCATGTTCTTCACATGTACCCCAAAACCTAAAACGCGATAAAAAAAGAATGGTGAAGAAAGCAGATGTGATCCCTACCCCAAAAGCAAATAGACTAGTAGAATTTGAAAACAATTCTCTATCTTATAGAATGAGCTCTTTATGACTCCTGTTATGAGCTTGTCATACTGTCTCTTTCCCCACAATGCTTCAATTTGTCCTAAATAGCTCTTCAGGGATAAAATTTATAAGGTACATTTCTGTGTATCTAATTTTCTTGATTAACAATCTTCAGTAGCTTCTTATATCTTGATGATTTCAGAATAATTCCTAACTTTTCTAGACATATCTTCGTGGATAATGAGTTTTCAGACATATCTCATTCCACTGTAAGTTCTACGAAGATAAGAATTACATCACACACTCATTCTTTTCTTTTTCTTTTTTTTCATAATACTTGACTGGTGACTAACTGCTTTCTATTTCTTTCTATACTCTGATTCCTAATCTAATAATGCTTCTTCTGATTGGAATGTCTTCTTCAGCAACTTAAAGCGTCAAGTCTTGTTTTAAATGCCGTCTCCTGTAAACAATATGTTCTAATCCCTATCTCCAACTAAAAGTAATATTTCTCTCATTTAAGTCCCCATAATCGTTCTATGTATTGTCTTTATGGAATTTGTCCTGCTGTACTAATAGATTCTTTAAAAACTCTTGTTGGATTACTTTCTTTAAAACTTTGTTAGAATATAAAGTAGTCATTTTAAATTAAAACAGGCAAATATTGGCAACTTCATATAATTCAATCTAATAGTACAGAGAATGAGGACATTCATCTCTTATCTTCGGTTTCAGGTTCAAAGCTTTACACTCTGAAATCTATAGACTAGCTGGTCACAATGAATAGCATAATAGCCCAAAGCTAATAAATATAACATTGTTAAACAGAAATTGGCTACAAACAAACTCCATAAATGCTTCCTTATATGCTTGATTAAAATATTATTTTTCTGATCTTTGTAGCTATCTATAATTGAAACAGAACAAAAAAGTTATTGGTGATACTGGGATAATTTGAGCCTAATTCTGAGGTGCATTATTAGGTCAAATTCCCCATGGCTTTAGTGGAAGATTAGTATGAGTAAGAGGTTCAGAGTCACTCTTATTAAAATGATTTATCAGAAAATGCTATGTAGGAATATTCCTCTACAGTGGCCCAAATAAGGGCATTGTTATAAATATGTCATCTATTATCTACATTACAGCTTCCATCAGAGAGGCCAATGAAAGCACATTCATTTACTTATTTATTTTTTCATTCACCATTAGTGTTAGTCCTTGTAAAGGAAGGAGAGGAAAATATAATCTTCAAGAACATCACAGTCCAGTAAATATAACAGAGAGCTATGTTATGGAAAATTTCCATAATATTTTTGGAAAGCATTTCCATACCTCTCCCCGTGGTTTATAATCCACAACCTATGCCATTTCAGCACTCCTAAAGAGCTCCATCGGATCAACTTTTCAAATAGAATTATGATGTGTTTATAGGTATGTCACCCTTGCTAATATGTAATTCATTTTCACGTCTTTATTCTTAGCATTTAGGACAAAGTTGTCCCAATAAATGAAAAATACTTTTGAATGTGTAAACAAATTTACAAAAGAGAAAAGAATAAAGATATATAGTTCAAGAAAATGAACAAAGAAGGAATTCACAGTAGTCTTGAGGGGAAAAGAGAACATTCCATGAAGGAGAGTAATATCTTTTCGAAAACTCACAGAGCATTCTCTTATAGTAGACTCTCAAAACAGAAACAGAACCTTGGGAAAAGGATCAAATGACATGAGTTCTTTTTTAACAAAAAAAATTTAACTTACAAATAAATCAAAGGGCACAAGTTCTAAATCTAGAACCATGTTATAGAACTATCAGCTTAAAATCACTGACTTTTCCATCTGCAAATTCCTTCAGAATTTGTATATCATTTATAACACTAAATAAGATTACAAAGAAAACGTACTTGGAGAACAAAATTACTGTTGAAATGAATGTATGAAATGCTCCAAGTCACACTGTGTCTAAAAAGATTTGGCTGTGGATAAAATGGGCGCCTGCATTTATACACATTGAATGTAATGGCTTAGTGGGCTAAAGAAATTCACTGGAAGTCTGAACTAGCTGGGTGAATTATTTCTTCCCTTGGCATCTATTATGCACCTGGCTTTGAGTCACAGTTAAATACAGTTCCTCAAATAATTGAAATCTAACTGACCCTGAACTAAATCTGTTTCCCAAACTAAAGATATTTTAGGACACATTATAAAGGACAAGAAATCTGTTATTTTTTAAATGCAGGAACAGGAATATTCTGAAGAAGTCATTACATATTGAAGGAGGAAAATATTATCTTATCATTTAATTAAGAGGTCAGAGATGATTTTTCCCTTGGTTCTTAAATAAACACTACCACTTCCATTATACACTAACCTCAGAATAACTGTCTCAAACAAAATTAGCAAATTGGTATAAAGAACTTTGTAAAAGAAATTCTGTTTCACTTTGTGTTTAAGTTTTTAATTTTCAGATAATTTTATAATTGTAGAAAAATTGCAAAAATAATACAGAGTTCCAGTATCCCTTCCTCAATGCTCTCCTAATATTAACATCTCATCTAATCATAGTACAATTATCAGACCTTGGAAATTTACATTGTTGCAGTGCTATTATTAACTATAGATCTTTTTTTAATATTTCACCAGTTTTTTTCACTACTGCTTTTTTTTCTGTTCCAGGATCTAATATAGAATCTAATATTGCATTTGGCTTTCATGTCTCCCTACTCTCCATCAATCAGTGATAATTCCTGTCTTTCCTTGCCTTTCATGACTGCAAGACTTTTGAAGGGCACTAATGTAGAATGTCCTTTGTGGGCTTGTCTGATGTTTTCTTATGACAGATTGTTGTCGTACATTATTGGATAAAATACCAGAGACGATGTGCCTTTCTCAGTGTATTGTGAGGTCAAATGTCTTATTACTGATAATATTAACGTTTATCCTGACAGAGTTTCTCCATTATAAAGTTATTATTTTTCCTTTTGCAATTAATAAATACTTAGAGTAGATGATTTGAAACTACACAAATATCTTCTTCCCTTAAATTTATGTCTGCCAGTTTTATCATCTACCAATGGTTCATGCTGGCAGTTAACTGCTACTCTTGTGTTCTAACAATACCTTTCTATTTTCCTCATTGCTTATTTATTTATTTATTTAGCATGGATTCAACAATATTTATTTTAGTCTTAGGGCTATAATACAATACTATCATTATTTATTTTGTTGCTCAAATTCTTAGCTATGACCATTAGTTGTTGACATGGTTTTGCTCTGTGTTCCCACCTGAATCTCATCTCAAAATGTAATCCCCATGTGTTGGGGGAGAGACCTAGGAGGAGGTAATTAGGTCACGGGGGTGGATTTTCCCCATGCTGGTCTCATGATAGTGAGTTTTCCTGAGATTTGATGTTTTAAAAGCATGGCACTTCACTGTCTCACTCTTTCTTGCACCTGCTGCCATTCAAGAAGTGCCTTGCTCTTCCTTCAGCTTCCACCATGATTGTAAGTGTTGCTGAGGCCTCCCCAGCCATGCAGAACTGTGAGTCAGTTAAACCTTCCTTGTTTATAAATTACCCAGTTTTAGATAGTTCTTTATAGCAATGTGAAAACAGACTAATACAATTGTTTTTATTATTTTAAATAAAATTTATTTTTTAGACTAGTTTTTAGATATACAGAAAAATTAAGAACATAGTACATGGAATTCTTGTGCACTACCAGTTTCCTCTATAATTAACATTATATTACTATGATACATTTACTAATTTTGTTATAAATATCAAATTAATACTGATAACATTATTATTAACTAATGTTCATAGTTTATTCAGCTGTCTTTAGTTTTTACCAAAGGTTCTTTTTTCATTCCAAGTTTCCTACTCAGGATAACACATTACATTTATTTGTCATATTTTCTTAGGATCCTCTTGACTGTGACAGTTTCTCAGTCTTTCCTTGGTTTTGATGAACTTGATATTTTTGAGGAGTACTTGTCAGGTACTTTGTAAGACTCTCTTTTATGGTATTTACTTTATATGTTTCTCATATTGAGAGTATAGTTATAAGATTTAGGGAGTGGTAAAGAGTACATGTCATCAACATAATTTCTCACTGTTGATGTTAACCTAAATTACCTGGATGAGTTATTATTTGTCATATTTCTCCACGGGAAATTTACTTATTTTTTCTTTCTTCCAATACTGCTATCTTTGGAAGGAAGTCACTATGTGCAACCCATACTTAAGGAGTGGGAATTTATTCTCCTTCTTTTTGAGGGCAGAATAACTACATAAATTATTTTGAAGTCTTCTATGTTAAAATTGATGTGTTTTGTTCCCATTTATTTATTTATTCAAGTATTTATTTATATAATAGAATGTTTATTTTATATTTTGAGATACAATATATTATTCTGTGCTCAAATTGCTTCATCTTTGGCCACTGGGGGCGCTGTAAGACCTGAAACTGAAGGTGGACACATGTGTCGGTTTCATATACCATCTCATTATGATTTTTATTTTAGAAATTTGTTATTTTTTTGGCAATATAAGATGCTCTACAATTATGTATTTTCAGCCCTAGTCCTAGAATTAACCATTTTTCCAAAGAGCGGCTTGGGTTCTATTTAGTAAAAACTATAATCTGAGTTAGGTGTGCTCATTGCTACTGGGGTATCATTGCTTTTAAGCTTTTTCATCTAATAGAGCAAAAAGTACAACTGTGTATTAAGTTGTATATATACACAAATCTATAAATATTTTATATATGGCTATTATAGGTATTTTAAGCTAAACATAAATTTATACTGATGTCCCCAACTGCACTTTATTACTACATGGATTACTGTGGTCTCCTCCACTTGATTATTGGTAACCTCACACTCTAATAGGAAGAAATCTGGCCCCAATAATCCTCCATCTATTTACTTAACTGTTCAATTTCAGAATACATCAGAGTTGTTAACTTACATCCCTACTAAAAACAATGGTTTCAGTGAGAGTTCGGTGTTTACATACAGTTTTTTTTTTTAAATTTTTATTGGCTCTAAGTTTATTGGAGGTGCTCTCTACAAAATTGAGGACATTCCCATTCAGTGCTTTAAAAAAAGAACTCAGTGCCATTCCTGAAAATAAATAACTCTACAAAGTTTCTCAGAAGAATATTAGCAGAAAGTTTCTCGATTATTATGAAAGGAGAAAACCCATTTCCAATAAATATTTCTCTTTTAAATCTTAAGTTACTACCTTCTCTCTTCATAAAGTTCTTTCTGAAACCATGAGCTAACTGGCTAATAGTGCCCAGCTTCTGTCAGGTTGCATCTCAATTATATTCATTATACGTAAATTTGGTCTTCACTTTTATGGTAGCCCCATGAAAGAGGCTTTATTTTAGCTTCTTTGTTCTCCCCTACAGATGCCAATACCTTTATATAAGGTTGTGTAGGCCCAGTCCTATTTTATCCCCATGCTCCTTAAATATATCTTACTTCCCTCCTTTCCTCCTGTGACTCTGGGGTTCTGAAGTTTTGTAAAAAAAAAATATTGGCTTAAAAACTTGTTATAATACCTACCAGCTTTGCAGCTACAGCTATTTATTCTTTCTTATGTCTAGTTTCCTAGGGGATAATAATTTTCTTTTTACTTTGTTGGTAGTTTTGCACAGTAAGGACAAAACTCATATAAATTATCTAATACATAGTAGATTTTCATATATGTTAGTTTTTTACCCTCTATTTTTAAGAATTTTAATATGCCTAAATTTAATCAACCAGAAGTGTCTTGATAATAATGACAGATTCTGTGGCAACTTGGTGGACGTAGTTATTTTTAAGATATCTCATCTATCATTGACAAATTTGCTTGAACAGAACTAGTATCTGTTATGCAAAAATATGATATTTATCCTAAAATTGAGGGCACATGCTTGCTCTGAAAATATATACAGAAGCCAATACAATAGTTTGGTAATTATACACTAAAGCGAGTGTATAATTACCAAAAGTGAGTGTATAATAAATGAGGCCAGTGTAGGTGGCAGATAAATTTTCATAGAGAGACTAAAAAAAAATAGAACTGTCCTCTTTGAACTTTAAAATATGCATATTGTAGATTAATGCATATGTCTGGAAAATCATCTTAAAGGGATTGGCTCCTGGATCAGTGACACTAAACGCCAATGTAAGTGAAGGTGCAAAGATGTCTGAAGAGAGAACACGTTGGCCAGCTATTAAAGTGAGGGACATGAAAGTTCAGAGAGGACGATGGCAGAGCCCTGAAAACTCTGCCCATGGAGAGGATGTTAAAAATAAGGATTTCCTCTGTGACTTTCTTTTGTGAAAAAGGATAAATATGACTGAGCTGACATGGTGACATTAAACTCATGAACATCCTAATACACTGTTATAATCTCATACCGCCTGAACTACCTTCTGACTGTAAAGTGATCCCCCAGGAATTCTGCCTATAGGAAGAAAAATGTGCTAATTTGGAGAACTAATGTAGAAGTTTCCTTAAAGGAAAAGATATAAATTGGCATTCACATTTTGTTCATTAGTATCATACATTGTTTAATATAAAACTATTCTTAAGAGATGGAGATGGAAACAGGAGTGGTGGCTCATGCCTATAATCTCAACAATTTGGGAAGCTGGGGCATGCAGACCACTTGAGGCCAAGAGTTCAAGACCAGCCTGGCCAACATGGCAAAATCCCTTTCCCTACTAAAAATACAAAAATAAGCCAGGCATGGTGGCATATGTCTATAGTCCCAGGTACTTGGGAGGTTGAGGCAGGAAAATTGCCTGAACCAGGAAGGTAGAGGTCTCAGTGAGCTGAAATCCTACCACTACACTCCAACCTAGGTGACTGACAGCTACACTTTGTCTCAAACAAACAAACAAACAAACACCCAGATGGAGATGGTCTTTGAATACCAATAAATGACACTTCTAGGCTCTCAAAGACTAAGAAATTTTTATAAAAATGTATTAAAATAAAATTATTATTTGAGGTATTTTGGTTATTGTCTTGAAGAGCCATATCAGGAGGAAAGGTTTTCAAATAGAAGGAGGTAATGATCATTATGAAATGCTCAGGGAGTGTTTGCATGATTGAGAAAGGAGTGTGAGAATGTAAGTGTACTGAGGTGAGATAAGAAAGAAGTGAGAGGATGAAATATTGAAAGAAAATAACGCGGGAAAGGAAGTTGGGGCCAGTGAATAAATGAACTTTATTGTCAGGCAATGGACTACGGACAATATGAAGCTCTTCTAGTACAGCTAATAGTGATGGATTATCTGACCAATATTTCAGTAGTTATCTATTTTGAGATGACAACATTTAAATTTGTTGGATTTAAACAACAACCATACATCCTGGGAGTTATGGTTCATTGGGAAAGTCTAGCCTTATGATACATCTTCTGGTACGGAAAGAAATGTGGTCACAGAATGAAGAATGGACTAATGACTAATGAGAGAGAGACCTGAGAATTAGATACTAATTCTTTGGAGACCAAGACATACATGCATAGGCAGGAATCTGCATACAAATTCTAAACCTATGAATTAGTCTATTTTCATGCTGCTGATAAAGACATACCTAAGACTGTGCAATTTATAAAAGAAAGAGGTTTAATGGACTTACAGTTCCTTGTGGCTGGGGAAGCCTCACAATCATGGTGGAAGGTAAAGAGGAGCAAGTCATGTCTTACATGGATGGCAGGAGGCAGAGAGAGTGCTTATGCAATGAAATTCCCATTTTTTAAAACCGTCAGATCTCGTGAGACTTACTCACTATCACAAGAACAGCATGGGAAAGACTTGCCCCCATGATTCAATGATCTCCCACCTGTCCCTCCCACAACACATGGGAATTATGGGAGCTACAGGTTGAGATTTGGGTTGGGACACTGCCAAACCATATAAATCTACCCCTTGCCTCTCCCAAATCTCATGTCCTCACATTTCAAAACCAATTATGCCTTCCCAACAGTCCCACAAAGTCATAACTCATTTCAGCATTAACTCAAAAAGTCCACAGTCCAAAGTCTCATTTGAGACAAGTCAAGTTCTTTTCCCCCAAGAGCCTGGAAAATCCAAAGCTAGTTACTTCCTAGATACAATGGGGATACAGGCATTGGCTAAATACAGTCATTCCAAATGGGAATAATTGGCCAAAACAAAAGTGTTACAGATCCCATGGAAGTCCAAAATCCAGCAGGGCAGTCAAATCTTAAAGCTTTGGAATGAGCCCCTTTGACTCCATGTCTCACATCCAGGTCACACTGATGCAAGAAGTGGGTTCCCATGGTCATGGGCAGCTCTGCCCCTGTGGCTTTGCAGGGTGCAGCCTCCCTCCTGGCTGCCTTCACGGGCTGGTGTTAAGTGGCTGTGACTTTTCTAGGCACATAGTGTAAGCTGTCAGTGAATCTACCATATTCCGGGGTCTGGAGGATGATGGCCCTCTTCTCACAGCTCCACTTGGCAGTGACCAATAGGGACTCTGTGGGGGATCCAACCCATATTTCCTTTATGCACTGACCTAGCAGAGGTTCTCCATGAGAGCCACGCCCCTGCATCAAACTTCTGCCTGGACATCCAGGCATTTCTATACATCCTATAAAATCTAGGCAGAGGTTCCCAAACCTCAATTCTTGGCTTCTGTGTACCTGCAGGCTCAACACCAAGTGGAAGCTGCAAAGACTTGGGCTTACACCCGCTGAAGCCATGGCCCAAGCTGTATCTTAGTGCCTTTTGTCATGGCTGGAGCAGCTGGGAGGCAGGGCACCAAGTCCCTAAGCTGCACACAGTATGGGGACCCTGGGCCCAGCCCATGAAACCATTTTTTCTTCCTAGGCCTCCAAGCCTGTGATAGGAGGGGCTGCCATGAAGACCTCTGACATGCCCTGAAGACATTTTTCCAATTGTCTTAGGAATTAACATTCAGCTCCTCATTACTTATGCAAATTTCCACAGCAGGCTTTACTTTCTTCTCAGAAAATTGAATTTTATTTTCTAACACATTGTCAGGTGGCAAATTTTCCAAACTTTTATGCTCTGTTTTCCTTTTAAATCTGAATGCCTTTAACAGCATCAAAGTTACCTCTTGAATGCTTTGTTGCTTAGAAATTTCTTTTTCCAGATACCATAAATCATTTCTTTCAAGTTCAAATTTCCACAAATCTCTGGGGCAGAGGAAAAATGCTACCAGTCCCTTTGCTATAAAAAAACAAGAGTCACTTTGCTCCAGTTCCCAACAAGTTCTTCATCCCCATCTGAGACTACCTCAGCCTGGATTTCATTGTCTATATCATCATCAGCATTTTGGTCAAAGCCATTCAAGAAGTCTTTAGGAAGTTCCATACTTTCCCACATTTTCCTGTCTTCTTCTGAGCCCTCCACTCTGTTCCAACCTCTACTTGTTACCTGGTTCCAAAGTTACTTCCACAATTTACAGTTCTTTTCAACAGCACCCCACTCTACTGGTACCAATTTGCTGTATTAGTCAATTTTCACACTGCTGATAAAGACATACCTAAGACTAAGCAATTTATAAAAAGAAGAGGTTTAATGGACTTACAGTTCCATGTGCCTGGGAAGGCCTCACAATCGTGGTGGAAGACAAGAAGAAAAAAAGTCACATTTTAGATGGATGACATCAGGCAGAGAGAGAGAGAGAGAGAGCTTGTACAGGGAAACTCATTTTTAAACATCAGTTCTCATGAGACTTATTCACTATCACAGAAACAGCATAGGAGCTCTCTAGATTTCCCCCTCTCTGGACAGGGCATCTCTGAAAGAAATGTATTAGCCCCAGTCAGGGGCTTATAGATAAAACTCCCACCTCCCTGGGACAGAGCACCTGGGGGAAGGGGCAGCTGTGGGTGCAGCTTCAGCAGACTTAAATGTCCCTGCCTCCTGGTTCTGAAGAGAGCAGCAGATCTCCCAGCACAGCATTTGGGCTCTGCTAAAGGACAGACTGCCTCCTCAAGTGGGTCCCTGACCCCCATTCCTCCTGATTGGGAGAAACCTCCCAGCAGGGGTCAGTAGACACCTCATACAGGAGTGCTCTGGCTGGCATCTGGTGGGTGCCCTTCTGGAACGAAGCTTTAAAGGAAGAAACAGGCAGCAATCTTTGCTGCTCTGCAGTCTCTGCTGGTGATACACAGGCAAACAGGGTCTAGAGGAGTGGACATCTAGCAAACTCCAACAGACTTGCAGCAAAGGGACCTGACTGTTAGAAGGAAAACTAACAAACAGAAAGGAATAGCATCAACATCAACAAAAAGGATGTCCACACAGAAACCACATGTGAAGGTCACCAATATCAAAGACCAAAAATAGATAAATCCATGAAGATGAAGAAAAACCAGTGGAAAAGGGTTGAAAATTCCAAAAATCAGAATGCCTCTTTTCCTCCAAAGGATCACAACTCCTCACCAGCAGGAAAACAAAAAAGGACAGAGAATGAGTATGACAAATTGACAGAAATAGGTTTTAGAAGGTGGGTAATAACAAACTCCTCCAAGCCAAAGGAGCATGTTCTAACCCAATGCAAGGAAGCTAAGATTCTTGAAAAAAGGTTAGAGGAATTACTAAGTAGAATAACCAGTTTAGTAAAGAACATAAATGCCCAGATGGAGCTGAAAAACACAGCATGAGAAATTTATGAAGCATATATATCAATAGCCAAATCAATCAAGCAGAAGAAAGGATATCAGAGATTGAAAATCAACTTAAAGAAATAAATTGTGAAGACAAGATTAGAGAAAAAAGAATGAAAAGGAATGAACGAAGTCTCCAAGAAATATGGGACTATGTAAAACGACCAAACCTACATTTGATCAGTATACCTGAAAGTGACAGAGAGAATGAAACCAAGTTGGAAAACATTATTCAGGATATTATCCAGGAGAACTTCCCCAATCTAGCAAGACAGGCCAACATTCAAATTCAGAAAATACAGAGACCACCACAAAAATACTCCTGAAGAAAAGCAACCTGAAGACACATAATTATCAGATTAACCAAGGTTGAAATGAAGAGAAAAATGTCAAGGGGAGCCAGAGAGAAAGGTCGGGTTACTCACATAAGAAAACCTATCAGACTAACAGTGGATCTCTCTGCAGAAACCCTATGAGCCAGAAGAGAGTGGAGGCCAATAGTCGACATTCTTAAAGAGAAGAATTTTCAACCCAGAATTTCATATCCAGCCAAACTAAGTTTCATAAGAGAAGGATAAATAAAATTCTTTACAAGTAAATGCTGAGAGATTTTGTCACCACCAGGCCTGCCTTACAAGAGCTCCTGAAGGAAAATATGGAAGGAAAAACCATTACCAGCAACTGCAAAAATATACCAAATTGTAAAGACTGTCAACACTGTAAAGAAACTGCTTCCACTAATGGGCAAAATAACCAGCTAGCATCATAATGACAGGATCAACTTCACATATAACAATAACAACCTTAAATGTAAATGGGCTAAATCCCCCAATTAAAAAACAAAGGCTGGCAAATTGGATAAAGAGTCAAGATCCATTGGTGTACTGTATTCAGGAGACCCATGTCATATGCAAAGACACACATAGGCCCAAAATAAAGGAATGATTTACCAAACAAATGGAAAGCAAAAAAAAAAAAAAAAAAAAAAAAAAAAAAGAAAGAAAGAAAAAAGAAAAGAAAAGAAAAGCAGGGGTTGCAATCTTAGTCTCTGTTAAAACAGAATTTAAACCAATAAAGATCAAAAAACACAAAAGAGGGCATTACATAATGGTAAATGGGTAAATGGATCAATGCAACAAGGAGAACTAACTATCCTAAACATATATGCACCCAATTCGGGAGCACCCAGATTCATAAAGCAAGTTCTTAGAGACCTGCCCAGAGACTTAGACTCCACACAATAACAGTGGGAGACTTAACACCTCACCATCAATATTAGATAGAACAACAAGACAGAAAATTAACAAGGATATTCCGAACTTGAACTCAGTTCTGAACCAAGTGGACCTAGTATACATCTACAGAACTTGCCATACCAAAGCAACAGAATACATTCTTCTCAGCACTACATTGCACTTATTCTAAAATTGACCACATAATTGGAAGTAAAACACTCCTCAGCATATGCTAAAGAAGAGAAATCATAACAAACAGTCTCTCAGACCACAGTGCAATCAAATTAAGTCACAGGATTAAGAAACTCACTCAAAAATGCACAACTACATGGAAACAGAACAACTTTCCCTGAATGACTACTGGGTAAATAACAAAATTAAGGCAGAAATCAAGAAGTTCTTTGAAACCAAAGAGAATAAAGACACAACATACCAGAATCTCTGGGACAGAGCTAAAGCAGTGTTTAGAGTAACATTTATAACACTAAATGCCCAGAGGAGAAAGCGGGAAAGATTTAAAACTGACACTCTAACAACATAATTAAAAGAACTATAGAAGCAAGAGCAAACAGATTCAAAAGCTATCAGAAGACAAGAAATAACTAAGCAGAACTGAAGGAGATAGAGACATGAAAAGCCCTTCAAAAAAATAAATGAATCCAGGAGCTGGTTTTAGGAAAAGGTTGACAAAATAGATAGACCACTAGCTAGACTAATAAAGAAGAAAAGAGAGAGAATCAAATAGACACGATAAAAAATGATAATGGGATATCATGACTGATCCCACAGCAATACAAACTACCATCACAGAATAATATAAACACCTCTAAGCAAATAAACTAGAAAATCTAGAAGAAACAGATAAATTCCTGGACACATACACCCTCCCAAGATTAAACCAGGAAGAAGTTGAATCCCTGAATAGACTAATAACAAGTTCTGAAATTGAGGCAGTAATTAATAGCCTATCAACCAAAAAAAAAAGCACAGGACCAGACAGATTCACAGCTGAATTCTACCAGAGGTGCAAAGAGGAGCTGGTACCAATCCTTCTGAAACTATTCCAAATAATAGAAAAAGAAGGAGTCCTCCCTAACTCATTTTATGAGGCCAGCATCCTCCTAATACTAAAGCTTGGCAAAAAAAAAAAAAAAAAGACAATTTCAGGCCAATATCCCTGTTGAACATTGATGCAAAAATCCTCAGTAAAATACTAGTAAACCAAATCCAGCAGCATATCAAAAAGCTTATTATCTCCCACTATCAAATCAGTTTCATCCCTGGGAAGCAAGCCTGGTTCAACATATGCAAATCAATAAATGTAATCAGACAAACAGAACCAATGACAAAAATCACATGATTATCTCAAGATATGCAGAGAAAGCCTTTGACAAATTTCAACAGCCCTTTCCACTAAAAACTCTCAATAAATTAGGTGTTGTGGAAGGTATTTCAAAATAATAATTGCTATTTATGACAGACCCATGGCCAATATCATACTGAATGAAAAAAAGCTGGAAGCATTCCCTTTGAAGTCTGGCACAAGACAAGGATGCCCTCTTTCATCACTCCTATTCAATATAGTATTGGAAGTTCTGGCCAGGGAATCTGGAAGATAAAGAAATAAAGGATATTCACGTAGGAAGTAAAACTGTCTCTGTCTGCAGATGACATGATTGTATATTTGGAAAACCCCATCATCTCAGCCCAGAATTTCCTTAAGCTGATAAGTAACTTCAGCTTAGTCTCAGAATACAAAATCAATGTGCAAAAATCAAAAACATTCCTATACACCAATAATAGACAAACAGAACCAAATCATAAGTGAACTCCCTTTCACAATTGCTACAAAGAGAATAAAATACCTCAGAATACAACTTACAAGGGATGTGAAGGACATCTTCAAGGAGAACTACTACAAACCACTGCTCAAGTAAATAAGAGAGGACACAAATGAATGGAAAACATTCCATGCTCATGGTTAGGAAGAATCAATATTGTGAAAATGGCCATATTCTCCAAAGTAGTTTATAGACTCAAGGCTTCCCCATCAAGCTACCATTGACTTTGTTCACAGAATTGGAAAAAACTACTTTAAAATTTATATGGAATCAAAAAAGAGCCTGTATAGCCAAAACAATCTTAAACAAAAACAACAAACATGGAGGCATCATGCTACCTGACTTCAAACTAGACTACAAGGCTATAGTAACCAAAATAACATGGTACTGGTACCAAAACAGACATAGAGACCAATGGAACAGAACAGAGGCCACAGAAATAAGGCCACACAACTACAACCATCTGATCTTTGACAAACCTCACAAAAACAAGCAAAGGGGAAATGATTCCCTATTTTTTTTTTCTTTTTTTTTTAATTGCATTTTAGGTTCTGGGGTACATGTGAAGAATATGCAAGATTGTTGCATAGGTGCATACATGGCAGTGTGATTTGCTGCCTTCCTCCCCTTCACCTATATGTGGCATTTCTCCCCATGCTATCTCTCCCCAACTCCCCAACCCCTGCTGTCCCTCTGCTATTTCCCCCCAACAGACCCCAGTGTATAGTGCTCCCCTCCCTGTGTCCATGTGTTCTCATTGATCAACACCCGCCTATGAGTGAGAACATGCAGTGCTTGATTTTGTGTTCTTGTGTCAGTTTGCTGAGAATGATGGTTTCCAGGTTCATCCATGTCCCTACAAAGGATGCGAACTCATCGTTTTTGATGGCTGCATAATATTCCATGGTGTATATGTGCCACATTTTCCCTGTCCAGTCTATCATCGATGGGCATTTGGGTTGGTTCCAGGTCTTTGCTATTGTAATTGTAAACTGTGCTGCAATGAACATTCATGTGCATGTGTCCTTAGAGTAGAACGATTTTTTTGAAAAGATCAACAAAATAGACAGACCACTAGCCAGATTAATAAAAAAGAAAAGAGAGGATAACCAAATAGATCCAATAAAAAATGATAAAGGGGATATCACCACAGATTCCACAGAAATTCAAACCATCATCAGAGATTATTACAAACAACTCTATGCACATAAACTAGAAAACCTGGAAGAAATGGATAAATTCCCGGACAGTTGCCTCCTCCCAAGCCTAAACCAGGAAGAAGTCGAAACCCTGAATAGACCAATAACAAGGTCTGAAGTCGAGGCAGCAATTAAGAGCCTACCACCCAAAAGAAGCCCAGGTCCAGATGGGTTCACAGCCGAATTCTACCAGACATACAAAGCGGAGCTGGTACCATTCCTTCTGAAACTATTCCAAATAATCGAAAAAGATGGCATCCTTCCCATATCTTTTTATGAGACCAATATCATCCTGATACCAAAACCCGGCAGAGACTCAACAAGAAAAGAAAACTACAGGCCAATATCCATGATGAACATAGATGCAAAAATCTTCAATAAAATACTGGAAGGCGATTGCAACAGCACAACAAAAAGCTTATCCACCATGATCAAGTAGGATTCATCCCAGGGATGCAAGGCTGGTTCAACATACACAAGTCTATAAACGTAATTCACCACATAAACAGAACCAAAGACAAAAACCACATGATTATCTCAATTGATGCAGAGAAGGTCTTCAACAAAATTCAACAGCCCTTTATGCTAAAAACCCTCAATAAACTAGGTATTGACGGAACGTACCTCAAAATAATAAAAGTTATTTACGACAAACCAACAGCCAATATCATACTGAATGGGCAAAAACTGGAAGCATTCCCTTTGAAATCGGGCACTAGACAAGGATGCCCTCTCTCACCACTCCTGTTCAATATAGTACTGGAAGTTCTAGCCAGAGCAATCAGGCAAGAAAAAGAAATAAAGGGTATTCAAATAGGAAAGGAGGAAGTCAAATTGTCTCTATTTGCAGACGACATGATTGTATATCTAGAAGACCCCATCGTCTCAGCCCAAAATCTCCTGAAACTGATAAGCAACTTCAGTAAAGTCTCAAGATACAAAATCAATGTGCAAAAATCACAAGCATTCCTATACACCAATAATAGACTTAAAGAGAGCCAAATCAAGAACGAACTGCCATTCACAATTGCTACAAAGAAAATAAAATACCTAGGAATACAACTAACAAGGAACGTAAAGGACCTCTTCAAGGAGAACTACAAACCACTGCTCAACGAAATAAGAGAGGACACAAACAGATGGAGAAACATTCCATGTTCATGGTTAGGAATCATCAATATCGTGAAAATGGCCATACTGCCCAAAGTAATTTACAGATTCAATGCTATCCCCATCAAGCTACCAATGACCTTCTTCACAGAACTGGAAAAAACCACCTTAAACTTCATATGGAACCAAAAGAGAGCCCGCATAGCCAAGTCAATTCTAAGCAAAAAGAACAAAGAGGGAGGCATCACACTACCGGACATCAAACTCTACTACAAGGCTACAGTAATCAAAACAGCATGGTACTGGTACCAAAACAGAGATATAGACCAATGGAACAGAACAGAGGACTCTGAGGCAACACAACATATCTACAACCATCCAATCTTTGACAAACCTGACAAAAACAAGCAATGGGGAAAGGATTCCCTGTTTAATAAATGGTGTTAGGAAAACTGGCTAGCCATGTGCAGAAAGCAGAAACTAGACCCCTTCCTGACACCTTACACTAAAATTAACTCCAGATGGATTAAAGACTTAAACATAAGACCTAACACTGTAAAAATCCTAGAAGAAAATCTAGGCAAAACCATTCAGGACATAGGCATAGGCAAGGACTTCATGACCAAAACACCAAAAGCATTGGCAACAAAAGCCAAAATAGACAAATGAGACCTAATCAAACTCCACAGCTTCTGCATGGCAAAAGAAACAGTCATTAGAGTGAATCAGCAACCAACAGAATGGGAAAAATTTTTTGCAGCTTACCCATCTGACAAAGGGCTGATATCCAGAATTTACAACAACTAAAACAGATTTACAAGAAAAAAACAAACAAGCCCATTCAAAAGTGGGCGAAGGATATGAGCAGATACTTTACAAAAGAAGACATACATGAGGCCAACAAGCATATGAAAAAATGCTCATCATCACTGGTCATTAGAGAAATGCAAATCAAAACTACATTGAGATACCATCTCACACCTGTTAGAATGGCGATCATTAAAAAATCTGGAGACAACAGATGCTGGAGAGGGTGTGGAGAAATAGGAACACTTTTACACTGTTGGTGGGAATGTAAATTAGTTCAACCATTGTGGAAGAGAGTGTGGCGATTCCTCAAGGACCTAGAAATAGAAATTCCATTTGACCCAGCAATCCCATTACTGGGTATATATCCAAAGGATTATAAATCGTTCTACTGTAATAGACATTTACAGAACTCTCCACCCGAAATCCACAGAATATACATTCTTCTCAGCACCACATCACACCTACTCTAAAATTGACCACATAATTGGAAGTAAATCACTCCTCAGCAAATGCAAAAGAATGGAAACCATAACAGTCTCTCAGACCACCGTGCAATCAAGTTAGAACTCAGAATTCAGAAACCAACCCAGAACCGCACAGCTTCATGGAAACTGAACAACTTTCCCTTGAACGTTCACTGGATAAACAATGAAATGAAGTCAGAAATAAAGATGTTCTTTGAAACCCAACGAGAATGAAGACACCCCATACCAGAATCTCTGGGACACATTTAAAGCAGTCTCTAGAGGAAAATATATAGCAATAAGTGCTCACATGAGAATCAAGGAGAGATCTAAAATTGACACCCTATCATCAAAATTGAAAGAGCTAGAGGAGCAAGATCAAAAAAACTCAAAACCTAGCCGAGGACAAGAAATAACTAAGATCAGAGCAGAACTGAAGGAGATAGAGACACAAAAAACCCTTCAAAAATTAATAAATCCAAGATTCCCTATTTAATAAATGGTATTGGGAAAATTGGCTAGCCATATGCAGAAAACTGAAACTGGACCCCTTCCTTACACCGTATAGAAAAATTAACTTAAGCTGGATTAAAGACTTAAACATAAGATCTAAAACCATAAAAACCCTAGAAGGAAACCCAGGCAATACCATTTAGTATATAGGCATGGGCAAAGACTTTATGACTAAAACACCAAAAGCAATGGCAACAAAAGCCAAAATTGACAAATGGGATCTAATTAAACTAAAGAGCTTCTGCACAGCAAAAGAAACTATCATCAGAGTGAACAGGCAACCTATAGAATTTGAGATAATTTTTGCAATCTATCCATCTGACAAAGGGTTAATATCCAGAATCTACAAAGAACTAAAACAAATTTACAAGAAAATAAAAACAACCCCATCAAAAAGTGGGCAAAGGAGATGAACAGACACTTCTCAAAAGAAGACATTTATGTGGCCAACAAACATATGAAAAAAAGCTCATTGCTGCTCATTAGAGAAATGCAAATTAAAACCACAATGAGATACATCTTGTGTCAGTTAGAATGGTGATCATTACAAAGTCATAAAACAACAGATGCTGGAGAGGATGTGGACATATAGGAACACTTTTACACTGTTGGTGGGAGTGTAAATTAGTTCAACCATTGTAGAAGACAGTGTGGCAATACCTCAAGGATCTAGAACCAGGAATACCATTTGACTCAGCAATCCCATTACTGGGTATATACCCAAAGGATTATAAATCACTCTATTATAAAGACCCATGCACATGTATGTTTATTATAGCACTGTTCACAATAGCAAAGACTTGGAACCAATGCAAATGGCCATCAATGATAGACTGGATAAAGAAAATATGGTACATATATGCCAAGGAATACTATGTAGCCATAAAAAGAGATGAGTTCATGTTCTTTGCAGGAACATGAATGAAGCTGGAAACTAACACAGGAACAGAAAACCAAACACCACATGGTCTCACTCATAAATGGGAGTTGAACAATTAGGACACATGGACACAGGGAGGGGAACACCACATTTTGGGGCCTGGGGTTGGAGGGTAAGGGAGGGATAGCATTAAGAGAAATACCTAATGTAGATGATGGGTTGATGGGTGTAGGTAATCACCATGGCACGTGTATACCTATATAACAAACCTGTACGTTCTGCACATGTATCCCAAAACTTAAGGTATAGTAACAAACAAAAATTAAAAAGAAGAAGAGGAAACGAAAAGGACCCCATGGGAAAGACCTCTGCCCACCCCCACAACTCAATTATCTCCCACCAGGTGCCTCCTATAATACATGGGAGTTATGGGAGCTACAGGATGAGATTTGGGTGGGGACACAGCAAAACCTAGATTGACAGCTATAGTCCTAAGAGAATCCTATAAGGACAGCAATAATAGGAGTGTATTTATTTTGCCCTATAGTAAACAAGTAATCTTCCCTCTTCTATACTTTAAAAGTACAAATTAGGATTGCAAAGATAACTGAATAAAACTGGCAACATATTTTACATACTTAATCTTAAAATTGTTCCAAAATATCATTGGCTTTATTGTTTGATGGCTTTTTACTTTGCTTTATCTTTGCTGCATTTTTGTTCCTCTCCCTTGTCTAACCTACTTGGTTGCCCCTTCTCACTTCTTCCTGTGCCAAGAAAGCATATATTGACTTCCAGTCTGATAAATTTTTTAAATGTGCACAGGAGATTTGAAGAATAATCACAATAGTATTTTCTTTAATACTTTCACAGCCAGTGTTATCTGTGAATTTTCCTAGCTAATCAATCACTAGCTTAGGTTAAAATGAATTTATAGTGTTCTGTAGTTTTACATAAAAGTTTTCCTAAGCCATATGTGTGAGCATAAAGTGCTCAGGATTGAACAAATTCAAATTCAGTTCTGCTAATAAGTATCCTGGTGATTTGTGGCCAGTTATATAACCTTTCTGGCTAAATCATTGCTTTCTTCTTCTACAGAATGAATGGGTTGGACTTGATACTTAAAATCTCTTCCAGAGTTCATATTATATCTTGTATAACATTGGCCCTTCTTGGAAACTTAAGTAATGTCTTTCCCATGTGTTCATTTCAGGTATTTTGATTCATTTCCTTTCTAAAATAAGGTACTTGTTTTGTTTGTATTAGAATCAATAAAATCCAGATTTTACAGGCTAATGGGGCCAGAAACCAGAAATCAGGAAGAATCAAAATTCTCATAAGACGCTCAGATTAATGTCAAAGATGCTGTGGTTACCCCCAATCATAGAAGGCTTTGGATGAACACCCAAAGGGCCAGTACTTACAGGATTTGTAATTTCTGCTATTATTACAAATATGTTTTCTATAATAAATTTGTTATGTCAAGGAACGATTATACTTCATGTTTTTATTACATATAGCACTTTACAAATGCTACCTAGTAGAAGTTTTAGAAGTTTAACATTTATTTATATTTATATATACTAGGAGAGATGATCATAAGATATCTCAACATAGGTGTGGATAAAATCAAAGTTTAAGATGAATCAAATATAATGCATGTGATAAGGAATTTAAATATTCATTTATTCATTCATTTATGCATCACACATTTCTTGTATGTTTGCTATATGCCAAGCAGTGTGCTAACTGCCATACATAGAAAAATAACAGAGTTCCTTGAAGTAATAACATTCTAGGAGTGGATACAGCAATCACAAAATAATAATGGGATAAGTATGACAGAAACTAAGGTGCACCTAGAGATAACACCTGATTGGGACCTGGAATGTTAAGAGAGCTGTCAGGAGAAGCTAGATCTTGGCTGAGGCAAATTGGTGGGTAACAGAGTATTCCAGGAAGAGGAGAGGTCATATGAAAGTTCAGAGACCCAGGAGGTGATGTTAGGAAACAGGATAGATTCAGCCTAAACTGAATATAGAGTACAATGTTGGGAATGATGTAGGATAGGAGATGTCAAAAAGGAAGACTAAAAAAGATATTATTAGCCACAGAAGAACATTTAATTCCATTGCAAAGGCACTGAAAAGTCATTGGATGTATTTATGTGGTCATTGACATGATTTAGAATGCTCACCACGTCTGAAGTGTAGAGTATAGAATAGAAATAGGACAATGCTTGAAAAGTCACAGGGAACATACTAAAAAGGGAAGGAAGTTGAGATGGTTCTGTATAAGGTTCTGACAAGTGGAATTCAAGAGAAGTAGAAAAATTTGAACACTCAAATCAACAGGTATTGGTGATGGATTTGATGTGGAGGATAAGAGAAAGTTATCAGGTTTGATGCCTAGTTTTCTGTCTTAAGCATCTGGATTGGTGGTGATGTTTCTCATTAAGGTACGAATTCCAGAAAAAAGAGCAAACAGGAACTGATAGATGAGAACAGGAGTTCACTTTCACAAGTATTACATTCTTGGAATTTGCATGATCTCTGAGTGGAAATGTGAAGTAGAGAGTTAGATGTGACTGTACGATTCAAGAGTAAGGTTTGAGCTGAAGGAATAGACATAAAGGCGGTAATCATAAGGACACAAATGTTTGAGAACTTATAATATTGTAGTTATTATTCTAAGTGCTTTACACATATCATTTCTTAAATCCTAATAATAACTCTCTGATGTAGATACTATTATTTCTATTTGGTAAATAAGTAAACAAAGGCATAAAGAGCTTACTAAGTGGCAAGCTAGGATTGAACCCAGACACCTTGGGCTCAGAGTCCATGCTCTTAACCATCAAGGTAATTGAAGTTATAGAAGAAATAATATGTGATAAAAAGAATATACCTACATTGATGATAAAAGTAGCATAGAGAGGACAAGGTAACACCAGTATTTCAGATATTCTAAGAAAAAGAAAAACACACAAGAGAAGAACAAAAAGAAGAGGATGGAGAGGCCCAAGGAAAAGAATGTCTGTGTTGTCTCAATACAAAGAGGAAGCATTTTCTAAGTCAGAAGAAGTAGTCAGTGCTATCAAATTCTGTTCAGAAGTCAATGAAGATCAGTCCTAAAATGTGCTCAGTGGGCTTGAAATGCATAATGAGCCCAACTGTGAAAAGTTTTCTATATCACACTGAAGGGTTTGACTCTTGTTCTACGGTCCAGTGATTGTCTGCCTGAATTTTACACATCAGAATCCTCTGGATGTGTTTTAGATATGCAGATGTGTGTATCCTTGACCAAGACACAATGACCTAGAAACTTTTGGGACAGAGAGGAGCATGTACACACTTTAATAGTTCTGCAGACGATTTTGATGCTCATCTGCTCATCTAACATTCACAATCAGCACCTTTAGTTGCTAGGGAGTAACTGATCACATCAAGCAGCAACATTGTCACAGCCGTGTTTAAGACCAATTTCTTTGATGGTTGTCTACCAGCATGGGAGAGAAACAGAGGCCAAACGACAGCTGAAAGATTGAGAGAGATCAATATTGAATAATTGCCTAAATGTGAAGTGAGTTATACCTATGCTCTAATTTTGCATACTTTTTACTTTCTTGAAAATGATGCTACCTTGAATTCCTAGTCCCTGAGTCACTGTTGTATTTGCAACATGAAAAAAGCTTTTCATTGTGAGTTTTAAAATGACTTAGTTTGGCAGTTATGAAGTTCAATAAGAAATCGTATCAAGTCTGGGATATAGTTGAAAATAAAGAACTTCCTTACACTATTTGTTTAGTTAGAAATGAGCTTTTCCCCCCCTAGTGCTTAGAAATGATATTTTAATACATCTATAATTCCAAAAGCACTGAGGGAGGTGTTCCAGTTGAAAGTGTTGGGTTTATTTATTTATTTATTACAAAGAATTACAAAGAACAGAGGGGAAAATGCATTGTTTTCTTTCTTTTCTGCTGCTTTTCAAAAGGCCTTAATTGAGCACAGCTGTGATATGGCACAGACCTAAAACAGGAAATGAGTGTTTCGATAATGCTACATTTCCAAAGCACTTAAACATCATGGTGAAAATACCAACAATACCTTTTGAGATTAACTGTGAAAGGTTGGGTTTAATTGACTAAACTATTTCAGGAGATCCTATTTTCAAAAAGATTCTGAAGAAGATCCTTTTTCTCAAAGCTGTCGGGATGTAGCAAAAATAAAAGTAAAAAGTGAGAGAAAAGGAGAAAAAAGTAAGTGTACAAAATATAGGGAAAGGCTGCTGTTCTAAGCAGAATTTTTCTTTCCTGTGCTGTGGCTGCCAAGTACACTTTCACATATTTTGATTTAAGAGCCATCTTCTCGGGATCACTTCTTCAGCGGGAATGTAGCCAGTGATGAAGTGCCTGGGCTCTCAGACAAGGTTCTTAAGCACTTTGCAATGCTTTAGTTGGGGAAAGATTTTTTTTTTCTAAGACGTCCAGTGTCAACAAATGTTAAAGCTAATAGCAGACCTATGTCACATACGCTCGTTCCCACCACCACCCCTAGTTCATCTCAGGATCTAATCACATTACTGACAGATAACTCTGACCCATGGACCTTGTTCCTTGTAACATAAGAAAACCCTTGCTTTAGATCATTTGACTATAACGCTCTTCATCACAGACTTCTGGGTTTGGGTGAGCTGCAAAGTATGCTCAAAATAGTCATATTTGTGTTTACTATTTTTCAAACAGCCTCTATTGAAGAAAACAAAAAATATATATATTAGGTCTATTTTCACCCTATGTTATTTCTTAGAAAATTGATCATTTAGTTCAGTTTGTAAGCATTTATTTAGCACATAGAGAGTTCCAAGCACTGTGCTATATGTTGGTGAAACAAAGATCTACCCCAAATAAATAATAGTTTAGTGCAGAAGTCTGCAAACTTTTTCTGTATAGGAGCTAGATATAAATATTTTAGGCTTAGTTGGCCACAAATAGTCTCTGTCACATTTTCTCTTATTTTACACACATCTGAAGTGTAAAAACCATTCTTGGTGTATGGGTTATATCAAAGCAGACCCGTGGTTTAATATACAAGTAAATAACTTATAAAAAGCAATTTTATTTGTAAAGGGTAAAACAATAATTTCAGTTATATGAAATTTCCAGTAGTTGATCATTTTTATGGCAATTTCATATGATCCAACCTATATATTAAGTCCAATCTAATACATAAATTCTCCACAATTGCATACACACTATAATGCTAGATATAAACGCATGAGTGAAGAAATTAAACAATGATACTTAGTAATATCTCATCAGAAAGATTTTGATAAGTAGATTCAGAAGAGTGGGAAGGAGATGGAGAGAATCCAAGTAGGTAAAACACTGAGAGCTGTAGCACCAAAACTCCAAAGTGGGGCTGAAACTAGGATGTGTATGGAAGACATAATGCATAGAGCAGGGCTAGAGTGTCCACCCTTGCACAACTTGCTAAAGAGTTTAGATTATATTCTACAAACAACATAACAGTTAGAAGACTTAACCAGAAAAATAACTCAGAGTCAATCTGTATTCTAGAAATCCAACTTTATTTAGGTCCAGCCACTCTATATGGTGCCTATGTGCAAATTAGTAAATGACATTTCTTTCTTAAGTTATTTTCCCTAAATACATTGAAAAAATTGTAATAATATAATAGTTTTGTTAGAATAAAGGACCATATTGTCATCTGCTAAACTTTGCCATAATAAAATATAAAAATCTGTAATGTCTGCCATATGAATTGTAATGTCTGCCATATGAATTGTGCTTGTGAGATGTGGTATCTTTTGTACTAATTATATATATGGCAGCCATATCTGTGGAAACAATATAAGGTTAATAGCAATGAGGAGGACAGTAACATGGAACTAAGTTAGGAAGCTTTTAAAATAATTCCATGTCTAGGCAAAGAGAAGATGGAGCCCTGGGAAGTAAAAGTGTTGGATGTTACAAACATAGACTCTCTAGGAGGTATTAAATGTTGAGGTTAAGGGAGAGAAGTAGGATTTATACACAACTCTAAGAATTATATTTGCAATAATTGTGTAGAGATGGTTGCCCTTAGCTGAGAGAAAAGGAATGGCAGATTTAGAGATAATTTGGAGAATTTTGGAAATTTTAAGTGAATGTGACACATAGAAGACAACTGCCAGTAGAAAACAAGAGTGGGATCAATGGCATTCATGTGCTTGCTCATAGTATAAAAATAGGAGAAACTTTGAAAGCCAATGGGAAAATATAGAAAGGAAATATAAATAAGCAGTGAACAAAATATAGAAAATTTGAGTGAAAATTCTGGAGAAAAATCAGGTGGAAGTGACATTATAGATTCAAAAAGGAAGAGAAACATTCCTGAAGGAGAAAATATAAACATAGAATTCATAATTTCCAAGGCAAATCTGATGTCCAGGGAGTTACAAGGGCAGTGGTTACCTTTGCAGAAGTATTTTCACGGTTGTGGTGAAGACAGAATTCAAATTTCTAGATGCTGAGAAGAGATGAAAAATGAGGATTACAAAGGATTAGAAATAAGTATAAAATACTTTTTGACGTTATCATTTCAAAAAGTCTGATTGCAGAGTAAAAGAGATATAAATAGCAGTCAGTGTGAAAGAAAAGTTTTGCTTTGTGTTGTTTTGGGTGAAGATTAGAAAGAAATGACAGAAAGAAGATTGAATATGCAATAAATAACATGCATGCGTAATTATGAAAGATGAATAAATAATAAAGAAAAAAGACAATGAACTAACTTTAAAAGTTTAAAGATCAACAGATGAATGTGTGAATTTACACACTAGTTTATGACTAATTGCCAAATGATTCGCCTGGACAAGAAGTATTATGAATTTAGGTATTATTGGAACTTGTCACTGTTTCTTCACCTGAAAATCTCTTGCTGCTTTACCAGGCTGTAGGAATTTGGAAAGATAGAGGAAAGAAGATGCGATAACATATTCCACAGGGCTTGGAGGTAATTGAAGGAGATTGAACCAGTAGCCTGCTGCAATTTGATCTTTCTGAAGCTACCTCCATAAAAGAGGAAAAAAATACCTCTGCTTCCTTTCAACTACCTTATTTTGGGTCTGACAATTTATACACCTAAAAATAAAAGTATTCATCCAAAATGTAAAAGTTATTTCTCCACACATGATTTCTGGACCTCAAAACAGTGTGCTAATAATGTCTTTTGAAAATTGTTGTTAGTTCTCTTCCTCTCCCCATCTCCACTTCCCTCATTATCACTGTAAGCACGGGGATTAATTTGGTATGTTTGAATTTTCTGAGGCAGTGGATTTGTTCTAAGGACAGGTGTGGTGTGTAAGCACATTTCTCTTCTGTAATTAAATGGAACCAGCGTTCTTACTGACACCCAAGAACACAAGCTTTCTCCTTCTGAGATGGATCAATAGGAATAATCTTATGTATTGAGTGTCACTCCTGGCTACTCCTCATTTGTGCACAGACAACAATCTCCCTCTGAATCTCAAAGTAGATAACTCCATACATTATTCTCAGCAAATAGAGAAAGCTGAATCATTTTGAGCTCATCTGGGCTGTGATTAGACACAATGATATATTCGGAAGGAACACACCAGAGACTAGATGGCATCTATCGTCCCAAGCCTATTGAGTACACCTTTAGTACTAAATGATGTACTCTCTGAATCTTACCAGATCATTAATACAGTCTTTGTCCTTTTCTGTTGGTAAAGAACCTCGCAGAAATATACAACAACTCAAGGTATTTACAGTAAAAAATTCTAAAATTTAATCAGACAGGCAGGATGAAAAAAAAAGTACAAGTTTTGTTTTATTTTTGGGATAAGATATGAAAGCTTGAAACTGTAGCTTAAAATTTCCAAAATCTATTTACCTAGTAGAAGTTTGGAGATGAGTTTTACTGGAATTTATAAATAGATTATATGTTCTTAAGGTCATGAACAGGGGAGTCAGGAAATGCTTCAATGCATAATTATAATGTGACCTCAAAAAGAAAGACATCAAGAATGAGTAGTTTTGGGAAGTAAACTGTAATGTGCTCTAGAAGTTTGAAGGAACAAAGATGATAAACTTGTAGATTTTAATCAATGTGTTTTTGTCTTAGAAATTCTTAACCACTTGCTTAAAACTGCAAATTTCTCACAAAGCTAAATATTTTGTAACTTTTTCACTCCTGGCAGGCTGGTTGTATCTGATATTGTGAAAATGTACTTGCATGGCTGTCTACTTAGAAGGGATTGAGGCTGTCATGTTCAGAGTCTGGAACAGTTGTTCATGCTATTGAGAGAAAGTTTGTGAAATCTGAATTAGTATAAAATCTCTGCTCTTATATTTTTTAACCCATTGCAAATACTTCTATCTTTTAGAAACAAATTAATAACAGAATGTTTTAAATGTACTGCAGGCTCAGATTGCCTATATATGCTGACGAGTCTTCCTATACACCTGATTTCTATTTTACATATATGTAAGCACTGAAGTGACTGTGGATGTGTGCAAGGGTCTATGGTTTTCATGTTTTAACATTTCAAATTTTTAGAGAGCAATTCTTCTGTTTTGGACTTCCCAGGCTGCCTTAAGCCCCTCCTCCTTTCTGTTTTGGCTTCAATAAAAAATGTGTGCTCAATTGTATTCTTATAAGAAGTGCAAGAGAAAGAAAAATAAAATAAAACTCTCCTTAAGCTGCATGACATCACATCTGGAACAAAGGTTGGTAAGTATAGAATCTGGAAATTTTCCATCAAGCTGAGTGCCAGAGTTTACATTTGAATTTCATTTTGTTTCATGTGAAATGACGATTGTCTTATTGAGTTGTTTGTCTTACTGAGGTCTGTCTTGTTGACGATTGTCTGTCTTATTGTCTATTTTATTGAGATAACAGAGATATACTTGAACAAGGTCCTTTATAGTCCCCAAAGAACAGGTAAGTGGCCTTATTTTATGGATGGATATGATTCAAGTTAAGACTGCCAACTGAAAAACCATGTGATCAGTTGCTAATAAGATGACTGTGAAAAACGAAAGATGAAAAATAAATGTGTCAAGAATTGTGAGTTTTGACCTGCACGATTTACTGATGGATTTTGATGAGAAGCGATACAGACAAAGACAAAAATGTATTTTAGAAAGTGGCTTAAATGATTTGAGAGGTGGTTCTCTGAAGCAAGGTTTCAAAATAGTGTCATTTAAAAAAATCAAAATGAGAGAAAAAAATAATGAAACTATAAAAAAGATGCCTATTTGGAAATGAACATTTAATATCCTCCAACTGACTTCAATTTGATTGTGCCAAATCAGTAATGCTTGTGGATTAATGTAAATTATTTATTGAAATTCTCATGCCATGCCTTCAGCCATCCTTATCAGAGAAGAATGGATCTTTCTAGAACTCCACACTGAGGTTTCTGTTAGGAATATTTTAAATTACTCATATAATGATGCTTATATATCTCCTAGTAGGAAGAATTGGAGCCCCAAAATGCCCCACAGTGAATAAATGCCATGTGTACATCTCTTCCTCTGATAGGCACTCCTTCTGATTGATTCATTGTCTTGAAAGGACCCTTGTCCTGGAAAGCAGAGAGAAAGGTACTTGGGATTGAAGGTATATATTTCTTGCTGTATGAATTTATAGCAGGCTCAGATCACCTATATATGCTAACAAGTTTTCCTACTCCACCTAATTTCTATTTTACCCATGCCTCCTCAAGCACTGAGCTTATTAATTTCTCTTTCACTCTCACTCTGTCTCTCAGTCTTGCTATTGCCCTCAACTTAAGAGTTTTATCTCAGAGGTGAACATTGTGACTAACTGATTTTCTCAGTGTATCGCTATCATTGATGTTTTAAGCAAACTGAGAAGCTCTTCCTAATTATTTTATTACCTATTATCAACAATTAGATGATGCTACTATTTGTTACATCATGGAGTTTATGCATTGAAAGCTTAAATAAAAGAAATTGAGGGAAACAAAGATATATACTTTGAAATTACTCACTAATCATTTAAATACATACTCGTACTTCAAGTGATGAAAATAACTTGTAAAATTTAACTTAAAACTCTATTTTGCAAGATCCAAACAGAACAAAGAACAAAAAGAGCAACAATAAAATAAGAAATTACAAGACATAATTAATAATTTAATGGTACTTCTATCCATTAGTTCAGTAAATCCTACTCTAGTTGCAAGTAAATTCTTTTCCAAATCTGTGACTCCATTTATCAGTGTAATCTCAGGTCTTAAATTGTCAATCTCAGTTTTCATTGCCGTGTTAAAATTTGCTTTGCTAGTAAATTTCTAGAAGAAATATCACATCTGCTTTTAAGTATGTTTTCTTGGTCAGGGTTGTTGTCTTAGTTAAGGTTATTTAGCTTTCATGCCTCTGTTGAAAGGCCCCAGTACATCCTGGGACAACCTTAACTTTGAGGTTTTTCTGCCTTTTATAGTAGAAGTGGATGTGTCTGTTCCAGAAGCTTCTCATTGCTTCCTGTTGATTTGTTGCTGAGTCTATGACAGCTTGACTTCACAACTTGACTTTTCAGAGACAAGTTAATTTTGAAACAGTCTATACCCATAGTGCTGTATACTATAACCATAGGCTTCTTGCTTGAGGAAGTAAAAACCAAATGGAAATAAATATTTTGAGATATTTTCTATCTCTCTCTCTTTCAAAATTTGTTGATGTCAGAAATAAGGAGTGTAGAACAAGGAAAATGTTGAAAACAGGTAGCATGAATAATATTATTTACTTCACATTTGTTAGACAAAAAGTGAGGATTCTGAAAAATTAATAAATTGAAATACTTAAGGAGTTAAATGCATTGCTATATTGTTTATATAACTTACAACTATGTATAAATGGAGTTTAAGTAACATGTTCAGTTTTAGATGAAAGAAACTGAATAGACCTTTGAGTCAGATAAAAATTTTAAAATCACAGGTCTAGTATTCACTTGGTCCAGTGTTAAGTTGTTTCATAACTTTGAAAAACATTTTGCTCCTCTGAGTTTCAATGTGTTTACATCCAAACAAAGATAAAAAATAATCAGTTAACACAAAGTTTTTGGAATTCTCATATAAGAGTAACACAAGCAGTACCTGGCACATAATTCTCAATAAACATTATTGAGTCAAAACTTTAGAAATATATTGCTGAAACATTTTCTGAAAAATGCTTTCAAGTGATAAAATATATTTTAATATGTGATAAACTTATATCAGTCTTCTTTCCCTGGGACCTCCAGTTGCTCTTGGCATCAGTAATAGGTAGGTAGAGAGAATCTGAAAAGGTAGTTTGTGTTGAGTTTAAAAAAAGGAAAAAGTTTTCTAGTGCCTACTATTATATCATCTCAGGTAATTAAAAAAAATTCTATATATTATTTTATTTGCTTCTCATACCAATTCCAAGAATGTATGCATTGTTTTTATAAGCAGGAAAAGAAACTCTAAGACAACTCTGTTTTAAGAAAAGCCTTATTTCCATTCAAGATCTGGTATGCTCCTTAGGTATTTATTTAGTATAGGGAGAAAATTGAACTGATTGGGATTCTTTTTCCTCATTAAAAAATCTTCTGATAAAAAACCTGGCTGACTGGATTCAGATGGAGGTTGATGATGATAATGATAAACCTGCTCTCAAACCTCAACTTATCATTCTGCTGTGGCCTGAAGACATCACTGAATTACTCTGATGATTCTAGGTAGAAGGCAATACTAGGCACTCATGTCTGAAGATTTATTTCTTTGCAGCAATGAATTTCAGAAGTTTCATGTCTTCTTGGCAGCATAAATATATAAAGTTAGGTATTTACCAAAAACTGTATGTCATATTTTAAAAATTATTCTCTATGAAGTACATTTGTTTTGTTATAGTACACATATAAGCTTCACATTCTTGTTTAAATAACTGAAAATGTTTAAATTACCTTCCTCACTATATTGCCAGTATAACTGGACTGTGGAACACCAAGTAAAACATGTCCAAAAGACAGATCCAATATTCTCACCATTTCTCCATGTTTGTCAGTGAGTTTAAAACTGGAGATGTCTAATGGGATCTAATTAAATTTAAGAGCTTCTGCACAGCAAACGAAACAATCATCAGAGTGAAGCGGCAACCAAGAGAATGGAAAAAAATCTTTGCAATCTATCCATCTGACAAAGGGCTAATATCCAGAATCTACAAAGAACTAAAGCAGATTTACAAGAAAAAAACAAACTCATTCAAAGGGATATGAACAGACACTTTTCAAAAGGAGACATTTATGCAGCCAACAAACATATGAAAACATGCTCATCATCACTTGTCATTAGGGAAATGCACATCAAAACTACATTGAGATACCATCTCATGCCAGTTAGAATGGCAATCATTAAAAATTCTGGAGACAAGAGATGCAGGAGAGGATGTGGAGAAAAAGGAACACTTTTACACTGTTGGTGGGTGTGTAAATTAGTTCAACCATTGTGGAAGACAGTGTGGCCATTCCTCAAGGATCTAGAAATAAAAATACCATTTGATCCAGCAATCCCATTACTGGGTATATACCCAAAGGATTATAAATCGTTCTATTATAAAGACACTTGCACACGTATGTTCATTGTGGTACTGTTTACGATAGCAAAGACCTGGAACCAACCCAAATGCCCATTGATGATAGACTGGACAAAAAAAATATGGCACATATACACCATGAAAGCCCTCAGTACATCCTGGGACAACACATGCACAATACTATGCAGCCATAAAATGTGATGAGTTTGTGTCCTTTGTAGAGACATGGATGAATCTAAAAACCATCATTCTCAGCAAACTGACCCAAGAACAGAAAACCAAACACCACATGTTTTCACTCACAGGCGGGTGATGAACAATGAGAACACTTGGGCACAGAGAAGGGAACAACAGTCACTGGGCTAGGTGGGGGGATGGAGGGGAGGGGAGGGGAGAGAGAGTGGGGGGCAGAGAGGATAGGGAGGGATAACACCCGGAGAAATGCCTGACATAGGCGATGGGGGGTGGGAGGGTTGGAGACAGCAAATCACCATGGCATGTATGTACCTATGCAACAATCCTGCAGGATGCAGGATGTGTACATGTACCCCAGAGCCCAAGTTAAAAAAAAAAAAAAAGTTAGGATAATGGTTACCTCTGGGAAGAAGGTAGTATTTTGTAATTAGTTAAAAAAAATATCACCTGAGGGGGGGGGGAACTGGAGATGTCTGATCCTCTGTTTCTTTATTACCACTTTAAACAAAGAGCTCCTCCATTTCTCAGGTTGGAGGAATCATTGAATCTTCCTTTATATTCTCCATGATGCTGCCCACTTCTTCTCATAGAACCTGGAGGACCAGCCCTTAGATCAGCTTAACTGCTGACTGCTCTGTGAGAGGCCTCCCGGAAGGCTCGTCACAGACTCAAGTAGGAATCCATCTGCTGCCATGTGCAAGAAAAGAAAACTACCTTTTAATATTCTCAAATGCTAATGCAGAGGAATAGAGAGGGAAAATGGAAGAAAGTTTGCTTTAAAATTACTATGAATAGATGTAAACCTGACTAGCTAATGTGAACCAGCTACACTCAAGCAGTGTTCTAAATAAGGAATGAAATGTTGCAACATCTAATATTCTAGAAGTCTATATTTAAATCTAGTGTACAGATAGTTCAAGCTCTCATCTCTCTTTGCTTTTCTATTTGGATATGAAAAAGAAATGAATTGACATAATTTATCTTTGCCTACTGCTTTTTATTGAACTATGTTTTTTAAACTATAATTGAAAGCTAAGCAAATTCATTTAATTGTGAGGTGAGATATTTTTAAAAGGGATGGAAATATGTCACATAGAGCACCAATATATTCTAAAAAGATTAAGAAACAAATACAGAAATGATTAAGCTAACTAAGGCAAATCTGAAACATTGGTCTTGGAATAGGAAAGATCACAAGAAATGGGTTGATTCCTACCTTGTCACACTGTCTAGCTGTAAGCATTTGATCAAGTCATTTAACTTTCTAGATCATCAATGTCCAATCAAATGTAATCCTAGCCACAAATGTCTTTTTGGATTTTTAGTAGCTGCACTAAAAAATAGGTGAATTATTTTAAAAATATATTTTATTTAACCCAAAATATACAACATATGATCGTGTTGACTTACAATCAATTTAAAAAATTATTCATGAGATATTTTACATTTTTCATATTAAAATTTCAAAATCCAGTGAGTATTTTACACTTATAGCACATCTTTATTTGGACCAGCCACATTTCAAGTACTCAGTTGCCACATGTAGCTCATGACCACTGCTATGGATGATGCCATTTTAGACTCTCAGTTCCATATCCATAAAATAACAGAGTTGAATAGACTATCTCCTTCATGCCTAAGAATATTTAATTCTGTGGTGCTGCTTTTGCCTTATATGCAATAACTTCAAGCAGGAACTAGATGCATCTGTCTTCTAATATAAAACCAAATACATTGTGTAAAGATGCCCAGAAAAAGTTTTCATGTGGAAAATAATTTAATCCCTTTCTCAAAAAATTACCATTAACACTTAAGTGAAATTGCATATATCAAAGCACCTAACATGATAAATGCTCTCTCTCTCTCTTTCTCTGTATATATATATAGACACACACACACACATATATACACACACATACTTGTGTGTGTGTGTGTGTGTGTGTGTGTATCACAAAAACTGACATCTATCATTGGTTGCCCTGCCCTCTTCTTCTGGTAGCAGAAAAAAACCTGAATTTATCTTTCTTTCTTTAATGGTAATCTAGGTATCGTATCTGACTTTCCCCGAACTAGGAGTGCTACATGATCCAGTCTTGATCACTTATATCTAGACTGAGTTTGAGACAGAGAGGTCCCAGGAAAGAGCATGGTTGAAGGGAACTCATCCCAATGGGCCATTCTAGAAAAGACTGTCCATTTCCTCTCACTGCTCATTTCTTTGGACCATCACAGGATGCTGTCCTTTTGAGGTCTTGTTACTCAGCTTTTCCTTCGATTATGGAATATTCTCTATAGCTTTAATGTAAATTCCCCCTTAATACTGACACAGATTCTGCCAAACGCTTTGATAGGGCCATATCAAAAAAATTGTACTTCCAGTCTCCATGAATCATCCTCATCTGACCACATCTCCAGTCTAACGTCTATGCCCATCTTGGACAGGTTTTTTCAATCTAAATGGGAGAGTAAAAAGTAACTCACCGGGCCGGGCGCGGTGGCTCACGCCTGTAATCCCAGCACTTTGGGAGGCCGAGGCGGGTGGATCACAAGGTCAAGAGATCGAGACCATCCTGGTCAACATGGTGAAACTCTGTCTCTACTAAAAATACAAAAAATTAGCTGGGCATGGTGGTGCATGCCTGTCATCCCAGCTACTCAGGAGGCTGAGGCAGAATTGCCTGAAACCAGGAGGTGGAGGTTGCAGTGAGCCGAGATCGCGCCGTTGCACTCCAGCCTGGGTAACAAGAGCGAATCTCCATCTCAAAAAAAAAAAAAGTAACTCACATTTAATTTAATTTCTTCAGAAAGGTTTTCTGATCTTCTACATTACAGTGTACAATACAGTAGCCATTAGGCACATGTATCTATTTAAATTAAAATCAATTAAAATTAAATTCAGTTTCTTATTTGCACTAGGCAGATTTCAAGTGCTCAATAGCTACATGTGGCTAGTGGATATTGTCTTGGACAACACAGGAAAATAACATTTCCATCATTTTCAGAAGTTCTATTTGGCAGCAGTAGTCTAAGGAGTTTCCAAACACTTCTTCAAAATGCTCATTAAAATTTGAGATAATTCCTAACAAAAGTTATTGAGTAAAAGTTAAATGAAGGTACCAGTAAGAAAAAGAATCATCATTTGTGGGATGGAGGGTAAATACATCTCCACAAGAATAAAACAAACAAAGAAACTGAGTTAAAGAAGTAATTACATGGAAGTCAACTACAGTACTTTGGAAAGTGTGTGTAGAAATTAGCAGACATTCCATATCTTAATATTTCCTTTCAGGATTAGGAACTCCTTTTCTACAATCCTGTTCCTTTTAAGACACTGAGTTATTAAATTTCAGATCTTAATTTTCTAAGTAATTTAATGACTCCAGTCATTCTCACACATTTTAAAGAGAGTTTTCTAGAGAGCATATGTCACTTAAAGGGTGACACAGCTCCATTGTCTGCAGAAACAACGCCAGAATAACACATGCTCCTGAAGTCCCAATCTAAAGAGTTCTTCTCTGTTCGACAAGGTATGCTCGGGACAGTTCCCTAAGAATAATTTCTGTAGTATTATCTTAACTAAAGATATTCAGATCAGAGTTTTTATTAACTCAGTCTTTCTCACCTCCTATGAAACAGGCAATTATGCAACTTCTATGTCACATGTACTAGGGCTGAACATGAATATATCTGGGTTTTTCTAAGGGCCTGAAAAAGGGAAATCATCCCACTGAATTCGTATCACTATAACTGATGGTCACCTGTCTAAATCTCATCCTCTGAAACTTGCAAGTCCTCATTTGCTTTCCCAAGTAGCTTGGAAAATTAAGTCATCCTTTGCACATGTGTTTAATTTAAGTAAGGCTCTTCAGAGCCAAAATAATGTGTGTTGTACAAGAAGGAAAATAAATATATTTGTAAAATTCTGTGTGGTATAGATCACAAGCCTGAACCAGAGAGAACATTCCTACAAGTAAATGAAAGGTCTATGTGAGGAAAGCAAAATTGTCATGCATATAAACTTGCAATAAATTAGATCAGTTTCCAGACAATCATATTCATGCATATGTAAAAAATATATATATACTTTTGTCTTGCGGTCTAAATATGCCAAGTCTTGAGTTTGGGACTTACTCAGGAGAGTCTTATGTTTTCCATTTCCGACAACAGTTTAGTACTAATTCAGTCAAAGGTTTCCTGCTTGCCTGCCAAGTCTCCCTGTCTATTATACATCTGACGGCTTCTTTCTGGAAGCTGCTGACTTCTGTCATTTGACAAATAAATTAGCAATAGGCCATTATCAGAGTGATTCTTAGATAATTAACATACATACATTTGACATTTCATTGAGTTTATTAATCAAAATATGTTTGTTTTTAATGTATACTTCTATCTTCAGCTTGGCTTGGAATGTTTTTCAGCTACTCTTGACAACCCATTTGGAAAAATGATAGTGTTTCCACTCCCAGCCTAAATCAAATTCCATGTACTTTGCTTTCCTCCATTCACCCTTCTTTGTCTCCTTTCCTGATGGTCCCATTGATTCTAAAATTGACCATCAGAGTCCTTTAAGCATCCTGTTCACTCTAAAAATCGTTTTACTTTCCTCCAGCTAGGTGAAGCTGGGACTCTGCACTGGGATGGTCAGCAGTGTGATGCAGTGGGAGTTATTCCCTACAGGAGACTGGAGACCTGAACTTTATTAGAGAATCTTATTACAGGGTTGATTCACTTTCTGTGGATTGATAGAACCAAACTTTATTATTTTCATTTAGGTCTGCTGATTCTATGTATTATCTCTTCAGAATAGAAGTAAAGAAAAATGACTACTAAAGTCACCCTAAAAAAAACCCAAACAAATAAAAACTTATGCATTTCCATACCTACTTCTTTTATTCACCTGTAAGCATGTTTTTCCTCCAAGTACAGATATTTATATTCCTTGGCTACAAAAACAGGTTTTGAGATATCTTATAATAACCCATCTTAACATCTGTTATTTAGTCTCACATATCAATCTCTCAGTTTTGTAAAAATGAAGTTTCTGCAAGTCCTTGAAATACACTTGATATTTCAGAGTGGTACAGAGTGGTGGTTCAGCGTCCAGAATAATGATTCAGAATGTTTGGATTCTAATACTAATTGTTACTTAGTATTTCTGCTTTAGTTTCCTCATGTGTAACATAGAAATAATATTAGTACCTACCTTATAGAGATGTTGTAAGGTTTAAAAAAATAGGTATGGAGCTTTGAAAAGTTAATTAAATATTTTTCACTATGAAATTTGATAATTTCTTGTGATAAGTGAGAAGTCTATCATGCTTTCTTAGCTTTATCCAGATGCCTAAAGTAATTAATGAAAATCTTTTCTTTTTGTCTTCCTAGAATCAAAGGAGCTAGAAGCAAACAGAGCCATGCTAATATTGAATCTGGGATGCCCGGACAGCTGGGAGTTAATTTACAATTAATCTTTTACCTTGCTAAATACAAGAAGGTGAATCATGCATTCATCTAGGAGTGTCCCTAGGAGTATGTGTCTCTAGGAGTTCAAGTTAATATGATTGCGCCAAATCCAATCCTTATCTGAATATTATTTAGAATACTAGATAAGCAGCCAAACCAAATGCCCAGATAAAGGTGATTTAAGAGATGATGTTTATTTCTCTTTCCCACAGCATTTCAATCCTAAGTAGTCCAGGTAGGATATTGTAACACTATACAGCTCTCACTATCACAAACACATACTAACTGGCATGATGATGAGAAAACGACAAGGGGAGATACAACCATCCTCCTTCAAGTCATAAACTGAACAATGAATGTGTCCTGTCTATTCAGATACCACTGACCTGAGCTTACTTACATGGTCACACCTATCTGCAAATGAGATTGGGAAATATCTTTAACTGGGTAGTCATGCTAAATCTACAGTCCAGCTAAAATTGAGGGTTCTGTTACTAAAGGTGGAAAAATTGAAGATGAATGTCTATGTATGGACAATTATCAGTATCTTACATAGTCCACCCTTCTTGTATATTTTGCAGTTTTTTCATAGGTAGAACCACTCACTCCTCCCTAAAAGAGTCAAAATCCTATGTAGTTATGACCTTCAGCTCCAGGCCCAAGGTCTTTGGGTTGCATGAAGTACTTTTCTTTAGTTCTGAGTGTGTTCCTTCATTATCTTGCAACCTCTAAACTAAAACATAAGTGTTTTTGCTTCTCTCTCAACCCTGATCACACTCAATATACAATGGTGGAAAGAAGAGTGTGTGTACAGAATGTCCACAATAAAAACTCGTCTTTGGAGAAGGTAGGAAAGGGAAATACACAGTTGTTACTCTTCTTAACAACTTATTAAATCATGCTGGGAAAATACTGTGAATATTCTTAGTCTTGTCCATGAATTCAATTTCTGGATTAGTCCATCTAGTAATGGCTAGTTTGCTTTTGGGTTTATTTTCTTTTATGGTCCAGGGCTTTTCCTCTTGGAGTTTTTCCCTTGTATTTTATCCTCCGTGACCATTTCTGACAGGCATTGAAAAGAATTCCCTTTTTGAGGGTTGGGCAGCTTTGGGTTGCTTTAAGTGTCAAACAGCCACAGGCTTAGAAGCTCATGCTTGTGACGTCTGGAACAGTGAAATATTCTTAATAATCTGGTAGGCCTCTGGTCTAGTTACTTTCAGTCAATTATTATGTGCCAGAAACAACAGCAAAAGATATAATGTAAATATACATTTATTTTATACTTGATAATTTTGCTCCTTTATTTCCTGGCTTCAGTGATCTGGTCATCTTTCTGTTTTTCAACTTAATAAAGGATCAATGGAATCCTATTGAAATAATGAGCTTGGATAATGTCTTGATGCAATTCCCAGGATGCAGAACCAAAGATAAGTGTCCATGTGAAAATGCTTCACTAGCATGCGTTATCAAGGAAAAGCAACAAAGGAGTGGAAAAGTGAACTAAGAGGTTAAGAAACTCGAGAAAGCTAGTGAAAGGTAACGTTACCTCAAGTCCCAGGGGAGCTTTGGAGCTTTTATATAGTGGTATAAACCACATTTTTAATGTTGTTTTAATCCAGTCACAAGGGAGCTGGAGTATTTATACTTCTATGTCTATTGGTCATAGTTTAGGGGCTGCCCCATGTTAAATAAAGACATTTACCTTTGCCACTACTTCTGGCTTTCCCAGTTTGAGGCAAAGCAGTACCAGCAGGCCAAGTGCAGTCTGCCAGAAAAAGAGATGCAGGTAAGGAAGAGAAAGCAGTCCTGAAGGTGATGTGAACTGAAATTGTAAAGAGATTATGGTGAACAGCGGCAGAGAACTGACAGAGTCTGCTTGGGGTAGGGAGACAAAATTCTTAATTTGATCATTAATTTTTAGTGGGAGGTACCAGAGAGGGGCACAGGCTCATATATTCATTGGACTGCCTCTCCAGAGGTACCTCTTGTTCTTAGCATGAGTTAAACTCTTGTGTCTATATCAATTTAATTTTTCAAAATAGATACTACAAAAATTAGGTAACCAATACTGTCATTTTGAGTTGGGTTCCAACCCATTTCACTAGAGATAAAAAATTTGTCTGAGTTCCAAGACATCACAGATGACAATTTGTCCAAAAAATCAATAATGAAATCACAAGGTTAGAGCTTTCCAGACAGCACTGGTGTATTCTCACTGTCTATCCAACAGCTACTAAGCCATTTAAGTTCTCTTATAGCCATACCTCACCTCTAAACGTCAAATTTCTAGACTATTTCTGATACAAGATCATAGACAGAAATAAAGGCCAAATTAAGAGTGTTTTAAAAAGATGGAAAAATGAAGGATTTGTCTTTTTTTTTTTTTTTTTTTGAGACGGAGTTTCGCTCGTTACCCAGGCTGGAGTGCAATGGCGCTATCTCGGCTCACCGCAACCTCCGCCTCCTGGGTTCAGGCAATTCTCCTGCCTCAGCCTCCCGAGTAGCTGGGATTACAGGCACGCGCCACCATGCCCAGCTAATTTTTTGTATTTTTAGTAGAGACGGGGTTTCACCATGTTGACCGGGATGGTCTCGATCTCTTGACCTCGTGATCCACCCGCCTCGGCCTCCCAAAGTGCTGGGATTACAGGCTTGAGCCACCGCGCCCGGCCAATGGATTTGTCTTAATCTAACACAATCATATTTTATTGCATTGAATTAGGGTTCATAAAAGTCAGATGTGATGTATGGGCCTGAATTAAGTACTAGTCTTGATTAACAAACTGTAAAAAACATTTTGGGAATAATTGGGAATACTTAAATACAGTTGATTAAATGAAATTAAAATTTTCTTAAATTAAGGAATGGAGATTATTTCTGACAACAGCGGGTTGCAAAGGCATATTAAAATGCATTTATATGAGAAAATATCTGAAAATATATGAACCATTACTTTATAATAGTTATCCTAAGTTGTGAAAGTATGTAGTTTCTATTTAGTTTTGATTGTCTGGAAGTCCAAACTTTCTACAATATACTGGTGTTATTTATATATACAATGAGTTACTTTTTAAGGATTTCTTTTTTCTGTGATTTATGGACAAACACCCGATTTAGGAAATACTATGCCATAAATTTGACAAAACTTTACTATATATATCATTTTAAAGTGATTGGCCATCAACATGAAAGCAAATAATCTGATTTTTAAACAGAAAATTAAAAATATTCAATAGTACAATTCAAAAATGATTTAACCTTTCTTTCCTCCTACAAAACGTTATTTCTCTCTATAAAGATACTTAAATTTTTATATCTTTTGACACAGTAATTCCACTTTGAGATATTTCTTTGAGAAAGTTATCTAAGATGAAGTGGAAAACTTTTACATAAGTATATTTATAGCAGTGATATTTATAACAGCATTATGGTAATAAAAAATTAATTTGCTACTACATGGATTTTGTTAGATAAATGTATCCCTGAACTATGCAAATCTTTCCTTAATGTTATTTTTATTTTTAATTTACAAATTAAATGTCTATATTTATGTTCCTCAAATTATTAAAATATAATACAGTGTAAAGGTTCCCATTTGCCCCATGCCCTATAAACCCAGATCCCAAATGTCTCGCCCCTTACACCAAACCTACAGCTATACTTTTCTTCCCGAGTTTTTGAATTCATATTCAAACACACGAGCACAGATTTCTATTTGTCTTCTTTTTATACATAATATGTGGTATACTATTAACATTATTTTACACTGTGCTTTTATTGCTTAATAATATATATTTAAATTTTTTCCACATTGTGTGTAATGACTTTATTTTTTAATCATTTTATAGATCATAATTCCATTATATATTTACCCAGAATTATATTAATAAACATTTAGATTATTTTTATAATTTGCCATTACATAAAGTACTGCCTAAATAAATTTACATATATATATAATTTTGTACCTGGGTAAATATGTCTGTAGAATAATTCACTAGAAATGTGATTGTTGGGTAAAGACAGTAAGCCTTTGAAATGTTAGTAGATACTACCACATTGCCTCCTACAGGGATTGTATCAACTTACGCTTCCATCAGAAGCGTATGAGAATGTTTTTCTCATAGAGTCACTACCAGAGTGTACTGTAAAACTCCTGGATTTCTACCAATTCTGTAAATGAAAATGATATAAGTGTATCAATTATCTATTGCTATATGACAATAGCCCAAAGTACTGACTTAAAGTAATCATGATTTATTTTTTCTCAGTATTCTCTTTGTCAGAAAGTTTGTTCCTCTGATGGTTTTCCCTAGACTTCCTCATTTGGCTACATTAGATTGATGGCGTTAATTGGGAAAGGTGATCATGTCTCTTGATGCAGTTTTCCATCTTCAAGTTCACACTGGGCATTCTCACAGGATAGGCTAGCAGTAGAATTCCAGGAGGCAAACCCCAGAATGTAGCCTTGTATCACATTTTCTGATTTTCCAATGGCAGGGAAAATCATATGACTCAGCCCACAGTCAAAGTGGAGGGGACCTCAGAGGAGTATTACTACCTGGAGGCATCCCTTGGGGCCATTTTGGTAACTAAACCACATTCAATACAAGCTTGATTTGCATTTCTTTCATTATTAATGAGTTTGAGAAATTTGAACATCTTCTCTTATGTTTAGTGGCACTTGGTATTTTGTTTTCTATGAAATGTATTATGTCTTTAGTCAATTCTAATTAATTCTTTATAGTTTTACTGATCTTTGTCTTCTAGACTTCCAGAAATTCTCTCCATATTAGGAATATTGTCCACTTTGGTATGACATGAATTACAGATATTTTAACTTTTCCATAGATACAATGGCTTCTTTTTAATAAAAATTCTAGCCTAAGGTGATACACACACACAGACAAACACACACATACACACACATGAACACACATACATATCTCCTCTGTGTGTATTTATAAAGATATATGTAATATTCATATGAATATAATATATATAATAAATTCATGTACTACATACTGATGTTTTGGTTAAGGATAGACTGCCTATGCAATGGTGGTTGCATAAAATTATAATTCCCTATTTGTACTGTACCTTTCCTATATTTCCATATGTTTAGATAAACAAATACCATGTGTCACAATTGCCTACAGTATTCAATGTAGTAACATGGCTGTATAAGTTTGTAGCCTAGGAGCAATAGGTTATATCATATGACCTGTGTATAGTAGGCTTTACCATTTGGTTTGTGTAAGTACACTCTGATGTTCACACAATGGAAAAAATCACCTAACAACACATTTCTCAGAATGCATCCCCTGCAACACATCAATATATATGCTTATATATATGAAATGAATGACAGCAATTCTGTAAAAGATGAAAGAGAAAAATTATAATTCTTTTATTATAAGACAGAATAGTATAGTTGAACTCAATACCATCAATCAACTGGATATAATGGATAGCTGTAGACTACTTCTAATAACAGCAGAATAAACAATCTTCTCAAGCTCACATGGAACATTCACTAGGGAAGATTACATTTTAAGATATAAAACACATCTGTAAAGTGGTATATTATTATTTGAAAACTGACTTGGTTTAGTTGTAAATGTATATTGCAAACTAAAGCAACACTAAAAAAGTAAAAATAAAGTAAAGTACAACTCATATACTAAGAAAGGAGAGAAAACAGAATCAGATAAAATGTTTAATTGAAACCACAAAAGGTATAAAAAAAGTGGAAGACAAAAATAGGAACAGAAAAATGGAACAAAATGCTAACAAATATGGAAGATATAAATCTTAATATAACAGTAATCACTGTGAACACCAATTCTCGAAATGTACCAATTCTAGAAGTGTTAAAAGTAGATCAAAAACAAGACTCAATTATATGATGTCTGCAAAAAAAAAAAAAAAAAAAACCCCACTGAATATATAAAGATATAAATGAAAGTAAATGAATAGTGTTAGGTATACGATGCTAACACTAATCAAACAAAAGCAGGAGTAGGTATACAAATTTCAGAGACGGCAGACTTCAGAGTAAGGAAGTTATAAGGGATAAAAAATGTTACTTAATTATAAAGGGATCAATTCTTCAAAAAGACAGCAAATGTCAAAGACTATGTGGGTAACAACAGAACATCAAAATATATGAGGCAAAAGCTGGTAGGACTACAAGGAAAATTGGATGAGTTGATTTCAATACCCAGTCAACAGAAATGGACAGATCCAGCAGGCATAAAAGTAGTAAGAACTTCGTTGAACCCAATACCATCAATCAACTGGATATAATGGATAGCAATAGACTACTTCTTCCAATAACAGCAGAATAAACAATATTCTCGAGCTCACATGGAACATTCATTAGGAAAGATTACATTTTGAGATATAAAACACATCTCAACAAATTTAAAAGAATAGAAATTATACAGTGACTTTTCTCAGACCTTAATAAAATTAAGCTAGAAATCAGTAACAGAAAGATAGCTGAAAAATCCAAAATATTTGAAGATTTAACAACACGCTTTTAAAAAACAAATGGATCAAAAGAGACATCTCAGGAGAAATTAAAAGCAATACTTTGAACTAAATAGAAATGAAAACATAACTTACCAAAATTTGAAAAATGCAGCGAATGCAGAAATTAGTGGGGAATTTATAGCATTGACTTCATACAGTAGCCCTCCCTTATCTGGAGTTTTGCTTTCTACAACTTCAGTTACATGCAGTTGACCAGGGTTGGAAAATATTAAGTGAGCAATTTCAGAAATAAACAATTTATAAGTTTTAAGCTGTACACTATTCTGATTAGTGGGATGAAATATTCAGCCATCCTGCTCTGTCGTACCTGGAACATGAATCATTTATTTGCCCAGCATACCCAGGCTGTATATACTACTTGCCTGTTAGTCACATAGCATCGTGGTTATCAGATCAACTGCCAAGGTATCACAGAGCTTGCATTCAAGTAACCCTGATCTTACTTAATAACGGCACCAAAGCACAAGAGCAGTAAAGCTGGCAATTTGAATACGCCAAAGAGAAGCCTTAAAGTGACTCTCAAGTGAAAAGGTAAAAGTTCTTGACTGAATAAAGAAAGAAAAAATATTGTATGCTGAGGTTGCTGAGATTTACAGTAAAAACAAATATTTTATTTGTGAAATGGTAAAGTAGGAAAAAGAAATTTATGCATATTATACACAGGTTGAGGATCTCTTATCTGAAACACTTGGGACCAGAAGTGTTTTAGATTTCACTTTTTTTTAAATATTTGCAGGATAGATATTGGTTGAGCATTCCTAGTCCGAATATCTGAAATCTAAAATGCTCTGATAGTCATTTCCTTTGAGTATCATTTCAGTGCTCAAAATATTTCAAATTTAGAGCATTCTGGATTTTGATTTTTGGATTAGGTACACTCAGCCTATGTAGAGTTTGGCACTTTTCATGGTTTCAGGTATTGTCTGGAAGTTTTGAAACACATCCTCTGCAGATTAGTTGGGACTACTGAAAATCTCAAGATATAAAATCAATATGCTAAAATCATAAGCATTCCTATACACCAATAATAGACAAACAGAGAGCCAAATCATGAGTGAACTCCCATTCACAAATGCTACAAAGGGAATAAAATACCTAGGAATACAACTTACAAGGGATGTGAAGGACCTCTTCAAGGAGAACTACAAATCACTGCTCAAGGAAATAGGAGAAAACACACAAATGGAAAAACATTCCATGCTCATGGTTAGGAAGAATCAATATCAGGAAAATGGCCACAGTGCCCAAAGTAATTTATAGGTTCAACGCTATCCCCATCAAGCTACCACTGACTTTTTTCACAGAATTAGAAAAAAACTACTTTAAATTCAATATGGAACCAAAACAGAGCCCGTATAGCCAAGACAATCCTAAGCAAAAAGAACAAACCTGGAGGCATCATGCTACCTGACTTCAAACTGTAATACAAGGCTACGGTAACCAAAACAGCATGGTACTGGTACCAAAACAGAGATATAGACCAATGGAACAGAACAGAGACCTCAGAAATAACACCACACATCTACAACCATCTGATCTTTGACAAACCTCACAAAAACAAGCAATGGGGAAAGGATTTTCTATTTAATAAATGGTGTTGGGAAAACTGGCTAGCCATATGCAGAAAACTGAAACTGGACCCTTTCCTTACACCTTATACAAAAATTAATTCAAGATGGATTAAAGACTTTAATGCAAGACCTAAAACCATAAAAACCTTAGAATAAAACGTAGGAAATACCATTCAGGTCATAGGCATGGGCAAAGACTTCATAACTAAAACAGCAAAAACAATGGCAACAAAAGCCAAAATTGACAAAAGGAATCTAATTAAACTAAAGAGCTTCTGCCCGGCAAAAGAAACTATCATCAGAGTCAATAGGCAACCTATAGAATGGGAGAAAATTTTTGCAATCTATCCATCTGACAAAAAGCTAATATCCATAATCTACAAAGAACTTAAATTTACAAGAAAAAAACAAACAACTCCATCAAAAAGTGGGCAAAGGATATGAATACACACTTCTCAAGAGAAGGCATTTATGTCTTCTCTTGAGAAAGGCCAGAAAATATGTGAAAAAAAGCTCATCATCACTGGTCATTAGAGAAATGCAAATCAAAACCACAATGAGATTACCATCTCACGCCAGTTAGAATGGTGATCAATAAAACATCAGGAAACAAGAGATGCTGGAGGGGATGTGGAGATACAGAAACACTTTTACACTGTTGGTGGGAGTATAAATTAGTTCAATCATCCTGGAAGACAGTGTGGAAATTCCTCAAAGATCTAGAATCAGAAATACTATTTGAACCAACAATCCCATTACTGAGTATGTACCCAAAGGATTATAAACCATTCTACTATAAAGACACATGCACATGTAGGTTCATAGTGACACTGTTTACAATAGCAAAGACTTGGAACCAACCCAAATGCCCATCAATGAAAGACTGGACAAGGAAAATGTGGCATATATACACCATGGAATACTATGCAGCCATAAAAAACGGTGAGTTTGTGTCCTTTGTAGGGACATGGATGAACCTGGAAACCATCATTCTCAGCAAACTAACACAGGAACAGAAAACTAAATACCACATGTTCTCACTCATAAGTGGGAGTTGAACAATGAGAACACATGGACACAGGGAAAGGAACATTACACAGCAGAGCCAGTTGGGGAGGTGGGGGGCTAGGGAAGGGATAGCGTTAGGAGAAATACTTAATGTAGATGATGGGTATATGGGTGCAGCAAAACATCATGGCACATGTATATCTATGTAACAAACCTGCATGTTCTGCACATGTATCCCAGAACTTAAAGTAAAATTTTAAAAAAGCCAAAAAACAAAGAGGCTGGGCACGGTGGCTCATGCCTGTAATCCCAGCACTTTGGGAGGCTGAGGCAGGCAGATCACGAGGTCAAGAGATAGAGACCATCCTGGTCAAAATGGTGAAACCCTGCCTCTACAAAAAAATACAAAAATTTGCTGGACGTGGTGGTGCATGCCTGTAGTCCCAGCTACTCGGGAGGCTGAGGCAGGAGAATTGCTTGAACCCGGGAGGCGGAGGTTGCAGTGAACCAAGATCGGGCCACTGCACTCCAGCCTGGCGCCTGGAGATGGAATGAGACTCTGTCTCAAAAAAACAAAAAACAAAGAAAGAAGAAAGATCTAAAATCAATCATCTAAGCTTCCATCTTAGGAAACTAGAAAAAAAAGCCAATGAAATACAAGGTAAGCAGAATAAAGAAATAAAAGTAATATTGAAAACAGGAAATCAGTAGGAATAATTAGTGCAACTAAAAGCTGTTTTTTTTCTTTACCCTTTTTAATTATTATTATTTTTAGTATACTTTAAGTTCTGGGGCACATGTGCAGAACGTGGAAGTTTGTTACATAGGTATGCACGTGCCATGGTGGTTTGCTGCATCCATCACCCCACCATCTACATTAGGTATTTCTCCTAATGCTCTCCCTCCCCTAGCCCCCAACTCCCTGACAGGCCCCAGTGTATGATGTTCCCCTCCCTGTGTCCATGTGTTTTCTTGTTCAATACCCACTTATGAATAAGAAAGCTATTCACCAAGCTAAGAAAAAAAAGAGAAAGCAAATGACTAATATCAGAAATGAAAGAGAGAACATTACTATAGATCAGATGAACATTAAAAGGATAAAAAAGGAATACCATTAACAACTCTTGCACATAAATCTGGTAACCTATATGAAATGGACAAATTCCTTTAAAGACACAAACTGCCAAAACTCACACAAGAAGAAATAGATGATTTGAATGGACCTATATTTACTAAAAAAGTTGGTCAATAATTAATAACTTTCTAACATAGAAAGCACCCAAATTGGAGGGCAATTCTACCAAACATTTAAGGAAGAAATTATACCAATACTCTACAATATCTATCAGAAGATAGAAGCAGAGGAACTCCTTCTAACTCATTCTTTAAGGCCAGCATTACCCTAAGATCACACCAGACAAAAAGGTTATAAGAAAAGAAAATTATAGAACACCACCTCCCATGAATATATATGTAAAATTCCTCAACCAAATATTAGCAAGTTTAATTCAACAATTATAAAAGGAAGGGGCTGGGTGCGGTGGCTCATGCCTGTAATCCCAGCACTTTGGGAGGCTGAGGCAGGTGGATCACGAGGTCAGGAGATCGAGACCATTCTGGCTAACACCGTGAAACCCCACCTCTACTAATAATACAAAAAATTAGTCGGGCGTGGTGGCATGTGCCAGTGGTCCCAGGTACTCTGGAGGCTGAGGTAGGAGAATCACTTAGACCCGAGAGGCAGAGGTTGCAGTGAGCTGAGACCACGCCACTGCACTCCAGCCTGGGTGACAGAGTGAGACTTCATCTCAAACAAATAAACAAACAAACAAAAAATTATAAAAAGAATTATATACCACAACGAAGTAGTATTTATTCTGGGTATTCTAGGCTGGTTCATGATTTGAAAATCAATTAATGTAATTTATCATATTATTACTTTGTAAATTTCCCATATTGTGATATTTCTTTTTCTTTTTAAAACTATAATTTGAACACATAAACATAAGCAATTTTCTTTCAATACATTTTTCTTTAACAGTTTCTGTTTGATGTCCAACTATTTTGAGTTCTACATTTGTGAAAATTATGGAAAAATAATTTTCTCATTTTTAATAGAAATACTTTTATAATTTATGTCTACTTTTTAGTACACAGGGCTATTATCAAGCTACTTAAAAGGAAACACAGAAATCTTGACAATTGTGATTGTGGATAAAATATAAATAAAAGCTCCAGGAGAGTCTTTCAAACATTTATATTGTGCACTCTCCACAACGTAATAAAACATACTGTATGATAAACTACATAGATAGTAAAGGTAGTTGCCTTCATGCATATAACCTTGAATTTATTCCAATCTATTTTCTGAAAAGTTTGCAATGTAAGCATATACTAATCAACTTCACTTGGGGTGATAGTGTTCCCCTAAGCAGACAACATTCTTAGTCAATTAATGCAAAAGAGATAAAGTCTGGACCAAGGTCAGAAGTGTATGAATCTCTATAGAGCAGCCTAGGTATAGGTAGCTGAGGAATTAATTATATTTGAATTTGAGAAGAAGATGAAGGTCAATCACTATTTCAGTTATTTAACCTCAGAGAATTATCTCCATCTCAGATAATTCTGGAAACTCATTAAAAGACCTAGTGGATTAGTTGCTTCTCTGAAACAGGGTAAAAATAATGGACTAACAAGCAGAAGCTATGACATGGCAAACAGAATTAAATTGTTCCTATGATGAAACTAGAGGATTGATTTTGAAACTGCTTGGTTTTGTTAAACACAAGGAGGTGATGAAGATTTTATTTTCCTAACTGAGAAACTAGCATATTATATTCTGGGAAGATTTCCATGTCTTTAACAGGAGTGGATGCTGGAATCAAAACATGCCTTTCCTTTTGTGAAATCTATTAACTTAAAAGGAAATGGAACATGTAGTGCTTCTTATTAAGGACACTATTTAAATTGAAACCTCAGTATAATTTTACGCATATGATATATATAAAAGTATTTGATTTAATTAAGCATAGTTTCTTTAACAATCCCCATTCAAAAAGTAGAAACAGTGATATAAGAACTCTAGGATTAAACTCACTTTCTTAGACAGAGATAAAACAGACATCTAAAAAATTTCCACAATTTTTCCAAGATAAAATTTTAAATATTTGCATAGAATATAAAATCAAAATGAGTTCTGGTTGTAGCCCTCCCATCATACAATCTTGCTGACTGATATCTCTCTCCCCAATCACATACATTTTGGTATTGCTAAGAAGTCTATCTACAATATTGTCTACAAATCTATCTATTGCTACAAAATTCTGAGTGTTCCAATGGGACAAATGCCTACTTTTTAGTTTCTTTGGCGCTGATCGAGGGAGCAGGGTGAAACAGTGTAGACATGGTTTCTGGGCACCAGGGGTCATTCCTAGAGCATGGGGCTCTGTAGTAGAAACATTCATGCCAAGAGTTGCTGACTTCAGTCTTGGAAGTCAAGAAAGTAAAAATGAAGATATTGTGAAGTGAGTAGGGGATGAAATACATGGTCAGTGTTTATGAGGAAGTAAAAAGAACACAGTCTTGAACAGATAATGAAAGGTAAAACTGCAAATTTGTATTTAGGTGCAATAATTGGAAAAGCAGGAAGAACCTTGGATGTTCTTTCTCTCTTTCTATCTTAGTGACTGCTATGTGATTATTTTCTTCTTTCCAGCATTTGAAACACATTTTCCTGTCTCCTATCTACCATCTTCTCTCCTTGGCTTCAACTTACACAACAACTGATGTTAGATTCACCACTTTCAAAAGCTACAGTAACATTATCATGTCAGGCTTATCCCATTCTTATTCAAGATCTCATCATTTATTGTCAAGAACAATGAAATATAGCTCGTTTGCCATACTTTCCTAACTGTTTTCTCTTCTTTACATTTAGTACCACATATCTAGCAAGGAAAACATGAAGAAATAGTCTTTTCTGCAGAAGACTTCAAAATTCCGGGGTTCCTGTGGTTTCTGCCAGGAATTGAGTGTTATCTGCTGCCTGGCCTTGAAACAGCCCAGAGCCAGAAGACTCCAGTTTCTGCTAAATAAGCACTGATTTCCCAACATGTGAGTTTCAGTTCTCCTTGTGTAGACACTCTTGACATCTGAATATGCACTGGTTTTCCATCATTAATTATAATCCTGGCTGTGTGTATTACTGAATCCTTGGGTTACGGGGTTGTGGGGTGATAAGCTGTGATGAGGGTTTGTGGCTAAGGTAGGAGAAGTCACTTAACATACAATATTTGCACTGGGATGAATGCAATAGTGCTTTTCAAAACTTTTTTTGTTGATTTTTTTGAGATAGATTCTCACCATTGTCCTGGGCTCACTTAATCCTCCTGCCTCAGCCTCCTGAGTAGATGTGATTACAGGCACGTGCCACCATGCCGGGATATGTCGCTTTTTAAACAGAACAACCACAGTTACCATGAAACTCTCATCCTGGTAAATGGTAGTTAGCCCTTAATCTTCTTTTCTGACTCAGTCATCTCTTAGATTAGCAGAAGCATAGAGTGATGAAGTTTGGCTTATGTATTTAAGAAAGTATCACCAGGGCCAGTCTGTCACTTTAAAAATGAGAAAATTGAGTTCTAGACTTACTTAAATAATACTCTTTGTTGCTTTCATTATTCTCAAAAGGTTATCCCATATATTAACTACTGGTGTTGGCTGTATTCTTTTGTATAAAAATGGACAAAAAAAAGAGCATACGCTTAGAACTATGCATTGCCTACTCCCATGATATCTGTACAAATTTACACAAAGGTATTTTCAATTTCTAAAATTCTTCATGGTCAAGTAGTCATCATCTATGAAATATGAATTCAATTATTTAGTGGTTGTGCAAACAAAATATCAGTCAACGTGATTTTAAAGACTGTTTTTTAATGTGTTCAGTAAAGAGGAATATATCTTCACATTTGAAGACATCTGAAATAAAATGTTTTGGAGGTCAAAATGTTGAGTAGCATTTTATGAAAGGATTAGGTTCTATAACCCACTCGAGGATATAATTAAATATAGTTAAATTCACTTTGTAAATGTTGTGCAAACCCCTATGAAGTGTAGTGAACACAATTTTATGCATACATTTTTAATGCAGAGTAATATATGGAAGTCATTAAATTAGTCCTAAGAAAGATGCAAAAAGAAAGGCACTGTGCCTCTGTCTGCACATTGAAACCATTCTGACTTTAACAATTGGACGTACTCTATTCTGTTTAATGTTAAACTTCTATTACCTTAATACGTTTTCATAAAAAAGGGACTGTCCTTTGTCTATTATCTTCCAGATGTGCATAAAGCAACAGAGAAGCATTTCTCTTCCCATGTCACTACCTTGAATAAGTTCTCCCCCAACGCACTCATCCCTCAGTTAAAAACCTTATGGTCATCAGAAATTATGATACAAAATGTGGATAATCATTAGAAACACCTGAAAAGCATATTTGAAAAATGTAGATTATTGATACCCATCCTGAGAAATTCCTATTCACTAAAGTTCAAAGTGGAAGTTGAGAACATACATTTTAAAAAAAAAAGTTTTCCCAATCAAATCATCAGCCAGATTATAATAGCACTAATGTAGGTGATCCAGGAAATAAAGGACAGGACAAATAATGCCAGATGCCTATTTTTTAAAGGCTCCTAGACTCTTAAACAGTCCCTTCCACCAAAGAGCCCTGTCAGCAGGCCCTCCCTTATGCTGCCACCAAACTTCCAGATTGTCAAAACTTGTTAAGAAGAGACACATGCCTGATTAGTCCTTGACCATTTTCCAGGGCAGAAGATGACCACAATCCCAGCTATGAACAGCAGGCTATGTGCTCGTTTTATTCATCCAGTGTGTGACTAAGACACAGCATTTCTATGGGGGAGAGGTGGGAAATGGAAAATTGGCAGAAAATTGTAAAATTAATTCTTTTTGAGCTGTGCAGCTCCCTGCCTGGAATATTTCACCATTCATCAGCCAGCTGAAATTCTTTTGATATTTCCTTTTTCCAATGAAAACCTAGAGAAAAGAAAAGCTTTTTTCCCCCTTTTACCCAAACTTCTCTTTGACTAATTTTTGTTCTACCAGGGAAAGTTAAACTATCCTGACCACACACAGAAGTTGTTCTCCCCATTTTACTGTCAGCTGCATGCAATTTTAGGACATTCTCATCTCTAAAATGTAACATTTACTGGTCCTACTGTCAGATAAGTCCCTCTGGAATGTTCAGGATGTATGTCTACACCCTCTGCAGTTGGGCCTTGAACCAGATGTAAGAAATAATGTACCATTCCTTTACAATACAGGGAGCAGGCTGAGTCTCAGGCCAAACACAAGATCAGAAACAGTTTTCTTTAGGTGCGCTTTTCTACTGTCGCAATTACCCTCAGTCCATGCCATACCCATGCACCCACCAACCCTCCAATTCCTTTCTGGCTAGTAGCACCTTAGCAGAAGACCTTTATCAACCACTCAGAAATCACACTTTCAGACATCAAGTTATATTCTATGAAGCTAATGCTTGACTATGTTCTACTGTGATCAATGCACTTTGAAAAAAAATGAACTTGTGTTAGATATTGTTAGTTCCTGGTGGGTTTATGCTTTAGCTTTTGCGACTCATTACAAGGTTCAGAGAAGGCATCCAGGGGTGCACTGAATGAAGGAAGGAGCCTGTTTTCCTCCAAATGGAAGTCCTCTGGAAACAGTGCTTTGCTTTAGTGGAATAACTAGTAATTCTTGAGGTTTTCATCTGGCTCTAAATCAACTATGACTTCTCATACCTCATGCATGAGGTGGCTTCAACAACGAACTAGAACTGGAATAGAAACAATCAATTTTCAATAAAGTGGCAGGATATATAGTCATATTTTATCTCAATACGCTATCATCTACATGAGAGAAAGTCTTTGAAAAGCAATTTCGAAGGAATTTTAGAGTAATTATTCCCAAATAATAGCTTTTGGCACTCAGCTACTTAAGAATCTATTCTTGCCTTCTTGTGAACAGGCTCACATCACCTACCCAACTCTGTTTCCATGACTTAATAACGAAGTTCTCTATAGATTACTGTTCTCTACTCATTCTAGGCCCAATTTTGTTGGACAATACACTATTTCATTTATTAAATCTCTCACTTCCTGTCTCTGCTTATTGAAAGTGCTTTTATTCTTCCTTATGCCAGCCCTATTCTCTTTCTAAATAAAACCCTTCCAATGGCTCTGGCCATTTCTCTGTTGTTGTTGTTTTTTTCATCTCCTGGCTTTGTGTTCTTCTTGTCTTCACCATGACCATCTCATATTGTTTTGTAACCATTTCAAATGCATTTTAAATCATCTAGGAAGTTGAGAAAGGTTTCATCTTAAATATTAGAAATTGCTTATTCAACATTTGTTGAATTAAATGGCATCAAATTAATCATTTCAACTCACCAATCTCATAGCTAAAAAAGATCATTACAAAATACATTGTTTAGGGTCACTTAGGGAGAATGGCAGAAGATCATCTATTTTTACAGTCTCTGCCACCAGGCCTGTGTGATTGGATCATTTTCTGAGATTCCAGAAGCTCCAGAGGACAATCATGAACCCACATCACGACACAGAATGTTTTCCAAGTCTGTATCGTTTACAGCTAAGGAACTATTGGGTCAAACTGACTTACTCAAGTTTTTATTGAGGAAGAGGAATTTGTATATTTTGAACATTTAGAAATCCTTTGAGAGGCCTTCTGTGAACAAATAAAAGTGTGTCCAATTATTCAATCAATGTGGCAAAATATTAGGTAGTGGCCTATTTTCGCTAGAAGATATTATCTCTTTCAGATGGACAACACACATTATTTTGGTTATTATCCTCTATAATCACTTACTCAGATGTCGCCTAATAAAAGATATCTGATCCATGAACTATTTCTTAGAAAGTTAAGAGTGTTTGAAATCTGAATATTTTACACAGATGTACAAGCTCCTCTGCCAAGGATAAGCCCCCGTAGCTGTCCCCAGTAGAAATTGCCCACGGTTTCTATTTTCTTGAAATGGTTGTAACCTCGGGCAATAGAACCCCTGGTGACCGCCAAGGTTTTTCTGACAAAGGAAGAGCGCTTTGCATCTTCTTCCAATCAATCATGATTAGAGTGGATGAATTAAAAATACCCAGCCTGCACTAGATGGGGGTTCTGTGTGACAGCAGGCTGGGAAACGCTCGTGGTAGCTGCTCCACTGCGTTGGTTGCATCAGCTGCACTTCATTAAGGGACACATTCTCCTTCTTAGGAGAGTTCAGGGCTGCATGGCGCTGCCATAGAAGCCTGACTACATTGCACAGCATCACTTGACACTTCCCTGGAATTGAGATGTCCCTTCCAAGATATCTTAGTTCATTCTGGCTGCTATAAAAAAATACCATAAAATGGGCAGCTTAAAAACAATAGAAATTTATTTCTCATAGTTTCTGTAGGCTGAGAAATCCAAGACCAAGGTGCTAGTAGATTTGGTGCCTAGTAAGGATCAGTTTCCTTGTTTTATATGAGCCTTCTATCTGTGTCATCACATGGGGAAAGGGGTAGATGAGCTCCTTTAGATCTCTTTTATAATGGCACTAGTCCCATTCATGAGGGCTCAGCTATCGTGACCTAATCAATTCCCCAAATGCCCAACCTCTTAATAACATTACCTTGAGGATTAGATTTCAGCATAGGCATTTGGGGGGACACAAGCATTCAGACCATAGCACGAGAACCAGTATGTTTACTCAGAAAGCTGGATGCAAACAGGGCCTCAAAGAGAGTTTTCAGTTTGCATTTTTCCTTTACTAGCCAGTGTGCAGATGGAGGGGTGGGCTGGGAGTATGGTGGGTGTTTTCATGTGAATATTTTGGATATCAGTAAATGGGGATGCTAACAAACACATTTATTCCTGCCTTCACTGCAGCTTTGTGACTGTTCAACTGCCACTTTAGCATCTGGTGGAGCACTGTGTAGGTTAACTGCAACTAGCATGCACAGCAATCCTTATAGAAAAATTGGATAGAAACAGGAAGAGCTGGAATACACACAACCTCTTCATTGGGCACTGTTTTGCAGTACACCCACCTGCAAATTTACTATCCTAGGTCAGCTCACTCACATTGTTTCAGATTTTTTTCCAAAGCAGTTACCTAGTTTCAAGGTGAATTTTGTGTGTATGTGTGTGCTTGTTTGTTTCCTCAGTAGGCAATCAGGGAAAAGGCTAAATAGAATCATCATGAAATGTATCACTGTAATTTGAAAATCTAGAGATGAGGAGACAAGGTAGCTCTCACAGTTTGTTTTACACACTATTTTTAGTTTATTCTGCTCACTTCAATCTCATAACTAAAAGTAGTACTCAGCATCCACCTAGTGTATGCCAATAAATCTTGGCAGAAATTTATGTTGAAGTCAGCCTTTGTATGAATAATTACATTTGTAATTATGCTACAACTCCCAAACCCAAATGCTACAATACTTAGCTAATTTCAAATACATAATAAGTTCTCAGTGTAGAATAATTATTGCTCTCATTTTATTGATGGAAACTTAAATTGGAGTTCCAGCAATTGAAAGAACTGTGTGGTTTTGAGAAAGTCATCTGGCTTTTCTGGGCTCCAATTTGCTTATCTATAATATGGAGCCATAGGGTTGTGGGGGTGGATTGAATAGGAGAAATTTCAAGGCCCCTTTCTAATTTCACATTTTATGATTTATAGGAAGAGACATCTTAAGGAATGCCTACTTGTATCTTATGATAGTACCAAATCAAGTTTAAAAAGTGGAATACATATCAGAAGTAGAATGCTTTCACTGATTCGTTTTTTTTCCTTGTTAATTTGTTTGGTTTAAGCATCTAAGCTTCGAGATCTTAATAGTTTGCTGAACTCATGAACATTTGCAAAGAATCATTGGTTTTTCAGGGCAATTACACAAGCTCAGTGCTCTCATGCTTTAATAGTGCAATAGCAACAATTCCCAAACCCAATGACCTGCTTTCTCAGGTTGATACTGGTCTTACTTCCTTTAAGAAAGTGATTCTTGAGCAAAATTTACATTCAACTATTACTTATTAGAACACACAATTTAATTGATTATGTATTCACTTATTATTTCATTCATCAAAGTTATGGGGTACAAGTAGGACCTGGGCAATTTGGAAACTGCAAATATAAATAAATTCTTAGTGATGTCAAGAACTACACATGAGGAGACATAGTTTTCAAAAAAAGTCATAACCCCCCTGCCCCCACTGCTCTTTTATATCCTTTTTCAATTGATCTCTGAGGAAAGGAATACTGAAAAAAATAATTTAAAATATACCCTTTTATAATTCATGTGCTATATCCAAGAAGATAGAATGGACTAAAATATAATGAACAATCTATGTTGAAGCAATCTATCAGAGTGAAAAAGGCAAAGGCATTAATGAATTCTGGGAAATTGTCCATGTTTTCATCTAGCTACATGTCTTCATTCAACCCCTTTATTCATTCATTGATTTAAAAATATTTATCAAATACCTAGTATGTGCCAAGTATTATGTCAGGGAAAAAGAATTGACAGTTTCTCCCTCCCTCCAAGAGCTGACATTTCAGAATGGGATGATGAGAGCAGGTATCTAAGGCAGAAAATGCTTTCTGTTATGATATATCAAGAGTTTTGAAGTACCAGGAGTCAATGATGTCTTCTTGGATGAAGGAAAAGATATCCTGAGATCTGAAAAATTAGCAGGAGTATTCAGGTAAGGTGCAAGGTGAGCACCGAAGCAAAGAAGAGGAGGAGGAGTGTGTGTCATGCTAAAGAAAGGAACAGCATGCACCAGGGACAAGAGAGGAGAGAAAGCAGAAAATAAAATTAATTCCATTTTATCAGCGTGTTGACCTTGAAAGAGGGTAGGGAATGGCATAAAATGGGGTTGGTGATATAAGGAGAGAGAAATGCTACAGGGCCTAGTAGGGGTTATAGGGAGAAAAAATGATGTGTTTAGATCTGGATATTAGGGTAATCACTCAAATTTCAGTGTGAAAAATGTATTGATCGCAGTGAGAGCGGTTAGGAGACTGATACAGTAACCTAATTGTTACTACAAGTTGTTATTACTGAGGGAGTAACCTAATGTTACTACAAAGGAGATAATGACTTGAACTAGAAAAACATCAGTGGATTCTGGAAAGAGGAAGCAATATTTTAAAAATTTATTTATTAAAGACAAAACTTTGCTATGTTGCCCAGGTTGCATTCAAATTCCCAGGTTCAAGTAATCTTCCTGTTTCAGCCTCCTGAGTAGCTGGGACTACAGGCACATACCATTGTGCCTGGCTAGGAGGAAGCAATTTTAAAATCATTAGTAAATGGAGGGTAGATATGACTTGTTGATTAGATATAGGAATTAAAGAGAACTTTTATTAGGTTTCTGCCTGGATTATGATGTCATTCATTGGCCGAGATGGAATAAGTGATTGAGGATGAAGGGTATTACTGAGAGGGGAGAGGATGACTTCTATTTCCAAAATACTGAATTATATATATATGCATATGGTATATCCAAGTGCAGTTTGCCAGTGGGAAGTTTCTCTGGCTTTGATTCAAAACTCAGGGAAGATAGGAGAATTTGAGATTGGGAATCATCATTATAAAGAACATAATTGGAGACAGGGGGATCAAGAAGGAGTGTATGAAATCACCCACTGAGTAAAATAGAAGAGGGTAGAGTACAAGACTTTAAATAATATCAATATGTAATATATATGTAATAATCTTAGTAATATCTAAAAATTAACATTTAAGAGAAAGAGTATTCTAGCAAGGAGACTGAAGGAAGTGATCAGAGATGTTGGAGGAGAAAACATTTTTGTACCAAGTATCACTAAAGTGTTCGGCTTAACATTTAACTGTTTGTATTCAGCTATTTCCTTTCTTCTGACCTCATCTGTGTACTGCAGAGGATTAGACCACTCAAAACTACATTTTACAGATTCCTTTGTGATTTTGGTTTGGGCAATGAGAGGTGCTGGCTGGAAAATAAAAGATGTAAAGAGGGGAGAAGCTACTCATGTTTTACCATCATTCTTCTGGTGTTCTCTCCAGCAGCAGTGACAATGCCAGGCACTATGGGTTCCCCTAGTGTCAGAAATTTCCAAACAGAGGTTTCACCAGCAGCAGCACTTTTTTCCACCAGTGTCAGCTGTAAGTGCACTCCTGAGTGGTGGGGAAGCTACCTATTGCCTTATTTGCCCTATCACAGACATAGCAAAAGTTTCCTGGAGTTACTTCCTGTGCTAACTTGATCTCTGTTCCTTGTTTCCTCAGCCTTTCAAACACCCCAAATTCCTAAAAATGGCTTACAAGATATTGCATGATCATTCCCTGGATAATTTTTCATAATAATTCATATTGTTCTATTCTCTCATTTAAAATTAACAGTCAAATAGCCTTAGGTTATTTTAATCCTTCCATTTTTGTAAATAGTTTCCTTGTATTAAATCTCTTCCATCTGAAACATCTGGCATGGTTCTTGTGTTCTTGGTTGGACCTTAACTTATTTAGAGCTCCTACTTAAAAGAGAGGATTGGCATTGAATGTGACAAGGAAGTTGCCAAGCATTTTGACAGAGCTATTTCAGTGTAAAAGTGGGATAAAAATCAGACTGTTTGGGGTTCAGGAGATTGAATCGTTATTAAGTTCAGAAAGCAAGGACAGATGCTTTCTGGAAGTTCAGTCATGAAAGGCTGGAGAGAAAGAGAAGGCAGGTAGGACAAAGCATTCTTAGCCCTGCAATATCAAACACAGTAGGCTATAGTCATGTGTCTTTAATTGTGATTAATCTAAATTGAAATGTGCTATAAGTATAAAGTAAACTTACTGGATTCCAAAGACAGCATGAATAAAGCAAATGTCTCAATAATTGTATAGGATTATATGTTGAAATAAAAAGATATTAGGTACATTAGTCCAATCAAATAGTACTAAAGTGAATTTAACATATTTCTTTTTACTTTTGTTTAATGTAGTATCTTAGTATATTTGAGCTGTTATCATAAACTGCCATAAACTGGGTAACAACAAAAATTCATATCTTATAGTTCTGGAGCCTGGGAAGTTCAAGATCCAAATCCTGGCAGATTTAGTGTTTGGTGAGGGCCTGCTTCCTGATTCACAGACAATTGTTTTCTCCTTGTGTCCTTGCATGGAAGAACGGTTGAGGGAGCTCTTTGGGGTCTCTTTTTTAAGATTTCAAATCTCATTCATGACAGCTCTGCCCTCATGACCTAATCACCTCCCCCAAGCCCCACTTCCTAATATCATTACACTGGTGGGTAAAATTTCAACATAGGAATTTGGGGGGATCATATAAATTCTGTCTATAGAATTCAAAGCTACTAGAAAATTTAAAATTGCAAATGTAGTTTTCACAGTGCTATTCTAGACTAATTGTAACCGCCAATAGTGTCACACTCTGTCTTTATGTGTTATGGCCTACATGGTACTTGGTTTAAATAGTTAAGACCTAAAAGATATCATATGCATGTAAAGCAATCTTGCATCAGAGCAAGCATAGGTAAAATGCAAAACAAACAAACAAACAAAAACTACTTAATCCTCATCCTATCATTAGAAAAATAAATAACTAATTTTCTGTGCTCACAAGACTCTTGGGGACAGTTGGAGTTTGGTAGCTGACAGGATCAAGATTTACACTAGGAAAGTAATATCATGGAAGAGTTGTAAGGTAGAATTGGGAAATGAGAGATTGAAGGCAAAGAAACCACTCAAAGGGCTTTAGTAAGAGTCCCAGAGAGAGGCATTGGAGGCCCAAATAAAGGTAGTGTACATGGAATCAAAAGGAGAGAGTAGTATAGTTGATACGGAAATATAATTATTAGGATTAGAATAATGATTAAATGTAGAGGTTTGGGGAAGAGCTACACTATCTAGCAGCTGTACAGTACACTATTGATCTGGCACTCAGGTTTCTGATGGGTGTATTTAAAAAGAGAAAATGTTATCACCGTTAAAGAAAACTTTACTTATATTGCTGGTTTACCAAGTACCAGTGACATCACTGCATGGTCTGATGGTGCAGCCAAGCTTCCTTATCCCAAATATTCTGAAATCCACAAATAGTAGGTTTAGTGGTAATGATTTCAGATACAACTCTCCCAGCTTTCACCACCAATTACACATTTAATCAGAACATCAGCTGATTACTAATATGATATCACTCTTTAATGATGTTGAATAGCTATATGTAGCAGAAACTACTGGAGGTGGGGCAGCAGGTAAAGGCTCAAGATCTGGCTTCAGCAAAACCAACTATAAAAGTGACTTTACCAAGTAGAATCTCAATTTATTCAGCCATAAAATAAAAATGAAAATATCCATCACCATATTAAAGTTACACCCGATCATGTAAGTGAATGAACTTTATAAACGAAGAAACTTCATGTAACTATGCATAGTATGGATTTTTTATGGCTTCTGTTTGAATTTTACACATAGATTTTTTCCCTCAGAGGAAATGTAAATATTTCCAGAAATATTTAAAATAAAATGTAAATACTTTAAAAATATTTAAAATAAAAATGTAAATACTTTTAATGAGTAACCTCCTACACTGTTACTTTATCTGCACTGTGGGGAAAAGCAACTCTGAGCTTAAGGATCCATTAATAGGGCTTCTGACATGTAGCCACCCTCATAGTAAATATGTGTGTTGATGTGCCTTCCTGTGTGTGGGAAGGCTGGGTGTGTGTGTATTTCAGAGTTGACGTGTAGAAAGGCCCACAGCTTGAACAAGCTACACTTGACTGTTTTGCAAAAACAGTTTCTACAATTAACCCTGCTGATCTGTTTATAAATCCAAAATAGTGTAAACACACACAGTTGCTCTCATTAATTTTTGATAAGCAATGAGACTTACAAATATTTTACCTCCAAGCATATGCTATCTGCATTTGGCTTCAGCAGCAGGCATATGCTTTGACATATGATGCTCCATCCTGCACCAAACGCATGACTCGCATCTAAAACAATGGCTGAACTATATATGGGCATCTCATTGGCTGAGTGTTTGGGTCATTTATATTTGGGAAATACACAAATACCTAAATCTGGAGCACTTTAAATTTATGAATATGTGTTATTCTATTCTTTCTTAAAATACTAATCGAAAGTAGTGGATTCAATGTCTACATAGTATAATTTGAGTTTGTGAATTTTCTTTCCTTACAACAAACATTTATCCTTGTGTAACCCCACAGCAATTTAACACACTGGGCACTATCCTGGAAATATAATTGGCAAAGTCATTTTTTGTTGTTTTAAGCAAACTAACCAAATCAAACATCTTTTACATGTCCAGGACAATACTTGCTACAATGATTTTTTTCTTAAGAGCAGCAAAAGATTCAAATAGCAACTCAGCAGTTGGAGAGTCAAGATTTATACATACAACAATAAATAAGTCACTATTATATCTGAATATGAAATTTTATATTATTCAGTGAAAACTATTACCATCAATCATGGTTGGACTGTGAATCCTGAAGCTCTTGAAGAGTGGAGGAATGTGATAAGGGAGGATAGCATAAGAAAATAATAGCTGACCTCCACATAAACCACAGGCAGGCTAAGAACTTCCAAAGAGAGGAGGAAGGCATTGAAAGTGAACCAGTGTGTGAAAGTTGGAATCAGCGTTTGTGCAAATGGCAGTTGGAAAGTTGGTGTTTCCATGCCAGACTTTTTTCGGGGGGGAGAATTGTTCTGAGCTAAAGTTATCTAGAGTCTTGTTAGAAGAAATTTGAGTGATAGAGAACATGAAAATTAATGGGTAGACATCAGAAAGCCATGCCAGTTCTAATCAGGCACCAGTGGGAAATGAGACCGATTAACCTGTTCAGGGAGGATTCTAGGCAAGAAAGAGACTGAGATAGAGAGACAAAACAGAGTATATTTCAGTAATTCAAGTGTGTAGTAATGAGGGTGTAGACTAAATTGATAACATAATATTCAAAATGAATGAAATAAAGAATCTCACCATTCATACCAGCAAGGATGGCCATTGTCACTGACTTCTCTATTATTCATTTATTTTTTTTTAAGAAACAGGGTCTACATTGCCTAGACTGGTAGCAAACTACTAGCCTCAAGAGATCCTCCTGTGTCATTGGGATTACAGGTGTGAGCCGCCACACCCAGCGCTGACTCTTTTTTTTTCCTCAATGGCTGCCTCTTCCTCTTCTATCTTTTCTTACTTTACTCCAATAACTGAACACTTACTATACGTAAGGCACTGTGTCAAACTTTTTGTATGAATTATCTCTTGGTCTGCACAACAATTTAAATGTTTTGTTTGACTATTGTTTAGATGAGTAAACTGGAGCTTAGAGAGGTGAAGTGCTTGGACCCAGTCACCTAGGCAGAGTCAGAATTCAATCCACATCTGCGTAACACTGAAGCCCAAACCCATAACTAATGAATCATCATCATATCTAATGCCCCATATTATCACAGAGTATGCACTTAATCTGTGATTGTTTCTATCTTCTGCTTTCCTTTATTTCACTTTTTAAAATCTTTTAAAATTTCAATTTAAAAGTAAAATGTACACATTAAAAAAACCCTCAAGCATTACAGAAGTACACAGAGTACAAAGTTAACGTCCTTACTCACCAATGGACTCCTCCCCACCAGCAATTTCTATCCCCTGTCTGGAGACAACTGATAATAACCGTTTGGAGTGTAGCTTTCCATATCTTTGTCAAAGATGAAGGCAATCTTTGCTCCAGTAAGAATTGACCCTGTTTTGGATACATTTTGGAATATGAGTCACATCTTGTCTTCTAATCCTCCTTGGTGTTGGTAGAAGAGTTGGGGGAAAGGAACAGGATACTCAAAAAATATGTTTTATATAGTAGCATAAGTAATAATTTTTAATTTTATCTTCTCACAAAGTTTAAGAACTATAATGAAATAAAAAATCTACCCTGTACATTTACGTCAGTTCAACAAATATTTATTTAGAGCCTACAATGATTCAAGTAGTTATATTACAAATGCTTATTAAAGAAAGTCTCAATTTTTAAGATGTTCACAGTCTAGCAAAGAAGACAAACATACAAAGAAATGAAAGCAATAAAAGGAATATACACAAGCAATAATAAAGTTTCTTTGAAACCAGATACTTATTATCCTGGTTATCTATTGCTGCATAAGAAACAACCACAAATCTCAGTGGCTTTAAATAATTTCTCATCATCTCTCATGGTTTTATGGTTTGCCTATGTTCACCTGGATGGTTTTTGCTTAGAGCCTTCTATTTGTTGCAGTCAAGTAACAGCTGGGACTGGAGTCATTGAAGACTCAACTGGGCTGGATATCAAATATGGCTTCTTCACTCACATGTCTGACACCTCAATGCCCTTTTAAGTGGTGTCTCTGCCTCCCAAAGTAGCCTGGACTTTTTAGATGGATATTCAAAGCTGTGAGAGGCAGGAAGCTGAACTGCTAGGCCAGTTGAGGCCTGTGCCTGTAGTAATTACAGCATCATTTCTGCTCTAACTTATTGGCCAAAATAGTCACCGGGCCTGACCAGATTCAAGGGAGTGGAGAAATAAATTTCACCTCTTGACAGAGTGATGACAATGGCAATGTCCAAATGCAAAAGAGCATATGGTCAGAGATATTTTTGAGCTGTCTTTGGAAAATACAATCTGCTATAAGTAGTAAAAATAAAATAAAATAACTAAATGTTTTGGGAAGATGCAGCACCATAAGAAGAGCAATTGGTGAACCAAGTTTTGAATAAGCAATTTCAAAGGTAGAAAGGATGAGAATCAGGTCAGGAGAAGCATACTCTAGATACAGTAGAGATGCCCATATATCTAGAGGGCTAAAATTGAAGCACGATATTTCCCTGACCCCTTCTCGGACCTCGTGACAGGGGCGCCTGGTTTACTCAGCCCACGGCTCTCAACTCCTTGTGGGAGGCAGTGCTTGAGCTAATGAGGAAGGAACTGGAGTGCACGAGTGCTGGAGCCAGCGGCTGCTTCGCTGCTGCTGGCAGAAGTAAACTCCGTGCAGGCCGCTGGCAGCTCCGGAAGCGGGTGCCTGTGACCGCCGAAGCCCCAGAGGGCATGTTACAGTGGTCTTTTAGCTCTGCCATTCGTGGATGGCTTAAGTGTTAACAGCTCAGTGAGCCCTTTGCCTCGTCGCATGGGGCGGCTGCCCTCCTCCAGCGAGGACAAAGGGCCAGTGTGACAGCCTTTTGTATCTGCACTTGTGGTTCCAAAGCTCTTGTCTGCTGTCCAGGAAAAATGAGGTCGCATGAACGAATTGAAGAATGGTAAATGTGGGGGATTTTACTGCCAATGAAAGCAGCTCTCAGCGGGAAGGGGAGCTGAAAAACGGATGAGGCGGGTAGGTAATGTTTCCCTGAAGTCCGGCCATCTCCGGCCAGATTCTTCTCCTTCGTCAAGCTGTCCCTCTGAAGTTAGGCCACTTCTCTCAGACGTCCGGCCATAGTCCTGATGCTACTTCTCTGCCGGCTGAGACTGGGGGGTCTTTATAGGCACAGGATGGGGTAGGGTGGGGTGGGCCGTGGGTAGTTTAAGAAAAGGCAACATTCGAGGGGGAAAACAGGGACGTATTTCTCACTTTGGGCCATAGTTTCAGGCTTTTCGGCTTGAGAGTGGGGTTTTGCCAGGAATCTGTCCTTTGCTGTCGAGAATTTCTCTGCCCCCTGTCCCTATTAAAAGTACATGCTGGGTGTCATACACACACACACACACACATACATACATATGTATATATACACACACATATATACATACATATATATGATTATATATGTATACAATCATATGATTATAAAACACAAAGCCAGAGCTTTGACAAATGAGACTGGAGAGTTAGACACAGATGAAACAGTGAAGGGCTTTGTCAATTATAACCATGTGAGCTTACCATCTACCTGCCATAGTATCTCATTTTAATATTTTTAACAACTCAGTGAGGTAGGTACCATTTTCAGCCCCTTTGACAGATGAGGACGTAGATATAGAGGGACTACATAACACTCCCAAGGTCAACCATTTGCAGTGGGGACCAAATGTGAAGAAGAGAGAATGAAATTTTAAAAATTTAGTAGCAGAATCAGAATGTTCCTTTTTAGCTTCTACATTTTTAAAAGAGAGGACATATTTGTATATATGTAATATCTAGGGAACCAAAACATTTCTTTACAGTGATAATGATGTTTTAAAAAACATTATCTTTCAATTTAATTATTTTAAATTTTCTCTGAGTATGAGGCTCAGAGGTTGTTTAAAATTAAATTTATTCAGAACTACAAGTCATCATTTGCTTAGACAGAGAGACCAATTAGACTTCTTATCAGTCAGATAAGAAAACAGCTGACAGATCAGCTTGCAGGAAGCATCAGACCTCCAAGCTTGCCTTCTGTTTGTTGGCAACCCTACAAAACACTTCTGTGATTCTGCCTAGTAGTTTCACCTATTCAACCTACCCTGATATGCAGGGAACCTATTTAGGCCTCCAAGCATATGCAGTCTAGAGGAGATGAATCTGAATGTGCAGGCCTGGGTGCAAAAGTAATAGGGGACTTGAGAATATGAGTTTCTACAAAGCAATGCATTGTTATTTTTTTCTCTCTTTCTTTAGCTGTTATTTTGTATCCTATTGGGATAACAGAACACACTTTGGTCATAGCAGGAATAAAGCTTCAGGAGACATATCTACTGAAAAAAAAAGATGGAAAGAATAAAAGAAAAAAGGATCTGGGCTAACAACCAGCGTTCATGAGGTAAATACTTCTCTTTAACTCTTTAAGACATATTGTGTGGGACAAATTGAAATAATATGATCAAAAACCTTTCATACTCACAACAGGAAGCCCTAGGCTAGAGGGGGAATTCTTGTGAACTCCTTGGGCAGATACCGTTTGAGGGGTCCCCTTAAATACTTTGTCGCTTCTCAGTGAACTCATGTCCATTATCTACTGGGGAAGAAATCTGTGGGAAACTTGATATGTCCTTTTCACTCAACCTCCAGCCGTTTCATGAGCACTTTATTTAACAGATATTGCACCCGTAAGAGTTAGCTGGAAGGTTGGTTTTCATTCAGAACAGCTTGGAAACTATGGGAATAAAACTGGCTAAAAATTCCTCACTTGATTGAAAGGATTAAAAAAAAAACTTCCTTTTTCATTTTCCCCCTTTTCTACTGGTTTTATTCTAATCAGATGGATTCAGTGCCCAGAACAAAACAAACAAAGCACAATTGCATGTTTATTTTTAATAATGGGAAATTTATTATGGGAGATGTGGAGGAAGTAATTTACTTAGATCTAATATTTGGGGTTCTAACTTGATCCTTGGGAGAAAGCAGCCTTAACCTAATTAGCAACTGCCTTCTGAGCAAGGTGGAGGGCTACATGAGGGAGGAAATACAAAACATTTTCTTTGGCCACATTCTCTTTTCTTAAAGACCTTGGTTTCACATAAATAATTTATGTAGGCCAAAGGAAACAAAATCCTCCTCCTTACCTGAGGTCAGGAAAATTGAATTACTTTAAGATTATTTAGTGTTACTCTTATCATTTCTGGGTCACTCAAGCCACAAACCTGCATTTTTAGCAGTGAGATATAATTCCCAGTTTTACTCTGTTTTTTTTTGTGTTGAACAAGTCATGCAAAATGTTGGGAACTGTTTTAGAGGTTGGAGTGGAGCAGATCCAGGGGCCAGAAGCCAAAATAGCCACAGAAGAAATGTCAGAACTAACTTGAATGCAATTCATGGTCATGTTTTTAGCAGTTCTGGGCATATTGTTTGTAGTGTTTCTCTCATGTCAAGGTTTTATGAAAGAGTTAATTACCTATGTTGATGCAAGACATAGTGACGTGTGATATAGACCCAACGCAGCAGAAAGAACTGGCAGAAAGGCAAGGAAGAGACGATCTCATGTATGAGCTTGGATACAGTCCCAAGGGGAAACTGGAGAGGACAGCATACTCTAGACCAGAATAAAGCCGTCTAACCATACCAAGTGAAGCTTGAATAAGGAAGCTGCATGTCTGGTGTTTATCTTATGCTCAAGGGTAAGTGTAATCATTTGGCACACTGTGTAGGGGCAATAGGCCTTCCGAAACCTCACTCTAGGGTAGGGAGTTTCCATCAGACATCTCATTGTCTTTGAGCCCAGAGTGGCCAATCATGCAAGCAGTCAGTGTGGGCAAAAAGTGACAGACAGACATTCACAAGATTACAGTGAAAGTTCCGGCTAAATACTAGGCTAAGGGATAGTTATCAATCCCTAGTTTTAATGTTGTTAGACACATATGAAGCGGGGGAAGTATTTCACAGCCAAAAGTATAACTTGCTTCTTACAAATCCCAGTTGTATTCTGTTGAGCAGAGATCAAAGGAGAAACATTTGAATTTTTCCACCTAGATTTCTGGTCAAGCACTATCAGCTTTTATAACTGGATTTGACAACCACTCTAAAAATAAGAAAAATAAAAATAAATAAACTTTGAGAACTTAGCTGGATATATTCTCACAGGGAATTCTGTAACCACCTCAAGTCTGACTGCTTGCCACTCCGAGACTGATAACAAAAGAGGTGAGGTGTGGTGAAAGAAAAGTTTTATTAATTGAAGGCTAGCAGTTGGGAAATGGCCAGGCTCATGCCCTTAAAAACCATTCCCACTTTTTGGGCAGAGCTAAGGGATTTAAGAAGGAAACATGTGGGAGTGATCCAGGGGGGTGCAGGTCTGCACGTCTCGTCCTTATGAATAATCTTATGCATGTCTTCTTATTTGAATAATCTCTCATCTGGAGGTTTGGTTGGAATCACCTTGACTTTGGCCAGATTGTGGTGGACTAATTGTTTGTGACTCCTCCCAAGTAGGAGGATCCTGCAACTGGCTCTCTGTCCTGGTTTGTTTCAAAATTGGCCCCTGTAATTTCTAAGTGAGCACATAATTAAATAAGTGAGCATTTTGCATAGGAGTACTTGGCCAGAAAGAAAGGGAAGCAAACAGTTCTAAAGTATACAAGGCTAAATTCTGAGATTAAGAAGGAAAGGAAAAAAAGTTTCAAAATGCTTTTTTTTTTTGAGACGGAGTTTCGCTCTTGTTACCCAGGCTGGAGTGCAATGGCGCGATCTCAGCTCACTGCAACCTCCGCCTCCTGGGTTCAGGCAATTCTCCTGCCTCAGCCTCCTGAGTAGCTGGGATTATAGGCACGTGCCACTATGCCCAACTAATTTTTTGTATTTTTAGTAAGGACGGGGTTTCACCATGTTGACCAGGATGGTCTCGATCTCTTGACCTCGTGATCCACCTGCCTCGGCCTCCCAAAGTGCTGGGATCACAGGCATGAGCCACCACGCCCAGCCCCAAAATGCATTTTGAAGCTATGCTACTCAGTTACAATTCCAGTAAGTATAGAAGGAATGAGAAGGAATGGTGCCCCAGGTCAAGAACATCCTCCATAATAAAGCTGTCTGCTAAAGTTAGAGGGAACTGAAAGCATCCACAGGACAATCAGAGACCCCATCAAATTGGCGGTCACTTGAGAAACACCTAAGCACTCAAGATTGCTTATTTTCACAGCTTTGAAGGTGACTCAGCTCCTCATATGTAATAAGCCTAAACAGCTAGGCCCTCTTGTGACCAGTCTGTGTGGGTTGGTGGAGTGTCAGTGTCAGAGACACTCCATAACAAAGAGCTGAAAGGAAGTCACCACAGGCTTAAGGAGTATAGACAATGCTTTCCAACTTCTGGGAATCCTATAACTGGAACTTGAAAAACAGAAATTTTGTGATGACCAGGCTGGGATATAATTCCCAGAAATGGGAAGTGTTTTGGAAGCAGGGGTTCAGAAGAAGGTAAAGAGGCCATGCCATAGATGATATTAATCATGACAAATGGCCTTTGTCACAAGGGAATAAAGGACTGGGCAACTATCTGCATGTGTGTCTCTGAAGTCACATAAACCTTACATGCGTCATTCCTAAATACCTTTTTATTCATTTTTACAAAAGATATTTATTGGGAAGTTATAATAAACCTGGTTAAAGTACTGAAAACTATGAGACAAAGTAATCAAGGTCAATTTCAGAAGAAATAAAACCTCCTTTTCTTAATATTTAACTGAGAATCTTAACCTATGACTTAAATTGCTCTTGAAAGAGGATCATCAATAAAATTTAAACTTGACTAGAACAAAATGTAGGCTTTGAATTGTGTATTTTGGCAGAGAAAATTACCTTTACCCCAAAGAATATTTGCACCCTCCCAAAAGTTAGTTATTAACTGGAAAACTTAAACATGATATGAATCATCTTTTCAATTAAAAAATAAAAACCACTGAATTTTTCTGACCCTGCTTCTCTCTGATTCTGAACATATTTTTCTTAAAAAACATTTAACAGAGTACCTAGTACATACCTGGTAAAAATAATAAAAACTGTGTGAGATACAGACTAATGTAATCTCTATGCCAGAAGCAAAACATAATTTGTATTTTTAAGGCCTTGATTTCTTCTCCTTTATATTTAGAAAGCACTATTACAGCTTTAAAATGCTTTAATGCATAATTATCATCATTATATTATCATTCGAGGACTTAGCATATACCAGACTCCGTTCTAATTAATTTATGTATATTATTTTTCTAAATGCACATGACCATTCCTTGAGTAGTTACTATTAGTATCCCCAATTTTCTGACACAAATTTTTAAAAAGTTGAGATCCAGAAAAGGATTAAAGCAGCACAACACTGTAGGCAAGAGAGGTAATCCAGTTTTCTTTTTCCACCTATCCCAGCTTCCAGGAATTACTGATACATTTAGTCAGTTAAGATAAATCATGAAAATGATGCTTGTTCACTTGGGAACTTTTCCAATCCTTAAAGGCTAAAAGAGGTCCTGTCTGGCTAAGAGTAAACTTTTATTAACACAAAAACATGTATTAAAGATGAAAATCACTGTTTATTGCCTTAACTATTGTGGTTGCCAGCCACTGGTCTTCTGAGTTCACTCAGGACATACATTTTAGTCACTCATCTAATACTTAGTGGAGGATTACTCATTTATTCATACAGATAGCCCATAGAATCAAATATATTCAAGCCATAACCTTCTTGAGGTTTAAACAGTGTCAGCTTCTAGGCACACAAACTCAAGTCATTTATGATTCATTTCTACATATTTTTAAACAACAACTAAAATTGTGCTCACTCTTTCAATAAATATTGTTATTGCTTTGTACCAGGCAATCTACTATGTGTTAGCACTTTAGTGATAAATAACGTAACATTTCTATTCAAGAAGAAGAGAATTTCAGAAAAGGAAAACAGGAAAACCAAAGACCCTGAAGCAGAAATAAGTTTTATATGAAACAAAACAGAGAGGAGGTGACTGTGGAAGCAGGGAGACAAATTAGGAGGTGGTTACAGTTATTAAGAGAAACACTTGGTGGCTTCAACTATAGTAAGAGGAATAGTGAGATGTGAACATATTTTTCAAAATTAAACTAATGTGATTGGCTGATGATATCAATGTAAAGGTAGCTCCTGGGTTTTTAGGAGCTTGGCAGAAGCTGTTGCCATTTGCTAATAGAAGAAGCAGGCTTCCTATGAGAGATCTGTCGCAGCAGAAATGTCACACAGGCTTTTGGATCTATTACCCTAGTGCTCAAGAATCAAGTCAAGACTACACTGTGCTACATGCTGAAGACACAATATAAGTATGGTCTGTTCTCAAGGGCCCTGCAATCCAGTGTGCTTTGTTGGAAATGATCTTGGCTGTTGGTAACCAAGCTCTTGTTTATTTCTCCACTAGTTACTTATCTTTATAAGGGCAGGGATCTTATTTTACACATCTCTGAAACTCCACTGTTTAACATATAGAAGGTACTTATAATATTTTTGTTAAGGTGGGCTGCATATAATCAACCCAAACAGAGAACCACTGGACTGAGACATCGACAAATGCATAGACAGAAGGAAAATGATATAAGGAATGGCTTCTTCTTTTCAGGAGCTTAAACTTGAGATGAGGCAAGAGAATACATCCTTCAAAAACTGAAATTTGAGAGAGTGTATAATGAATGGCAAATATATATAAATAAAAGATTTGTAGGAGATAAGTGGAGAGTAAGATATTTGAAGTTTGTGTGATTAGGAAACGCTTCAATGAGTCATAAGTCTAGATTTGGTTTTTGGGACATAGGTAGGAATCAGAGGATCGTTGAGAAATTTGCATAACATGTACCAAATCATATTCTTACAAAGGTAGACAGTGTAGGATATCAATTTGAACAAAAAAAAATGGAACTGATTGAGCTAGGCTATATAGTATTAAATAAATATTTAGAATTTGTCATATATACAAGACTGCTTGGTTGAGGGCTCTTCAAGGTTTGTGGAATGAGATCTTAGAATATACCAACTCACTATCTCAACTTTGGTAGAATAAACCTTAATGATGCAACAGAAAAGTAGACGTTGCCAAAATGTCAGCAATCTAGTCACTTTTTAAAATCATCCTCACACCCACAGACTTCTACTATCAGGTATATTACTTCCCTCAATGCCAGAAATGCCATCATTAAAGGATCATTCCTTTAAGCCTAGAGTGCACATTTGTCTTTCATTAGAATCTACACTCTAATGCATTTGGCTCTAATGTTTTACGGGACACACACTGATGGTTGTAAAATATTCAGCTTAAGATGCCTAAGTAGAATTCTACATTTGAGAGGAAAGTTGAAAAAGGTGACCAAGAAACTAGACAGCTCCATTTTGCTCTGGGATCAATTTCTTGTCCTTCCCTCTGAGTTTTATAAAAATATTCTCTCACAATCAAAGAAAAAATTTCCTTTTAAAAATACAATATGTTATCTAAATAGTGTTCATATTATATTTTAAGAAAAATCCTTTTTTTTATCACTTCATTTGTCTTTAAGATATTTGTTAAAAGAGTGGAAAACAAATAATAGATTTCTTCCTGCAGTATTAAAAAAAAAAAAAATCCTAACTGTCCCTGAACAGTGGTTGTCCATAACAGAATACTGGATGCTGTTCCTTTTCCCTTGACTAAGAATTCTGTCTATTTTCCTGTCACTGTCTGGTTTTTGCTCCCATATCTCCCTCCCTAGTGTCTTGCAGAATCATTTAAAAATATTCACTAAGGAAACTTGCTGACTCTGCTCTTCACACCTGAAATGTCAGAGCTAAAACAGAAAGCTTTTGAAATGAAACTAGAGGCACAAGACAAATTGAATGCTGGCCACCTCTTGTCCCCTAAAGCCATCCATTGCATATGTCCCACAGCTTCCACACTATTGATTTATCTCCTCAAGTTCTAGACTGGTGTCAAAAATGTATAGCTGGCTAATCAAGAGCTTACTCTAAAAGGATAAAGATTTGGGGAGCTGGAAAGTTGAGTAGGAAGCCCCCTCTAATGAGAACAATGGAAGAAGTATCCAATTTTGCTGGTTGCTTTCACTGAGGCTTGGCACGTTTACAGACTATTTTAGCTGTGTTGGGTTATGTTATGTGGTTGCTGACCACCTCTGGAACATTGGTACAAGTATAATCTCTCTTCCATTCAATTTAGCAAAGACAGGCATTTGTTATGCGATTTTTTTTCTTATTTGTGGTAAAAGTCCTACTTTTATTTTCCCCTACTACTCTGCAATTAAGCCTTTCTGAGTGTTGTCACAGATTTTGGGTGTTTGTTCATATGCTTGTATTCTTTACTAGACTAGAAACTCCATGAAGGCAGGTTGTATTTGCTCACCATTTGTACCTAGCAATAAATATATGGGCTAACATGCATTCAGTGAAAGTAATCATTGCTGGAAGCATGAAACAATGAATGTCATCACAACCACAAGGGTGAATAAGGGCCCATCTCTGTTTCTACACAGCATTTAGCCTAGTGGAGCAGACAGTCACTCAAAGACATATTCTGACATTTTATTAGAAGCTTTTGTCCTCATTCAATTTTTTGAGTTTGGAATTTTGACTAAGGGATTCCTATGCACGTATACATACTTTCTTACACAGCTGCCTTTCCTGGTCATTAATATAGTTTCTTGCTTAAAAATTACCTGTTTTCAAGCAATGACAGCAAGATGGCTGAAAGGGAGCCCTATACTCATGCTACCCTACACCTATGCTACCCTGTGGAGACACTGACTTAACAATAATATACTGACCAAATTGCCTTTATGAAAACTCCAGAAACTGGTTAAGAGGTTGCAGCCCAGAGAAGAGCACAAAGCCACAAAGAACTGCATAGAAATGGGCAAGAAAGTTTGTTGCATTTGCTTACTCTACCCGCTTTCCTTTACACCCCACCCCCACTAGAGTATAGTACAATCTAGACAAAACTCCCAGCTTCTCTTGGAAGGAAAAAAGAAGAGTGGAACATGTGCTAAACATTCTGGTTTTTGAGGCGGCATCCTGAGAGATTATTTCCTGTATCGCTTGACTTGGAGCACTGAATGAAACAGTGCTGTACACTGGATGCCAAATTGGGGATTGCTGAAAACAAAGGTGAGCACTGTGTCTTGTAATGGCACCAGAGAGACTACAATACTGCAAAGAGACACCAGGAGGAGCAAGAGATTACAGGGTGTTGAGAAGAGATCAAGACAAACCTTTCTTTAAGTGGGAAAACTTATATCGCAATTCTAGAGAATATGTGCTCCTAGAAAAGTCTCCAGAACCCGGAGCCAGGCTGGTTGGTGAATGTCTGCTCCTGTACAAACCCATTCCTTACTGACTGAGAGAGATGGCTGTTTTTCAAATGCCCAAAATTTTAAGATAAGTAACTGACTATATTCCCTTTATGACAAAGCTGACATTGATTCTCACTCCAGTTTTCTTTATGCAGGTGAATTTGAAGAGTTTATTATTATTATTGCTTTCAGGTTATGAGGGATAGCTGCCAAAATTCTGGAACTGCTACTTATTTCTCTAATTAGTTCCTAATTGGGGATGCTATTATGTTGCTCCTTAAAATGCAGCGAAGTCAGTTGCAGCTGTAGAGGTCTGTGTTCACCATTCAAAACCTTTCTGGCCTGAAAGGATGATAAACTCCTTAGTGCTTTCCCTGAGGAGCATGACTGGTTTTGTGTTTGTAGCCTATATTGTGCTGTTGGTAAATCCTAGGCTTTTCTTGTATACATATAAGTCAGAATAGGAAGAATTTGCTTCTGGTTCAATCAGTATTTCTCCTGGAAGGTGGAAGGGGACCCAGGAGAGCTGTTAATCCAGTCTTCAGGGTAATGTATGGCAGAAGTGAAGAAGCAGGTTACTAAAACAATAGCCACGAGTGGTGGGACTTGATGATATATAGACTTCACCTGCTCTGGAACCAAAGCTGATAATAAAGTTTACAGTTTATAAAACACAGTCTTAAAATATTTATGTGGCTCTGCATGTGAATTGGATCTGTTTTTCAACTCTGCATGCAATCATGCTGTACCAAAAGCACTGACCTTTATAAAGGAAAAATAGACGTACTAAGCTGTTCAATGAATTTAATGTTGAATAGGGATTTTGTGTTCGGTGGAGAAAGTGGAGGAAGTTGGGAAATTATAAGAAAGGTGCTTAGTTCCTTTAGTATAATATATAGAAAGCAATAGAACTTATGTGTTTCCATAAAATGTTGACTATCCTGAAAGCGCACTATCCAACAGAAATTTCTGCAATGATGAAAATATTTTCTACACTGTTCCATATGATAGCTGACTGACCATGTGTGGCTACCAAGCACTTGAAATGTGACTAATGTGACAAAGAAACCGAATTTTTATTTTATTAATTTTAAATTAATTAAAGTAGCCACATGTAGCCAGTGATGACCATATGAAGCCATACAGCCTTAAGCATTGATATTAATCTGTTTGGACTTTTTTTTTTTTTGAGACTGATCTCACTCTGTCACCCAGGCTGGAGTGCAGTGGCGCTATCTCGACTCACTGCAACATTTTCCTCCCAAGTTCAAGCGATTCTTGTGCCTCAGCCTCCTGAGTAGCTTAGATTACAGGTGTGCACCACCACGCCTGGCTAATTTTTGTACTTTTAGTAGAGTTGGGCTTTTGCCATATTGGCTAGTCTGGTCTTCAACTCCTGGCCTCAAGTGATCCTCCCACCTCAGCCTCCCAAAGTGCTGGGAATACAGGCATCAGCCACTGCTTCCAGCCTGGACTTATTGAATTCTTAATGAATATGTCAAAAATTATGTACCCCTTCTACCTAGAAAAATGCTTAATACAAACGCCTACTTCCCAGGTGTTCACAGATGCTCTGAGTCATATCTGTGGATCTGTAATTGCTATTTCCCCTGAGAACTTGCATTCTGGACTGAGATACTTTGGGTTTGATTCATTGTCACAACAAATTATGAATATGTGAGAATGTGAAGAAAGGGAAAGTGAGAGTATCAGAGAAATAGTCACTGATAATGTTGACCTGAACCACTGGTATGTGTGAACAAGTTAGCGTTTATAAGAAATTCTAGAAAAAGAGCCTCTGGATATCTAAGTGGGCCCCTGAAGGGAGTACTTGCGGGGAGGCCCATAGTTACTGCCCCTTCTGAAGAAGTTGCTGCCTATGTATGATTAGTACTTCCAAGGCACTTGTAGTCAGATGCACGGCTGTGGGCTTGGGGTTACTGCTGGTTGACATATGAGCAACTATGAACTCAGAATAGGAGGAGAGTGAAGATAAACAAGTTCACTGGACTATTGGACACATCTGGCCTGCTATCCTAGTGTCTGACTATAAAGTTTCTTCCAAGAGTAATGACTCCAGATTTATTTCTGCCTTCCAAATCTTACCCAAGTTTCTTTCTTGACACAAACTATTCTGGACTCACACAGGGAAGGGGAGTGTGACAAATACAGTTTTTTTCTTACTTTCTTACAGATTCTTACCCAAATTGATAAAACACATTCAAGCATGAGGTCCAGCCTTCTTATATAAAAAATGATTTTATCATTTATAAATGACAGTGCTTGTAATGTCATTTATAAATCACTTTATAAATAATTGGGCATATCTAATCTATATTTCTTATTTTAAAAGTGATTTTCAGAATGCTTTATAATTGGCACAAGAACATCCAGTGGGAGGTCATCATTTGAACACAAGTTGTCTAATCCTCAGTACATGGAAGACTCTTTTTACTTCTACACAAGCTGGCAAACATGCCCCAAAGCAATTTTATTGCTCCTACTCTTAGGCTGATGAGAGAAGATAAAGGGCTGAATAACATTTAAGGACAGTTCCCATTTCCATTCAGAGACAGTGACTCAGGTGGAACCAGCCAAATGATCACTGGAGTACACAGAAAAAGCTCAGAGCTGAATTGCTCATAGGGCTTTTTATGTCTCTGTGGATCATTGGCCTTTGGCTAAAATTCAGGTATATCTTTATAAAAGATTGATATTATCTTCCTAGCAAGCCAACTGAAGGAATGCATGGTGCTCACATTTACACACTGTGCCAGCTAAGAAGATAAATCGATCACCATTCTTTTTGTGACAAACTTTTAGAAATATTGGTGTGTAAGCAAATGAAATGCAAGGGAATTATTTATGTAATGGAAACATTTGTTCTCATAAATTGTCAAATTATAAATAGCTACCGACCTGTTAGATTTTTCTAAGGCTGTGCTCTTTGCTTTTATCAACTTTATATATGATTTATGAGAGCAGATGCATTCAATTGAAAGATGATAAAGAAAAGCTGACTTGCTTAAAAAGCGAATTCAGAGATAAGTTTGTGAGTTTTAAAATACACCAAATCAAGAGTGATAAAATGTATATATATATTCACCAAAAAAAAATTAAAATTGCCATGTAAAATATCTCATACTTTTTAATTCATCACAAAACATTTATGAAGTTGATATTACAATGTCTATATTACATAATAAAGTTTGAGACCCATAGAGAGGTGAAATTTGTTTATATTATTATCCATGTCACTAGTAAAGATAACATGAGTTTACCTTAGTCCTAGTCTATAAATACACTTTATTTCAGCATTAATTCAAAAGGTAGTCTAAAAATATATCTAGCCTTAAACTAAATGTAAAAATTTAAGTCATGTACTCCAAGACTCATGTTTTGTTTCTGTATAAAATGTGAGGAAAGCTAATTAAAAGGAGCTATTTTGTTATTATATTACAATGAAATTGGCTGAAGAAAGAAAAGAAGTCCGTCAAGGACCACCTCATGACATTTTGAATAGATCACGTAGGAGAGAATCATGGAATTCAACAGAGAAGTGGTGGGAAGCACTGGCAGATAAGGAGAGGGAAGGATGGTGTTATTCTGTTTTCATGCTGCTGATAAAGACATACCCGATTTGACTGGGCAATTTACAAAAGAAAGAGGTTTAATGGACTGGGAAGGCCTCACATGTTCAACATGGAGGAAGGCAAGGAGGAGCAAGTTATGTCTTACATGGATGGCAGCAGGCAAAAGAGAAAGAGCTTATGCAGAGAAACTCGCATTTTTAAAACCATCACATCTTGTGAGACTTGTTCACCATGAGAACAGAATGAGAAAAGTCCGTCTATATGATTTAATTACCTACCACTGGGTTCCTCCCAGGACATATGGGAATTGTGGAAGTTACAATTCAAGAAGAGATTTGGTTGGGGACACAGTTAAACCATATAATTCCACCCCTGACCCCTCCTGAATCTCAAAACAAATCACGGCTTCCCAACACTCACACAAAGTCTTATTTCAGCATTAATTCAAAAGTCCACAGTCCAAAGTCTCATCTGAGACAAGGTAAGTCTCTTCTACCTACAAGCCTGTAAAATCAAAAACAAGTTAATTACTTCCTAGATACAATGGGGCACAGGAATTGGACAAATGCAGCCATTCCAAATGGGAAATATTGGCTAAAACAAAGGGTCTACAGGCTCTATGTAAGTTTGAAATCCAGCAGGGCAGTCAGATTTTAAAGCAGAACAGAGTGACTGCAAGCAGGGGAAATGCTAGATGCTTAAAAAACATCAGATAGCAAGAGACTCACTCATTATCATGAGAACAGCATGGGGGAAACCTCCCCATGATCCAATTACCTCCACCAGGTAATCCTGCCCTTGACATTTGGGGATTATAGGATTACAATTCCAAGATGAGATTTTGGGTGAGGATGCAGTCAAACCAAATCACACATGATAGTCAAACGGTCTCAAGTCAAAACAAAATAAAGGATACTAGAAAGAGCAAGAGGAAAGCATCTAGGTAACCCCATCAGAATAACAATGGATTTCTTAGCAGAGACCTATAAGCCAGAAGAGAATGGGATGACATATTCAAAGTGCTGGATGAAAACAAACAAACAAACAAAAAAAACTACTTTCACCCAAGGATATTATATCCAACAAAATTATCCTTCATAAATGAAGAAGAAATGAAGTCTTATCCAGATAAGCAAATGCTGAAGAAATTTATCACCCTGAAACCAGCCTTATAAGAAAAATTCAAGGGAGTTCAAAACTTTAAAGCTAAAGGATGAATTATGGTCATAAAAACACATGAAAGGAGAAAACTCAATGATAAACCAAATACACAAATGAGAAAAATAAAGGACTTAAATGGTACTACTACAGTAAAACGCCAACCTACAATGACAAACAATAAGAGAAAAAGAAAGGAAAAAAGAATGTACAAAAAACCAGAAAACAATTAACAATATGAAAGTAACAAAACCCTCTTATATCAACAATAACCTTGAATATAAATGGATTAAATTCTCCATGTGAATTATATAGAGAAAAATGAATAAAGAAAAATGATTCAACTATATACTACCTATAACAAACATATTTACCTTGCAAATCCACTTAGAGAATCCATAAAAAGGGATAGAAAAAGATATTCCATTCAAATGGAAATCAAAACCTAACAGAATTAGCTATAATTGTATCATATAAAATAGACTATCAGTCAAAAACAGTTAAGAAAAAGACAAAGAATGTCACTATATGATTTAAAAATTGGTCAATCTAGCAACATGATATAACAATTCTAAATATATATGTACCCAACACTGGAATGCTCAGGTTCATAACACAAATATTGCTAGATGTAAAAAGAGAGATAGATCTACTACAACAATAGTGAAGGATATCAACACACCGTTCTCACTATTAGATAGAACATTTAGACAGGAAATCAACAAAGAAGCATTGGATTTAAATTGGACTTTAGTCCAAATGGATATTATAGATATTTACAGAAAATTTCCAATCAATTGCAGAATATATATTATTCTAATCAGCACATAGAACATTCTCCAGGAGAGATCATATAATAGGCCACCAAACAAATACCAACAAAATTTTAAAAACTTAAAATTATATCAAGTATCTTCTGAGACCACAATGAAATAAAAATAAAAATCAACACTAAGAGGAACTTTGAAAAATATAGAAATACATGGAAATTATATAACATTTTCCTGAATGACCATTGATTTAATGAAGAAATTAAGATGAAAATAAAAAAATTATTGAAACAAATGAAAATGAAAACACAATATGCCAGTACCTGTAAAAACCAGCAAATGCAGTGAAAGAGAAAAGTTTACAGCAATAAATGCATACATCAAAAAAGTTGAAATATTTCAAATTAACAAGCTGATAATGTACTTCAAGGAATTAGAAAAGCTAGTGGGGAAAACCCAAAATTACTAGAAGGAAAGAAAAAATAAAGATCTCAGCAGAACTAAATAAGAGAGACTTAAAAAAATACAAAGGATAAGCTAAATAGAATATTGGGTATCTGGAAAGATAAACAAAATTTACAAGCCTCTATCCCAACTAACAAAGAAAAGAAGAGAGAAGACACAAATAGAATCAGAAATGAAAAAGGAGACATTACAATTGATACCACAGAAATATTTAAAAAGATTATGAGAGAATATTATGACCAACTATACGCCAATAAACAGGAGAACCTAGGGGAAATTAATACAATCTGGGAAACATATAACCTCCCAAGAATCAGGAAGAAACAGAAAACTGGAGCAGACCAATAACAAGTAATGAGATTGAATCATATATTAAAAGTCTTCCAACAAAAAGTAGTCCAGGACTGGATGGATATGGCCAAATTATACCAAACATGTTAAAAAAAAATACGAATGCCCCTAAAACTATTTCAAAAAATTGAAGAGGGATCTCTCCATAACTCATTCTATGAGTCCAACATTACCCTGATACCAGAAACCAGACAAGAACACAACAACAAAAAGAAAACTATAGGCCAATATCCCCAATGTACATAGATGCAAAACATCCTTAATAAAACACTAACAAAAGAATCCAAAAGCACACCAAAAAGATAATACACCACCACCAACTGGGATTTATACTGGGGATGCAAGGATTATTCAACTATACAAATTAGTAAACAGGATACATCACATCAACGAGATAATATGACCATCTCAGAAGATACAGAGAAAATCATGTGACAAAATTCAACATCACTTAAAAATGATAAACATTCTCAACAAACTAGGAATAGAAGGAATATACCTCAAAATAATAAAGGCCATATATGACAAACACAGCTAAAATCATACTAAATGGGAAAAAACTGAAAGTGCTTCCTCTAAGACCTGGAAAAAGTTAAAGATGCCCACTTGCACCACTGCTATTCAACATAATCCTGGAAGTCCTAGTAAGAGCAATCAGGCAAGAGAAAGAAATAAATGGCATCCAAATTGGAAAATAGGAAATAATATTGTTCCTCTTTGCTAATAATATAATCAGATATCTAGAAAAAAAACTAGAAACTCCACCAAAAAAACTTGTAAATTCAGTAAAGTTGTATAATAAAAAATCAACATAAAAATCAATATACTATACATGAATAATGAGCTAGATGATAAGGAAATCAGGAAAGTAATCCCATTTATAACAGCTCCAAAAAATAAAATACTTAGAAATAAATTTAACTAAGGAGGTGAAAACTATCTGCAAGGAAAACTGCTAAACACTAATGAAAAAAATGAAGAGTACACAAATAGAAATACATCCCATGCTTATGAATCAAAATAATCAATATTGTTAAAATGACCCTAGTGTCCAAAGCAATATATTGATTAAATACAACCCCTATGTATTTTCTATTTTCACAGAAGTAAAAGAAAGGTAAAATTTGTATCAAAATGAAAAAGGGATCCAAATAGCAAAGGAAACTTGAGCAAAAAAGAACTAAGCTGGAGGCATCACCCTTCCTGACTTCAAAATGTATTACAAGCCTATTGTACCCCAAATAGCATGGTATTGGTATAAAAATAGACACATAGACAAATGGAACAGAATAGAGTGCAGAAATAAATTCATGCATTTACAAGCAACTGTTTATATATATACATATATATAAAGTTGTCAAGAACATTCAATGAGGAAAGGACATCCTCTTCAAAGAGTGGTGCTGGGAAAATTGGATATCCATATGCAGAAGAATGACTTAAATATAATACCCAAAACTATAAAACTACTAGAGAAAAACATAGGGAAAATGCTTTAAGACATTCACCGTGGCAAGCTTTTCATAGCTAATACTGCAAAAGCACAGAAAACTCTAACAAAAATAGGCAAATAGGATTATATTAAACTAAAAGCCTTCTTCACAGCAAAGGAAAAAATGCACAGAGTAAAGAAGCAACCTGTTGAATGGGAGAAACTTCTATAAACTATTTATCTAAAAAGGGACTAATTAATATCCAGAATATATAAGGAACTAAAACAACTCAACAACCAATAGCAAATAGTCTAATTAAAAAGTGTATTAAGGACATGAATACAATTTTTACTAAGAAGACATACAGATGGCTATCAGGTTTATGAAAAAATACTCAATATCACTAAGCATGAGGGAAATGCAAATCAAAACCACAATGCAATACCATTTTATCCCTGTTAGAATGGCTATTACTTAAAAAACAAACAACAAAAAAGCACAGATGCTGTCAAGGATGAGTAGAAAAGGGAACCCTTATACACTGTTGGTGGGAAGGTAATTTAGTACAACCACTCTGGAAAACAGTATGAAGTTTTCTCAAAAAAAAAAATTAATACTATGTAATGATCCAGAAATTCCACTACTGGGTATTAATCTAAAGGAAAAGAAATCTGTATATCAAAAGGATATTGCAACACTCTTTACAATAGCAAAGATATGGAATCAACCCAAGTGTCATTGGCAGATTAATACATTTTAAAATGTGGTGTATGTATACAATAAAATACTATTGGGCTATCAAAATGAATGAAATCATGTCATTTGCAGCAATATGGGTGGAACTTGAAGCTTATTATGTTAATTTAAATAAGTCAGACACCAAAAGACAGATGACACATTTTCTTACTCATATATGGGAGCTAAAAAATTGATCTTTTATAGTTAGAATGATATATACCAGAGGTTGGGAAAAGTGCATGGGTGAAAGCAGGGACAAAGAAAGGTTGATTAGTGAATATAAACATAGTTACATAGAAAAAATAACCCCAATATTTGACAGTAGAGTAAGGTGATTATAGTCAGCAACACTGTATAGTATATTTCAAAGTAGCTAGATGAAAGGACTTGAAATGTTACCAACACATAGAAATGGTAAATACTCAAGGTTATGGATATCCCAAACACCTTCACTTGATCATAGCACACTCTATACATGTAACAAATAATAACATGTAATCCATAAACATGTAAAATATTATATATCAATAAAAACCCACTCCATCAGTAGTACACACCACCAGACAAGCACCGTGACCATCCTTTATAGGTGCATGATCAAGTTAAGTTCCTCTTTAGCAACATCTCTTATTCCTCCATGGAGACAATCAACATCAATAGGACTATATAATTACCATTATTTTTATAACTTCATCTGTACCTTGAAAAGGTGCTTAATAAATATTTGGCTTTATGGACTATATAATTACCACTATTTTTACATCTTTAGCTTCATCTGTACTTTGAAAGGTGCTTAATAAGTATTTGGCTTTATTTAAATAATCCCGATTTTTAGTTTTAGGCCCACATTTATAACTAACTCATTAACAGCTGCACTTGGTTCAGTTGTGGACATAGCAAACGTAGTGTCCCAAGCTGAAATTATTACTGCGAATTCTTTATACAAAGTATTATCTTCTTATAGTCCTCATCTGAGTTAATCCATGCCCAACTACCCAGTAACCCAAACTAGAAATCTGGAACATGGTTTAGTATAGCAAAGGCTGGGTAGTCTAGGTTTGACTTCAACTTTTCATGACTGAATAACTTTGCCTCTCAGTGCCTCAGTTTCTCATATGTAAAATGAGAATGTAGTAATACATTGTAATGCATTCTAAAATTACTATATTAAATGAGAGTTTATATGTTTAGTGTTTAAAATTCAATAAATGTATATCTTTATTTTTTTATGCACTACATTCAATCTGTAAGTCTATCATTTTATTTTCTCTTATCAGAAATTTCCATCTCATCATTATCACTTCCTTGCTTCAAGTCCTTACAGCTTCTAGCTTTCCTGGATAACCTGTATCCAGTGTTTACAAATTACTTCAACCATCTCTCTCCACTCTTCCCCTTTGTCATATCTACTCATTCTTCTATTCTATCGCCCTACTATGAACCAGGGTTTTCTAAAACTTAAATCAGGTATTTCAGGGCTGATTCTCAGATCTAGATAATAGATACATGGGTGAAATGTGAATGAATTCTAAATAGTGCTTTCAGAAGTTGAACTATTTTACTTACTGCCATAGGCATATTTCTTCTGTTTCCTATCCACTATCGTTTTAAGCTTTATTTTTCCTCCATTCAGTAAGAAAAATGTGTGCATAAGTTTAAATAAAAAATTTTCTAGGATTTGGAAGAATAAGATTTAAAGTCACAGAACCTATAGTTTAGCACTGCATATACTATTTTCTAAATATAAGTTTTGAATAATTTACCCTTGCTAAGCCAAAGATTAAAAATGGAGACAAAATTAATACCTAATTCACTGTATTATGTAGAAAGTTTATATGATATTATAAATAAAATGTTCTATAAATTATTAAGATCAAGGCAAACAATGGCCATCACTATTTCTCTTCTGAATTTGTTGAAAAAGTGATTATTTTCTCTAAGTTATGTAATTATGCAAATGATATTATAATGATTTCCCTGATAATGTCCCAGGACATGGTATATCTCTAGAAGCTGCACTAGACAGAGGATAGATACAATATTCACCAAATGACTATGCATAATTTTGCATCTGCATGGTGACTAAGGTCCCATGGCCATTTCATACATAATATCAAACACAAATTTTTCTTATTTCTCTTTTGGAACTAAGTGTTTGTACAAGTGTCAATTTAATCACAAAGAAGGAATCAGATGACATGTTGGCAAGCAGGATTAACTCCCAGTGCATTTGTGAAGACTGGAACTGAATGTTCCGTACCTTTTTGATCATCTCAACCTCTTCAAAGAGAGAGTCCTAAAATGCATCAAAGTACCCACCTAGGACATAGACATGAATGAAAGCGGAAAGTTACCACCACTACATTGTTCTCAATTGTAAAGCAATGGGAAAATAATTTAATTCAATAGATATCAGAAAAGAATGGATGGATAGAAATGAAAGGATTCATCCCCAAACAGAGAGAATGGTGCAGGTGAGCTTCCTTCTTCTCTTTCAAAACGCTACAATCCAAAGTGAAGTCGGAGAGTCATTATGTATGAAGAAAGTGATAGACTACTAAGTAAGACTAAAGGCAGAGGTTTTAGAACTCAGATTTTTATGGGATTTGTGACGGAAGAGGGAACATTTTTTACTCTGGCTGGCATTTTGAACTTTTGATGCATTCGGCTGTTTTTGTTTTTTTGGCAATAGCCTTCTTCAGCAAAAGGGTCCTGGATGCAACTACCCCTGTGTTTTGTTCGTTGGGTCCTTCAGAAACCCTCTAGAAACACCTGGGTTTTAGGACCATGAGAAACTCTCAAAACACATACCTCAATGCTGTCCAAACCCATATAAGTGCCTTCCCCCACAATCACTTTGTTTTTACTCTCCTGTATGCTATAAAGCTGCCCCTGAAGGTCCATGGATTCCTGACTTCTCTGTCATTTAGGTTCCCAGAGCTTCTTTCTGAGAAAAATGTGGGAATTGATAGGAGCACTAGGCCTCTCTGGATCTGAGCCACAACACTTACATTTACTAATTTCTAGACATTAGAAGAAATAATAATACTTTTGAGATATGGAACATTATCAAGAATAAGTTTGCTTTCCAGGATTGTTGAAACATAATAATATAGTATAGTAAGAACTTTTCTTTTTTAATATACTTTAAATTCTGGGGTACATGTGTAGAACGTGCAGGTTTGTTACATAGATATACAGGTGCCATGGTGGATTGCTGCACCCATCAACCCATCATGTACTAGATATTTCTCCTAATGTTATCCCTCCCCCAACCCCCACCCCCCAACAGGCCCCAGTGTGTGATGTTCCCGTCCCTGTGTCCCTCATTGTTCAACCCCCACTTATGAGTGAGAACACGCAGTGTTTGGTTTTCTGTTCCTGTGTTCCTGTTTTCTGTTTCTGTTCCATATATATATATAAATACATAAATATATATATTTATAGATTAAAAAGTAACTTTTCATATATGTATACACATATGTATGTATATATGTATATATGTGTGTGGATATAATACATATACATAGATATATTTACAGATTAAATATATAAATATTACAGTGACTGCTTTATGTTCAGATTGCAAAAAAGCATCAGATTTAAAAGTGTGTATTTAATCTGTAAATATATATATATGTATGTATATGTATGTGTGGATACATGTATATACACACACACATGGAGAAAGAGAGAGAAAAAAATGCTTTAAAAAATAAACACTTTCCCTTACCAATCTTCTTAATAAATTAGTTATATTATTTTTTATACTCCTGGGATAGGCCAGGGTTTATTTATAGAAGTTATATCATACACACATATATAAATCTACTATAAATATTATACACACATAGACACTTATTTGCTGCTGGTCAGAATCTGCAGGCAAACAACAACACAAGAGTCTCACTGGCAGCACTGAAAGACAAATTCACAGTGGATCTAGCAGCAAATTAGATAAATTAATGAACTCTAAGAACTAGTTCAATCCAGAAGCTCAGGGCGTACCCTGAGCCACTTCTATTTAGATTACAAGAAAAAAACATGTATTTATGTTATCTTTTAGATTCTTTGGCTTTTCTACCTATCCAGCATGTCCTGGACTCACCGGTCACCAAAAGAGCTATTGGATATTACTCTATCTCCCCTAATGATTTTAGTTTCTTTAAGTCCATCTTTCTTTTGAGCTAATTAACTTTCATTTTTTTCTGATGGTCTCTTTCTTATGAAAATTGCTCAATATGAGGCCCAGAAATAGCATCTTTTTCTTTTTCCCTGGGAATGCCACTTGTATTAGGTTGGTGCAAAAGTAATTGTGGTTTTTGCTATAAAAGTATGGCAAAAACCACAATTACTTCTGCACCAACCTTATATTTCCAGTGTCTATTCTTGACAATTAGTTAGGCTTACTAATATATGCAAAGACATATGGCAACATCCAGACCACACCAAAAAGATGTCACATATCTAGGTACATTTGAAGGAGCCAACCTACAAGTGATAGCTTTTTTATGTTCAGATTGCAATAAAGAATCAGATGTAAAAGTGTTAGTAACAATTGTTTTTGACTGCTTCCTCATGCAGAATGATTTATAATATGGCCCAAAAAGAATATTCAGCCCTCATAGCCCTAAAGTGTTCCCAAGTCACCTTTCACTCCAATGTATAACACTGATATGTAAATATGTACATCCCTCTAAATATTAAATGTTAAGGGCATATCAATTTAAAGTTTTAATTATATGTGTGTCCAAAGTCAGCAAGCAAGTACAGTATTTACCCAAAGATGTGGTAGTGCCAAAGCATGTACTCGTTACTCAGGGTAAGAAGAAGAAAGGGAATTTTATCTGATTCCTGCTCTAAGCCAAGTCCTCTGCATTTGTTTCTAATTTAGTCTATGCAATTATCCTTTACACCATAGGTACTATCATCACTGTGTTATACAGAAAAAACCTGAGGGCTTGATACTTTAAGTATCTTGCTTAGGGTCTGAAATTCATAACTAAGAAAAGTTGACTTCAAAAATTATTTTCTTTCTACCTTTATCAAAATACATTCTGTTCAATAAAACATTATAGGCTAATGAATAAAAGAGAAAAAATTCACATGAAACAATTAATGAAAAGATAGTACAAAATAAGATTTGTTTGTGTAGCACCAATAATCTAGACAAAAACTTGCTATGAGAAAATATATGAATATTGGAAAGCAGTTTATTCACAGATCTGGCACAAATATGTGATATGAATGAGGAAGTTAGCCTAATTCAGTTATTTACCTGTGAATTTTACTACAGTGTTGCGTTAGTTTTTTATGGCTACCGCAACAAATTAATACAAATTTGATGACTTAACATAAGGCAAATTTATTATTTCACAATACTAATCAAGGTGTTTGTAAGGCCACGCTCCTGGAGGTTTTGGGGAAGAATTCATTCCTTGCTCCTTCTAGCTCCTGGAGGCTGCCATCATTTTTGATTTGCCACGGCATCCCTGCAATCTCTGCCTCTGTATTTATACCACCTTTTCTGTGTCTTTTGTGTAAAATCTCCTTCAGCCTCCTTTTTGTAAGGATACATGAGATTGTACTATGGGGCCACTTGCAAAATCCAGGCTAATCGCTCATCTCAATATTCTCAATTATATCTGCAAAGACCGTTTTCTTTCTCATATTAGATAAAATCCCCAGATTCTAGGAAATAAATTTTTTTTTGAAGAAGAAGGGCATTTGTTTGTTTTTTTTTTTTTTTTTTTTTTTGCCTACCTTAGGTTTCTTTTTGAAAAAGAAGCTGAAGAACTCTTTCAAAGAATCAAAGTCTGAAGCTGCATCGCGTTCTGTTGGTTCCACGCTCACAGTCCTTACTAGGCCAGTGAACCACCCACAGCTGCTATGAGGGTTGGGTGCTAACTGCTCACAGCCGGCTTCTTCTGTGAAGAATTACCTTCTCCTAATGGGAGATGCCTTACTCCTGGCCTGAGCCAATGACTGATTCAGGAGAGCAAAGGTCAGCTCTGCTGTTCAAATAGGAATAACTTAAAATGTCAACTTAAATATATCATTATATTTTAGCAAAATTTTTTACGTAGGAACCAAAATCTGCATCTAGCTAACACAATATTATGGTCCTAAACACAAATAAAAACTCCAAAGGTACACATGGAATTATAGAATCAAACTAACACATCTTCTGTTTCTTTGTCTTTGCTACCACTATGTTATCATTGTTTATTTCAAACGTGGTTTCAGTGAAGGATTATATAGTCCCACAGTGATAGAAACTTTGCCTAAATTAAGTATGACAGTTCTGTCCTTTACCAACTAACTCTCCAAATTAATGTCATTGATTCTAAAAATGCTAGCAAATAGTAAATGATTATGTCATGGGTAAATTTAAAGATGAAATAAATCAAGAATTTACAGAATAAAGATATGTAAAAAGAAAAAATGAAGTTTAGAAGAAAAGGTTTTAGAATATGCACTGCTAAAATCATAGTGTGATAAATCAATATCATGAAAATAATAACATATAAAGGTTTAGAAAGTCAATTAAAAGAGAAAAGAACAAATGGCTAACAAAAACTTATTTCCATTTATAGACAGAGAAATGAAAAACAACAAAGGAAATACAATGAGATCTCATTTTTTGTCTATCAAATCGACACAGGTTAGAAAGAGTGATGATAATCAAAGCTCACTAGGCCCAGTTGAGAATAGCCACTGATGAGAGTGTAAATTGCTACAGTTGACCTAGTGGGCATTTTAGCAATATGTATCAAGAGCTTTCAAAAAGGTTTATGCACTTTGATGTAGTAATTTTACTTCAAGGATTCTTCGCTATGAAAATAATATGTGCAGATATAGAAATATCATATGGAAATTTATCCAAGTGGAAGTTTTTTCTTCCTTTGTGTGTGTGTGTTAGAATAGCAAAATTTTGGAAATATTCCATATTTTCAGAAATAAAATAATTATGTAAAAGTATATAATTCATCTATGAGATAGATCATTGTGCAGCTACTAAAATCACGTAAATAAATATTGTTGATATTAGAATATATAATGAAACATTGCAAGAAAAAGCATACCAAGTTTATTTATGCATAAAGAAAAAAGACACATTACTCTATTTTAAAAAGTTTTAGTGTTCTTTTACTTTTCTATAATTTCTAAACTTTATAGACTGAACACATACAAAGTTTATTATCAGAAAACAAAAATTCTTTTTAGAATAAATAAAAAGTTGCCAGTAGTCATATAAAGGAATTTGAAAACCCTAATTTTGAATCAATTCCCTGGATGCTATAATATATTTTTCTATCACTAGATTCCTCACAGCATTATAGAATGGCTGTATTATAGTCATGTCATCAACAATGAGGAATTGGAAGCTTCTGATTGTCCCTCCATACACAGATGCCCCAAATGAACATCTATCTATAAATCAACTCCCTCTGAGAGAAAATCAGAGAGCAACTGAGGGAATTCTACCCATTGAGCAACTGAGCAAACGTGCACATTGAGTAGATAGGAGAACCATGAAATTGAGACGTAATTCTCCAGTACTTAGTTTCCCTCTGTGGTAAAAATGGTCTGGATTTCATATACAGGGTCTAAAGCCCACATTCGTCCCTGGTTTGACTTTTAATTCACCAACTGTGTGAGCAGAGGGGATGCCTCTCCAGACTTTAGGAAATAAAGTGGTGTTTTTTCTTAAGGACATGCAAGGACTTCCAGGAACTTTATTCTCCAAGGAGTCGTGCAGAAAAGGGATGTATAAAATACATAACCCTTTGTTTCCCCCAGAAGGGGTTTGTGAAATACCCCTGCAGTGGCTGAAGGTCGCTTGACTTCTAACCAACTTGCATCAGGTAGTAAAAAGAGACAGTCAATTATTAAACTGGGGCCAGCCAGAGAAAAGTTTACACCCCAACTCTTATAACATCTACCTAACTGACTGAATCATAAATCTAGCTGTGGGAGTAGAAAGAACTGGCATACTCATGTGTCTCTCTAAACCACAGGTGAAAAAAAAATTAAGTGACCATGGCTTTGTACAAGTGTGTGGACTCTTTAAGGTACTACATCCCCTGGGATTAATGCAAAGAAGAGGCTTAAAACAACAACAAATAAACAATTCCCTGTTTCTCCCTAGAAGAGTTCCAGAACACACATGAGAAGCCCTAGTTGTTAAATCTGCCTCCTAAAAGACTCCATTCTAAACCTAGTAGCTCTGGGGACAGGAGGACTAGGGATGTGTGAATCTCCCTTGATTCCAGAACAAAGAAGTGGTCTTAGATGGACATCCAAACACTTCCAGGGCCTATACACACTTAGAATACGCAGAAAAGGGGGCAGGAACGTGAAGCTCTCACGTTCTCTCTGGAAGTGGCTCTTGACACACGTCTAATTGATGGCCTACACTCTAATGAACTTGCGTCAAGGAGCTAACAGGGAATACAATAAAAAAAAATAACCAATCTAACTACAATAGCTAGAGCCAGAGCTTGATACTTCATAAAACCCACCTTCCCCAGTTCACCCAAGAGATAAATCCAGGTATATCCTGTCTTTCTGAAAGGAGTTTGGCCGTGTACCAAGCACCACAACTTCCATAGCCTTAACCTAAGGAACTGTCTCCTTAATGAAGTATTTCTGGACTTCAAGGGAACGTTGCAATCTTGAGTGACCCAAGACCACAGAAAACAAACATGAACATATAAGAAACTCACTTCCAGCATCTATCCTTTCAGAATCAGAAGGTGTAGCCTGAACATGAATATAGGTATTAGCCACAGGTCCTTTTTCCTGGCTTAGTCCAGATAAAGTGGGGGAAAAAAATCCTTCATTCAGCCTCTGAAAATAGAAGTGACTGGAGCTCACATCCAGCCTCCTAACCTTTCCAGATATATCTAAAATACCTGGCTCCTCTTATATCATTTCAGGATATGCACAAGATGGGACATATTCTAAGCTCCAGGTAGGCACCAAAACCAAAGATAACCATCCAGGCCAAAATAAATAAATAAATAAATAAATAAACTGGAAAAAGAAAAAGAAGAAAGAAAAAAAATTAGAGAGGTACCTTAAAATCTATAGAAGGAAAGATTGGTAAAAACCTTCTTCTAAATAATGCTAGTTTAACAAGATTGAGATAAATTGTTTTCTTATCTAATATATGGAAACCAACACAGATAAGTGAGTAAAATAAAAAAAGGGAATGTGTTTCAAACAAAAGAAAAAGATAACTCTCTGAAACTGACCTGAAAAACACAGAATTTTGTGATTTACTCAAAAGGAATTCAAAATTATTGTCATAACGATGCTCACAGAGGTCAAGAAAGCATTGTAAGAACAAGCTGAGACCTCAAATGGGAGATAATAAATATTTTTAAATACCAAATGGAAATCATACATCTCAATAATGCTATAAACCAACTGAAAAATTTAATAGAGGAGTTCAAAACAGGCTAGATCAAGCAGAAAAAGAAAAGGATCATTGAATGTGAGGAGAGACCACCAGAAATCATCCAATTTTAGGAGTTAAAAAAAAAATAATGGCTTGAGAGACTTATGGGACACTATAAAGCAGAAGAATTTATGAATACTTGGCATGTCAGAAATAGGAAAAGGGACAGAAAACAAACTCAAAGAAGTAATGGTAGACGACTTTCCAACTCAAGAGTAAGAATTAGAATGCCCAATTCAACAAGCCATGGGACACCAAATAAAATGAAATAAAAGATATTTTTGGCCAGATGCGGTGGCTCATGCCTGTAATCCCAGCACTGTAGGAGGCCAAGGTGGGAGAATCACTTGAGATCAGAAGTTTGAGACCAGCCTTGCCAACAAGGTGAAACCCTGTCTCTACTAAAAATTGAAAAATTTTCCAGGTGTGGTAGCAGGAGGCACCTCCACTCAGGAGGCTGAGGCAGGAGAATCACTTGAGCTGGGGAGGTAGAGATTACAGTGAGCCAAGATCGCACCACAGCACTCCAGACTGGGCAACACAGTGAGACTCCGTCTAAAAAAATAAAAAATAAAAAGAGAGATCCTTATTATGACATATCATAGCCAAATTGTCAAAAAGTTAAAGACAAAGACAGACTGTTGAAAAGAATCAAGGGAAAAGTGAATCATCACATATAGGGAACTCCTCTGTAAGATTATCAGTAGACTTCTCAGAAGAAACCTTGTAAACCAGAAGAAAGTGGGATAATATATTCAAATCCTGAAAGAAAAACTTTCAACCAAGAAAAATATACCCTGCAATTCTGTCTTTCAAAACTGAAGGGGTGATAGACTTATGTTTAAAAGAACAAAAGCTGAGAGAGATTATCACAGTAGACCTATATTAGGAAATTTTAAAGAAAGTTCTTCAAGCTGAAGGAAGAAAGCCTAATTAATTACATAAAATCATATGAAAATACCAAACCCACTCGTAAAACTTGGTACATTGTCAAATCCTAAACACTAATACTGTAAGAGCAGTGGTAAAACAATTATATCTCTAATACAAAAGTCAAAGGATAAAGCTATTAAAATAACTAACGGTACAATAATTTCCTAAGGGATTCATACTATGAAAAGATGTAAAATATGACATTACAAACATGAAACTTTGGAGAAGGGGCAAAAGTGGACAGTTAGTGTATGCAATCAAAATTAAGTTTTAGTACCTTTACTTTACATATTATAGATATGAGATGTTTTATGTAAGCCTCAATGTAACCACAAAAGTAAAAGAACCAAAGCATACCACTATAGAAACACTCAAACCACAAAGGAAAAACCAAGAGAAGCAGAAAGGAGGAAAGAGCTACAAAACAGCCAGTAAACATTTTTTAAAGTGGCAGAAATAAGCCAATTCCCATCAATAAAAACCTTGAATAAAAATGAAATAAATTATCCAATTAAAAGAGAGTGACTGAATGAATAAAAAGCCAAGAGTCATCTATAAGCTGCTCACAGGAGACTCATCTAACCTCTAAGAAAAACATAGACTGAAAAGGAAGGGATAGAAAAAGATATTCCATGCAAATCAAATCCAGAAGTGAGTAGGAGTATCTATACCTATATCAGATAAAATAGACTTTGAGTCAAAAACTATAAAAAGAGAGAAAGCAGGTCATTATAAAATAATTAATGAGTCAACTCAGCAAGACTTTATAAATGTAAATATATATGTACCCAACTCTGGAATAACCAAATATGTATAGGAAATATTAGTAGGTCTAAAAGGAGAGACATACTGCAATACAGTCATAGTTGTGAACTTCATCATCCCACTTTCAGCAATGGACAGATCAACCAGACAGAAAATCAACAAAGAAACATTGGAGTTAAACTATAATCTAGACTAAATGGACCTAACTGACATATACAGAACATTTTATCTGATAGATGCAAAATGCACATGATTTTTATAAGCATGGAGAAGATTCTTAGATAGAAGACAAAATGTCACATGATAGGTCACAAGAAAGTCTCAAAAAATCTTTAAAATTGGAAACATATCAAGCATCTTTCCAGATCACAGTGGAATAAACTAGAAATCAATAAAATGAGATTTGGCAACTAAAAATATATGTAAATTAAGCAACATCCTTCTGAATGATCAATGTTTCAATAAAGAAATTAAGAAGAAAATTTTTTAAAAATTGAAGCAAATGAAAATGGAAACAAAACATACCAAAATCTAAAGGAGGTACTAAGAGTAGTACTAAGAAGGAAGCTTATAGCAATAAATGCCTACATCAAAAAGGTAAAAAGATTTCAAATAACAACTGAACATGGCACATCATGGAACTAGAAAAGGCAGGAAAAAACAAATAATCATAGAAGGGGTGACATAAAGATCAGAAATAAAGAAAATTGAAACAAAAATACAAAATATCAGTAAACTTTGCACAGTGGCAGTATCGTAGCCAATGAGGTTTATCTGAGACGCAATTATTGCTAATTGAAAACTTTTCCCAATACACCGCCATGATGATTTTCAATACAGTCGGCACTGGCAATTTTTGACAGTCTCTACGGAGATTGATTAAATATATATATATATATATATATGTATATCGATAAAATAAAAACTTAAAAAAAAAGCACACAGAAAACTTTAGCTAGAATTTAAAAAAATCCAGAAACCTTTGGCTAGATTAACTAAGAAAAATAGAGGAAAGAGCCAAATAAAATCGAATACAAAAGAGGAAACTTTAAAACTGATGCCACAGAAATACAAAGGATCATTTGAGCAACCTTATACCAACAAATTGAAAAACCTAGAAGAAATTCATAAAATCCTGGACAAACACAACCTACCAAGTGTGAACCATGAAGAGATACAAAACCTAAACAGACAAATAATATGAAATAAAATTAAATCAGTAATTTTTAAAACTCCCAAAAAAGCCTAGGAACAGATGCCTTTACAACTGAATTCTGCCAAATTTTTCAGAATTAACACTAATTCTTCTCAAACTATTTCAAAAAATAATGAAGGAAATGTAATTCTTCCAAATGCATTCTATGAGGCCAGCATTATCCTGATTAAAAAAAAGGCAGAGAAGGACACAACAAAAAAAGAAAACTACAGGTCAATATCTCTAATAAAAAAAAAAGATGCAAAAATATTCAGCAAAATACTAGCAAACTGAATCCAAAAGTACATCAAAAAGATTATTCACTGTGATTAAGTATAATTTAATCTCAGGAATAACATTATTCACAGACACCAAAGAAAATTAAATGTGCATGAAACCACAAAAGACTTGAAGTAATCAAAGCAATTCTGAACAAAGAGAACAAAGCCGAAGGCATCACATTATCTGGCTTCAAAACATACTACAAAGCTATAGTAATAAAACAGTGTCATATTGGCATGAAAACAGAATAGAGAATCCAGAAGTAAATCCAGATATTTATTGCCAACTTATTTTCACTAAAGATGCCAAGAGCACACATTAGGGAAAGAACAGTCTTTTCAATAAATCATGCTGGAAAAATTGGATATCCATATGCAGAAGAATTAAATGATACCCCTAGCTTTCATGATTACAAAACTCAAAGCAAAATTTATTAAAGACTTAAATATAGATCCTAAACAATGAAAGTACTAGAAAAAAAATCATGTGGAAAATGTTTTAAGACATTAGTCTGGGCAAAGGATTTTTGGGTAGGAACTCAGAAACAGACAAGAAAAGCTAAAATAGACAAATGGGATTACATCAAACTAAAAAAATTCTGCAGAGCAAAGGAAACAATCAAAACAATCCAAAGGAAACAATCAAATCGACTGAAAGAATGGGAGAAAATATTTGCAAGCTGTCCATCTGACAAGGATTAGTATATGTCAGGAACTTCAACTACTCAACAGAAAAACAACAAATAATCTCATATAAATAGAGGCACGTGATCTGAATAGACATTTCTCAATATAAGACATACAAATGGCCAAGTATATAAAAAAAGCTCAACATCACTAATCATCAAAGAAGTGAAAATCAAAACCACAATAAGAGATTATCTCACCACAGTTAAAATAATTATTATCAGAAGGACAAAAATGCCGGCGAGAGTGTGAGAAAGCAGAACTCTTATATGCTATTAATGGGAATGTAAATTAGTACAGCCATTATGGAAAACAGTAAGAAGTTTTCTCAAAAAACTAAACATAGAACGATAATATGATCCAGCAATCTCACTACTAGGTACATAACCAGAGGAAAATAAATCAGTATATCAAACAGTTCTCTGCATTGCCATGTTTTTCACAACACTATTTCCAATATCCAGGAAATGGAGTGGACCTATGTGTTGGTCATCAGAATGGATTAAGAAAATGTAGTATATATAAACAATGGAATATTATTCAGCCATAAAAAGAATAAAATCCAGCATTTGCAGCAACAGAGATGAGCCTGGAGGACTTTATATTATATAATACAAGCCAGGCACAGAAAGGCAAATATCACACATTCTCATCCATATGTGGAAACTATAAAAGTAAATCTCATAGAAGTAGAGATTAGAATAGTAGTTACCAGAGGTTGGGAAGGGAAAGAGGAAGTAGGGATAGAGAATAGTTGGTTAATGGGTACAAAAGTACAGTTAGGTAGAAGTAATAAGTAATAGTGTTCTACAGCACAGGCGGGTAACCACAGTTTACAGTAATTTATTGTATATTTCAGAATAAGTAGAAGAGAAGGGTTTGTATATTCCCAACACAAAGAAATAATAAATGTTTGAGGTGATGGATGTAATTGTCCTAATTTAATTATTACGTATTGTACACATGTATCATAATACCACATGTACCCAATAAATATGCGTTTATTGGCTTAAAATTTTTAAAAAGACAAAACAAACAGAAAACAGACAACTAATAAACATAAAATCCAAAAAGTAAGCAGAAATCTTCATCATACAAAAGTGATTTTTAAGAAATAGAATTATAATCAATTTATATATAAAACCTTTAACCAAACTATATTCTGGCTTAATAATTGAAACATTGCCTCAGAGATCTAGTGCCATACTAGGGCATTCATTATTTTACAAATAGAAGCTTTGAGTTTTGCCAATCTGAATGTAAAGTGTCATCTTCTTTAACATCACCTAGAAATGTTGTTTATCCCTGCCAAGGTTGGTAATGAAATACTGATTCAGAACTATGATTTGTGTCTTTTTGTTGTTTTACTCCAAAATTAGTTCAAGGAAGCTAAGTGTGTGTATAAGCCTTTTATTAATATTTTAGCAATTACCTGTTTTCAATATATCTTACAATTGTGAGATACTTCCTGACTAGAGCATTAGGTTATATGGAAACAAAAAAGTCAAGAACTTGACAAATTCCAAGAGGCACACTGTTGCATTGCTTCAAACACACTCCTGATTTATTTGCAATCCAATAACTAAACCCATCTTTACCCATAAACTTAATTATCACAATCATTCATTGTATAACGGCTCTTATTTCCCTGAGTTCTTTTCCCCTTCCAGATTCCAATTTGCAATGTCACCTACGTAAGGATTCATTATTTGGCATTCGGCACCCTGGCAGAGGGGATTTCTCCCTTCAAACTCCACTATTCATGAATTTATAACTCTCTAGGCACTCTTGCCTGAAATATATCATGGCAGTCCTGTCTTTATGAGATGGGTAACTTCCATATGAAAAAAAATCATTTCTACGAAGAAGAGTTAAGCCAAAGGTATTCTTTTTTATGATGAGATGTAGATTTCCCATTAAAAGATAATCTTTCATTTCAATTATTTTAATGGAGTGGTCCTGAATACAGTCATCACTAATAATTAAATTTTGGGTGCTCCAAATCTATTATGTGTTTACCATAAATTTTATTATTCATTGGATAATTTCATATTAATTTTTAAGAATTTACCTCTCATATTTAAAAACATGGAGGCTATCTAGACTTATCCCATATTAAGCTTGGAGCAGTTACTGAAGGATGGATCATCCAAATGGCACCCAAAGCTATCCTTTCTCTTTCTTCTATAGAAGTTCTGATACAGAAGTTCTGATCTGTATCAGAACTTCTATAGAAGTGGTTTATTGAAGCCTCCCAATCACATGATCTTCCTGTCCACACTAATAGCAGTATTTTTCAAAAATATACACCTGATTACATCATATTCATATGAAAAAGTCCTTTAATAGTTGCTATATGGATCAGAAGTAAGTTCACTAGCTGCAGCAACAAAGAAAATTTTTAAAATGTTAATAGTATCACAGAATAAAAGTTAATTTCTCACTTGTGTATTCATCCAATGTAGGTGTTCTTGGTTACCAGGCTGGAGGTTCCGATTCCCAGTAATTGAATAACTCAGGTTGCTGGAGACTCTGACATCCACATATGACTTCCAAGGTTGTCCTTCAAACAGGAGATAAGAAGCAATGGAGAAGACTAATTGTTTTTTACCACCTTGCCCTGGGAATGGCAGATAATTCAGCTGATTACATTCAATAAGTGAACACCAGTTATCATCTAGATTTGCTAGAGGCTGGAGTATGTAGTCTTTGGCTGGGAAGAAATCCTTGGTGGGACCCCACATCTTTGGAGGTCAATTTATTTTCATTGACATAATTCCCATCACTAAACTTCTCAGTATGGAATGCAAGGTACTGATCTACCATTTTGCTAATAATTCCAGCATCTTTTCTCAATGCTTCCTCTTTGCAAACCATACAATTTAGCACACTCTAAAGGTGCAGTTCTAGGATTTCAGTGTTAAGCTCACAAAGCTATTTCCTTTCCTGCATTTCTCTGTTATTGATAGTTGCCTGAATCTCAAAGGCAGCTCTCCAACTGGGAAGTTCTCACACTCATTTTTGTATAGTAACTAATATGTTTAGCATATTTGATACTTAGCTGTTGCATGTCTGAGTCTCCTACTCCACAGTGATCTCCTTAAGACTAGGGATCACTTACTTTATTGAGTTCCTTTAGAGCAAAGAAATGCCCATTTGGCTAACACATGTATTCAAAATGTCTAACATATGTCTGGGTATATAATAGATGTTTATTAAATATTTGTGGAGTAAGTGAATACACAAATTTTGGATTACTTGCATCTATCAGTGATGAAATAGATTCAAAGAATATATGTGGAAAGAGGAAAAGAAAAGTAGGAAGAAAACGAAGGAAGGGAGGGGAGGGGAAACATGCTGGGTTGTTCAGCATAATGTCTATTTTAAAGGTCATATTTAGTAATTTTTGAGTTTGAAGTCATAACTAATACCATTATATAAGTAAAATAACAAATAAGCAAATAAGTCCACATCACAGTCAGAGACTTCTCTATGAACAGGGAGGGCAATGATTTTCTTAACGTAGGTTATTAGAGAGACTTCTCATTTGCATTCAGCCCTAGCTAACTTTCAAATTCTAAGCCTCAGTAAATATTATCTAGGGGAAAATTAAGAGAATGCTATGATTTAATGGTACCAGGAAGACATGACAAGTTAAAACCTAGAAATGTCCTAAGTCTCAGACTGAAATAACTCAAATAAAACAGGAAAATTTTATGGCTACAGTTTGTAAAACAAAGATAGTGTGTTAAACGAGGTTACGCAGATTCACTGGGGAGAGCTAAGAGCTCACAGAGAGCTCATAGTTACAGAGCTATCTAGAAAGTACCTGAATGTCAAAATAAATCTCCCTATAGAAATCTATTTAAGGTTCCTTCAATATTTGGAAAGGCTTCCTGAAATGGTTCCAAAAGTGTTATTAATACAAAAAAAAAATTGTTTTCCTCTTGGCTCCATGCTCACTGTCCTAAAATGTGTTCAGCCAAGGGACTCTCCGGAGGTTCAGTGAGTGGCTTTATTATGTATATTGAATAATGAGTGTAAGTGTTCTTCACTAGTAGCATTTGCAAGAAAAATTTCTTTCCTTGCACAAAACTCTTTTCCTATAGAAAATGTAATGGCTTTGCTCCAATAGTTATCCAACAAGTGAAGCTTCAAAGGCAAAAAATAGACTTTCCTATGGGACCTTTACTTAATTATCAAACACTGAAGATTGTAGAGAAAAATATTCCTTCCTTTTTCTCAGACATTCACTTAAATTCATATCCCTGATTTCTAATTAACGTATTCAAGATCTGAATCTAATTATCTTTATTATGAGTAAAATTCCCTCATTTTATCTAATGTTCTTTAAGACTAGGGCCCTCTTAAATCATGTAAACTCAATCTCTTTTATTAAACCTATCGTCTAAATTCAACTACTATTTTTGTTTATTTAAGCCATTCAGGAAGTGTGTATTCAAAATGGGGATGTAAAATACCATTAGTGCAGAATGAACTCTATGTTCTCCGCAAAATGATGGCAAATCAAAGATCTAGAATCAGCACAACTGGTTTTACTGGGAAGTAGACTCTGAGATGGAGTTCAGTGCGCAGGAAGTTTGTTAGGGACTATTCTTGAGATACAACCTATCAAAGGATAAAGAATAAGGCAGGATTGGGCAAAACTGGACTGACCTGCAACACAGTCCCAGTGGTTTTCACGAGATCCTGCATGAAGTTGTGAAGCTGGGATACATCTTCAAAATTTTCCAACTTGGGGGTTAGACAGCTGGGCTTTTGGACCTTTGATTAGTCATTGGCTATGGGCTATCACTGAAAGGTCACATGACTAAGTCAGGTCTCTGTATCTAAGGCACTACCTGAAAGGGGCTGAAAGCTGAGGCTCTAGTAGCAGGGAGATTAAATCTTCTATCACTCAAGGATGATGTTGGCACCAAATCACAACATCTATCACAGTGTTTTTTTTTCTGTTTTGTTTTATTGTTTGTTTTTTTTAGACAAGGTCTTGCTTTGTCACTCAAGCTGAAGTGCAGGATCATGGCTCAGTCCAGCCTCAACCTCCCAGGCTCAAGCAATCCACCCACCTCAGCCTCCATAGTAGCTCGGACTACAGGTATGCACCACCACTCCCTGCTATATTTTTTATTTTTTGTAGAGATGGGGTTTTTCCATGTTGCCTAGGCTTATCTCAAACTCCTGAGCTCAAGCAATCTGCTTGCCGTAGCCTCCCAAAGTGCTGGGATTACAGGTGTGAACCACCGTTGCCAGCCACAAACCTCTAACTTTGCTTGGGTAGAGTATTCCTGAGAACTTAAAAGCCACAGAGGTAAGATGCAAATAAGTAGTTGAAATTCGTGTTAACAGCAGTAGTTGAGAGTGGTTGATGTGAAGCAATCATAGGGAAATGCAGTCATTATCCCTTCCAGGGAAACTTTAGAAATACTCAAAAATGCACATTACATATCTGCACTTCCATTTTTTTCATTTGGAAAGTTGAAATGTTAATACATTCTTCACAATCAATATTACTGGAAACATGATTGAAACCCTTCCTTTGGCCAATTAAACATTTCTTCAATGATCTGAAGAGGAAAAAGTAGAGAAAGTTCTTCTCAACCAACAGAATAGGAACTTTCCTCAGAGGCCTCCCAGCAAGGTAGTTGCTATCTCAAGCTGATCTGATTAACAAGCTATTGATTTTATTTTTCACTAGCTTCTATGCCACATTTTTCAATGAACACACTGGCTACACCAACTACTGGAAGCTTGCTAGACTCCCAAGTCACCAGAGCAATACGGTTTCTCTTCTCTAAATGGCAGATGACCAAGAGGACATTTAGCCTGCTCGTGGGAAGATTTGATTCAACCACATTTTAATGGGTTTTTATCTCATCATCCTTTTTACAATTATTCTTCTGTGAAGGAAGCAGAATTGCCCATTACATCCTAACCTTTGTTCAGACTTAAGAAATGTTTGACAAACTGTTTGGTAGTCTGACCAAATGAAATCCCAGCCCATACATCTTGTGGCATATTAACCTGCCCACTGCTTCTCCATATTCAGATCCAGAGATCATGGAAATTATATTTTTATATAAATAAAATAATATTAAATAAATAGATATAAAGCCTATATTTATTTAAATATACTATACAAAGTCACTTGCAGAACAAAGTTCATGCAAGAGTGCGAGGTAGAATGTAAATGTTGTACCATTAAAATTGTGCTGTGAATGACTTTAAGAATAATAAAAATTCACTTCATAATCTGGATTCTGTTAACAATAAATGCCCAGTTACATTATTATACTTTTACTAATCCATTAAGCTGATGTTCTAAAATTACTTATACTGAAATGTTAGTATAGGACATAATAAAATACCATACTATAGCTATAACGTGTTGGATTTTAATTACTATTCTTATAAAATATGAATTAACATGGTGGCAATTCACTTGAAATCTAATTAACTTGCCTCAGTTATCTTGCTCAATTCCTGCAATATGCAAATAATCTTTACAAAGAATATGATTATGCATTTTCCCCAATTTAATTTCTATTTAATTACATTACTAAAGTTGGTTTGTCTCCCAGAAAAGTATCAATTTTGTAAAGTGTATCTGTAATAGTCACTTGATCATCAGTCTTAAAAATAACCCAGTGTCTTATTAATTCTGTGTAAATTATTAAACGCATTTGTGCTTAATGTCCGATGCACCAATTTTCTGCCACTCTGCACCATTGCTACTCTAGATCTTTCACAGAGTTCTTACTGAGTGAAATAGACACTATGTGGAATCATAATTAACCCATGCCCTGGCATCTACCCCAATAAATAGACTGGTATGGAAAAGATAGGAGACTGGCAGGAGAAAGAGATGCCAGAGCAAGAGCAGGTACCACAGTCAGCTTACAGGTCATGAATAAAGTAAGATGCTAATTTGTAAAGCTTGACATGGCATGTTTTTTAAAAACACTGATGATATGCTGAATTGCTTTCATTGTTCAACATTCATGCAAAGTAACCCAAATTTCCCTGCTAATACAGAAAAGAAGGTGTGTTATGTAGTAGAGAAGAGGAAATCTAGGGTACTTCTATCAGCTAAACAGAGGCCCATTACCTGAATCTTAAGGTAACTATTTGGCACAAACTTAGGGGCTTATTATTTTTCTAGTAGGATGACACACATTATGGGAGTGACCAATATTCCTTGTTATATGCAATTCTGAGAGATTTTTCTAAGATCCCAAGTTATAATAATTTCTCAGGTCTGTTTAATCCATGTCCTCCCATCTACCTGCATGTTGAAGTGAGGAGGATGGTACAAGAAGGTACAGAAAGAAACGTCTCAAGTGCAATGCTAACCGTGTGCCACTTTTGTCCCTTGTCCCAGCACATTTCTAATTCTACTTCATGCAAATGAAGTCCTGACATTTTATGATCTTTAATGTCTGTTCAAAGTAGTCGTGCAGATGTCCCTGATGATTTTAACAATCCACAGTTTATATTCCTTTCTGTTGACTGACTTACAAAGAGAACTGGAAATGCATCTAAGGTACGTTTTGGTTGGTTTGTTTTTTAAACAGATTTTTGCTCCATTAGCTAAGAAGGAAAGGAAAAGGAAGTACAGATGTATGTTTCTGGCCATTCAAAGTAATCTAGCCTTGAAGATATTTGAAAGATTATTAGAGGAGAGAAAGGCAGATTTAGTGGGGTTTTTTAAAAAAAATCCCAGACAGCTTTAAAATTAATATCAAGCTTTTGGATAAATATTTATTTTATAATTCAATAACAAGGTCTAATGGGACAGAGTCATACTGAGATAAATGTTTAGATAGGGAAAAAATCAGAAATCAGAAAATCATCACCCTATCCCACAGTAGTTACAAAAATTCACAATTTCAAATATGGGTAGAAGTAGGTAAATATACTAATCATCTTTTAAATTCACATAACGCCTTAGTTTCTACCAAGTATCCTTATCAATACATTAGTATTGTCATTTGAGCCCAACAGAATCCTTCAACAAGATAGGTATTATAATCTCCAAACCAAAGCTCAATGACATTGAGTGACTTAACCAAGTTTCCCTGGCTACTAAATTATGCTCCTAAAATTTGGCTTCAGAATTTTGTATGCCAAACCCAGTTAGTGTTCCTTCCACTCTCCCTCACAGATGGGTCTTGTAAACAGATTTAGAGAAATCACAGCAGAGGCTATAACTCATTTCTCCCTCACCTGTTGCTTCTGCTGGGAGGCTGTCTCATTAAAATCTGTGCCAGTGTTCAAACCTTTAGGCTTAATACTTGTAGAGAATTTGTGCCCATATATATATAGACATACAGTTACACATATATTAAAACATTATATATGTTTTATTATACATATATGTAAAATAAAACATCATTATGTACACACACACACACACACACACACACACTCACACACATTTGATCTTCCACACAGATTTAGGCCCCTTCCAAATCAAAGGGATTATTGTGGTTTCTTGTTCAGAATCTGAATACTGATAGGCTTAGGTGGCCTAGGGTCTGGAAGTCAGGAAGGCAATGCTAATGGAAAATTAAGATTAAGGCCTATGGTGACACAGGAGTCAGGCACATAACAGAAAAGGTTTTACTTCAGTTTCTTGCCTTCCCATTAAGAAATTCTGGGATCTGGGGACTATGAAATAGGCTCACATAACCATAAGCATCAACAATGATAAGAATATTAGCCACAAACTACATTCTAGGCAATATACAAAAATTTTGACATCTATGTCCTCAAAAAATTCTCTAACATTGGTTCTGTAAGATCTCATTTATATATTAAAAAAGAAAAAAAACAACCCTGAGACTTAGAGGGTCTAAATAATTTGTCTAAGATCAAAAAACTTCCCCAGTGAGAGTGATAGGATTTGACAATATGCTATTTGACCTCAGAACCTGTGCCCTGAATCACTAAGTTACACTGCTTTGCAGTACCAGGGGAGGAATATGGAAAATGAACTTTGGGGCACGTGATTCCTAACGACTTATGAGAAAAAATAATTGCTGTAAAAATATGGCTATCCAAAGTACATGAATTTTTTTCATTTAATATACATTTATTGTAAAAGCAATATGCAATAAAAATACAGAAAAGCATAAGGGTCCATTAAGAAGAAAAGTAAAAAATCTTCCTCCCCACCCTCCAACAGTCTTCCAATGTCACAACTAAAAAGTTTCTTTAAAATACTACTTCATACATTCTAATAAGTCACAAGGCTTTGTTTCTTCTTGGTTTATTATTGAGATACATTAAAATATTAAGCATTGGTTCAGTGTGGTGGCTCATGCCTGTAATCCTAGCACTTTGGGAGGCCGAGGCGGGTGGATCACTTGCATTGAGGAGTTTCAGACCAGCCTAGCCAATATGGCCAAACCCCATCTCTACTAAAAATACAAAAATTAGCTGGGCATAGTGGCACACACCTACGGTCCCAGCTACTCAGGAGGCTGAGGCAGGAGAATAGCTTGAACACAGGAGATGGAGGTTGCAGTGAGCTCGGATTGTGCCACTACACTCCAGCCTGGGCAACAGAGCAAGACTCTGTCTCAGATAAAAAAAAATTAAGCATCACTACTATGATTTTATAATAAAATATGGTTAACACAGTTGTCAAAAGCACATTTTCTTTACAATGAATATTCTTCCTCATTAAATACTGCCCAAATCCTTATATATCCTACCCCTGCTGATCACCAAAATTTTATAGTATTATCTTGCAAATATAGTATATATACAATAAAACAGTTGGAAAATATATAGAGATTGACCACAAACAAGGCCCCCAAGCTACTGCTGTGTAATGTATCTACCAACAGGTTGATGAGGTCAGTTGTTATATTTGACAGCAAGAAAAATATTAGCTGTTTTCTGTTTAGAGCTGTGATTAAACAAAGACTGTGTTCCCTTCTTTCAGCTTCAGGTACTCAAGATTCTGAATGCTTTTTATTTGTAACAGGTGACTGGATAAGTTTCCAAGAACATGGTACTAGAGCTCCTTTAATTAGAAATTTCGCAAAACTCAAAATTATATCACCCAGTAAGAAACTATTAAGAAGGATCAGGCTAGAAGCAACTATCTAAATACAAAAAGCTAAATTTGCCATTCTTCGAGATACCGCTTCTACATTTACTTGAACTATGTAAAGAAATATAAAGAGGCCAATAGCTACCAGTAAAAGACAATAGGCTACTTTTATCAAGGCTTTGATATGTAATCTGTTCTTATGCACATATAACCCTGTTTATACACCAGCCATATGTATTGCCACATATCCCAGGGTAGAGGTCAGGTTTCTGTTTTTATTCTGCTAAATTTATATCATGCATTTCAAGGTAGAAGGTATGGGGGATAGGAGTGGAGGAGTATCACCTCTAATGGAAAGAAAATTGGTTCTTGTTGGAGACAAAAGAACCTTACTCTTTTGAATGTGTAAAGCTCAGGTATACATACAGTACATCAATAGATATCTAGTATATCTGTGGTATTAATATTTCATGAGAAGGTCATTTAGGAAAACAAATACTTAAAAAGGATTCTTCGGGGAAGATACCAGAAAAGAAAAGAGGACAACATAAAAATCTAGATAAACAATTTTTAAAATTTAAAACTAGGAGCACTTTGGTAGACTTCAATGGAGACTACATTTTAAATACCATGTGAAAATGGTCAGTGAATTAATCCACCTCCAATAATTTTTGTTTCATCACTCTTGTGAAAGTGTCCATATTTTCTTCTGATTCTTGTTCTAAAAAAGCATTTTGGGGAACCTCATCTTGACTAAGTTTGTTGTAGAAAAGCAGGACATGAAGGTTTGGATAAACTATTGCCCAGCATTCCCTTAGTGTTCACTGCATGCTTCACCATATTTCTCAGCCTCTTTCCAGTGAGGTAGGGCCAGATGACTAGGGCTGAGGCCGATAGGCTCAGAGCAGCAGTAACAAGTCTTAGTTATACTGCAAAGCATTCATGAGCTGGTGGCAATGCTCCAGCTTTTCTCCTTCTCTGCCACAGAAGGGCATACGTTCCAGATGGTGCAGCTACAAGTTGGCAGAGCCTCCATCAGCCTGGGTCCCTGTGGCACAATGTGAAGTGGCCCCTGCCCACCTGCATTAGAAATATAGCCTGGGTAAGAAATCAACTGCGGTTGTGTTGTCACTGAAATTCTGGAGTTAATTTGTTACAGTCTGATAGTGTAGACTATCCTGAAATATACAATGGTGATAACTGGTTTTGAGATGTGTGATTGATACTGAAGTTTTAAATTTATTATTCCCTGCAATGACTTTATCTCCTTTGTAAAACATACTGTTGTGTAAAGTCCTAGCTTTGTGCACCACATCTAACTGTTTCAAAAATTTCTTAATAGAAAACCCACAGTTCTTCCCCAGAAGCAACTCATTCTCGTCTGTTACTGCTTGAATATTGCAATGTCTTCGATGGTGAATCTTAACGATAGAGTCAATTCACTGGACAGGGTCCACAGGATTAAAAAGGAATACATCATAAAGCAAATATTACTAATGCTTAGTGAATTATTTTTTATTTTTATTAAAATATATTTGCCTCTAACATTCCTTTTAAGCCTAGCCTCATTTCTTTTAAATCCTGGAACTGTGGGCCAGTGCTTATTTGCATGCTAATTACCAGCTAAAGGCATTTTATGCTGATCCAAGGTCTTTAACCAACTAATGAACCGAGGAATGATGATCTTTCCTTGGAGGAAAATTGCTTACTTTCATCCTCATTCCTACTGAATTGCAAGCCTTGTACCCATTGCCTCACACTTCAGGCTCTTTCCTGAATATGTAAGTAGAGAATTAAGTAGCTGTGGTTGGATACCACTGAGTATCTCATTGCATGTATCTACACTTAGGAAACATGCCAAGCACTGGAGATATGTAACTGACACTAAATGGGCAAAAACAAAGTCTAAAATGGTCTTCCTGCCATGTCAGAATCTTCTCAAAAGTGATTATACTCGGCCAAAGCTTTTAGATTTGAGATCAGCTCCATAACCCTTTACTTACACAATTATGGCTGATATATTTAGAGACAATGAAGAAAAATAAGATGGCTATTTCAGAGAAAGAAAAAAAGAAGTAAGACAGTATCAAATACTAACTGGTTGTGTAATCTAGATTGAAATCTGGGATGTGGCTAAAGATGCTTAGGCAGAGGACCTAAATATTTGTTTTCCATGCTTTATAACAGTGTTTCATTTACTCAAGAGATTTTTGAAATTTGTAGCATTGAAACAGCTATTTCAAAGAATTGGAATACACATAGATACACACAAACTCCTTGGAGCATGGCAGTTCCTAATTTCAATGAGCAAAGTAGCATATCTATTCAGCTCTTTTTCCTAGGAAGTTGATTGTTGTAACTAGGTATAGAGATCTGGTTCTCAATCTAAAGTGTTGCTAGGAACTATACCAATATAGATAAACATCAGCAGTATATTGTTTCTCCAAACCATCCATTTCTTGACGATCTTCACTATCTGAGTCCTCCTAAATTTACCAGTGCTGACAATGGGCTACAACAACACTCCATCTGAGACAATTCAATTTCCCAGGTATTGTGTTGTTTCCCTCTATTATCTGGTTCCTGAATGTTAAAGCGTTGCAAAATTACTAGTATATGTGCAGAGAAACACAGTTTTGTTTGCTTGTTTGTTTTATAAGTAACTGATTTGATATACTTCAGAGCATTGTCTGCCTTTAGGGGAAGGACCTTCAAATTTTTCTATTAATTTAGGTCAGTAATCTCAGACCGACCTAATATTTTAAATTCTGATTAACTCAGTCTCTGCTTGGGTAATCCAACAGATGCGTCTTTGAGATTTAAGTCAACCTTCTAATAAAGCTCCTCTCTGACCTCCTACATAGGAACTGAGAGAGGGTGAAGAATGCCATACTAATCTCTGCTGGGCTGCCATGTTGCAAATATTTCTGTTTATTTTGTTCGCTGCTCTTATTTCTGTCATTTAGAACATCAATTGTCACAGAGTAGTCACTCAATACATATTTGTTGCATGAATGAATGAATACACAGGATTCTCCTTCAACAACCCCAACCAGTAGAGGTGCAATTATGCTTCCTTTCACTCTATCACAATCTATTTAAGTCCTGGATATTAGCAGGGATGCAGGAAAATAATTTTATATTTCTCTTCTTTTACCACTTTTTGTCTGCCTTCTCTCTAATTCCATGAGAAGAGCCTTTCTCAAACTTCTTCTTCCTGCCTGATCACTTTACATAAAACTTTTTGCTACTCTACCTACCAAGTATAGCCCTCCATCAGCTAAAGAAGGGATAATGGAATTTACTGAATTCCCTCTTTCCCACATCTTGTTTTATAATTTAGTGTCATGCTGAACAAGTCAGTATCAGATCAATCTATCTTCTATTTTAGAAAATATAAGCCTCAAGACTCAGTTTCAGAGGATGAAAGCTGATTACATTAGGAACTGTAGGAACATTTAAAATGACCAATAAAATAAAGGTCAGGGCCATTTTGAAGAAAAGATCAAGTTCATTAGAAACTGACTTAGAGAAAAAAGTGAATGGCATACATTTGGTAAGGGATGTCTTCCCACTAGTCACTTCATGCAGTCTGAGTTATCACCCTTGAGTACGTGCCCAAAGCACCAATGTCAATAATTCATTCAATGAAAAGAAAGGAGAGTCATGTACAGGTGGTGGGAATTGTGAAAGTAGGATACTTGATAGAGTCCACTCATTAGAATCTTCTCTTGGCTTGCTGTGTATGGTGATTGCCTCGTATCATGGGTTATTTTATTTGTTAGCATTACATATCTCCATGTTTTCATCATATTCTCTCTCCTAAAAAGAATACCCTATTATACTTTCTGAAGGAAAATAGGAGATAAAGAAATGGTACTGGTACCAAAACAGAGATACAGACCAATGAAACAGAACAGAGCCTCAGAGGCAACACCACACATCTACAACCATCTGATCTTTGACAAATCTGACAAAAACAAGCAATGGGGAAAGGATTCCCTGTTTAATAAATGGTGTTGGGAAAACTGGCTAGCCATGTGCAGAAAGCAGAAACTGGACCCCTTCCTGACACCTTACACTAAAATTAACTACAGATGGATTAAAGATTTAAACATGAGACCTAACACCATAAAAACCCTAGAAGAAAATCTAGGCAAAACCACTCAGGACATAGGCATAGGCAAGGACTTCATGACCAAAACACCAAAAACATTGGCAACAAAAGCCAAAATAGACAAATGGGACCTAATCAAACTCCACAGCTTCTGCACAGCACAAGAAACAGTCATAGAATGAATTGGCAACCAACAGAATGGGAAAAAATTTTTGCAATCTACTCATCTGAAAAAGGGCTAATATCCAGAATCTACAAAGAACTAAAACAAATTTACAATAAAAAAAAAGCCCATTCAAAAGTGGGCAAAGGATACGAACAGACACTTTACAAAAGAAGACACATATGAGGCCAACAAACATATGAAAAAATGCTCATCATCACTGGTCATCAGAGAAATGCAAATCAAAACCACATTGAGATACCATCTCATGCCAGTTAGAATGGCAATCATTAAAAAATCTGGAGACAACAGATGCTGGAGAGGATGTGGAGAAATAGGAACACTTTTACACTGTTGGTGGAAACGTAAATTAGTTCAACCATTGTGGAAGAGAGTGTGGCGATTCCTCAAGGACCTAGAAATAGAAATTCCATTTGACCCAGCAATCCCATTACTGGATATATATCCAAAGGATTATAAATCGTTCTACTATAAGGACACATGCACACGAATGTTCATTGCAGCACTGTTTACAATAGCAAAGACTTGGAACCAACCCAAATGCCCATAGATGATAGACTGGACAGGGAAAATGTGGCACATATACACCATGGAATACTATGCAGCCATAAAAAAAATGAGTTCATGTCCTTTGTAGGGACATGGATGAATCTGGAAACCATCATTCTCAGCAAACTGACACAAGAACAGAAAATCAGACACCACATGTTCTCACTCATAGGCAAGTGTTGAACAATGAGACCACATGGACACAGGGAGGGGAGCATCATCGCACACTGGGGTCAGTCGGGGGGGAGATAGGGGAGGGACAGTGGGGGGTGGGGAGTTGGGGAGAGACAGCATGGGGAGAAATGCCAGATATAGGTGATGGGGAGGAAGGCAGCAAATCACAATGCCACGTGTGTGCCTATGCAACAATCTTGCATGTTCTTCACATGTACTCCAAAGCCTAAAATGCAATAAAAAAAAGAATGGCATGCCAGTTGTCTTGCTTTTAGCTTGCTTGCCTATGACACAAGATGCAGAGTTAATTGGATAATGTATTATTCAATATGAGCTATGATAAAGGAAGCCATTCAGATTGGTGCTGTAGGTTTCACCCTTGGCTGCACATAATTATCTTCCAGAGAGTTTCTAGAATATGCTATCCCTTGTGCCACACCCCCAGAAATTCTGATTTAATTTTTTTTGGGTTGGGGTCTATACGTTATTTTTTTTCTAAAACTTCTCAGAGGTTTATCATCAGAAGCTTTGGAGGCAGGATTTGGAACTGCTGTTGTAGTGCAATAAGCATTTGACTTAGGATAGTTCTGACATCAATTGTCTGATCCTAGGCAAGTCACATCACTTTCTGTATCTCAGATTTGTCATCTGAAAATTGAAATATAATAATGCTAACTCACAAAGTTATTTCAAAGAACACATTTGATGGTGCACAAACATGTTTGGAAGCTCCTAAATTCTTTAGAAATATTAACTCTTCTAACACTTAAATCTTAAATGGTAACTTAGGCTACCTTAAATGATTTAAATTAGAAAAACATGATAATGATGATGATAATAATAATAATAATAATAATAATAATAATAATAGAGTACTGCCAACCTCCGGAGAAGTTCTTAGTAAATCTTATATAGAATATGCTTTTTTGTGACTTCAGTGAAGCACTGCAATGATGGAGTTGTTTGTTGTTTTTTTTTTCATATTCTATAAAAAGCTCTCTAGAGATCATAGCTAATACAATGAACTTTATTTACAATTTATTTTTATCTGAGTAATTCTTATTTTTGTGTCTTTCTCATCATATTTAGTTCCTAAGTTCAGAATGAAGTTTTAAAATGCTATGGGTTCTCAGAGAAGAGCTTGCAGATGGAATACAAAATCTGTTTGTTATACCCATTGCTTATTTATGAAGCTAAAGATCAGCAAGGAGCCATTTGGTTGTGCTGTTGTTTGCAATGATAAACTGTACATGAAGAGGGAGACAAACTACCTTAAGCAGGTTGTGGGGGGAGGCGACAGGATAGGTTACATTTGTTGCACGGCCTTCCAATACAAATATCTTTAGTAGATTGCTGAACGGAAGGAGACCACATGACTGACAGAAAAGGATAAAAGCAGAACTAGCTAAGCAAATGAAGAGTCCTTTCCAATGTCACCAAGAAGAGGTAACTGGACTCTGTAGTGAGGGCTTGACATACAGGCTGGAGATGGACAATCTTTTCGACACCAGCCTAGAAACACCTATGGCCCATGGCATGATTTTTACTTACTCTCTCTGAGTAGCTTTGCCTCCAGGTCAATGAGCTCTGAATCAGCTTAAATTCTTACCCAAGGTCATGGAACTGAAGTTGAGTCCTGGGTAAATCCCACACATACTATAACAGATAGAACCCATAAAATTCCTGGGCAGATTTCTGCCACAGAAACAAAATGGAAGACTTCCAGTGGTTGAGCTAATGATGCTGTGCTTACCTCTCAAAGTTGTTGAAAGACATTATCAACATATTCATTCATTTCAATGAAGCTTTGCCCTGGAGAGCTGTGTGACAAACTCTGACTCAAATCAAGAATCCAGAATCACATATCATACTTTGGTGACCTCATGTTAAGACATCAATTGTTACCAGGATAACCTTAGCATGTTTAAATCTTGACATTGCAAGTTTTTGAGTGGACTTGCCCCCCTTTTCTGAGGGAATGTCAGGTTAATTTTAGGGCCAGTAAAATATATTTATGTATGAACAATCATAGAAGGAAATGGGCATGTGATCTTGAAACTATGTATGCAATAAACAGCCTCTTTGAATGAATCATCCCAGGAAATAGAGTGTTATTTCTGTTCCAAGCCTTGGCTGATCTGCATTTGCTTTAAGCTTCATATTTCAACATTGCTGACATCTAGAAATGCAGCGCATACGCTGTAGCTCTTACATCTGCCTCATTTCACTTTCCCTCTTCGCCTCAATTCTAAGGCATGTCATACATTTGACTCCACACGTTTCACAGGTTCTTTTGATTATCTTACAGCCAAGTGACCATACTTAGTGTGAGAGAAGGCATTTCAGAAACCTCAATAAATAGGTTTCCAAAGGAATGCCAATGTTAGAGAATGATGAAGCAAAGATAGGACTTCCTGCCAAGCTCCATGGAGTTTAAATCCTTCTGAAAAGATGATGAAGAGCAGGTCCTTCTGTCTCTCTCTGGATTGCCTTAGTGCCAGCCAGATGCTCAGCAGAGCCAGGCTGTTAGCACATGCCTTGCCAGGGAGCTTTAGAGAGAAACATGAGAAACAGCACACGAAGACTTTGTTCCAAAATGATGTTATTTATGAGGAAAAAAATTAGCAAAATCCCCTGATGTTTAAATAGCATGTATTTTATGCACAGCCCAAATTAATAAAATAATGGATTCAAAAAAAAATTTTACTTTTTATTTGGGACAACACCAGATTTTATTCTTTATTTATACCCTCAAGTATTCTAGAACTTTTTTCAAAGCAATTGGTCAAACAGACCTAGGGTGCCACCTTTTCACTTATGGGCTGACATGAGAATGGAGACAGTGTGGATGACTAAATCCATTTACAGTTACAGACGCAGGAAAGGCTAAAAACAGATGATTATCTTCAATGATCTTTCCATATCTGTGACAATTTGGATTTTAGTCCCAACTCTGCCACTAATTAAACAAATGGCCTTGGTCAAGTTTGCTCTACTTCATAGGAATTACGCTAGTTTATTAGTTTTCTTTCCTCCATACCCTCTACTCTATATAACATTTTATGATTCCCTTTCTTTCTTCCTTCCTTCCTTTTTTCCTTCCTTCTTTCCTTCCACCCTCTCTCTCTCTGTCTCTCTTCTTTCTCTTTCTTTCTTTCTCTTTTTCTTTCTTCCTCCCTTCCTTCCTCCCTCCCTTCTCTCTTCTCCTTTCCTCCTGCTCCTCCCTCTCTCCCTCCCTTGCTTCCTTCTTTCCTCTCTCTCTCTCTTCTTTCCTTTCTTTCTCTCTTATCTGATTCTTTAGTTCTTTCTTTCAGTCCCTCCCTTCAGGTTTACTTTCTGCCAGAAACATTTAAGGCAGATCCCTACCCTAACTCAGGCTTCTCATTCACTAGGGTTGGTGGTTCTTGGAGTGTATTTCAGCAACCTCAGCATCAGGCGCTGCAATGCAGATTCTCGGGCTCTACTCAGGCCTGCTGAATCAGAAACACTTAAGGTGGGACTCGGCAATCTGCATTCTATCAAGACCTCTCAGGTGCTTTTGATACCCTTTAAAGTTTGAGAACTATTGCTTTAGGGCTCTTTCCTCCGTCTAACAGACTTCATTTAGTAAAGCTATTTGAGTCTAGGTATAAATATCTCAGAATTACTTATAAACTTGTAGAGGGTCAAGAGCAGAATCAACAGACAGGAAAACATTGGTTATGCCACTGTGCTCAGTCAAAACTGTGAAACTTGACTCAAGCCATTATTGTCCCTCTCTTAGTCTTAAAAATGGTAATAATCATAACACCTAATTTATAAGCTTGTGTGACAATTATGTGTGATGCTATTTGTATCTCTAAAATGATACATTTTATCATTTTAAAATGATAAATATTTAAATAATCCTACCAAAATATATATGTAACCCAAGAAATGGGTATACATTTTATCATTTTATGATAAATGATACATTTTATCATTTTAAAATGATAAAATGATTCTTGGGTTACATATATATTTTGGTAGGATTATTTAATGTTTTACCTGGGAAATAAAAAGAACAGCAGTGTAAAATTTGGGATCCACTGAGTCTGGTAGGCAGAATAAAGATCTCTTAAATATATTTATGCCCTAGTACTTCGTAACCCATGAATATCTTACCTCACTTGGCAAAAAGGAATTTGCAAATGCAATTAATAATACAAACCTCAAGATAAGGATATTATCTCAGATTATCTGAGTGGGCCAATTTTAGCACACAGGTTCTTTACAGTGGAGAATGCTTCCCACCTGTGTTCAGAGAGAGAGTGATGCGATGATAGAACAAGGATCACAGAGATTCTACATTACTGGCACTGAAGATGGAGGAGGGAGGTCAAGATCCAAGGAATGTGGGGACTATTTAGCAAATGGAAAAGGCAAGAAAATGAAGTCTTTTTTACAGGCTCCAGAAAGGAAAGAATACTGTAATTTTAGCTGAGCAGCATAGAGTTCTGCAGAATTACAGCAAAATATATTTACATTGTTTATGTTATATGTTGGTGATAACTTGTCAAGGCAGCAATAGAAAACCAATATATTGGATCACTGGAATTATATTTGTTCAAATGCCCTTTGATTTACCATATTAGACAACTACCTAAAATGCCTCTAATGTGTGACTGACTAATCCTGTCCCCAGATCTTCCTCTTGGTTAACAATTTTGACTTCCTCCTATATCAAAATACCTCCAAGGCTACTTTGAGCTCTATCTCCTCATTCTTTTCTCATCTACTCTATGAAAAGGAACTAATGAGCCTTACATTAATGACAGGAGAAGCAAAGGACTTGGATGATCCATAAAAGAGATAAGCAGCCACTGAATAATTACTGCTATCTAACTGTGGTTAATGCTTCTCATCTAAATCAAAGATAGAGTATATGCCAAGATACTTAAGGCTGTATAGCAGTATCCTGTCCCTCAAAATTCTTGAGAGTCTTTTTGAAAGATCCTCAGAATACATGATATTATAACTTACATGCAATTTGTAGAATGTAAAGTATTACTACTACAAATGATGAGTAGCATCATGGTAATTACATTTATCATAAAATAGCTATTTAATAGTTCTAGTGACTAGGGAACAAAAGAGGAAATCAATGATAAATTTAGGCCAATAACCTGTCTTTTAAAAACTGTTCTTTAAAAAAATGAGAATAAAACATACTAAGGGTAAGTATTATTCTGCTGCTTATTAGTTTTCTGTGATGCTAAGTCAAAAAATAAACCAATGTTTGGCACAATCTTTACAGGCTTTTCCATATGTGCATCAACCTTGTGTTATTGTGTTCACGTCATTGCACTTCTCAGATACCGTGATACTGTGCTTTTTACTAATTGAAGATCTGTGGTGGCAACACTATTGGTGTCATTTTTCAGTAGCATATGCTCATTTCCTGTCTCTGTGTTGCATTTTGGTAGTTCTAGCAATATTTCAAACTTTTAATAATATTATTATATCTTTGATGGTTATCTGTGATTGGAGATTGTTGATGTTACTATTGCAATTGTTTTGGGGTGCCATAAACCACTTTCATATAGGATGGAGATCTTAATAAGTGTTGTGCATATTCTCATTCCTCTACCTACTGGCCCTTCTCTGTTTCTCTTCCTTTCCTAGGACTTCCCTATTTCTTGAGACACAATATTGAAATTAGGCCAATTAATAACTTATGATGGACTCTAAATGTTCAACTGGAGGACATAATCACATATTTTTCACTTTAAATCAAAAGTTAGAAAAGATTAAGCTGAGGAAAGCATGTTGAAGACTGAGACAGGTGGAAAGCTAGGCCTCTTCTGCCAAAGTTTGCTAAGTTGTGAATGCAAAATAAAAGTTTTGGAAGGAAATTAAAAGTACTACTTCAGTGAGCACACAAATGACAAGAGACCAAAACAGTCTTAATGCTGATCTAGAGAAAGCTTTAGTGGTCTGGACAGAAGATCAAAACAACCACAACATTCCCTTAAGACAAAGCCTAATCCAGAGCAAGGACCTAACTCTCTTCATTTCATTTCTCTGAAGGTTTACAGAGGTGAGGAAACTGCAAAAAAAAAAAAAAGAAAAAAGAAAAAAAAAAAGTTGAAAGCTCGTAGAAATTGACTCATAAGATTCAAGAAAATAAGTTTTCCCCATAACATAACAGTTCAGGGTAAAGCAGCAAGTGCCAACGTAGAAGCCACAAGTTATCCAGAAGATCTAGCTAAGATAATTGATGAAGGTGACTACACCAAACAAAAGATTTTCAATGTAGATGAAACAGATTTTTACTGGAAGGAAATGTCATCTAGGACTTTCATAGCTAGAGGGGAGATGTCAATGCCTGGCTTTGACGCTTCAAAATACAAGCTAACTCTCCTGTTAGGGGCTAATGCAGCTGGTGACTTTAAGCTGAAGCTAAAGCTCACTTACCATTCTGAAAATCCTAGTGTCCTTAAGAATTATGCTAAATCTTCTCTGCAGTGCTCTGTAAATAGCTCAGCAAACCCTGGATGATGGCATATCTGTTTACAGCATGGCTTGCTGAACATTTTAAGCTCACTATTGAGACTCACTGCTCAGAAAAATGATTCCTTTCAACATATTACTGCTTACTGGCAATGCATTTGATATCTCAAGAGCTCTGATGGAAATGAATGAAGCTCTGATGAACATGAAGATGAATGTTGTTTTCATGCCTACTAATACATACCCATTCTGTAGCCCATGGGTCAAGAAGTAATTTTAACTTTCAAGTCTTTATTTTTTCAGGAAGATCTTTTGTAAGGCTATAGCTGCATAGGTAGTGATTCCTCTGATGGACCTGGGCAAAGTAAATGTAAAACCTTCTGGAAAGAACTTACTATTCTAGATGTCATTAAGAACATTCATAATTTACATAAGGAAGTCAAAGTGTCAACATTCATAGCAGTGTGGAAAAAATTGGTTCCAACCAATTAATAGTAATAATAGAACACTCTTAATCATTTTTCCTGTTTTAGAATCTATAATCTATATTCTTTGGCTTTAGTTATTTTTTAGTGTACACTTTTTAGATTCCTTTTTTTGTATGGTTTACTCCTGTATGTTATATGGTCTCCAAGCCATGTGCAGCAACTAAGTTATGGGGCAAAGATGTAAACAGCTGATACTGCTTTTCATCTTTCTATTGTATTCAAACTTGTCCAATACATTTGGAGCACACATATTTCAAGTACACAGATGATAATTTTATGTGATGAGAAATCAATTGATCAATAATATTGACATTGTAATACCTTCATTTATAGGAAGCTACACTGGTCACTCAGATTCATTGTATTTAATTCCTCCAGCCCAAAGTCCCAAATTTTCGTCTATTAATCTGGGTTACTTTGACTTTGAGTCTGTGTCAAATGCGAACTGGAAAAAAAGTAATAATCTAAATGTTCAAGCCAAACACTCACTGTTTTTCAACCAGTTTTTAAATTTTAGACTCAAGAATTTGAAAATTTTGAATTATATTAAATAGATAATGAGCTTTACAGTATTCTTTGTGTCTAAATCCAGGCTTTGCATGAAAGAGTCCATGGTGAAGAAAATGAAGATTTCTTGGGTAACATATAATTGACTTCAGGATATTTTTGGAGAACATTTTCAAAGTGATGCACTTAGTAACAAATTAAATATTGTACATATTTAATTTTGAGTGCACCTTGAAGTTTTCAGCAAAACCTGTTTCCTCTTAACCTTCTGTCTAATTATCCAACACATAGAGTGTGATTATTGACATCTAAAATAAAGCAGTCAAACATTTAGTAATATCATCCCATTTAATAATATCATCTCATCCTCTTTGTATGCCTAAGAAGGAGCTTTCCAGCTATAAATAAATATAGTAAAAAACACAAAACAACTAACTCGAAGCAAAAGTACTAAATGAAATTCTACACAATGATTTCGTGCTTATTCATATCTGCTGCTATTACTCTAAAATGGCTTAAGTAGCCTTTAAAAATACAGTGTCCTCTAAGAATGTTCATGCTGGAGCAGCCTGTTTCTTCTTACTAGCAGCCATATATGCTGCATGCTCATACCTTGCAGAAAAGTTTTGGCTTCAAATACATGTGAATTATTGCTAGTTACCTAATGAACTGAATAATGTGATTAGTGTTGATAAGCCATAACCCAAGAATTTTATTTTTTTAAAAATGATTATTTGAAAAATAATCATTTTTGTATATACATGATACATTATCTTTTGTTAATCCTTAGTCTACCCTGTTTGTATGTCTTCTACTTTATAGACAATCTCAATAATTTAGAAGTGACTCTGGTTCCACATCACTTGATGAACTATGCCTTAATGAAAACATCTTCAATTTATTAGTCAAAGATGTTAAATTGAGTTATTTTTTCCTTAATGTTCATTGCTGAGTATATGTGTGTACAGTTATGGTGAAAGGTCAAGTATTCATTGATAAGAACATAATGAATGACATAGATTAGACCATGAAGTGCACATCTTCTGGATTTCACACAGAAGTGAAGGTTCTCTTGATGTTAATCTGCAGTTCAAATGCACCAGGTAGCTCACTGAAGTGTGAAATTGCTAGCCTCAAACTCATTTATATATTCAGTGAGTATACATAGAATTTCTACCATGGCACCTTTACATTTTGGTAGATATGGAGATGTGGCAGTGAACAAAGCAGACAAATTCCATTTTTCCCCCCAGAATAAAGCTGTCAGGGAATATACATTCAGCTGAGAGCAGGAACATAAAACAAAGTGGCTAACTAAAGTAAACAACCTCTTAAAAGCTGATAATCAATATATAAGTGATATATAATAAGTGTAAATCAGGGTAAAGAAAGATGAAGTATGGGGGATAAAGGCTAAAATTTAAAATTCTAGCATATGGACGCATACAAATAAAAATTCATCTATTAACTTGGAGGGGATACTAAAATAAAACAAATATCTCTACCCTGGTGGAGTTTACATTCTAATGTACTGAAGCAGAAAATAAAATTGATATAATCAACAAGTAAATGATATAGCATGTGAGATGAAAGTGTTATAAAAGAGAGAGATAGAGATAGACAAATGGAGGAAAGTGGGATTAGGAATGTGTGTTGGAAGAAAGGATAGAGTTAGTTTGCAATTGAAAATAAGGTGGTCAAGGCAGACTTCATTGAAAATGTGAAAGTAAGGAAAGAATTGAAAAAGTAGCCATGCAGACATTACAGAAAGAGTATTCCAGGCAGGGGGAATAGCTAGAACATATAATCCAAGGATAGAGTTTGTAGATTTGTTCAAAAACACCCATGTGATTGGAGGGTAGTAACAGTTGGGAGGAACTGTAGGAGCTGAAGTCACAGAGGTGATGGAGGGGCTGGGACATGTACAGCCTAGTGAGCTATTGTGTTTACTCTCAGAGAGAATATGAAAGCTACTGATGAGTCTTAGCAGAGAAATTGCATAATCTGACACACTTTAAAACGTCTTTTTTTTTTTTTTGGATGTTATGTTCAGAATAGATGGTAGAGAGGCACAGGTAGAAGGAAGAAGTGTTCCAGGGGCTATTTTAGTACTACAGACAGGAAAGGATGGTGACTCAGAAAAGGGTGCAGCCATGGAGGTGGGAGAAAGTGATTGGACTCTTTGATTACTAATGCAATATGTCAAGAGATGATTAAAATAGTGATAGATAAAGTAAAGAAGACCAAAGAAAATAAAATTCAATACAGAGTACTATTTGGCTTTAGCCATTTGTTTAATTGGTATAGACAAAAAGATTGCATTTTCTGGATGTTAGAGGACCTCAAATGCATTATTCTATTGCCCTGAAATTCCTTCTAGAAAGCAGTTAAACATTTTATTTCTGAAATGAATGATTATTCATAAATTCTTTTTTCAGTTGCAGACCTTGCTTACTTTTATATGTCTTTAAGGAGGACTCAAAAAATATTCAAGAGTATATCTTTTTCTTTTTGATGAATGTTACTGATTATGACTGTTGAACTACTGCAAAATGTTGCAGTTTGTGCTTGATTTTCCATGCAGTTATATTCAAGTTTTAGTTGCAAAAACAGATAAATATATGAAGTCATAAACCAAGCTTGAATAAACAATTGTATATTACTAATAAATAGTATATTTTAGTATGTAAGATTAATATGGCAGTGTAAACATGACTGTGAGCACATCACAGAAATATTATTGTAATATCAGTACATAAAGTTCTTTTGAATAAAGAAAACCTTTGCCATTTGTTTATTCTGTAAGATGCTCTGTTCAGTATAAAAGTCATTAGCTAGTGGCTACTGAACACATGAAATAAAGGTACTCTGGACTGAATGCATTGCAAGTTTAAAATATACACCAGATATCAAACACTTATTACGAGAAAAGAATTCTTATTCAAAGTATTATTTCAACATGTAATCCATATATATATACTAGTGAGATATTTTATTAACAAAATTTATTATTAAATTAAACTTTTTCAAATGTTCTAATATAGCTACTAGAATATTTAAAATTACACATGTGGCTTTGCTATGGTCTGACTGTGTTCCTCAAATTTCACGTTGGAAACAACCCCCAGTGCAATCATAACTGGGACCCCTCTTGGTGTCTCACTCTTTCTTTCCTTTTTGCCTCTATCATATGATGACACAGTAAGAAGGCCCACATGATAGCAGCTGCTTGACCTTGGACTTCCCAGCCTCCTGAACTATAAGAAAGAAATCTCTGTCCCTTATAAATCACTCAGTCTCAGGTATCCTATTACAGCAACACAAAACAGATTATGACAAGCTCACATTTGTGGCCCATTGTATTCTTAGAGGACATCTCTAAGGTATAAAACAAGAACAATAAGATTTCAAATAATCTCTCTTTTCTATGTTCCATTTGTTAAAAGCTTGCATCACTTTAAAGGGAGGACAAAGACCCTATTTCTCATAAGGAAAAGTTATTAGAATGGAATGGAAAAATGCATAATGTATTTTTTAGGATATATCTCTCTTACTCCCTTTTTGATGTCAATAATCCCTAATAATGATGAAACAAATATCTGTACTTCAGGGATAATTCATCCATATAATCACTTAGTTTTAACCAGAGTCCTATTTCCAATTTAGAGAAATGAAATTTTGTTCTATTTTCAATTTACTAGTCATTGTCATCTTTAAAAGCTAATTTAAAAAATACTGTTCACCCTCAGTTTCTATGTCGGGGCAGAATCCACCCCTGTAGGTTCAACTATTGATTGTTATGAAGAATCCAGAAGACAATTCTAAATTATCCAAACTCTAATTCCCAAATTTATAAAAAATATTATATTTTTTAACCTGTGGATGTTCATGTATTACATTTCTTTTGTAACATTGTCAGAAATCAGTGGAGCATGTTTGTATGTCTATTTTTGTGCCCTCTATTTTGTTCCATGCAGTCTTGCTATACAGTAAAATTTGCAGTCAGCTATACAATAAATCTTGAAATCAGAAAAACTAGTATCTCCCATTTTATTTCTCTTTTAACTTTTAGTTATTCTAGCTACATGACCTGCCCATACAAATTTTAGAATGAGCTTACCCATATTTAAAAAATTCTTGCTGGAATTTTGGTAGGAATTGCTGTAAATTTGTATATCAATTTGCAGGAATTAACATCCTTATTATGCAGTGTTTTCCAGTTCATGAACACCGTATGCATTTTTATTTATCAAAATACTTTAAAGTTTCTCTCATTAGTATTATGTCATTTCAGCCTCTTTATTTTGTTAGATTTACACCTATTTCATTTTCTTTTGAATGACCGTAATAGCATTTTAAAAAATTTTGCATTCATGTGTTTATTGCTAGTACACGGAAAAACAGTTGATTTTTCAGACATCAAAAGTTTATCTTGCATTCTGTGGCCTTGTTGAATTCACTTACTGCTTCTAGGAACTTTGTTTTTTGTATATTCTCAGTTATATTCTACATAGACCATCATGTCATCTTCAAATAGGGACAGTTTTACTTCTTTCTTTCTAAACTGTGTGCCTTTCATTTCCTTTTTCTGTCTTACTGCACTGGTTAGAATTTCCAGCACTGGGAGTAGTGACATAGATATCTTTGAATCTCAAGATCTATAGCCAGTCTACTTTCTCCTCTTTCAGGGTGTTTTTATGTTTAACTTATATATAATATCTAGGATTTTTAGTTATACCTCGTAGGAAGAATAGGGAAAAGTATGTCTACTCTATCTTCCCAGAAGCAAAAGATTTCCTCTACTGATTTTATTATTCTTCCCCACCCAGCAAGGAGAGCAGAATACTTTAAAGGTTATATGTGTTGCCCCTAAGCTCTGCTTGTGGACACCTGTGAATGCTCTCACAAGCAGAGTGGAGGGCAGATGTAGAACTCAAGGCGTCTCTAGTTTCTTGCTAGCCTCCCTCTCTTCTACTCACTTTGCCATTTTGAAACCACACATTGTCTTTTATAACAAGCTACTCCAGATACTTGATTAGAGAGGCACAAAGAAATAAAGGCACACAAGGGCTGTTTCCTGACAGCATCCATCGTTTGGAGAACACTTTCAGCTTTTTCCTCTGTGGGACTTCTAATTATCACAAGGAACCACAAATTACCATGAATCATTCAAGATACAGGGTCAGCCAGCCTATCTACCTGTACTGTGGGAGGCCTGATTTTATCAGCTCTAACCAGTCTTGATGGTTGAATGTCAGGACAACCTAGAATTCTTTTTACAAAAGAAGCCATGTGACATTACTTAGCAGGTTAGTCATTTATTCTTACCAAGTTGTCACTGGATTTGATTTAACGGCAAAGAAAAAGAGGAAAAGAAACAAAAAAGGTGACATGGAGGCTGTCAGTCAGAGGAGAATTGAGAGGGGAGAAAAAGATCCCCTGGCCTTTAAATTGGAAGAAATTGACAGTGGCAATATGTAAGAGTAGAAAAGGATGAGGAGAACATATTGGGCCATGCACTCACTCCTCAGCATTCTCATCACTAAACAAGGGTTGTAATGTTTTCCCTTATAATCTCTAAGGATATTTGGAAGGGTAAAATAAGGTACAGTGTTGAGACTAACCTTTTCGAGAATAAGCGAAAATAAATTTCTCAGAGTTGTCCACATGGCCTTTATCAATGACTCCAATATCTATGTCCTTTTTGTTTCCCCATAATCCTTCCCCTTATACTTCTATTCAGGGCATCAAAATGAAAGTGTAGAGGGGGAAAATACCAGTATCCATGGGGTATAGTGGAGTAAGCCTTGTAATATCTGTTTTCTTTCTTTTATCATTAGCTTTACAAGCATGGGAGTGAAAAAAATGGAGAAGATGGAAATGTGAAGAAGAAATGGAGGTTAAGACAGGAACTTTAACTCATTTAAGAAATATACCTTAATCACTTACTATATGACAGCCTCTATGCTAGACTTTAAAACTGAAAAGTAGATGGTCCAGTCCTTAACAGAATTTCTGTATAGCAAGATAGATGATGAGACAAATAATAATTATATAATATGAGTATTATCAAAGAGATTTTTCCAAGTATTTTTGGACATGTGGCACTCCTGACTCTGCCTAGATCCTCAGTAAAGGAAGAATTCACAGAGGTGGTTACTTTCAAGCTAAGTCTTATAAAGTATGCCCAGGGGTTACTGGATGCAGGAAAGGTGAGTAGAAAACTTTGTAGCATGAAAGATTTGAAGTGAAAACAGCAGGTTATAATTTACAAATAGCAAGGAAACCATGTTTTTTTAAGTGAGAGGAAAAACAGATACAGCCAATACAATTTGAAAGCAAGCTAAAGTTTGATGTGTTTCAAGTTATCTTAAAAAAGTTTGGTGCTCAAGGGCTTCTTTTCATCTTAGCAACGTTTTATTTAGGAACAGACTTCTCTCCACTTGTCTCTTTTCTTGAAGCATCAGAGGCTTTATGACTGAGATAGAAGAATAGAACTCTGTTGTCTTTTGATTCCTTCACATAAATAGACCATGAAAGGCACTTGATGCCATGTTGACTCACTTATTTTCTTACTGCATTTTATAGGTCATAAGTCCTGGAATTCTCTCATGAGTATAAAAAAGCAGAATAGGGGAAGATCAAGAAGTTATTGTTGAAAGTTAATGAGATTAAAGGAGTGGTATTTATTCTTGCATTTGTACATGTTAAATGCACTTGGGAGACTTTTCCAGAATCTCTAATCACTGATCACAAACTCAAGGTCCATTTCTGTATGCAGGAGATAGATGTATTCATGTTGTACATAGAGCTTTCTAAAAATCTTATAACTTTGCCCATTTATATTACTTTAATATATTGTGTGTCTGTAAAAATCAGAATACCTGGCTTCTAGGTACACATTTCTGCATAAAAAATGGACAGAGAATGAGGAGCTATCACTTTCTTTAGTTTACCAGGTCTCCATCTCTCTCTGTTTCTTATACCTGGCTAGATTCTCTCATTTACTTTTTTTTCCTGACTCCAATAGAATTGTAATTTATGAATCGTTCTATAAATAAAGCTATTTAAAATATAACTCACTTGATTTTGGTGATATATCTTATTTTGGGTTTACCCAAATGCAGAACCAAAGACATGGATTTTGGTAAAGTAGTTTATTTGGAAGGTGATTCTAAGAAGCCCTCATATGGGAGTGTAGATAGGGGAGGGAAGATTACAAAAAAAAAAGTCGGGGGAGTTAATTGGCAACTTACTGCACAGAGCCATTGGAAATGTTCTTTAAGACCCTGAAAACCATAATTCTGGAATGGTCTCATGGAAGAGCAAGAGAATTGAAACATGTATGCACCACTTCTCCTTCATTGAATGAGTAATTCCTGGAAATCATTATCTCTCCTGCAGGCCCAGCCTGCTTGAACGCAGAAGAAATGTTTGTGGTATGAGGCCATAGGTGCCTGTGAGAAGTCTCTCTTGCAGCAACAGGTAGCTTTCAAATGAACCAAGTGCATTTGGATGAGGTGACACTTTCTGCTGTGTAATGACACCCCTTAAATGGAATGTTATCTAAGTCCTTTGAGAGGCATACAATACGATGAAACTAAGCATGTAAGCATGTTTTTAGGGGAAACACCTGTGAGTGGAAATGCAAAAAGCTTGGAGATAGATCCTCATGTAGGTCTGACCGTGTGCTGGAGAGAGAGGAAACAAGGGTTAGATAGAAGTGTCCCAGACTGTCATCCATTGGGAAGTCTGAGCCAAAGCCTGTTGTGAAAAGAGTACCAAGTCTTCCAGGAATGGACCTGCTTTAGTATCCCTGACATTGGCTGGGAACCATCCTGACAGGTGTGGTCTCTGTGCAAATATGATGATTCCAGATCACAGCTGCTGGGATCTTTCATTAATTACTATCCCTGTAGTTGGAGATCTTCAAAGTATATTCTCATGCCCCATAAGTGGTAATCAAAATATGACAGAAAAGACAACATCCAATGGTATGCTGGTGTCAGCTCATACAGATTTGCATATCTTTTTCCAATTCCTTGTTCAGTAATTCCATTTTAGCAGTTTGAAATTGTCTATGATGGGAATATGTGTAATGCAAAAATTGAGAAATGTTATAAATCATTACTTTTTACGTTCCTGAGAGCCTGTTAAGCATGTACCAGCACCCCGCTAATAACATCTGTATTCAATATATCACACTTTAGCATAAAAACCTCTGAATATTCTTCCATTTCCAAACTTACTGAGATTCCACTTCACCAGAATGATTCCATGCAGTTGTCTCTGAAATAGTCATTGCCCTTAATTTATTTTTACCACCAAAAGAGGTAATCTTTCCTTTATCTGTTATATTTGGTCTTCCAAAAATGAATACGAGGTATTTTTATGTAAGTGTTTTATTGTCTTTCTATTATCTGAAGGTGCAAGAAGAAAACAAAGTGTGTTCTGTTATCATAATACTATGTTTGACATAGAAATAATAATACTCTGTTGGGTTACCATGACCTTTTTAGATAGTAGTAATAAAGATTTCAAGTTTAACTGTAATGAATAAGGTCTATTTAACCTAGCAAAAGAGTGAGAGTCAGTTTAAATACCTGAATTCTAATATTATTTGCGTCATTCATTCTTAAATTTTAGGCCACTGAAATGATCTCCTTTTCCACTGCCTAATTCAATGAATAAATAGGTAATATTGCCCCCTATTTGCTACAAAGAGATATGGTAGAATAACACCATTAAGGCAATTGAATTTTTAGAAGACAGGTGCCTCATAAGTAGCAAACATAATTATTCATATTCAGGAATGTTGCCAACTCCCACAGATTTCCTTTTGATTATCTGCCATTTTCCAGTTAATAACATTTTAACATTTGATGTCATTTAATCATAAGAGATAAAACCAAACACTTGGAAATATCTATACATTGTATTCTATCATGTCATGTAATTTAAAATTCAGAACAAGATTGGTATAATTTGAGCCTATTTAAGAATACTCTGTCATTTAGCGTAAAATAAGAACCAAAGGAAATAGGGGAAGAAAGCCTAAGACAACATTTCTACATCTACAATTTGATCCTTTACTTCTCAATATTATACCATTCAAACAGATATGCTAATTCCTGGGTTACAACAAGTGATTTTGCATGTAATGTGGATTCCATCTTCTTAAATATCTGTTATTATCTGTTTGTTGTGACACACATACACAGATATATACACATACCCACACATACATGTGTCTTCTCTGCAACAAGAAGTATACAAAAACAGGTTATTTATGGTATCTCATTTGATTTTGATGACCACTCTGTGCTTTATATAATTAATTCTACTTTATAGATGATAGAATTACAGCTCAGAAATGTTCACACCTGGCTTTGTGTGAGATACTCAAATACAGAAATATCTTGCGCCAAAACACTTCCTTAACTATGTCATGGCATGGATCACAATACTCCCAAGCATAGTACCTTGGTATGCTGAGTACTTTTGACTAGAGACTAGAAGAGTGTCAGAAGCAAGGTTTTCTAACCATCTCATGTCCTCTGTCTCAGCCTCTTTTTTTCCCCCAAAACAAGTCACAGAAGATAAAATTCCTCTTCCCCAAGGTTCACAGAAACTAGAATTCTTCTTTCCAAAGCAAGCCATAAAACCTAACATGGTCACTCTCTAAAATTTTTCCTTCTGTCCTGAAGACGTTCATGTGATAAGCGTTCTACCCTATACCCAGAGGAAGGGAAAGCTACACAGAGAGGCCAAGAAGAATCTAAACAGTCTTTCTGAAGGCTCCTATGTCACATAAAATTTTGATTAAATAAATACATTATTGTTTTCTCTTGTTAAGCTCTCTTTTGTTATATGAGTGTTGGCCATGACATTTGTGATAAGTAAGAAAAGGTATCATATCTTTCTGCCCCTACAACCATTATGCTATATTATCTTTCTCCTAGAATTTTGTTTTAAGAAAATGGCTCGTGAAGAAATGTTTTCTATGATATAATATGCTTGGAAAATTATACATATAATCCCTTAACCCTTGGATAATCAGAAATAAAATTAACATATTAAAGGCTATGTAAATTCTGTACTATCATGGGATTAACTTTTCTCTAGTAAGAGAGCTATCTTAATTAAAAAAAAACAAAGAAAAATATTTATAGTTCATCATAGACAAATTGGACTCCAATATACCATAATCCTAAGATTTTAATTTACTTTCAATACCAATGTTTAACATATATGAATTCCATGGATTTGACTTTTATAAACTGTTTTAGTGACCCTTAATAAAAATAAGCATACACCTTTGTGTGAGCTTCTGAATGTGTTGATGTAAACACAAATAATATATATGCATGTAAATATAAAATATAGATAATATATTCATAATTATTAGTCAATAAGCATATGTTCTGTGAAGTTTTTGAAATGATATTTAACCTTCCAAATTAGACATACGAAGAGCATTTAACATCTCATTCTCTGTTTAACAATTACAGTAGCATGTATTTGACTTAACATATGTAAAATTTTATGTTTATGTTTGCCAACAAACAGCTTCTGTTGTTTGAATTGTACAATAACTTTGGAAGAGAAGTAGGTTACATAGAACATAGTTACCTTTACATTTAGCCCAATCAGAAAGTGGAGCAGTTACAATAAAAGAAAAAAATTTAATTTCCTTTATCATGTATTTTGTAATGCCATATAAATGCAAGATATTTTATCAGGAAAAATCTAAAAGTAACTTGTTTAGATCATGTTTCAGCTGCCTTGCAAATGTGTAGAAATCCGAAACTACTTGTTGCAAGTTTTCTACTTTTCTTTTCTTTTTTAAAAAATATTGTCATTTACATGTTGGGTAATATCACAAAAATTGGGAGAAATCAGTCAACTCCAAAAGGTTCATTTAGTTTCTGACAATATTTCTCGCACTTGCAGTGAACTATGCAGAAAAAGTGCCTTGATTAGCATTCGCCATTAATCATTTAGGTGAAAGAAAAGGGGCCTTTCATTTTCGATGAGCAGAAAAACAGTGGCAAATGAAAACAAAGTCAGACAATGATGAGTAGTTTACTTATCTCCTAGAATAAACTCTGATTTGAAAAAAAATATTGTGATTTCAGGGGCATTCACTTATGATTATTGAAGCCATTTATTCTGTATGGCACATAAATACATCATTTGTCTAAATGTATTGGGTGTTGTCTTTTTATTTACCCTTATTATTTATTTTTTTCCATTGCTCAAAAATAATGTGATACTTTTAAATTTAAAAAATAATAATAATGGAAATTCTGGATATTCTGTTTCTCCAAAGGACTCTTCAGAGGTAATTTACCTGCTGCCAATAGTCAGAGGAAATTGTCATAGTCATTATGTGAAAGGTGAAAAACCTGATTACTTAATGGCAAAAAGAAAAATCCCAAATGCTATTTAAATAGAATTCTAAGTTTAGCCTTTGAGTGGAGAGGATTAGGATTGAAATGAATACACAGGTGGAGATAGGTCAGGTAGTTCTTGTAAAATTATAGGAGCACCCATCACAAAAAGAGATTTGATTTGAGTATCAGACAGGACCCAGTTAGGAGATAGAAACCACTGAATAAACTGAATGGGAAAATTTAATACAAAGATTCATCATATGGCGATAGAGATTACCTATTAATTTCCTGACTAGTAAGGGTCAAGGAAACTCTGAGTAATGAAAACTCTAGGGGTAAAGAACACTCGAAAGAATTCAAGAATAGAGGACTTAGGAAACAGCCATGACTTCTAGGGCTAAGAGAGAGTACTAAAGAAAGAAACACATTTGGACGATCCACCCCACCCCCTAACCAAGGATAAGATTCAAATCTTGTTTCAAAAGGTGGCTTTTGCACACTGAATAGCAGAGAATTTTGCTGGAGGTGCTGTAAACTAAGGCTACAAGGCAGGAAACCGGCTGGTAGTGTGTTGGTGAGAGCCACTGAAAGGCTACTCTTAGGAGCACCACTAAAACTCACCAGGAAACAACTCTCTGGGAACCATAGAAATTCATTTGCAGATGGGTGCCAGTGTCATTTTCAGCTAAGTGCCAGTGAGTGTCTTGCACACCAGCCAAGTACTGCAGGAGCAGAAAGAATAAAGGAAACTAGATCCAGAAATAAATCACTTCCTCCTGCAGGGTCTCTCCAGTGCCATCTACTAACAAAGCTTAACATTGTTCCAGCTGCAAAGAAGAAATATTTACAAGGTTCATCTACAGTATCACAAAGCAGAGCAAAAATGCATGGGTTTGGAGATGAGAGGAAATAAATGAGTAACTTGCACAAGTTTCAAGTATGAGAATATATTTGCATAGTTGTTTGAACACACATGCAAATAATTATAACATATGGACTCTACAAAAGTACTTCAAGCTACTAAAATTAAGATGTCAATTTTAACTGTAGATGAGTAAGATTATATCTGCTCCAAAACCTTAATCTAATTTATTTGGCAAATATTTACTGAGCTAATTATATATTTAGTCCAAGTTATCTGAGGCATATAAGTAAAAATTGCCTCCCTAAGCCAACATCATTATTCTATATTCCTGCAAATGCTTTCAAAATCCACTAAGTTGGACAAGCTAATAAACTAGAAATTATTATTAAAACCTAGCCTTGTTAGATATAGTGAAACCCAAGTTTCTGTTCAAAGAATCAGTATGTCAGTATGTTCAGCTCTCTTATTCTTTAATTGTCCATTTTAAAGTTTAACTTCCTGGTAATTTCAGTAAACATTTTTCCACCAGTTCTAATCAGTAGTTCACATCTGTTTCCCTGGTCCCCTGCTCCATTCTGACTCATCCCATTCACCTGGCCTGGTCACCTGCTCCAGTCACCTGCTTTGACCTAGGTCACCCCTGGCTACCTGTTCTGACCTGCCCGTAACCATCCTTCCTGTCAAACTACCCACCCCGCCACTCCGGCTCATACCTCTGCTCCCTTTAAAATAATCTTTTGGAATTAGACTAGACTGTGCAGTCTAACCCTAGCTAATAGGGGAACAACACAGCAGTAGGGGTGACCTCCGTCAGGAATAAGTACCCTTCCCTTCCCTTCTGTTGTCCAGGTGTGCGCTCACCATTGCTCCATCTGTGAGCTGCACCCTTCTATAGAAGTAAATTGCCTTTGTGAGGATATTTATATTCAAGTGCTACTTCTTTTGCTGCACTGAAAATCTTACATATAACAGCCTCAATCACAATATCAAAACAACAAACAAACACTGTCAATTTTTAAAAACCTTACATATTTCTCTAGTCATTAATTCTTTTCTGTCTCCAACAGGACAAGACACCATTATCTTTTTCCTACAAAATTTCAATAGGTTATTAAGTGATTTTTTAAAATTTCAAATATCGTCTATTTCTGTGTATTCTTTCTCCTTTTGTAAAAAAAGATGTGTTAAAATTGTGAAATATATTTTACCGATAAGAGTTTTAACACATTATAACACATTATAATTAATATATATTAAAATATACTGACTATGTGCATATACTATAAAAAATAATAAAATGAACACCAACATACCTATCATGCATTAGACCATTACCAATACCATTGAAAGGCTCTGAGTAACCCTGCCAAAATTGTCCTCCACCTAGGCCACCACTCTTGCCAGAAGTGACCACCTTTTAGAACGTTGTGTTAATAATTAACCATTGAAGAGATTACATATATATGTATAAATATATATATATGTATCTCTGAACAAGAAATTGCTCAGCTACATTATTATTTATTTATTTATTTATTTTTAGTGTCTTGCTCTGTCAACCAGACTAGAGCGCAGTGGCATGAACATATTAATAGTTCACTGCAGCCTGAAACTCCCAGGCGCAAGTGATCATCCAGCCTCAGCATCTCGAGTAGCTGGGACTACAGGCTTGCACTACCACACCTAGCTAATTTTTTCAGCTGCATTTAAAAAAACTTTATGTAAGTAAAATCATGAAATTATGCTCTATAACAATAGCTTTTTGTTATTTAAACTTTTGTTAAGTTACTAAAAATGATTTTCATCGCCATATGGTTTTCTCTTGTGACTATTCCATGCTTTATGTGTTCACTTTACTGCTGAAGGACTTAGAGTAATTTCTAGTTCTGTTTTGTTTATTCTCTTCTCAAAAATAACAATGTTACAAATATCTTATATATAGCTCATGGCACCTGTGTGTAATAGCTTCTTTTTGACAAATGATGGATCACAGATTGAGCACATTTTCAATCAATAGTGTACAGGAATTATCATTGCTTTATTTATGAACACTAAGAATTTCTGAATTTTTAATTTTTGCTAACTTTGTGTCTATGAATTGGTAACTTATCAAGCATTATTCTGAATTATTCTTATTACTAACGAGGTTGCCCACTTTTCCATATGTTTAAGGGCAAATTTATATTTCTTCTTTTGTGAAGAGGTTTTTCAAGTCTTTCACCCATTTGAAAAATTAAATTTCTATCTCATCTTACTGGTTTGTAGCAATCATTTCTAAATTCTGGAAACAAATATTTTTTCAGGTATATGTATTGCAAATGTCTTTAAATGGCCTTTTAAAAAATATTGTTTTGATGCTGCACTTTAATTAGTAGACATTCTTTTTTTTTTTTTTTTTATGAGGGGGCAGGGTCTCATTCTGCCGCTCAGGGGCTGGATCTCAGCTCCCTGCAACCTCTGCCTCCTGGGCACAAGCCATCCTTCTACCTCAGCACCCTGAGTAGCTGGGACTACAGGTGCATACCACCAAACCTGGCTAATTTTGTATTTTTATGCAGAGATGGGGTTTTGCCATGTTGCCCAGGTTGGTCTCAGAACTCCCAGGCTCAAGCGATATATACACCTCAGGCTTCCAGAGTGCTGGGATTGTAGGTGTGAGCCACTGCACACAGCCAGGCATTTATAATTTTATTGTAGCAAATTTTCTTAATTTTTTTTTCTTTGGGTACCTTATGCCTTTTATTTCTTGTTGAGGAAATCTTACAATATTTGAAGTCTACCCAAAATCCTCCATTTTCTTCTAAAAGTCTAAATAATCTACTTTTTAAATTTGAGTCTTTGATGAAGCTGAAATTGAATTCTGCATATAATATTAGAACTATCTCATAACTTTATTTTCCATAAAATATTTTACATAAGAAATTGTTCCAACACTATATTTTGAATATTTTAGCATTTTTTCACTGATTTACATTGTCAGACATATTATAAAACAGGTTGCTATATTTGAATCTTTTTCTGGGCTCTCTCTGTCCCTTTGATCTATTCCATATCAATACCACAACTATTTTAATTAGTATCCAAAAAAATCTTACCTGTTCATTCTCTACAGCACTGTTTTGACTTCTCTTAGCTTTTTGCTATTCCTTAAATCTTTTAGAGTCAGTTCTTTGAAATATACATTACATTATGCTTTGCAATTTCATCAAATCTAAGATCAATTTAAGAAAAATTAGCAATTTTATAATATTGAGTTTTTATCCCAAAATGTCGTATGTTTTAAATGACTTAGTAAAGTTACATAGTTTTGCATATTTTTGTCCTGTTTATTCATTCAATCTGAATTTTGTTTCATTATTATAAATGGCATATTTGAATTTCATTTCCTGGTGTTTGATAATATATAAAGATGCAATTGATTTTTGTATTAATTTTGTATTTAGCAAAGTTTCTAAACACTTGCATTAATTTCTTTTTTTTTATTTTTTGAGATGGGGTCTTGCTCCTGTCACCCAAGGCTGGAGTGCCGTGGCGCAATCTCAGCTCACTGAAACCTCCAACTCCCTGGTTCAAGTGATTCTCCTGCCTCAGCCTCCTGAGTAACAGGGATTACAGGTACCTGCCACCATGTCTGGCTAATTTTTGACCTTTTAACAGAGATGGGGTTTTGCCGTGTTGGTCAGGCTTGTCTTGAACTCCTGACCTCAGGTGATCCACCAGCCTTGGCCTCCCACAGTGCTGGGATTACAAGCATGAGCCACCATACCTAGCCTATTTTAAATATTTTATCTGTAGATTCGTTTGGGCTTCTATATTGACAAGCACATCATTTGCAATAATGACGGTCTTGCTTCTTTCTTTCCTATTATTCAAGTTTTGTATTTCTTTTTCTTTTCTTATTGTACCGGCTAGTACCTTCCATAAAATGTTGGATGAAAATACCTATAGTAGACTTGCCCATTTTGTCTCTTTTTTTTTTTTTTGACAGGATCTCACTCTGTGATCCAGGCTAGAGTTCAATCATAGCTCACTGCAGCTTCAACTTTTCAACTTCTTGTGCTCAAGCAGTCTTCTTGCCTCAGCCATCAGAGTAGCTTGGATTATAAGCACACACCATCACTGCTTTTCTTTCTTTTTTTTTTTTTGGTACAGATGAGGTTTCATTAAATTGTCCAGGCTGATCTGGAATGCTTGAGCTTAAGCGAACCTCGCTTGGACTCCAAAAGCACTAGAATTACAGGCATGAGCCACCATAACCACTCTTATTTATTATTTCAATGAAAAAATGTTTAGTTTTCAACATTGCATATATTATCTTTTTGTAGATTGTTGTTAAGCAAGTGTCTGTGGATTTATTTGCTCACATAGAGGCCCTTGTTTATTGCTTTTAGTTCTGTATTTCAATTTGTTTAGAATATGAAAACAGATATTTTATATTCTATATCTGATAATCCCAATATCCACAGTATTTATTTTTCTCATTGTTCAGTTCATTATTTTTGTTGATTTTTTTCTTGCATGGATTATTTCCTCATGTGTTTAGTTATTATTTTTCATTATGAATTTTGGTTCTATGGAAGGTGGCTCGCAGTCACATTTTTCAGTGTGATTTTCTAGGAAAGAGCTGAGAAGTTTCTGGTAGGCTACGGGACAATTACAACCCAAATTTCAACTTGAGTTTTTAGATAGTGTATATTTGAGTCACATATTTGAGTCATCTTAAGGATTCTAGGGGAGAAATATTTTTCTATCTGTAACCACACATCTAAAGGGAAGAGATGTGAGGATACCTCAAATGTAACACTTAGTAGTAGATTTTTTTTCTCTAGTTCACCCTTCAAAGATTCTGTCTTAATGTAGGTATTCCAATGATTCCCCACTGTGCTTAGATATATTGACCTGAATGGATCTCTAAGACTCAACATCAGGGTTGTTAAGAATTGGCCTATATCTTTAAGGACAAATGGGGCTCTTGATTTCATTTTCTCTTAGGAATTTGAATTTCTATTTTAGCATTGGAGAAAGTCTCTTACTTTCCCATAAGCTCAGACATACTTTAAAATGTTTTAAATAAGTTATAAAGCAATTTATTTCCCTGAACCAGAAGGAATTTTTCTATGGTTAACTAGTTTATCATATTACTAGACATTAAATTCTTCCACTCAAAACAGCTAGAATGAGTCCATGAAGATGAAAATCTGATATGCCACATGAGTTCATGTTGTTCTCATTCTGAGTTAATCTACTTCCTACCCACCTAACCTTTGATCACGATTCCTGCATTCTCTCTCTTTTCGAACCACGCTGGTCTTCTGTCGGTGTCTTAATTGTGACTTGCTTTTCTTACTTTACATCAGGTCCTTCACATATAAGCTTCATGAATGCGATTCTTCTCTTCCTTATTAATGTAGATTTCCTCTATTCACGCTTTGGAGTTCAATTGAACATTACTTCAAAGAGCTTCCTTGATTATTCTCCCAAACCTAACCCAAAACAAGACCAGGCCCTTGTTATAATTATCTGTCATTCTTCCTAAATAATTAGTGACTGAATATTTTAAGAATATAAGCTCCATGGTGGCAGACTCTATATTTGCTTTTTTCATGCTGTATTTCTACCATCTCATACAATATTCTGCAGATGGTAAGCAGTGAATAATTTTTTTTAAGAAATAGCTTGAGCCGGACCCAGGGATAATTAGTTTTCAAATTTAAGATAAATCAATATCATATGTCACATAGAGTAACACAGATTATGTCTTAAATTAGACATAATCTGTGTTACTCTAAGACTTCGCTACTGTGAACAGTGCTGCAAAAACATATGTGTGCATGTGTCTTTATAGAAGAATAATTTATAATCCTTTGGGTAGGCCGGGAGTGGTGGCTCATGCCTGTAATCCCAGCACTTTGGGAAGTCAAGTCAGGTGGATAACCTAAGGTCAGGAGTTCGAGACCAGCCTGGCTAACATGGTGAAACCCTGTCTCTACTAAAAATACAAAAACTTAGCTGCGCTTGGTAGCACATGCTTGTAATAGCAGCTACTCAGGAGGCTGAGGCTGGAGAATCACTTGAACCTGGGAGGTAGAAGTTGCAGTGAGCTGAGATTGTGTCATTGCACTCCAGCCTGAGCAATAAAAGCAAAATACCATCTCAAAAATAAAAGTAATAACAATGATAATAATCCTTTGGGTATATATCCAGTAGTGGAATTGTTCAGTCAAATGGTATTTCTGGTTCTAGATCCTTGAGGAATCACCACATTGTCTTCCACAATGGTTGAACTAATTTACACTCCCACCAATGGTGTCAAAGCATTGCTGTTTCTCCACATCCTCTCTAGCATCTGTTGTTTCCTTTTTAATGACTGGTATTCTAACTGGCGTGAGATGGTATCTCACTGTGGTTTGATTTGCATTTCTCTAATAACCAGTGATGATGTGACTTAAATAGAAGTCATAGAAAGGGCAGAATACAGAGGATATTTATAAATAAAAGAGACGGGATTTCTGTATAAAATGGGGTTCTTGAAAGAGCTGTCTTCTGAAGACACCAAAAGCAATTGCATCACAAGCAAAAATTGACAAATGGGATCTAATTAAACTAAAGAGCTTCTGCACAGCAAAAAAATAAAATTAAAAAATTTAAAAAACTATCAGTAAACAGTCTACTGAATGGGAGACATGTGCATGCTTACATTCATTGAAGCACTATTTATGATAGCAAAGGAGCAGAATCAACATAATGATCATCAATGATAGATTGGATAAAAAAATGTGGTACAGATACATCATGGAATACTATGCAGTCATAAAAAAGATTGAAATAATGTCTTTTGCAGGGACACGGATAGAGCTGGAAGCCATTATTCTTAGTGAGCAAACACAGGTACAGAAAAGCAAATACCACATATTCTCACTTATAAGAGGGAGCTAATGATGAAGTAACTAATAAATACCAGGCTTAATACCTGGGTGATTTAATAATTTGTACAACAAACCCCATGACACAAGTTTAACTAAGTAACAAATCTGCACTATACTCTTGAACTTAAAATAAAATTAAAAATATATATATCACATTTTACCCCATAAATATACATGACTATTATTTTTCAACTAAAAATAAATAAATTTAAATAAACTAATTTCAATAAATACACACATTTATTGAAAAAATACATTTAAAACCTCACAAAATTATGTTTTAAATAGAAATTGGTAACTAAAGAAAACAAACATCTTTAAAAAAACTTTATAAAAAACTTTTTATATTAAACATAAAATCTTATGTTCTTATTTTTTTTAAAGAGCTGTCTTCAATAGTGATTTGACAACATTTAATTCAGCTAATGCTTACTGGCTGAGATCATAAATAAGTCATGTGCTGGACAGCAGAAAAAGACAGAAAGAAAAAAGGATAAAATTATTTCCCTAAGGACATTTGCAGTCTAGCAGAAGAGAGTTGTGTGACCTAATAGAAGGTAATGAAATGCATATTCCTGGTAGGAGGAAAGTAAAGGAGTAAAGTAACTTTTCCAGGTCATTTGAAAACATTCAATAACAAAAATCTTTATATACACAACAAAATTAATAAGGTACAATAACTGGAAACAATCCACATATCCATCAATAGGTAAATGAATAAAGAAATTATATTCATAAAATAGACCATTCTCAGCAATAAAAATGAGTAAATCGTTTGTGCAAATCATGGATTAATCTCAAAATCATTATGTTGAGAGAAAGAAGCTAGCTATAAAACAGTGCACATTGTATGACTCAATTTCTATAAAATGTCAGAAAAGGTAAGTGAATCTATGGTGTTAGCAATTATAGCACTAGTGACTTACATTGGTATGTATTGACTGGAAAGAGCATGCAGGTATATATATATATATGTGTGTGTGTGTATGTATAGATAGATACATAGGTATACACATACGTATCTACATATGTATATGTACATACGTATGTATATACATAGGTGGATACATACGTGTGTATACATAAGCATATATATAGATATAGAGGTATATATGTATGTGTATTGCTTCTCAGCCTTTTGGCTAAGATCATAGGTATATATGTATATGTATATACATAAGTATACAATATGGGTATACAAATATGTATATATACACATATGTATACACATATACATACATAGGTATATGTGTATGTATGTATATGTGTGTGTATGTTTGTAATATTTGAAGAGGCAGATTGAGTTTGTCTTACAGAAGATTAAACAGCAGACATATGAAGATATTAAGGCAGCCAGTTATACGGTAGGGGGTTAATTTGTTAATCTGTGAAGAAATAGAAAGGCCATGACATTAACTTTTCATTTATTTGAGAAGCAGATGAAACCACTATTTCAGAGAAATAGATTAAGGCAATTGTGCATAAAGAATATGGTTCTGATTGTGTAAGATACTTTTTGTTATTGTTTTTACTGGGTAAAATCTTGTGTGCTACAGGTAGCAAGATGATTAGAGATGATGTCAAGGAAAAACCTATGAGGAAAAAAAGGCATTTTGAAAACTATTTGAAATGGAAGGCTATTTTCTTTTTTCCTTGTAATTCTGAAAAAGAAGCTATCTTTCTGTGAAATGTAGTTGGTGAGAAATGTCAGGGATTGATAGTAAAAAAGGCACAAAAAAACAATAAGGAGGGAGAACACAAAGTTTATTATCTTAAGACCGTTTTGTCAATAAGGGAAATGTTTAAAAAGAGAATATTTGGGCAGAAAGAAAAATGAAGTCACCATGGAATGTGTTTTGTTTTAGGTTTTAAACAGAAATGGATGTACAGTGTCCTGGAGTGGAAGGAATTTAAGTTTAGTCAGAAGAGAAATGCTAGAGGCACCTATCTGTTGGAATGCATTTAGGAGGTAAGGTAACTGCATTTGTGTTAGATAAATTTTTTGCATTTCAATTCAGGGAAGTATGATTGAATAATCTACTCAGGAAAACCCCTGGACTTCTACTGAATTTGGGGTATTTTAAATCTTATATTCTAGACTCCTCCAGTGTGACTTCTTCCTGTAATATTCCATCTTAAGGGAATCTCAATGGAAAGAACATGGGATTTGAAGCCAAACATTACTGGGGGTAAAACCAAGCTTGAGTAACTGCCTAACCTCTCTTTACCTGAATTTCCTCATAGACAAAATGGATACATAATTATAGTATCCACATAGGATTTGTTTTGAGGATTAAATATAAGGATGTGTGTGACGTTCCCGGTTAGGAACGTCCTACATGGTATCTTCTCAAATAATGATGATTAAAGAATCAATATTGTTGAGAATGCAAATGTATTATTAGTTTCAGCATCTCCATTATTCCCAGTATGTAAAACAGGGTGGAATGATGACATCTATTTTCTGTCCTGTATCTCATTACCTGAGTGTTATTTCAAACAAACAAACGAAAATGATCCATGTTAAACAGCAGTGGGAGTACATGGTAAGGTAGCAGTCCCTGCAATTTGTTAAAAGATCCATAAAATGCAATCAGCAACCATCTAAGTGATTCTTTTGTTTTTAATGAGAAAGCTCAGTCTACAGTGGAGTGTTTCTCTTTCTCAGACTCTGCCTGAAAATTTGCTCTTAAAATGAAAATTTGCTTTGAAAATAAAAACCAGCCAAGCAAAGTAAAAGGTACAGCTTTCATGAACAAAAAGAAAAAGTACCTGTGATATACTTGGTTTTAGCTCTAAGACAAAAATCTCACTTTCTATTAAAATACCTTGTTGTATTATGGACACATTGGTCCTCAAATTTATATCTGAATCAAATGTCTGAGTTTGCTAATCTCTTCACTGTTTCCTAAAGACTGTCTTCTGTTCTGCTAAAATAACAAATCGGTAAATGGTCATATGCATTTTTAATATGCCAGCACCTTCTGTCTTAGAGGCATATTGTGCCAGATGGAATGTTTTATAAACCCTATAACAGACAAATTACATTAGATACCCTGGCTAGCACAGTGACACACAGCACCTTGATATAACTCAATTTCATCTTTACCTACATCTCAACCATTGCATTTAAATCAGCAATAGGATAGTGTGAACTATTATGTCTAAATACAATTATAAATCTGTCTACTATGTTTGTAAAGCATTCAGCCTCTGTTAATTATCTTCATAGCAATATTTACCCTAACTGTCAAGCCTTATAATAGCAAAGCAAGATTACTTTATCAAGAAAAAAAATTATTAAAAGACAATATCTCTTTTTATGGGTTTTCTACAGATTCTGAGAGGAAATAATTAAAATAAATTTAAACCATTGTTTTGATATTGCAGTTGAATAAATGAATTAGTGCAGGGTTTTTTAAAAAGGAATGTTTAAGAATTAGTATCCTGAAGATTGAAGAAAAGGTTAATAACTTCTATAAACTATTATGGCTTTTTGATTCTTGAAGATGGAATATGGGGAAAGTAATAGTACTCAGGAAAAAACAGAAAGTAGATAGATGATGGGTAGATTAGTGGATGACTAGATAGATTGGTGGATAGATGGATGGATGGATGGATGAATAGATAATACTGCAAAGTCAAAAATTACATTTTTTTTTTCCAGTTGGAATAATAAAATACATTCTGGTATAGTCTGAGTGTTTAATACAAATAAGCACTTCTAGTTTATTTTTATTTATTTATTTTTATAGTTATTTTATTTTATTTTTTTAAGTTCCAGGAGACCACAGGTTTGTTACATAGGTAAATGTGTGCCATGGTGGTTTGCTGCACTCATCGACCCATCACCTAGGTGTTAAGCCTAGCATGCACTAACTTTTTTCCCTATAGGCGCTTCTAGTTTAAAATCTTTACTGAGGATGTTGTTTTAGAGAAGAATTAACATCAGAAGTTGCCAACAGTTAAAATATTTTTAAAAATGATTTATTACACAATGGCGTTTTGTCCATCCCCAGCAATCACAAAGGCCTTTGTATCCACTATTGCCCAATCAATTAATTTCCAGGACACATCTCTGGAGGTCTGAATGGAAACACCAAAGATTCACAACATGCCCTCTTTACCTCCTGCAAAGGGGAGCTTCTATATAAATATGTTTCCATTCCTAAAACAAGGTGGTAATTATTTTTCTTCATGAAGTAGCTTGCTTTTACAGTCTAATTTATTATGCAATTTAGTAGAAACCAAGAAAAGCTTAAGAAACACCTCATAAACTTGTGGATTAAAATCATTGTCTTGATTGTACACTCCTTAATCTCATGAAGGAGACAATTAAATTTATAGCAGCATGACTAAGTTCAGAAATTGACAACCTTTTTCTTGTTTCAACTGGAGCACTAAAATACAATCTCAGTATGCTGGTAATGGTGAGTTAATTAAAACGTGGAGCACTAGTAAGCTATGTAAATAAGAAACTGAATAATTTCATAATCAAATTTCTAAAATTCTATCTTTTTAAAAATGGTTATTCAGTAAATGTATTATTTAAAATATGTGATTAAAAATACACTGTACAAACAAATCTGGCTAACAATTTAGCAAAGTATCTCTTTTTAAATAACTGAATGAATTACAACTTTTTTGCTTAATTAGCTCCTCGAGAAAGAAAAAATATATTGGATTAATTTTTAACTTCAGTTATCCTAATTTAATATGACTACCATTTACAATATAAAAGCTGATCTAATTAAATAGATAATGGATCTCTTTTTAAAATGTTTCTTTTAATATTAACATAGTTTTTAGACACTAATAAAATATTTAAAAATCCATAAACTCAACAGCCTAACATAATCATCCGTAGCATTTGGTTGTGTTTTTTTGTCTTTTTTTCTAATCACCTTAAGAAAATGCCACACAGCCAGTTTATTCACATTTTTCTTATTTTCTGTTCTATAGTCAGCATTTTGAGTTTATTCTTCTTTGAAATACTCAATTTTAATGGCTGTGGAATATTTCGTGTCATTCTAGGAGGCATGGAGCCAGATGACAGAATAGAAGCCTACACTGCTAGTCCTTCGCACAGGAACACCTAATTTTAACAACTATCTGCACATAGAAAAGCACTGTCACAAGAATCAAAACTCAAGTAAGCAATCATAATACATCATATTCATCATAATACCAAAAGAGGCATTGAAAAGGGTCAGAGAGACAGTCTTGAATCTACACCATCACCTCTCCCCCATCTTCCCACCCCTGCAGCAGCCACATGTCGTGAAGAGTCTGTGCATTGGGGGAGGGAGAGCACAGAAACTGGGGACCTTTACACTGAACTCAGTGTTGCTCTGTCATAGCATAGAGCAAAGCCAAGCTGGGCTCAGCCACTCCCCACTCATGGAGGGAGCATTTGGACAAGACTTAGCTAGAGGGGAATCACCCATCTCAGCAGTTGAAACTGAAATTTCTTGCAAGCCGTGCCACCACAGACCAAATTGCTCTGTGTTCTAGGTAAACTTGAAAGGCAGTCTAGAACACAAGGAATACAATTCTTATGCAACTTCTAGTGCTGGACTGGGCTCAGATCCAGAAGACTAGATTGGTACATGACCTAAGGAGACACTAGCTGAGGGATAAGGGAGTGCTTATGACACCTCCCCTGTCCCACAACCCCAAGTAGTAGAACCTGCAGCAATGAAAGTTACTGTTTCCTTCTGCTTAAGGAAAGGAAAGCAAGGGATAAAGAAGACCTTATCTTGCATCTCGGATACCAGGTCAGCCACAGTAGACAGGGCACAGGCAGAGTCACAAAGCTCTCATTCCAGACCCTAGCTCATGGATCACATTTCTAGACATATCCTGGGCCAAAAGAGAGTCTGTTGCCTTGAAGGGAAGGGCCTGGTCCTCCAGGATACATTACCTGATGACTATAGAGCCCTTGGGCCCTGAATAACCAGCAGTGTTACCAAGATAGTATTTCATGGGCTTTGGACTCTGGGATAAGCTGACAACAGATGTGACCCAGCACATTGCCAACTATAGTGGCTAGAATGAAAGACTCCATCTTCTTAAGAAAAGCAGAAGGAAATGTGAAGGGGACTTTGTCTTGCAAGTTAGCTATCAGCTCAACCACAGTGGGGTAGAGAAACAAGCAGGCCCTTTGGGTCACCAATCTAGGCCAAGGCTCTTGGACAGCATTTATGGACCCTCTCTGGGTTGAAGAGGAGGCTGATGCTGTGGAGGATTAGTCCCAGTCCTTGCAGAATTCACCATAAGCTGACTGAAGAGCTCTTGGGCTTTATGTAAACATTGGCAGTAGCCTGGCAGAACCCCTTTGGGCCAGTGATGGTACTGTCTACACAGAGAGGCTCCTCTGCCTCTGTAAAGGGGAGGGAAGAGTAGTTGGACTTTGTATTGTGGTTTGAATGTCAGCTTAGCCACAGTAGAATAGAATATAAGGCAAATTTCTAAGGTTTTTTTAACTTTAATACCTGGCACCCAGACAGCATCTCTGGACCTGCCTGGGTCCTAGGGTAACTCATCACCCTAAAGGGAAGGACACAAACTTGGTTGGCTTCATGATTTGATGATTGTAGAGCTCTAGGACCTTGAGTGAACATAGGGGGTAGCCAGGTAGTGGTTACAGTGGGGCTTGGGAAAGCCTCAGTGCAGTGCTGCCTTCAAGTCTGACTTACTGCAGTCCCTGTGGTGGTGGCCATAGGGGTACTTGCATCACCACACCCCCATTTTCAGACTGTTCAGTACAGATAGAGATACTTACTTGTTTGGGATAAAGTAAGGGAAAAAACAAAATTTTCTGCCTGGTAAACCAGAGAATTCCTCCAGATCTTATTCAAAACCCCTAAAGTGATACATCTATAAGCATTATAGATGCTTAGGCTCGAAGCGTTATTGGGCTTTGAGCCTAAGTCTGTTTGAATACCTGGAAAATCTTCTCAAGAAGGATGATCACAAACAAACCCACACTGTGATGACTACAAAAATAACTAACTCTTCACTGCCCAGACACTGTCAAACATCCACAAGCATCAAGAAAAACATGATGTCATCAAACAAATGAAATAAGGTACCAGGGACCAATCCTGGAGAAACAGAGATATGTGATGCTTCAGACAAAGAATTCAAAATAGCTATTTCGAGGAAACAAAAAAATGCAAGATAATAATAAGAGAAGGAATTCAGAATTTGATCAGATAAATTTAACAAAAAGATTGAGATAATTAAAAAGAATCAAGTAGAAAGTCTAGAGTTGAAAAATGCAATTCACTTACTGAAGAATGTATCAGAGTCTCAATAGTTAAACAAACAAAACAAAAATTCATGAGTTTAAGACAGGCTATTTGAAAATACACAGATGAGACAAAAGAAAAGAATAAAAAAAGAAACATGACTACAAGATTTAGAAAATAGCATCAAAAGGGCAAATTTAAGGGTTGTTGACTTTAAAGAAAAGATAGAGAAAGAGGTAAGGGTAGAAAGTTTATCCAAAGGGATAATATCATAGAAGTTCCTAAACCTAGAGAAAGATATCAGCATTCAAGTATAAGAAGGTTATAGAACACCAAGCAGATTTATACCAAAGAATAATACTTCAAGGCACCTAATAATCAAATTTTCAAAGATCTAGGGTAAAGAAGGGACCCTAAAAACAAGAAGAGAAAAAAAACAAAAATAACTTAAACAAATTTACAGGAAAAATATAAACAACCCCATCAAAAAGTGGCAAAGGATATGAACAGACACTTTTCAAAAGGAGACATTTATGCAGCCAACAAACATATGAAAAAAAGCTCATCATCACTGGTCATTTGAGAAATGCAAATCAAAATCACATTGAGATACCACCTCATACCAGTTAGAATGATGATCAGGAGACAACAGGATGTGGAGAAATAGGAACACTTTTACACTGTTGGTGGTAGTGTAAACTAATTCAACTATTGTGGAAGACAGTGTAGGGATTCCTTAAAGATCTAGAAATAGAAACACCATTTGACCCAGCAATCCCATTACTGGGAATATACCCAAAGGATAATAAATCATTCTATTATAAAGACACATGCACACATATGTTCCTTGCGGCACTGTTCACAATAGTGAAGACTTAGAAGCAACCCAAAGGCCCACTAATGATAGACTGGATAAAGAAAATGTGGCACATATACACCATGGAATACTGTGTAGCCATAAAAAAGGATGAGTTCATTTCCTTTGCAGGGACATGGATGAAACTGGAAACCATCATTCTCAGCAAACTGACACAAGAACAGAAAACCAAACACCACATATTCTCACCCATGAGTGGATGTTGAAAAATGAGAACACACGGACACAGGAAGGGGAACATCACACACTGGGGCCTGGAGGGTGGGGGGCTAGGGGAGGAATAGCAGGGGGCAGGGGAACTGGGGAGGGATAGCATTAGGAGAAATACCTATTATAGATGATAGGGTGATGGAAGCAGCAAACCATCACCACCATGACACATGTATACTTATGTAACAAACCTGCATGATATGCACATGTACCCCAGGACTTAAAGTATAATAAATAAATTAAAAAAAAAAAAAACAAATAACATACAATGGGCCTCCAATATGTCTGGCAGCAGACCTTTCAGTAAAAACATTACAGGTCAGGAGAGGGTGGTGTGACATGAGCTGAAGGAAAAAAAATAAAAACAAAAAACCTTTTGCCCTTGAATAGTATATCTGGTGAAAATATTCCTCAAGCATGAAGGAGAAATAAAGACCTTCCCAGCTAAACCAAAACTAAGATTTCATCAACACTTAACTTGTCCTATAAGAAATGCTAAATCTGAAAATAAAGAATGTTAATTAACACTAAACTTGTCCTACAAGAAATGCTAAAGGCAGTTCTTCAAACTGAAAATAAAGAATGTTAATGAGCAAGAAGAAATTATCTGAAGGTACAAAACTTCCTAGTGATAGTAAACACACATAAAAATTCAGAATATTAAAACACCGTGTGGTATGTGAACTACTCTTAAGTAGAAAGACAAACTGATTAACGAACCCAAAGTAGTAACTACAACAACTTTTCAAGACATAGACAATGCAATAAAACATAAACAACAAAAAGTTAAAAAGCAGGAGGATACAGTTAAAATGTAAAGTTTTCATTAGTTTTTTTTTTGTTGCATGTCTGTTTATTTATGCAATCACTGTTAAGTTGTTGTCAACAGTTTAAAATAATGAGTTATAATATTTGCAAACTGCATGGTAACCTCAAACCAAAAAAAAAAAAAAATGCAATAGAAACACAAAAAATAAAAAGCCAGAAACTAAATTATATCCCCAGAGCAAATAATCGTCACCAGAGAAAGACAGGAAAGAAGAAAAGAAGGAATACCATGAAATAACCAGAAAACAAATAACAAAATGGCATAAGTACGTACTTATCAATAATAACACTAAATCAAAATAGACTAAATTCTTGAATAAAAAGACATCCAGTGGCTAAATGAATGAGAAAAACAAGATCAATGATTTGTTGCCTTCAAGAAGCACACTTTACCTATGAAGATAAATAGACTGAAAATAAAGCAATGAAAGAAAACATTCCATGCCATTGGAAACCAATAAAAAGAGCAGGAATAGCTTTACTTATATAAGACAAAATATATTTCAAGACAAAAACTGTAACAAAGAAGGTCATTATATATAAAAGGGTCAACCCAACAACAGTATATAATGATTGTAAATATATTAATATATGCACCCAACACTGGAGCACTCAGACATATAAAACCAATGTTATTAGAGCTAAAGAGAGAGAGAAACCTTAACACAATGATAATTGGACACTTCAACACCCACTTTCAGTATTGAACAGATGTCCCAGATAGAAAATCAACAAAGAAACAGTGGACTTAATCTGTACTATAGACCATATCGACCAAATAAATATTTACAGAATATGTCATCTGAAGGCTGCATAATACACATTATTTTCCTCAGCACATTGATCATTCTCAAGGATAGACAATAAGTTAAGTCACAAAATAAGTCTTAAAATATTTTTAAATGAAATAATACCGAGCATCTTCTTTCATCACCATTAAATAAAACTAGATATCAACAAGAAGAGGAATTTAGAAAACTATAGAAACACATGGAAATTAAACAATATGTTCCTGAATGACCATGGGACAATGAGAAAATTAAGAAAAAAACTGAAAAATTATTTGAAACAAATGATAATGGAAACACAACATACTAAAACCTATGGAATACAGTAAAAGTAGTACTAAGAGGAAAATTTATAGCTATAAGTGTCTACATCAATAAAGAAGAAAAATTTCAAAGAAGCAACCTAATTATTCATCTTAAAGAACTAGAAAAGCAAGAGCAAACCATATCTAAAATTAGTAGAAATAAAGAGATAAAGATCAGAGCAGTAAAATAAATTTAAATAACACAATACAAAAAATAAGCAAAAGCAAAAAGGTTTTTTTTTTTTTTTGAAAAGATAAAATTGATGAACCTTTAGCCACACTAATGAATAAAGAAAGGGAGAAGATCCAAATAAATAAAATCAGAGATAAAAGAGGAGACACTACAATGGATAATACAGAAATTCAAAGGAACATTATTAGTGGCTACCATGAGCAACTATATGCCAATGAATTGGAAAATCTAGAGTAAATGAATTACTTCCTAGACACATACAATCTACAAATATTGAACCATGAAGATACTCATATACTGAACAGATCTATAACAAATTATGAGATCAAAGCCATAATAAAAAGTCTCATCACAGTAAAGAAATGCCCAGGACCCAATGGTTTCAATGCTGAATTTACTTAAACATTTAGAGAACTAATGCCAATCATACTCAAACTATTCTGAAAATTGAGGAGGACGCAATACTTTCAAACTCATTCTAGAAAGTCAGTATTACTCTGATACCAAAACAAAACAAAGAAACATTAAAAAAGAAAACTAGAGACTATTGTCTCTGATAAATACTGATGTAAAAATTCTCAACAAAATACTAGCAAATTAAATTCAGCAGTACATTAAAAAGATCTTTCATTTTGACCAAGTGAGATTTATCTTAGAGATACAAGGATGGCTCAACATATGCAAATCAATCAACATGTTACATCATATGAATGGAATAAAGAAAAAAACCGTATGATTACTTCAATTGACATGGAGAAAGCATTTGATAAGATTCAACATTCTTTCATAATAAAAATCCTCACAAAACTAGGTGTAGAAAGATAATGTAATATAATATATATTATATTATCACCATAATAAAAGCCATAGATAACAGACTCACAGCTAGTATACTGAATGGGGAAAAACTGAAAGCCTTTCCTCTAAGATCTGGAACACAACAAGAATACCCGCTGTCACCACTGTTATTCAATACAGTACTGGAAGTCCTAATTAGAGCACTCAGACAAAAGAAAGAAATAAAAGAAAACCACATTGGAAAGGAAGTCAACTTATCATTGTTTGCAGATGACATATTATATTTGGAAAAACCTAAAGACTTCGCCAAAACAACTAATAAAATTGATACACAAACTTAGTAAATTTACAGGATACAATATTAAGGTACAAAAATCAGTAGCATTTCTACATGCCAAAAGTGAACAATCAGAAAATAATTCACAAAATCAATCCCGTTTATATTAGCCACAAATAAGATTAACTATCTGGAAATTAACATAATCAAAGATGTGAAAGAGCTCCACAATGAAAACTATAACACACTAATGAAAGAAATTGAAAGGATCACCACAAAATGTAAAAGCTATTCCATGTTCACATATTGGAAGAATCAACGGTATTAAAATGTTCATACCATGCAAAGCAATCAATATATTCAATGCAGTCCCTATCAAAATACCAATGACATTCTTCATAGGAATAAAAAAAATAAAATCTTAAAAGTTATATGGAAGCACAAAAGACCCAGAATGGCCAAAGCTATCCTGAGCAAAAAGAATAAAATGGGAAGAATCACATTACCTGACTTCAAAATATATAGTAGAGCTGTAGTAACCAACACAGCATAGTACTAGAATAAAAACAGACACATAGACCAATGGGACTGAATAGAGTACCCAGAAACAAATCCACATATGCACAGTGAACTCATTTTGGACAAAGGTGCCAAGAACATACAATGGAGAAAGGATGATCTTTTCAATAATTAGTGCTGGGAAAACTGGATATTCATATGCAGAAGAATAAAACCAGATTTCTATCTCTTGCCATATATAAAACTCCAGTCAAAATGGATTAAAGCCTTAAATATAAGACATCAAAATATTATAACTACTGAAACAAAACATTGGGGAAACTATTTAGGACATTGATCTGGGCAAAGATTTCCTGAACAATACCCCACAAGCACAGGCAATCAAAGCAAAAATGGACAGATGGGATCACATCAAGTTAAAAAGCTTCTGCCCAGCAAAAGAAACAGTTAACAAAGTGAAGAGATAAACTACAGAATGGGAGAAAATATTCACAAACTACCCATTTGATGAAGAATTAATAAACAGAATATATAAGGAGCTCAAACATTATAAAAAAAAATACAACTTAAAAATGAGGAAAAGATTTGAACAGACATTTCTTAAAAGAAGACCTACAAATTGCCAACAGATATATGAAATGGTGATCAACATTATTGGTCATCAGAGAAATGCAGATCAAAACTACAATGAGATATGATCTCACCTTAGTTAAAATTGCTTATATCAAAAAGACAGGCAATAAAAAATGCTAGAGAGGATGTGAAGAAAGGAACCCTTGTAGATCATTTTTGGGAATGTATATTAGCACAGCCACTATGCAGAACAGTTTAGAGGTTCCTCAGAAAAGCAGAAATAGAGCTACCATGTGATTCAGCAATCCCACTGCTGAGTATACACGCAAAAGAAATCAGTATATCAAGGGTATATCTGCCCTCTCACAGGTTTTTTTTTTCCCCAGTACTCTTCAAAATAGCAAAGATTTGGAAGTAAACTAAGTTTTCATCAACAGAAGAGTGAATAAAGAAAATGTGATACATATACACAAAGGAGTATTCTTCCGCCCTAAAGAATGAGATCCTGTCATTTGCAGCAACATGGATGGAACTGGAGGTCATTATGTTATGTGAAATGGTCCAGGCACAGAAAAAAATAATAGTATGTTCTCACTTACTTGTGGGATGTAAACATAAAAACAATTGAACTCATGGAGATAGAAAATAGATGGATTGTTATCAGAGCCTAGGAAGGGGAGTAGGATGGTGGGAGAGAGGTAGGAATGCTTAGTGTCTAAAAAAAATCGTTAGAAATAATAAATAATGTCCAGAATTTGATAGCACAACAGGGTGACTATAGTCAAAATAATGTAAATGTACATTTCAAAATAACTAAGAATACAATGAGATTGTAACACCAAAGATAAATGCTTGAGGGGATGGATACTTCTTTTTTTATGATGCAATTATTACATGTTACATTTCTGTATCAAAATGTTTCATGTGCCCCATAAATATATACACTTACTATGTGCTCACCAAAATTAAAAAATAAAATGTAAAGCTTATTCTGTACCCTATACTTTTTAAAAAATATTTCATCCTCTGGTTTTAAACCATTTCCTTTATTATTGGACATGGGCATTTTCTTATCTGTTGGTTTTACTGTAATTTGAATAGAATTGCCATTTTTGAATAGTTTATAAGAAGAATTTCTAGCTCAGAGTGCATGAACTTGGAATTTTTCTTAGCTTTCTGTTATACTTATTTCTTATTAGACCTTGAAAAAAAGATACTTAGTACACACTTTCAAAATGCATAAGTGAATAAACAACATTATTGTCAAGGTGTTCTTTCCATTATTGAAATGTTTCCAAATAAGCTTATGAAAGCTATGGATTCAAAGGAATTAAGTTGGACTCCATTGACTTCCTCTTCCTTACTTTGTGATCAGAAGCAAACCACTTAATTTTTCTTAGTTTTGTTTTTCCAAGTATACAAGAAAATGCAGTATTAGTATCTACCTTTTGAGACTTTTGAAAATTAAACAAGAACATTCATGAAAAGTACTTTGTATAGCAACTTGCAAATTGCCTCAGTAGTGTTATTCATTTCTTAAAAACTGACATTGACATTGATGATTATATCTCCTCCATCCCTCAAAAAAATTCATGTTTTATAAAATCTACAAAAACACATTATTTTAAAATTAATGTTACTTAGCTAAAATGTGCTAAGAGGTCTTAAATGGACTGGGCATTTCCCACCTGGTATTGGTCAATAGTTTGGGCATCTTATAAACTCTGGGGCAGATCTCTGTATGATTGATTGAACTGGCCAGGTAGTCAATCTGAATTGACTCTTAGAGGAGTATTTATCAAATAGATGTGCCTCTGAGTGGCGTCTATGGCTGTAGACATTCACATCCCACATGCCCACACTGACATGAGGATGTAATGTGCTCCTCTCAAGCTTTAATTTGGCAAGAAATCTCTGCCTTTTAAAGAAAGAATGTGACAGCTGTCTGAGGAGGCAAACGATGTAAGGGAGGAATTATACAGCTGCAAAGACAGGGCTCTGCTCTGTCATTACCATCATCATCATTTAATATTTATCAGGGCGTCCACACTGTGCTGGGTGCTTTCCAGGCTGCAGGCGTCACTATGCCACAGAAGAGAGAAGCAGATGAAAGATGAAACGAACACACAGGCTCCATCAAATAGACATGCAATATTTACAAAGATGCTACTCATTTCCGAGGCTTGAGGTTGTACATGCTGGTGGGAAACTTCCCTGCAGTAACAGGCCTTCAAAAAGAAGTAAAGGTGACGTTTGAGAATCTTTTTAAGCAATGACCTTGCTATTGCTTAAAAAGATAGATTGTTATTTTTAGAGTAGGCTCTCTCTCTCTTTCTTACTTTTCTCTGGAGGAGGAGTAGACAGTGTAAATGGATGTCTTATTTCTTAAGTATCATATTTAAGGTGCTAAATCACTGAGAACCATTCATTTCTTAGAGGTTACTGTAGAGTAATAGCAAACAGTCTCTACTGAAGTGAAGACTTATATTTTGATGTGAGCCACTATCAATCAGCAATTTCAAATTTGATTTTATATTTTTGCTATAATAATGTATTAATGTTTTTTATAGTAAAGCTAATAGGCATTCTTTGGAGACTTTATAGAAAGTACAAAAAAATGTATAAAGAATATAATAAAAGCTGCTTTCTTAAATTTAGCATGTCTAACATTTTCTGTACTCTATTTCTTTACAGTCATTTTTGTATTTAGAAAAGATTTTACTCTGGAAACTTCTAATTTTCCTTTCATCATTAAAATTTAAGTGATCTCTTTATTTTTAATATTTAATAAAAATTATTTATGACAGATAACTAGAAATTATATTCCTGGGACAAAAAGACACACCCATGTTACATTTTAATGGATACCAACAAATTCTTGAAACACACACACACTAAAATCCATTCTTTCTTGTGTTTATTGCCATTTTAGATTCTTATTATGCAAATGTATTATTTATTTTATCATTTAAAATTTGACTCTCTGTTTTTCTCATCTATGCTAACTCTTTATGTTTTCTAGTGTTAAGCAAAAATTGCTTCTAAGTTAAACATGTAAAGACAACTTTAACCAAAGCTATTGCAATAGCGGAGAGAGAAGTCAGAGCTCAGTCTGAAGTTAACCGTGCTAAATTAGAAGGTGGAGACTTTTTAACGCCCTGGAGATTGTGCACAACAAAGGTTATCTGTGTTTTATAATTAGCTTTAACCCTTAAAGAAGCAACTTGTCTTACATCTAAATAAATAACAGGAGAAAGTTTTAGAGCTTGGATCAAGGCACTGTCTTCTTCTCTGAAGTTAGGCTCCTATCCACCCACAGAAACTGAGGGATAGGAGCACTATCCTCCTGATAACTATATTTTGGAAAGGTGTTTCCAGGTCCTTGAGAAAGACATTTCTGAATTCTAAAACTGGCAAGAAGCTTTTAAAAAAAGATTTACATATATTTCTAAGGAATTAAAAAAAAGAATTTATAATTTACTAATTTTTTTTTTTATGTTCTGAGAAAAGGAAGATCAGGGCCCAGAGTCAGAAAGAAGTCTGTCTACAAGTTTAGTAAAGCTGAGGGGAACATTAAGGCTATCTTGGTCATAGATTATTGTTTTATTGACATATACATTGAAAATACATGCTTATTCCAGATCTGACACATTTTAATTTTATTTATGTGCTTTTAAAAATGTATGTGCATTCAGAAGAATTTTAAGTTTGGTTATTAAAGTTTCTGTAATTTGTTTTGGGGATAAAAGGCTCTCTATTTTAAAAACATACTCTCTTCTGTTTTCTAACACATTAAAAATACATTTTCTCCAAATTTTGTAGCTAAATATCATAAATCCTTTTATTTAATAGTCCATTTCTTTTTCTCAAGGTGCGAATGCCAGCTCTATTTTATACCATGCTGTGTTTACATAATTGGGGGCCTACTGTTGATCTCACTCCAAAAATCTACTTGTTCATAATTTGTGGATGAGGAGTAGACAACTATGCAAAGAACAGAGTAGAGTATTGAGAAAACAGAAAATATAAATATCTTGAGGTGGAAAGACTTCACATTTTAAGAAAGAATAGGGATTGGTATGGCCAGAGTACAGTAAGTTAAGAGAAGGACAGCTCAAGATGAAATTAAGAAGACTGGGGTAAAGGAAGGAAGAACCAGGATGGCTAATTACATGCAGCTGGAAGAGCTTCTCCTACCAAGAGACCAGAACATCAAGAATACCATCACACTCTGAGCACCTCTTTAGAGGGAAGGCATTGAGAGTAGACAGAGAGAGGACACAGACCCCAGGCTGAAGGGGAAGGAAGCTCGGAATGATGTACGGGGTTGTCAGGCACCAGGACTCATTCCTGGCCTCAAGTGGCTCCTGGTAAAGGTTTGAGTTAAATAGGCATGGAGTCATGGAGTACCCCATTCTCACCACAGAGCTCCATAATCCTACCTGCAGGAGATCCCACAGCCCCTGCGGACATTTGCGCTACCAGGAAGAACAGCTGGAAGAGCTGGCAGGGACAGTATACGCCAGCCTGCATAAAGCCCAGAGGGTCTGGCTGAGGAAAGTCTACAGTGGAGCACAGCCAGAGATACTCATCCCCCAAGGCTCACCATGCTCCTCGAGGTGGTTTTGGCCTATGATGACACTTGGACCTGAACAGAACAGGGCTATCTTGCCCATGGGATGGGGCCAGTCTGACTTTAGTGCCCCTGTATATCAGTCTCTCCCTGGGTTACTTCACACCCGCTTGTAGTGTAGCTTCAAATGCCTAACCAGGGCACATCACAGAAGCTACTGCCATAGCTCCTTTGGTGACAGACCTTGCCTAACCACCAGAGAGCTTCTGCAGATGGAACCCTACCAGCAAGTACCTACCCAAAGCATCCTCTCATAACTTTGTCAGTGTGTACTTGCCTGCAGTCTCCCAGCAATGCTTAGCTAGCATGCACATGTGGACATTGCTGCTCCACCGCCACAGGCACTCATGTATGTTCATGGACTTTGCTGCAACCATTCTGCTCCTTTGGGCATGCATGTGGGGGTCCTCACTGCCATCACTCTGACAAAGTGCTTTTGCCAACATTACCCTATTAGAGTTGCTGCCAATGGATTGAGAATACCTTGGACCCTCCAGGAAGGAGGTACTTAACCTTGAGGTGCCAGAGAACAAAGCCATGTTACTGGTCTGAGTCCCTGCAAAATAGGGCGTGCAGCCCAGGAGTGCTGAACTGAGTAAGACTTGGTTCACTAAAATCATCTAGAAGTGAAACCAGTCAACTGCACTCAACTTAGATTGTATTCAAACCCTCAAGAGCAGCAAAACATGTAAAAGCAAAAAGGCCCAGTGAAAGGACAGTAACTTCAAAAATTACAGGAACATCAGACCACAAAGATGAGAAAGAAACAGTGTAAGAACTCTGGCAATTCTAAAAGCCAGCATCGTCTTACATCCAAATAACTACACTAGTTCCTCAGCAATGGTTCTTGGCCAGACTGAAATGGCTAAAATGACAGACATAGAATGCAGAATGTAGATGGCAATGGAGATAATCAATATTAGAAACACAATCTAAGGAATCTAAAGAATCAAGTTATATGATTTAAGAGCTAAAAGACAAAATAGCTATTATAGGAAAGAGCCAAACTGATCTGATAAGGCTGAAAGACTCACAAGAATTTTATAGCATAATTGAAAGTATTAACAGCAGAATACACTAAGCTGAGGAAAGAATCTCAGAGCTTGAAGACTGATTCTTTGACTTAACACAGTGAGACAAAAATTTTTAAAAAAAATTTTTTAAAGAAACAAAAGCTCTGAGAAATATGAGGTTACATAAGGAGACCAAACCTGTGACCAATTGTTGTCCAAAAAGGGGGGGGGGAGAGAGAGAGAGAGAGAGAGAGAGAGAGAGAGAGAGAGAGAGAGAGAGAGAGAGAGAACAAGTAACTTGGAAAACACATTTTAGGATATTATCCATGAAAACATCCCCAACCTTGCTAGAGAGGTCAAAATCAAATTCAGAAAATTCAGAGAGTTCCTATAAAATATTATATAAGAAGACCATCCCCAAGGCATATTGTCATCAGATTCTCCAAGGTCAAAATGAAAGAAAAATTGTTAAAGGCAGCTAGAGAGATGCAGCAGGCCACCTACAAAAGGAAGCCCATCAGGCTAACAGCAAACCTTTCAGCAGAAACCCTACAAGCCAGAAGAGATTGAGGACCTATATTGATCATTCTTAAAGAAAAGCATTTCCAACTTAGAATTTCATTTTCAGCCAAACTAACCTTCATTCACAAAGGAGAAATAAGGTTCTTTTAAGATAAAGCAAATGCTAAGGAAATTAATTGCCACCAGACCTACCTTACAAGAGGCCCTCAAGGGAGTGCAAAAGATAGAAACAAAAGACAATTACCAACCACCAAAAAACACACTTAAATACATAGGCCATTGACACTATAAAGCAACTGCACAATCAAGTGTGCATAACAGCTAGCTAACAACATGAAGACAGGATCAAATCTGTACACGTCTCTATTAACCTCGAGTGTAAATGGGCTAAATGCCACACTTAAAAGGCACAGAGTGGCAAGTCAGAGAAAGAAAGATGAAAGTGTATGCTGTCTTTACGAGACTCATCTTTTATGCAATGACACCCACAGGCTCAAAGTAAAGAGATGGTGAAAGATCTAACAAGCAACTGGAAAACAAAAGAGACAAATGGTTGCTATTCTTCTTTCAGATAAAACAGACTTTAAACCGCAAAAATTAGAAAGGATAAAGAAGGGCATTACACAATGATAAATAATTCAAAGAAGACTTAACTATATGCACCCAGCATCAGAGCACCAAGATTCAGAAAACAAGTTCTTTAAGACTTATAAAGAGATTTAGATAACCACACAATAATAATAGGAAGCTTCAATACTCCACTGACAGTATTAGACAGACTGTTAAGGCAGAAAACTAAGAAAGATATTTGGGACCTAAACCCAACACATGACCAAATAGACCTATTAGACATCTACAGAGCACTCCACCCAACAACAGAATATACATTTTTTCTCATCTTCACATGGTACATACTCTAATATCAACTACATGCTCAGCCATAAAGCAATTCTCAACAATTTTTTAAAGAAATGATACCAACCACACTCTTGGACCACAGTGCAATAAAAATGGAAGTGATTTCCAAGAAGATATCTCAAAGTGATACAATTACATGGGAATTAAACAATCCGCTCCTGATTAACTTTAGGGTAAACAATGTAAGTAAGGCAGAAATCGAGAAATTATTTGAAACTAATAAAAATGAAGATAAAACATACCAAATTCTTTAGGACACAGCTAAAGCAGTATTAGGAAAATTTATAGAGCTAAAGGTCCGCATGAAAAATTTAGAAAGATCTCAAATTAACAAACTGACATTACACCTACAGGGAATAGGAAAAGAAGAGCAAACCAACCACAAACCTAGCAGAAAAAAAATAAATAACCAAAATTAGCACTGAACTGAAGGAAATTCAAATGCAACAAATCGTGTAGAAGTTCAACAAATAAAGTATTTTTTTCTTTAAAAGGATAATAAGACTGATAGACCATTAGGTAAACTAATACAAAAAAGATCCAAATAAACACTATCAGAAATGACAAAGAGAATGTTACCACTAACCCAACAGAAGTATAAAAACTCCTCATAGACTATTGCAAACACCTCTATGTACAAAAACTAGAAAACCTAGAAAGAATGGATAAATTTCTGGAATCATAAAACCTCCCAAGGTTGAACCAGGAAAAAATTAAAAATCCAGAACAAATTAATAACTAATACCAAAATAAACTTAGTAATTTAAAAAACCTGACAACCAGAAAATGCCCTGGACCAGATGGATTCATAGCTAAGTCCTACTGTATGTATAAAGAAGAGTGAGTAAGCATCTTACTGAAACTATTCCAAAAGAATGAGGAGGAAAGACTCCTCCCTAACTCATTCTAGGACATCAGCATCATTCTGTACCAAAACCTATCAAAGACACAACAAAAAAGAAGGAAAGAAAGAAAAAAAAACTTCAAGCCAATGTCCCTGATGAACATAGATTCAACAATACCCAATAATCAACAATACTCAAAGAGTAGCTAACCAAATCCAGCAGAACATCAAAAACCTAATCCACCATGATCAAGTGGGCTTTGTTCCTGGGATGCAAGTTTGGTTCAACATAGGCAAATCAATAAATGTGATGCATCCCATCAACAGAAATAAAAACCACATGATCATCTCAATAAATGCAGAAAAGGCTTTTGTTAAAATTCAACATCCCTTCATGTTAAAAACCCTCAACAGACAAAGCATCAAAGGAATATACTTGAAAATAATAAAAGCCACCTATGAAAAACCAACAGCCAACCTTATACTGAATGGGCGAAATCTGGAAGCATTTTCTTTAAGAACCAGAACAAGACAAGGATGCTCACTCTCACAACTCCTGTTCAACATTGTACTGCAAGTCCTATCTAGAGCAATCAGGCAAGAGAGAGTAATTAAAAGCATTCAAATAGGAAGAGAGAAAGTCAAACTATCTCTCTTTGCAGATATTATAATTTTATACCTAGAAAACCCCACACAGTCTCTGCCCAAAGGCTCCTATATCTGATAAACAATTTTAGCAAAGCTTCAGGGTACACAATTAATATAAAAAATCAGCAGCATTTCTATACACTAATAATCTAAGCAGAGAGCCAAATCAAGAATGCAATCCTATTCACAATAACCACAAAAAGAATAAAATGCTTAGTAATACAGCTAACCAGGGAGTTGAGAGATCTCTACAATGAGAATTATAAAACAATGCTGAAAGAAATCAGAGACATCACAAACAAATGGGGAAAAAAAAAACACCCATGCTCATGGATAGGAAGAACAAATACTATGAAAATGGCCATACAGCCCAAAGCAATGTACAGATTTAATGCTATTCCAATAAAAATACCAACAACATTTTTTCACAGGATTTTTAAAAACTATTCTAAAATTCATATGAAACCATGGAGGAGCCTGAATAGCAAATGCAGTCCTAAGCAAAAAGAACAAAGCCAGAGTTATCACACTATCTGACTTTAAACTATATTAAAAGGCTACAGTAATCAAAACAGCATAGTACTGGTACAAAAACAGACACATAGACCAATGGAAAAACCTGGAGAACTCAGAAATAAAGCCACAAACCTAAAATGCACATGTGATCTTTGACAAAGTCAACATGAACAAGCAAGAGGGAATAGACCCCTTATTTGATAAACAGTGCTGGGATAGCTGGCTTGTCATGTGCTGTGGATTGAAATTGGACCCTTTCTTTACACTATATACAATAATCAAATCAAGACAGATTAAAGACTTAAATGTAAAACCTAAAACTGTAAAAACCCTAGAAGAAAACTTAGAAGACATCACTCTGGACATAGGCCTTGTCAAAGATTTCACAACAAAGACTCCAAAAGCAATTGCAACAAAAAAACTGGAGAGTGGTACCTAGTTAAATTAAAGAACTTCTGCACAACAAAAGAAACTATCGACATAGTAAACAGAGAGTCTACAGAATGGGAGAAAATATTTGCAAACTATGCATCTGACAAAGGTCTAATATTCTGAATCTACAAGGAACTGAAATCAAAAAGCAAAAGACCAACATCATCATTAAAAAATGAGCAAAGGACATGAACAGATGCTTCTCAAAAAGAAGACATACACACAGCCAAAAAATATATATAAAAATGCTAAATATCACTAATCATTAGAGAAATTCAAGTCAAAACCACTGTGAGATACTATCTCACACCAGTCAGAATGGCTACTTATTAAAACAGATGCTGGCAAGGCTGCAGAGAAAAGGGAATGCTTATGTACTGTTGGTGGGAATGTAAATTAGTTCAGCCACCATGGAAAGCAGTTTGAATATTGCTCAAAACTTAAAACAGAATTACCATTTGACCCAGCAACCCCATTATTGGGTATATTCCCAAAGGAATATGAAGAATTCTACCATAAAGGTACATGCATGTCCATGTTCATCACAATAGCAAAGATATGGAATCAATGTAGATGCCCAATATAAGTGAACTGGCTAAAGAAATGTGGTACATATACACCATGGAATACTATGTGGTCATAAAAAAAGAACAAAATAGTATCTTATGCAGCAATATGGGTACAACTGTGGGCCATTTCCTTAAAAAATAAACTTAGGAGCAGAAAACCAAATACTGCATGCTCTCACTTATAAGTGGAAGACAAATATTGAGTTCATATGGACACAAAGAAGGGAACAATAGATACCAGGACTTACTTGAGGGTGGAAGGAGTGAGACTGTGAGGATCAAAAACTACCTATTGGGTACTATGCTTACTACCTGGTTGACAAAACCCTTTGTATACCAAACCTGAGTGACACACAATTTTCCACTGCAACAAATCTACTCAGGTACCCCCTGAACCTAATATGAAAGTTGGAAGGAAACAAAGAAAGACAAGATGGTAGCACAGATTTTGAAGAACCCTGTAGTCACTGCCAGCTGGTAATCTTTCTGCTTGGTGAAACTTATAAATAGTATAGGTGGACAAATCTCTGGTCACTGCTCCTCTGGAGAAGATTGAATATAGATAAAGTCTTTCCATTCTTCAGGCCACCCATGACTTCGCACTTTTTCTCAGACTCATGTCATCTATAGGAGAACTTCCTTAGGATGATCAGGGAAATTTCTGAAAAGTATAGTTTTCAGGAAAGGAGGTGGGAATTCTACCTAAATTACTTGGTTCCTATGAGTGAGGCTTGACCTAATGAACGAGATTTACTGGGAGAGATGACCTCCTGGTGACCAACTGAAGCAGCTCAGGGGCTTCTCTGAGAATTAGGGATGAGGCAAGCCATCTGTGCTCAGGTTTTTGTAGGGCCCATTAAAAGTTTTTACTGCTGGCATAAAATAAATTACTGTAGGGTGCATCAAGATACCAGCATGTCCCTTCAGTATCTTTGTTGAGCCCTATAGTGGGATAAGATGTATATGGTGTGGGAGAAGACATCACAGATTTGGGAGAAACTGAGAAACCAAGGACAGGGTATACTTGATAACCCAATAAGGACTAACAAAAGGGAAAAAGAAAGCTCTGCAAAAAGTAGGGGGAAATGGGAAAAAGAGACAAGAATCACATGTAAGCAAATGTGGCATGATTTATTGGGAGCAGAAACATCACTAGAAAAAAGTAAACAGGCAACCTAATGCTATATCAGAAGCCTTACGGAGAAAACTACACCTGAACACCAATTTCAGATTTTTCCTTCTGCTCCTCCAGCAGAAGAGAAAGACAACTCCACCTCTCCTTCTAATGGCCCAGTCTATCTTGGGTAGATTTCACCCTGACCCCCCAAGATTAGTAGTTGGGCCAAGGTTGACCCCATGTTTGAGCAATCAGGGATAAACTGATACCCTATATTGAGCTCACCATTTACTAGTTTCCCTCAAATTAGGAGAAGACTTGCCATAATAGATGCTGAGGTGGAATGTACTTTAACCCATGAAAATCCAGAAAGACACCCTGGTCAATGGCTGCCATTAACGGTTATGAGGGACAAACAATTCAAGTAAAAAGGACTTTATTACATCTAGGTATTGTGAGAGCTCCCCCAGCCTTATATGTGGTGTTTATTTTCCCTATCCCAGAAAACATTTGAGGCATGGGTATTCTGCTAAGAAAGACTTTTCAAACTTCAGTGGGATAATTCAGATTGAAATATCTATAGTAAAACCTGTTGTCAGAGGAAAGGCAAAATGGGAACGCATTTAACTCCCTGCCCCTAGGTGGGCTGTCAACATTAAACAATACAAATTGACTGGGGAGGATGCTGAAATAAGTGTAACTATTGAGGAACTGGCAAAGATGCATATTATCTTCCCAGCTCAAAGCCAGTTTAACAGTCCTGTCTAGCCTCTATACAAACTAGATGATATCTGACAGATGACCATGAATTACTGGAAATTGAATAAGGTAACCCAGTCCATACATGCTGCAGTTTTGAGGTTTACTCAGGTAGTCAACCACATAGTGTCAGTGCTGCAGATAGCAAGCTGTCTTATGTTTTGCTAATGCCTGGCTGGGTGCGGTGGTTCACGCCTGTAATCCCAGCACTTTGGGAGGCCAGGGTGGGTGGATCACCTGAGGTCAGGAGTTTGAGACCAGCCTGTCCAACATGATGAAAACCTGTCTCTACTAAAAATACAAAAATGTGCTGGGTATGGTGGTGCATGCCTGTAATCCCAGCTACTCAGGAGGCTGAGCCAGGAGAATCGCTTGAATTCATCTTGTCTTTCTTGCATTTATTATTTTCTTTCTTGCATTTATTATGTGGATGACATTACCTTAAACTCTGAAAATGTTAACGTGTTATAAGAAAGTCTTACAGTACTGTAAGCTCACCTGTGGGAATGGGGATGGGCAATCAACCCTCAGGATCCAGAGCTCTGGGTCTCAGTGAGGATTCCAGGAGTTACATAGCCAGTTAAGACTTATTTGGTACAAGGTACAGTACCAAACTGACAAAGTCTGGAAATTTTAACTCTGAAAATGCTAAAGGATTTCAAACATCTTTGGATCTTTTGGTTTATTGGAGAGCATTTATCCCACACTTAGCCCAATGTTTGAGACCACTATATAAACTTGTTATAAATGGGACACACTGGGCCTGGGACACATTACAGCAGGAAGCTTTGAACAGGCTAAAGTGCTTATATGACAGGGAGAAGACTCAGGAACACTTTTAGAGGATATAGTGTTGGATGCTACTGCTACTCCTCAAGGTATGAGTTGGACCTTGTGACAACCAAAGTATGGTAAATTACCAAAGTATGGCAAATTAGTCCTTTAAGGGTTTTTATCACAATTATGGAAAAGAGCTGAAACCAGACACTCATTGAGCAAGGTCCAGCAGTATATAATATTTTATAGTAGGCAAGACGGTTAACAAAGACTCTTCCTGTAACTGTGAGAATAGGTCAACCAATCAAGGGATGGATAGAAGGATCATTTAAATGACCCCCTTCTGCTGTAGTCCAAAAATTTTCTTTGAATAAATGTCTATCTGTAACAACAAAATATCTGGCAATTAGTCTGTTAAGCCTAGAATTACTTGCTATATTAGGCCGTGTTATATATGAGTAACCAAAGGGAACTCCTTACCCCCTTCTATTCCAGTGCCTGACACAGTAGGAGAAAGAGTGTTGCTCATGCTGGACAATACAGATGGTTCTAGCAGGGGAACTTCCTATACTTGAACCACTGTTGCTTTATAATCACAAACTGATACAATATGGTTTGATATAGGTACACATTAGAGTAGTCAATGGGCTGTGTTGTGAGCTTCTTGGTTGGTAATCACACATGGGCCCTGGCTTCTGGCTCTTTGCACTGAGAGCCTATGTGGCTAGCCCAATGGGAATTAGAAAATTGGATGATTCTGCACAAACTCATATCAGGCATGAACATGTGGCAAGACATATGGAAGAAGGAGCAACGCCCTGCAGCTGATTTAACTGTACATCATCTGATCACACACAAAAAGATTCAGTTCCAGAAAATATAGAAGCTGATACCCTTAAAAAATCAGGAGCATTATGCCAGTCCAGGACACCGAACTAGCAACCTGGGTACATAACAAAACTGGTCTTAAAAGTGCAAGAGTAGGCTGGGAGATAGTCAAGGGTGCAGGATTGCCCTTATATTATAGTGACTTTTTTTTTTTTTTTTTTGAGATGGAGTTTCGCTCTTGTTACCCAGGCCGGAGTGCAATGGCACGTTCTCGGCTCACCGCAACCTCCGCCTCCTGGGTTCAGGCAATTCTCCTGCCTCAGCCTCCTGAGTAGCTGGGATTACAGGCACGTGCCACCATGCCCAGCTAATTTTTTGTATTTTTAGTAGAGACGGGGTTTCACCATGTTGATTAGGATGGTCTCGATCTCTTGACCTCGTGATCCACCCGCCTCAGCCTCCCAAAGTGCTGGGATTACAGGCTTGAGCCACCGTGCCCGGGTATAGTGACCTCTTAGCAGCTGTTACAAACTGTTTTTTCTTGAGTGTGTCCCTAACATATACCATATCAAGCAGGACACATTCGTGGAATTTTTACCTTGTAACAGATTAGCAAGTGGCTTATATAGAACATCTCCTTGTAAGCCAAGGAAAGAAATTTGTCTTAACCTTCATGGACACTGCTGTTGGACTGCTGCAAGGTTTCCTTGTAAGTAAGCTAATCAAACCAGTACTCCTAAGGGTTCAGAGGCTCCGAGTACTATGTATAGATATCCTCAGCACATTGACAGTGACCAAGGAGTCAATTTTTCTAGACATGATACAGGACTAGGCCAGGGAACACACACGGCATTTTCATCACCTATAAAACCACCAAGCAGCAGGATTCATTAAAAGGAAAAAAATGGTCTGTTGAAAACACAAATTCAAACTTTACTGGGGAAACCCACATTGCACAGGTGGATGAATGTGTTATCTGCAGCTTTTATTTCTTTAAATTCAGCCAAAGTGGGGACACATGCCTCATATGACAGGTTGAAACAACTGTCACTAAAGTCTACCACTGTTTGCACATGGGTAACTGAGACAACTACTTTACTCCCAGACCTGATTGACAATCAGTGTGTTTTGCACATGAAAACACCAATGAACATACTACCAGGAAAAGGAAGGCTCCACTGGGACTTGGAACGGCAAGCATCTTCGGGCTGGATAGGCTATTTCCTGCTGGAGAGTGGGGAGTATCTTAAACAAAATGGTACCTGTTGATCCTATTAACCCTGGACCCACAATCACCCACTATAAATGGTCAGGAGAAATATGTGGCATGGTGGTGGTTTCTCTAATATGGTGTACTCTCAACCAAATTACTTTGACAACCACTGCTGTCACATGATCCCCTGGGAAACATATTTGGTGTACAACCCCTTCACAAAAGCCAATAACTGCCTTTCTTACTAAATGCTGTAGATGAATCAACAGGCATAATCCTAATAGTTGGAGAACTTCCCTTGCAAGAACCCCCTGTTTCTTTCTTATGAAATAATCCAATGGCCCATTAATACTACTCTTCTGAAAGAGGACACAGGTAGAGTTTCTCTGTCAATAAAACCAGCTCACTCACTCTCCAACTGGCAGTACTCCAGCAAATTTGCCTGGCTATGCTAGGAAAAGAATCATTCTAAACATATTTTGCCAAATAGCATGAGGAATATGGTACGGATAACAAGAGACAAATGTTCACATACTAAAATATTACAAATGACTGGCATGATATAGAATGGGCACTGCATCCAGGAATCTATTGGTTGGCTCCAAATGGAACTTCCTGGATGTGTGCCACCAGCTTATGGCCTTGGTTACACCCCAAATGTTTAAAAATATGTTCATTGGGTTATACATGGGCACAAGATCCAATCGTTCACACCCTTACAAAGCCTGCAAATCCGCCTCATTTGAAATAACACTGGGCCCCCTCTACTTTTGGTCTGGTCATTTAGCCTCTATTTTTATTCCTCAACTGGGCATTGAAGATGTTATTTGGAATGTGGAAGCACTAACACAATTACACAAAGAAAGCTTTGAACAATAGCCACATGGGAATCTCTCTTTTAAACATGGAAGTCCCTCTTATGAGAAAGGTTGTCCTGCAAAATTGCACGGCTTTAGGCATACTACTGCACAAGGAGGGGCCTGTGCGATCATAAAACCTGAAAGCTGTGTTTATATTCCTGATGAGTCATATGATATCACTAAATTAATGACCGATATGAAGACCTAAATAACTGACCTCTCTGACTGACCCTCCGCTTTGATTGGTTTCATAGCTGGTTTGGTTCCTGGGGTACCTAGTGGCAGTAGCTGCTTCTTGGTTTAGGTGTTATATTCACATGTTGCTTATTGTCTTATCTTTGCCTTTACTGTTGCTGTGGCAAGTCTCCAATGGAGACAACGCACTACTGCTGAAGCTATGAAATATCAAGAAACTTCCCTCCAGGCCCAAGGACTATCCTAGCAGAGGTGGCCATGTGGGTGTAAGGACCAGTTTTGAGGAGTGGAGGGGAGGAAAACAGCCTGTTGCATGGACACAGTGATGTTATCTTGAAGCAAAGCCACCATAATGACTAATATCTGACTCAAGCATACCAGGGTGTTCTGCAGCAAGGTCTTTCAGCAATGCGTGTGGCCCAGATAACTCCTCATAAAGATGCTTATCTAACATCGCCAGTGGGCACAAGTTTTCAGCAAAATAGTCTTAGACATAACCAGTTTCAGGTGTCTTTACCATAAAGGCTTGCTATATAAAAGATACTTTTTAGAGGGTAGATGAGAAGATCTGCTGTTCCACAACCACCCAAGACATTCCTTCTGTTCATAAGTCCCTAGTAAACAATTTCTCTCTGAGAAACTAAATCTCTCAGCTCCCTTGGCCCTTGAGGATAGATTTGCATATACTTACTCACCATGGAACAGTAATAGTATTTTCTTTCTTTCAAATGGCTTTCAATATTAATGTAATTTGTGATTATTTAAAGATTAATGTTTGCATCATAAGTTGCATAAGCATATCTAAATAACCCTATAAAACCTCACAGTTGTTGATGCTTTTGGGGGGAATTGCACAATATAATGGTCATTGCAAAATATAATGGTATTCATATCCTACACTTTAAAATGTGCACATGTATGATCACATACACAATCACATTTGAGTCTCACAACATCCTTAGAAGAGAATTTCAATTGTTATCCCCATCTTACAGTTAAAGAAAATAGAGTCAGAAATAAGAAATTACTTTTTTAAATGGTATATAGGAACAGAACTTGGCTCTGAAACCCAATTTTTCTAATTCTGCAATTATAACTTTTTCAAATATACTGTTCTTCATTCCTTCTTTTATTTTACTAGGAAGGAGAAAATATTGTCACCATGTTCTTTACATTTTTTTTTCAGGGAAAGCATTAGGAAAATGAACAATTAGGTAACTATTGTAGAGCAAAAAAAATTGTTACTTCTTAGTCAAGAAGGCAGAAAGATTGTGCTAGCAGAACCTTGAACTAATGAATAACCTTTTATCATGAATTAAAATGTAACACCTGTAACATTTAGCTGTAACAATATTTTAATTTAGTAGAACTTCCTATGATGTTAGCACACATATGTGAAAATCAAGCAGAAAGAAATATTGAAATGATCTTAGTTAAGACCATTACACAAATGGCCTACACTCTCAGAATATTTATAAGTAAAGAAAAAAGTATTCTAATTTCTCATTCAAGAAATAAAATGTAAGATGATTTCTTGGCCCTAGGTTAACAGGAAGCTGCTGATGGCTAAACTGAACAGATTTTCAGACTCTCCATGTTCATTTTTTTTTTCTTGTAATTTCTCTTCTCCATTTCTCTGATTTTCCTTGACAGATTTTATCAAAACATATGAGCTTTTTCTAGAAATATGCATTTGGAAGAGGCATTTTCTCTGTTTTAAGGATAATATTAGTTCTTTGAGGAAAAATCAGAAACTTTAAAATCATAAGCTGTATTTCCAAGTAACAAGTGCTAACCCTACTATGTCATCCTAATACATATTAATTTAAAATATAACATATCCTAAGGTTTTGTAGGCATTGGTTAGTGTATATGAAAGTGATGCTTCCTTTTGAGTATTGCAACTCAAGAACTTCTAGAGAACACCAAAGACAGAAACCTTTTTCCTTTGATATAGTAAGAGGATAGACTCTATGCTCTGAATGTATAGTTACTTGCTTCCATCCAAAATTCTTCAGAACCATGGGTCATTTGACTTTCTTGTAGCAATTCAGAGAGAATATCACTGGGCACATAATTAGTAATGCAAGAGTCTTCCAAATATGTATTTTGGGGTAAATATACTTTTTCTGAGTTGAATATACCATTTTCAAACATGCAAAAAAACACTCTGACAAATTAAGCTGGGTAAATTGGCCATGTCAGGTAGCTTGGTGCTACATTTTATTTCCACAATCTCTATGCATGATAAAGGAAATCTCTTAGGTGCTAAACGAGATTCATAACAACCAAAAAGTCAGTGTAGGAGAAGCCCACAAATTATTTAGCTATTCCATGTGGATTCATGTTATAACCTTTATTGTGAAAATCACAACACAACAAAACAAATCTCAGACATGCGCGTATGATGTGTGTGTGTATGTGTGTGTAAAAATAAGAGTAAAGGAGTTAACTGGAGTAAGGATTTATCTTACAGCTAGGAGGATCCATTTCTCTTTTGCTTCAGGAAAGACAGGTCCCTCTTGATTCTTTATGTTTTCTGTTTACCAGCTTAGGATTCTAGATGAGCTAAGGTCCTTGTTTTAATCAAGACAAGGAGAAAGTCATAGTATTTCTTTTAAAATAAACTACAGTCCACTTTCTACATGAAAAGAATCAGGAAGCTAGAAAACAAAGAGAAAAAGAATCGAAAAGTAAAGGGAATAGGAAAATGCACTGGATCATGCCATTGATTGTTACCAAAAAATAATTTGTTCTTTGTTGTAAACCTTTTCATCAAGAGAACCTCCATTAAGCACAACATGATCTTCCCAATGAATGTCCTCAAGGCAACAGGAGGAAAAATTCATTCTAGATCTCAGCAAATGCTAACCTTGCAATTGAACGGAAGCAATCAATACAGGTCCAAACAATAACATTTAAACGAATAATAAGAAAGACTTTAGATCAAGAAGGGACATAATTAAAAGGCAACCTCTTGAGAACAGAGAAAGTTTTGAGGTTAAAAACATTCAGTCTCAATAAAAATAAACATATTGAAACGTGTAATCATATTTCAAAATAATTCATCTTTAAAGAAAAATACTAGACCTTGTCTTTTACTCATTCAGCATGGGATATTGAATCTGAGTAAGCAGAAGATAGAGCTGTTCTATGGGATTTTCATTACAACTATTTTGATTGTCTTTGTTCGTGATAACTTGAGAGATCTCAGAGTACAGATGATGTTTATCTGTATATTTTTTTTCAGAGAAGAAAATGGAAATGCAGAGACATACAGTGAAATATACTCAGGTGGTAGAGTTAGAGAGAAGCTGGTTTTGTAAGTCCTGTCAAACATGATTTTCTACAAAACATTGTTTGCTTTAAAGAAGCCAATGACAATGTAACAAAATTTTAAGGAGACAATTTATCTTAAATATAATATGATTTCTAAATTTTGGTGCCTTGTTTTGAAATTTGAGGTTGAATTATTTTTTAGTTATGTGTGGATAACCCTGAGGGTTCTGTCTATTTTAGAAGTTTTTTAAAATTATTTTTTAAATTGTATTTTTGAAACGATTTTAGACATTAAAAGAGTTGCAAAAACAGTACAAAGAATTCCTTAGATGCTTTATCCAGATTCTCCATGTGTTAACATCTTATATAACTACAGTTCAGTGAAAAATCAGGGATTAACCTTGATACAATATTAATACTTAAATCTACAGACCAGTTTCTCCAACTGACAAATAAATGTCCTTGTCGTGACCCGGGATCTAATGCAGGATCAGAGGATGCATTTTGTTGTCACGGCTTCTTACTTTCTTTCCTGGAAGGGTTCCTCTGTTGACCATTTGTCTTTCGTAACTTTGACACTTTTAAAGAGTACTGGAGAGGTAATATGTAAAAATGTATCTTAGTTTGATGTTTTCTTATGATTATACATTTTTGTAAGAGCACCACGGAAGCAATGTATATCCTGCTTGTCCCAGGCTCAGGATATCCATATGTTTCATTTTTGGTGAGGTTAAGATGATGCCTGACAGTTTCTTCACTTTAAAAGTTACTACATTTTGGTTTGTGATTAATAAGTAACATATAGGGAGATAATTTAAAACTATACAAATATATATAGTTTTTTATCAGGCCTTTGCGTAACATCTAAAACTATGCTGAAACAATTATTCCATTTATTTTATTCCTTCTAGATTTATTAGTTGGAATTCTACTTTAAGGAAGACCCGTCTGTACCTTACTATTTATTTTTATTTAAACTATTTAATCAATACTAACTCATGGCTTCCTGTTTTATTTTATGGGTAATAATCTAACACTATCATTATTTTCTTTCTCAAATTGTTCTTCTGAAACAATTTTGAAAATCAATCTGTCAGAAATGTCAGAAAAACAGGCTACAAAGGTAATTTGGTATGAGTTGATAAGGTCTCTTTTAGAGTTAAGGTTCTAAATGCTATGGGTGTGTTCACACATATGAATGTGCCTGAAATACAATTTGCTACCTTTCCTTTCTTTGTATTAGTTGTATTAATGAACCAGAGATCATTACTGGGTTTTAAAAATGTTTTTCTGAGCTGAAGTCTGATGATCTACCCTTAGGCCAAATCCTTTGTTAAAAATATATTTATTTATGCTTTATTTATACACTATAGCTGTACATATTTTCACAGTACATGTGATAATTTGATATACTCATATAGTCAAAACAAGGTAATTGAAAAATCTATTACCTTAAATGTTTTTCTTTTATTTATGCCAGGAACATTACAATTATTCTTTTCTAGTAGTTTTGAAATATATAATAAGATAATACTAACTACAGTTACTAATCTATCCAATGCCAGGTCTTATTTTTTCTAAGGGCATATTTATACCCATTAATCAACCTCTCTTCGTTCCCCGTTTGCCTTTCTCAGACTCTGGTAGCCCCCAACCTATTCCCTGTCTTCTGGAGATCCACTTTTTTTTAGCTTCCGCATACATGTGCTTAGATTATTTCACTTAACATAGTGACCTCCAGTTCCATCCATGTTGCTGCAAATAACAGAATTTTATTTTTTATACCTGAATAATATTCCATTGTGTGTATATACACCAGATTTTCTTTATCCACTCATACATTAATGGATACCTAGGTTGATTCTATATTTCGGCTATTGTGAATGGTGCTAAACATGGGAGTTCAGATACCTCTTTGATATAGTGATTTCCTTTCTCTTGGATATATACCAGTAGCGAAATGGCTGCATTGTATGGTAGAACTATTTTTAGATTTTTTTTTTTTTAGTTTTAATTTTTTGAGGAACATCCAAACTGTTTTCCATAGTAGCTGAACTATTTCACATTCCCACCAATGGTGTATGATATTAATAATTCCTGTTTCTCCATGTCCTCACCGGCATCTGTTATTCTCTGCCTTTTTGATAAAAAGGCATTCTAATTAAGTGAGAAGAGACCTCATTGGGATTTTGATTTGCATTCCTCTTATGCTTAGTGATGCTGAGCATTTCTTCATATGTGTTGGCCATTAAATGTCTTATTTTTAGAAATGTTTATTCATATCTTTTGCTCATTTTTTAAATTGAATTACTTACTTTTTTGTTATTTAGTTGTTTGCATGCCTTATATATTCTGGTTATTAATCCCTTGTTAGATGGATAATTTGTAAATACAATCATTCTATGGGTTGTCTCTTCAGTTTGTGTATGGTTTCCTTTGCTGTGCAGATTTTTAGCTGAATGTAATTTCATTTGTTTATTTTTGTTTTTGAAGTCTTACACAAAAGAATCTTTGATCAGACCAAGGTCCTGGAACATGCCCCCAAAGTTTTCTTCTAGTACTTTCACAGTTTTGGGTCTAAATTTAAGTCTTTAATCCCTTTTGATGTGATTTTTATATTTGGTGACAGATAGTGATATAGTTTCATTCTTTCTTATTTGGTTATCTCGTTTTCTTAACATCATTTATTGAAAAGGATATCCTTTCTCCATTATATGTTCTTGGTACCTTTGCTGAAAATGAGTTGGCTTTAAATGTGTGCATTTATATTCTATTCCATTGGTCTATGTGTCTGTTTTTATTCTAGTAGCATGCTGATTTGGTGACTACAGCATCTTAGTATATTTTTAAGTCGGGTGAAGTGTGATGCCTCCAGCTTTGTTTTTTTGCTTAGGATTGCTTTGGCACTCTAGGGTCTTTTGTGGGTCTATAGAAATTTTTAGGATTACTTTTTCTCTTTCTGGGAATAGTGTCATTGGTGTTTTGATAGAGATTGCATTGAATCTGTAATTGCTTTAGGTACTATTGTCATTTTAACAATATTAAGTCTTCCAATCCACAAGCATAGAATATTCTTTCATTTGTTTGTGATCTCTTCAGCTTCTTTCATCAGTGTTTTATAGTTTTCCTTGTATGGATATTTTGCTTTTTGGTTAAATTGATTCCTATGCATTTTATATTCTTTGTAGTTGTTGTACATGAGACGGCTTTCTTGCTTTTATTTTTTCCCATTATTTGCTGTTGGTACATATAAATGCTACTGATTTTTGTATGTTGATTTTGTATCCTGAAATTTTAAATTAATGTATGAGTTCTAAGAGTATTTTAGTGGATTCTAGCTTTTTCAATCTATAATATTACATTGTCTGCACACAAGGCTAATTTTACTTCTTCCTTTACAATTTAGATGCCTTGTTGCTTCCTCTTACCTAATTACTCTAGCCAGGACTTCCAGTACTATGCTGAATAAAAGCAGTGAAAGTGGGAATACTTGCCTTGTTCCAGATAATTGAAGAAATTTAAACTAAATTCATTTTTTTCCTATTGGATATAATGTTGACTGTGGGTTTGTTATATATAACAACTTTTATTGATTTGAACTAAGTATTATTTCTATAGTTAGTTGATTGAGGGTTTTTATCACAAAGGGATGTTGAATTTTATTGAATGCTTTTTCAGCATCTGTTGAAATGATCATATGGTTTCTGTTCTTGTGATGTATTACGTTTATTGATTTGCATATCTTGAACCATCCTTGCATCCCTGAGAAGTATCTCACTTGATCACAGTGAATGATCTTTTTAACGTGTTGTCAATTTGGTTTGCTAGCGTTTTGTTAGGAATATTAGCATCTGTGTTTATCAGTGATATTGGTGTGTAGTTTCCTTTTTTGTTGTTATTATGTCCTTGTCTGGTTTTGGTATCAGGGTAATCTGGCTTCGTAGAATGATTTTGGAAGTATTCCTTCCTCTTAAATTTTTTTGAAGAGCTTGAGTGGACTTGGTATTAGTTCTTCTTTAAATGTTTGGTGGGATTCAGTAGGAAAGCTATCAGGTCCTGGGCTTTTCTTGGATATAAGGCTTTTTATTACTGCTTCAATACTTGTCATTAGTTTGTTCAGATTTTCTATTTCTTTATGGTTAAATCTTGGTAGGTTGTATGTGTCTAAACATTTCCTCTAAGTATTTCTATTTGTTGGTGTATAGTTGTTTGTAAGAGTTTCTAATTAATTCTTGTATTTTTGTGGTCTCAGCTGTTATATCCTCTTTATGTTTCTAATTTTTTTTTTTTGAGACAAAGTCTCACTGGGTCGCCCAGGCTGGAATGCAGTGGCCCGATGTTGGCTCACTGCAATCTCTGTCTCCCAGTTTCAAGCATTCTCTGCTTCAGCCTCCCAAGTAGCTAGGATTACAGGCACCCACCAATATGCCCAGCTAATTTTTGTATTTTTAGTAGAGACAGGGTCTCACCATCTTGGCCAGGCTGGTCTTGAACTCCTGACCTTGTGATCTACCTGCCTCGGCCTCCCAAAGTGCTAGGATTGATTACAGGTGTGAGCCACCTCACCAGCACTTCTGATTTTACTTATTTGAATTGTTTCTCCTTTTTTCTTACCTTAGCTAAATCCAATCCTTTATCTCTGTCTGTCCTTAGGAGCATTTCTCCCTTTAGGCAATGATACGGTTTGGCTCTGTGTCACCACCCAAATTTCATCTTGAATTGTAATCTCCACATGTGGAGGGAGGGACCTGGTGAGAAGTGACTGAATCATGGGGACAGTTTCCCTGATGCTGTTCTCATGATAGTGAGTGAGTTCTCAGAAGATCTGATAGTTTAAAAGTGTTTGGAAGTTCCATCCTCACTCTCTCTCTCCAACCACCATGTAAGAGTTGGCTTACCTCCCCTTTACATTCGTCCATTATTGTAAGTTTCCTGAGGCCCCCCAGCCATGCAGAACTGTGAGTCAATTAAGGCTCTTTTCATAAATTAGTCTCAGGTAGTATCTCTATAGCAGTGTGAAAACAGACTAATGCAGACACTCATGATGCTTCCTGTGTGTGGAGGCACAGATAAGTGTCCATCTCCTTGTAGTTTTTTCACTTTTCTGTGTCCTCAGGAAGTAACTTATTCCCATGTTTGAGTTCTGAAATATTGCTGGAGATAATCTTGGTGCTGCATATTTACTTTCGGCTTTCTGGCTTCATTGATGAAGCCACCTTGCATCTATGCTGCCCTTTTTTGAACTAGAAGTCTCTAGGCCAAATCTTTGCGCTCATCTAGACTCTTCCCTTGCTCCACTTTCTACCCTGCCTATCACTAGATCTCTTTACATACCTCTTTCTTATATTTCTTGAAAAACCCCAAACCAAAGAAAAACCTTTCAATTCTTATTTATCAAAGGTATCTTAAGTTGATAAATATTAAACTCATCAAAATATTAATTTTAAAAATTAATAATATTACTCCTCACTTATGTGCCTTTTCACAATGTAGAGGCTCTCTTTTTTAGGCTCTACTCAATGTAGAAATTGAAACCAGGATTCAAATGTAAATGATACGTTTGGTAAACTCTGATAACACAGGTTGAGAGGTGATGAAAAGGAAGGAAGACAGCCAACAAAAGGTGAGCTACTAAGCCAACTGATGTGCTTTGTCTGTGTCCCTCCCCACATCTCATCTTGAATTGTAGTTCCCATAATCCTCACATGATGTGGAAGGGACCAGGTGGAGATAATTGAATCATGGAAGCAGTATTCCCCATCCAGTTCTCCTGATAGTGAGTTCTCATGAGATCTGAGAGGCAGGTTTCCCCTGCCCTTTACTCTGCACTCCTCCTTGCCTGCTACCATGTAAGATGTGCCTTTGCTCCTATTTCACCTTCTGCCATGATTGTGAGGCCTCCCCATCCATGTGGAACTGTGAGTCCATTAAACCTATTTTTCTTTATGAATTATCCAGGCGTAGGTATGTCTTTATTTGCAATGTAAGAACGGGCTAATACGCCAACTAACATAGTACATAGCTTGAGCTACATCCTGCTTGGAAACTCTGGAAATTGATCACCAAGCTTGATAGCACAATTCATAGAAAACATAGACCATAATTATCCAACTTAAAGTATAAGGAAACTGGAATATTTATAAATTATTGGAGAACCATTGGTGGAGAGTTGGTCACAGAAGTTTTAGTTCCTCAGCACCCAACCTGTTTGGTGTGTGCATACACGCATAAAGGAAATATGAAATCTTCCACAGTTCTAACAAAAAGATCCCTCAGGTGCACAGTTTTAGATACTAGAAGTTCTGTATTTAGATACAGAACTTGGATACCAGTATCTCAGTGTCCTTTGGCCAACACCAAAAAATAAATTCATAAAGAAAAATAGATTGTCCTTTGGCCAACACCAAAGGACACTGAGATACTGTTATTCAAGTTCTGTTAAAGGACACTGAGACATTGGTATCCAAGTTTTGTTGCATATTTTATTCAATACTAAAAGAGAATCATGCCAAGTAGCCAGAGTAGGTATCATTTTTGTGTTATGAATTAAGTGAGGTTTGGAAAACCCAAGGGACTAACTTAAAGTCTTATAGCATAACATATGTACATGAAAGATATGGTTAGACAATTACAGAGCATAAGGAAAAATATTGTCTGTACTTCCATTTCCTAGAGATTGGAGTTGTTAGTAGCAGATTGACCCTTACAGGAGAGAGATTTGCTGCTCAGCTTTCCAAAGTGAACTCTGGGCCGCATGAAGTCTTCAGACTTACTTCAAATTGCAAAATGGCATGAACCATCCCCATGTCTCAGTGATTTACATTTTGCTGCTCTGCTCAATTGATACCACTGAATAATGACCCATATTTCATTTCTCGTTGACTTACCTACACATTAGGCAGTTTCTATTAAAGTCCTAATGTACCAAAGCAAGGTAAATGGATGATCAGGAGATTAGTACGTACAGCTCAAAATATCCATAGAGTCATCCACCTTGAGACACAGTCAAGCTAATTCCTTGACTATAAACAATTAGAAATACCTGTGTTAATTTGACACTAAAAATAAAGCAAGTGTTCCATAATTTTAATAGAGATAAATGCAGTTACAGATATAAGAAACAATAACAGAACTACTGAGCAGTCAAAATGTTCTGCTAAGGTATCAATCCGTTATTCATTCACCCTTTCAGTCATATTTTTTCTATTGAATCTCTGTTATGTGCTTGACTTTGTGCTAAGTAACAATGCTACAAAAATAAGTATCACCATCTCTGTTTTTATGGAACTCATGCTTTTAGAAAAGTGTAAATTCAAAAAATTTATTGCAATCTGGAAACATTTATGATGTAATACAATGTAGTCTACAATAGAGTATATGATGATAAAAATGAAGATGAAATAACAGACTAGGACCAGATCGTGAAGATCCTTGAATGTGATGACAGGACTGTGATGATAAGAACTCACTGAACTTTACTTTAAAACAGTACAATGACTCAAGTAGCAACAGCAAGAAAACGAAGAAAATAATTTACCACAAAGTAAATTATGTAACCTGCTTCTTATTATTCTCCATTTTAAAGAAATGCCAAGTTATTAAAAATGACCTCTTAGGACTATATCAGCCAGTAATCACAATTTTTGAATATCTTTGCCTTGCTTGTTTTCTTAGAGGGGACATCCATTGCTTACTGATATTTTGTCCATGGCTCTGCAAACTCTCAGAGGGCATTCAAGAAATCCGTGGAAAGATGTGGGAAATGTTATAAACTATAGATACGTCTACTGATTTGACCTCAGAAATTTTTTCAAAGGAGACTTATATTGGTTCTGTGCTTATAATAAAAATGTGAGATGAGAATGTCTTAGAAGTATAACAACACCAAGAGCAAATAATTGAGGTTTTGTTATGTTTCAGGTACAATGCCAGGCAATAGAGATACAATTGTGAATAACATGAGTAGACTCATTACTATCTTCCCCTGAGAACTAGAGAGACAATGAAACAGAGCTGCAACATGAAAAGAGCAGGAAACCCCTGAAATTGATAAGCAAATTAAGTAAAGTTTCAGGATACAAAATCATGCACAAAAACCAGTAGCATTAATTATACACCAACAGCATTCTAGCTGAGAAACACATCTAGAATACAATCTCCTTTTTAACAGCTACAAAGAAAATTAAATACCTAGGAATCCATATAATCAAGGAGGTGAATGACCTCTACAAAGAGAACTACAAAACACTGTTGAAAGTAATCAGAGACAAAACAAATAACCAGAAAATATTTCATGCACATGGAATAGAAGAGTCAATATAGTTAAAATGCCCATACTACCTAAAGCAATTTATAGATTCAATGCTATTCCTATTAAAAGATCAATGTCATTTTTCACAGAATTAGAAAAATCTATTCTGAAAGTCACTGGAAACTAAAAAAGTGCCTGAATAGCCAAAGCAATCCTAAGCAAAAAGGATGAAGCTGCATACTACTTGACTCCAAACTATATTACAAGGCTACAGTAATAAAAATAGTATAGTACTGGTACAAACAGACACATGGGACAGTGGAACAGAACAGAGAACCCAGAAATAAACCTGTATGCCTAAAACCTTCTGATCTTTGGCAAAATCAACAATAACAAAAAGCAATGGGAAAAGTACTTCCTATTCAATAAATAGTGTTGGGTAGAATGAAGATGGACCTCTACTTTCCACTATCTATGAAAATTAACTGAAGATGGATTAAAGATTTAAACATAAAACATAACACTATAAAAATCCTAGAAGAAAATCTAGGAAATACCCTTCTCAACATAGGCTTTGGCAAAGAAGTTATGGCTAAATCCCCAAAAGTAATTGTAACAAAACCAAAATTAACAAGAGGGATCTATTTAAACTAAAAAGCTTCTGCACAGCAAAAGAAATAGCTAACAGGGTAAACAGATAGCCTACAGAATGGGAGAAAATATTTGCACACTATGCATGTGACAAAGATCTAATAGCCTGAATCTACAAGGCACTTAAATCAACAAGCAAAAAACAAACAATCCAATTAAAAATGTGCAAAGGTCATAAACAGATACTTCTCAAAAGAAGACATAGAGCTTGCCAACAAACATATGAAAAAATGTTCAACATCCCTAATCATTATCAGAGAAATGTAAATCAAAACCACAATGGATACCATCTCATTCTAGTCAGAATGGCTATTATTAAAAAGTCAAGACACAACAGATGTAGGATACTGTAGAAGAAAGAGAATGCTTATACACTGAGGTTATACACTGAGGGTGGGAATGAAAATGATTTCAGCCACTGTGGAGAGTAATTTGGAAATATCGTGAGGAACTTAAAAATAGAACTGTCTTTTGACCCAACATTTTCACTCCTGGGTATGTACCCAAATGAAAATAATTCATTTGGTCTTAAAGACATATGCACCAATATGTTTACTGTATCACTATTCACAATAGCAAAGACATGGAATCAACCTAAATGCACCTCAACGGTGGATTGGATAAAGAAGATGTCATATATATATACCATGGAATACTATGTAGCCATATAAAACAACAAAATCATGTCCTTTGCAGAAACATGGATGGAGCTGGAGGCCATTATCCTAAAGGAACTAACACAAGCACCAAAAACCAAGTACTACATGTTCTCACCTACAAGTAAGAGCTAAACACTGAATACACTTGTCTGTAAATATGAGAATAATAGACACTGGGCATCATTAAATGGGAATGGGGCCATAGGCTGAAGAACCACCTGTTGGGTACTATGCTTATGGCCTGGGTGACAGGATTGTTGGGACCCAGCCTCAGCATCAGGCAATTTGACTGTATAACAAACCTGCATGTGTACCCTTTAATCTGTAATAAAAGTTGAAAGTTTTTAAAAACAAAAAGAGCATAGGATTTGCAGACAGAGAGAGATGCAAATGTCAAATTAACAATGGCAAAAGTGCCTAAACCTGCCTGACCTTAATTCTTCATTTGGAAACTGGAGATAATATAGTCACCTTTTTATTTCCCTCAGTACTTACCCTGCTGTATTCAAGTATATATCTATTCTTGAAAATTTATGACATATGTCTGTGTTTACTGACTTTCTATCACCCCCATTAAAATGCAATTTCTACCAGTGCAGGAATATTGTTAGTCTTGGCTACTGTGGGAAGTAGAATAATGGTCCCTCAAAGATGTCCATGTTCTAATCTTCAGAAACATTGAATATATTACATTATATGGCAAAGGCAAATTAATGCCCCAAATTGAATTAAGTTTGCTATCAGCTAACCTTAATTTAGGGACATGATTGAGATTATCCAGGTCCTTAAAATGGAGAGATTGCAGTGTGAGGACTGAGCTAGGTATTGCTGACTTCGAAGATCCAGGAATGGGTCTAAAGCCAGGAAATGTGTGAGTGACTTCTAGGAGCTGGAAAGAGCAAGAAAATCGATTCTCTCCGAGAGGCTTTATTAGGAACCCCGATCTGCTGACATGTTGGGTGTAACCAACTGAGACCCATTTCAAACTTCTGATTTCCAAAAATGAACAATAATAAATTTGTATTGTTTTAAGCCATTAAGTTTGTAGCATTTTTTTAAACCAGCAGTGGAAAACTAATATGAACTGCAACACAGCAAAGACTAAATGTGTGGGCGAGGGTGTGCAGGTATATTTTGAAAAAGAATAAAAACACAATCATTTAAAATACTCATGCCACAATTTAAGAGGGCACAGACAGCTACAAGGAAGAGTAAAACACATACACACATGCACACACAAGGGCCAAGTAGATAAGAAAGAGTCTTAATGTAAAATTATTTAATTAAACTACATTTAATATTTGATACACTGCATATAGAAAGATACATGCTATTCTACAGAAACATTTGACTGCTTGGGTTTAGAAATACAAAACTGTATATAACATCATTTTGAAGAAAAAGGGGTTAGAAGACCTTCTTATTACTACAATCAAGTGGTTTTTTACTATTATTACTTACTCTCTTTCTAAACTCTTCTGCTGTTTAGTATGACATAGAAGTTTAGACAGCATCACTGAAAGAAATTTATTTTCCAAGATGTACAGTAATTCTGATCAATGCTATATTTATGTCATTATTTTCTCTCCCTGTCACTGCCATTCTCTTCTCTGTTTTCCCTCATGTCATCATCACACTTTAGTATTCAATGTATTTAGTATTGAATAATAAATACAAACCACCAAGACACTCAATAATGTTATTTTATCACATATTTAAGTCTAAGTGCTGCAAGATAAAATGGACAGAAAATAATCAAGCATAGGCACAAAACGAGCCCAGAACATCTTTTCATGCCACAAAATAATAGATTATTCAGTGAATGATGGAGATACATGAAAAATATATTTCGGCTAGTTTGAAGGGGCTCTAACTGGCCAAATCTGGAACAACTGGAACGTACAAATAAAAATGCAAACTAATCAATACAGAATTATTGATGGTGCTAAACTCATACATAAATGCTAAAATTAATGAGTGAAAGTTTGATTTAAAAAGACATAAACAATCTCACGGTACATCCCCACAAATTAGTTACTAATTACAAAGAAAAAATTAATACAGGCATACCTCATTTTATTGCACTTCATTTTTAAAATTGTACTTTGCAGATATTGCATTTTTCACAAATTGAAGGTTTATGGTAACTGTGTTGGCAAACGCGTTGGCAAATCTATTGGTACCATTTCTAACAGTAGGTACTCACTTTGTGTCTCTATTTACATTTTGGTAATTCTCACAATATTTCAAACATTTTCATTATTATATTTGTTATGGTGGTCTGTGGTCAGTAATCTTTGAGGTTCCTATTGTAATTGTTTGGGGGTGCTAAGAAATGCACCCATATGAGATGGCAAATGTAATCAATGAATGTTGTGGTGTTCTGACTGCTCCACTGATTGTCTGTTTCTATGTCTCTCTCCTACTTTTGGGCCTCCCTATTCCCTGAAATACAACCATATTGAAATTAAGCCAGTTAGTAACCCTACAATGGCATCTAAGTGTTCAATTGTTAAAGTGCAAGCCAGTAAACACTCAAATGATAAGAAAGAAAAACAGCCTTATTGCTGATATGAAGAAAGTTTTACAGCTCTGGATAGATCAAACCAGCCACAACAGTTCCTGAAGCCAAAGCCTAATCCAAAGCAAGGATCTAACTCTTTTCGGTTCTGTGAAGGCTGAGAGAGAGAAGAAAGCTGCAGAAGAAAAATTTAAAGCTACCAGAAATTGATTCATAAGGTTTAAGGAAAGAAGCCATCTCTCTAACATGAAAGTACAAGGTGAAGGAGCAAGCATTGATTAATAAGCTGCTGAAAGTTATACAGAAGATTTAGATAAGACAATTGTTGAAGGTGACCAAACTAAACAAGATATTTTCAAGTAGATTAAACCGCCTTCTATTCAAAGAAGATGTTATCTAAGACTTGCATAGCTGGAGAGGAGAAATTGATGCCTGGGTTTGATACAAAGCTTCAAAGTATGGGCTGACTTTCTAGAAGTTAATGCAACTGGTGACTAAGTTGAAGCCAATGCTAGTTGACCATTTCACAAATCCTAGGAACCTTAACATTTATGCTATATCTACTCTGCCTGTGTTCTCTAAACGAAACAACAAAGCCGGGATCACAGCACATCTGTTTAGCTCATAGTTTACTAAATATTTCAACACATTGTTGAAAACCACTGCCCAGAAAAAAAGAATTCCTTTCAAAACATTACTGCTTATTGACAATGGACATAGTCACTCAGAAGTTCTGATGGAGATGTACAAGGAGATTACTATTGTATTTATGCCCACTAACATGTCAATTCTGCAGCACATGGATCCAGAAGTAATTCTGACTTTCAAGTCTTATTATTTTGCAGCCCATGGATCCAGAAGTAATTCTGACTTTCAAGTCTCATTATTTAAGTCATACATTTTGTAAGGCTATAGCTGTTGTAGATACTGATTCCTTTATGGATCCAGGAAAAGTAAATTGAAAACTATCTGGAAAGACTTTATCTTCCTAGATGCCTTAAATAACATTTGTGATTCATAAGAGGAGTTCAAAATATTAACATTAATAGTTTTGAAGATGCTGATTCCAACCCTCATGGAATATTTTCAAGGGTTCAAAACTTCATTGGAGGAAATCATTGCAGAAGATTATAGCAAGAGAAGTAGATTTGGAAGTAATGGCAAAAAGAAGTAGAATTAGAAGTAGAGCCTGAAGATACTACTGAATTGCTATAATTTCATGACAGATATTGAATGGATGAAGAGTTACTACATATAAATATGCAAAGAAAGTGTTCTCTTGCATTGGAATCTGTACCTGGTGAATATGCTATAAATATGGTTGAAATGGCAATAAAGATCTTAGAATATTATATAAACCTACTTAATAAAATAGTAGCAGCGGTTAAGATACTGACTCCTATTTTGAAAGAGGTACTACTGTGAGAAAAATGCTATCAACAGCATATCATGCCACAGAGAAACATTTTGTGAAAGGAAGAATCAATTGAACTGCAAAACTTCAATGTTGTCTTACTTTAAGAAATTGCCACAGCCACCAAGTCTTCAATAACCACCACTCTGATCAGTCAGCCAGTATCAACATCAAGGCAAGAACCTCTACCAGTAAAAAAATTATGACTTGCTGAAGGCTCAGATGATTATTAGTATTCTTTAGCAATACAGTATTTTAAAGTTTGTACATAGTTTTTTAGACATAATGCTATTGCATACTTAATAGAATACAATATAGTATAAAGATAACATTTATATACGCCAGGAAACCAAAACAGTTGTGTGACTCACTTTGTTGCATTATTCACCTTATTGTGGTGATCTGCAATTGAGCCTGAGATATATCTGGGGCATGGAGAAATTTAGCAGAAACTACCCTAAACAAGAAACTAAATATATAATCACTAAATTTGGGGAAAAATATTGTGTGCCTCCTGATAAGCTGCACTGTGAAGGAAATAACACAGTTTCTGAGGTATTCCTGCCCAAAATATATATAACCTGAATAATAACATGGAGCTATATTAGATAAATCCAAATTGAAAGAAATGCCATAGAAAATATTAGATTTTCTGTATTCTTTCAAAATATTAGACCAAAGAAATTTTTCAAATGAAAGGCATCTAAGAATGACAAAAAAATGCAACATGTGATTCTGAATTGAATCCTGAATCAAGGAACAATAGGTATAAAGGGTACTATTAAGCAACTGATAAAATTTGAATAGGACTGGGGATTTTAATAGTAAATCAATATTAAATGTCCTCATTTACATAACTGCTATGTGAGTAAACAAAAGATTATCTTATTCTTAGGCAATACATACCAAAATGGTTATAAATAAAGGGATGCACATTTGACCTTAGTCTCAAATGGGATGAAATTTAAAAATAGGTGAATGTAGGTAAGTAAGCAACAGTTCCTTAATTTTTGCAACTTTTTTGTATGTTTAATACTTTAAAAATTTAAGTTATAAGCAATAGCAATTAGTTCAGGTTTTAGGCCTTCCAGAGAAACTGACAATGCCAGGTATTGCTGAAAACAGAAACACTGGAGACAGTACTTAAAATGCTTCAACTGTGTTGAAGAAAAATGATATTATATCTAGTAACTTGATGATGTTTATACCTGTGGTAGGCTGAATGCTGTCCCATTAATGATTTCTTCATTCTAATCTGTGGAACATGTGAAGGTGTTGTTACTTTAAATGGCAGAAGGGTCTTTGAAACATGATTAAGTTAAAAATCATGAGCTGGAGAGAGAATCCTGAACTATGTAAATGGGCCCAATGTTATATAAGAGGGTCTTCAAAGGGGGGTAGGAGAGTCAGAGTCAAAGAAGGAGATGTGATAACATAAGTGAAGCGTCAGGCCCAGAGAGACTTGAAGATCCCACACTGCTGGCTTTGAAGATGAAGTGGGCCAGGAACCAGGAAGCATGGGCAACCTCCAGAAGCTGGACAAAGTAAGCAAACAGATCCTTCCCTTGAGCCTCTGGAATAAGTGTGGCCCATAGTACCCTTGATTTTGGCCCAGTGAAACCCACTTCAGACCCTGGCCTGCAGAACTCTAAGACAAATTTGCATTATTCAGGGCTACTAACTTTGTGGTAATTTGTTACAACAGCAATAGGAAGCTAATGTAACAGCTTATGGTCAGTATTTCTATTTCTAGGTATAGGGCTTAAAGAAATTCTCATTTATGTGGCCAAGAAATTTAGACATCATTTGTAATAGAAATATTGGCACCATTGAATGTCAACCAATAGGGAAATAGTCTAATCATCTGATGAAACGCCAGATGACTGAATCAGAAATTATGTCAACATAGATAAATCACAAAAATACAATGTTGAGTGGAAAAAAAATTAAGATTTGATCTTTGAAATGTAGTTTCAAGATGATATCATATATGTAAATTCTTAAAACATTAAAAATATCACTATTAAGGATGCTTGTATACATAAAGATGTACTTTTATAACACAAAATCATATATGGACAGCATACACATCCAGTGAAGTGTCACATCTGAAAGAAGAGTAGTGAAATTGAGGAAAAAATATCCAGGAGATTTAACCAGATAAATGTAACAATTAGTGAGACTTGATTAATGAATATGTTATGAGGAGAGATAAGTCAGTTAGACTCTGGCATTTTTAACTCAAAAAAGTGAGTATTTATTGATAACGAAGCAAGAGTGGGAATAAAGAAGAGCATGTTTGGGGCAGAAAATAACTTATTTTTCAGCCTCTAAAGTTTGACATTTTCTTTAAGATATTTACTAGGGGTGATATAGGACTGTATAAAAGTTGCTGGAACTTTCTTGAACAAAAGCATGGAGTCCAGAAAATATGTGGGGTATCAGAAAGGAAGGCAATAGAGTGTTTGCTGCTACTGTTGTTTGGCTATAGCACAGCGGGCATGTGAGGGAGGGGGATTAGAATGCTCTCAGAATGTAATTTGGGTATCAAGTCTTTTAAGGGTCATAAACTCTAAGCCTGCGACCTATGATTCTGGAATTTTTCACTATCACACAAATCTTAAGCTCTTATGTTAATTTGCAACCATAAGACATTTCTAAATGTTCAACTTGCTGAGAAAATGGCTAAAATTGCTCTCAGGTACAATTTTTTTATTTAAAGATCTTTTTCTCTTTTCTTTTACTTTTTGCTTTAGAACACTGCAGAAAAATGTGTTCATAAACTTCAAGACCTTTTAAGATATCAAACACATTTTTAAAGCCAATGAATAATAATGAAAATGACCTAAAAGTTTTTTTGCTCTGTCTTTCTGCCAGAATATTGTTGTTCATATTAATATACTTGGCTGTATGTTACCTACTTTAGTTTAAAAATCCACTAGGGATAAAACTATTGAAGTAATTTGCGGTTTCTTCCCTTGTCAAGTCATCACTGTGGGTCAGATTGATTTCTGTTATTTCATAGTAAATTCTTCTTTCTCTTAAATTTAGCCTATATAGATCTTGGCTTTGCTCCTAAAAGAGAAAGTTATTTCTTCCTCTCCTTAAGGCATATTTATTTCATCTTTCTCTATACTTTCTATATCATTCATTGTCAAATTATATGATACTATGCAAACCAGCATTGCAAATATTTCTTTATAAATTAGTCTTCTTGTAACTCCCTCCCACCATACCCATTATGTTGCACAAGAAGAGCCTAGGATATCACCAAGATGTTGCCTTCTCTGTTTCTTCTCATTTATTGGTATTTGGCTCAAGAAATAGTGCTGGCTACCTATTGATATAATATAAAAATAAGTTACTTCAAAAAGAATTTAAAAAAAATTTTTTAACTGCCAAACAAATGTTATGGTGATATTGGTTTGAATCTGTGTCCCTACCCAAATCTCACATCAAATTGTAGTCTCCAATGTTGTAAGTGGAGCCCAGTGGGAGGTGATTAGATCATGAGACTATTTTCCATGAATGGTTTACCACATTCTCTTGGTATTGTCTTCATGGTAGTGAGTGAGTTCTCACAATATTAGGTTATGTAAAAGCATGTAGCACCTCCCCCACCCTCTCTCTTGCTCCTGCTCCTCCAGGTAAGATACCTGTTTCTCCTTGCCTTCTGCTATAATTGGAAGCTTTCTAGGACCTCCCTAAAAACAGAAACTTCTATGTTTTCTGTATAGCCTGCAGAACCACGAGCCAATTAAACCTCTTTTCTTTATATATTACCCAGTCTAAGGTATTCCTTTATAGCAATGGGAGAATGGACTAATATATATGGCTTTTTCAATTTTCAGTTTAAAAGTATGTTTAGGATTTGTGTGTCTGCATTTGTGTGTGTGTGAATGTGGAAGAATCATCTTTGTATGTTAGGACTTTAATTGTCTGGGAAAAACAGTATTAGCAAGAAACAATTACTGTACATACTGTGTTTCAGTTACCAGTACTTTTATTTACACACACACACACAAACACAAACCTACCTAATTTGGGGTGTATTTAGGGTTTACTAGTCCTTTGCACAAATCAATTTAAAAGTAAAGTGGGATTCTTATAGGAAAAAAAGAGAATTGTGAAGGAGAAGATCAAACTAGAAAAGAAAAGAAAGAAGAAGTGTATTTTTGATCATCTTTAGAGGACTGTTTCTCTGAGACCTGAATGCTTGATTCCAACTAATTTCCCGTTATCATAACAATGCACTATTTCTGAGCTGAATCACAATTTCTCTCTCCTTGCTCATGCCTCTGGCATGCTTTTATCTCTAATGTATAGCATCTTTCAATATATTATCATTCCACAAGTGTCTTCTTTATTTTCCCTTCTAGGTCATTTCTAATGGAATGCTACCCATGTTAAATACAACCGTGTTTGTCTTCTAAAAGAGTCTTGGTGGTTCTCCCCAAGTGAAACTACAAAGAATAAAAACTAGCCCAGTATGCATAGATTCTTTTAAGTTCAAATATCCTGAGCCATATACTGAGTAATGTAAAATAATTCAAATTAAAAATATATAAATTATTCCTTGCCTCCATTAATGTGCCAATTCCATCATCAGAAGCAATTATATGATTTGGTTTATGTGTTCCTTACTAACCTATGTATGTCTCATTCATGTCTTAACTGATTATTAAAAATAAGAATTTAGTAGATGTTAAAATTTCAATTGTAAGTAATTTAGGTCAATGTTAGTTGTAAATATTAATGCACAAATACCTCATACATGTTGCAGGTCCAGTTCTAGACCACCACGATAAAACGAATATCACAATAAAGTGAATCAAACATATTTTTTGGCTTTGCAGTGGATATAAAAGTTAGGTTTACACTATATTGTAGACTATTAAGTGTGCAAAAGCATTATGTCTAAAAAAATACCTATCTAAATTAAAAATACTTTATTGCTGAAAAATGCTGATCATCATCTGAGGCTTCAGTGAGTCATAATATTTTTGCTGGTAGAGGATGTTGCCTTAATGTTGATGTCGTCTGACTGATTAGAGTGGTATTGCTGAAAGCTGAATGGCTATGGCAATTTCTTAAAAAGACTAATAAATTTTGCTACATGGAATGATGCTCCCTTTCACAAAAGATTTTTCTGTGGCAAGTGATGCTGTTTGATAGCATTTTACTCAAAGTAGAACGTCTTTTGAACTTGAAGTCAGTCTTCTCATATCCTGCTGCTGCTTTGTCAACTAGGTTTATGTCATGTTCTAAGTCATTCATTGTCATTTCAACAATGTCCACAGCAATTTACCAGGAGTTGATTTCATCTAAAGAAATCACTTTCTATCTTCATCTATAGAAGCAACTCCTCATCTGTTCAAGTTTTATTAAGAGATTGCAGCAATTCACTCACATCTTTAGGCTCTAATTCTAGTTCTGTTGCCATTTCCACCATATTTGCAGTGACTTTCTCCCCTGAAGTTTTGAACCCCTGAAAGTCATCCATGAGGGTTGGAAACAACTTCTTCCACATGCCTGTTAATGTTTCTATCTAAACCTCCTTCATGAATCACAAATATTCTTTATGGTGCCTAGAATAATAAATCCTTTCCAAAAAGTTTTCAATTTACTTTTTCTAGATTCATAAAGGAATAACTATCTATGGCAGCTATAGCCTTATGAAATGTATTTCTTAAAAAAATAAGACTTGAAAGTTAAAATTCCTTCTGGATCCATGGGCTGCAGAATGGGTATGTATTAGCAGGCATGAAAACAACAGTAATCTCCTTGCACATCTCCATCAGGATTCTTGTGTGAACAAGCGCATTGTCAATGAGCAGTAATGTTTTGAAAGAAATTATTTTTTCTGAGCAGTGAGTCTCCATGGTGGGTAAAAAATATTTGGTAAACCATTATGTAAAGAGATGTACTGTGATCCTGGCTTTGTTTCATTTAGGGAATACAGGCAAAGTAGACTTAGCATAACTGTTAAGAGCGCTAGGATTTTGGAATGTTCAATAAGCGTTGAATTTCAACTTAAAGTTACCAGCTACATTAGCCCACAGGAAGAGAGTCAGCCTATACTCTGAAGTTTTGCTTCAAACCCAGGCATCAATTTCTCCTCTCTAGCTATGCAAGTCCTAGATGGCATCTTCTTTAAGTAGAAGGCTGTTTCATCTACATTGAACATACCTTGTTTAGTGTAGTCAGCTCCAACAATTGCCTAGCTAGGACTTCTAGATAACTTGCTGCAACTTCTACATCAGTATTCACTGCATCACCTTGCACTTTTATGTTATAGTGAAGGTTTATTTTCTTAAACCTCATGAACAAATTTATTCTAGTTTCCAACTTTTCTTCTACAGCTTTCTCACTTCTCTCAGCCTTCATAGAATTGAAAAGAGTTAAAAAAATAATAATTGAAAAGAGTTAAGTTGGATCAGGCACAGTGGCTCATGCCTGTTACCCTAGCACTTTCGGAGGCCAAGGTGGGTGGAACATCTGAGGTTGAAAGTTGAAGACCAGTCTGACCAACATGGAGAAACCCTGTCTTCACTAAAAAAAAAAAAAAAAAAATTAGCTGGGCATGGTGGCACATGCCTGTAGTCCCAGCTACTTGGGAGGCTGAGGCAAGAGAATCTCTTGAACCTGGGAGATGGAGGTTGCAGTGAGCCAAGATTGTGCAGTTGCACTCCAGCCTGGGCAACAAGAGCAAAACTCTATCTCAAAAAAAAAAAAAAAGAAGAGTTAAATTCTTGGTCTGCATTAGGCTTTGGCTTAAGGGAATGTGTTGTGGTTAGTTTTATTTTCTGTCCAGATCAGAAAACTTTCTTCATATCAATAGTGAGGATATTTTGCTTTCTTGTTACTTGTGTGTTTAATGGAGTAGGACTTTTAATTTTATTCAGAATGTTTTCTGTTCATTCCTAAATTTGCTAGCTGTTTGGTGACATCTAGACACCTAGCTGTTGGCATATGTGGGTTTTCAACATGCCTTCCACACTAAGCTGAATCATTTCTAGCTTTTCATTTAAAGTGCAAGACGTGTTACTCTTCCTTTCACCTGAACACTTAGATGCCATTGTAGGGTTTTTAACTGCCTTAATTTCAATATGATTATATCTTAGGAAATAGGGAGGTCCGAAGAGGATGAGAGGGATAAGGGAACAGTCAACCAGTAGAGAAGTCAAAACACACTCTACCTTTATGGATTAAATTTGCTGTGTCATATGGATGCATTTTTTAGCACCCCCAAACAATTACAATAGTAATCTCAAAGATTACTGATCATAGATCATCATAACAGATATAACAATTAAAATGGTTGAAACAATATGTTGAGAATTACCACAACACGATAAAGAAATATGAAATAAGCCCACACTATTAGAAAAAAAATGGCACCGAAGTCTTACTTGATGGAGTTTATCCACAAACCTCCATTTGTAAAAAAGCATATCTGTAAAGCACAATAAAAGGAATTGCAATCAAATCAGGTATGCCAGTACCTATTAATGGAAATGTAACAGCCAATGACATCCATTTCATTTTGAAGTATTTTTTTCAAATAGTTGACAAAAACCATGCTAAATATTGATATGGTTTGGTGGTGTCCCCACCCAAATCTCACCTTAAATTGTAATAATCCCCACTTGTCAAGGGTGGGGCCAGGTGGAGAACTTGAATTATGGGGGTGGGTTCCCCAATACTGTTCTGGTAGTAGTGAATAAATTTCATGAGATCTGATGGTTTGATAAATCAGACTTTCCCTGTACAAGTCCTCTTGCCCACTACCAAGTAAGACATGCCTTTGCTTCACCTATGCCTTCCACCATGCTTGTGAGTCCTTCCCAGCCACATGGAACTATGAGTCCATTAAACTTCTTTCCTTTATAAATTACCCAGTCTCTAGTATGTCTTTATTAGCAGTATAAGAAAAGACTAATACAACTATTATACCTGACTCCATCCCTTTTTGTCAGCATCAGTCTCTGAACTACATGGGCATGTAGTTCAGAAACTTTGCTCTGTTACACAAATTATGGTAAACTAGTGTTAGAGTAGCTATCAATTTTCTCTTACATTTATATTCCTATAGATGGGCATAATAGATTTAGAGTAAATTTTATTTTCTTATTCTCTTTTATGGAATTTAATAAAAGGTAAGTTTTGTAAATCTTCTGCTTATGTGTTCATTGCATATGTTGATTATGGCAGACCGGTATAAAAAATCCCTACATAGCCTTTAAGCTCTTTGATAATAAAAAATATCAGTATAGTAATCCTGACAACAATAGTATGGATAATAAGCAGTTTATGACTTTTATTTTTGTATATAAGCCAAACTTTGCAGGTGTGTAGGTTGCATGTTTTCAGTAAGAAAGCTGAACATGAAGTGTCAGTACATGCTTTGCTGAGAATTAGCATATGCTTATTTTTTTCGTGTATGTTTCCACAAAAAAAATAGAAGAATACTTGTCTATAGGTGCCTGGATTAAAGAAAGAAATGTTTGCAGTCCTTAACTTCTTACCTAAGAGAAATATTTCAAAAATTAGAATATTTTCTCCCACTTAGAACAATCATAAAGTTCTTAGAATAGATTCATTATAAATTCTGAAAATCATAATGAATCTGCCCACAAACCTAAGGTAGTCTGTTCTGCCTCACTGCCAGGACTCAAGACTGTTCAAATCATTAAATAATTTCACATTTGACAGAAGGCATAGACAGTGTGGAAAGAGTCAAATAATATTAGTTGTTATGATTTATAAAGATTAAATAAATATAGACCTACAGAGAATGTAAGGACCTCTTTCCCTGGAAGTAGAAGAAATACTACAACATTAAACGTATTATTTATATAACTTTAGTAAATATTATTTATTTAATTTGTTATATACACTATGTATAATTTTGAAGCTATGTAATGCATATATTAAATTAACAAACAGATATATATTATCTACTGTGCTATTATCTATATTATTAAGGACTGTGGGTGAGGCATTAGAGGATAACGCATGTGGTAGACAGAATTCTAAGACAGCCCTCAAGATTCCTGCACCCCTGGTATATATATCTCATATCATGTTTCCCTGAATGTGAGCAGAAGATATGGATATGATGCAATATCACTCCAGGGATTTTTCAGGTAAAATGATGTTAAAATAAGTTGAATTTGATTTAATTAAAGTCAGTTTACTGGGTCAACAGGAAAGTAGATGAACAGAAGGAAATGGAAAGGAGATGGCAATTTTTCTGTCATCATAGAAATAGCACGAGCTATTCCAAACCTAGGAAATTCAAAAGGAGATAAAAGGGCAGCTCCTGGAGAAGAAAATACCATGGTCCTCACTGGGCCTTCATGGGCTTTGGGAGCATCAGCAGCAGGTTTAGTTTAGGAATTTTCTGAGAGTGACTCTAGAGATAGGACAAAAGTCTGCACATTGATTTTGATTAGAAAGTCCATTTGGTCCTTCCTTGACCCCCTTGCTATCTTCATCAGACACTTCCACAGCCAACAGCCTAAATATATTTATATTATCACTTGGCTCTGTCCCTAACACACCATGCTTTGTTTTATCTCCGTACATTTGCAAACACTGTTCAGCTCATTTTTAGTCTTTCCCAGTCAGTCTGAATTAACCTCTTTGTCTGTATTTATAAGAAGTTTCCATCAGACACGTTGAATCTCTTTATCATAGCACTGGGCCACTGTTTTGTGATTATCTGTTACCTTATCTGTCTCCTTCACTCTACTGTGGACTCATTGAATTTATGTAACAGGTGTTTAATCTCTGTACCTTTAGCTTATCAGACATTGTCTGACACATATTAAGTAAATACTGCCTTTTTTTTTTTTTTTTTTTTTGATACAGAGTTTCATCCTGTCACCCAGGCTGGAGTGCAATTGTGCGATCTTGGCTCACTGCAACCTCCATCTCCTGGGTTCAAGCGATTCTCCTGCCTCAGCCTTCTGAGTAGCTGGGATTACAGGTGCACACCACCATGCCTGGCTAATTTTTTGTATCTTTAGTAGAAACAGGGTTTCACCATGTTGGCCAGGCTGTTCTCGAACTCCTGACCTCATGATCCACCCACTTCCAGCTCCCAAAGTGCTGGGATTACAGGCATGAGCCACTGTGCCCGGCCTAAGTGAATACTGCTTTTATGAGTGAATCGGTATAAAACACATGCTTCACAGTCCTAGTAACCACATACAACGGTTTTTAAAAACAGTTTGAATAATTACACAGTCTTCCTTCTGTCAGCTTCACTTCCTTAGGATTAAAAGACACAGATATTTTATGAAGACCTCTAAAATAGCTGGTGGTGCAATTCAATGGAGTTCTTGAGAAAAAGAAAGTCAGAACCACACAGAAGTGCCACAATTGGAAGTAGGGTCAATATGGTGTGACTCGACCAAATGAGGATAAAGGAAATTGCTGCAAAGGCTAGAGTAAGGGATTCGCCAAAAATTATGCATATGGATTTTTTTGGTCAAATTTCACTATTTCTTTAGTATAAAAATGTCAAGCATAAAGTGTTATGAATGGTGCATGGAAATATCAGCAGATCTTTCTATTTAAATGTAATCCTGCTGCTAGAACAGACTCTAGTTTGATATATGACAATATCTTCTGATCTTTTTTCCCTTGTTCTTCATTATGGAGTACATTTCCAGGATAATAGGACGTCTCTCTTTTAGTAGCACATCTGTTCCTGTTCCATCGTCTTCACTTGAAATCATAATTTCCTCTTTGGGAATGTACAATTGGTGGAAAGTAGAGATGATTATGATGTAATAAACAGAAATGATGGCTTCAGGTGGGTAATAATTGTTAAGAAACCAAAGATTTTGCTTCCAAGTAAATTCCCATGCTGATTAAAATGAGAAAAACGGAAATCAAAGTGTGTGGAATGCCTGAGCAGAATGGCCTCAGAATTGAATCACTACACAATCAGATCTCCTCTCATTTGAGGTTGTCTATTTCTTATGGTTTGTGTCACAGCTGTTGTGACTAAATACATTTATTATTTTCATACATATATTTTAAATCGCTTCCAGGCTATTATTACCTTGTGTGAAGAGTAGAAACTTTCTTTGGAATGGACTTGGATTGGCTTCTGGCTTAAACACTTTGTTTTGTGACTTTGGGGATATTACTTAGTTATTTTGAGCTTCAATGCCTTCCTCAGTAAAACTTCAAATAATTTTAATTTTAAAACTTCTTAAATGTTAGATTTTTTTTTTTTTTTTTTTTTTTTTTTTGAGACGGAGTTTCGCTCTTGATACCCAGACTGGAGTGCAATGGCGCGATCTCGGCTCACCGCAACCTCCGCCTCCTGGGTTCAGGCAATTCTCCTGCCTCAGCCTCCTGAGTAGCTGGGATTACAGGCACGCGCCACCGTGCCCAGCTAATTTTTTGTATTAGTAGAGACGGGGTTTCACCATGTCGACCAGGATGGTCTCGATCTCTTGACCTCGTGATCCACCCGCCTCGGCCTCCCAAAGTGCTGGGATTACAGGCTTGAGCCACCGCGCCCGGCCAAATGTTAGATATTTTTTAAATGCTTACCAGAGTGTCTAACTCATGAAAGTGTTCAATATATGACAGTTATGATAGTTATCCTCCTATGAAAAATCATTTTAATCATCATATGTTAGTTGTTTTTAGTATTTAGTATCATCTTTTCCAGTGTTGGTTTCAGGTACCTCAGTTCTGATTCCACATTTTCCCTTTCAACTCAAGTATCTAACTTCTATTTTCCTACCTGCTTATACTCATCTGACCACAGATTGGCTTCTGCCCAACTGAATTTCTACAAAACAGTACTTTAAACTCTTAAAAAACTGATAGATTCTTTTTAAACAAAAAAGAATTCTTATGGAGCCCTAGTTTTGACTTCAATTATGTTTATTAATATGCTTCTTTTTTTGTTGCTGTTGAGTTGGAGTCTCACCCTGTAGCCCAAGCTGGAGTGCAGTGGCACAGTCATGGCTCACTGCAACCTTTGCCTCTGGGGCTCAAGTGATTCTTGTGCCTCGGTCTCATAAGTAGCTGGGACTACAGGTGTGTGCCACCATGCCCAGCTATTTTTTTGTATTTTAGTAGAAATGGGGTTTCACCATGTTGTCCAGGGTGGTCTCAAACTCCTGACTTTAGGAGATTCTCTCACCTTGACCTCCCAAAGTGCTTGGGATTATAGGCACGAGCCACTGCACCCAGCTTATTATGCTTCTTAATAAATAAATACACACATGAAATTAAGTATAATTCTTTGTGCTTAAAAATTCTTTATACTTATAAATAACAACAAAATTAATGAATGACAAAAATTCTACCAAATTAAAAAAAGAAAACTAAATGTAAACATTATTCTGAGACCTCTAAAACCCACACATTAATTTTAGCTCTGTTTGTGTGTTGTGTACGTGTCTGTGTGTTTTGTTTGTTTGCTTTAATCTTAGAAAAATGGAATTATAACATGTATATTCTTCTGTGACCGGCTTCTTTTGCTGACCATTATGTTTGTGATATCTAGTCATTTGTCTCTAGGATGAATAAATTCTTACCATTCTGCCTTCTCTTGTGTTATTAACTCAATAATTAATTTCTCAGAAATGGATGCATTATTGGTCTTTTTGGTTGATGTTGTAAGATACCATGGACATTGCCCTTCAGGAATGATGGACATATTCTCCCAGCTGCTGATAGTGCTGTCAGAAGAGAGCCCTAGCTGACAATCCCTATAAGGACTGCTTAGCTGAAGAAAGCTGCATGCTCTTTTATTGGAGTGGTTTGGAAAGAATGACTGACCCAGGGCTCTAAAGACACGTTCCCTTCATCCTAACTCAGTAGAACACTGAAGGGTTATTCTAGCTCCAGAATTCTCTGTGGCATCAGCTAAGGTTTCCATTGAGACTGTGTAGCTGCCCAATTTTCCCTCTGCCTATTCCTGCTTCCTTCCTTTCCAAGAATATTCCCCAATCAACTTAGTGGACGCCAAACTCATTCTTAGAGTCTGCTTCCTTCAGAATTCAAAGTGTGATAGCTATGATCAGGTAACTCAAGATAGTCAGAGAAATTCTTCTGGTGTCCATGCATTTAGATGCTTCTATATTATCTAGTTATATAAATTAACCTATAAAAAATAAAGGGAAGTCATCTCTCAATAGTAGGAGTTCAGTCAGGGTGGTGGGAGAAATTTTAGAAAACGCAAACCTTCTTGGGAGGCTGGAAGGTTTTACAAAAGCCTTGGGAAAGAGGTTATGGCTGAAGGCAGCCTAATCCCCTTTCCTTGAGCCAACAGCATAGAGCATATAACAAGGGAATGTAGAGGAGTTTATCTAAAGAAATTGTTACTCATGTGGTCCTAAGACTGATCTTTGATCTTCCGCAGGCACGTGACTGTTCTCTACTTAGGGGTCAGCAAAGTCAATGACTCACAAATGGTGTTTGCTTTAGGCCTTTGTCATTAATTCTGCACTAAACAAAGGCCCGCAGGGCCAGCTTGTCAGGGGCACAGCTGCTGACTCTTTACAGCACTCTCTTCGGTGTCTGTGAGTGGCCTGGCCCCCTAGCCCGCTCTTTCACCACATATCTGTGTCTGAATGCATTTGTTCATCCATTGCTGGGTCAGGGTCTAGGGGTCAGATCTGACACTCAATAAGATAAATAGAGTGTTAAGCTGACTTATTGCAAATATGAATAGAAATGTACTCTAGGCAAGGATAGAAGAGGCAGGACATATTGACAATTTTCCTTTCTGGAAAAAGGAGAAAGAAAGTGTCTTGTATCCACTTTTGGTGGACCTTGACTCAACTGTTTGTAGCTTTAATGCTAACCCCTGTACATACTACATTTGAAGTTATGTAAAGTATCTATTTTAACACACTGTTAATATGATTTGAGATCACATATTTGTGTAAGTATACACATAGACACATTTCTTAAATCTAGAAAAAACACAAACAAAAATAACTTTTTTTTCCAAGTAAAGATGCTTACTATATATGCTAATTTCAGTCTTCCTCTGGGACTAAAAGATTTGTTTATACTTAAACAGCATTTATACTCATTTATACTAACTTCAAAAAGTAAAGGCACTGCCAAAAGATGAAGCATGTATTGGTTTTAAAACCACCAAGTATACCAAATCAGAATGATTTTAGTGACAAAATATTGCCGTATTTGGATGGATAATTAACCCCTTAAACGTATTGAATATAAAGTACACAGAGAATGGAAGAATGACTATAAAGTATCCAGAACACTGCCTAGAAGAGAGTCAATATTCAATCAACAGTAGTTTTATTTCTCCATTTCTACTGCTTATCATACTGTTACACAAATACACATGTATATAAGAAAACACACATGCACACCTATATATATACACATACACACAACACACACACATGTCCTAATTTTTTCAGGCTTTTGGGACCTTTGACCATTCCTGCACATAACCATTTTATTTTGTATTTAATATAATAATTTACAAATAAAAATAACATGTCTCATAACTTAGTTAATATCATCAAACAATTAAACTTATAGTGATATCTTTGCATCATTATCATAAAAACTAAAGAATGACTATGATAGTTTATAACAAAAATTATACTTTGATTCTTTTTTCTATTAAAAACCAGGAAATATTTTCTAATCAAGGGTAGCATATATAATTACATCAATCAAAGAATCAAAATTTACTGTGTTATTTACCATGATTGTGATTCTCAGCAGACTAGTTTTCAGAATATTTTAGTGAATTTCCATCATTTCTTATAAATATCTAGCCTCATCATTTCCAGATTTGAAAGGAAGGTGACCAATATCAAATTGATCCTCACCATTTTGCCTGGTTTAACAGTATTGTGTAGATAAGATTAACATTAACATATAATAGAATATAAAAGTTAGTTCACAGTGTGTGTTTAAATTGACCCATATGGCAATAAGTGATGGGTTAAAAATAAAGTTAAGGATTGTCTTCTAATTGAAAAATGAAGTAATGACATTTAGTTTCTGTAGATTCCTTCAAGAAGAGGGTTGCATTGTTCTGTTGCATTCAGAGAGGGTTTGAAATCCAAAACTAAATGATTTTTCTTGGGAATGACATCAGACACAAAATGCACAGCTCACCCAGCAGCCAAACCATTTTACAGAAGGATAGTGTTTTGACTCTTCTTTCTTTGAGCCTCTTGTCTGTCACAAAGCTTCATTTACGGGATGCTAAAGTTCATCCCATAAAGAAAGAACTTAAGCATCTGCCTCAAGAATTTTTGTCAATTTCAACATAAATCTAATTCAAGTTCATTTCAAACTAGCATTTAACAAACCTTTTTCCTCTGCTCAGTGAAAATCACTTTCAAAAAACACTTTTGGGAAAACATAGATGTTTAAGCAAATGTAGACACACAGTGTATTAGAATTTAATACAAAGTCTAGCTGAGAGATAAGAGCCAGCTGGCTCCCTGATGGTCCCAAATGCAGCAGGAAAGATCCACTCCTCCATGCAATCCCCACTGTCAGTTCCTCTCAACGAAAGAAGCAGCTCATTTTATTGAGTTATATTTTGGAACTCTAATCAGACCATTTAACTAGTGGAAAAGACAATTGTGCATTAAAAGGGCATGCACATAGACATGGATGTCATCCTTTCTGGTGTATTCTCCCTCTCTCTTTCCTCTGGTTTCCTAGATGTCAAAGCAGGAAGCCATACTAGGGCCTTCACTGAGGGAAGTTTTAGATAGTTCTGGAGCTGCATTTTGGCTCTTCTATTTATGCTGCAATGTCAGTAGGACAGCTTAGCTCATCTGTCTTGAAATGTTTCAGTTTCTCACAGTGTACTGTGGCTCAATAATCAATTAGCTTTTAAAAGCTGGCCTTTGGGAAAATTTAGACACAAGCAGAGGGAAATACCTTTGAAGGCTATGGGTTAGATCACTTTTCCAGAATGCTCTGCATTGTAGTTATGGGCAGAAGCCCAGCTAACAATAAAATCAGCCTTTAATTTCCTTTTGTGAGTGTGTTTTGTTTACAAATTTTCCTTGGGACCTTCAATGGAAGGTATGAATCTATTTTGGGCAGTATTTAGGGTCCTAGGTCTTTAAATAATAACAGAGTATTAATATCACTATTACCATCAAGTATAATTTTGGACATATGATTATTTTAGACATATGCAGTGTTCATATACAGTATGTTTATATAATGTATATGTATACATATTATATATACATTGATCTAAGCAGTAACTTCAGTAAAATTTGTCATGGAATAGAGATGGATATTTCCACATTGATCTTTAGAGATAATACTGTTTTCATCATGATTATACTTTAAAATATTTGTCAATGACAATATTGAATAAAACTTAGGCTTGGCCAACTGCGCTCTGGTTTGAAATTTGTTGACAATTCACTGAATGGCTCAGACTTCCCATCTGTAAAACTGAAAGAATATTTGTCTAGATACTTCACTGGGCAATCATTCAATCATTCATTCGCTCAACAACTATATTTATTGAATGTATATTATGTGACATTATTATTCTAAGCTATTCAGTAATTAAAAGGAGGAAAAGACTGCTTTCCAAAGGCATAAGTATTTGCAAAGGCATTTTGAGAGGTGTTTAACTCTACTTAAATATAAATACATATCATTTTGAAAGTTATGAGCTTCACCATAGGGAAGCTCATATTCTTCGATTCATATTCTTTGATTTAGAAACTATACTCCTAGGGATATTTTTCCAAGGACATTTACGAGAAGCAAAAAGAACATGGACAGCTATGTATTGAACTCTTACTATATTCTACTTAATGCTTCTCAATAAAACATTCTGGTAATGTTGTAAATGTTCTTTACTTGCTGTGGAATATGGTAGCCACATGTGACTATTGAGTATTTGAAATGTAGTGTGCAACTGAGAATTTAATTTTTAAATTCAATTTAATTTTAATCAATTCAAACTTAAATTTCTGTAGCCATGTGCAGCTAGAGACTATTATAATGGACTGTACAGTGATACACATAGGGAGTTGGGGAGTGATAGAATGGGGAGAAATGCCAGATATAGGTAAAGGGGAGGAAGGCAGCAAATCACACTGCCACATGTGTACCTATGCAACAGTCTTGCATGTTCTTCACATGTACCCCAAAACCTAAAATGCAATAAAAAAAAGAAATTATATTGTTTAATTATTACTATGATCTTTCTATTAATTTTATTCTACAGATATGAAAACTGTCTCAGGGAAATTAAATAACCTGCAAAGGTCACCACTTTGAAAGTGGTGTACTGAAATTTGAGGCCAGGTAGTGTGATGCTGTAGCTTATGGTCTGCTAGGCTACTTTTCTATGCATACTGACTTCCAATGATAGGAAAATTGTTGCATATACTTGGGCATAACATTGGATAAAAACCTATGAAACCATTGAGTGAAAACTGTTAAAAGAATTCACAGAAGGAAATGTCTTTATGACAAATGAAAATGGAAGAACACAAAAGAATATAGACTTTAAAGGTATAATGATATACAAATAATATGAGCAAGTTGATAGTAATATACAAATTTGAACACAAATTCTTTTTCAGTGATAAAATTATGGATAAATTTCAAGAGTCTTCAGTGTTGTCTTTTGCTAGGTTTAATTTCGTTTTTTTGTTGGTTGTTCTTTGGATTAAGTATAACGATATATGTGAATGATGGTGGAGAAGTTCTTTCAACTATTCTTCAAATTAGGACAGTCATAAAATAGAATGAGAGTTTATAAATATCGTTGCATGGCTACGCTGCTATCCTATAGTTTTTCCTTTTTTTTTTGCTAACAGGTCCCAATTTTTTCTAAAGAAAACACCTAATTTCATAGAATTAAAACATAGAATGAAACATGCTTTATCTAAGCTAGTTATGACCATTTCATTCTTCCTTGTCATCTCCTCAGCCAGAGATGACCATATTAAGTGGTTTTAGCAAAGTGGACATAAAGAGAGGCTATTTGAGAAATCTGAAAAGGATTTTACTCCTTAACAAAGGAGTGCCCTTTTTCTATTTGTCGCCTTCACTTTCTGTTTGGAATATAATATTGTGGTGTCCTCTGTAGAGTGTAGCTCCATGAGTTACTAGAGGTTAGCAAAAATGCCCACAGCCCTGATATAATTAAGATGATATTTTTAAAGGAGTACTTTCAAAATTAATGTGATTTAATTTTTTTCTTTTTTAAAGTCACTTTTTGTTCTATTATCTGGAATGTAAAACTTTCCTAATGCATTCAAAGTCCTCCGCCTCACAAGCTGTGGATTTCCATTGTGTGAAAGATACAAAAAGTTGGGAGACTGGGTGTTGGCTTACCTCCACAGTATAGGCTTTTCATGACCTCTAAAATACAGAGACTCCATGTACTCCATCAGACTATGACTGAAAAAACCTGCTCACCAGCATAGTTGAAATCTACAAAGCAACAGGACTCCAAAGATCCATATATGCCTATTTGTAAATTCTGCTTCATCAACATGAATATATTAAAATTCCTGAAGTCTTTCTACAGATGATATTTGGTCTGGTATTTCTGAAAGTAGAAGAGATTATCTTTTGCTTACAATTTGTCACATCTCACTGACTATAGATCACAGCACTTTAGAAGCTTAACCCTTTTAACTTAGGCTTTCTTCCAGCATTTGCAAAAGTCCTTTCAGCAGACTGACAAAAATAGCAGCAGCAGTGAAGCAATTAGATGTAATCCGAAACATCTGCAGTTCAAGCCAGATCCTTAAATGCTTTCTCCTATTTTAGTTACACACCAATTCAAAATCCTCATTTAAGGTCCTGACAAACTGAAAAGAGTAGAAAATCCTTCAAATAATGTACACTGAAATTCAGCTCTAAATACTCCCATCCAATTCTTATGGCAAATATTGACCATCAATATTGGTGAAACTTAGTGCAATAAAGTTATTTTGTGCTTGATTCACTGGCACAAAATAAGAATTGGTTTTCTGTTTAATTTAGGAAACATTTTACAATGACCTGCTTAGTACTAGGTGCTCTCTAAAGTTGGACATAAAGATAAACATGGCACAACCCCTTCCCTCAAACATCTCGTAGTCTAGGGATAGTTCACAGTCTTTTTTGATACTACTTATACTATTTTATCATGAATACGCAAAATCATAGACCTTAGTATTTAAGGTCTATGATTAAATGCTGGTGGAGGGAGGTGTTACACACCTTTAAATCTATGGCAAAACATGTTTTCATTGGTGTACTATTAAACAAGTGAACAACTCATAGAAAGTTGCTTAACTTTCAAAGCAGAAAGTGGAGAACATTCTCAACTAAGTCAGTAGAATAAAGATCTAAATTAATAACAATAATGAGAAGACAGCTTACGTTTTGTTACCTTACGCAATGTATTGACATTTTACATGTATCTATAATGTCATTTTCTTTGGCTAAGTAGCCATAGTATCTTGCCTCTGCCTGATCAAATAAAACAGTTTTTGATTGACAGCTAACTTTCTTCAAATAACTTCATTTAGGAAAGAAAGCTATTTATGTTATACTAGTTGTGTTTTATACTGATTTCTAGGATATTGGTCTTTAGAAAATCTTTCTTAAGTTAGTTTTAAAGAGCTCACACATGTGCATAATCTCTCTCTTTCTCTCTCTGTCTCCCCAACCCCCATCAAAAAAAAAAAAAAGAAAAAAGAATAAAAGCTACAGTTCTCTGTTTCACAAAGCTTAATAACAACTCCAAAAATAGAGATTTGAGGTGGGCACAATGGCTCAAGCCTGAAATTCCAGCACTTTGGGAGGCCGATGAGTGCGAATCACTTGAGGCCAGGAGTTCAAGACCAGTCTGGTCAACTCTGCAAATCCCATCTCTACTGAACATACAAAAAACAAAAAAAAATAGCCAGGCTTGGTGGCACATGCCTGTAATCTCAGCCACTTGGGAGGCTGAGGCACAAGTCACACTTATCATCACAAGAGTGACACTCTATCTCTTTTGCCATGTAATCTACACTAACTGTGAAAGTGAATTCTCATATTTAATTGGTTAAAAGCAAGTCACAAGTCTCATCCATACTCAAGAAGTAGGGAATACCCAAAGCCATACACTTTGGGAAGTGGAAATCACTGGGTGTCGGTGATTCAGATCTATCTGCCACAGAGTCACCTCTTTTGGAGGGATATTGGAATTCAAATAAAACACATATAGACAAGAATTTTTTTTTTTTTTTTTTTTTTTTTAGTCAGTGAACTCTAAACTTTCTTTAGAGTTCATTATTGCTTGCTGGCTTTTTTAACTTTAGAGGTAGTTGTTCACCTCTGAATTATAAAAAATATATTCATTTAATAGGATCAAAACTTTATGTAGTTAGCATGGGAATTGTGAATTACAGTGATTAATTGAACATTCATGAATCCACCACCCAACTTAACAACCAAAATATTACCAAATGCCAGTAAAAATCATATGCTAATATTTCCTAGTTATATCCCCTTACTTTTCTTCAGAGGCAATTTTTATGTATTTTTTTTTTTTTTTTTTTTTTTTTTTGAGGCAGAAGTCTCGCTCTGTCACTAGGCTGGAGTGGTGCAGTGGAGCAATCTCAGCTCACTGCAACCTCTGTCTCCTGGGTTCAAGCAATTCTCCTGTCTCAGCGTCCCAAGTAGCTGGGACTACAGGTACCCGCCACCACAAATGGCTAATTTTTGTATTTTCTGTAGAGACGGGGCTTCACCATGTTGCCCAGGATGGTCTCAATCTCTTGACCTCATCATCTGCCCGTCTCGGCCTCCTAAAGTGCTGGGATTACAGGTGTGAGCCACCGCACCAAGCCTTTTATCTAAAATTTTACATTTATCATTTTATAATTTATCTAAGCAGTTTTACCCCATAAGCTATTGTGAAATATCATTTATGTTTACTTATTTTTAAGCTTTACAAAGATTGTATCTCATATATATATCATATAGACATTCATACTCTATTTGAATTAATTATTTTCACTCAACTAATTCCCAACATTGTCAACGTTAGTTCTATAACTCAGACAGGAGAAAAATCTTGTTCAGGAGTATCAGAGTCTCAAACAAGAAATTTCTCAGTAAATGTATTCTTACTAGCAAAAAGCAAAACAGAACAAAATGTATATAGATGTACGCAAACACAAAGCACAAAACAAGTAAACAAGAAACTACTGGATGCAATTCAAATGTCTATGTTTTACTTTTACTTTTATCTTTGCTATTTTCATGCTTGAATTTCCATTGTTTTCTTCCTTAAAATGCGTGACACTATACCATATTGTATTAGCATGAATTTAGGAAAGTAAAACTGATGCCAAATGTCATCAATTACATATAGAAGTGTTCAAGAGAACACTTGAAGTTTGAGACTGCAAGTGACAGCCCTATGGACTAGGATTGCAAAACAAAAAAGAAAAAGCAATTCTGGCTGGATGGTCGGATAATAGACACACTTACATTTGGATAAAGGCCACAGCCAGAGATATGTCACTTCACTTCGAAAAATATATGGAAAATAATGCCAATTAGCACACTTTTTATTATAAAAATTGTGAAAATGGAGCGAAGATTGAATGAAGGATTGAAATATGTGAAACTTTAAATGTCTCTCACAAGGGTGTGTATAATGTTGGAGAATAAATGAGAAGTCAGAGATGAAGGTTATTTACCTCTTTCTATGTGAAAGCACTTACAAAGAATTTCCTCCCAGAAATGCATTAATTAAGGTGATTAACACTAGTTGTTGCAATAAACAGATTCCAGATTTACAGGTTAGGATGTCTTCTTTCATCTTCTTATGTACTTTATGAACAAATGGATTTCAAACTGCCATGACAGTGGAAGACCAAGGCAGAAGCATTACCGTAGATATTAACTGCATTGCCCTAAAAATGAAACACATAACTTCTGCTCACAGATTATTTATTGCCCATATCTAATCACATACCCCCAACCTAACTGTAAACATGTCTGGGGAATGAGTAGAAAGAATGCACATATTTGTTGAGCATAAGTCATATTTCTAGAACCAGTATATTCCTTGTTCCTTTCTTCACATATAGTAAGCACACTCAAACTCTCTCATGCTGATTATAACAAATGTACCACTCTGGTAGGAGATGTTGATATTGCCGGAGGCCATGGGAAGTGGGACAGGAGTGTGTTCATACCTTCTGTTCAGTCTGGTTGTGAACCTAAAACTGCTCTAAGAAATAAAGCCTATTACAAGAAAACATTTATTTTTAAAAATCCCCTCACAAGGAGACAATACAAAGTTCCACATAGACATTGCATCCTCAAAGTCTACATCTCTGGGTGTGGAGTGGCACTTACTTCACCTTACTGGGGAAGCGAAGTCATAGTCTTAAGATCATAGAATAACATTGCTAGTTATCTTACCCTCCACACCAATGTGTAATGCTGCAATAGGATAACTACAACCCAGACCCTTATTTTGAAAGAAGAATAGGAGACACATAGCAGTTACTGGAACTTAAGTCTAAATCCCACTAGGTAGACACATTATAAGAAACCCCAACTCTGAGGAACAGGGAGGTAATCCCTTGATTAGGCTCTGATTCTGCTCTCTGAGAAGTTCTTATTTGCCCATTATCCCCAGCTCTGCCCGCCTCGTTTTTCATTTTCTTTCTCAACCATCACCTGCACTGGGCTTTGTAGAGTGGCTTACCTCTGGAATTCTGTGGCTTATTCTGTCCCCAAGAATAAGCCATGTTATCTGTTTCAGTTATGAATAACTGCATAATAAACTATATCAAAACTTAATGGCTAAAAATAATCTTATTATTTCTCATGATTCTAAGGATTGGCTAAAGCCAGCTGGGTAGTTCTACACCATGTTATATCAGCTACAGCTGCATCATCTGGGACTTATTTGATCTGGAACATCCAAAATGGCTTTCTCACATGGCTGGTAGAGGACATGTTCTTTCGGCTGGGAGCTCAGCTGAGGCTATTGACCAGAACTCACACTCATAGCCTCTTCATGTGACTTTGGTTTCTGAGAAGCAGATGAATTTTGAGAGGGAGTATCCAAAGAGTAATTGTTCTAGAGTGAACAGGCAGAAGCTGATAGAGATTTTAGAGAAGGACAAATTAACTCTTTTTCTTTATAAGATTGTGGCAAAGAATTCGGCAATCATCTTTAAGCCACCACATACTCAGTGATCAGCTATTTCAAGTTTAATGAGAAAATGTTTAATCCTCTTAATTTCAATAGACCTCAAAATGCTGATTTGCCATGAGAATCTCCTGTTGCTATGAGTTTTTCCTTGACAAGTGTAATATATGTTATTAAATTTAAATAAATCTTTGAAGGAAAAGTTGCATAATGTATTTCCTCTAGGCAAGTACACTCTGTATATTTTTCTATATGTGCTTCACTATTTTCTCTTCCCTATTTCATCACTATTTGTTTTTGTTTCTGCATCAAGAGATTGGCATCTCCAATGGTTATTCCCTGAAAACATAGTAAGAAAATGTGAAACCAGTAATCCCAGTGCCTATGGCTGGGCTCAATAAGTGGGACTGAAATGATGGCAAGCTTGACAACATTGCTTACTATTTCTCCACATCATGTTACATTTACAGGCCAGTCACGGGTTAAGAAAGAAGAAAGTTCAGGGTTGCATTCTGACATGGAATGCTAGAGAGATCAACACAGAAACAGCCATTAAGAAGGCAAAGGATGTTTAACAGGTGGTGTTCATGAGTCATTCTTTTGTAGAGTACACAAAATGGTGTTCATGCTGCTCCATCTGAAAATACGAACTGTTTGAGTTTTTGACCTCTTTAAAAATATGAATTTAATTAGGCTTATGGATCTCTGTAGCTCATAAAGCTCAGAATGACCACTCAAGTTTTTCTATTTTGAGATACTTGTTTCAGGTTAGGCTGAAGTTAATAACAATGATACGTGCTCTGAAAACTGAGAGAGACCTGAGAGATTCCATGTCATTGCCTGAAGTTCACACATCACCATTATTGCTGGAGGCTGACACTCATTATCCACCTCGAAACTCTAAGAAGTGTATCTCTGCTTTTCAAAGGTACCTTTTTCAATAGAGACAGACAGAGGATATAATATGAGCGGCTATGTTAAAAATATAAAGTCTGCACCAGCCCTTCATTTCCCCATCTTAGACATTTTGTTGGAAACTACCATCCAACTCTGTTTGCAAAGGATGTTTCCCAAGTCTCAAATGCCCTCAGTTAGACAGACAGGACATTCAATCAAAATCTATGCTGAAGATTTAAGACAGCATTTTTTTCTACTCATAAAACTTTAATTGCTATTCACATATGTAAAAGATATTGATAAACTTCAGGTGCATATTCTGATAGTTAGAGATTTTCTCACTTTGATATCATATAGGCAACTCAAAGTTTAGCATGTCCAAGAATGAAATAATTTTCTTTCCTCAAAGGTTTCTATCACAGTTAATGACATCACTATCCATCCCACCATTCAAGTCAGAAACTGAGGCATATTGTCTCAGATTTAACACCTAGACTTTGGGGATTTTACCAAATAAATATAATCAAGGCAGAATTTCCTACAATTTGTTCTGCAAAACAATCGTTTTATAAAATGCCTCAGTGGAAATAAATTCTTTATTTTTATTTTTATAAGTTTTATTTTAGGTTCAGGGGTACATGTAAAGGTTAAGTAGGTAAATTGCATGTCACAGAGGTTTGGTGTACAGATTATTTCACCATATGGGTAATAAGCATGGTACCAAATGGGTAGTTTTTCAATCCTCACCCTCCTCACTTCCTCCACCCTCAAGTAGGCCTGGTTTCTGTTGTTCCCTTCTTTGCGTCCATAGGTTCTTAATGTTTAGCTCCCACTTTTAAGTGAGAACATGCAATATTTGGTTTTCTGTCCCAGTGTTAGTTCACTTAGGATAATGGCCCCCATGTTGCTGCAAAGGACATGATCTCATTCTTTCTTATGGCTGTGTAGTATTCCATGGCATATATGCACCAAATTTTCTTGATTCAGGCTACTGTTGATAGGCATTTATGTTGATTCCATGTCTTTGCTATTGTGAATAGTGCTGTAATAGATATACATGTGCATGTATCTTTATGATAGAAGACTTTCTATTCCTTTGGGCTATATCCAATAATGGATTGCTGGGTTGAACAGTAATTCTGCTTTGAGCTCTTTGAGAAATCGCCAAACTGCTTTCCACAATTATTGAACTAATTTACATTACCACCAGAGTGTATAAGGGTTTCTTTTTCTTTGCAACCTCATTAGCATCTGTTATTTTTTGACTTTTTAATAGCAGCCATTCTAACTGGTGTGAGACAGTATCTCATTGTGGTTTTAATTTGCATTTCTCTAATGATTAGTAATGTTGCACATTTTTTCACATGCTTGTTGACCACATATATGTCTTCTTTTGAAAAGTGTCTGTTCATGTCCTTTCCTCACTTGTAAATGGAATTGTTTGTTTTTCTTGTGGATTTGTTTAAATTCCTTGTAGATGTCAGATATTAGACCTTTGTCAGATGCATAGTTTGCAAATATTTTCTCCCATTCTGTAGATTGTCTGTTTACTCTTTTGATAGTTTCTTTAGCTGTGCAGAAGTTCTTTAGTTTAATTAGGTTCCAGTTGTCAATTTTTGTTTTTATTGCAATTGCTTTTGGTTTCTTCATCATGAGATCTTTGCCAGGTCCTATGTCCAGAATGATACTTCTTAGGTTAGCTTCCAGGTTTTCTATAGTTTTAGGTTTTAAGTTTAAGTCTAATCAATTTGAGTTGATTTTGTATATAATGTAAGGAAAGGGTCCAGTTTCAATCTTGTGCATGTGGCTAATAAGTTATCCCAGCACCATTTCTTGAATAAGGGGTTTATTAAGTAAATTTGGTCAAGTGTTGAGTTCAGATTCTGAATATCTGTTAATTTTCTGCCTTGATGATCTAGTACTGTTGGTAGGGTGTTAAAGTCTCCCCTTATTATCTTGTGGAAATCTAAGTCTCTTTACTAACTTGCTTTATGTATCTGGGTGCTCCTGTGTTGCGTGCATGTGTATTTAGAGTAGTCAAGTATTCTGGTTTTACCATTATGTAACGTCCAATATACCACATGTTCCTGTCTGTACATCATTTTTTACACTATTCCTTTTACCTAAAATGCCCTAATCACAATGGTCTCATATTCAGGCTTTAAGATTTAGTTTACAGAGAATATCCTTGGATACCTCAACCACCAACAGAGTTCATTATTTCCCTGTGAATTACATTTTATAATTTATGTTTCTGTGATTCATTCATATTTGCATTCTAAGCTCAGCCAAACACCAAATATATAAATGGCTAATAAATGTTAATTGAATAAATGATCTAAATTTAACTTTAATAAATATTTACCATAATATCCTGTGTTCTGCATCTTGATAGCAGTGGCAAAGGCAGTGCAAAGGAAAACTTAACAGCTTCTAATATGCAGAAGCTTACAATTTAATATTGTAGTAAGACACAAATACTTCTGATAGGCCAATGAAACACAGATACATAAATGAGGCAAAAAAAATGTGCTAGATATGGTTGTAGAAAACATATTGTAGATTGGGATTGGTGGCGGTAAAGGTGTAGGCAAGGCAGTTTCTGGATATAATGAGCAGATCTATAAAAATGTCTCAGTGTTTTGACAAGTAGACAGTACAAGAAAAGACATTATGGAAAGTATATATATATATGTATATTCATACATACTGTAGGTCTCAGTGTTATTGATAGGTTCTTGGAAACAGTGACTTAAAGCAAAACAATGTATAACAAAACCATTTTCTTTCTCTCATCAACATTATAACTGGACTGTGTTGAATGAAACAAAGTCATTGGAGGACCTGCTGTACATTGTTTTGCTTGAAGTACCAGCTTCCAAGAACCTACTGGTGACACTAAGTGAGGACTTAAGTCTAGGTATATAAATTTGAACAAGGACCTGCAAATGGAGCAGTATATGTTATTCAGGAGAATAATGTTTACATGAGTGGTGTTAAAATGTTGGCGGTGGAGAGGGAGAAGGAAGAGAATAAAATATGGCAGAAGCTAAGGTCAGAAAACTAGTTACCAGTGCCATAGTGACGAATTCCCAGCAGCTAAGTGAATTATTAGACTTGGTTCTCTCTTTACCTGGGCCTTACAAAGATTACTCCCCACCCTTAACTTACACAGGCCCCACAGAGGAATAGTAGATGATAAGATCAAGGTCTTACAGACGTTATCCTGCAGCTGGGTCTAGATTTTATAAGGAAGAGTAGATGATGGAGGGCTCAGAACATAGCACATGTAACAGAAAGACCAGGTAGGTCTTCGAAAATGTTCAAGTAATTGAACATCAGAATTTTAAGTAGAAAAGGGACAATGGAAAAACAATTGTGGGAAACTGGCTCTATCAAAAATAAGAACTGTATATTTATGAAAACACGTTCTTTTTCTCATGCATTCTTTCCCCGTGTTCTTGGCATTTCTACTTAGATATTTTTGTTTTTATGTTAATTACTGGGTGTCAGTGTGTGGCTGCTCTGTGACACAGCATTGGGCAATGCAATCAAAGGCTTTCAAAATCACTTGTTTTGTAGAACACGGTTTTTTCCTAGTTTCAATGGGAGGTACACTTACTATCACAAGAAGTGTAGAGACCAACATGTCCTTGTAAAATTCTGCATGAATTTCTGTATAAATAAAAATGTAGACTCAAAGTACTTATTTCTTTACATTTGCTAAAGTAGATATTGTAGTCCTGAGCAGAGTGCACACAGCTATTTTCTAGTGGGAGGTAAAACCAAAAGGAAAAAACTGTTATTTACACTCTTGATTGATAGAGAAAATTGTTTCTCTTTGGAGCTCAAGAAGGAAAATCTCCAGTTTTTTAAAAACTCTATGTGATAAACACACACATACACACTTATATACAGAAAGTGTGAAGATGCATTTTAATTCATCCACAGGTTTCACTGCAAAATATTCACAAAACCTTCTGGGTCAAATTTACCAATGTGGATGCCTGAGTTATTTCTGCTAGATAAAATCAAGTCAAACTGTCATTTTGCATTATAAACAGAGGATTGAGGATGCACAATTTAACATCTGCATGCATAGTAAGCAGTTGGGCCAGTACAAACAGTTGCTGTGATGTGGACAAATGAATTTGAATCCACACACTCTCTTCATGCATTATTCAGATGGCTTAATGTGTAAATTTGGGTTTTTTAATATGAAAAAAAGCAAATTGTTTGATCAAGCCCAAGTATGTTAAGTGAGGATCCTCAAAATGAAGCAAATTTGTTAATAAAATGTAACATAATGGAAATCTGGACACAGGAAACACCTGGAACAGAATTTTGCCAGGTAATTAGATAATTGAATACCTATGACAGCCAGTTAATTGTCATAATCAGTGGATAATTTATTCAAGACATAATCTTATTCACGCCTTTCTTATGTACAAAATGACGTGTTGCCAGATGTGCAAGAGGCATAATTTCATTTCTATTTTTACAATAGAATTTGACTTCTATTAGTCTACCTTGGCAAGATGTAGCCCTTTAACTGGCAGCTTTCAGAAAACAGTGATTTGGAGACAGCTTTCACATTGAGACCTTTATAAGATAATTATTTTTATTCAATTAAAATAGACTTGATGGTGAAGAGGAAGATAACTATATTCATGTGTTTTCAAAAGAAACCTAGTTATTAATAGTCATTTTAAATCTTAAACGATTTTTTAGACTTCATCCTATATTAAGAAATTGGAAAACAGTATACAAAACTGGAAAATACTACAGATACCATCAGACATTTAAACATTATTTCATTGCCTTTTCAAGTATGATTAGTGTCTATGCACTTTACACACAGGACACCTTATTGCAGGCCTCTGTGTGACTCTCCTGGAAATCTCTGAATTTGAGGGAAAGAATGTGCATCTTCAGTCCCCAACACTAATCTACTGCATGGAGAATAGATGTCATAGAAAATCACCTGATTTTAACAGAATGTATGTGAATCACAAATTTTTGTTGAAATAGGCCATTGATAATTGGATAGTTTGTTACTGAAGCATAACACAATCTATCCTACTTTGTACACAACTTTTCTGACTCCTCAGAAATGCAGTGTAAACTTACTCCCTATGATATACTGCTCTAAAAAAGAAACTGAAACTGAAAAACTTTTATACTCTCATTTAGAAACATCAGTCAACAATCAAAAACTACCAAAAAGAAACTAATTATCAGTTTTGTCATTCACCAAAAAATAATTTACATGTTAATCCTATTCAGGAAACGCAGCTTTTAAATTGATAACTTGCCCCCCCAAACAAAACACTTTATAAGAAATATGAGGACAGTGGTATTGAAAAAACAATTTCAATCTTTGTCACCACTCCCAACCATATTGACAGAGATGGAAAAGACTAGATTCATGAAAGCTAATTAATTTGTTCAAGTGCTGGAAGGTATTTTTGAATACAGGTATCTATTAACTCTAGTCTGTCACTGCCGCTTTCTCAGGATAGGTGAATCCTCCACAGGATTTATAGTTCAAAAGATATTAACATTTGTGGCAGAAAAGGGTTGGTGTTCACCGAAGATTTATGCTCTTCTTTCCCTTTAGGAAGCACCTGAGCAGCCAGTGATACATTTTCCATCCTTTCTGGCATCTAGTGCATGTGTGAATGTTCTTGCAAATGAAACATAAGTAAAAATGATGTATATTGCCTCTGGATTAAGAAAACTGAGGAATGTATGTGCCTTCTCTATCTTTGTTCTTTGTCTATTCAATGCTAATGCTTTAAAGGACTATCATTGAGACTATATGTTCCAGAAGGCATAGTCTCCTGGGTGTGTGAATGACTTGTGGAATAGAAACCCCACCCCCAATTCCCCCATGCCAGAGCTCTTGCTGAAAATAAGCCTGAATTTGGCCTATTATCTGAGAGAGTAGATTTGGGGTTTAGAAACTGAAATTTTGGAGTTTATCTATTATGGAAGTTAGCAGACTAATAACATAATAAAGAAAAGAAATGAACTGACTTCTGTGGAAATCAGGTATCAATAAAAGAAAAGGAATTTTGGGGGATGAGGAACATTTATTTACTCTCTAGGTAGGTCGTTCACTATTCCTATCCCAAGGCTGGTCCTTGTAGAGACAGGACAAATCTTAGTGAAAAGGAAAAGAAGAAGGTCAGAACAAAGTGAGGAGCAAAAACAAAACAAAATAAAACAAACAAACAAAAAAACACACAGAGTCAAAAGAAGTTCACATTTTAATTAATGAAAAATAATAGAGATTATGAGAATAAAGCTAACTAGCAGGGCTTCCTTGGTAACTTTGCAAGCAGGTATATTCCTAAGTGCTTACTTAAATTCTGAAATTATTTCAAATTTTATTTAACCAAGAGTCAAAATAGACAATAAGAAGTCCCAACTGCCCTCAGAATGCACTGTCCAATCATATAGCACTTTTAATGTAGCTAGTTCAAATTGAATGTGCTGTAAGCATAAAATACGCATGGGATGTCAAAGACTTTGTACCAAAAAAATTACAAAACACCTCATTAACAATTTTTATATTATTTTAAGTTTAAATATTGGATTTGAATAAACGTAATTTTACCTGTTTTTTTACATTTTTTAAAATGTGGTTACTAGAAAGTTTAAATTACATATGGGACTCACATCATATTTGTGTTGGACAACATAGTGTTGAGAGATTCACAGGGTGTTTCATTTGTTCCTCAGAGTAGGGGCTGGGGGTCAGATATACAATAACAAACACTTGTCCAGAGAGGCAACTTTGTCAAGAAAGTATGAAAGGAAATGAAAGACTGAATTGTCTTAACAGAATTTAACCCATGTAATTTGTTAAATGAATGTACAAATGAATAAAGAGTATCTTCTCAAAAATACAGTTCAATGACTCTCCATAAAAAGCAAACAAAACAATCAGACCCTTCCCATCAAAATTTTTAAAAAAACCACTGTTCCATTTTGTAACCAACAGTCTGTGAGCCTTAGAACAATTTAAAGTCACTATACCTCAGTTTCCTATTTAAAATAGTGATGATTATATTTGCTTTGTTTACATAATCATTACATTCAAATTTGAAAACACGCATTAAAGCACTTTAAGAAAGCATATAAGTGTGCTTCTACTGTAAGAAAGAAAAATCTGCAAATTAGAGGATTTGATATCTGGACTGAGAAAATATAGCTCTTTCTAGATAATGTTTGAGCTGACAAGTGAGTACATTTGAATGATTTAATGGCGACTTAAAAAGTTTCTTTTCATTCTAAATCATATTAAGGATTCAATTAGACTTTCATCTTAAAATAGTAATGCAATTACTTCTATCATAAAACATTTTTTAAAGTGACAACATATACTTTTAGCTTCAAATTTGTTCTCTGTTCCTTTAAGCTTATTCTATCACTCTGTAAAACTAAGCATTGTAATATAGAGCAAATCTCAATAGCCAGGTAACTTACATTTGATGTAAGCCTGATATTTGAAAAATTATATGTGCAATAAATATATCATATATGAATATTCATATATGCATATTCATATACATATGAATTTTTGAATGGGAAACATATAGTCATTAAAAGCGTATTTTAGGTCTTAGAGAATATGTCCCACAAGTTTTTGGGAAAGAACAATGTCTTTTTATTTCTGTATCTGCAAGGCTGATCTCAGATTTTGAGTTTTGGTTATATGTCTACTTTTCAACCTATTTAAATATACTCCTAATCATTGGCATTTTACGTTTCCATTTAATGTAAATAATTGCATTTCTGTTTGTTATATGTATCTTTTCTTCTGTCATTCTTTGCACAAGTTTAATACAACTATTATATAGGTATGAATGTGTCACTTTTCCCATACACACTCCAAAACTTTAAATTATTTGTTAAAAATGTTTAATCTTTGTTAATTAGATAGGTTAAAATAGCATTTCATTGAGATTTTGAGTTGCAGTTGTTTAATTACCAGTCTAAACCTATTATTTGAACTAACTGGCCACTAAGCATTCTTCCTTTATTTTTTACCTTTGTCTATTTTAATGTGTGTCTATCATTTTATTTATTTTAAATACCTTTTAGATGTAAAATATATCAACTCTTTTCCATCCCATAGACGTCAAATACTTTTCCAAATATATCCCTATTTTGTAACTTGTTTTAATCATGTCGTTAGTCATATTGGAGTTATACCACTGGTACTTGACTCATCATCATTTAACTAAATAGTACATATTTTACTTCGTCGGCTTTGTATGCCAGGTTAGGTAATGCAGTAGTCCAAAGGGGACTTGAGTGATAAAATTCTTGTATTCAAACCCCATCCCTAATATCCACCTCCTGTATGATCTGATGTGTGTTGCTTAACTCCTGTTTTTAATTTTTTAATTCTAAAAGTGAAGGTAAGTAATGTCGATACCTTCATAAGTGGACAATTTTAAGGATTAAACATGATAGTACAGGTTAAACTAGGATAACATCTTAAACACAATAATTAGCCATCAAGTGATACCTATTACTGTTATAAGACAGTGAATTATCATGGATGTAAGAGTCAGTTTCTCATCTCTCCATTTTGTTACATGGATATATCTTAGGTTTAAAGTCGTGGGCTGTGAATCATTGAAAAAAGCAAACAAAGAACACCAGATTTTCCTTTACTCTGATCCAGATTATGTTACAATTTTATAGAAATATTACATAACTTTATGTGTGCAGAAACATAATGTAAACTTCTTGAGGTCTATGATTGAATTTTCTGCTCTTTATGCCCCAGAAACCTCTCACAATACTAGGGGTGACCCATGATAGCAAAACACTAATAAGAACAAGTTTCATTTCTGAGATTGGCATAGTAATGGCAGGTCCATGAAAGAAATGTCTCCTTTTATTGCTGCTTTTCTTTAGGTTCTAAGAGAAAAGAATTAACTAGTACATTTTTGACCATATCTGAGGAATTCCTGGTGTGTAAGAAGTTATGTTCTTAGTGGAGCATAACTTTTCTTTTATGTTAAGTTTGAAATTTTCCATGTTGGGCTTCCAAAACAGCAATTACTCTCAAAAAGTTGGATGGTCATTCAATTAAGTCTTAGCAGGAGTATAATGCTTTGCCATTGTGTGCCATTAATGCCTTTTTATCACCTGCAATATCTCCCAAGTACTTTGTCTACAAAAGGACTAAGCATCCGTGCACAATGGGAAAACCTTGAGCTCTGATATCAGATAAGCCTGCAATTGATTTTGAGCTCATTCACTAATACTGTGACATTAGAAAATACTTACATTCTCTGACCTCTAGTTTTACCTCATATGAAAAGAGAATCAGAATACCCACTTTTCTCAGTTGATATGAGAATTAAAGATAATGCATGGCAAGAATATTGTATGCAGTAGGTGATAAATGAATGATAGTTAATAGCAATATAAAGACTAAAATTTTATACATTCATTTTCCTCAACTGTTTCCAGGAAAGTAATGAGTTACTATATTGAAATAATAGTGTGACATATTTTTGTAGCTCCCAATGGCATCACTAAATCCAATGATTAGTGATAAAGATAATGAGATTTTTTAGTCAACAATGCCCTGCATTAAATTTTATCTATGGGACTGATTTTAGATAATTATTTAAACTTTCCAAGTACCATTTTTCTCCATCTAAAAATGAAAATAACAGAAGTATCTCATAAAGTTGTTTTGTCTAACATGATGTTATAGGTAAAGTTTTGCAGAGTACTAGAGCACAGTAAATGCTCAAGACATCTTCTATTAGATTCAATGCTATCCCCATCAAGCTACCAATGACCTTCATCACAGAACTGGAAAAAACCACCTGAAACTTCATATGAAACCAAAAGAGACCCTGCATAGCCAAGACAATCCTAAGCAAAAAGAACAAAGCCAGAGGCATCACGCTACCTGATTTCAAACCATACTACGAGGCTACAGTAATGGTACTGTATGCCAAAACAGCATGGTACTGGTGCCAAAACAGAAATATAGACCAATGGAACAGAACAGAGGCCTCGGAGGCAATGCCACACATCTGCAACCATCTTATCTTTGACAAACCTGACCAAAACAAACAATGGGGAAAGGAGTCTCTGTTTAATAAATGGTGTTGGGAAAACTGGCTAGCAGTATGCAGAAAGCAGAAACTGGACCCCTTCCTGACACCTTACACTAAAATTAACTCCAGATGGATTAAAGACTTAAACATAAGACCTAACACCATAAAAACCCTAGAAGAAAACCTAGGCAAAACCATTCAGGACATAGGCATAGGCAAGGACTTCATGACTAAAACACCAAAAGCATCGGCAACAAAAGCCAAAATAGACAAATGGGACCTAAGTAAACTCCAGAGCTTCTGTAAAGCAAAAGAAACAATCATTAGAGTGAACTGGCAACCAACAGAATGGGAAAAAATTTTTGCAATCTACCCATCTGACAAAGGGCTAATATCCAGAATCTACAAAGAACTAAAACAGATTTACAAGAAGAAAACAAAAAAACCCATCCAAAAGTGGGCGAAGGATATGAACAGACACTTTTCAAAAGAAGACATATATGAAGCCAACAAACATATGAAAAAATGCTCATCATCACTGATTATTAGAGAAATGCAAATCAAAACCACATTGAGATACCATCTCACACCAGTTAGAATGGTGATCATTAAAAAATCTGGAGACAACAGATGCTGGAGAGGATGTGGAGAAATAGGAACACTTTTACACTGTTGGTGGGAGTGTAAACTAGTTCAACCATTGTGGAAGACAGTGTGGTGATTCCTCAAGGACCTAGAAATAGAAATTCCATTTGACCCAGCAATCCCATTACTGGGTATATACCCAAAGGATTATAAATCATTCTACTATAAGGACACATGCACACGTATGTTCATAGCAGCACTGTTTACAATAGCAAAGACCTGGAACCAACCCAAATGCCCATCGATGATAGATTGGACAAGGAAAATGTGGCACATATATACCATGGAATACTATGTAGCCATAAAAAATGATGAGTTTGTGTCCTTTGTAGGGACATGGATGAATCTGGAAACCATCATTCTCAGTAAACTGACACAAGAACAGAAAATCAAACACCGCATGTTCTCACTCATAGGTGGATGTTGAACAATGAGAACATCATGTTGGGGAGCATCACACACTGAGGTCTGTTGGGAGGGGCAAAGGAGGGACAGTGAGGGGGTTGGGAATTTGAGGAGGGATAACATAGGGAGAAATGCCAGATGTAGATGACGGGGAGATGGAGACAGCAAACGACATTGCCATGTGTGTACCTATGCAACAACAATCCTGCATGTTCTGCACATGTACTCCAGAACCTAAAGTACAATTAAAAAAAATTGAAAAAAAAGACATCCTCTAAACCAATTGTTCATATGATGTAAGAATGCCCTCAGCAACAACCAGAACGAGGAGTTATTTACACTCTCTGAAGACTTTCAGTTCTCCCTAACTTGAGTTTTTAAAAGTTAACCTAACATTATGCATAATAAAAGCAATGGTTTTCAAAGTCAGCCTGCTCGTTTTGACATCTAGGCCAGGTAATTCATTATCTCTGTCTCAGATTTCTCATCTGTAAAATGCGAGTGACTAATGGTACCCAACCTCCTTTAGGTGTTAAAATAATTAAATCAGATGATACATTAAAAGCCCCTAGCACATTTTCAATCACATGAGTGTTCAGTAAAGACATACGTATTTTAACTTGGAGACCAAGTTATTGGAATTTCCTTTTATATGTCTACTTGTCTCCTTTTATATGTCTGAACATTTTCTTAAAAAAGTGTTGGGATTGTCAGTGGCGTTTGAACCAGATCTACTCCATCTTGAATAGGTTCTCAGTAAAAGAAAGCTGAGAACTACTGGGCTGCATTCCCAAAGGGTTAGGCATTCTAAGTCACAGGATAAGACATGAGGTCAGCACAAGATACAGGTCACAAAGACCTTGCTGATAGAACAGCAGGAGATAAAGAAAATGGTCAAATCCCACCAAAACCAAGATGGTGATGAAAGTGACCTCGGGTCATCCTCACTGCTCATTATACTCTAATTACAACGCATTAGTATGCTAAAAGACACTCCCACCAGCACCCTGACAGGTTATAAATGCCATCACAACACCAAGAAGTTACCCTATATGGTCTAAAAAGGGGAGGAACCCTCAGTTCCAGGAATTCCCCAACCCTTTCCCAGAAAACTCATGAATAATCCATTTTGGTTTGTTTAGCGTATAATCAAGAAATAACCATGAAAATAGCCAACCAGCAGCCCTTGGGGCTTCTGTGCCTAAGGAGTAGCCATTCTTTTATTCCTTTACTTTCTTAATAAACTTGCTTTCACTTTATGGACTTACCCTGAAATCTTCCTTGTATGAGATCCAAGGACCATCTCTTGGGGTCAGAATTGAGACGTCTTTCTGGTAACAGGGCGACATCAACGAAAATGGTGAATTAAAGACTGCTGAAAGCCAGTCCCTCCATAAAATCAGCAACAAAAATCCCTGACAAAAAAAAGAAGGTAAGTATCAACTTTTCAAAACTTTGAAAGTTAGTCAAAGCTTTGCAGCAACCTGGGTCATATTTAGTCAAAAAAATGAATGACTATCAGTAAGACTAGTGAGATTTGTGGTGTTTTAACTTACACTTGTCCCATCTCCAACTCCCCAGCTCAGTATATCAGCTCACATTGCCAGTACTATAGGGAGAACTATCAATCTCATTATTTGAATTCACTCAAACTCACCTGTTAAACACCTCTCCATTGTGGGTGGAGTACATCATAGAGCTTTCTCAAGTGTTTCTACATCTCTAATGGGTCAAAGAAATCACAAAGGAAATTAGAAAACACCTGAGTTGAATGAAAAGTAAAACACAACAAAATAGATAGAATGCAACAAAACTAGTGCTAAAAGGTTAATCTATAGTTGTAAACACCTACATTAGAAAAGAAGATCTCAGATAAATAAACCTAAACCTCTACCTTAAGAAACTAGGTAAGGCAGGCTGGGCGCAGTGGCTCATGCCTATAATCCCAGCACTTCGGGAGATCTAGGCAGGCGGATCACCAGAGGTTAGGAATTCGAGATCAGCCAGCCAACATGGTGAAACCCCATCTTCATTAAAAGGACAAAAATTAGCTGGGTGTGGTGGTGGGCACCTGTAATCTCAGCTATTCAGGAGGCTGAGGTGGGAGAATCGCTTGAACCCAGGAGGCAGAGGATGCAGTGAGCCGGGATCGGTATTTGCACTCCAGCTTGGGAGACAAGAGTGAGACTCTTTCTCAAAAAACAAACAGAAACTAGATAAGACAGCCAAATTAATTAAAAATGAGAAAAAGAAAGGAAATAATAAAGACTATTATGGGGAAAAAATCAGTAAACTTAGTGAAAAAATTTTAACGGCATATTTATTTTTGGCACAGTATGAGCAAAACAAATGGTTGACTGTGATTTAATCTTCCACTTTTCACCTATTTTGGCACCATCCAGAGACATCCATAATGAATGTAAAGCAACAGGATCAAACAGGTCATAAAGGACGGCAAAAGTCTTGCCTTTTTGCCCCAGCTGGAATGTATTTTGCCTCTAAGTACAAGTCACTTGCATTTCCTATTTAAGCACACCTGCATCACAGTCTGGGATAAATGGCTTATAATAGATGTACTGGGATATGTTCCTTGTCCATCTTCATTGCCTTGTGGGAAAGGATTAGAAAAATATTGTTGGTAAGTTACTTCTTTCAAATTATTTAAAATAGTTTCACAAGAGTAATTGCTACTGTTATAGCTTCATAGGTGTTCTTATGCAAATTTTAAATTCATGCTAATAATGTATTATAAAGTTTCTTTCATTTGTATAATATTTTCACCTTATTAAGTACTCATAACTGCATGATCTCAGTGATGTCACAACATTGGACTTTCACAAAGTATGCAAAAAAACTTCTACAAACTATTCTGTGTAACTATTATGAGCCACAGAAGCAGAGAACAAATATGTCATCTCTTTATTCTTTGATTAATAATTCTTTAATTAATCATGCAAATTCATCTTGACTTATTAGCAGGAATCTCATTAGTTCTCACCCAGGCTTATTTCCGTCTGCCCTTTAACTGTTCAGGGATCCCAGAAGTTATCTCATTCTAAAGGTAAATCAACTTTCTCCTGACATCAGGAGTAGAAAAATCTGGAGCCTGGTGTAAGTAATATTGCTGTCATTGTTGAAGCAGAAGCCTGTACAGCCCTTCAGAAATTTTTCTACCTGATAATACGAGGTCCATATACCTACACAGTTTCTACTGTGGTGCCACTCATAGGCTCCAAAGTATAACTTTTTTAGTTCACATGCACATGTGTAGTTAGTATTACCTAAAACAAATCTCTTGCTGGATATTTGGATTTACAGCACTACTAGAGTTGTCAAAGTTAAACCTATTCATTTCCCCTAGCAACTCAGGTTACTCAAGCTTAGATTTTCTGCTTCCCAAAGGTAATGTTATTCTGAGAATCTCATTAAACTTGCCTGCTACCAATACTGGTTGAAGGTCAAGTAAATCTGCCTTACACTAACATTTAAAAAATAAAGAAAACCTATTCCTGAGACTGCTCAAGTTCTTGGTTATGTATTTTAGAAGGTAGAAACTAGCAAGCATATGGGCCAACACAATATCGTTTATAAAGTGACTATGGATTAAAATGTTAATTACACAGCATCTGCAAGAATTTTGAATAAAATAATATTTTTATCCATAATGAGAGAAGGGAAACGTACTGTCTATTTGCTTCCCAGTAGATGCTGGGGTTCTTAGACAAAGTCCCCCTTCTCTTTCTCAGTTAGCAATTTGACATACCAGAAATCACAGGAGCTGTGGCCTTGCTCATGTCACAAAAGGGACCATAAAGAGCTAGTCTCCATACCCCAGGTCATTTAAAGTGTTCCTAAATAAGAAGTTCTGTTACAGATTAACTGAAATATCAATGCACAGACCAAAGAAACTGTGATATTTTAAAGATCTCTTTTAAAAGGAAGCCCTTTATTAAAAATTTATGCCTTGGCAGGTACTGTCTATGCCCTAGAAATATGTCATCCAAGAACTTAAAAGCTAACAAGAACAAGTTTTTCATTCAAGGTTTTGCATTTATAGGTTTTAAACATATCTCTCATACTTTGTTGTCCCATCTTCAAATTTATTCATTCAAAATAAATGAGCTTAGAATAAACTATATATGTAGAGATATAAAGATAAAATGGACTTGCCCTTAAGAATTTCACATTTTAGTAGATGTGTCAACAAATGACTAGAAAGCTATATAACATGTACTTCAATAGAACTATGAACAGAGTGCATGAGAAACACAGAGAGTGACTAACTACCAGCAAGAAAGTGTCAGATCAGAGATGGGAATTGCGCTGGTTCTCAGAAAGGTGTGAGCATCGTCGGGCTCCCCATCTGCCACTCTACTAATTATCAGGGTTGATTTGTTAGCTTGTGTGTGGTTCAGCACTGTCCCCTTCTTCCCACAAATCTCCCCAATAAACACCAGAGGCTTTTTTGTAGAAGAGAATAACATGCTTAAATAAAGGAAGACGTTTTTTGAAATGATGATCGATTAATACCTGTGTTTCTACATTAGAAAATTCTCTGAATATTCATTTGAAAGTTGCATTGAATCATTTTTCAGGTGAAGAAGAAACAGATGGCCATTCTAAGTAGAGAGAAATATGTATTTCTCTTAAAGATTATACAGAGAGGTAATAATGGACAAAATAATTCCACCGGGCTTGGTAATAGAGAGCCCTCCATAACCCACTAGAAAGGGAAAGGGACAGAGTTAAGGGTGAAGGAGACAGATTGTAGGCTAAGTATAGAAAGATAGGTTGTCAGGTCCTTCTGTGTATGGGCAATGGGAGCAAAACGGATTTTATTTAAGGGAGATATGCAGTTAAGTTTGATTTTTACAGAGATAATCATCTGGGCAATGTGTGAGATGGACAGAAATAAGAAGGGAGAGTGATTAGATCAGTAAGGAAAGCATTGCAATAAGGCAAGGGAAAATAGGGACATTGGCCAGATCATAGAAATATTAACATAAAAAGGCAACTGGATTCGAAACTCTAGACTGAATAACACAGGACTTGGCAACTGATTCACTGATGGTGGGGAGATAATGGGGAGTCTATCCCAGACAAGCTGGTGGCTATTAATCCAGGATACTAAGTGAAAGATAAAGCACAGATTGTCAAGGATGATGGGGACCACAGTGTCAGGCACAGAAAGTGCTAAGTTTTAGGGGCAAGAGTGAGACCTGATGGTACACAGTAGGAAATTTGAAAATACGAACTGGAGCTTTATGGAAAATTTGGAACTAGAAATCCAAATGTAAGAAGGCACCGGTATTAAAAGGGAGCCACAGTTATGGCTGTTTAGGAGAAAACCGAAAAGGAATTTAGAATGAGACAAGTAGAAGACCCAGAACAAAACATGGGGAACAACATTTACCTGGTGGCAGAGAAAGAAAATCCACTGAAGAGAATGAAAAATATCTAGTTAGAGAACTAAGAAAATATAACTTCCCTTTAAAGTTATGTTATTTATGGATTACATTATTTTACAACATTTATTATATACTTTATGCCATTTTCTCATGAGGGCTGGAAATAAAATTATGCATAAAGAAAACACATTTACTGCTTATATAAAGCTTACATATGTGTCTGAAAGAGAATGATGAGTTCACATTTGGATAGTCTTAAGTTGTGTAAAAAACAGAAAGGTCTTTATAAAAATATATAGAGACAGGACAAAAAATCTATTTCTTAAGAGACAGACAGAAGAAGAAAAAAGAATGAGGAAGAACTTTATAAAGGAAAGAATACAGAAAGAGAGGAAGAAGCAGGATAAATTGGTCTCCATAATATGAAGGGATTAAAAACTCTGCCAAATAGTGTGTTAATGAAAACACATTATCAGTGGTAATTGCTAAAGTGGAGGTTATTGGTAACTTTAGAGAGCAGCTATGATAAAGAGAAAGCAAAAATGCAGATTACTGAGTTGAAGGAGAATAGAGAAGCATGGCAATTGGACATAAGTATTTGTTTCCACACCTTTCCGAAGGTATATTAAAGAGGTTTTTAAAGAGGTATAAACCCACAGAGAATGAGAGTATACGTGAGAATGATAGCACCAATATTTGGTGACTAGAAAAATTCAGATGAGCGGTAATAATTGAGCTCATCAAAGAGAGTTGACACCAAACCTGCTGGATACATAGAAGTTTAAAAACTGATGTGGTCCCTAGGTTTGACTACCACTCCACTAAAAAAAAAAAAAAAAAAAGCAGGAGAAAGAGACATGATGAACAATACAACATAGGGATGCACCAGCAAAATAAAAAATGTGAATAATTCTGTAAAAAAAATTTTGTTTCCTCAGTAAACAAATATCAATAAACAAAATAAATGTAGAATAAATTGTTATAGATTAGAGAATTAACAGATACGTGTGGAATTTGTATTCAAATTTGGACAAAATTTCAAACTCGGGAGATAATTAGGGAAATTTGAACACTGACTACTAAGTATTTCATGATTTTTTAAAAAAATTTTGTAGATGTGTAATTGGTATTGTGTTAATGTTTCTAAAAGAATTTATCTTCTATAGCAACATAGTGAAGTGTTTCTGAGTGAATGAGTTTGTGATTCCTTTAAAGTAATCCAATAGTTTTGGCGGTGGGGTAGGGCAAAGACTGGGATTTGGAGAATATAAATGAAAGAAAATTGGTTATATATTGACGATTATTAAAACAAGGTGCTTTGGATGGGTATTTAATTTTTTCCTCTTTATAGTCGTCATTGATATTTTTATAACAAGAGATTTTAAGAAAGAATCAAATAATCTGAAATATACTGATAAAAATTAAGAGATGATAAATTAATCAGGTCATTACTCGTTCTTCAGAGAGATCACTCTAAATATATTGAAGAAGCTTAATAATGGAAGGAACAAAAAACAGTGACAAAGTATAGGTTTGCTTAATTATTCATTTACATAGTATTTACTGATGTTCAGGCAATATACTAGATAGGAAGAATACAAAAAAATAACCACAGTTTATGAGAAAGCACATCATATGGAGAAATATGTCCTTTACAGTTATTGCAATTAGAAAAGATAATAAGTCACTGAGTGTGAAACATTAAAAAATGCCAATGTAGAATCTGGAACTGTTCTGTCTAATATGGTAGACACTAGTCATATTTGGCTATGAACATCTGAATGTGGCTAGCAAAAAACTTAACATTTCATATATTAATTTATTCAAATTTTAAAACTTCAGCAGTGTAATTTTAAAATTTAAGGCGTACTTTTAAAACTTAAGCAGTACTTTTGTGTATATCACTTTATTATTTTGATAGAGCTATATTTCACTTTAACTATTGCGTCATGTGAGATGTTATTGTTGTATTTTACTGCACATGTTGGCAACATTAATCACTTCTAGTATTACACATAGCTGTGTTCACCAATCTAGTTGGTGTCTATGGATTCAGTTTGAATGATATTTCTCTACATACTGATTTAAGATTGTAGTGTTTTTATTTGAATATTTTATGCAGACAGCAGCAGTTACAGCAATACCTATGTGAATTATAATTGATAAATGGATTAAAACATGTATTATAATTTTATAACTAAAGCAAATTGTTTTTCTAGTTTGAAAAAATATGGTAAGTAAAATATAATACACTATAAAGCATATTTTCATGATAAAATCTCTCAACATATTAGGTATAGGAGTAGTATAACTCAATATAAAATAAAGGCCATATAAGACAGGTCCACAGCTAACATTATACTCAATGGTAAAAGCCTGAAAGCTCTTTCTCTAAGATCAGGAACAAGATCAGGATGCCCACTCCTGTCACTTTTATGCAACATAATACAGCAAGTCATAGCCACAGTAATTAGGCAAGATAAAGAAATTAAAGGCATCTAAATCAAAAGAAAATAATTAACTTGTCTTGGCAGACAATACAGTCTTACTCTCTAGAGCTCTAATGACACCAACTAAAAACTATTAGAACTAATTTAAAGTCTATAAAGTTGCAGGATACAAAAATAAACATACGAAAATCAGTAGAGTTTCCATACACTAACAATTGAACTTTCCAAAAAGAAATTAGAAAACCAACTTACAAGAGCTTTAAAAAAAACCCCAAAACAAAACAAAAAACATAAAATACTTAGGAATGAATTTAACCAAGGAGATGAAGAGTCTATACATCAAACCTATAAAACATCAGTGAAAGAAATTGAAGAAGACACAAATATAGACAGAAAAATATTCTATGTTCGTGGATTGAAAAAATTAATATTGTTAAAATATTTCACTATGCAATAAAATCTATAGATTCAATGAAATCTCTATCAAATTTCAAGTAGCATTTTTCACAGAAATAGGAAGAAAACCCTAAAATTCACATGGAACCACAAGATACTAATAGCCAAAGCAATCTGGAACAAAAAGAACAAAGCCAGAGGCATCATACTACCTGACTTTAAAAATCGACTACAAAGCTACAGTCATTGGAACAGCATGGTATTGGCCTAAAAACAGACATATAGACCAATGGAACAGAATATAGAGACTAGAAATAAATTCATCCATTTGCCATCAATTGATTTTTGACAAATATGCCAAGATTACACAATGCAGAAAGGGCAGTCTCTTCAATAAATGGTGTTGGCAGAACTGGATATATATATGCAGAAGAATAAAATTGGATCTTTATCTCACACCATGTATAAAAATAAACTCAAATTGGATAAAACCATAAGACTCGAAACTGTAAAACTACCAAAATAAAACAAAGTGAAGTAAAATGGACAAATAAGATTACTTTAAAACAAAGGTACTGTATAATTGAAAAACTAAACAGAGTAAAGAGACAACCTACAGAATGGAAAAAATATTTGCACACCATATATCTAATAGAGTTAATGTGCAAAACATGAAGAGTTCTCAAAGATCTTAAAATATAGCTACCACTCAATCCAGCAAACCTACTACTTGGGTATATACTCAAAGGAAAATTGCTGATTTGATCAAAAAGACACATGCATCCATGTACTTATTGCAATGCTATAAATTGTGCAGTGCATAATATCAAAGACCTGGAATCCACCTAGGCACTCGACAACAGTGAATTGGATAAAGAAAACGTGGTACATATACACCATGGAGTACTATAAAGCCATAAAAAGAACAAAGGCATATCCTTTCCAGCAACATGGTTGGAGCTGCAGGACATTATTCTAAGTGAACTACTGCAAAAACAGGAAACTACATATTGCACATTCTCACTTGTAAGTGGAACCTATATATTGAATACACATGAACATAAAAATGGGAACAACAGACACTGGGGACCACTAGACAAGGTAAGAAAGGAGGGGTGCATGCCTTGAAGATCCACCCGTTGGGTGGTATGCTCACTGTCTGAATGATGGGATCATTGTAACCCCAAGCATCAGCATAATGCAATTTACTCATGCAACAAACCTGCATGTGTAGTCTTTAACCTATAATAAAATTATAAATTATAAAAATAAATTTACAAATAAACAACATTAATAATATATGTATCTACATATACCAAAAAAATAAGGATCTTAAAGAATTCAATAGCAAAATATCTAATTAAAAACTGGCAAAGGATCTTAATAGATGTTTCTCAAAAGAAGACATAAATATGGCCAACAGGTATATGAAAAAACGCTTAAAATCACTAGTCATCAGGGAAAGAAATTCAAATCAAAACCAAATGAAGCATTACCTCATACCTTTTAGAATGGTTATAATCGGAAAAACAAAAGATAACAAGTATTAGGATGTGGAGGAAAGGGAATTCTTGTACACTGTTGCTGGAAATGTAAATTAGTATGGCTATTATGGAAAACTGTTATGAAGACTTGTCAAAAAATTTTAAAAACAGAATACCATGTGATCTAGACATTCCATTTCTAGTTATATAGCCAAAGAAAGGAAACCTATCTGTAGAGAAAGCTGAAATCTTATGTCCATTGTGGCATTATTATAGAATCAACCTAAGTGTCTATCTAATGGATGAATGGATAGTGAAAATGTTTTACACACACACACACACACACACACACACACGAACTATTATTCAGCCTTAAAAAGAAGGAAATTCTGTCACTTATGATAACATGGATAAACCTAGGATATCTATTGTACAACATGGTGATTATAGTTAATAGCAACATTCTTATACTTGAAAATTCTAAGAGAATGGATTTTAAGTGTACTTGCCACAAATAAATGATGTTTGTGAGGCATTGCGTATGTTAAATTGATGTAGTCATTCCAGAATGTATACGTATTTCAAAACATCTTGTTCACACCAAAGATACACAATTTTTATCTGTCAATTAAAAAAATAAGATGAAAGAGGACTAAAGCCCTGCGCAATTCTAAAATAACAAAACCTACTGGGGGAAGGGGTTCGTTTATCTAATTTTAAAATTTAAAGCTATTATCTAATTAATAATTTTGTCTTTTAGGAAGATTATTATGTGAAGTGTAATGGCATCAAAATATTGTTAAAATCTACATAGTGGCACATCGTGAGCATTAAAGACTATACATTTTATCAATCTTGGTTTCCTTTCATGGTCTGTCCCTCAATCTCAGGAGACTTAATTGGTCTTACATGATTTATTCCATAACATACTCTGATTCCTCTTCAGAAAAAATAAATAAGTTGCTGCAGCAGAACAAAACGGAGAAGTTCTTTGATTTACAAAAACAATCTTGGAAATAATAAAGAGAGCACTATCAAGTAGACATAGTAAATTTGATAATAAATCATATCTAACCAGCAAAAAAGAGAACTGAATGAATTAATCACCTAAAATAAAAATTAAATGTCAAAAAAATTATGAATGATTTTTAACGAGAGCTAAGATTATAATATTGGTGAGGTATAAAACAGCATAGATTCTTGTGCATGCTCAAAAAAGTCATTTTCAGATAAAGAGAAGGAAATAAATTATTATTTCAATTATGAAAATTAAGTTAGCAAGTCATGAAGGAAAAGATTTTAAAAGTTAAAATTGAAAGTTAAAGTACAAAACAATTCCCATCGTACACCTTTCTAACAGTATCAAAGATCAGTTAATTATAAATTTTAAATATTGCAAATAATTTTTTTGCTTTACAAAGAATTACAACATGAAACATAATGCCCAATTAAATAGTGGGGCATATTCTGTTTCAATGGACCTTTATAAGTCAATGTTGTTAACTTGCAACCTAAAATATCAACCTCAGGGCATAGATACTTTTGAATATTTTACATCTTTAAAGAATGATTTCAGCTAGGTATATATATTTTTAAAAATCACAGTAAACAGTGCTCTATGTTAGGTCAAAAAGCCAGACTTACTAAAATTTTAAAACACGAAATTGATAGCTTCCCTACTGCTTTGTTCCACTACATGATACATGTTGAAAATCTTTATGCTCTGGTTTTAGAAATAAGCTATAAAATGTGTCACAAATACATAAATCATAACCAGTTTTTGGAACTATTGAAAGAAATAAAAGATAACATATCTAATAATGTTAAGTTCTTTCCAGTGCTCATTGGTTGAGCCATAAGTTTTAGAAATATCTAATGTACTGTAACTCCAATTCTAAATTTTCTTGAAATAATAACATAATTACCAAATATTCAGTAATCAAATAAAAATGGAAATATAATGTAGGACTTTTTTGTATTGCATACGAACAAGCTAAATTTAAACTTTCAAAAAGAAAGACCTTATCTGTGAGCAGACTAGAGAGGTACTAACATTTGTTTTGAAATGAAAACTTTTAAAAATACAATAGTATTGATGTTACACATTTTTTCTAAAGTGAATCAAGTTGCAAACTGTGCTATGTAAACTAGCTGTAAAACTATAAGGAAAAATTTGAAAATGTTTTGTTCATATTGTCAAATTTGGAATTGTCCTTCAATTTTTGCAGCTTTCCTCTGAGCTTAATATTAATAACTCCAAGCTGACACAGTTAATGAATTTACCTAACTTGGATAAAGTTTTAAAACTGATACACTTTTTTTCTTATAAAATATTAACATGCTTTGTCATCATAGATATGAATATTAAAGGAAAATTATCTCTGGTATTCAGTTCAATTATAGAAAAACTTTTATTTATGTTTGGAATGACTTGAGTATGTAAATCTAATAATTTCACAACAAATTTTATGAAATCTAAATAGAGATCAAGCAAATCCAATGAAAATCTAGCATCTGAATTCAGATGGGCTGGAGGTATAAAATACCAACTAGATTATAAAGATTGAGTACAATGAAAAAGATTAAATATCTCAATAATTTTTAAATTGGCTGCATCTTGAGACAACATTTTAAACTTATTTGGTTAAATAAAATATACAATTAATGTTTGTTATACCTGTATTTTTTAAATTGCTTAATGTGACTATTAGAAAATGCAAAAGTAAACATATGACTCATATTATCAATTTATATTGAATGGTTCTGATCTAGAAAAATGCATATTGTTAAACACATATAGCAAGACAAAACAAAACAATAGAAAAACACCCAATATTTAATAGCTTGTATCAAAAAATAGTTAAGAATCATCTATACATAAAAGAATATTTTTGAATGAACAGAGCTGAGAGGAAAATAAGAAAGAGAAGAAAGCTAAATTGTTTTAGATAAGAAATAGAAACTTGGAAAGGGATGGAGAACAGAGAAGAGAGAGAAAGGTAGAGCACGGGCTAGAAACTATGGTCACAAACATTTCAAAGAGACTCTAAAAAACACACTACACTACTACTACTAACGTGTCTTCAACATGAATATTTAACGTGAAAAGCACACACTCAGCATTACAAAAAAATCTCCAGTAAATTCTATTTTATATATTATTAACGCTTTACATGAGTTATGTTTCAGGATAAATCAAAGAAGATTGGCTGTGTTCTGCATCTGGACCAACAATGTGTACCTGAGCTGCCCTAAGTGGGATAAAAGGTGACTTCTTCCTAAATTCAGAGGATGTCACAGAGCAGAATCAGAATTAACTAGGTAAAAGAAACACAAGCACTCTGTTTTCTCTCTACCCGAGAATGCATAAAGAAATCAAAAAGGGTATGGAGCCTCCAGCACACATAGTCAACATTCACAAAACTTTGTTTGCTTCAAGAAAAACAGTAATTCAGTTAACTTCTGTTACACATTTCTAGCTCGTTGTTTTTCCATATACAAATTTCCCTGAGTTTCATGGTGACATTAGTTGCTTATCATTGACTTATTTGACCTAAGGCTGAACGTATCCCAAAAAACATCTTTCCTGGAAACCAACTCTAGAAAAACAGTTGAGTGAGAATTTAGAAATAGAAAGTTAGAATAGAAATTAAGACGATTAGATTTACTTACTATAATAAAGATTGTTAGTTTTCCCATAAAATATATTCTTCTTTGCCTCTCATAACATTGGTATCTTCAATTTCAAGCAGGTACATGATAAGTCATGATAATGAATACATTTCTCTTCAACCTACCTCAGAGCAAGCTGTGGACATCACTAAATTCTGGCTATTGAGGTGTGAGCAGAAGCCATGTGTGTACTTTCTAGGACAGGTCCTTGCCTTCCCATTGTGCTTTTCTCACAGGCTATAATACGGATTGTAGGTAATATTAGATTATGGCATGACCCTGGGATGGAAGAGGTTGAAGCTAGATCTGGTTCCCAATACTGTGAAAGATCTGAACAAACTCTGAGCCACTTATGCTCATGTTGTTACATTTTCAAACTGTTTTATTGTTTAAGCAATTTCTCTGTTAGTAGAGCTAATTGAATCCTGCCACACTACTAATACTCTATTTCTGAAACAAGTATAACAGTTTCTTTTCTAATACCTGTATTTCTGGTCTTTTGGAAATTTTATATTCTACAATCAGACTTAGAAATTTGTAAGAATGCAAATGGGTGAGGGATGAATTACCAGGAATAAGGCACTTCTCTTAATGTGGTTGGAAAGATAAGTACATCACAAGATAGTCTGTAAAACTCTGTCCAAGAGAGGAAGTTAACTGAATGTTTAATCCGTGAGCAGAAATTTTCTCTTGTGTAATCCACCTTACTAATATGTATTTGCTTGTATCTAGAGCTGTAATTCCGATAACTACTCCGATCAACTCTTGGTGTCTTCCACCAAAACACTCCATAGCAACCCTAATTTCACCCTCTGACATTTTTATCTGACCTAAAGCCGCTCAAGGAAGGGGCTTGCTCAGGCTTTTAGCTCCTTGATATCCAGGATTCATATTTCATATCAGCATGTCACACTAAGAGCTGAAAGGATGCAAAGTTCATTATTTTACATAATTATGAGCATTTGAAAATTACTGATTAACTTAAAGCTATGTTTGCAAAGGGAAAGAAAGTAATTATTCACTATTGGGAAAAGCCTGCCATAGATGCAGTTCTCAAAATATAGCTATCATGAACTTTCTAGAATTTTAGAAAGAGAGATGGAGGACAGGATCAGGCAGGTTTCAACTAGTGAGTACTCTTCACTCACTTATCCATCCATCCAACCATCCATCCATCCATCCATCCATCCATCCATCGAAAATATTACTGAATGCCTCAAAAGTACCAAAAAAAATGCTTAGAAAATGGCAGCGAAAATATACAAAGTCTGTTCCCTCGTAAAGATGATATTTTAGTGGAGGAGACAGACATTTAAAAAGCAATTACATAATTATCTAAATTACTTTTTACAAAGACTATAAAGAGAAGAAGTGTATGGCTTAACAGAGCCTACACAGTGACAGTTCAAGGTTGGGGAAGTCATAAAAGGCTTTCTAGAGGAAACAATGTTGGAGATGAGCTCTGAAGCAGGTATTAATTTTAAAAAGGAGGAAAGGAAGAGCATTTCTGACCGAAGCAAAGCATGTTTGAAAGCCTCAAGTCCCGAAAGGGTATAAAGCTTTTAAGGAACTCAAGTTGGTTTGCACAGCTAGTGAGACAGCCAAATGCCTAGGCAGATAAAAAGGGGTCCCTGGAGAATTTCCCACCCGCCCCACAGGGTTAACATCAGATGCTTTTGCGCAGATGAGGGAGCCTGCCCAGGATTTGTCTAGGCATGCCTACAGCGGACTAAAGCCAGACTTGTGCACTGGGGGAAGTGGGTGGAGCCACGGGGAAATTACCCCTTATGTAGGGGAGGAGCTAGCTTTCTTCAGCTCCTGTGGGGACCTGGGAATCACTCCTTGAGGTGAAGGGCCTGCTAGCGGGACTGGATCTTACTTTGCTGAGTGTTTACGCTTTTTTTCCTTTTCTCCCAGTAAAGTCCTGCTCTACTCACCCTTTAATGTATTTGGTGCCTAAATTTTCCTGGCCATGTGACAAGAACCTGGGTTTTAGCTGAACTAAGGAGGAAAATTCTACCATATTGGCATCAGGAAGCTATTACAATAGCTTCCTAGTTGGTTTTTCTGCTTCTACTTGTTATTTAAGTAACTATCCTGGTTTTTCTGAGACCTAACAGGTTTTATCACTGGAAGTGCTGTGTCTCAGAAAACCCCTCATTCTGAAGAAAACTGGGATATCTGCTATGTACCCTCAAGACAACATGTGGAGTTATCCTTTAAAAATACATCAAACCATATCACTCTTCTAATCCAATCCTTCAGTGATTCCCTACTTCACTCGGTAAAAACTAACATCCTTACAATGGTCTGCAAGACATTATTCAATGTAGTCACTGTTTCCTCTGCTTGTCTGACTTCTATAACTGTCCTTCTCAATTTCTAGCCATTGTGACTTACACTCTTTGAGCTGAGGAGTCCTTCTCATTTGGGATCTTTGAACTGGTATTTCCCTCTGGGACTCTCACCCTCTAGATATACACATGGCTCACAACTCATTTATTTCAGGGCTTTTCTCATACTTCAATTTCTCAATTATCCTCACTCTATAAGGATTCTTTCCTTAAACTTGATAGTCCTAAGACATATATTCTTTCTTTTATCTAAAATCTTGATTTACATACAACACAACGAGGTTTTCCAAAATATCAGAACTATAGTACTAAAATGGCACATTTCAGTAATACAGGCAGCCTCACATTGTCATAATAAATAGCTTGCAAAGTTATGTGAAATTGGGGCCAAAGAACCCAGCGATGTCCTTATTTTCTGCTTCACTGATCATCTTTAATCAGAACCCTTTACCTTGTGTCTTGCCTCTTTTTTCACCCATCTTGTACCTGTATTGTCAAATGCTGATGAGAGCTGACTTGAGTCAGCTCCAGCTCCTCATTCTCAGGGAATCTGCTTGAAAACTAAATGCTGGCTGAGATTGTGAGAGAATGGGCAGGCTAAACATTACCCCATGGATAGGGAAAATGGATGCTACCCATGAGTATAGAGTGGTTCTACAAACCCTCTCAGTTGGAAAGAGTATAACCGGAATGTCCAGAAGACAGAAATATAACCTGAGAATACACAATATTTGAGTTAAACATCATGGCTTTTGTTTTTCACTAATAGAGTAAGCTAAATTTAGAGAATAGCATGTCTCCCACAACAAAAGGCTTGTGCCAACAACTGGCAATAGGAAAAAAAAAAAAAACCTAGGCGTCAGTTTTGCATGGAATTCTGTCAAGTCTCCTCCACATGATTCCACTTTATGAGCACAAATTGCTCAATTTGGGGTGGAAAAAAATCTCAAGGCAAATGTAACATGGAAATATTACTCAGTGTTATTCAAGTAATTTCAAACACTCCAAAGACACCTGTACACTGGAAATATTTCCTCAGGTTGTATCTTTCTTCTTCCCTTTTTTTTTTTTTTGAGACGGAATTTCGCTCTTGTTACCCAGGCTGGAGTGCAATGGCGCGATCTCGGCTCACCGCGACCTCCGCCTCCTGGGTTCAAGCAATTCTCCTGCCTCAGCCTCCCGAGTAGCTGGGATTACAGGCACGCACCACCATGCCCAGCTAATTTTTTGTATTTTTAGTAAAGACGGGATTTCACCATGTTGACCAGGATGGTCTCAATCTCTTGACCTCATGATCCACGCACCTCGGCCTCCCAAAGTGCTGGGATTACAGGCGTGAGCCACCACGCCCGGCCCGTATCCTTCTTCTTTTACATACTTCTGTGCTTGTCTTTTCTACAGTCTCAGACAATAGACCTATCATTGACCTCAGTGCTATCAGGGTAGTGTGGGGCAGTGTATAGAGCCCTGGAATAGTAGTCCACAGTATACAGATGCTGTGGTTGGCTCTTCCACTTAGCAAATACACAAATCTCTGCAAGGTACACATTCATAGATCCTAATTCTGGGACTAAATGTTAGGCAGGTAAGTGATTTGCACCCATATTTTGTTTCAAAGAAAGCTAAATCCCACAGAGATTATTACTTGTTAAAGGCTACTTTCCCCAAAATGATTTGAAAAAGTCTGAAATGTTTTGTTTCTTTTTCTCTAAATAATATCTGCTTTACCTGCTTCATGAAAGATCATGGGAGGCATCGAGACAATGTTTGTAAAATATAAAGCATCATGCAAAATAAGTGGTACAGGCAATGCTGTAGGTGGCTTCAAAAGCGGAACTCTCTGTACTGAGAAATGAAAAAAAAAATGATTATTTATTTAGCATCTTAGTTCCCACCCACACTCCAAATTGCCGTGGGCTGGGTAGAGTTGGCACTTTGAATGTGAATCTTCTTCCTAGACGTAGCCACAATCAACAACTTGTCAGTGTAGATATAAAGGCTTGCTCTTCACCTACTCCAGCCATTTATATCTGTGGGATTGGCTAAAAATTGTGTTGAGATTACATCACAGCCAAAGATTTTCTTCTGCATAATTCTGCTTCCTTCCTTTTCATTCCAAGAGTATTGATCTTAAGAGCATTTCTTAATAAACTTACAATACATACATTTTATATATATATATATTTATATATATATGAGTCTCACTCTGTCGCCCAGGCTGGAGTACAGTGGCGCTATCTCTGCTCACTGCAACTTACGTGCACTTTTACTTGAGAGTGCACTTTCTGGGAACCTGACCTGTGACACTGATATCTTTTTTCAAAGACAATGAGTGTACTTTATAAACACTGCAATGGTTGAGTTGAAGTTTTGTATGTGAATGAAACTTAGTGTTTCTCTTCCACTATTGAAGTTGTTTCCTACAAGGAGGTATGCACTTAAAGATAGTGACCAAATGAGGGAGCAGACAAGCACCCTGTAAGAATTGTATATTGGAGAATAGCTTACTCCAAAAGGCCTCAGTAAGACATCTCGTGTCCTTCTCTCTTCCAAGTCCAAGGTCCCCAGGTCTCTGAAGTACACTGAAATCTGGCTTACCCAGCTAGTCACAAATTCAGAGTGCACATAGAGATTCATCGCATTTTAATGTTATAAACGTAGCCAAATGAAACAGGACCCACTGATCTTTTTTCCTACAAATCCTATTTTTAGGAAGAAGGAACTAAAGCTCAGAAGAGTTAACCAAGTTATATAAAGTCCTCCCCTTTTAATAAGTAGTAGAGGTAGAGCATGACTAAAGCTCTGATGAAAATTCTTGCTGGATATTTCAGTAAGCAGTCATGAAAAGCTCTTTGTGCTTAAAGGCTGTGGCCTAATGTAGGTGCAAGAAAGTAAACCCTCATAGTACAGTCTGTGAAAAATATCCTAAGTCTGTTGCATTAAAAAAAAAAAAACAAACAAACACTGGCTTTGAGAAAAAAAGGGTGCTTGAGAGGCAGGTATGTCCTAGACTATTCGAAGAGGAGAAAAGTTGATATCAAAAAGGAGAATTGATATACTTAAAAACAAAATAAAACTGCCATCTCTCCCACTATCCCACCCCAGTGATATCTTAAACACCAGGATGGAAGAACTGAAGGAGAAAAGAAAATGTTCATGCAAGAATGTACCTTGTTAAAGCAGCCACCTTGCTAAAGCAGAGGTGAAAGGACTCAGAAACAGCAAAATGAATGGTGATCCCAGAACTATGTTTCTCTTCAAGCTGGGCTTAGGTGGTAAGAGCTAGCTTTCTAGCTCCTCACAATGCCTTAGCCACAGAGTTTATCCACGCATCTTCAGTGAGTTGTGCCACATCGACATGCAGCTAAAATCCCATCACATGTTCAGCTATGATAATGAATTGTTCTGCATAATGATTTTGCATGTCCATGCCCCCACTAATAGAACATCATGTCACTGCTTTGTTAATCTGATTGCAAATATTTTGTCGGGCTCTACCAGATGTAGAGAATGGCTTCCTGAGCCCTGAGCTCTGATTAATCATATCCTGGGCTGTCAGATCTGTATCTTGAGCAGGAAGGAGACATGTGTCTCTTATTACAGGTTATAAATGCAAACACTCTGTCTCTTGCTATTATCCAGTAACACTGGCCCAGAGCCTCCAGATCTTTCAGTGTTTCAAAGAAATCCAGAAATCTATATTTTTATAGTTCATAGGTTGGAATGCCATATGTGGACCAAAGAAGATATATCTGCATGTGGCATCCAACCCAGAGGCTACTTTACCTTTTAATGTATATAGTACACAATTGTTTATCATGTGCTTCCCTATTGGTTATGTCACCAGCAACTTGGAAGGTAGGTAAGATAAAGATCATTCCCTTTCTATCGGTAAGCAAAATTTAATTTACAGGGGTGAAGTGGTCTTTTTATAATTGCCTGCCTAGCGAGTAGAAAAGACAAAATGCTGATCTAAGCCCTAGGACTTACGGCCATTTCAGCAACCCTAAAATTCTTATAAATTTCCGTCTATGTTAATGCAATTTATTTCTCTTTTAATGTCATCCGTTCCCTGGTGATTGTTTCTGCTCTCTTGATCACTGCACATCTATGACATCTGCTCAGCTAAAGTTAGTGGCTCTATCCGTTGCTTGGTTCTAGACTTTGTGTTTGGCTAAAATTTATGCTTTGTTTTTAAAATCTCAAATCTCCTGGGTTTTTACTTCTATCCTTGATCTTTACGGTTCAAGCCCAGCCCAGCTGATACTCAGCTAAAAATAACATTGTGTAACACATAGTTTATTGTATAACTTGGTATTTAATAGTCAATGCTAATTGAATACAGAAAAGTGAAATTTAAATGTGGATTAGATAACTCACTGTTAGACAAACCCAGAAGAGGGGAGCAGAATTTCTTTATAATTTGACTCTTTACAAGTTTTTCTTTCCAATTCTGATAAGTTCTCATAAATGCAAAAGGCCATTCTTTTACTGTTTCTGCTACTTCAGCATCTCTGAACTCTGGGAAACAGTATTGCTGCTTGAAAATGAAAGAATTAAATGTTCACTGTGCACCTCACTCTATGGAACGAACTTTACAAATTTTTTTCATGGAGTACCTAAAACAAAAGGAAGTACTGATACTTGGAAAATATCAGTCATAAGAAGATATAGATGCTTCTGATTAACCTTAGTAATCAAATTACAGATTATTTTCTTGAGTTTCAAAATTATTCCAGGCCTTCTACTAAGAACTATAAAGATGACATAATAACTTACAACTTCCAAGATAGGTTTTAGAATTTTAGTCTATCATAGTTAATGGAATTGGGACCCAGAAAACTCACAGAGTGCAGTGAATCCAGGATTTAAGAAAAGCCAAGTTAGAAAGGTTTCTTATAGCATAGAGGCTCCAAGGATAACACCTACCATTCAGGTCATATAATTTCAGAAGGAACTGAACCAGCCCATAGTGAACCTTGATAAAAGCCCACAATAAACAGAGGTTTGAGGTTAAGTGCAGAAGTCTCAGGTAAGAGAAGAAACTAATTGCTCTTGCTATGGCACAGACACCATATTGATCTTTGGTGAGAATAATGAATCTATTTCTATGGCCTCCATTTTATCCATGTGTTTATTTTTTCTTTATTCTTTTGGGAAGGGATAGGTTTTCCATCATTTTGTCTTCTTTTAGTTTCTCTATTTTCCTCTTCTCAAAATATTCCTTTATAATGCTACAAGTTTATCTTGACTGAACATAAGAGGGATTCGTCCCCATTCTACCCAAAGGGTTTTAGTGAGCCCAAAGAACAGGCAGGGTAGAGACATTATCAATTCCAAAGGAAGACCTGTGGTCCACTGGAAGGCAGGCACTGAAGAGACAGAATTAGAAGCAGCTGTGGTCAACTGAGTCCTTCCGTCCTATAGTTTCAGCTTTTTCCTTCAATTCATTCTTCTTACAAAGTGTAAAGTTTCACTCCTATGCTTTATCAAGAAATAGCCAACTAACCTCCTAAATTGCTTAGATTCCAAAGTTCAGAGGACATGGCAGAACTGTGTCACTTTTTCCCCTACTGTGTTTTGAAAAGGTCCCATTTTATGTTTTATTGTATATCCAACAAAATGTACAGGGAAAAAGCAAGCCTTCAAAAAAATCATAATTTATTCCTAAAAGACAACTCTGAACTTATCCGGCCTTAAATCACAGCAGTCTACAACTTCAAAAACCAAATGGAACAAACACACCCCCACAGGAACTTAAGAGTAATAAAAATATAGAGATTGAACCCCAGACTCCTCAGTCCTCAGAAAATAACTGTTTCAAGCAGCAGCAGCAGGTCAGCATTTCTGTAAGACTGGATCTGTGTTATACCAGTGGGTATAGAAAGGACATGTGGCTGAACTTCAGCTGTTTTCTTGCCCAGAGAATTATTGCTTCCTTCACTTTGTACATCTGCTGAGTACTTAGAACAACTAAAATAAAATCAATGCCAGGTGGTTCTAGAGGAAATGCTTCCATGGATTCTGATACCACCATCTTATCATGAAAGGAAGGATAGGGGATATGATATTACTACAGTTTATTGAAATAGACATGAAAGTAATATGTTTTCCACCCTGATATGCAATGAGAGGCTCAAGACAGTACTTGAAAAGTGAGAGGAAGATAGCAGACAGGAGGCAGCGCCTATCTCGCAGCTCCTGCTCAGACAGACAGAGCAGCATGTAGAGACTCATATCACAAACTTTTGCTTCAAAAACTACCACAGGAACATACCAAGAAAGGGAAGAAAATCCACAGACCCTTTCAAGAAACTAGATCACTGCTGCAGGCTCCGTGAGACACTGAAAACCTGCGAATCTGCTTACTTTTTCAATTAAGAGGCTCATGTTCTGGGGTAAGTTCTCAGCCCTGGTCACTAGCTGCCAAGAAATAAACTTGGTACTACTAGGGGGGCACAGTGGAAGTGAGACAGGCCTTTAGGACTGCAGGCTATATGGAAGTGGGGTGAAGCCTGTGACTACCAGCTTTCCCCCACTTACCTAGTAACCTGTATGACTCAGCAGAGGCAGCCATATCCCCCTGGGAATATAATTCCACTGGACTGGGACTCATACTCCCATCCCTCACAGCAGCCACAGCAAGCCCCACCCAAGGAGAGGCTATGCTCAGACATGCCTATTCCTGTCCCCACCTGGTGGTCTTTCTATACCCACCATGGTAGCTGAAGAAAAGGTTATAATCTCCTGGGAGCTGTATGGCTTTGGACACCACCTGAGAAACCTGTATCCTTCACCAGGTATTCCTAGGGCAACTTTGCATTCTCCCTACAGGACCATAGCTGAATGAACTCGAAAGCACCACCTGGCTGGAGACTAACCAATACAAAACCAGCGCACTAAACAAAAATACAACCAAGGACTCTCACAGAGTCCACTTCACTCCTCTCCTACCTTCTCGGGAGCAGGTGCTGTTTTCCATGGCTGAAAGACCTGAAGATGGGTCACATCATAGGACTCTGCAGACACTCCCCAGTACCAGCCTCAAGCCTAGTGCTCCACTGGGTGACTAGACCCAGAAAAGCAAAAACAACCACTACATTTCAGCTCTTAAGAAGCCCCATTTGTGGGGAAGGGGGAGAACACCACTTCAAGGGAGCACTGTGTGGGACAAAAGAATCTCAACAGCAGCCCTTGAATTCCAGATCTTCCCTCTGACATAGTCTACACAAATGAGAAGGAACAAGAAAAACAATTCTGGAAATATGACAAAACAAGGTTATTTAACACCCCAAAAAGATCATAGCATTTCACCAGCAGTGAATCCAAACCAAGGTGAAATCTCTGAATTGCCAAAACAGTCATTCAGAAGGTAAATTATTAAGCTAATCAAAGAGGTACCAGAGAAAGGTGAAGTCTAACTTAAAGAAATAAAAACATACATGACACAGGATATGAAAGGAGAATTCTTCAGTGAAATAAATAACATAAATAAAAAGCAATCACAACTTGTGGAAATGAAGGATACAATTGGAGAAATGAAAATGCACTGGAAAGTATTAGCAATAGAATCAAAGAAGCAGAAGAAAGAACCTTAGAGCTTAAAGATGCAGCTTTCAAATTAACCCAATCCATCAAAGACAAAGAAAAAAAAATTTTAATGAGCAAAGCCTTCAAGAAATTTGGGACTATGTTAAACATCCAAACCTAAGAATAATTGGTGTCTTACAGCAAGAAGAAAAATCTAAAGTTTGGAAAGCATGTTTGATGGAATAATCAAGGAAAGATTCTCTGGCTTTGCTAAAGATCTAGACATCCAAATACAAGAAGCTCAAAGAACACCTGGGAAATTTACTTCAAAAAGGTCATTGTCTAGGCACATAGTCATCAGTTTATCTAAAATCAAGACAAAGAAAAAAATCTTAAGAGCTATGAGGAAAAAACACCATATAACCTATAATGGAAAACCTATCAGATTAACAGCAGACTTTATAGCAGAAACCCTGCAAGCTAGAAAAAAAATAGTGTCCTATTTTTAACCTTCTTATGCAAAACAATTATCAGCCAAGAATTTTGTGTTCAGCAAAACTAAGCTTCATAAATGAAGAAAAGATAGTCTTTTTCAGACAAACACTGAGAGGATTCTCTACTACCAAGCCAGCACTACAAGAACTGCTAAAAGGAGCTCTAAATTTTGAAACAAATCTTCAAAATACACCACAATAGAATCCCCTTAAAGCATAAATCTCACAGGACCTATATAACAATAACACAATTAAAAAAATGTATTCAAGCAACAAATAGCATGGTAAATAGAATGGTATCTCACATAGCAATACTAATATTGAATGTAAATGGCCTAAATGATCCACTTAAAAGGTGCAGAATGGCAGAATGAATAAGAATTCACCAGCCAAGTTTCTGCTGTCTTCAGGAGACTCACCTAACACATAGGGACTCAAATAAACTTTAGGTAAAAGGGTGAAAAACCTCCATGTAAATGGAGATTAAAAGTGAGCAAGAATAGCTATTCATATATTATAGAAAACAAACTTTAAAGCAATAGCAGTTAAAAAAGACAAAAAGGGACATTATATAATGATAAAATGACTAGTCCAACAAAAAAAAAAGGCACAATTCTAAATATATATGCACCTAACACTGGAGATCTCAAATTTATAAAACAGTTACTACTAGATCTAAGAAATTAGATAGACAGCAACACAATAATAGTGGGGGACTTTAATTCTCCACTGACAGCACTAGACAGGTTACCAAGACAGAAAGTCAATAAAGAAACAATGTATTTTAACTATGCCCCAGAACAAATGGTCTTAACAGATATTTACAGAACATTCTATTCAGCAACTGAAGAATATACATTCTATTCATCAGCACATACATGTAGCATTCTCCAAGATAGACCATATGATAGATAGTCCACAAAACAAGTGTCAACAAATTTAAGAAAATTGAAATCATGGCAATCCAAACCCAAACCCAGCAGAAGAAAAGAAATAACAAGGATTAGAGCAGAACTAAATGAAATTGAAACAAAGAAACAATACAAATGATAAGTGAAACAAAAAGCTGGTTCTTTGAGAAGACAAATAAAACTGACAGACCATTAGTGAGGTTAATCACGAAGAGAGAAGATCCAAATAAACTCAATTAGAAATGAAATAGGAGATATGACAACTGATACCACAGAAATACAAAAGATCACTTAAGACTACTATGAACAACTTTATATACATAAACTAGAAAACCTAGAGGAGATGGATAAATTCCTGGAAATATACAAGATTAAAGCAGGCAGATAGAGAATCTGTGAACAGACCAATAACAAGCAGCGAGATTGAAATGGTAATAAAAAAATTGCCAACAAAAGCAAGTCCAGGATCAAATGGATTCACAGCTGAATTCTATCAGACATTCAAAGAAGAATTGGTACCAATCTTATTGACAGTATCCCAAAATATAGAGAAAGAGGGAATTCTCCTTAAGTCATTCTATGATGTCAGTATCACCCTAATACCAAAAACAGGGAAGGACATACCAAAAAAAGAAAAACACAAACCAATATCGCTGATGAACATAGATGCAAAACTTATCACCAAAATACTAGCTAACTGAATCCAACAGCATATCAAAAAGATAATGCACCATGATCAAGTGGATTTTACACTAGGAATGCAGGGATAGTTTAATATACATAAATCAATAAATGTGATACACCATGTAAACAGAATTAAAAATAAAAATTGTGATCATCTCAATAAATGCAAAATAAAAGCATTTGATGAAATTTGGCATCCCTTTATGATTAAAACCCTCAGTGAAACTGGCATAGAAAATACATATTTTAAGGTAATAAAAGACATTTACAACAAATCCACAGCCAACATTATACTGATCAGGGAAGAGTTGAAAGCAATCCCCCTGAGCACTGGAACAAGACAAGATGGCCACTTTCACCACTCCTATTCAACATAGTACTAAAAGTCCCAGACACAGCAATCAGACAAGAGAAATAATTAAAGTGCATTCAAATCAGTAAAGAGGAAGTCAAACTGTCGCTGTTTGCTGATAATATGATCATATACCTAGAAAACCCTAATGACTCATCCAAAAAGCTCACTGAACTGGTAAATGAATTCAACAAAGTTTCAGGATACAAAATTACAAATCAGTAGCTCTGTTATATACCCACAGTGACCAACCCGAGAATCAAATAAAGGAATCAACCACTTTCACGGTAGCTGCCAAAAAATAAAATAAAAATAAAACCTTAGGAATATAACCAGAAAAGGACATGAAAAATCTCTACAAGGAATACTACAAAACATTTGCTGAAAGAAATCATGAATGGCACAAACAAATGGAAACACATCCCATGCTCATGGATGGGTAGGAACAATATTGTGAAAAGGACCATACTGCCCAAAGCAATCTAAAAATTCAATGCAATTCACATGAAAATACCAGCATCATTCTTCACAGAAGTAGAAAAAAAAAGTCCTAAAATTCACATGGAACCAAAAAAGACTCCACATACACAAAGCAATACTAAGCAAAAAGAAAAAAATCTCGTGCCATTACATTACCTGACTTAAAACTATACTATAAGACCATAGTCACCAAAAGAGCATAGACACATAGACCAATGGAACAGAATATAGAACCCAGAAATAAAGCCAAATACTTAAAGCCAACTGCTCTTCAACAAAGTAAACAAAAACTTGAAGTAAGGAATGGATATCCTATTCAACAAATAGTGCTGGGATAACTGGCAAGCCACATGTAGAAGAATGAACCCAGATACTTATATCTCACCTTATACAAAAATCAATTTAAGATGGATCAAAGACTTTAAGACATGGAATTCTAAAGGTTCTAGATGATAACATCAAAAACCCTTCTAGACATTGACTTAGACAAAGACTTCATGACCAAGAACCCAAAAGTAAATCTGACAAAAACAAAGATAAATAGATGGCACTTAAACTAAAAAACTTCTACACAGCAAAAGAAATAATCTATAGAGTTAACAGACAATCCACAGAGTGGTAGAAACATCTTCACAATCTATACATCCCACAAAGAACTAATATCCTGAAATTGGGCTAAGGAAATGAATAGACAACTCTCAAAAGAAGATATACAAATGGCCAACAAGCATATGAAAAAATTCTCAACATCACTTATTATCAGGGAAATGCAAATCAAAACCACAATGTGATACCACCTCACTCCTGCAAAAATGGCCATAATAAAAAGTTTTTAAAAAATAGATGTTGGCATTGGTGTGGTGAAAAGGGAACACTTTTACACTGTTGTTGGCAATGTAAACCAGTAAACCAACCACTATGGAAAACAGTGTGGTGATTCCTTAAAGAATTAAAAGTAGGTCTAGTATTTGATCCGGCAATCCCACTACTATCTATCGACCCAGAGGAAAAGAAGTTATTATACAACTTTGGGAGGCCAAGGCGGGTGGATCACGAGGTCAAGAGATCGAGACCATCCCGGTCAACATGCTGAAACTCCATCTCTACTAAAAATACAAAAAATTAGCTGGGCACGGTGGTGCGTGCCTGTAATCCCAGCTACTCAGGAGGCTGAGGCAGGATAATTGTCAGAACCCAGGAGGCGGAGGTTGCGGTGAGCCGAGATCGCGCCATTGCACTCCAGCCTGGGTAACAAGAGCTCCGTCTCAAAAAAAAAAAAAGAAGTTATTATACAAAAAAGATACTTGCACATGCATGTTTATAGCAGCACAAATTGCAACTGCAAAAATATGAAAACAACCTAAATGCCCATCAATCAGCAAGTAAAGAAAATGTGACAACACACACACACACACACACATATCATGGATTACTACTCAGCCATAAAAGGAAAAAAAAATGGTATTTTCAGCAACCTGGGTAGAATTGGAGATATTATTCTAAGTGAAGTAACTCAAGAATGAAAAAACAAACATCATTATGTTCTCACTCATGTGTGAGACAAGCTATGAGGATGCAAAAACATAAGAATGATACACTGGACTTTGGAAACTCAAGGGATATAGTGAGGGGGTGGTGAGAGATAAAAGACTACACATTGGGTACCATGTACACTGCTCAGATGATGGGTGCACCAACATATCAGAAAAAACCACTAAAGAATTTACTCATGTAACAAAACATCACCTGTTTCCCAAAAACCTACTGAAATAAAAAAAAATGTAAACATTTTTAAAAAGAAGACAGTTCTTGACACATCTTGCCATCAGTAGTAAATTTTGTTATTGAGAAGACTTTCCCCCAGTGACTTCCCCAACTATCTCCTGAAAGATGGAAAACTGTGGTTGTGAAATCCAGGGTTTAAAAATATCAAAGCTATAAGGTTGAATCCTTCTGTCTTGAGAGGCTTCTTATTCATTTATTTATTAATCTAACATACCTTGTTGAAGGGAGTGCAATTAGGATGTAACAAGCACTGTGCTACAATATAAGATGAGATTCAAGTGTGAATAACACCAAAAAATAGATAATAAAAATAATATAAATAATATCAATTCATATTCATTAAATGCTTACTATCTGCCAGAAACTGTGCTTAAGATTCAAATACTTTTTTCTTAATAAATTTCCTCCCCAAAAGATCTGGGATGCATATATTATTTTCTTGTTTCACACATGAAGAAACATCAGCTTAAAATAGGTAAGAATCTTGCCCAAGGTTCCAAAGGTAGAAAACAAAGAACCAGGATTCAAATGCAAGAAGATAAACTATAAAATACAGACTTAACCACTTTATTATTGTACCTGAAGTGTTTCAAGAGATTTGACAGATCAGGGAAGATTCTGTATGCTACATTTTGTTAAGGAAGAATCTTTGATTGGGCACAGTCATCTTTAACATGAGAACACTATTGAAGGTGGTTACACACTAATTCCACTTCTCTATAATTGTATTATAAGTAAAGGGAGTTAACTCAACTGCTGACCAGGAATATGCAGTGAAAGCCTTGTTTACAGAAAAGATGAATTATAGGCTCAAAGAGTGTTAAATCTGTCATGGATATAAGAGATCTTCACATCTCTAGTATTGAAATTATATTTAGTATATAACAAATACATTTATCCATATTTAGTATACAAATATGAATTTATTTCAAATAAAAATTTGCCTTTAGCCACATGTTTAAAAAATAAAGATACTTACAATGGAATAATTTTCAGAAATAAAAGAAATGAAGTATTATATTTTGAAACAGGAAAATATTGTGCTAAAAAAAGAAACCAATTATAAAAGACCACATATTACATAACTCCATTAACATAAAGTTTCTGTGACAGAGAACTCTATAGAGACAGAGAATAGGTTAGTGGTTGTTTCGAGCTGGGTGGCACGTGGGATGTTAGGGAATGTATTAGTCAACATTCTCTAGAGGGACAGAACTAATAGGATAGATGTATATACAAAGGGGAGTTTATTAAGGAGTATAGACTCACACGATCACAAAGGTGAATTCCCCCAATAGGCTATCTGCAAGTTGAGAAGCAAGGAAGCCAGTCTGAGTCCAAAAGCTCAAAAGTAGGGAATCAACAATGCTGCCTTCAATCTGTGGTCAAAGGTCCAGGAGTCCCAACACTGAAAAACATGGAGCCCGATATTCCAGAGTGGGAAGCATCCAGCATGGGAGAAAGATGAAGGCCGATAAACTAAGCCCGTCTAATCCTTTCACATTTCTCTGCTTGCTTTTCTCCTAGCCACACTGGCAGCTGATTAGATGGTGCCCACCTGTATTGAAGGTGAGTCTGTCTCTGCCTGTCCATGATTCAAATGTTAATCTCCTTTGGCAGCACCCTCACAGACACACCCAGGATCAATACTTTGCATGCTTCAGTCCAATCAAGTCGACAGTTGATATCAACCATCACAGGGGAGGTGATAACTAAAGGGTACAGAGTTTCTTTTTGAGAAAATAAAATATTATAAAATTGACTATGGTGGTGTTACATATTTGTGAGTATACTAAACACCACTGAATTCTATACTTTAAATATGTGACTTGTATGGTACATAAACTATATCTCAATAAAGCTGTTAAAAAAAAAAAAAAAGAAAGATAACAAGCATGGAACCCCAGCCTTGTAACCTTCCCCTCCCACCACGAGACTCCTGAGTCAACTCCACAGAGCTTTAATTTAAAAGGAAAAAACACAACACTCTTTAAGCCATTTTACAAATGACAAATAGAAGCCACTTTAAAAAATTTATGAGGTAGGGCATGATAAAAACCTGGTGTCAAAACCTAAAGCAGAGTATTTGTTAGCCTCTAGGAAGCTCAAGTTTCCATTTCTCTTCTTCATTAAAATAACTCTAATCCCAAAGAAGATTACTGATGGATTAGTCAAGGAAAAGAAGCAACATTAGTACATATTAGAACAGGTGGCAAAAGTTTGGAGCTTTCCTTTTGATAATGGAGGAAATTATAGGTTGGAGCCCACATGACGTGTCTCTTCTTTACTTTTCTCTCCTCAGTCAGTTGGAGCAGGAAAATAGACTTGGAATTATTTCCTCCTGGGAAATAACCTTCTTCTAGAAGGAACTGAAAAAAAAGTCGATTTAATTTTGTCAAAGATCTAAGGGAAAATTCTCTCTTTTTTTTTTGCTTTTGCTGTTGCTGTTTCCTGGAATCACCTGACTAGCGATTGAAGTGGTATTGTATTATGTTATCTCCTTTCGGCTTCTCAAAGGTTTCTGAAGATGGAAGATGACGACCTATATCAATAACCCATTTCAGTGTTTTATCTCTAAGACCAATAAGACAGTCCTCATGATTCTCAGTCAAAATCATCCTTACTACCATTAAGTCAATTTGCTCTCCTTTCGTCATCCTCATCAATAGATAAATGCATCTTGCCTGCACTTAGGGATCTTTATTTTCTACACTTCAACTTAAAATGAAAGTGAAAAATAGAATCTTGCTAATAGATCGTGCAGCTTCCAACACTCAACTTAATTCTTATGAAAATACAAGTAAAAATAAAAATTACTCCTGGTACCACTGAAAAACCAAACTGCCACATAACCAAATGTCAGAAACTTTACTATATTGCCCTTAATTTAACGTTAAATATCCATTGGGGTGCTGACAGACTTGCTTCATATCATGCCAAGGTTTCATCTCGTGACACAATTACTGTTTTTATAAAGGAGGGGTGATAATAAGATACTTTTTGCTTTCACTACTGTCTATACATGACTGAAGTCTGAAAGTGCTGGATTTGTAAGTTAGAGAACACACTTTCAGGTCTAGGGAGCTACTGAATCTGTAGGAGGCTATATGGATCCAATCCTTCCTGTTGGAAGATGGGTTCCCACAGAAAACAGAGAAGCTCTTGAGACCTTTTTAGAAAATTTCATTCAATGCCTATATTCTGAAATGTCTATTCATGTCTTCCACTCATGTTTAAGTTGGAATTTCTTAATTGATTCATAGACGTTCTTAAATATTTGGATGCTAATCTATTATAGAATATATTTGTTGTAACTATCTTCTAGTCTATGGCGTATCTTTTCAAAATTTTAATTGTGCTTTTTGATGAAGATTTTTTTAAATGAAATGTTGAAAATTAAGACTCCATCGTCAGAGATGGCTCAGAAGTTTAAGTGTAAAGATGTCATTTAATTCAGCAATTTCACTCTGATATACCCAAGATAAATAAACACAGATTCACATGAATACTTGCACAGAAAGTGCTAGTAGCCAAATTATTCATAATAGCCAAAAGTGGAAACAACCCAAATGTCCATCAACTGATGAATGAATAAATAAAATGCAGTATTTCCATACAATAAAAAATTATTTTAGCAATAGGAGGAAACAGATTATTAGTACATGCTGTCATATGGATGAACCTTGAAAACATTATGCTAACTGAAATAAACTAAAAACCATAAATTGGACAGTTCAATTTTTAGGAAACATCCAGAATAGGCAAATCTATAGAAACAGAAAATGGCTTAGTGGTTTCCTGGAGCTGGGAGAGGGAGCATTTGGGAAAAAAATGGAGAGTGACTGCTAATGTATAAAAGTTTCTTGTTGGAGTGCTAAATGTTATTGTAAATGCAATTAATTCATCATGGGCAGAATAAAATTTCAAAAGCTTTACTTTGATTTCATTAGCTTGGTATCTAAAAAAATTTTAGAATTAAATCCTTTTCTGTTTTAAGCATTTACTATTTGCAAGGTTCTTTTTTTTTTTTTTTTCAGTTAATCCCAATATATGAATATGGTTCATGGTTTGTATATACACAAGAAAATTTGAAGTTAAAAATGATTAAAATTATGTAATAAATGATCTAAAAATGCTCGAAAGGAAAAGATTCACTATATTTGTATATTGCCTTCTTAATCTAATTACTACTCTTTGAAACATGTTGCTTTTTTAGCATGTTTGTATTTTTTGTTTCCATGTGATTAATAATATCACTACTGGCTCATGGTGAATGTTCAAAGTAAATGTTCTTGATCAAATTTCTTGAAAAACAAAATGTTAACAATTTTACTTAAAAATACACAAGTTGTAGAAAAAATTTGAGAAGGTTTTTGAAATGGACCAAAAGTATTACTGTGTTTCTTTAATGAATAACTAAGTATTGCCTGAGTTATATAATTCAATGGAGACTCTATTTTTTACTATCTTCAAGTTATTTTGTAATTCTGTAAATCGTGGAACCCTGATGGTAATGCAAATAATTCTTGCCCATAGAAATGGAAATTGTCTGTTGTAGATGTCATTGATTATTGCCATAAGGATATTAATCAATTTCGTATCTCTTAAGCAAATTCATTTCAGCATTTTTGATTGCCGATATATTGTTTTTTGTTTTTTTTAAAAAAACTTTCTTTGAACTACTTGCAATGTCTTATTGGTTAATTAATATGAATGTCACTTTTTTTGTTTTTTTTCAAGACAGAGGTTTACTCTGTTATCCAGGCTGGAGTGCAGTGGCATGATCTCAGCTCATGGCAACCTCTGCCTCCCGGGTTCAAGTGATTCTTGTGCCTCAGCCTCCCGAGTAGCTGAGACCACAGTTACCTGCCACCACGCCTGGCTAATTTTTGTATTTTTAGTAGAGATGGGGTTACATCATGTTGGTCAGTCTGCTCTCAAACTCCTGACATCAGTGTTCCCCGGCCTTGGCCTTCCAAAGTGCTGGGAATACAGGTATGAGCCATTGCACCTGGCTTGTTCACATTAATTTTTTTCTGTGTCATGATTTTACCTTTTTTAAAAATTATTCTTTAACAATGTGCTTTTCCATTTTGGGAGGGACTATTTCTTGACATATTATAATTACATATATTTGATACAGGTTTTGATAGATACAGTTTATCAAGCTAAGGAGATTTAAGTTTGAAAGAACTCACAATAAAATAACCTAAATTTGGTTTAAATTTTTAGAAGATTTTAACCGATAAATTTGCTTTCTTTAATGGCTTAGAAGTTTTCCCTCCAACTGAGCCTATTTGAACTTTCTAATAGCAATAATATGTATTCAATTCAGCTTTACTCATAATTCCTCAGTTTACTTTTCTGATATTTAACATGTACATATAATTTTTATTACTATGTTTGACTGGTACATTGTCATTATATATTTGTGGATATTTTATGTGTTGAAATAATATGTATTTTTAAATTACTAGATGCAAAACTTTATATAATTAGACCATGCTTATTAATTATGTTCTCATTTTCTTAAGACTTTAGTTAATTGTTTACTTATCTATTCTTAATTGAGAAAGATATATTAATATGTCTCCTATAGATCAGGGGTCCCTAAACCCTGGTCTTCAGAGCCCTATGAGTTCATGGCCTGTTATGAACCCAGCTGCATAGAAGGAGGTGAGCAGCAGGTGGGCAAGCATTGCTGCATGAGCTCCACCTCCTGTCAGATGAGTGGAGTCATTAGAATCTCATGGAACTGTGAACTCTATTGTGAACTGTGCACAGGGGAGATCTAGTTTGTGTGCTCCTTATAAGAATCTAAGGCCTGATGATGTGAGGTGGAACAGTTTAATCCTGAAACTACTCCCTACCTACAAACTGCCATCCATGGAAAAATGGTCTTTCATGAAACCAGTCCCTGGTGCCAAAAAGTTAGGGACCTCTGCCAGAGTTGGTAGGTGCCAATTTGCCATTACCATTTTTTAAATTTTGCTTTTACTATATTTAGAATGTAGTAATGCGTAGAAATTTAAATTTGTATTAATCTGATACATTGGAATTTATCACAATTTAGATAGTTCTCTGAAATGTTTTCTTTCTTAAGTTTAATGACCTGATGCCAACATGGTAACATGAGTTAAGTTAGTGCTTGCCTGATATACATCTTTTCACTGTTTTACTTTCAAGCTTTCTATGGATTTATTTTACCTGTGCCTCCTTTGTAAAGTGGAAAGGTGACTTTTTTGCCTCCGCATTCATATTCAACCAACCAGTAATTCCTGCCAATACGCTTTTATAGCTGTTCTTTGAATTAGTCCAGTTGTTTCCATATCTGTTGCTATCATCCTTGTCCACTTTACTGACTTGTCTTACCTGCACCATTGTGTGAGGAATAGGCCTTCCCTAGCCAAACATGCACATCGAATCCATTTTTCATTCTGAAGTAGAACTGAAATTATAAAAATATAAATCTGATCATGTCACTCCCAAATTTAAAAACTCTGTACAGACTGATCTCTAATATATTCCCCAAACAGCGTAAATTGCAAAACCCTTTAGGATCTGAATGCTGCCCATCTCACTATCCTTATCCTACATCACTGAGTTCTGTTCCACAGGCATGCCATATGCTTCTTCTTGCCTCTGAGCCTTCACACATGCTGTTTCTTAGGTTTCTGATAATTTTGCCTAATGCCTGGTCATTCTTTCTCCTTCAACTTATAGTGTACTTACCCAATGAAACTTTAGATGTTCCTGATCTATATTATCTATAAACACACATATTCCAAACAAAGTTAGCTATAGCAAGCTCCAAAAAGTTACCGGCAAATACCATTTCTGTTATTAATTTCATTTTGGTGTCTTATAAATAAATTATATCTTATTTGTAAAAATACACATATAGTATTAAGTAATAAATAATGCATAATCTTATTCTAAATATAAAATAATCAAACTGATAAGAAATATGCAGAGTAAAAATACAAATATTTCCCCCAAATTGCTTTACTCTTCTTCCCCAGATCTCATTTCTTGCCTCAGAGATACCCACTGTTAATTCATTCAGTGTATAGTCTTATAAACTTTATTTTATAGACTTTCTTTTACATGCTTTTAAACATAGAAAATTCTGTTCTTATTTCATTTTTATAAATAACACTCTATTATACCTATTACTTGAGGATATTTCTCACTGAACTGTCTGTTGCAGAAAACCTGTCTTTTAAATTAATGTATCATCATTAATCTGAAAAACATTTGAGTAATTTCTAAATTTGAATTATTAGAAGCAATGCTTCAGTAAGTCTCCTTAGACATACTAATATTTCTAATAAAATATGACTTAGGTTGGCCGGGTGTGGTGGTTCAAAGCACTTTGGGAGGCTGAGGTGGGCAGACTGCTTGACATCAGGAGTTCCAGACCTGCCTGGGCAACATAATAATACACCATCTATACTAAAAACAAAAAGAAAAAACAAAACAAAACAAAATACATATATATATGTTATATATTTATATAAATGTTTATATATATGTTATTTATATATTTTATATATATATATAACATATTATATATAAACGGCATTGCTAGGTAAAGGGTATGCATTTTCTCTGTTTTGTGTTTTTTTTCCAAATATTTTTAGACATTCCCATATCTTTTCTCTTCAATTTGACTTTATAAGTGATTTGTCAGTTCAATGCAAAACTGTTCACAATATAATTGGTAATATCTCATGAAAGGATTTATTAAAATGATATGCTAAAAGAGTAATTTTGAAAGACATTTTAGATATATGTTATTTAGATAGATATGTATTATGAAAATCGGGTAATAAATTTTAAAGCATGGTGTCTATTGATAGAGCAATAAGTTTATTTATCTGTACACACCCAGTAAAATATATGCAATAAAAAAGTACTGGTGATTATCACTGGTTGATAGGGACACAGATGATTTTTATTTTCTTATATTTTTAACTCATTCTTTTTCATTTTACATGGTGAATATTATAACATGCAATATAAAAATTTACTTTTATCAAAATTTTAAATAAAATTATGTTAACATACATATCTCTAGAAGAAGAAATGTCATTGAAAAACTCTTCAATAGAAGCAAGTAAATTAGTTTAAGTACAGAGTCTATTTGCCTTTCAGAAGTAAGTATGAATGTTGGCTGCTAACTTTCACACAATTTTCACAAAAATAAAATTCTTTTCTTAATGCCTGAAGATATTATTTTGGATGGCAGTAAACAAACAAAAAAAGGAAGTAGAAATTCAATAATTTTTTAAATTTCAATGGAAAACCCTAATACTGTACTATACATAAATGTGCTGGCTGGTCTTTAGATTTATGACCACAAACCTCAAGTGGGCCTTCAAAGCTACCTAGCAACTTAATCTACTTCTCCACTCAAGTCACTCTCCCTCGTTAGAACTTTTCTTTCTCATTTCACTAAAAAGTTGCCATCAGAAGATAGCTTTCATATTCTTACGATCCCTCCAAGTTTACCAACTTGCCTATTATTTGTCCCCATGCACGCTGCCTTTCTTTCTGATAGAATGGATAAATTGTCTAGAATACCTTACTACAGAAATTATCTCTTCTTCTTTACCCATTTCCATTGCAGAATTCTATGCACAGATGAAGCATAAACAACCTCAAAATAGAAAAAAATTAGTTATATTTTATCCTAAATACATATACACACACACACACACACACACACACACACACACACATATGTTGAGTATTATAGTGAATATAGAAAACAGAACTAGCACTTGTCCCCTGTAGGGGGTCAATGAATTAACAAATACAACATACAAGGAAGAAATAGTCTCATTCTATTACATGGCTGGAACTTGCCTATTAACAAGAGCTCCATTTGAAGTATCTCACTTCTTGATCTTTTATATCTCATATTTGCTTCTTTTAATAATATAAGCCCAATGAATTTTTAAACCCACAATAATTTCTACAGCACTGGCCCTACAAAGTCTCACTGCCTATCATTCCCATCAGTCTGTTTCCCCTTTGCCTTGCAAGCCTTTTCCTTAAATTAGTCCAATCAGTATTCAAACATAATGTACTATCTCCTATGTTAAAAAATAAATGATTTTTTTCACTGATATCTCCAATCAGCGATTGCACCAGTTCTCTGATACCTCCTTTAGGAAAGCTGAACTGAAAATTTCTGTCTGTCTTTTTCCAATATCTCTCCCCCAATTCTCTTTTGAATGCTCTTCGAGAAAGTTTTTGTTCCTACCTCTTCACTAAAACCTTTTTTGTGAAATCACCAAGGACCTTGTGGCCAACATCCAAATTCAACAGTCAATTATTAATCCCCTTCTAATTCAGATTCTCAACAGCATTTGACACTGACAATCATACTCTCTGTAGACACATGCTTTACCTGTCCCCTGGTATACTCACCTGGCTCTTCTTCTTTCTCAGTTCACTATTAATATATGGCTTCTCCCTCCCAGCATCTAAATATTACAATCTCCCAGGGCTTAATCTTTAATTACTTTTATCTTGATCAGTTCTACAGTTTTAAATTCCATCTACATAGTAAAAAAATTACTGCAAAAATGTGTTCAGTCTCAATTTGTCCTCTGAACTCCAAAATCCTAAGTCCTGCTGCCTTCTGAACAGCTTCACTCAGATTTCAAATTTAATTTGTTCAACACCAAAATCTTGCATCTTCCCCAATATTTTCTCATTTCTGTTCTCTGTATCAGTAAATCATATCATAATTTATTTAGGTGCTTAGGACAAAAAAACACGAAATTATCTTTAACTTTTCCCTTTCTTTCACACTCTGCATCTAATTCCTTAGAAAATAAGTTGGCATTATCTTCAAAATATATCTCATCTTCAAAAATAATCCACCACCTCCACAACACCTCTACACCTCACACTTCAACCATTATACAGCCCTTTGAATTCTTTCTCCTCCCACTTTATACTTCCTGTGATCCATTCTCCATAACACCGTTGGAAGAGCAAAGTAAAATATAAACTAGAACATGTCACTAGTTTGCCTTCACTCTTCCAACGCTTTCTCTACTCAGAATAAAATTCAAAGTCCTTACCATTACCTGCTTGGTTTTCTTTCCAAAGTGATTTTTTCTTACTCACTCTTGCTCCGTCAGTACAGGTTAGTTTGCCACTCCATGATCACACTAGGCATATGATATTTCAAGGCTGCTGGGCATGCTAAATTACCCAGCTACTCTTTTTCCAGCATCACCTCCTAACTTTATTTAGATTTCTTCTCAAATGTTACCTCCTTAGAAAGTTTGTATATAAAGATAGCAAATTCTGTAAAACCCTATTTATTATCTTGGTCTACACTTGTTTTATGATTCTGCATAGCATTTGTTACTACTAACCTTAGATTACATATTTAGTCATTGTCTGTACCCCACCAGACCGTAACATGCATCAGGAGAATACTTCTGGTTTGTGACTGTCTTCCCAATGCCTAGGTAAGTGACTGGCAGGTACTAGGCATTCAATAAATATTTGTTGCATGAGTAAATTAAATAAATCATGCTCTCTGTGTTACCTATTTTCTCTTAATTACTAGTATTTTAAATTCACTAATCTCATTGCTAGTACAGGCCTTTAAAGCTTAGATATTTTACCTAAGAATCAGAAGACCATGTTAACAAGGTGTGTAGAACCTCAAGGATAATTTTTGTATATAAATTGTTCAACAAATTGAGAAAATAAATTAACATGTGAGAAAAAATGTCTTCCCAAGAGTGCACTCTGCTCCTTGCTTTCGGCTGACAGTATAAAGCCTCTGGTCTTTTCAGGGGAATGCCTTTCCCCAGGGCTCCTAGTCTTTTGGCAGGCTGTAGTTATGATTTTGTTTGAATAAAATCTCAGGACTTGGGACGCTGAATTCTATTCCCCGCTCAGCTAATTAGTATCTGTATAACTTTAGCCATGTGGCTTTATCCTCTCAGGGATTCTGATTTCTCACCTGTAAAACATAGGTAATTATTCTGACACTGCCTCCTAGGGATGCTATCAAGAACAGTTAATGATAATAACCATTTAAAAAGTATTTCCATCTTCACTGGATATTAATTAAGTGCCACTGTGTGCAGAACTCTGTTAACTCTGCAAGAAGCAGAGAGAATAAATAACAAAGAATATATCGGACCTTGTCTTCTGCCTAAAGGAATTCCTGATAGAAAATATAAAATGAAAGTAATAGTGTTACGCAGAAAATATAATTGCCCTCTATGTGGTCACAATTTCCTATCATCTTTTCTCTTTATCTAAAACTTTACTTTCTCAGCTGTGAAATGGTAGGAGAAAGAAGCTATGGTGACATTGTTTCACAGAATTGTAAAGTCTTGAAGGCTCTCAACAGTATTCTGGCTCTGGCTTGACATTTTTACTTTAGAGATACAGTAATTGACCACCAGAGAGATTTAAGAGTTTTCCATATTCACCGATCTGGGTTTCTAATCAACTAAGCCCCAGTTTTTTGTGCTGGCTGATACAGGAGGCTGCTCTTTATTGTTCCAAAGAATAGCATGGTGGTCATAGTCTATTGCAGGCAGCATGAATAGCCCCCTCTCTTTTGATGACAAGCCCAGTAATTTAAGGCTATTATTAAGTTACAAATAGTTTTGGCCCTAAGGATAGAATTCTAATAGAAGATTCTGATATTCTGATAAATTATAATTAATAAGAATAACATTTTTTAAAAAACCTCCTACCACATTCTATCTAAAAGTTTTACTAGTCTGTTTTTATCCACTATTTTTATTCATCCTCATGATAACTATATAAGAGGCATTATCTTATTTAATAATTGAATACCAGAAAGCTTGCATAACTTACCTCAAATTACACATTTATCAAGTAGTGGAGTTAAGATTTGAGTCCAGATTTATCTAGTTTCTAAATTCTTGTCTTCCCACTACATAATCCAGAAAAAAAATTGTGTGCTATCCTATTCACTATCTACAGCAGAGATCAGCAACATTTTCTTCACAGGACTCAATAGTAAATACTTCAAGATTGTAGCCTGTAAAGTTTCATTGCATCTATTCAACTCTGCCATTTAGCATGATAAGCAACACATAAGCAAAAGGACATGACTACATTTCAGTAAAACTTTATTCACAAAAAAGGATTGCTTGCTTATAGCCACAGTTTGCCAACCCCTAGTCTAGAGCTCCCCTTTGGGTTATCTGATTCTGACTCTATAACTAACAACATTGTGTGGTAGAGATAAAGCAAAATAATAATTGATACCAATACAAAATAATGCATGCCTATAAACACACAAATTCTGTTTGTCAGAGGCTGAATTTACTTTTTTCTCCAACTATGGAGCCAGCTTTGTCGTCCATTTCCACATTTATTTCAATATTATACACACACACACACACACATATATATATGTATATATATATAATATACAGAGAGAAACAACAGGTGTGTGTGTATATATATATAAAAGCTGGCATTTTCTTCAAAATATATCTCATCTTCAAAAATAATATATATACACATGGTCTTTCTATATATATATACACACATATGTATACCTGTTCTTTGGATTTTTCTTTGAAAGCCATGTGCTTCCAAAGACATTTACTTCCAAAGATATCTGCTTGTCTCCTTATTTAATTAATGAATTAAATTAAATTTTTAACACGTGTTCAATTTATACCTGTGTAAGATCACAACTTTACCTTTTTCAAAAATCACTCTTTTGACAACACTATAGAAGAAAGCATTCACAAACTTCTACTTCATCGCCCTAGCTTAAAAAAACTGTGACTTTATTATTTTTCTTCTTAATTTGAGGTGAAATAACAAAATGTTTCTGGTTCATAGGGGTCCTCTATGCCTGACACTCTCCATTTGGCTACATGATACCATTGTTTTCTTTTCACTTATGCAACATGAAAGTTACTTCATATCAATCATGTCAGTGCATGTCACAACAGAGAACATCAACACAGTTTACTTGTCTTGTATGATATAAAGTTGATAGGAAGAAAGAAAGTTGCCAATTTGATAAAGTGGTCTCCTCCACGGATTTGACAGAGATAGTCTCCATTTTATGGTTAGCTGGTGTGCCGAAGATAAAGCATATTGATTCTGGAAATAAACATATTCCTCCACACTTACCATCTGCCTCTCCCTCTCTCACCTCTCTCCTGAGCTGGTAGTTTGGAAATGAATTATTTCAGCAGCTGGAAAATAACAGCTACTTATTAGCAAATCTTAGAATCTCAAGGTTGGAAGAAACCCTTCGAGTCATCTTTTTTGACAACAACTAAAACAACAATAGTAACATCAACAACAATATTAAGAGCTAACATCTAGTCAGTCCTTATTTATGTCAAGCAGTCTTTTAAGTTTTTGGCTGTAGAATTTCCTGTAGAGAACACCTATTTTCTTGACATAATTATTAATAACCCCCTCTTCAATCTCAGAAGTGGCCGATTCTGAATAACAAATTATATCATTACCCCACTTATGTATGGTATCTGTTTTGATCTTCACATAATAGTGTATGTATAAGTGTAATAAAGGTAAGTACAGAAAATTAACTTGTTCATGCAGCTAGTAAGTAAAGGAGTTGTGATTTGAGCCTTGGAAGCCTGACCATGTCATTAACTATTGTCATTTTTCCATTTGTCTGTACCACACATCTGAAACAGTACAGGCAAGTGGTGGTCCACTGAGAGTGAATCTACCACCTAAGATAGGAATCAGTTCCATCTTTGGATAATGCTGTTGAAAGTTCTTACATTTATTATTCTGAAGTCTATTCTCCTATAGTTTCAGCACCCTGGATGAATTGGAACTAAATGTAAAGGCCATATTATTCCACATTTTGTATTTGAATCTGAAAGTAAAAGGAAAGGCAGGTAAGTTAATTATTTTTAAAGAAGATTAAGGTTAGAGGGATTTATTGTGAATTATGATGAGGGACAGAAAGGTAGAGTTGTATAATTCTGAAAACAATAATAAGGATTCTGCACTCTTTTATAGAAATTAAAATTATTATGTTTGGTTTTACACTTAGAGTCCAAGTTTACAGAGACTCTGGATGAGCAGCTATTTAGTGGCATAATTGCTATATTAAGGGTTGTTCAAATTTTGTCCTTCACTAATACGCAGACACCATTAAGTAAAATGGTAGGTAGACATGAATTTTCTCCTGAATTTGACCAGCAAGAAGAAGTTCTGCTTATCATATAATAACGAAAACACATGTCTATCCATCTCTTTCTACAGTTAATGGCCAGACCTATCAGATTTATCACACTAGACATTAAGTTTTGAAAATACTTTTGCTTTGGATAGGATCAATCAACTACAATGAAGTTGAACATCTACTAACAGAAGACACAGAAATGTACAAAAACATGTGAACAATGGAATAATTAATTGGTGAATAGAGATTTTCTGAAATATCTGAAACAGTTTCTCATGATGAAGCTTAAGGAAATATAAATAAGGAGAGTGAAGCCTTTGCTTTCAAAACATCTCCCAAAGGCATTCTTGCTTCTTCTTAGGGTTTGTAATCAGGTTTTCTATCTCTAAAGTATTCAAAACAGTCCACTCAAGTATATTTATTTGTAAGAGCATTTCATTAAATTCATTGGTTTTATTTACAGATGAGATAATTTTGATTGCTAACTTTAGAACCCTCTTAAAAATAACAGCTTTGGAATTCAGTTACACAGAAACTGAGGACTAAGATCTGATTTTTTATCTCCCCCAAATTACTTTCTAAGGAGTCTGGGGAGTCATGCCCTACAAACCATAAATTCTCATCAGATGGGTTTTATTTAACCTTATATATTGTGACTTACTTTTCAGTCTGACTCTGGCATAACAAGGGAAAAATTCAAAACTTTTTACCCCGAAATGTATTTCCTTGCCATACCTTGGAATTGCCCTGCAATGTCTCTTGTGGGGAAAATCCACATTCTATAGAGAATCCCCTTTCCCCTTTGTTTTCCTTCTCTCCTTTCCAGATCCAGGAGATAATCAAGTAAGACCCAGTCACCCTTTTAAGTCCGATAAACATCTGTCAACCTGCTCACTCTGAAGTCTGCCATCTGAGAGCTTCCTCTGCACAATAAAACTTGGTCTCCATAATCCTTTATCTTAACCTGAACATTTCCTTTGATCCCAGGTCTTCGGATAAACTCAACCAAGTGTGAACCAGAAAATATTTAAATTTACCTATAGCCGGGAAGCCCTCACTTTGAGCTGTCCCACCTTTCTGATCAAAACTAATGTATTTCTTAAATGTATTTGATTGATGTCTCATGCCTCCCTAAAGTATGTAAAACCAAGCTGTCCCCAACCACCTTGGGCACATGTTCTCAAGACTTCCCTGAGGGCTCTGTCACGGGCCATGGTCAGTCACATTTGGCTCAGAATAAATCTCCTTAAATATTTTACAGAGTTTGACTCTTTTCATTAACAAAGCTTTTAAACCTCATGTTCCATTTGCCTTGTGGCTACATTTGACTTCTTTCCTCAAGTCTGCCATTTAAATTTCTACTTCATTTTCTCCATAGCCTTGGAAACAAGTCAACAATTACTTTTAAATAAAAATCTCTGTAATTTAAATATCACAATCTCCTATTTGGTTACAGAAACATTTTACCTTTAATTAAGTTTGTTGCAAAAATCCATGTTTTTAATCAAAGAGAAAATGTGCCGTGAAGTTTGAAAAGGTTTCATTTTTAGAGAAGGTGGGGTGTTAAGGAATATTTCATAGAGGTTTGTGGAACTTGGAAAGATAATTTCTTCCATTTTGGCATAGGTATTTGCTTCTGCACAGTCTAAATATTACTGCCACTATTTTGTACAACTGTAAGGAGCACTATCCTTAATATATTATAACTACTTCAGAGGACAAAATATAATGTTGCCTCCTTGAACTTAGCAACTCACTGTAAAAATTTTGATAATCTTATCTATGATAAAAATTGCCAAGGTCAGCATAGAGGAAGACCCTAAGGTAATATTATTAAAGAAATTAATTGCAAGCAAATGTGCACCTTACATTATTGGACAATGATAAAGTTTGTGATTTGATGTAACTGGAAATCTAATCTTCTGACTTTTTTGGATCTGGAAGTTGAGTCATCTTGGAGAAAAAAATGTTTTTAATATAGAAAAACAGAATAAAAATATTTCTGTTAAAGAATCAAATGCATCATGAAATCTAAGGAAAAACATCACTAATGTTGGCTAAAAACTTAATAAATTATGGCACTATCTTCTTCATTTTTTAGAATTTAATTCTTTTTTTGCTCACCAGTCCACTTAGCCTAGTAGAACTGAGCTCATATTCAAAAGATTGCATAATAATTCCAAGTTATTCCCCAAAATGTCAACTTTTTCTTTTAAATACTTGGAGGATCCATAATTACAGAGGACTTTAAGTGACTGTCATTTCTCGCCTAGTGCCTTGTGCTGTCTATTAGAAATACTTGGCAGATGTATTTGAAGTTTGTGCAGAATGACTGCTCTAAAGCAGGTGTTTATGAGAATAGGGCAATCGTTGTACTATAATTAGGGATGCCAAGAGTACATTTAATACCCAGCTCATGTCTAGTGCCAATTAAAACACACTGATCTAACCAAAAGTCCATAACAAATTGATCTCACAATGTTCAAATAAATAAATTTGACAGAACATGGCCATGAAATAGATGTCTATTTTAGCCTATGAGCATGCTCACAACCACCTCAGAGATAGTAGGTGTTGAAAGAAATATTAAGGAGTAGAACTCCAGATGGTCCCAGGGAAAAGGTTTGCTCTATTGTAATAAACACAGTAAAAGGATGATAAGCTCTATAAATGACAGACAAAAATAACAAGCAATAAATGAGATGCTATGATTGATGTCTCATGAGAAAAGTCTGAACAGCTCTGAGCAAATATGGCATAAAAAATAAAGATTTTTTTCTGGAGAAAGATGAATTGAAAAATTCCTGAGTGAAGACCCAGGGAAAAAGATAAGATAGATTTATTTTTTATATGTGCCATGTGTGCACTCTGCTATTTTCAAGATCAGCATATATACTTACCATTATTATTATTTTAACTTTTTATTATGGAACACTTCAAGCATATGCAAAAATGGATGGAATATTAATATGTCCCTTCATATACAACCAACCAGCTGTTACCAATTCATGACCAAATTTGCTTCATCTGATACTCACCCATTTTCCACATCTCCAATTTTTAAAATCAAATATTAAACATCATATAATTTCATCTGTCAAAATTTTTGTATGTCTCTAAAATATTAGAGCTGCTTTTTTAAGTCACATTATGAAAACTTCCAAAAATTTAATAACCATCTCTTAATATCATCAATTGTATAAACAGCTCAAATTTTTAGTTGTCCCATAAATGTCAGAGATGTTTTCTTTTATGTTTATATTTTGCTTTTTTAAGCCAAGATTTAAATAATGCCCATATATTACAGTTGTTTAATATTTTAAAATCTCTTTTCTTCTCTCTAGGTTCTCTCTCTCTCTCTCCTTTTGTCTCTTTCCTTCTGTCTCTCTCTCTTTGTCTCTTTCCTTCTGTTTCACTTCTGAGACAGAAGTGTTCCATTTCTTGGAATTTATTTGTTTAAGAAATGTTATCTGGGTGCTGTGGCTCCCCACAACCCCATGATCTCAGCCACTTGAAAGGCTGAGGCAGGAGGATCCCTTGTACCCGGAAATTCGAGGCTGCAGTGAGCTATGATCATACTACTGCACTCTAGCCCGGGCAACAGAGTCAGACCCCATCTCTAAAAACTTAAGAAGAAAAATATGGTCCATTAGAATTTCCACAGTTTAGATTTTGCTGCCTACATTCTTATGATGTTGTTTAAAATGGTCCTCACTACTCCAAATATCCTATAACATGAAAGCTGAATGTAGAGTTCTGATCAAATTCAAAATTATTTTGGTTTGGTTTCTGGCATGACTACTTAAGTGAATATGACTTTTTTAATCAGTGGCATATATGTCTTGTTACCTCTACTTCTGTGTTATTAGCAGTTGTTGATCTCTAAATCCTAAATCCTTTAAGCCTTTAAAGATTGCAAAATGGCATATAAAAATCATATATATTGGCATGTATACATGTAATGGCATATACATAGCAAAATTGCAATATCTTAATTCTATTATTCCATTTTCATTTATTAGCTGGAATACAGTTGACCCTTGAACATCATGGGTTTGAGCTGCACGGGACCACTTATATGTGGTGATTAACACAGACAGAAAATAAGTATTGGTGGAAAGTGAAGCCTATGTATATGCAGGGCTGACTTTTTAGAGTAAAGTTTCGTGGGTTCTGCAGGGCTAACTGACTGTGGGACTTAGATATTCATAGATCTGGCTATGTGCAGGAGGAGACTTAGAACAAATCCCCCATGTATACCAAAGGATGATGACTGTACTTCTTTAAAGAGACACTTACTGTCTTCAACTATGTGTTTACTCCATGGTACAGTTCATACAGGAAGGAAAGGATAAATGCATGGTTCTTTCCTCTTATTTAATTGCTTTAAAAATAATATGTTGATTTACCATCCTTCTCTAATGGTTGCCAGTACTTCTCAAATGATTGTCAAATGGATTCCATGGATAAAACATATTTGAAATCCTGAATCTCCTGTAGTTTTTACTTGCAGAGAATCATAAATTTTCTTAATTTTGAATTGGGAGCCTCTTTCAATATGTACTTTAAAGAAGTTCAATGAAATCCAAGAGAAATCTAAAAACAAGTACATAGAAATCAGAAAAATCAATTCAGGATATAAAGAGAAAAGTACCAAAGAGAGAGACAGTCAAGAGGAAAGAAAGAGAGAAAGAAACAAAGAAAAAGAAGGGAAGGAAGGAAGGGAGGGAAGGAGGGAGGGAGGGATTTAGGAAAATAAAAAAGTCACTGAAGAAATTACAGAATAAAAGTAAAAGTTTCAACAATAGGCTAAACCAAGAACGATCTCAAAACTTGAAGACTGGTCTTTTGAGTTAACCCAGCCAGACAAAAATAAATAAAAAAGAATAAACAAAGCCATAAAGAATCACAGAACTACTTAATGACCAAATTACAAATTATTGGTAGTATTGGTTTGTAGTTCTCCTTGAAGGGGTCTTTTACATTCTTTGTTAGTTGTATTCCTAGGTATTTTATCCTCTTTGTAGCAATTGTGAATGGCAGTTCGTTCCTGATTTGGCTCTCTTTAAGTCTGTTACTGGTGTATAGGAATGGTTGTGATTTCTGCACATTGATTTTGTATCCTGAGACTTTGTGGAAGTTGCTTATTGGTTTCAGGAGATTTTGGGCTGAGACCATGGGGTCTTCTAAATATACAATCATGTGATCAAATAGAGACAATTTGACTTCCTCCTTTCCTAACTGAATACTCTTTATTAAACAACTATATTACAGTTGTTTAATATTTTAAAATCTCTTTTCTTCTCTCTAGGTTCTCTCTCTCTCTCTCCTTTTGTCTCTTTCCTTCTGTCTCTCTCTCTTTGTCTCTTTCCTTCTTTTTCTTGCCTGATTGCTCTGGCTAGAACTTCCAATACTTTATATTGAATAGGAGTGGTGAGAGAGGGCATCCTTGTCTAGTGCCAGATTTCGAAGGGAATGCTTCTAGTTTTTGCCCATTCAGTATGATATTGGCTGTTGGTTTGTCACAAATAGCTTTTATTATTTTGAGATACGTTCCATCAATACCTAGTATATTCAGAGTTTTTAGCATAAAGGGCTGTTGAATTTTGTCAAAGGACTTCTCTGCATCTATTGAGATAATCATGTGGTTTTTGTCTTTGGTTCTGTTTATGTGGTGAATTACGTTTATAGACTTGCGTATGTTGAACCAGCCTTGCATCCCTGGGATGAAGCCTACTTAATCATGATGGATAAGCTTTTTGATGTGCTGTGGATTCAGTTTGCCAGTATTTTATTGAAGATTTTTGCATCTATGTTCATCATGGATATTGGCCTGAAGTTTTCTTTCCTTGTTGAGTATCTGCCGGGTTTTGGTATCAGGATGATGTTGGTCTCATAAAATGATTTGAGAAGGATTCCGTCTTTTTGGATTGTTTGGAATAGTTTCAGAAGGAGTGGTACCAGCTCCTCTTTGTATGTTTGGTAGAATTCGGCTGTGAACCCATCTGGACCTGGGCTTTTTTTGGTTGGTAGGCTATTAATTACTGCCTCAAATTCAACCGTTATTGGTCTATTCGGGGTTTCAACTTCTTCCTGATTTAGGCTTGGGAGGGTGCTAGTGTCCAGGAATTTATCCATTTCTTCCAGGTTTACTGGTTTATGTGCATAGAGTTGTTTGTAGTAATCTCTGATGGTAGTTTGTATTTCTGCGGAATCTTTGGTTATATCTCCTTTATCAATTTTTACTGCATCTATTCGATTCCTCTCTCTTTTTTTAAATTAATCTGGCTAGCAGTCTGTTGATTTTGTTGATCTTTTCAAGAAACCAGCTCCTGGATTTATTAATTTTTTGAAGAGTTTTTTGTGTCTCTATCTCCTTCAGTTCTGCTCTGATCTTAGTTATTTCTTGTCTTCTGCTAGCCTTTGAGTTTTTTTGATCTTGCTCCTCTAGCTCTTTCAATTTTGGAGACAGGGTGTCAATTTTAGATCTTTCATTGCTTCTATATGGGCATTTATTGCTATAAATTTTCCTCTAGACACTGCTTTAAATGTGTCCCAGAGATTCTGGTACATTGTGTCTTCATTCTCATTGGTTTTGAAGAGCATCTTTATTTCTGCCTTCATTTCATTGTTTATCCAGTCAACGTTCAAGAGCCAGTTGTTCAGTTTCCATGAAGTTGTGTGGTTCTGAGTTAGTTTCTTAATAATGAGTTCTAATTTAATTAAACTGTAGTCTGAGAGACTGTTTGTTATGATTTCCGTGCTCTTGCATTTGCTGAGGAGTGATTTACTTCCAATTATGTGGTCAATTTTAGTGTAGGTGTGATGTGGTGCAGAGAAGAATGTATATTCTGTGGATTTGGCATGGAGAGTTCTGTAGATGTCTATTAGGTTTCCTTGGTCCAGATCCAAGTTCAAGTCCTGGATATCCTTGTTAATTTTCTGTCTCATTGATCTGTCTAATATTGACAGTGGAGTGTTAAATTCTCCCACTATTATTGTGTGGGAGTCTAAGTCTCTTTGTAGGTTGTTAAGAACTTGCTTTATGTATCTGGGTGCTCCTGTATTGGATGAGTATATATTTAGGATCATTAGCTCTTCTTGTTGCATTGATCCTTTTACCATTATGTAAAACCCTTCTTTGTCTTTTTTGATCTTTGTTGGTTTAAAGTCTATTTTATCAGAGACTAGGATTGCAACTCCTGCTTTTTTTGCTCTCCATTTGCTTGGCAAATCTTCCTCCATCCCTTTATTTTGAGCCTATGTGTATCCTTGCATGTGATATGGGTTTCCTGGATACAGCACACCAGTGGATTTTGACTGTTTATCCAATTTGCCAGTCTGTGTCTTTTGATTGGGGCATTTAGCTCATTTACATTTAAGGTTAATATTTTTATGTGTGAATTTCATCCAGCCGTTTTGATGCTAGCTGGTTGTTTTGCCCATTAGTTGACATAGTTTCTTCATTTTGTCAGTGCTCTTTACCACTTGGTACATTTTTGGAGTGGCTGGTACTGGTTATTCCTTTATATGTTTAGTGATTCTTTCAGGAGCTCTTGTAAGGCAGGCCTGGTGGTGATGAAATCTCTGAGCAATTGCTTGTTCATAAACGATTTTATTTCTCCTTCGCTTATGAAGCTTAGTTTGGCTGGATATGAAATTCTAGGTTGAAAGTTCTTTTCTTTAAGGATGTTGCATATTGGCCCCCACTCTTTTCTGCCTTGTAGGATTTCTGCAGAGAGATCTGCTGTGAATCTGATGGGCTTCCCTTTGTGGGTAACCTGACTTTTCTCTCTGGCTGCCCTTAACATTTTTTCCTTCATTTCAACCCTGGTGAATCTGACGATTATGTGCCTTGGGGTTGCTCTTCTTGAGGAATATCTTTGTGGTGTTCTCTGTATTTCCTGGACTTGAATGTTGGCTTGCCTTGCTAGGTTGGGGAAGTTCTCCTGGATAATATCCTGAAGAGTGTTTTCCAGCTTGGATTCATGCTCTCCATCATATTCAGGTACACCTATCAAATGTAGATTAGGTCTTTTCACATAATCCCATATTTTTTGGAAGCTTTGTTAATTTCTTTTTACTCTTTTTTCTCTAATCTTGCCTTCTCATTTTATTTCATTGAGTTGATCTTCAATTTCTGATATCCTTTCTTCTGCTTGGTCGATTCAGCTACTGAAACTTGTGTATGCTTTGCGAAGTTCTCATGTTGTGTTTTTCAGCTCCATCAATTCATTTATATTCTTCTCTAAGCTGTTTATTCTCATTAGCATTTTGTCAAACATTTTTTCAAGGTTCTTAGTTTCTTTGCACTGGGTTAGAACATGTTCTTTTAGCTCAGAGAAGTTTATTACCCACTTTCTAAAGCCTGTTTCTGTCCATTCATCAGACTCATTCTCCATCCAGCCTTGTTCCCTTGCTGGTGAAGAGTTGTGATCCCTTGGAGGAGAAGAGGTGTTCTGGTTTTGGGTGTTTTCATACTTTTTGCACTGATTTCCTCCCATCTTTGTGGATTTATCTACCTGTGGTCTTTGTAGTTGGTGACTTTTCGAAAGGGTCTATGATTGGATGTCCCTTTTGTTGATGATGAAGTTATTTCCTTCTGTTTTTCAGTTTTCCTTCTAACAGTCAGGCCTCTCTGCTGTAGGACTGCTGGAGGTCCATTCCAGACCCTGCTTGCCTGGAGATCAACTGCAGTGGCTGCAGAACAGAAGAGTTGTTGCCAGTTTCTTCTTCTGTTAGCTTTGTCCCAGAAGGATACCTGGCAGATGTCAGCCTGAGCTCTCCTTTATGAGGTGTCTCTTTGGATATATGGGGGTTAGGGAGCTGCTTGAGGATACAGTGTGTCCCTTATAGGAGCTTAAGTGCTGAGCTCTGAGCTCTGTTGTTCTGTTCAGAGCTGTCGGGCAGGTATGTTTAAGTCTGCTGTAGTGGAACTCATAACCACCATTTTTTCCCAGGTGCTCTGTTCTGGGAAGGTGGGGCTTTATTTATAATTTCCTGACATGCTGCTGCCTTTTTTTCCAGAGACACCCTGCCCAGTGAGGAGGTAGCCTAGTCACAGTCTGCCAGCAAAGGCATTGCTGAGCTGCCGTGGGCTCTGTCCAGCTGCTGTGTGAACTTCCTTGCAGTTTTGTTTATAGAGGTATAGTTAGAACTGCCTCGGTAATGGTGGTCTGCCTCAGTAATGGCGAACTGTCTCTGTAATGGCAGACTGCCTCAGTAATGGCGGACTGCCTCGGTAATGGTGGACTGCCTTGGTAGTGGTGGACTGCCTTGATAATGGCAGACACCCTTCCCCCTACAGAGCTGGACTGTCCTGGGTCCAGCTGTGCTTGCTGTGAAACTCTAAGTCCAGAGCATTTCAGATTGCTGGTCTTTGTGGGGGTGGGACCTGCTGAGCTAGATCACCTGGCTCCTTGTTTCAGCCCGCTTTTTTTCAGTTGAACGGGTGACTCCGTCTCCTAGGCGTTCCAGTCACCAGTTGAAATGACACCCAGATTTGTGAGTTTTTGTCTGGAGACCCACTACACCAGCTGAAACAGCCGTGCTGGAGACTCGTGGTGCTTTTCTGCCCAGGAATCTCCTGATCTGTGGGCAGTAAAAATTCATTTGGAAATGTGGTGATCAGTCACCCTCTGCATTCTCACTGGGAACTGCACTCCAGAGCTGTTCCTATTTGGCCATCATCTGAACATCCCTCTTTCTTAAACAACTTGTCATTTATTCTAAGACTCAGTTTATCATATGATATTCTTTCTCATATAAAATTATTTCTCTTTAAGCTTTCTTACCAAAAAATCCCCTTTATTTTTATAACTTTCTTTACATCTCTCTTATTTCCTGGTTTCTTTTACTTTGTTTTATACATAACCTTTAAATAAGGTTTGAATTAGACAAAAATTCTTTACCTTTCTAAAAAGGACACACTTTTTTTTTAGAAAGAATTTTTCCCTCTATATATATATATTTGGAAATACCTAAATAATAAAATATCCATTATTTAATTTAATTTAACTTTAGATTCTAAATTGTGATGAGTTTGTCTACATGTATTTATCCCATTACATTTACCTAATTCTTTTATTTGTTTACCTAGATTATTTATGAAACTGTGATAGTCATCAATTAAAGTTATGGAACTGCCATAGTAAAATTATAACCGAGATACTGACATAACTGACTCCATCTTGCTTGTTCATTCCTGAATGTAGACTGAACTAACTTTAGAAGGAACTTGGTTTATAGGTTATTTTTGAAACAAAGATGATAACTGTCCTTTCTCAAAACAAACCTTACTGCCTGTGGACTAGACTACCTAAAGTCACAAGGTTAGAAGTTATGGTAATCTTACTAAATTGAAGATGTAGCTCTTTTCATTAAACCAACATCAATGTCTTATTTATTACAGATTACAGAAACAAAGATCATTCTGTTTCAGACTGAGTTTATAGTTTTGTGACCCCATGCCTAATTTTGACACCTTATAGTATTTGGCAGGGATAAGTATGAAATTGCTTCATTAATCAATGAAAATCAAAATGTATGCTGGCAATTTTTAAGACATTTCTAATGTTACTTTACCCATAGTTTTAAAGCTAGCTTATTTATTAAAGATTTTACTTAAGTTATATAAACTTAAAAAAGCATTTGATTAGTCTTTTCCTTTTCCCTGATAAAATCTTCGATTCAAGCATCTTTATTTTCTCAAGCCAATTAATTAGAGCTCTGTTATATATTTTCAGTAGTGAAACATTGTGTATACAACACATAAATATATAGTCATATTAGGCATGCTGAGAGAAGCACATCTTATAGATTCATAAATACCTTATCTTTTTCCTATCTTACATTTAAATTCTTGATGACCTGTTTTACAACCCTAGGCAGTTGTCAGCTAAATAGCCTTGAATTTTTATATTAAAGGACACAATTCAGGTGAAAATCAAATAGCAAAATTTACATCATAAGGTACAGAGAGAAAATGTCTGGTGGTGCTCAAGGAAGATTAAAGATGGATGCCAAATCAAACATAAAATTAAAGCCACAGGATTGTATAAGGAGATTAATTTTATTTAGATAGGGACTACCTATCATTTAACTGGATCTCTGATCTTTGGACAGAGCTCACACTGAATTCTGGGTCTCCAAAAAGGGAGAATTATCAGGCTAGACCACATGATACTTTTACAGTGCACTTAAAAAAATTTTTTAAACAAGGCATTTCTAAGTATCTAAAATATGCTCTTTCTTAAAAACTGAAAAGTAGACAACAATAGCTGTTTTAGTCAAAAAATCAAATGACACAATACAAAAGGAAGCAGTTTAAATGCTGAGACAAACTTGTCTGTTTACACTCTTGGGATTCCATAAAGAAAAACAGAAGTTCCCCCCAAAAGGAAGCCTGGTACCTTCTCCATTTTCTTTATGGAACTCTAGGCTACTATAAACTACTTTAGGCCCCTCTTGCAACAGAGAGTACAAGAAGTAAATGAAGAAAACAGAATTCAGTCAACTGAGTAGAAAAGAAACTTTTGCTCAAAGAAAAGACAAGGTCCTAAGAGAGAAGAAAAAACAAAAACATGAAGACCTCTTAAATACAAACATGCACACATACACATACACACACACATTTGGATGTTAGCTTTTAATTAAGATGACTTTTAACCATTGAGCTTTTTAAAAAAAATTGTTTTAAATCTCATTATTATATTTCAGCTAGGACAAATTGCTGCTATTTCAGAAGTACCAAGTATCAAACCAGAAAGGGCTTGATTTAGGAACCATACACACACTGTTGTGGTGGGAAAAGAAAAAAGAAGGCAGAACCTCAGCTATCAAGCTGATGATAGCCGTTGCTTTTGGTTTGGCCTGGCTAGCAAAAAGCTATCCTTGTTATGTAAATAAAGCCCCTTTAGTAGTCAAAATAAAATAAAAATAAAATCTGTTCTCTTTTTTTTCCTTTAGCTGGCCATTTTTCTCCCCCACCATATCTCCTTTTCTTTTCTTTTTTTTTTTTTTTTTTTTGTGGGAATTTAGGCCCTTCAGAGGCCTTGTTCCCCATAATTTAGAACTTTCCTTCATATTTGATCACGTCAGAGTTGATCAAACCCAATAAGGAAAAAACCAAGCCAATAAAAAATAAAAACAAACAATACAACAAAAACAGTTCCACAAAACAAAGTATGACACAACATATATTGTTACTGAGCACTCTACTGGTAAGGAGAAATTAAGTCCAGCCGGTTGTTTAACTTTAGCCAAAGTAAAACACCAATTCAGCTACCTGCCTAGGAATAGGTCTCAGGCTGACATCTGCATTCTACCATCTAGAAGCAGGAAAAAAAAAAAAATCCAAACTCATCTTCCCTGCTGGGAGTGAGCTCAAACTGCATAAAGGAATTACTTGCATTCCTTCATCATGGAAGCAGGAAATCCTGCCTTTCATGTTGGAAGCAAGTAAAACTTCTTAAAAAAGGGAGTTGTACAGCAAAATAAACCTTAGATCTCAGCCTAATTTTGTGAGATCAGGGATTCTCTGGAGGGGGTGCTCCCAGACCTCAGCAAATTGTCCTATTAGTTTGAGTCATAAAGTTAGCTCATGCTGGTACCAAGCACCAATAAAAGATCTGTCAAAAGTCAGGGGCATCTCTACTCAGAATCCCTTTGTGGTTACCAAAATGTGAACCCCGAATGTCTGAGACAGGTCTCAGTTAATTTAGAAAGTTTATTTTGCCAAGGTTGAGGATGCACACCCATGACACCGCCTCAGGAGGCCCTGATGACATGTGCCTAAGGTGATCAGAGCACACTTCGGTTTTATACGTTTTCGGGAGACATGAGACTCAATGAACATGTGTAAGATGAACATTGGTTCAATCTGGAAAGACAGGATAACTCAAAGCAAAGGCAGAAAGACTCAGAGCAAGGAGGGGGTTTCTAGGTCATAGGTAGAGAAGAGACAAATGGATTGCATTCTTTTGGGTTTCTGATCAGCCTCTCCAAAGGATGCAATCAGATATGCATTTATCTCAGTTAGCAGAGAGGTGACTTTTGAATAGAATGAGAAGCAGGTTGGCCCTAAGCAGCTCTTAGCTTGACTTTTCCCTTTAGCTTAGTGATTTGAGGGTTCCAAGATTTGCCTTTCTTTCACACTATCTAAGTATTACTCTCTCCAGATCCCTTACTTTCCAGCTAGTCTAGTAGGACATTTTTATAGATTCTCACCTTAGCCATCTCATCTTCCAGAAGAGAATATAGTTATGTAGATAAAAGTCCACAGGTTCTTTCTGGAAAGTCTAAGAATAATTAAAATAGTATTAAGGAACATGGGCTTTTGAGTCTATCTTGAACTTGGGATCAAGTCCTAGTTGTGCCAGTCATTACCTAGGAAATAATGCAAAAATAATTGTTCCTTACCTGTACTATGGAGAAAATAAAGGGCCAATAGTAATAGAGTTTTGATGATTACATGAGTGAACACATAAAAGAGCCTAAAAAAAAGCTTTGGCATGTAGTAAGCCCTCCTTAAAACGTAGATATTATTACAGCTTATATATTTATTCAATAATTTCTATGTGCCAGCATTTTTCTAAACTAGTGAACAAAGCGAATATAAAAAAAGTTGATGAGAAGCAAGGCTAAAATTATAACACCTCACTTCCTGACTGCCTGTTCTGAAAACAATGCCTTCTTAGTATGTGCAGCTGTTTTGACCTAGGATATTCCATGTGTGTTTCTGCCAGGTGCCTGACAGTGGAAAGCCCACTCAATAGCAACTCTTTCCCCCAGAATTTAGAGCATTTAAAGGACAGGCCCTAAAGCATTTTGAAAATATTTTGGTTTTTCATTCCATAATTCATTCTTTAGCCAAAACTGTAGTTAAAGTTTCTTAGGCTCGGTTGCAGCACATCATAAATGAATAAACATTAAACAACAACTTTTTGTTGTTTACAAACCAGAATATTTTCAATGCTTTTCTATAGATTATGATAAGAAATATTTCTGGCTTTTAAATGTCATTTAGTTAGGCCAATGCAGGTTGGCATTATTCAACTCAGCAAACAATTATATTACAGTGTGAGGCCCCTGTTGGATTCTTGAATGGAGACTTTGGCCAGTTTGCCCAAATCAATAAATCTAGTCACATGGAATTTGTTTTATTGGTGCAATTATCTTAATATTCAATCTCATAAATAATACTCAGAATTTTAAAAACTTTTTTGAAATAACTTTAGACTATGTTATGGGCTGAATTGTGTTCCAGCAAAATTTATATATTGAAGCCCTATCTCCCAGTACTTCAAAATGTGACTTTGTTTGGAGACAGGGCCTTTAATGAGGTGATGAAGTTAAAAGGAGGCCATTGGAGTGGGCCCTAATGCAATCTAACTGATGTCCTTATAGGAAATTTAAATACACAAACAACATCCCTAGCAAACTGATACATATTTATTGACAGACAATTCTTATATATCATTCACCAGCTTCATCTAATTATATAACTGTAATACAATTATCAAAACCATAGCACTTAGATTATAACTAAGAGGTTCCTGTATTTTTTCCTCCCTATGTCCCTTCTCTCTCTCTTTCTTAAAAACTCTGATTCTAAATATCTTCTCAGGGTAAAATGAATCCATGATTTAGCTACAGAATGAGAAACAATGAAATAGAACCCTTTTAGCTTTCTCTTAAAAAGAAAAATTTAACCATCGGACTTGGAAAATGCTGCTGAACTTTTTCAGAGTATTGCAGTGACTCACTGAAGTACTCATAAATATTTTCATTTCAACTGTTAGGGTTCAATATCTTCTTGATCAATAACGTAACTTTCACATAAGTTTATGAGGCTGTCAATTCTACTTTTAGAATTCAGCAACTTGATGTTAATCACTGAATTTGCCTTCAGTATTTACAAGCTCACAGATTTGAACATATAAGGAGTATGTAATACTTTCACAACCGAGTGTCATTCTTTGCCTTCAGGCAAAAATTTTGACATTGTTTCTTGTCATTCTTTTGCTTTGAATTAACTGATCCTATCAGAAACAACTATCTTACATTGTGATTTTTTTCTTATTATTTATCTCTCATTAAATTTTTTTATGGCAACATCTACCTGGTATACTAGAGCTAATACATACATGATTTTAGTTGTTGACAGACCGTAATTAGCTATTTCTGAATTGTGTGCCATGGGATGCTAATTTACTCCATATAAATGAGAAAAGTCATAATGTCTTTCATTTTATCTCTATTCAAAAACTAATTCCAAACATTTCCACATCTCAGTGGATCTGTTTTCTGCAGCCAACTCTTTGACACAAATCTCATTATCAGTTAAATTCTTCCTCTCCAATAAAATAATACATTTTGGCTTACATAAAAAATAAATTTATTGGAAGGATGGTAAGTCACTCATAGATTAAAGGTTTTACAAACATGGCTTAGAAAAGACAGGAATAGGGGCCTTTTAAAATTCTTCAACATTTTCCGTTATTTCATTGTTTGTTCAAGATGCAAATTCCCAGGATAGAATCTCATTGTCTACACTTTACAAAAGATAGTCTTCAACCCCTAGCTGAGGTAGGAGGAGCTACTGACAAGAGAAAGCATACGGATGACCACCACTACACAGGTAATGGAGACCCAGTAGTTCCCAAGAGAAAGAATGGAAGAAAGATGGGAAAGTAAAACAAAACAACTGTTGTCCAGTACAGGACTCAAAGGGAAATAGAGAAGGGGGTGAATCACATGTGTGAGGCACAGAAACGTTAAGGTTTCCAGATTTTTATAGTATAATTCTAGCAGTGCCTGATTTGGCATTTCCTACATTCCTACCAAATTATACATTACAAAATTTCCAAATTAAAGTTAAAACATAAACAAGCATTAGTCAATAAGCCTTTCATATTACAGATGAAATTTATTTTCATTAAGAAAAGTTAAACTAAAGCCCTTAGGCAGAATAGCAAAACTGCATATAGAAAAACACTGTATAAAATGTCCACCAATCTATACAGAAATCATGAGGCTAATAGGAGAATTTCCACACAGGCATGGCCTCTAATATTTAATGAAACCAAAGCTGTGTCCTTCTCACTAATTTCCCATGTCATACCACATTAGTATATATTTTCTCCTTAATACTTCAGAATATATTTTTGACTCAGCTGGAGTTCAGTGGCATGATCATTGATCACTGCAGCCTTGACTTCCCAGGCTCAAGTGATCCTCCCACCTCAGCTTCTGAAAGTAACTGGGGCTACAGGCATGCACCATCACCCCAGCAATTTTTTTTGACTTTATTGTAGAGACAGAATCTCACTATGCTGTCCAGGATGACCTTAAACTCCTGGGCTCAAGCAATTCTCCTGCCTTGGCCTCTCAAAGTCTTGGGATTACAGGCATGAGCTACTGTGCCCAGACACAATATAAAAATTTAACAATGTCAAACACAAAGAGAAATTTCCATACATTTCAGTAAAGTAACAGTGCAACACTGACAACTAGACAATAAACTAACTGGCAACTGTGCTAGACAAAGAAGAGCATGGAATAATATGAGGGGCTTCACAAAGTTCATGGAAAAATGGAATTAAAATATAAAAATTAAAAATACAAACGTTGTTTTTCAACATAACCTCCATTGAGGTCAAGAAACTTTTGTAAGCAATGATCCCAGCCATTCAGCCCGTGCCTAAAGAACTAGGGTCCTCAGAATTTGACCAGATAAATGCAGTTTTTTTTTACATTACTAACTAAAGAAAAATGAATGATCTTTACAGATTTTTTTTAAGATCAGGAAACTAAAGGAAATCAGGAGTCAAATCAGAACTGTGAGGTGAATCCTAATGTTTTCCACCGAAACTCTGGCAAAATTGCTCTTGCTTGATGAGAGGAATGAGCAGGAGCTTTGTTGTGGTGGCAAGAGACTCTCTGTTGGAGCTTTCATGGGTATTTTTCTGCTAAAGCTTTTGCTAACGTTTTCAAAACATTCTCGTAATAAGCAGATATTATTATTTGGCACTTCAGTTGTTACCATAGCTTTTACTCTTGACTCCTCTGCTTTTGCTTTGACTGGACCACTTTTACATCTTGGTAGCCATTGCTTTGATTGTGCTTTGTCTTCAAGATAGTACTGGTAAAGTCATGTTTCATCTCCTATCATAGTTCAGAGATAAGCTTCAGGATCTTGATTCCACTTTTAAAAACTTTCCATTAAAAGCTCTGCTCTTAATTAGCTGGGCATGGTGGCACGTGCCTGTAATCCCAGCTACTCAGGAGGCTGAGGCAGGAGAATTGCCTGAACCCAGGAGGCGGAGGTTGCGGTGAGCCGAGATTGCGCCATTGCACCACTCCAGCCTGGGTAACAAGAGCGAAACTCCGTCTCAAAAAAAAAAAAAAGCTCTGCTCTTGTCTGCAGCTGATATAAGCACAAAAGTTTTAGCACCCATTGAGTGGAAAATGTGTTGAACTTTAATTTTTCAGTCAGAATTGTGCAAGCTGAACTAATTGAGATATCTATGGCATTGGCTATTGTTTCTGCTTTTAATTGTCAATCCTCTTCAATCAGAGCAAGAGTATAAACAAAATTAATTTTTTTTCTCACAAATTCATGTGAATGGTCTGCTATTATGGGCTTTATTTCAACATCATTTTGTTCTTCTTAGAATGAGTTATTCATCTTTAAATTGTTGATTTCTTTGGGTCTTTGCCCCCATAAACTTTTTGTAAAGCCTCAATTATTTTATCATTCTTTCACTCACGCTTCACCACAATTTGATATATGTTCTTGCTTCTATTTCAACTGAATTCACATGCTATAATGGGGGCTCTTTTCAAACTGATGTCTTATCCTTCTTAATGCCTCAAACTGGACACTATTCAAACATATTATAAGAAGTTAGTGTAAGCTTATTTTGGTGCCAGAAATATTTTAAAATCCAGGCATAGCTTTTTCATAATATACATTTTCCATGAACTTTTTGAGTCCCCTTATATGTTCAGGGCAAATTTAAAGATAATTTTAGATCTAAAAAAGCAAAAGAAGAGTATGATGGTTTCAAGGTTCATCCATGTCCCTCAGCAAACTGACACAAGAACACAAAATCAAACACCGCATGTTCTCACTCATAGATGGGTGTTGAACAATGAGAACACATGGACACAGGGAGGGGAGCACTATACACTGGGGTCTGTTGGGGGAAAATAGGGGAGAGACAGCGGGGGGAGGGGAGTCGGGGAGAGATAGCATGGGGAGAAATGCCACATATAGGTGAAGGGGAGGAAGGCAGCAAATCACACTGCCATGTATGCACCTATGCAACAATCTTGCATGTTCTCCACATGTACCCCAAAACCTAAAATGCAATTTAAAAAAAAAAAAAAGAAGAGTAATGTGTTCCATCATAAAAGGCTTCAACAACTTTACCACAGAATGACCCTCCCTGAAAATGTTGTTGGAAGAGGTATACCAGCAAGAAGATAAACAAAAATAGGAGGATGCTGTAAAGTGGGCAATAAAATATCATAATCTTGTCAACTATTATCTAAATAAACAAATTCAAAATGTAGAGTGATAAAAATCCAGGTATGAAGTTTTAGATAAAAATATAATGTTAGGAGACATGGGAGAGGTGGGTGAAAGGCCAAAGGAAAAAGATAACTTGCCAAGGTAATTATCTAGTTTGAGGCAAAATATAGCTATTTGTAAATTTAACAAAATGGTGGGTAAAAATAACCCAAAATATTGATTACAATAAATTAAGGGTAACTACCTAAAGGAAAATAAAGTAGATTACATATACCTTGGACTGAAAATATATCAAGCCATTTAATAAGAGAGAGAAAAGGTGAAAAAAGAAAGCACGAAAAAAGAAAGAAAATTACATAGCATAATGGCAGAACTGAGTTATGCAAAAACAGTATATTAAGACTTCAGATTTACCTTCCCAACTTACATAATTAAAAAACTAGACAAATTATGAAAAATAATAATTTCAGGCATCAGACAGTACATAATACAGGACTATAATTTCTGAGAAAAGACAAAGCAACAACGTGAGCCTATGGTTGTACCAGCTTAATATGTGAAAAGTAATTTTTAAGGCACAGCAGAGGGAGATGTACCCAAACAAAGTTTGAAAATATAACTCAATTGAGGAAACAGATTTCAGAGTTTGTCAAGGCCAACTTAGCCAGAACTTGTAGGGTGAAGTACTAGAGAGGAGGGAGCTGGAAAGAAAAAGCAGCGGGGGGGAAGGGGCCGGGTGGTGGGGGGGGAGAGAGAGAGAGAGAGCTGAAAATCTGAATGGGAGAATAGATTACCGAAGACTAGAAAAGGAATCCCCAGAGAGGAGAAGTAGAAATAAGTAGGTCTAACAACCCCAGTAGCTCACACAGGGCTGGGAATAATTGTAATTTATGAGGGCATCTTGTAGAAAATGTAGAAGAGTATTGCCTTAGTTAGTGAGATTAATTTAACCTTAGATTAAAGTTGCTCTGGACCTGTCCTACCAAAGCTTAAGAGTAAGGCTGTAAATAATTCAACAAATTCTAAAAGATCTAGCTATTTTCAAAAAATGTATTGGAACAAAAGCCAATGCTCTTTAAAGCAATACAACAAAATGCAAAGCATAAAAAATTCACAAAATCTGGTATCTAATAAAAAGTTATCAGACACACAAAGAAACAGGAATTGATAGCTATTAATTAGGATAATAATCAATGATAGAACCAAGAATAGGTACAGTGGGACTAACAAACAAAGATGTCAAAGCAAACATTATAAAGATATTCCATATATTGAGAAAGTAGAAGAAAACATGACTATAATAAAGAGAGAAATTTAAGGTATAAAAATACACCAAAAACAATTTTAGGGGTGAGAAAATGTAATTTGTGAAATGAAAAATACAGTGGATGAAGTTAAGAAGAGAAAAGACATTACAGAACAAATGATTAGTGATTAATGACCTTGTAAAAATAGCAATAAAAATTATCCAAAAGAAGAAGAAAGAAAAAGACTGAAATACAAAAAATACCAATAGTCAGTGGTACAATATAAAATGAGATAACTTGGGTGTAACTAGAATTTCAGAAAAAAAAGAGAAAGATGAGACAAAAGAAATGACATCTGAAGGAATACTCACCAATTTTTTTTCAAATTTGATGAAAACTGTATATCCATGGAGTTAGAAAGTTCAATAAATTTCACTTACAGGAAACTTACAGAAAACTACATCAAGGTAAATTGTAATCAAACTGCTGAAATCTAGAGAAAAATGTTAAAAGCAGATACAGAAAAAGATACATTAAAAAGAGAAGGAAAAACCACAAGAATGAAAACAGACTTCTCATCAGTAAGTCAAAATACAATGCAAAACTTTGTAAGTCAAAATACAATGCAAAAACATCTGCATAAGTGGAAAAATTTTAAAAAATCTTTTATTAAGTGAAAAGTTTTTTTTCAACTTTGAAGGTAGAATAAAGACTCTTTTAGGCAAACATGTTGCTATAAGAAATCCTAAAGTTTTTTAAGGAGAATGCCACATAAAAATTTGGATCAACACAAAGAAATAAACAGTACAACAAATATTTAAAATGTGGAAATATATATATATATGTATATATATATCTGTATTAGCTTTTTGCTTTATTATTGATTGATAGATAATAATTCTACATATTGATGGGATGCAATGTGATATTTTAATACATGGATACAATATGTAATAATCAAATAAGGATACTTAGCATATTTATTACCTAAAAATTTATCATTTCTTTGTGTTAAGAACATTCAAAATTTGCACTTCTAGTTATTTAAAAATATAAAATAGATTCTGGTCTATTTAATACAAATATAAAATAGATTCTATTTTATAGACCAGAATCTATTTTATATTTTGCTATAGAATGCTAGAACTTATTTCTCCTATCTAGCTATAGTTTTGTATCTGTTAACTACGCTTTGGTTATCTCCCCTCCTCCCTACCCTTCTCCACCTCTAGTACTCAGGATGTTACTTTCTACATCTATGAAATCAACTTTTTGTCTTTTGTATATGAGTCAGAACATGTGGTATTTCTCTTTCTCTTTCTAAGTCTGGCTATTTCACTTAACATAATGTCCTTCAAGCTCATCCATGTTGCAGCACATGATATAATTTTGTTTATTTTATGGCAAAATAGTGTTCTAATATGTATATATAACACATTTCTTTAGACAGTCAAATATATTTTAAGACGTATATATACTCTTCGTTTGTGTAGATCTAAATTTTTATCTGTCTTCTCTTTAAAAAACTTTAAGATTTCTTATAATAATAATCTGCTATTGGTGAACAGCAGTTGATCAGTTGATAAGTCTCTCAACATATGTTTGCCTGAAGAAATCTTTATTTCATCTTCATATTTGAAAAACATTAAAAAATATATTTGACAGTTTAAAGCAAAAATAATAAATATCATAAAATACTGTTAAGTTTTTAGTGGTTGTAGAAGTAAAATGTTTACTAAAGTTAGAAAAAGGATAGAAGATTAAAAGTATATTTTTACTAGATTTTATACTATATATATGCTGGAATTATAGTATATGAATTTAGACTGTTATAAAGATTTGTAAATGAACCTTAGAAAAACTGTTAAAAATTAAACAACGGTGTATACTTACTAAACCAATAGTGTAGAATAATAAAAGAATGCAGAAAAAAAAAAAAGAGGAGCAGATAGATAAATAGAGGAAAAATAACAGCATGTAACATTTGAACCCAACAATGTCAATAATTTTTATTCAGTTTTGTTAATTGCAATAGTCTAAACATTCTAATTAAAAGTGAGAAATTATCATATGGGATTATAAACAAAAAATCCAGCCAAATGTTGTCTATAAGAAACACGCTTTAGTCTTTTTTTATTTTTCCTGTTGTTTTTGTTGTTGTTGTTGTTTGAAATGAAATCTGGCTCTGTAACCCAGACTGGAGTACAATGGTGCTATCTCAGCTCACTGCAACCTCCACCTCCCAGGTTCAAGCAATTCTCCTGCCTTAGCCTCCCAAGTAGTTGAGACTACAGGTGTGTGCCACCATGCCCAGCTTATTTATATATTTTTAGTAGAGATGGGATTCCACCATGCTAGCCAGGATGGTCTTGATCTCTGGACTTCATGATCCATTTCCTCAGCCTCCCAAATGCTGATATTACAGGCGTTAGCCACCGTGCCTTGCAGAAACACACTTTACATGCAAAGACATATATAGATTGAAAGTAAAATAATAAGAGTGGCCAAGATGGCTGACTAGAAGCAGCTAGTGTACACCACTGTTGTGGAAAGAAATGAAAGGGGCGAGTAAATATAGCACCTTCAGCTGAAACATCCAGGTACCTGCATTGACACTCATCAAGGAAACAACTTGACCCATGGTGAATGGAAAATGGAGAAAAACAAGGCAGGATGACCTGGGAGTGACACAGATCTAGAGGAACCTTCCCAACAATAAAACGATACAGGAACTGAAAGACAAAACAGCCAGTATAGAAAAGTACCTAACTAATATGATAAAGCTGAAAAAAACACTTAAAGAATTCCACAATGCAATCACAAGCATTAATGGCAGAATAGACCATACTGAGAAAAGAATCTCAAAACTTGAAGACTGGATCTCTGAAATAAGACAGTCAGACAAAAATAAAGAAAAAATAATCAGAAAAAAGAAACAAAACTGCTAAAATTATGTGATTATGTAAAGATGCCAAATCTATGAATCACTAGATCCCAGAAAGGGACAGGGAGAAAGCCAACCACTTGGAAAAAATATTTCAGAATATTGTTCATAAAAACTCCCCAACCTTCCCAGAGTGGCCAAGAGTCAAATTCAGGAAATACAAAGAACCACTGCAAGATTCCATCCAAGAAGATCATCCTCAAAACATATAATCATCAGATTTTCTAAGGGAGAAATGAAAGAAAGAACATTAAATGCAGCTAGAAAGGGCAGGTCATCTACAAAGAGAACCCCATCAGGCATACAGTGAACTTCTCAGCTGAAACCCTAAAAGCCAGAAGAGACTGGGGACCTGTATTCAACATTCTTTAAAAAAAAACTTCAACCAAAAATTTAATATTCAGCCAAACGAAGCTTCCTAACCAAAGGAGTAATAAGATCCTTTTCAGAAAAGCAAATGCTGAGGGAGTTTGTTACCACCAGATCTGCCTTAAAAGAAATCTTGAAAGGAGCACTAAATTTGGAAAAGAAAGATTATTACCAGCCAATACAAAAACACTCTTAAGTATACAGACCAGTGACACTATAAAGCAACCACACAAACAAGCTGGCATAATTACCAGCTAACAGTACAGTAACAGTATCAAATTCTCATATATCAATACTAACCTAGAATACAAATAAGCTAAATGCCCCATTTAAAAGACACAGAGTGAATCACTGGATTAAAAAAAAAAAAAAAGCAGGACCCAACGGTATGCTCTCTTCAAAAGACCTATCTTACATGCAAATGATACTCATAGGCTCAAAATAAAGGAATGAAGGGAAATACACCAAGCAAATGGAAAACAGAAAAAAGCAGGGGTTGAAATCTTAATTTCAGACAAAACAGACTTAAAAACAACAAAGATCCAAAAAGACAAAGAAGGGCATTACATAATGGTCAATGGTTCAATTCAGAAGAACACCTAACTAGACTAAATATATATGCGCCCAATTCACGTAAGCATCCAAATTCATAAAGCAAGTTCTTAGAAACCTACAAAAAGACTTAGAATCCCATATAATAATAGTGAGAGACTTCACCACTCCACTGACAATATTAGACAGACCACTAAGGCAGAAAATTAACAAAGGTATTCAGAACCTGGCCTTCAACCAAGACCAGGTTGGACCAAACAGATCTGATAGACTGTCACAGAACTTTCCAACCAAAAGCAACACATATTCTCATTGTCACGTGACATACACTCTAAAATAGGACACATAATCAGACATAAAACAATCTTCAGCAAATGTAAAGGAATTGAAATCATACCAGATATACTCTTGAACCACAGTGCAATAAAAATAGAGGTCAAGACTCAAACAAAAAATACTCAAAATCATATAAAACATGAAAATTAAATAACATGTTTCTGAATGACATTTTTTGTGAAAAAGCAAAAATCAAGAAGTTCTTTGAAACTAATGAGAACAAAGACACAACATACCAGAATCTCTGGGACACAGCTAAGACAGTGTTAAGAGGAAAATTTGTAGCACTAAAGAAAAGCTAGTACTATAGCTAATGAAACTATTCCAAAAAACTGAGGAGGAGGGAGTCCCCCCCAACTCATTCTATGAGGACAGCATCATCCTGATATAAAAATCTGGCAGAGACACAACAAAAAAAGAAAACTTCAGGCCATTATCCCTTGATGAACACCATTGCAAAAATCCTAAACAAAATACTTGCAAACTGAATCCAGTAGCAAATCAAAAAGCTAACCCACCACAATCAAGTAGGCTCCATCCCTGTGATGCAAGGTTGGTTCAAGATATACAAATCAATAATTGTGATTCATCACATAAACAGAACTACAGACAAAAACCACATTATTATCTCAATAGATGCAGAAAAGGCATTCAATTAAATTTAATGTCCCTTCCTGTTTAAAACTCTCAATAAACTAGGTTTTGAAAGAATATAATTCAAAATAGTAAGAGCTATTTATGACAAAATCACAATCAATATCATACTGAATGGGAAAAGCAGGAAGCATTCCCATTGAAAACCAGCACAAAACAAGAATGCCCTCTCTCACCATTCCTATTCAATATAGTATTGGAAGTCTTGGCCAGAGCAATTTGGCAAGAGAAATAAATAAAAGTCATTCACATAGGAAGAGGGGAAGTCAAATTATTCCTGTTTGCAGATAGCATGATTCTATATCTAGAAAACCCTTTAGTTGCAGCTCTAAAGCTCCTAGAGCTGATAAACAACCTCAGTAGTTTCAGTATACAAAATCAATGTAGAAAAATCACTAGCATTTCTATACACCAACAACAGCCAAGCTGAGAGCCAAATTTGAAATGCAATCCCATTCACAATTGCCACAAAAATAAAATACCTAGGAATACAGTTAACCAGAGAGAGAAAAAATTTCTACAATAACAATTAAAAAACACTGCTCAAAGAAATCAGAGATGACACAACCAAATGGAAAAACATTCCATGTTCATGAATAGGAAGAATCAATATTAAAAGGACCACACTGCCCAAAGCAATTTATAGATTCAATGCTATTCCTATTGAACTACCAATGAAATTCTTCAGAGAAGTGGAAAAGGACTATTTTAAAGTTTATATTGAATAAAAAAAAGAACCTGAATAGGCAACACAATCCTAAGCAAATGGAACAAAGTGGGAGGGATCATGTTTTCTGACCTCAAACTATACCACTGAGTGACAGTAATCAAAACAGCATGGTACTGGTACAAAAAACAGACACATAGACCAATGGAACAGAATAGAGGACCCAAGAATAAGACTGCACACCTACAACTGTCTGATCTTTGACAAAGCTGACAAAAAAAAGCAATGGGCAAAAGACTTCCTATTGAATAAATGGTGCTGGGAAAATAAGCTAGCCATATTGATTGAAGCTTGAAGATTGAAACTGGATCCCTTCCTTACAAAAATCAACTCAAAATAGATTAAACACTTAAATGTAATACTATAAAATACTATAAAAACCCTGGAAGGCAACCTAGGCAATACCATTCTGGACATAGAAATGGGTAAATATTTCAAGATGAAACCACCAAAAGCAATCACAACAAAAGCAAAAATTGACAAATGGGATCATCTAATTAAACTTAAGAGCTTCTGCACAGCAAAAGAAACTGTCAACAGAGTAAACAGACCACCTACATAATGGGGAAAATATTTGAAATTTTGCATCTGAAAAAGGTCTAATATCCACCATTTGTAAGTTACTTAAGCAAATTTATAAGAAAAATATAAACAACCCCCTTCAGAAGTGAGCAAAAATCATGAACAGACGTTTTTCAAAAGAAGACATACATGCAGCCAACAATATGAAAAAAAATGTCAATATCACTGATCCTTAGAAAAATCCAAATGAAAACCACGATGAGATACCATCTCACAACAGTCAGAATGTCATTTATTAGGAAGTCAAAAAATAACAGATGCTGGTGAGATGGGTGGGAGTGTAAATCAGTTCAACCCTTGTGGAAAGCAGAGTGGAAATTTCTCAGAGAGCTAAAAGCAGAAGTTCCCTTTGACCCAGCAATCCTATTACTGGGTATGTACCCAAAGGAATATAAATTATTCTTCCATAATAACACAGGCACACGAATGTTTATTGCAGCACTATTCACAATAGTGAAGACATGGAATCAACCTAAATGCCCATCAATGACAGATTGGATAAAGAAAATGTGGCACATATACACCATGGAATACTAAGCAGCCATAAGAAAGAATAATATCATGTCTTTTGTGGGAACATGGATGTAGCTGGAGGCCATCGTTCTCAGCAAACTAATGCAGAAAAAGAAAACCAAATATAACCTGTTCTCACTTATAAGTGGGAGCCAAATGATAAAAACTCATGGACACAAAGAAGGGAGCAACAGACAGTGGGACCTAGTTGAAGGTTGAGTGGGGGAAGATGGAGAGGATCAGAAAAAATAACTATTGGATACTAGGTCTAGTACCTGGGTGATGAAATAATCTGTACAACAAAACCCCCTGACATGAGTTTACCTATATAACAAAACTACACATGTGCTCCTGAATCTAAAAGTTAAAAAATAAAAATAAAATAATAATAAATCTAGACCATGAAAACCCAAATCAAAAGAAATATAGAGTATCTCTATTAATATTAACCAAAAGATTTCAGAGAAAGGCACATTATCAGAGTTAGAAAAATTTTATAATAATAAAGTGATTTATTCATGAAGAGAATATAAAAATTTTTAAATGTTCATGCACTTACTAACAAAATTTAAAGATAAAGAAAGCAAAAACTGATAGAACTAAAAAGCAAAATAGAGAAATCCATAAATGGTGTTGAAAATGTTAACCCTCCTCTCTCAATACTTAATACAAAAAGGAAACAGACATTCAGTAAGGATATAGAAGAATTTAACATCACTACCAGAAAAGTTTATCTAATTAACCTGTATAGAACAATGCCCCCAACAACAATAGCCTACAAATGCTTTTCAAATGAATATATGATACTCATCCACATGGAACATATATAGCCATATATAGGTCTGGGCCATAACACACATCTTGTTCAATTTAAGAGGGCTGAAATAATAAAAAGTGTGTTTTATGACCAAAATTGATTTAAACTAGAAATTGATACAAAAAAAGAGATCTGGAAAATTGCCAATTACTTTGAAATTAAACTGCAAATTTTGAAATAACTCATGGATGAAAGAAAATCACAAAGAAAATTAGAAAAATATTAGGAAAAATTTAACTAAATAAAAATGAAAACATAGCAAATTAACAGGCCGGGCGAGGTGGCTCACGCCTATAATCCCAGAACTTTGGGAGGCTGAGGCAGGTGGATCACGAGGTCAAGAGATCAAGACCATCCTGGTCAACATGGTGAAACCCCATCTCTACTAAACATACCAAAAATTAGCCGAGCATGGTGGTGCGTGCCTGTAGTCCCAGCTACTCGGGAGGCTGAGGCAGGAGAATTGCCTGAACCCAGGAGGCAGAGGTTGCAGTGAGCCTAGATCACATCATTGCACTCCAGCCTGGGTAACAAAAAGCAAAACTCCGTCTCAAAAAAAAAAGAAAAAAGAAAACATAGCAAATTAAGGTGTGTAAGATGCAGCTAAGTTTTTTAGAAATAAAATGGTATTATTAAACAATTATATTAGAAAAGAAGAAATAAATCAATCATCTGAGTTTCTAACTTAAGATTCTAGAAAATAATGACAGTGGAAAAGGATTAAAGTAGAGGCTATTATTTCAGATTCTACAGATATCAAGTGGTTTATAAAATGCACAAGAAAAATTCTAGGCCCAGATGTCTTAAGCAGTGACTTCTAACAAATATTTAAAGAAGAAATACCAATTCTACACAAACTTTTGAAGAAAACAAAAGATACAAAAACATATTTCAACATATTGTATGATCCCAGACATACTCTGTATGAAACTTCAGAAGTAAACTATATCACAAGTAAACTACAGATCAATAATCTTTGGGAACGTAGATAAGAAATTGTTTGACAGAATATATATTGAACCCATCAATCCATAAAATGACAAATAGATCATTTCCAAATTTGGTTTATCATCTAAATGCATAATTGAATTTGACATAGAAAATTGTTCAATACAATTCATCATATAAACAGATTTCAGAAGAAAGAAACACATAATAAATGTTTCTTAATGATAAATGCAGAAAATGCAATGGATAAAATTTGAAAAAGTTTGATAAAAATTATCAGTCAACTAGGTACAAAAGGGAAAATCCTTCACCTGAAGAAAAAGTTGTGGCGTCTACAATGAAACCTGCAGCTATTATCGTAAGTGATGGTGAAAGACTAAATGTTTTTCTCCAAGACTGAGAATAGAGCAAGAATGTTTAATGTTAAATCAAAGTAATAACTTTGATTCAGAATTTTACTAGAGGTTCCACCCTGTGTGATAATGCAAGAAATAACAAGAGATACAAGATGATTTGTGGAAGAGACTGTGAGGAAGTTCATTTGACCATGTAACATGGACAAAATCTTCACTTTGTTTTTCTCTCTACTAGTTTTAAAACTATTATTTTCATATTCTTCTGATAACATCGTTTTTTCTGTTCTAATCTCAGGCAAAGACTTTTAACACCACAAATACTTAATATATTTCACAAGAATAAGAATGTGTGTGTCGATAAGCTGTTTGGATCAAGTACTGGTTGGAAAATCAGAATTAGGATTTGAAGGAACAAAATGTGAAATTATTGATTGCCAGTCATGAACTGAGGAGTATGAATAACTCCAACATGCAAGTGAGACTCATAGAAATAACGCTCTGTATCTGAAAAAAAGTTAAATGCCAATGTGAATGAACTAATTAAAAAGAAAGCATCTGAAAGAACAATTATGACATGATTCTTCAGAATATGCACAGTTGAATCTATTGTCTGTGGAACTGAAGAGACACATTCTGAAGTGTAACTCTATGCCATAAAAAGATAGTTAAAGATGTTGCCAAATTTGTAGGTCTGGTGGGTAAAAGTTGAGAAAATTCCTAATTGATGGCTTCTTATTTCTCAAGATTAGAAGTGAGATAATTTGCCGAGAGGGAATAGACAGACATAGCACTAAAAATGTAAAGAGCCTGGAAAAAAATTGGAATCAAGCTGCTTTAAAAGGTGAAAGAGTGCATTAACCAGAAAACTGTAGGATACACACATCAATCACATTTACACATATATACTCAGACATTATTTATATATAGATTTACTAACAAAAATGAGACAAAGAATATAAAGTGTTAAAAGAGGTTAGATCGGCCGGGCGCGGTGGCTCACGCCTGTAATCCCAGCACTTTGGGAAGCCGAGGCGGGCGGATCACGAGGTCAAGAGATCGAGACCATCCTGGTCAACATGGTGAAACCCCGTCTCTACTAAAAATACAAAAAATTAGCTGGGCATGGTGGCGCGTGCCTGTAATCCCAGCTACTCAGGAGGCTGAGGCAGGAGAATTGCCTGAACCCAGGAGGCAGAGGTTGCGGTGAGCTGAGATCGCGCCATTGCACTCCAGCCTGGGTAACGAGAGCGAAACTCCATCTCAAAAAAAAAAAAAAAAAAAAAAAAAGAGGTTAGATCTGAACAAGGAGATAACACGTAATTTAATTTTAAAAACTGTATATTTTCTAAAATAAAACATATTACTTTTAATATCAGATTAAGGAAAGGTTTCGTGATGACATGGGACAGCATGAATTTAAGGGTTAGTATTGATTATATGGTTAAGCCTCAGAACAGGAATAATCTGTTGATGGAGTTACATGGAATGAGCATCTCCCCAACTTCTTACCCAAAGATCTTTTAAAAAATGCTTAGAGCAGAATATGTAGATTACACTACCAAGCAGAGTATGATATCAATAAAATCTCTAAAGATAGATTATGTATGCCTTAGCCTAAATTTAACAACAGTTTACATTGTTTTTGTAAGGATTTTTACTCATTTTGATATGAGTTATTTCATTCAGTGTTCAACTCATAAAATTTATGTCAGGATGCTTCCCATTCTTAAGAAATTGTTTTGGAGCTCAGAAGAAATGAGAGATTTTCCATAAGTGATATAGCAAGGCAATGGCAAAACTGGAATCAAAATTCAGCTCTTCCAGATGTTGGATTTTGTATTCAGCTGAATGTAGTGCACATGACCTTCTTTGTGCCTCTGACATCCCTCAGAGTCTGCATCTGTTTCATGTACTGCTATACTGAGAAAGATCCCTAAACAGATGCAATATGTAAAGTTGTGAAAAAAGAAAGATTTGAAGATATACTATATAGTCAATCAAGCTAAAATTAATTTTCTTCTGTTTTCAATATTCTGATTGATTCAGAATGCTCCAAGCTCCAACCAATGGGATGAGTCAGACATTAACCAGGTGAGAGATATCCATTTCTGTGTTTTTAAATACACTTTACAAAACTTAGGTTCAAATAGTTTAAATTGTGACAAGACAGTCAAGACTTTCCAAACTCAGACAGGAACTAGCTTTCCAATCAGGTTCAGGGAAGATGTTATATTTCAATGTTAAAGATAACATAAATTAAAGTAATTCTTAGTCTCATTGTTTTCAGTGACTGTCTTGTGCGGTTAAATGAACTTCTCCAATAGTGATCTATCAAAGAGGATATATTTCGTATTAGCTTCTTTTATTTCCTTCAACTCAGTAACACATAAAGGATCAAATGTTCTTTTCAAGTCTCTGGGAAAAGAGACATGATCTGGAAATTCCTGAGAGTTACAGGATTTCACACCCTATTGAATTACCATTAGAGTAACTGGGTAATTTTTTGTCCAAATAGGACATAAGAAGAGCTATGTCTTAAATTCCAGGACAAATCTTTCACAATCCAAATGCTTTCACAAATCCAAACCCTACTCTTTTTCTATAGGTATAAAACTTTCAAAGTAATTTGTACAAATTTTTCCTTTCTCTTACAATATATTTTAATAGATAAGGTTCTCATTCTTGTAAACATCCCCTTTCCCCAACAGTAAAAGATGTGCTCTTTCCCCTCTGCACTTTCTTCTCTTTTTACTTTTGAAACAATATATCTAACTCTCCCCCTTGTTTATATTCAATATAGTTTATCTGCACTGACAAAATCCTACTGAATTTTCAGAAGAAGACTGAGAAACCACCATAGAAGTTTCTCAGAAACTCTCATAAAAAGGAGTACTCCTAAGAAACTCCCCAGAAAAGACTGGGGAGATCAAACAGCTAAATCCAATGTGGTACTTGAATTAATTCTGGAATGGGACAAGGATATTAATGAAAAATTGATGAAACTTGAAGTCTGGAATTAGTTAATTGTAATGTGTCCCTGTCCGTTACTAAAATGTATTATGATAATACAAGACATTAACAATGGAGAAAATTAGATACATTAGTTTACAAGGGTTGCTCTAACAAACTACCATGCATTGGCTGGTTTAAAAAACAGAAATTTACTTTCTTACAATTTTGGAGGCTTTAAATCCAAGACAAAGGTGTTTGCACATTTGGTTTCCTCTGAGGCTTCATTTTTTGGCTTGCACATGGCTGACTTCTTCCTGTGCCCTCACGGGGTTGTCCCTGTGTCTGTGTATCTGTGACCTAGTTTTCTTGTTATAAGGACACCAGTCATATTGATTAAGTCCCACCTTCATAAACTCATTTTTCTTTAATTACCTCTTTAAAGGCCCTAGCTCCAAATACAGTTCAGATTCAGAGGTAATAACAGTTAAGATTTCAATATATAAATTTGAAGAGACATAAATAAGCCCATAACACAGGATGAAAAGTATACTATGACTCCAAGTTTTTGCAACTTTTCTACAAATTTTTAAATTATTTTAAGATAAAAAAATTGTTTTTAAATTTTAAAAGATTCTACTAGTTTTTATGAAATAACATTTTTTTTTTCTTATTGGTAAGAATGAACCATATTCAAATTTAAAATAAAGAGCACTACAACCATCTTCTTTATATCTGAATTTCTTTACCTTAATTCTCCTTCAACCACCTTTAAAGTGACTGTTACATTATTTATTTATGTGATGTATTAAAAATGCAACTGTGTCCCACATGCTTCTGGACACATAGAAAGAGTACCTCTACCTGTAAAGAACCAATGACGGACTTTGTAAGATACTCAACTAGATTGCCTGTAACTAAACTCACCCTTTCACAACTGTTATGTTTTTGTAATCTTGAACAAGCCATAATTGATCTTTATTTCCATTGGCTTCTATTTCTAAGCTCAGTAACTACTATTTCTACTCTGAAATGATTAAAATAACCGGTAAGCAGATGTAGAAACTAGGCAGTATTAATAATAGTATTAATGATTAGTATTAATACTATAAATATTATTTAATCACCATTTCTTAATTTAGCTTACTAGGTATAGAAGTTTCTAAAGGTCTCTTCATTGTGTTTGATTACACTTTAGAAGAAAAGATTAAATAAAATTACATGAGATAAGACTTGGGACAATTTCCGTTTTATCTCTTTGCTTGTAGCAGGATAACTAGAAAAGACTATACAATAATTTCTTCAAAGCACTTCACTACACATCTTCCCTCCATAGGTCCCTGAAGGGGAATCAAATGACCCTTAGATTTCTCAATTCTCTGAGATTATAGGAGTAATAGGAGGAATCCCTCTATCTCTTCTTCTTTAGAATAAGAATCATACTCCAACAAACCTCTAGTAAAAGAGGTCAAGAATTTCTCTTTATACTTCACACAGCCTTCCTTACGAGTTATTATAACCTAAATACCCCTCCAAAACTCAAGTTTCTTCCAGGACTTAACAAGCCAAAGGAGGAAGAGCAAATAAGAAAGGCCGTTAATGTTAAGACGTCATTTGCAACGGGACTTCAAATTGCTATTGGAAGCTGAGAGCTCCAGGAATTTTCTTAAAAGTTTTGGAACCACTCTCAGGTGACTTTTTGGTTTTATTTTTTACTTTTTAACAAGACTGCTATTTCTTTTTTAATTTCTAAATGCCTCTGTTGCTTTCACTCTCCAAGCTCAAGTTAAAATCTGTTCCACTCAGGTATCCTGTCCCATTAGACCTGAGAATGTTTTTGTACTGTCCTTCCTCATGGGCAATGTGATACTCCAGAGTCTGTGCACCTTATGCTGTATATCTTCTTATACATGCTGATTAGCATCATATTTACATTCTTGAATTTGAATCCTAGATAAGTCTATTTCAATGTGTACCAAATAGGGATAATTTCACCTGCTATACAAGGTGTTAAATGAAAATTACTTTATATAAGTGATACCAATACCTGGAACATAGGAAATACTCACTAAAGCTATTTTATTATATTATAATGCAGTTGCTACAGTTTGAATTATAACAAGTACATCTTTTTCTAAGCAGGCACATCTATGACAAGGGAAGAGTTCCAGACTTAGAGAAATGTATTAATGGTTTATATATTAGCAATATTCCTAGTGTAGCTCCAATATGCAGTACACATAGACACATACATCAAACCACATTGGCTCCTTATTTTATTTTTTTTGAACTATTTTCTTCTTGTCAAAGAAATTTGTTGGGAATAATGTAGATGTAGGGTTTATTTATCTAGAATTCTATGGTCTCAACTTGCCTCTGGATTTGTTAATTACATAAATATATTGGCTATGGCTTTAAATTTCCAAAACCATACACATGGCTTTACTCATAGAAGATGAAACAATTTATTCATCTCATATTTATTCATATGTTTACTTTGTCCTCATATATGCCAGGCAGTGTCCGAGACCCTGGAGACACAACAGGGACCAAGACTGACAAATCCTTGCCTTCGTGGGGATCATATTCTAATGGGATCATGCTCATGGGACTATGAAGAAAACAGAAAGGAAACGGATTATTTTACTAGAGGACTGGCTCTAAGAAAAACAATGAGTCTGGTTATTGGAGAAAATATGAGATCTGAGGGTGAAAATTAAATCTTGATGTTGAATTTCAAAAAACAAAGAAAGCAAATAAAAAGCAACAGGGACCTTACTATAAACAAAATAAGCTACTTCGTTGGGTTGAGGTAAAGAAGGAACTCAACAAAATGATTACAATTCCAAAGGCAAAGACCTTAAAAGTCCTAAGAGAGGAACAGAGCATATCCAAGAGTCACATTTGCCCAGAAAATCTGGTAGGAATTGGAATGGTTTGAAAAATTGTGTTTCAGTCTTACCATTAAAAAGAGAAGTGGTGAACAGAGAAGAATAAAACAAAAAGAAAAAAAAATGGATTCAGTCACAGGAAAAGAAAGATTTCCTTAGAAGAATGACTAAAATTTTGACAGCTTGCCAAACAAGTGAAATGGAAAACAGAATGCATTAGAAAAGAGATTAAAACAGGAAAAATTTAAATATTAACAAAAAATAGGCATATTTTCATACAGCAGCCTGATAGGACTTCATCAAAGGCAGGTCCAGAATTCCACTGAGAAGCAATGTTTCAATATCACTAATAGTCTACAGGAGCAGTAATTAGAGAAACATGCCTTAAAGATTTTGACAGTAAAACCAATGGTTTCAGAAATTCCAAGTAGATTTGAAAGGGAAGCATGGAAGTTTACTGAAAACACTGTAGAAAGATATTCTCCATTACCTATATAGGTAGCTGCAATACATACTGTGTTTTAAGAAAATGTGTCTAAGACATTGATGGAATTATGATCTTGGGAGAAACTACAATTTCGATGATGCATGTTTGCCTGAAAGCCATACAGTACAATGACACAGCTGGCCCAAGCCTGAAATGGATGTTGATCTGATGGAATGGTACCTCTCTGTAAGTGGAATTACATAATTCTGGAAGGTAAAATTGAGCAAGATTTAGGGTAACAACAGTTGTCTTTGGTAGACTTAGAACCTTCTCACCATAGGAGGAAACAGAGTATCCTTTGGTAGCAAAATCTAGAAAAGTATGTGGAAAGACGATGGTCTGGACCAAAAATTAAGAGAAATTAAAAAATTACACTAAAATCTATCAAATAGTGTTATTTTTGCATGTTGTAGAGAAAAAAAATGACTGATTTTGGAAATATTAAATCATTAGAAGCTCAACTAAGCCCTGTTAAAGGAAAAGAACAAAGAGAAATGAAATTATAGACGTATCCTACTATTAACAACAAAAGTACATCAAAAGAGTAGAGAATCCATATTTGCCACTCAAGAGTGACAATTTCTTGAGCAGAGGTTTTGGTCCTCATTAGGCCAGTAGAGCCACAAGTTTCATTAACATTAACAGCAGCTACAATCCAGGCATCTGCAGAAAGTGATTCTCTAGTTGAAACAAATGTGGGGTTGAAGGAGAAAACGTTCATAGGAGACAGATTTTACCCACCTTATTGATTCCAGCACAAGAAGCGATAGAAGCTGCCAGTGGAGCCTGAAGTGAATATATCTGCTCGCCAGAGTACAGTAGGTAGTCTCAACCTTGGCTATATGTTAGACTTGCCTGGATAGTTATTAAAAATACCCATATCATGCTGCAGATCCTCTCTAAGAGAGACATGCTCATCAGTAATTTAAAGCTCCCCAAATGACTAAAATATACTGCCAAAACTGAGAATCCCTTTAGCAGAGCTATGCCATTTGTGACTAGAGGTCATGTTCAGTGCAGCTCCGGATGCTAGAAAATGTGATCCAAAGTATATTGGCAACTAAATGTCTTCATATATAAAGGATGAGAAAGAAAGCAACTTCTTTTAAAGTCTAGGGACTGGAATAAGTCAACGTTTGCAAGAAGACAGTGGAGTCTCAAACACCTCACCATGAGAGAGAAGAGATAGTAGGCATAGGCTGACTTCTCCTCCAATAAAAGGTGCCAAAATTATTCTCTCACTGAGTAACTTCTCCCAACTGAGTCTAAATTCACAGGTCATGAATACCAGACAACTGGCATAAGATAGCATCCAGCAATGAAAGCAAGATGGTCTCCACTTAAACTCTTTCATTGGAGTAGCACAGAATTTGTACGATGGCCCTTGTCAACACTAAGTGTTGGATTCTGGAAACATAATTTTGGCTGGATAACTGCTTTTAAGATGGAAACTTGCTTTTAAAAATTTTGTGGCAGTAGGTCAATGGATGCTAACACTGCATATATTTTTTAAAAATTGACCCTGAACTGTGTAAAAAGTAAGATAAAGTAGGGATTTGGTGTCAAATTAACAAAACTGAGTTCTGAAAGGAGCATATGCAATTCAGAGAACCCGGCATGGATGAACTGTAAGTAAAAAAAATTACAGACTATAAAATTATATTTAAATTATTTGCAAGAATAAGATAATTTGGTTTTGAATTTAAATTCCTTTGACTTCAACTTGCAAAATTATTAAATTGAGGACTTTAATTTCTCCTCAGGAAATCCATAGTGATAGGAATTTATATTAAAATATGCTTTATTTATCTGCTATTGGCATTTTATTGTAATATTTTAATAAATTTATTTTATCTTGTTTCAGAACATGTGGTAGTCTTGTTGAATGATGTTAGATATAATGTAGGATGGAAAATAAAATAGCGAGTATTGGGTTTTCAGCCTTGGTTGGAGCTTAGAGGTTGATTTAATGAATGCACAGTTTGGACCTATTTTAGAGTCCTCTAGAGCAAAACTGTGTCATCTAGCAATTGTTTCAGGAGGATATCTAGTAAAGTGGTAATTTATTTGGGGGACTCAGTCTAATGAAGGTAAGAGTTAGACTTTCCTATCCACAGATAGTCTCATTCTTAGTTAACCAAAGATTTAGTGATTAAATGTCAGTGGATTAAAAGAATAAAAAGCTACTTCTCACTCTTTGGAACCCCCAAAGTTTTCATCCGTTCATTGAGTTCCACCAGCAATAACAATGCTCTCTCACCCTATCGCTCACAGCTATCCTGGGGATAGGGAAAAATTTTATGAAACTCTTGACTTTAGGAGGAAAGTCTGAATAAGTGTGACCCATATTCTCTTTCCTACCTGCATGTGAATAAAGGCCTTCTGTAGTCCAGTTATGCCTGGACTGAGTGCAGAAATCTGTCTAAGTCCTGGTTTAGAATTGCAAAATGATCTAAATTATTTTCTCCATTATCTGCCTAATAAAGGCGACATTTTGATTTGTTTATCTTATTCCTTTTATTTTTTTGGTCTTATTTATCAATTGTTTCATAACAAGAGTAGAAGAGTTCTAGTTAGTAAATAGCCAAATCAAATGCCTCAAAAGTTATAACCTATGAAACTCATTGCATTATCATTTCATCAAATATTTTTTATTGAGATCTGTAGAGGATTGTTTATAAGATAATTGGAACATTTAGATACCCAATATGAAAAGTACATAAATTTATATAAATATAAATAAGTTGATACCAGGTGAAAATGATAACTGAGCTACGATCTCATAGAACAAAATGATAAACTTTCCATCTGTGTGGCTATTTTAGAGATTAGAGCTAGGACTCTACCATTTATGCTTTTCTTTATGGTCAAAATAAAGCTAGAAGATAATGCTATCAAAAATAATCCCATCAAACTCTATGCAATTTTATTAACCATCAGAGAAGTGAAATTTACAATCACAGTACAATTTTCACTTTTGCTAAGATAAAAGTAACTGGAATCAGATCTACCCTTCCACCTGTCACAATCAAAAACTGAACATGGGAGTGGGAGGTGTGGTAGAAGAAAGAAATTACAAAGGAGAATAAGAAAACCTTGTGGGATAATGAATACATTTATTACTTTATCCTGATTGTGGTAATTGTTTCAAGGATGTATACACTACCCATGTCAAAATTTAACAAATGGTGTATTTTATGTGCAGATTATTTTAAGTCACTTATATCTTAATGAAAGTGTTACACACACATACACAATGTAATGCCACTACACACACAAAATAGTTAAATGAAAAAGGTCAGTGATATACAATGTTGCTTCAAATGTGAAAGAAACAAAACTCTCATATAGCACTAGTAGCAGTGTAATTTGATATAATTACCTTAGATAACTGATTGGCTAAGCATATATATAGTTTATGCCCCAGTAATTTCACTTAAGTATATATGTAATAGAAATTCATCAAAATGTTTATCAAAATACATGTTCAATGTTGTTTATCTATATCCCCTGACTGGAAATAAATGAAATGACATGTTTCCATGATGGAATGTTATACAACCATGGAATTGAGTAATATACTATTATGCATTAAATACATGAGTCTCTAATGCACATAGTGTTGAACAAAAGAAGACAGACTCAAAACATCACATGGCACAGAGATCCATAAATATTAAAGTATTAAACAGAGTAAAAATAAACTACACTTTTACAAGTCAGGATAACAATGACCCTTGTAGGTAGTGTAGTGACTAGATCTGAGCACACTGAAAGCTTCTAAGTTAATCTGTTTATCAGTCTGGAGGATGGTTACATGGGTGTGTTGTTCACTTTGTGAAAATTCATCAGGTTTTATATTTGTGCACTTTTCTATGTGTATATTATACTTCCAAATGTTAAAAATAAAGAGAAAACTTTTACGTAGGAAAAAAAAAAAACTACCCAATCCAGAAGGTGCAGAAATGTCTAATTTATAATTTCATCAAAGAATATCAAATTTTTGAAATGCCCTGTTAAGTTTCAAATCTGTCGCTTTCTTATATTAGGGTAAGAATAGGAGTGAACATATGTGACTATACACTGAAAGAGACTTTGTGTAGTGTTTTCAGATGTTAATTTGTAATGGGGAAGCCCGTGTTTATAGCTGTTTTGGTAACAAAGAGAAAAGTTTAAGAAAAGATGGACATCAGAGTATTTTTACCTGACATGTTAGGTCAAGCAGCAATTTGCCATTGAAAACTCTATATTGCATTGGCTTCTGACACTACTATATTAAGATCATAAATAAGAGAAGGATTGATAATAAATAGAATCATTTACTGCTCTACATGTTGAAGTGAACACGAGATGGATTTCCAAAATCCTGATGCCACTTTTATATCTGATTAGGTTCCCATAATGCCTCTGATGGTTTCCTTTCTAAGGAAATTATATTTTATTTTCTTTATACATCACTTGACAAAAGGTATATCGTACATGACTTCATTAGTCAAAATAAATAAAGAGAAAATAGTTTTAGCTCATTTTGAAGACTACTTTTAATTTTGAAGGTTATGCCTTTTTGTAAAAGACATAAATTTCAAAATTTTATCAATGATAGCTCAGCTTTAAAGCAGTCATTCAAAATGATTTCTTAACAGCAGGCCGCAAGAAAGAGCTAGAAAACATTGTGGTATCTCTACCCAAACAAATACCTAAGGGCCCTGAGAGCCCTCACAGCAAGTCTGCACAGCTTGGCAAAGGAGTCAGGCTGAGGTCATACCATGCAGCATATGTATGTAATCCTGTAGTCACTAGGACGGTTTCAATGACCGGAATGAAGAGAAGAGCCTCGGCCAAAGGTGTCTCAAATGCCCTTCTTATCCCTGGCATAGAATTTATTTTTTAAATGCCAAAACTTATGGAGGATGGATTTCTTTATTTCTTTAGTTTTGAATCTGTCTGTCGTCTTTCACTATCTCTAATTTTTTATTTTAAGAACAGATTTATATTCTAGCACTATCTATGTTCTTTCAAATATTGGGCTAAGCAATCTGATAGGAAAACAAGATCACCTCTGACTATTGCTAGAGGCCACTTTCATTTCTGGCAGAAGAAAAAAATATATAGATTATGGAACTTTAATATTTAAAGGCTCTAGTTAAATACTGCAATACTTGAGGACAGTTACAGTTTTTGTTGCTTTTTGCAAACAAAATTCATAATAAGGAGAACAAACAGCATTCTTTAGCAAATTCCACTTGGGTCTTATGATATTATGAGATGTTTTGTTCATCCTTAGCTTTTATTTTTCTTTTAATTTAGTTTTTTGTGTGTGTGTGCCTGACTGCTACAAGTGTACTTGGGGTTTCTTATCCATTGAGTTAATGAAGCTCTAGTTACTGTGAAAAAGGAAACTCTTAATAGCCAATTGCTATCAGTGGTTGATTCATGTCAATGAATGTTTCAGATGTTTAATCTTGAAGAGGTACTTCAAGAGTAATTTCAACCATGCAGTTGGTTTCAGTTGGTATAAAAAGACTTTTAAACTCTCAGGTCTAAAGCAATATTTAGAAATGAATGTGCTTTAATACGAATTTTTGTCCTTGGAGCAGAGGGAGGAATGTTTTTATGCTGACATCCAGTGTATTTGAAAATCACACAAAAAAAACTGAGAGTTGCCACAGAAAGTGAAAATTTAGGGAGGAGACGATTCCATAGTAATAATGTAGTAATGTTATCAGCTGTAGATAATTATGCTGATGGTCCTTTCTCTTTTACATCACACATTCCAGAGTTTAGAAGTCTGTGGAGCTTCTTCAGACTCACATAACCAAGTTTCTTCAATACCAGCATATTCTACCCTCACTTCTGTTACTATAAACTCCCCAGGATCCACCTAAACACAAACTGTGTACCAGATTCTCTTCCTGCCTATGCAAAAACATCATGCCAGCAATACTGTGCTCTATGTAGAGCAGCAGTCCCCAACCTTCGTGACACCGGGGAACAGTTTCATGGAAGATAAAACTGTTACACAGACCAGCAGGTGCTCACTTGCCTGCTGCTCACCTCCTGCTGTGCAGCCTGGTTCCTAACAAGTCACAGATCAGTACTGGTCTACAGCCAGAGGTTTGCAGATCCCTGCTGCAGAGTATTGATCTTCTGAGTGATTCTCACCACATATAAAACTTGCTATTTTTTATCTCATATTAAAATAAATAAAATAACTTAAAAATCTTTTTTGATTCCATTCTCAGTCAGGTACTAGACTATCCTTCCTATGCTCCTTTGCAGCTAAAATCCATGTAAGTATTACTTATAACCATTCTCTCCAATTTCTCTCCTTCCATTATCTCCTAAATCTACACCAATCAGAATTTCGTCCCCATCACTACACTGAAACTGTTGTAAAGGTCACCAATGGCTTCCAATGTTCAATGCTCAGTGCTCATCTTACTTGGCCTACTAGCAATATTTCATATAGATCATGTTTTCCTTCATATATGTTCTTCATTTGCCTCCAGGAGAGCATATTCTCTGTTTTCTTCCAATGCTATTGGTCATTCAGCCTCAGAATCTGAGGTAGGTGGCATTAGCCTCAAATATTCACCACTTTCATGTACACTTCTTTACCAAAAGATCTTTACAATGCCCTCTCCCTATGGGTATAGCATATTTCCCTATTTAATGAGTCTGGATTAAATGCATAACTAGTGAGACATTAGCAAATGTTTTGTAAACAGAGGCTTGAAAAAGCCATGGCCATCAAAAGACATGCCTGGGTTTGACTATTGGTTTCACAACAATACCTATAGGCCAAACAAACATTTATATTCCCTGAGAGTACTCCCAGCAAGTCTACACGCTCAGGAAAAGGAGGCACTCTGAGGTCATACCATATAGCATATGTAAGCCTGTAGTTACTTGGCTGGTTTCAATGACTGGAATGAAAAAAAGGGCCTTAACCAAAGGTGTCCCAAATAGCCTTATATGAGATGCAAAGCTGCTGCTGCAGATAAGCTGCCTTTGCTCAGCCTTTACTAAAACAAAGCTTCCAACCAGCCTGTATATATGTGAAAGCCCAGCCAAGATCAGCTTAGCCCAGCCTATGGCAGTTAACTCTCAGCCAACCTACAGACTTATAAGCAATGTAATAGCTACATATACTACACACTTTTACATTTAATCTGAATTATTAACTTCATATAGCACTTTCTCAAGTCTAGACCATCAGCAAATCAGTAAATCAAGACTTATTTGTAGCATTTGCTACAATCTGATATCTGATTTCTGTGGGTAAATACTACTACCTTGACCCTTTTCAGATACTCTTATTTTTCATTTCAAGCTACCAAGACATCAAAGTACTATGTTGGGAAGGAATGTGCAGTAGCATATCATTCTATGGTATTTTCTACATATAGACACAATAAATATAAATGACCTCAAGGGCATAGATAGTCGTAAAGTGTAATAAACTAATAAGAAAAAGATGAATTTGAATATTTATTACTTTTGTTTTCAATATAATTTAATTTCATATTTATATAGTTTATTTCCAAAATTGGTTTTGTTGAAAAACTGACTTCCAAATTTTCTGAAAATTAACAATTGGCTTTCCTGAGCCAGTGGAGGCTGGCTCCAGCACACCAACATAGGAACATACATGTCAGCCTGTCCTTGGGGCTTACTCCCTCCACCTTGACAGGGAAGAGCAGAAGTCTAGGAATGTTTCTTGTCTCTCTTGACCTGTCTTCTAAAAGCTTTCACTTTCAGTGTTCTCGAAAGTAGCAGGACAAAACTATTTACAATATTTTGGAGTTCAGTAAACTAATTGGGATTGTTTAGGGGTTTTAGTGTGTGTGTGTGTGTTTTACATTTTGTTTTAGTTTTTATTTCAAGGCTGATGTTAATTGCTCTAGCTTTTAAAAAAGCTTCTCTGTATCAGATCGTTTGAGAATCAAAATGGGTCAGAAAGTTCATTTTATCCCTCCTCTAGTCTCCAAACAATACTTCATTAAAGAAATAATAGAGAGTTAAGTTACTAATTTGACTTTACAACTCAACATTTTTCCAGAGTGTCTGTGTGTATTTTTTTTAAATCAATGTTTTTTTCCCCCCTTTTCAATTTTCTAAAGAAAAACAGCATTAAAAAGTTCAGATAGAAGTTTCTGCTGCATGGTTTCCCACAGGAGTGCCTCTCAGATGTGATAATAGCAGCATAATAGAAGGCTCTTTTCCTGTTCCATTATTTCAGGGTTCAGGTCTCCATTTTTCCTTCCATAACATCAATGGAAATGACATAATAGAAGTGTCTGCTATATCAGAAGTTTTCATAGGCATGATATTGACCCTGATGCTCTTTCACAGAACACACACTAAATGGAACCATTATGGTTATTCTCAAAATGGATTGTCAATGTAATTGCCATTGTTGAAAAGTGTTATGAACATTTACTGCTTCTTTGCTTTGACAGCAGATCCTTTTCAAACATGAATATCTTGGCAATTAAAATCACAAACATAATCATAGCAACAAAGGCCTTGTCTTCAACTCTGATTTCTTAAAAAAAGATCCTAGTTTCCCCCCCATTAATATGGAATAAAATGGTTTCACATTTTAGATTCAGTCAGATGTGAATTGAATAATGCAATTAATCAGGGTCTTTAGTCACATAATTATCTTTCATCCAAGTAAATCATTTTATGCTTCAGTTTACATTCATTGAATTAAATAATTCAAAATAAACAGTTATCATACAGAACAGTTCCATGGCACTTTAAGAGCAAATAAATTAGATTTGCATATGCTAATTAAGAAAAAACCATACACACATGGATACACAGATATATATCACACACTCCACCCACCATTCAACAAACTTAAGAGAAGTCTCAGGTAGTGCTTTTATTTCCATTACCACCTTGGTAGTATTTTGTGCCAAAAGAACAACTGACATATTTAGGCCAAATTTTAATCAAGTTAAAATTATGTGAATGGCAGGAATTTTCAGGCTAATTTGAGACAAAATAGTGAATCATAAATCCTGCCCAGACAGAATCTAAAAGGAACCCAAGAGTTGACTTGAAAAGAGAGAGACTACAGTGTCATATGTATTCTGAGCTCAAGCATTAGAGGGATTGCTGAACATTTAGCATTTATTTGATAAAAATTATACATATCTCACCAACTTGGAGACAATTGCAAGAAATAAGACAAGGAAAAAAACATTATTGAAGGGGTGGGGCAAAATGGAGTGTAAAAACCATGGCGTATACACCGTCAGGACATTCTCAATGATTAATTTATAGAAAAAGCCAGTCAGAAAAGCTTTCAGAGAACTGAGGGTATGACATTCTATCTGATCAAATCTACTGAAGTAAGAATATATTTAAAATGACTCTATCCAAAGGAAAAGAATATACACATACAAACATTCTTCTCAAATCCAGGGCTAGAAATCAATAAAGTCACCCAAATTGGAAGAGTGGGCTTTCCTAGGCATCAGATCAAAGCTCAGCTTCTACCTTGATTTCACTGTTTCATAGACCAAATAATACCAATTAGCATCAAAGGCTAGATACAACCATGATTCATTTTTTTATTAAAATGTTTTAATGACATTTAATGTCATATCTAGGCAATAAGTTACAGGGAGTCCAAGACAAGCATACTTTCAAGCCTTGGAACTGCTTTCAAAGAATATTTAATTGTGCAGTTTTCAACTAACAAGCCAAAAGTAAGATTAGCAAAAGAAACCTAAATAATCAGTTCCCATGAACACATAATTTTCTTTCTATATTATAAAAGAATATTTTCTACTTAGACATTGTTGAGGAAAGGTTTGTATAATGTGTTTTTGCAAATTCCAGACTGTTGTCTAATTTCAAGTTTCAATGTTTCCAGCAAATTATAAAATTAGATAAAATTTTAAAATTTCCCTTTATAATAATGTGAATATAAGAAGCTTCTCTGAATTCTGTCTCTAAGCAAAGTCTGGACAAAATTTTCATTCTTGCTGCTTAAATATTCTTCAACCATAGCATGTTTCCATGCTCCTGTGGAAATAAATAGTGAGCAAATAGCAAATTTACTTTTGTCCCTTACCTCTCCCACCCCCAAGATTCTACCTATCCAGGGATCTGTGTACATGTCTTATATAACTCTTAGCCTTATAAATCAATTTTGCTAATTTTTCTTCCCCTCCTCTAGTACCATGTGAAGGGGGTACTTTGCCAGATGACGGGAGCACTGTCACGGGGTGTTCTTCCCCTGACCCCCCTTTATCCTGACTAATAGACATCTAATATAGGAGAGCTCTGGCTGATATCTGGCAGATACCATTGTGAATTGAAGCTATCAGAGGAAGGAACAGGCAGAAATCTTTGCTGTTCTGCAGCTCCCATGAGTGATTCCCAGGCAAACAGGATCTGGAGTGGACCTCCAGCAGGCCTGCAGCAGAGGGGCCTGACTATTAGATGGAAAACTAAAAATCAGAAAGAAATATCTTCAACATCAACAGAAAGGACGTCCATTCAGAGACCCCATCCAAAAGTCACCAACTTCAAAGACCAAAGTTAGATAAATCCACAAATATGGGAAGAAACCAGTGCAAAAGACTAAAATTGCCAAAAACCAGAACATCTCTCCTCCTCCAAGGGATCACAACTCCTCACCAGCAGGGAACAAAACTGGATAGAGAATGAGTTTGGCAAATTGACAGAAGCAGGTTTCAGAGGGTGGGTAATAACAAACTTCTCCAAGCTAAGGAGATGTTCTAACCCAATGCAAGGAAACTAAGAAACTTGCAAAAAGGTTAGACAAAATACTAACTAGAATAACCAGCACAGAGAAGAACATAAACGACTTGAAGGAGCTGAAAAACACAGCACAAGAACTTCATGAAGCATACACAAGTTTCAATAGCTGAATTGAGGAAGTGGAAGAAAGGATATCAGAGACTGAAGATCAACTCAATGAAATAAAGCAAGAAGGTAAGATTAGAGAAAAAAAGAGTGAAAGAAAAGAACAAAACTTCCAAGAAATATGGGATTATGTGAAAAGAACAAATCTACATTTGATCAGTGTACCTGAACACGATGAGTAGAATGAAACCAGGTTGAAAAACACTTTTCAGGATATCCAGGAGAAATTCCACAACCTAGCAAGGCAGGCCAACATTCAAATACAGGAAATACAGAGAATACTGCAAAGATATTCCTGGAGAAGAGCAACCCCAAGGCACATAATCGTCAGATTCATCAGGGTTGAAATGAAGGAAAAAATGCTAAGGGCAGCCAGAAAGAAAGGTCAGGTTACTCACAAAGGGAAGCCCATCAGACTCACAGTGGATCTCTCAGCAGAAACCTTACAAGCCTGAAGAGAGTGGGGGCCAATACTCAAATCCTTAAAGAAAAGAATTTTCAACCCAGAATCTCATATCCAGCCAAATAAAGCTTTGTAAGTGAAGGAGAAATAAAATCCTTTATAGACAAACAACTACTGAGAGATTTCATCACCACCAGGCCTGCCTTACAAGAGCTCCTGAAGGAAGCACCACACATAGAAAGGAACAACCAATACCAGCCACTGCAAAAGCATACCAAATTGTAAAGACCATTGACAGTATGAAGAAACTGCATCAACTAATGGGCAAAACAACCAGCTAGCATCAAAATGGCAGAATCAAATTCACACACAACAATATTAACCTTAAATGTAAATGGGCTAAATGCCCCAAATAAAAGACACAGACTGGCAAAGTGGATAAAGAGTCAAGACCCATTGGTATGCTGTATTCAGGAAACCATCTCATGTCCAAAGACACAAATAGGCCCAAAACAAAGGGATGGAGGAAGATTTACCAAGTAAATGGAGAGTAAAAATAAAAAAGCAGGAGTTGCAATCCTAAATCAGATAATCCTATCTGATAAAACAGACTTTAAACCAACAAAGATCAAAAGAGACAAAGAAGGGCATTACATAATGGTAAAGGGATCAATGCAACAAGAAGAGCTAACTATCCTAAATATATATATGCACCTAATGTAGGAGCACCCAGATACATAAAGCAAGTTCTTAATGACCTACAAAGAGACTTAAACTCCCACACAATAATAGTGGGAGACTTTAACACTCCACTGTCAATATTAGACAGATCAACGAGACAGAAAACTCTCCAAATTGTTTTGAAGTGAGACATAATAAATTACAGTCAGTGTATTATAAGGAAGAGTTCGGGTTTGAATTCCGGGTCTGACACTTGCCAGCTTTGCAAGCTTCTGTTAATGCATAGTATACACTATGCTTTTTTTCTCTCATCTGTAAAATAGACATGATAATGGTCTAACTCACAGGATTGTTATGATGGTAAAATAATACATTAAAAAACAATTATGACACTAGTACATAGCAATTATCTAACAATTGTTATCTATTATCTATTATGTAATTAATAAGTAAAATTGAATTTTGCTAAATTTTGGATTACGCAACAACCCTCAATATGTGTAAAAGGCAAAAACAAGCAAATAAACAAAAACATGATTTTACAAGTACAGCTCATTACAAGAAAAGTTGGAAAAAAAATGTATTCTAATATGTTATTTCTGAAACCTTCCTGAAGCCTATGCCAGACCTACCAAATCAGAGTCTTCAGGATGAATAGTTAACATATATAAAGCACATAAATTGTTTTCTGTCGTATGAAAAAGAATTTGTTATATAAATTGGTATATAATTTATGCTTGTACTTGATATAACATAAATTGTTTTTGATATAACAATTTATATAACATATATAAAGATTCTTCTTGTTATCAGATAAATCATGATTCTACTTGTTATAGGAAGATTCTTCTTGTTATATCAAAAATAATTTATTTATTATATAAATTGTTATGTCAATAACAATTTATTGGTTATATTAAGTACAGGTACAGCTCATTTTACTTCTTGAGTTTAAGTTCACATTTTGGTCCTTAGACAATGGTTTCAATATTGCCTGAAATGGGAAGGATCTGAGTATAGAGTTTAAAAAAAAAAATATGCAGTTGCCCAGCCCTCACCATAAAGATTCTAATTTGGTAATTTGAAAGAAAAGGTAGGAATCTTTATTAAAAACAAATAACCTCCAAAGTGATTCTGATATGTAGACAGAGTTGAAAATCAGTGACTTGATACCAAAATCTTGTTTTACAAGAACTCTTGAGGTTGTAGCTTTCAGAGACTCAAAAGATGTTGGAGAAAAAAAAGTTCAGATTGACTAGAGGCACAGCTTCAACAATTTTAGTGGTAGAGTCTTTCCTCCAGAATAATTCTTAAGCAGATGTACAATAGACTTAAATAGTTAAACATATAGTGACTCTGGTGAATATCATTGTGGATGGGTCCCCAAACACCTCCATGAAACATCCAAGATTCCCAGTAATATCATTTGGAAATAATTTTAGAGATGAGAAAACTAAGGCTCAAGAAGTCAAATTCACTTTTTCAAGTTCACAGCTGATTGTCTCTTGAATCACAACTAGAACCTTTCCTGTACACCATCCTGCTTACTTTTAAAATCTGAGAGTGGTCTGTATAACACTTAGTTAAAAAATAAAAGTAAGCTGAGTCAATTATTTGTGATAGTGAAGCAAAAAATGAAGATTAATGTATTTAACAAATGTTTCTCTTTTTTCTTCCCATTATTTTTTTTCTGTATCTTTGTCTTCTCTCTTAGAAAAACAACTAATTTTCCCTTTCCTTGCTTTATATAACATAGTTTTAACACATACTTAATTCAGAGTAAAGATAAAACAATGAGTAATGATGTGAAGATTCTCTAGTGGGAAGTAAAGTTCAAATGTCTTCTTCTTTCTCTCCTAGTATACTCTAAAGGTAAACAATCACAGTGAAATTTCACTCTAAAGCCAAAAGCTCTGTAGGAGGTGCTGTCACATTAGAGTAGTGATCAGATAAGTGCTATAAAGGATCACGACACTGAACCGTGCAAAGGAGCAATGCACAAGAGAGAAGAGTAGCTTAATATTAGGGGATAGAGAAGGTTTATGATGCAAAGTCTTGACTAGTGAAATGATTATGTTTTCAAGAGTCATTTTTAAAACATCTTTTGCTCATTGTAAAGTAAATAATTTTAAAAGAACAGAAAATATAAAATGTCAAAAATCAGCAATCCCAGAAACTCAAGCTATATATCCCCAGATGAGAAAATATGCTCAAGCAGAACATAAACATTAGGAAAGCAATAAGTCTAGGAGCAGGGAACAGAAATGAGAACACGTAATACATTGAGTCATGTAAGATAATGACCAAAAACAAGATTTAAGGGGCTGTAGAAAAATCCTTAAAGCTATGAGTCGAGTATATGACCATCGTTAAAATTGGAAGTGAGAACAAAAGCAAATACTGGGACAGGACATGTCAACTCAAAGAAGGAAAACACAAAAACAAATCAAACCAGGCATGATCCTTTAGGGTATTTTATTTTACTTTTGCTACACTGGCCTTGCCTGAAGTGCTTGCAGTGTTTAAAAATGGGAAGTGCTGAAAGAGACTTGATGGACTGCAAAAAGTGACTCTAGGGCTCTGTTAAGGATACATGTATTTGAGAAGACACTTCTGAAATGTCTGACCTCATTCGATTATAGATATATACATATGGAGAGGAGAGAGACAGAGATGATAGATAGAGGATTGACGATATATAGATAGAAGATAGATGACTGAGATAGATAGATAGACACATAGATAGATGATAGATAGATAGATAGATAGATAGATAGATAGATAGATAGATAGATGATAGGCTACAGCCAAATCTAAGCTTCTTTGAGGCAAATGCAGTGGGACATGAAGAAAACAATCATCACTGGAGTCAGACATGCTTTTTGAATGTAAGGTTTTCTTTTTTGGAGGCAGGGAGGGGACAGAGTCTCACTCTGTTGCCCAGGCTGGAGTGCAGTGGTGTGATCTTGTCTCACTGCAACCTCTGCCTCCCAGTTTCATTTTAAAAGTTACAATAAATAAGAAGGGTATTTATCATAAAGTCTGATATAATTTGGATATTTGTCCTCTCCTAATATCATGTTGAAATGTGACCCACAATGTTGAAGGTGGAGTCTAGTGGGAGGTGTTTGGTCATGGGGGCGGATTTCTCATTAATGGCTTGATGCCCTCCCTGTGATAATCAGGACACAAGAGATCCATTTTTTTTTAAAGAGGCTGGGAGGATCTCCCCTTCTCTTTCTTTCTTTCTTTTTTTTTTTTTTTTTTTTTTTGAGACGGAGTTTCGCTCTTGTTACCCAGGCTGGAGTGCAATGGCGCGATCTCGGCTCACCACAACCTCTGCCTCCTGGGTTCAGGCAATTCTCCTGCCTCAGCCTCCCGAGCAGCTGGGATTACAGGCACATGCCACCATGCCCAGCTAATTTTCTGTATTTTTAGTAGAGACGGGGTTTCACCATGTTGACCAGGATGGTCTCGATCTCTTGACCTTGTGATCCACCCGCCTCGGCCTCCCAAAGTGCTGGGATTACAGGCGTGAGCCACCGCGCCCGGCACCCCCCATCTCTTTCTTGCTTCCTCTATCACCAGTCTGCCTACTCACCCTCAGGCTTCTGCCATGAGTCAGCTCTCTCTGAGGTCTCTCAACAGAAGCCAAGCAGAAGCCGGTACCTGCTTGCACAGCCTGCAGAACCATAAGCCACGCCTTTTCTTTTCTTTATAAATTACCAAGTCTTGAGTATTCCTTTATAGCAACGCAAAATGGACTAACACAAGACCACTAAGCACCTTCTTATAGCAATTCTTTCTTATCTAAGTGGGAGCTGCAAGTTAATTCTGCCTCAGGAGAATATTTTTGTTAGTCCTTTGTCATTTGGAAATGTGACAGAAATTGATAGATTTCCTGTGTACTTAGTTTGCTGGCAGACAATTTTTTTTTTCCTAACCCATATGTCATAGAAGCTCTTGGCTTTTAACATTCCAGTAAAATGTGTGGATCTCAGATTCCAGTTTTCCATTCAGCATTTTCCTAAGGCTTAGTCTTCTAATTACCTTGTGATTAAGAATTTCCAAAATTTTCAAGTTTGTAAAATTCTAGGACAGACCTAGCATCCACATTTACTTCCTGGCTTTATTCATTGTTCTCTTTTACATATGCTTCAAGGATATTTTTTATTTCTTGAAAACAGAAATATTTAAGATATGTTTGTAGCAATTTATCTGTAATCAACTGCATTTTGGATTATCTTGTCCATTTCATGGCTTTTTTTTGTTGTTTTTTTTTTGAGATGGAGTCTCACTTTGTTACCCAGGCTGGAGTGCAATGGCACAATCTCAGCTCACTGCAACCTCCACCTCCCGGGTTCAAGCGATTCTCCTGCTTCAGCCTTCCAAGTAGCTGGGACTACAGGCTAATTTTTTTTATTTTTAGTAGAGATGGGGTATTGTCATGTTGGGCAGGTTTGTCTCAAACTCCTGACCTCAGGAGATCCACCGCCTCGGTCTCTCAATGTGCTGGGATTACAGGCATGAGCCACCACACCCAGCCCATGGCTTCTTTTCAGCTTTATATTTTACTTGAAACGAGTTCTCTAATTTGAGTCACTGAGGCTCAAATGCTCCAATCTACTAATTTCTCTTTGGATTCTGTTCTGCAGGCAGATTCCAGTTTTATGTGTTCAGGTGAGTAAGTCATTGTCCATCTCTCTATTTTCACCTTTGTAGTCTTTGACATTTTTCTTGTCTCATTCATTCTCTCACTTCCCTTACCATTGTGGGTTTAGAACTAAAAGTCAATCATTGTAACTTAAATAAGATTTGGAGACAGTTTGTAGTTAAGAATGATTATTTAATCTTTCATACTTACTTGGAAGTCTTGGTCATAAATATTCCATTTACACAAACCTACCTCTTACAATAACTACCATTCATTGAGCTTATGTTAAGGTGCTTTACATAAATGATTAAACAACAGTTGTACTAGTGTTATTTGTGGTAGTCATTGATAATAATCAAACATTTTCAAGTCCTCTCCTTTTGGGCACAAGTTGTGATTGCACCTTTCCACTCCCTTGGAGGTTTGGCATGACAATGCAACCCGTTTGGCTAACAAAATGTGACTGACAGTGACATACGTCATTTCTGGGTGGGAGTTGCGAGATCTAATGCACAATATGCATAACGTTTCCCTTTTCATGGTTCCATGGAAGCACCTATCATTATAAATCTTTATAAACCTGTGTCCTCAAGTGACTATAGCATGCAGACTCCCATCAACCCAGGTGGAAGAGGTGGCATAGCAAGAAATAAACATTTTTGTATAAAGCCACTGATATTTTGGTGCAGTTGGTACAGCAACAAAATATACCTTATTCTGAATAATGTCATGTTTATTGACAGATGAGATAAAACAAATTATTTCCAATACAACATGGCTATTGATTGATGATGAAACTAATATTCAAACCTGATTATTTTATTAAAACTCCATGCCATTTGTGCTATACCATGCTGCCTTGTATGCTGTGGAGCTTCTCAGACTTCTGAATGTCTTAAGTCAATAGACACATGTAAAGCCAATGACGGTGGAATCATCCTGAAATCTAGAGGTCTTTCTTACAAATGAGCATTTGTACTACATGATATTTTATTTCTGAAGCAGTTAGATGGAGAATATATACCAATTGCTGTCATCTATTTCACCTTTGAATTATGATGGCAGAGCAGAATTTCTCTGGTAGAAATTCCTCCTCAGATATCATGATACCTAACCAAAGAAAAATGTTTCAGTGACAACATCAGCCTGACACTGATCAATTCAGAGAAGCTTTCTGATCATTAATTAGACTTTTAAAAATTGTAGCCCTGCCTTATCACACAAGCAAAATAATTTATATGACTTGTTAAAATATTCCCTTTTTGACTTGTTCTTTGATGCTGCTACTCAGGAACACATCTCTGCTCACTATCATGACCCATGCATCTTCATTACCAACAGCGCCATGACAGGTACTGTTACTGTCCTTGGGTTCTTTATACCCAAGGTATACAGTCAGACCTGTACATATAAAGGCCTTGTCAGCCTTTTTATGGTCAGATTTTAACCATTCATTTAGACCAAGGAGCAGCTTTCATTTGAATGCTGGGCCATCTCATAGCAAGCAACACTTCTTTTCACTCCAATCCAAACTGTCTACAAGACCATCTGTTTCTGGAACAGGATCCAAGTCTGCTTTATAGACATATTTAAAAAATATATTGATCCTTGTATGAAGGGCCTATCCTACATGTACACATCTACTGGGCTCTCTACAAATTTCCAGTGTTGCAAACTTTCTCATAAAGCCTTTCTTATACACGTGTATATACTCACAATACTTGGATTTTCACTAAGACAAAAAGCACAGAATAGATAATTTGCTCTCAGTTTTCACAAAATTTAATAAAAATGCAAAGCCGAGCTCCTGATACTTCTCCCTAAGGGCCTGTCCTCAACTTCCTCAAGCTGTAAGCAGCTTTATTTTTACATAATTTTTTAAATAACAGAAATTTTAACTCAGATACTTTTTTCCAAGATCACACCTGGCAGAAGCAAGTCTCCATTTGAATTTTATTCCTCATTCTTCTGAATTCCAGCTCTAGTCACAATGTCTAACTTTTGCTTTCAGTAGATCCCCTTCTTTCTACCCTTGCAGTATGCTGTATTACAATGTGCACATCTGGTAAAAAGATTATGTCAGTGATCTATTTCCCATTATTCATTCATTTGAGTCCCAGGTGGCTCAAATTAAATCCATGTGAGTATATCTGGCCAGAGACACTGCAGATCTCATCTGTAGGGCTGTGTTCAAGCTTGTAGTCTCTCAGCACTAGCCCAAAATGGCCTTTCTTCTTAGTGTCAACATCACAGCAAATTTCAGGGAGTTATCTTTCTCTGGAAAGATTTTGTACAGTTTCCCATGTTGAATAAATTAAATCAATTTTTTATGATCTCAGATTAGTAACTCTAGTTAGCGTGATACTGAAATGCTTCTCTCCCACACACCTTTGTTATCCTGGAACAAGGCAGACACCAGTGCATTTCTCTTGGGAGGACCAGCTACCTGGTTTGTGAAACCCAAAGCAATAGTATCTTTAGATAGAAACATGAGACTAAGGTTTGGTTTTGGTTTTGTTTTCTCATTAAAATATCTTGTGCTTCATGGAATAAAAAAAAAAGTAAGACTCTTGTTAAAAATATAATCTTTTATAAAAATATATTAAGAAATTCAAGATATAAACAAGAGGACATTGCATCAGGAACGGGGCCCCCATTCTAAGTGTGGAATCTGTATGACTGCACAGATTTTATATCCATGAAGCCAGCTTTGTTGAGGGAAATACTACTTTGATAATGTGCTCAAGAGTAGTGTTTCTGGGGAGCCAATCATAATACCAAAACTATCCCAAACACTGTAATCTTGAATGCTGAGATTCTGAAACATCAAAATCTGTAAAATCTAAAATTCCAAAATCACAATTCTGAAAGATCAAACTCCTGAAAATATAATCCTGGAAAAATAATTTTTAAAAAATTTATGACATTTATTTGCAAGTTTCAAAAGAGACTTATCTGAGAAGCATATAAAAAATGGCAGAATACTTCATTGGCCATTTTGTGCGATAAAATAGAAAAAATAGCTTAGATATTTTTGCAAACATAAACACTCAGATATACTAACAACAGTCATGTGACAGTTATAAGCAAATGAACCATATTTATAAAAGAATAGGTCCAAAAAGAAACTGTAAACACATGTTACCATGTTTGATAATTGTGTGCACCTAGCTTTACAATTGTGGTCATCTGAAATACCACGATGAGCAACAAAAATCAAAAGTTATGTTGGGTCACCACTGCATATGCCATCACTTGAAGAGCCAAGATCTCGAGAAATTTTATTTTTCACAAATATAAATGTAAAAAACATCTTTGCACATGTTTAGAAGTTCAATGTTGTTATGTACATACACAAGTCTTATACACAAAGGCAACATTGTGATCATGCACTTTCATGGAGTCAAATTTGCAAAAAATGCATAAAACAAATTAGAATTATCTAAAAGTCTCTAGACAATTTGTACTTACAGTATTGGAAATGAGGTGAAGATGAAATACATAGCATAATTAATTGTAAAAAAAAAACTTCTGACAAATTAAAATAGTGAAAAAAAAACTAAAAAAAATCTAAAAAGGAAATTTAAAATTTATAAATGAAAACTCTATTACTGGGATAGATTATGGGCAATTGGCACAGAGGCAGTTGGTAAGAGCTGGCCAACTTTCATAATCATTAGCTATAGTCTGAAGTCCTGCATCACAATGAATAGCTAGCTGCTTTTTTTTTTCTTTCAGAGCATGACTCTCCTTGAAGAATATGATCATTTCCTACATAGTGCTGCTCTTTTTGAAATTGTTCTATAATTGGATACCCACCAACATGAGCATTCCCTATTAAATTTTCCCATCTTCTGTGCCACACTTCCATGTTGTTTTAAGTACTCAGAAGTCCATTCCACATACACCCTTATGTAGACCACAAACTTGGTGAAAACTTTCAAACTAGTCAGTAACTTCCTTGGCTTCCTCAGGCAAATGCAGCTTTAATTATTTAAGAGCTCCTGCAATGTCATCAGCTGGAATGAATGTCACTGCAGGTAAGTGACACATTTTTAACTTAAAATTTTCAATGCTGCAATATTACTTGGCCAATCCATGACTCTGAATTCTCCAAGAAATGCAAATAAAAACAATGATTATGTAATATTTTGGCCTAACATGATGCAACTAATATGATGTAACTATTCTGAATACACCTCAAAACACACAACTCTGTTCCCCAGATTTTGGCTTTCAGGAACATTTGGGATTATGGCATTTTGCATTGTGTCTTTCAGGATTGTAATTCAAACATATGTTTCAGGTGTTATCTTCCTGGGGATGTCCTGAAGCCCTACTATGAAAATTTTGACTCATAACCTTTCTTAAAGCTTCAGATAGGAAACTCTAATGGAGCTCTCATTGCAAATAGGATACTTGGTGGCCCACCATTACTATCTTACAATCCCCAAAGCCATATAGAAATTTGGACCCACTCTGGAACTGAACGCCAGCCACACAAATGTTCCCCATAACAAAGCTAGACTTAAGTTCAATATTACATTGAATTTTAAAGAAAAGATTAATTGAGTCTGCTGAACCTTACTGCATTAGTACAAAAATGTTGCACCAAATCAAGGTCTCTCTGAATACCTTCTAATGCCTATTGGTACCATTTTGTGGGATCACAACTCCTGAGGGAAAGTGGGACATGTTCATCTATTCCAAATTTCAAAGGTTCTTTTAAATAAAAGCAAAGATACTTGAGGGGCTACTTCCTTATAGTGTAGTTCATGACAACACGTCTTGGAATATGATTGAGAAAACTATTTTGCCATAGTAATATAGCTAATTCCCTAACAAGCATTTTCATATAAGTATAAATTCTTTTTTTTTTTTTTTTTTTTTTTTTTTTTTTTTTTTATTGCATTTTAGGTTTTGGGGTACATGTGAATAACATGCAAGGTTGTTGCACAGGTGCACACGTGGCAGTATGATTTGCTGCCTCCCTCCCCTTCACCTATATCTTAAGTCTAAATTTACAATTTAGATAGGTAGAAAAAGTGACAGAGAATAAGCATCATCCCTTTTAGAAAAGTTATTGTTAACAGATCAAAATGTATGGTGTAAAGCTGAATGCCAACATAAGCTGTCCAGTTCTCTACCCATTCAAACTCATTATTCTATATGAAAAAATAATCGTTCTCATTGCAAAAATGCCATAGCACTTATTTTCATCTAAACGATTCTCTGTTGATGTGTTGCTGCATTTCTAAGCAATATTTTTTTCCAGGTAAATCTCAACTGTTAGAGCTCTACAACTAGAAGACACCAGAAAAATCACTTTCACAGGTATTCCTAAAAACACCTATTAGGGTGTTTTCAGCAAATATGAGATTGTGAAAATAAGATGTCAAATAGCCATCCCAGGCACCAATGGAAATAAGACTCCTTCATTTTCTCACATCTTCACATGTGAAAATCATCTGATGACAAAGCAACTTGCACACCTCTCCTTGTGGTTTACTTCTCTTCCTTGATTTTAAACTCTTAAACACAAAAGAAAGAAATCTGACACTTCCTTGATCCTTAGACTGCTGTCCCCTAATTATGGGTCCCTTTTTAATTTCTCTATCACCTCTATTCTCAACAGGAATGATAAACAGAGACAAACAGATAATAGATAAATAACAAACATAGAATAGTGTAACTTAGAAATACATTTTCAAATGGGTGAGGGCAGCATTAGAACAAAAATTTGCTAAGTTACCAATATCAGAATTTTGTAACTAGTACTAAATTTTTAGGGATGCTCTTCATATCATTTGTTTTTATCTACCATAATAAATACTTTCATAAGCAGAGTCAGGACCATTATATGAGGGCTAGATTTGTGTGTTTCCTTTGGCATATGTAGATACAGTACGTACTTTTTAAATTTTACATTTTTGATATAAATATTTAAAACATTTATTTCTGAGCATCTCTGAGATACAAAGATGAACTTGGCAGCATTCTTACCTTGAAGGAGTTTAAGTCTAATGAGAAGACAGACAAAAAATGATTAGTATACAAAATGCATACAAATGTATACACAAAAGTGTTGTGATTAACCTAGGAATTAAAAATACCTTTTCATTGCTGCTAGTCCAGAATTTTAAATAACCACAGAACCAGTGTTCATCTCACCCCATTAGTGATAGCCTCTTTTTAGCATCCATGCATGAGAAAGTCAGCCAGTCCCTATACTCTGTTACTTCTGAAAGTCAGATAATCCCTAAGTAGTATACTTCTTACATCCTTAGAGAAGACTGAATTTGTTTTCTCAGTGTGTCCTAGGCATAGTTATCAAGTAACTTTAATAATTTTACTTATCAAGTAATAATTCAGCTTCTTATTCTTTTTTTTTTTTTTAATGTAAGGGAAAGGATGTCTTGTCTCTCAACGACTATGTGTAAAGTTGTAGGAATACTGTGGAAAACAGATCATGTTGAAGGGACTACTAACTCTGCTTGCTGGATAAGAGGGTGGCTAAGGAGAAAGCGAAGCAAATGGTCAAATGATTCTTCAAAGGAAAAACTTTGAACTGATGCTTCAAGATAGAAATTAACAAATTCATTAAGTTGTAGATGAGTTTCTCAGGCAGAAGGAAATGATGAGCAAACTAAAGGAAGCCTTTGACTTTCTAGTACATTTGAGGAACTACACCTAATGCTTAATCGTTCAAAAAGACTGCAGGTGGATATATAATTGAAGATAAGACAGTTACTATGTGCAGGTGCAAAACTCTGCATGGTACATTGGTATAATGGGAAGTCAGTAAAAGATTTAACCTGAGGAGTAGTAAAATTAGTTTGACATTTTAGAAAAAAATTATCTCAGAGTATTAAGGATGGATTGGAAGTGCAGAGACTCTTAGAGAGGACTTGCTATACCTGTAATAAATTTTGGATATCCTACAGGAAAATATCTTTATTTTGAAGATAATAAAAATAAGGTCTAGTGGTTTATTTTTAAGTGACTCATTCAAAGTCATAGAACTAAAACTGGAATGCTAAACAGCTACCTCCAAATTCTATTTAAAAATCAAAACAAGATACAGAGTCACATTGTTTTTTCCTATGAGTAAATCCCCCCTCAGGAAATAATTTCAGTGCATAGTATAGGAAGTGCTCAACTCTGCACCTAGGAATACCTTGTTATTTCTGTTTCTTAACTGTCCTCTCATGAAAACAAAACGTAAATAAGAGCTCCTATGTCATTAATTTCCTGGATCATCTATGTATCTTTTTACCCAAAGACAATGCTAAGGTTCTATCATGAAGGTCAATAATTTGTGATGTTTGTTGGTTTGGTACAGATACAGTGCTATACTAAAATAACAAATGCCTGATGATGAATGATGTGCCAGTGGTAAGATACTTGGCTAAGAGTCATTTGACTGAATGGGACTAAACATTCAGCATATACCTAAAATGCATTTGTCCACATTTGAAGGAAATGTATCAAGCATTTAATCTAATTTCTTCATTTCAAAGTTTAAGGTCAAAAAATATAAAGATGTTAGCCCAAGTTCACATAGCCAAAAAGCAGAAGAGGAAACAGAATTCCACTATACCAACCTGTAATTCATACCAGTTATTTCAAGCTGTCCAAAAGTTTGAACTCAAAACAAATAGAAAGATAATTGGCTTTAGTTGAGTTCTGATGATTGTTTTCTTTTCTTACATCTGGTGTTAAAATATATCTCGCTTTTTTTAAAATTTAAGGATACTTCACAAACAATGAAACACACATATTTATCTACCTCTGTAAGTTTCAACAGTTGCGTAGACCTATATCATCTCGCTTAAAATAGGACATTTTTACAACCCAGCAAATTTCTTCTTGCTTCTCCCCAGTCAGTTTCACCAAATAGACCATCACTTTCTGACTTCTATAATTATAAATTAGTTTTGCCCTTGGTTGAACTTTAAATAAATAGATTAATAGTATGTTTTTATTGTCTTGCTTCTTTTGTTTAATATTTTTGAAATACATCCATGTCATTACATATATCAGTATTTAAACTCTTTTTTTTATTGCTAGGTAGTATCCATTTATATGACTACTTCACCATTTGTTTATACATTCAACTATCAATGGACATTTGAATTATATTTCCAGTTTTTTAATTATTGTGAGTAAAAGCTTCTCTGAACATTCTTGTACAGGTCTTTTTGAGAAAATGTTCTCAATATTCTTGGGTAAATCCTTAGGAGAGAAATTGCTTGATTGTAAGAAGAGATGAATGTTTAATGATACAAGAAATGGCCAAATCAGTTTTCAGAATGGCTGTATGACTTTATATTCACACCAACAATGTATAATAGTTTTATTCACACCACATGGTGCCAGTATTGACATTGTCAGCTTTTAAAATTTTAGCCACTCTAATATGTGTATAATGGTATCTTGTTGTGGCTTTATTTTTGTACTTCACTAGGGACATATCATGTTCTTATTGGCCATTTTTATATTTCTCATTAAATGTCTCTAAAAGTCTTTTGCCTATTTTCATATTAAGTTATTTTTCTCTTTTTGATTTATAGGTAGACATTCTTTATATATTCTGGTTATAAGTAATTTTTCAGAGTGTTTATTGTAAAAAATCTATCTCAGATTGTGGCATACCTTTTTTGTCTTTGTAATAATGATGTAAAGTAAACAGATGTTTTTACGTTTGATGAAGCCAATTTTACTGATTTCTTTTTTTGGTTAGTGCTTTCTGTGGGTTCTCTCAGAAATGTTTGCCTATCTCAAGAGTGCAAATGTATTCCTCAGTATTTTCTTTTAGAGGTTTCATAGTTTCAGTTTTTATGCTTTAATTATATGAACAACTGATAAATATTTTCCAAATAATTTCCAAAGAGACCATACCATTTTATTGGTACACCCACAAAGTATGTAATCAATGTTAAATTAGCTTTTGCTGGTGGTACAAAAAAAAGTGGAGGTTCATTTTTTTTTTCTTATGGATATACAGCTGATCTAGCACAATTTTGTGAAAATACTTTTCTTTCCGTATTTAATTGCCTAGCATTTTTATTAAATAACTATTTACTATAGATGTGTAGGTCTATTTGGGGACTCTCTATTCTGTTTAGTGATATATTTGTCAATTTTATTCCATGATCTTGCTGTGTTTATTACTGCAGCTTTAGACAATGTTTTCAAATTAGGTATTGTCAGTCCTTTCATCTTTATTTTTCTTTGTTAATGATATTATTAGTTTTCTAGATTCTTTCTTTTTTCAAATATATTTTAGAATCAGCGTGTCAATTGTTATGAAAAAGTCTTGAAATTCTTATTGGGTTTGTATGATATATATACACCAATCTGAAGAGAATTTACATCTTAACTACATTGAGTGAATAAATCTATGTGCAATGCATTTCCATTTACATAGGACTCTTAGTTTATATGTGTATGTATTTCATTAAATTTGCACTTAATTATTTTATGCTTTTTGATGTAATTATAAATAAAACAGCTTTTTGAATTCTATTTTCCATTGTATGCTGCCCATATATATAAAGGAAATTAAATATTATGTTCTGATCTTGTATTATTCAACCATGTTAAAGTCATTTACTATTTCTAGTATTTGTGTTGTGTATACTTCATAATGTTCAAAATACAGTAACACCATCTTCAAATAAAGAATAATTTACATTTTTTTCTTTCAGAGCATATGGGTTTTATTTCTTTTTCATGTTTTGATTGCACTAGCTGATGCTTCCAGTACAATGTTGAATAAAAGCAGTAAGAATTGACATTCTTGACTTGTTTCCAATCTTAGTGGGGAAGCTTTCAATATTTCACCATTAAGAAAGATGTTATCAGTAGATGTTAGTTTTTTTCATACAAAAGGCCCCTTCTGTTCATAGTTTTATGATATATTTTTTCCATCATGAATGAGTCCTGAATTGTGTTAACTGCTTTTTCTTCACATTTTAAAATTATGATTTATATTGTTTTATTACATAAAAGACAAAAAATACACTGCTTGGTTTTTTCTTTTCTTTTGTTTTGTTTTGTTTTTGAGATAGGGTTCTTGTGAGTTCAAGCAAGCCTCAATCCTCCCATCTCATTCTACCATGTAGATGTGATTACAGATGCATGCCACTGTGCCTGACTTGCATGTGTGTGAGTGTGTGTGTGTGTGTGTGTGTGTGTCTGTGAATTATTAAACCAAATTTGCTTTTCTGCAATAAATCTCACTTAGTCATTTTTAAATATTTCTACGTTTCAGGTATCTTAGTGTCTATATTCAGAAGGAACACTAATCTGTAACTTTTTTTCTTATCCTGTCTTTGTCATGTCTTCTTATCAAAGTTATTCTGAATTCAGAATATAAGTTGGAATTTATTAATTCCTTTTCTAGTTTCTCAAATAACTTTTACAAAAACTGTACTATTTATTAAAATTTTGATAGAGTTTATAACCGCGGTGGTTTTGCTGGCAACATAGCGCGGCAGTTCTTGGTGCAGAGTCCGGAAATTCCCGGGCAGAAAAGCACCATCAATCTTAACACTGCTGTTTTGGCCAACGCAGTGGATTGCTCAGATTTTGGTGCTGGGAATCAACAAGTTGGATGTCCGCTCAGAGACCTAGTTGGAAAGTCGGTAATTACAAAGACAACAGAGGGATAAATATATAATGAAGGGAAGAAACCAACCTAAAAAAGCAGAGAAGACTCAAAATCAGAATGCCTCTCCCTCTACAGGGGATCGCAATGCCTCATTATTAACGGAACAAGGCTTAATGGAGAACGAGTGTGTTCCAATAACAGAAGCAGGTTTCAAAAGGTGAGTGATAAGAAATTTCTGTGAATTAAAAGAACTTGTTCTAACCCAATGCAAAGAAACTAAGAACCTTGAAAAAAGGTTAGATGAAATGTTAACAAGAATGGACAATTTAGAGAGGAATATAAGTGAATTGATGGAGCTGAAAAACACAACACAAGAACTTCGCAAGTATGCACAAGTTTAAACAGTCGAATTGATCAAGCAGAAGAAAGGATATCAGAAGTCGAGGACCAGCTCAGTGAAATGAAACGAGAAGATAAGATTGCAGAAAAAAGGATGAAAAGGGATGAGCAAAGTCTCCAGGAAATATGGGACTAGGTGAAAAGACCTAATTTACGTTTGATAGGTGTACCTGAATGTGACGAAGAGAATGAATCCAAGTTGGAAAATACTCTTCAGGATATCATTCAGGAAAACTTTCCCAACCTGGCAAGGCAGGGTAATATTCAACTCCAGGTAATACAGAGAACACCACAAAGATATTCTTCAAGAAGACCAACCCCAAGGCACATAATCGCCAGATTTATTAGGGTTGAAATGAAGGAGAAAATACTAAGGGCAGCCAGAGAGAAAGGTCAGGTTACCCATAAAGGGAAACCTATCAGACTTACAGCAGATCTCTCAGCAGAAACCCTACAAGCCAGAAAAGAGTGGGGACCAATACTTAACATCCTTAAAGAAAAGAACTTTCAACCCAGAATTTCATATACAGCCAAACTAAACTTTATAAGCGAAGGAAAAATTAAATCTTTTGCGAACAAACAAGTACATAGAGACTTCACCACCACCAGGCCTGCTTTACAAGAGCTTCTGAAAGAAGCACTACACATATAAAGGAACAACCAATATCAGCCTTTCCAAAAATATATCAAAAAGCAAAGAGCATTAACACAATAAAAAATTTACACTAACTAATGGGCAAAACAGCCAGCTAGCATCAAATGCCAGTATTAAACTTATATATATTCTAATTGGATAAAAAGCCAAAACCCATCGGTATGCTGCATCCAGACCCATCTCACATGCAATGATACACAAAGACTCAAACAAAGAGAAGGAGTAAGATTTACCAACCAAACAGAGAGTAAAAATAAACAAATAAACAAAAAGCAGGAGATGCAATTCTTGCCTCTGATAAAGTAGACTTTAAAGCAACAAAGAGCAAAAGAGGCAAAGAAGGACATTACATAATGGCAAAGGATTAATGTAACAAGAAGAGCTAACGATTCTATAGATCAACGAGACAGAAAATGAACAAGGACATCCAGGACTTGAACTCAGACCCGGAACAAGTAAACTTAATAAACATTTATAGAACTCTCCACTTCAAATACACAAAACATACATTACCACCTCACATCTATTCCAAAAGTGACTACATAATTGGAAGTAAATCACTCCTCAGTAATCGCATAGCATTTCATAGGTTTAAATGAAATATTGGTTGGCTGCTTGTTTGTTATTTTCTTCCCTTATTCCTTCCTGTCTACATCATTACGTATAATTATTGGTATAAAAGAGGTTTTTAATACCCATTACTAAACTGCATTCTAGCCTGGTCAAGAAAGCAATACTCCCATTCTCTCTCTCTCTTTCTCTTCCTTTTTCTTCCTCTTCTTCATTCTTTTTTTCTCTTTTTTTCAAAAAACAAACAAAAAAAAGAATTAACACCAATTCTGTATAATCTGTTCCAGAAAGTAGAAGAGTAAGAAAAAAAAAATATTCTGGATACAAGAAATCTCATTTTTTCTCAGATCAAAAGGTTTAAAAATCACTTAAACAGTATCTGATGGGGCCATTTTTCCAGTCAAAGAATAGGACAAACAGAAATAAAGCAGAACTGAGAGATGAAAAGTTTTTAATAACTATGCATAAACACCCTGATCTAGCTATTCTTGAGACTACCGGATTATTCAGTTAAGTGAAGCAATGTGTTCCCCTTTGTTTAAATTAATATAAGTTTGATTTCTGTTTTGCAACCAAAAGTATTTCATTTACCACTTTATGTACTTCTCTGTGTACTGGGCAGAAAAGTTCTGTAGCAGCCTAGATAACCTTCCAATCCAAGGGTTCCACAGGCAGCAACTATAGTCTCTAAATCAATTACAAAATCTGAGGAAAGAGAATCTGATTTATCTGATTTATTGGATCAAGTGACTATGAGCAGGTAGGTGGTTCATATGGCTCACTTCTCAAGTAGCATTAGTCGTGGAATAAGACATCAAGAAGAGGATGTAGGAAGGTTTCATAATATGAGTGAGGAGATAAGAAGAAAAAATAGTTATCTCTTCACTTTACACTAGGCATTAACTAGTATGATTTTATAACAAGGTAACCTCTGCTGCATAACACAAACGGAGTAGGAAAGAGGAGGGCAATGAAGAATAGAAACTTGAGTAAATAAATTGAATATAGTTTGAATTTTAAAGAATCTGTCTTAAGAAAGAATCATGAAAATAAAGGCATGATTGAACAAGTTCCTGTAAGCACCTTGACTTTAAAGGTAAATTTACCTACAATGTTTGAACTTAATCCTTGATTTAGCATTTTAGTACAGTGTGTCTTTCCCTTAGGGATCCTTCATTAGCTTTGAGTTCTTAAAATCAGTTGTTAGTTAGTTGGTGAGAAGCACCTTCCCTGCAGACACTGGCATTTGAAAAACCTTCCCTTACTCATGAAAGCAGCTTATACCTGCTGTTTCTTATCTGCACACACCAGAGAGACTGTTTAGAGCCAGGGGAAAGAGCCAATGAGCATTGCTAAGCTTAAAGATTCAAACCACATTTCTGTGTCCCTGCCTATTGTGGCGCTATTTTTAGGTTCTCAGCTCAAATTTTATCTTCGTACTTTTTATCTCAAAGCTCAACTTGAGCTCTTCAGTGACACTGAGAGCAGAAAAGTGTGAGCTGCTTCAACTCATACTTTTCTGGTTGTTTCATCTTCTGGATGTCAGCGTCTGGCCAATACCTGGTCCATATCCAACTTGATTCTCAGGACTCCTATGCCAGTGCATTTGTTTATTCTAAACTCTGGTAAGATGCTAGCATTTAACCTTATGCTCAAACTCTGATACCAACTATATCTTCAGATTTATGGCTTCATACGCCCCTGTTACAGCAAAGGAACATGTGGCATAATCTCTTACCACTTTAAAATTGTGCTGTTTATCTCATCTTTTATTAGTTTTCAAATATGGGTTCCAAATTTTTCAGGCTATAAGTGATCCACAATATAGTACTGACCAATCAGAAAAGCCCATTGTTCTTATGTCTCACCAAAGATGCGTTAATCAAGTGACCATATGTACTAGAAGATTAGGGTGGCTCAGTCATAAGCAAACATTGTTGAGGACCTATTATGTGACAATAACTGTGAAAATCTGGAGATCCTTAATGGAAATAATAAATATACCAATAGCTGACATTTATTGAGCACTTATTGCATACCATTTTGGGAGTACTTTAATTGTACTTTTTATATTATCTTTTCAATAACTCTATGCCATATTCATATGGTTGTTATTGTTCCCACATTATACTTAAAGACACTGAGGCACAAAAGGGTTAGTAAGTGGTTTGTCTTAGATTATTCAGCTAAGAAGTTACCAAGTCAAGATTTTTTACTCTAATTTCATCACCAGAGCTTATTCTTCTGTTCAAGTGGGAAGAGTGCCATGTATAAGTAATATACAATAATAAAGGCAAAAATGTTCATGTATTAATTAATTACTAAGGGAATATCAGAAAGTATAATGCATTGCTTGGGTGGGAAAAGGATAAAGATTGGAGTTAACTTCACAGGGGAAAAGGTATGATTGAGGTAGATATTGAAGTATAAGGAGAATTTGAACAGGGGAGGAAGGCAATGCCATTCCCGGCAGAGAGAACAGATTGAAAAGATTAGGGATGACCATGTGAAGGTATGGTAAGTCAGTAATAAGCTTTCTCATTCTCCACTAAGAAAATCTGTATTGAATATTTGAACTTCTGTGCAGGGCTCTCAAGTGAAAATCTCTTATATAAGTCAGAGGAGAAAAAGAAAGTTTATGTAGAAGAAATATTTTACATCTTCTTTTTTCCCCTGGCTTGTTACAGGGATCTGAGGAAGGGTCTGACACAAGGAAGGAAGTCAGCAAAGGCAAACCTTGGGCTACCTTATACCTGGGGTCCTAGTACCAGAATAAATTGACTACCTCAATTCTAAATTATTTTCCATCAAGTAAAATGATATTGATGACAAATTTTATTTTATTAATTTTTAAATAATCCTTTGCCAATAAGATAGATTTTACATGCTACATGCTTCAAGCCTTAGAATTGCTCCAATGCCTCCTGCTGCCTCTGTGAAACCTAAGATTCTCTAATCTTTTTCCCATCACCTGTCTTTCAATTTTCATGACCTTATGGATGTTTCGGGGTCTTTCTCCATCATCCTCTAACTTTTCAGACTATTCTTGTGCAAAGCCACATAGACAAAGGCCACGCTATTCATTTATGGGAAATGGCCTATCCTGGTTCCATTTCTCTAAATGGCCTATTTTAGTAAATTACTATCTGAGTTCTCTGAGATGATGGCTGTGATCTCTTCTACCTGGAAAATTGTGTCAGCCATTTTGCACCACTGGACCAGTGCTGGGTCTTGGCCCTGTCAGACTCTAAGCCACCTATGACATAGTGCTGGCTGATCTGTGAGGCTGATGATTCTTTTGTCTCTCACTGGAGCTGTGGTACATGGTAGCTACTGTCTGTCTGTCATTTTCACTCATAAAATTATCCCTTTTTCTTATTCTGAAACTGCTCATTGCACTAAATCCTTTGCTGCAGAATATTTTACATCTCACCATTTATCTTATTAAGGTTTGGTTCAACATTTTGCTACTTCTGGGTTTGAGAGGGTAATTCCCTTGTTTACTATTTTTTACTAATAGAGTAAGAAAATGAAAGTGTAGGCACCAAAGGGTAAATCGTGCTTTGTAAACATGGTAGTTTCTTATATGTTCAGCAGTTAGCAAGTCCTCAAAGGAAAATTCAGAACCCAAATAGCTCAAAACCAATAAAATCAATGAATTACAAAGGAAATGTATTACTGATGTCCAGCTTTCATATATAACTATCAATTAAGATACAGATTCACAACATATAACATAGTGCATGTATTTCATAGCTTTCTACTCTTAGTCATCTTTTTGTTCCTTAGCCATGTTTTCAAAACTATATCAGTCCATTCTCACACTGCTAAAAGAACTACCTATAAAGAACTGTATCAGTCCATTCTCACACTGATATAAAGAGTAATTTATGAAAAAAAGGAGATTTAATTAACTTACAGTTCCACATGGATGGCTCGAGAGACCTCAGAAAACTTATAAACATGGCAGAAGGTGAAGGGGAAGCAAGGCGTATCTTCTCATGGTGACGAGAGAGAGAGTGTGAAACTGCCACACACTTAAACCATCAGATCTTAACAGATCTCATGAGAACTCTATCACAAGGTAGCACTACGGGGATGACGCTAAACCATTAGAAACGACCTCCATGATCCAATCACCTCCAGCCAGGCTCCACCTTAAACATGTGAGGATTATAATTCAACTTGAGATTTGAGTGGGGACAGAGAGTCAAACTATATTAAAAATCATATTTTAAAAATTATTAGCCAGCTATCTGTATGCACAGATTCTACATCTAAGGATTCAACCATGAATAGAAAAAAAAAAAAAGAATAAAAAATACAATAAAATAACACAAATAAAAAATACAGTATAACAACTATCTACATAGCATTTACATTGTATTAGGCATTATAAGTATTCTAGAAATGATTTAAAGTGTATGGGAAGATGTGCTGGGTTTGCTTAGGTTATATACAAATACTGTACTGTGCCATTTCGTTTAAGAGACTTGAGCACCTGTGGATTTTGGCATCCATGGAAGTCCTGGAACTAACACCCACAGGTATCAAGAAATAACTGTAGCTGGGATTACAGGTGCACACCCCCATGCCTGGCTAATTTTTGTATTTTAGTAGAAACAGGATTTTGCCATGTTGGCCAGGCTGATCTCAAACTTCTGACCTCAAGTAATCCACCTGCCTCGGCCTCACAAAGTGCTAGGATTACAGGCATGAGCCACCACACCAACCTAGCCTAGTAAGTCTTCATTTCTTTACAATAAAACCCAAGTGCACAATTACTAGGTTGTATAGTGAGTACACTTTCAGTTTTTAGAGGAACTATTTTCCAGAGTAGTATACCATTTGACATTCAAACCAGCAATATATGAACAATCCTGCTTTTTTCACAGCCTTGCCTGTATTTGGTGGGGTCACTTTTTCATTCTAGCTGTTCCAATAAATGTATTATAATATCTCATTATGGCTTTAATTTTTATTTCACTATTGGCTAATGATGCTGAGGATATTTCAATGTGTTCATTTGCCTGTGTTATCTTCTTCTGTATCAGTGAAATCTCTGTGTATATTTGTCTTGGCCCATTTTCTAATCGGATCAATTATTTTTGTTTTCATGTTTTTTTTCTATTGAGTTTTGAGAGTTCTTACATACTCTAGGTACAAACCCTTGTCAGATATGTAATTTGAAAATTTTTTTATCTCAGTCTATGAGTTTCATTTTTAGTAATTTTAGTAAGGTCTTTTACAGCATGAATTTTTAAAATGTTGGTGAGTTCCAATTTAGCATTTTTTTGCTCTTCCGGGTCATGTTGTTAGTTTCAAATCTGAAAACTCTTTGCCTAGTCCTAGGCCTCAAAAGTCTTTCCTATGTTCTTAGTGAACTTAAGTTTTACATTGAAGTCCATGATTCATTTTGAGTTAATTTTTATGTAAAGGTTGACATCTAAGTGAAGATTCATTTTGTTTACTGATGACTATCAAACAGATTGCTCCATTGGCTGATTTTCATTTCTTTGAAAAAAATTAGGCAGGCATATTTGTGTGGGTCTATTTCCCTGTTCACTATTTTTGTTTCATGGATCTATCTGTCTACCCATCCTCCAATGTTTCACTGTTATGATTACTTCAGCTATAAGCCTTAACATTGAGAAGAATGTTTATTCCTCCTATATTTTTCTTACTTTTCAAGTTGTTTTGACTATTCTAGGACATTGACTTTTTCATATAAATGTTAAAATAAGTTTGTCTATGTTTATAAAAAAGAATTTCAAGATTTTGATAGGAATTGTGAAACTTATGGCTCAATTTAGGAAGAATGGACAACTTTACTATATTGAGTATTCTAGTTTTAAAACATGGCATGTCTCTAAAAGATTTTAATTCCTTTTTGATTTCTTTCATCAGAATTTTATTTTTAATTATATTGAATCTATACATGTTTTGTTAAATTTATATCTAAGTATTTCAATTTTTGGAGTAATTGTATGTGGTATATTTGCATTTTTTAAATTCTGGATCCACCTGTTTCTTGCCAGTATATATAATTGTAATTGATTTTTGTGTGTTGATGTATCTTGCAACTTTACTGAACTCATTTATTAGTCTAAGAGGTATGTATAAAGATTTCTTGGGGTTTTCTATGTGGACAATCATTTCATTTACAAACAGAGTTTTATTTCTTTCTTTTTAATCTGTATGCCTTTATTTTCCTTGCATTATTTAATTAGTTAGAATTTCCAGTATTAAATAACGCAAGGAAGCACATTGAAGGCACACATATTTGTTTCATTTTTTGTCTTAGAGGGGCATTCAGTCTTCAGCCATTAATTATGATGTTACTTACAAGTTTTTGGAGATACTCTTCATAAGGTTGAGGAAATCCCCCTCCATTTCTGATAGGTTTTTATCAAGAATGGGTACTTGAGTTTTGCCAAATGGCATTTCTGTGTCAATTAATAAGATCATATAATTCTTCTTCCATAGTCTGTTGATAAAATGGGCTGACTACATTGACTCACTTTTTAATATCAGAGCCTTGAACACCTGACACAAATCTCATCTGGTCATATTGTATTTTTTATATGTTTTTGTCATAAATTCGCTAAAATTTTCTTGCAGATTTTGACATTTCAGCTCTTGAAAGGTGTCAAGATAATACTTATCCTCTATTTTTTGCAAGTGAATATACAAAATTGTTTTTTTTTTCTTTAGATGGAGTTGTACTCTATTACCCAGGCTAGAGTGCAGCAGCACAATCTCGGTTCACCACAATCTCCATCAGCCAGGCTCAAGTGATCCTCCCTCCTCAGCCACCCAAGTAGCTGGGACTACAGGCATGTGCCACCATGCTCAGCTAACTTTTGTATTTTTAGTAGAGACGGGGTTTCACCATGTTGGCCCAGCTTGTCTTGAACTCTTTTCCTCAAGTGATCCACCCACCTTAGCCTCCCAAAGTGCTGGGACTACAGGCGTGAGCCACTGTGACCAGCCACAAAATTGGTTTTAATTCATTTTTGAAATTGGTAAAGTTCTCCATTGAAGTCAGATGGGCTAGAACAATTTCAGAAACTTTTATGTTATTAATTCAATTTCCTTAATATTTACAGGATTATTCAATTTATATATTTTATCTAGGCTGAGTTTTGGAAGCTTATGTTTTTAAGGAATTGGTCAATTTTTTCTAAGCTGTCAAATTAATAAGTCTATAGTTGTTTGTACTATTCCCTTATCATACTTTTAGAGACTGTTAGACCTGTAGTGACACCTCTAGATTTATCTCGATGTTGATGATTTATCTATCTTGCTAGATGTGTCTCAATTTTATTATTTTCTTATTGAAAACCACTGTTTTGTTAAATTAATTTTCTTTATTGTTTTCCTATATTCAATTTCACTTATTTTTTATTTAATCTTTGTTATTTCCTTCCTTTTGGTTGCTTTGGTTTTAGTTTGCTCTTCTTTTCCAGTTTCTAAAATTAGGAATTTCTATTATAAATTTGAGATATTTTCTAATGTAATCAGTTGAGATTATAAATTTCCCTCTCAGCACACTTTTGTGCATCTCACAGATTTGATATGTTGTGCTTTTATTTTTGTTCAGTTATATGTATTTAATTTTTTTTTTCTTGGTCTTTCTCTTTAACCATGTGTTGCTTAATTTCTAAGTGTTTTAGAAATCTTTCTTTTGTCTTTCTCTTATTAATCTCTAGTTGGGTTTCATTATGGTCAGAAAATGTATACTGTATAATTTCCATCTTTTAAAATGTGTTTTATGGTCCAGATTTTTTTTTTTTAATTGCATTTTAGGTTTTGGGGTACATGTGAAAATCATGCAAGGTTGTTGCATAGGTGCATACATGGCAGTGTGATTTGCTGCCTTCCTCCCCTTCACCTATATCTGGCATTTCTCCCCATGCTATCCCTCCCCAACTCCCCACCCCCCCTCTGTCCCCACCACTCCCCCCAACAGACCCCAGTGTATAGTGCTCCCCTCCCTGTGTCCATGTGTTCTCATTGTTCAACACCCACCTATGAGTGAGAACATGTGGTGTTTGATTTTGTGTTCTTGTGTCAGTTTGCTGAGAATGATGGTTTCCAGGTTCATCCATGTCCCTACAAAGGATGTCCAGGTACATCCATGTCCCTCATTGTTTTTGATGGCTGCATAATATTCCATGGTGTATATGTGCCACATTTCCCCTGTCCAGTCTATCATCGATGGGTATTTGGGTTGGTTCCAGGTCTTTGCTATTGTAAACTGTGCTGCAATGAACATTCGTGTGCATGTATCCTTATAGTAGAACGATTTATAATCCTTTGGATATATACCCAGTAATGGGATTGCTGGGTCAAATGGAATTTCTATTTCTAGGTCCTTGAGGAATCGCCACATGTCTTCCACAATGGTTGAACTAATTTACACTCCCACCAACAGTGTAAAAGTGTTCCTATTTCTAGATTTGTTTTATGGTCCAGGATATAGTTTATCTTGGTAAATGTTTCGTAGGTGCCTGGAAAGAATGTATATTATATTGTTGTTGAATGAAGTGTTAAATAAATGTCAGTTCGATTCTGTTGAGTTGATAGTGTTGTCCAGCTCTTCTGTATTCTTTCTGGAACTCTATTCTGTAGTTCTATCAATTGCTGAGAGTGAGATGTTGGAGTTTTAGTGTAACTGGTAATTTGTCTGTTCCTCTTTTTAGTTCTATCAGTTTTCGCTTCATGTTTTTTTGCAACTTTTGTTTTGTGTGTACACATTTAGGATTGCTATATGATCTTCATGGATTTATTCTTCTATTATGATATAATGTATGTCTCTTTTTGTCAGTAGAAATTTTTCTTGTTCTGAAGTCTATTTTACCTGATATTAATATAACCAATTCTTCTTTCACCTAATATTTTCACCATGTTTCATTTTCCATCCTAGTAATTTTTGCCTACCTATGTCATTATAGTTGAATAGCAAAAAGCTAGGTTGTACTTCCTCACTCTACTCGTCTCTTTTATTGTTGCCTTTATTTATTTTTTAATTAACTGATTTATCTTTAAATTGACACATTGTATTTATATATATATATACATATATATATATAGGGTACAACTTGATATTTTAATACATATGCTATATGTTGTATAATGATTAAATCAAAATATTTAGCAAGCTTACTACTTCATGCATTTAGCATTTATTTGTGGTAAGGACATTCAAAGGCCTATCTTCTAGCAAATAAATGCAATAAAAAATGATAAAGGGGATATCACCACTGATCCCACATAAATACAAACTACCATCAGAGAATAGTACAAACACCTCTATGCTAATAAACCAATAAATCTAGAAGAAATAGATAAATTCCTGCACACTTAGACCCCAAGACTAAACCAGGAAGAAGTCGAATCCCTGAATAGACCAAAAACAAGGTCTGAAATTGAGGCAGCAATTAATAGCCTACCAACTAAAAAAAATCCAGGACCAGACGAGTTCACAGCAAACTTCTACCAGACGTCAAAGAGTAAATGGTACCATTCCTTCTGAAACTATTCCAAACAATACTGAAAGAGGGAATCCTCCCTAACTCATTTTATGAGACCAACATCAGGCTGATACCAATACCTGGCAGAGACACAACTGAAAAAGAAAATTTCAAGTCAATATCCATGATGAACATTGAAGCGAAAATCCTCAATAAAATACTGGCAAACCGAATTCGACAGTACATCAAAAAGCTTATCCATCGCAATCAAATCGGCTTCATCCCTAGGATGCAAGACTGGGTCAACATATGCAAATCTAGAAACGTAATCCATCACATAAACAGAACCAAAGACAAAAACCACATGATTATCTCCATAGATGCAGAGAAGGCCTTCAACAATATCATGTTTAATTTTACTTCTGTTCTTTTTTTTTCCTAAAATACCTGCCTTTGGCCAGGTGTGGTGGCTCATGCCTGTAATCTCAGCACTTTGGGAGGCCAAGGCAGGCAGATTGCTTGAACTCAGGAGTTTGAGACCAGCCTAGGCAACATGAAGAAACCCTATCTCTACTAAAAATGCAAAAATTAGCTGGCTGTGGTGGCATGCACCTTCATTCTCTGCTACCTGGGAGGCTGAGTCATGGAGTTCAAGGGTGCAGTGAGCCATGGCCATGCCTCTGTGCTCCTGCCTACGTGACAGAATGAGACCCTGTTTCAAAATTTCAAAAAAAAAAAAAAGGTTTTTTTGAGATGATTTTTTAAGTTAAATGCTTCTAGGTACCCTTTTTTATGAACACTCAGCTTTCCATGTAGATGATAATGTTTTAAAAATTTTATATCAAAGTTAAGTTTGTTAGAATACATAAAAGGAAAAAGCTATGATTATATTTACAAATTCCATTTGTAAATATAATCTAATATTTTCTGTTTCCATCTAATTCTTTTTAAAAAGAGAATTAGATGGAAACAGAAAATATTAGAATACCGGCTTGGTGACACCATTAGTGTTGGTGGCACCACTGTGCCTGGAAGGCATTAGGGTCTGGTTAGTATTAGAAAGTTTTATTCAAGGTGATTGCAGCAGTCATATTTATTCTCACTTTTGAATTGGCTCAATAAGGGCTAAATAAGCTCTTATTTCTCTTTCAATAAAGTTTTCTATATTGTTTTTATTAATATAAAAATAATAGGGGGCCAGGCGCGGTGGCTCACGCCTGTAATCCCAGCACTTTGGGAGGCCGAGGCGGGTGGGTCACAAGGTCAAGAGATGGAGACCATCCTAGTCAACATGGTGAAACCCTGTCTCTACTAAAAATACAAAAAATTAGCTGGGCATGGTGGTGCGTGCCTGTAATCCCAGCTACTCAGGAGGCTGAGGCAGGAGAATTGCCTGAACCCAGGAGGCAGAGGTTGCGGTGAGCCAAGAACATGCCATTGCACTCCAGCCTGGGTAACAAGAGCAAAACTCCATCTCCAAAAATAATAATAATAATATGGACTTATTTTGGCAAAATTTTAAAAAAATCACAGGTAATGTAAAAAACAAGCTACTACCAACACCTTAATACTTAGACTTTATTTTGTTTTTACGGGGAGAGGCATAGGCAGGTAGCTATTGCTGCCATTTAATGAATACTATGCTAAGCCTTCTACATACTTAGGCCAAATGTCCAGCTCAGCTCTTTTGGGCTCTTAAAGTCTTTATTAAGTTGAACTGAACTCTTATCCTAGGTCCTTGGACAGTATGTTGCCCTCATCTTAATTTTCATGAATTTTAGATAATTTGGTCCTATGTCGTTGCAAGCTGTCCCAATTTTCATCGTGCTAATCCAATTCTGCAGCTTAAAAAGGATCCACTTTCAATTTCCTCTTAGCTCTTCCTGTTTTGGCCACAGACTACTGAGACCTTTGTGTTCTGGCCTTTCTCCAATCAATGACTTCATCTTCTATCCACTTATTCTTATTGTGGGCTTCCTCATACTGCCTAACCAAAGTCCTTTATGGAGACACAATTTTCTCCTCTTTTAAGCCTGAGATTTAAAGATGGTCTTTTGTCAATTAAACTTCACCTCTGGGTTTCATCCTTTACCGTAAGTGTTTTGATAGTTCTTCTAAAGGAAGGTAGTTAACCAAATAATTTCTGAGAAAAAATTTTTTATATAAGCATAATATGGTTTATTTCTCATAACAATATATGATAAGGTATGATTTAGCCCTAATTTATAAGTGAGTCAACTGAATCATAAAGAGGATAAGCCAGTTACAATGATGTTTTATAATTTCTTCTAATTGTCTATATCCTCACTGATAAATAAAATTCCTAAAAGTAGAAATTTTTCACGATTCTTATTTTTATCTGAAATAGCTCATGCAGTGACTGGAATATAGCATGTAGGCAATAAATGTTTTTCAGCTAAACAAAATTACAAGAATGAATAAGTAATCTTATTGCAGGTCTCATCTTAGTTGATTTAGCAATGACTTTGGCACTGTGGATGGCTGCCTCCTCCAGAAGGCACCTCCTCCATTTGATTTCTAGAACATTTGCTAATGAAACTCAAAATTTTGGAAGCTCCAGGGCTGTATCTCTGGTCATTTTTTTTCAATCTACACTACACATATGATTTCATACAGTCTCATATTTCTATACATTAACAACATAGTAAAGACTAATTTTTGTGTCTTATCTTGAGCTTCTCAATTGCTATCACACCCCATTGTGTACAAACTTACTCCTCATCTCTCATAAACCTGTCAATCCTTTTAGCTTGCTTAATCCAAAAACCTCGTAGTCGCCCTTGATTCCACTCTCACACATCCTGCATCAAGCCTCTTTGGAAAATCTACTGGTTCTAATTTTTAAATAAATTCATTAATTAAATTAAAAATAAATTTTAAAATAAGTCCAGAAATTAGTCATTCATCACCAACTCCACAGCTACTGCCCTAGCGTGGGCCATTATCTTCTCTCTTAGATGACTTCTGTAGTTTCCAACTGTTTTTCCTGTTTGTTTTTTTTCTTTCTTTTTTTTTTCTTTTTGCCACCCTACAGGCTATTCTTACTTAATATATCGGCCACAGTGTTCCTGTACTTTTTTGCTCAAGACGCTCTACAATATCTGATTCACTCAAATAATAACAATAGAAGAGAAGTCTAAATGGACTGGGGAAATGTGAATGCTTATTGTGTATTTTATAACCGGAAGGTCTTTATTTTTAGTTATAATAATGGTTTTGTGGTTATGTTTAAAAAATGAAGGTCTTATTTTTTGAAGCTATTACTAAAATATTTACAAGTGAAATGATAAAATGTCTTGAATCTGTTTCAAAATAATCAGGAATTGGGGGGCTGTCCAGAAATATAGATGAAATAAAACAAATTAGACAGGCCTTATATTTTTATTGATACATAATGATTGTACATATTTTGGGGATACAAGTGATATTTTGATTAATGCACACAATGTGTAGTGAGCAATCAGGGTAATTTGAACATCCATCACCTGAAATTTTTATCATTTCTTTATGTTGAGAACATTCCAAATCTTTCTGCTAGCTATTTTTTTAAGTATACAATAAATTATTGTTAACTATAGCACTGTACTGTGCTAGGAAACACTAGAACTTATTTCTTCTAACTTTATTTTTATATTCATTAATCAACCTACAAGACTAGCCTCATAATTGTTTTAGTTGGATCATGGGTTTAATTATACTAGTGTCTCCACTTTAATGTGTTTGACAATTTATATAATTAAAAAAAGATAATCCTCTAATAATTCCCCTTTTCACTCAGAGTAAAAGCTAAAATCCCCACCTGATCAGCCCCCATTTTTTCTCACCAACTTAATTTCCTTCCGCTCTATGCAAAAGTCACTCCACTTTAGCTTCTATATTGTTCCCCAGATATATCAGGCACACTCCTACCTTAAACCCTGTGCTTTAGATCTTTTATCTGTTTATATCTTCCTGTCTAACTTTCACAAATCCTTTGAGTCTTTGCTCAAACAGCACCCTCTTAATGAGATCTATTTTAACTGCCAGATTTAATAATGATGCAATTGGTACCTCATTTGCAACAAACTGCCAAGCCTCCTTACACTCTTTTCCCCGTAGTACTTATAACTTTTTAATAGTTTTGAAATTTATTTATCATGTTTATTGCTTATTAAATATCTCCCTCCACTGGAATGTAAACTCCTCAAAGCAGTCTTTCAGTCTTCATATGTTATTGTTTTTGTGCATAGAATATGGTAGGAATTCAGCAAATATCTGTTAAATAAATGAATCAACAGGCTGTCACAGGCAGAATACAGATTCAAATCAGAATTTTAAAGTCAATGTCTTTAACTGCTGTGCTCTTATAACAACTCAATAAGTCATAAATTATCACTTATTAAAATGTATCAAGTTACTAATACAGTAAACCTCTACAAAATTATTTGTCATCAATGGACCACTAAAAGATGTGGAACATTGCACTTTCATATTTAAATATAAAACCAATTTTAAAGTTAGGTTTAAACTGATGTATATGGGTGCTGAGCCTTTTCCATCAGCTCTGCAGTTAGAATAGTTCCCAAAGGCAGCATGGATGGCCAAACCTAGGCCTCCTCTCTTAGTCAGAAGAGATTATTGGTATTCCTGGCAATACGCTTATGATGAAAGCCAAGCCCTCAATCTAATGTTCTTGGCTTTCAGCAGATGTCCATTGATTTTGCTCGTTCAAACTCATATTTCTAGAGTTTGAAATATGATAGATGATTACTCCTTTCCATCTGGGCATGAAAGACACAGCCCATTAGCCCAAATGCCACTAAAAGGCATTTGACAATCAGGTAATGTCTGAGGCCTTATCTTCTATATCAGTTCCTCAAATTCTTGTCTGAACTTCAAACTCAACATGTTAAAAATAAAACTCATTATCTCTCCACCATGCAAACCACCTACTCATCATCCTTTGCCTTCTTCATTATGGGGAATGACATCACCAGTCTGACAACAAACAACTGCCTCAGAGACTCAAGTCACTTTTGACTTATCTTTTCTCAACATTCTCTCAGCTGCCACATCAAATAGAGCCAACTCCAACAAGGCTCCTTGCAAGCATTTGCTTCCTGTCATTTTTTTTGCTACTTTCACCCATATTAATCATTGCCTATTATTTAGACATTGGCAATCCCTTTCAGTTTGGACCCCCAGTATTGCATCTGTCCTACACACACTCAACCAAATGTTTCCTACTGAAGTCGAGATTTAACTGTGTTGCTCTCTTGTTTGTATATATGCATATATACATTTTAAATTAACATTTGATTCCATTATGAGACCTGGAGTCCATTCATAGGCTTCTTGACAGTCAGCAAAGTGTTTATAAGGACTCTGTTATAAAGTTTCTTTTATGTTCATTAAATTGAGAACTACATCTTGAAATTCAAGATTTTATATAACATACCCTACTAGACATAACCAGCTGAACAAGTCAGCTATAACTACATAACAAAGCACTCCAAAGCACAATGATTGGTAAAAATAAGCATTTATTTTTCTTACATAATGATCTGCTAATCAGCTGGAATAGCTTTGCTCAGGTTGGACTTTGAATTCAGAGTGTGCATTGGGTCCAAGTCTGTCTCTCTTTAGACCAAAAGTTGTCCTTGGGGCTTTATCTTTCATGCCTCTTTTATAGCAATAGGCAAGGCAAACTGTGCAAGCACATTTAAAGCCATAGCTCAAATTACATCTGATCATGTTCCATTTGCCACAGCAAATCCCATGGTTGAACCACAAATCCAAGGCCTGGGCAGGGAAGTACCCTCTGACACAAAAGGGACAAGGAGGTATTTAAATGGTACAATCTAGCTTCCATATCCACCAGATCTGCATCCAGCAGATTCATTCAACTGCATATTTCAATATACAGGACTTAAGCATACATGAATTTTGGTGTCTGTGAGGTCCTGGAACCAATCTCTGCAGATACTTTGGGATGCCTGTGCTCCAATTTATCATGGCAGCCTTATTTAACACTCCCTTTAGTGTTCAATGACTACTGGTAATAAATGACTTAATTCTAATGATAACTATGAGTCAATAATTATTGTAAGTACTTATAATAATAATAATTTCTTTTTTGAGGTAATGTTAGTATATATTGACAAGATTTTTTGACCAAACTTTAGTCAGGTTCCTGAGCCCTCTTCTCAACAGGGCCCATCTGTGCACCTCCTTGTGAAATCAAATTTTATTAAGTAGTCGGCTATATCAGTTTAGCCATGAACTCCATCCTCCAAATCTGATTTCCCTCAATATCTGTTCCTCACCCTTTACCATCCCCCAGGTAATGTCTGATTACCCTGGCCTATCTTCAGCAAAAATCATGTTAGGTTGGTTTAGTCAAAATCTCCCTGACCCCTGATGTTTGCTCTAAATAATTTTCTGTCCTCTGTGGAGAATAGAATGCTTTTACACGTTGGTGGGAGTGTAAATTAGTTCAATCATTGCAGAAGACAGTGTGACAATTTATCAAGGATCTAGAAATAGAAATACTATTTGACCCAGCAATCCCATTACTGGGTATATACCCAAAGGATTATAAATTGTTCTATTATAAAGACATATGCACATGTATGTTCACTGCAGCACTGTTTACAATAGCAAAGACTGGGAACCAACCCAAATGCCCATCAATGATAGACTGGATAAAAAAAGAGGTGGCACATATACACCATGGAATACTATGCAGCCATAAAAAGGTTGAGTTCATGTCCTTTGCAGGGACATGGATGAAGCTGGAAACCATCATTCTCAGCAAACTGACACAAGAACAGAAAACCAAACACTGCATGTTCTCACTCATAAGTGGGTGGTGAACAATGAGAACACATGGACACAGGGAGGAGAATATAACACACCAGTGCCTATCAGGAGGTAGTGGGGCTAAGGGAGGGATAGCAGGGGTTGGAGGAATTGGGGAGGGATAACATTAGGAGAAATACTTAATGTAGATGACGGGGCGATGGATGCAGCAAGCCACCATGGCACGTGTATACCTATGTAACAATCCCACATGATCTCCACATGTACCTCAGAAGTATAATTTTAAAAAATAATAATAATTTTCTATTCTCTGCTCATTGGCTATAAATTCCCACTTGCTCATGCCATATTCAGAGTTAAGCCTAATCTCTCTTTTCCACTGCAAGATCTTATTGCTGTGGTCCCTATTTGTATCACAATAGCCTTGAATAAAGTTTGCCTTATTTGCTTTATCAGGTATTATTGACTGCATTTTTCTTTAACAGTATCTGGGTAGCACTGTTATGCTTAATGCATGTATTAAATTATTCAATATAAGTTACTTTTCTTCAGATATGTCCCTTGACTTCTCTGATGTTTTGTTCATTTCCATTTACTTAGGATGTTTGTTTCATTTGCTTAGTATAGTTTTCTTCCACTCTTTTTTCCTTTGAAAACTTACCAATGTTTTATGGTCTATCAGAATTGGTATCCTCTCTAGCTTATCTTGATTTAGCTAATGAGATCTACTCACATTAAACCTCCAGAGCACTTTAAGAAAAAGTCATTCATGGCTTTTAAATTCTGCTTCATCTTAAACAATTCATCTTCCTATTCCCACTCTAAGAATAAAGCTCATTGAAGACAGTACACCTGTCATGTTTTTCTGTAAGTCTCTTATAAGACCTTAGTAATGATACACGCTAGGTACTGTCTATTGCTGTCTACTGAGGTCAGTTATAGGCAAGATGCTGTGAGAAGTCCCAAGTCCCTTTCCACAGCAGTCTCACTGATTTCTGTGTGACTTTGAAAAAGTCACATAACCTCTCAGTGCCTCATTTGTTCCAGCTGTAAAAGTCAGGAGGCCTGTGCTTATCATTGCTGTCTAATGATTTAGAAGCATTGTTAAGGATTAATGAGATGGAATAAAGCTCTCTGAGTCTTCTAAGTAAAGGTGTGACGAAGGAACAAATGAGTTATTATTATCTATTAGTAGCACCTTGCATAAAATTCTCCCCAACCCTGAAAATAAATTGCATAATTTTGGAAGAACAATTAACTCTTTCGGTCTATTAGGTAATGTATTAGTACATTCAATTTAATAATAAGACCTTACATATTCCATTTACAAAGTGCTTTCACAAATACATTACCTAATTTCACCTTCACAAAAATCTTATGGGCTGAGGAGAGCTAGCATTGTTATCTGAAATCTACATATGGGAAATCTGAGGCATGAGAAGATTAAGAGGATTTTGCAAACTTGAACAGTTTATAAATGAAAAAAAAAAACAGTACTTGAACCCATTATTTTGACTGTAAGGTCAGATTCAATTCTACTTAATCACACAAGAGTAAATATAATTATTCTTTAAAATATAATTATTAGTGCACTATGTATAAAAGGTCCTGCATCAATAATCCAAAAAATACAAATATAAATAACCATCTACAAATGTGGATTTTTTTCATAGGTTAAATTTGAAAAAGTAGCATGGATGAATTCATATAATGTTGATGCTAAGTCAAAATAGTATAATCCATTTTAAAATACATTAATTCATTCAACAAATATTTATTATCTTGCTATGATGTGCCAGGTATGCTAAGAATAATGTGGTTACTGTCTCTTACAGCTTACATCTGAAAAGGATGGAAAAAGCTTGTAGACATGCAACAAATAAGTATGTGTTTTCAGATAATGAAAAACTAAGTCAAGAAAACAAAAGGATGTTGGAATAGAGAATTATAAATGTGAGTATTACATGAGAGAAGCATCCTGAGGTTATATGAGAGCTGACGTCTGAACAATGCGAAGCTGTTTGCCAGGGAAAGAACCAAGTGAATAGCACTGGAAGCTGAAGAGATGCAAAGACCCATATACAAGAAATAATAATGTTTGCTGATAGTCGGTGTGAGAGTTCAGCGTGGGATAACTAAAGTCCACAGTTATTTCTTAAGAAAAATAATATACATAATTCTATTAATCTGAACATACACAAAGAATAAACAAATCCTAAAGACACTTATATATCTTCCTTACTCATATAATGTATAGTAAAATGTAGAAAAATAGTAAAATTAGCCATTCCCAATATCAATAAAGTTATTATAAAATTATTATTAAAGATACCAAATGGGGCCTGGTGTGGTAGCTCATGCCTGTAATCTCAGCACTTTGGGAGGCTGAGGCGGGCAGATCACGAGGTCAGGAGATTGAGACCATCCTGGCCAACATTGTGAAACCTAGTCTCTATTAAAAATACAAAAATTAGCTGGGCATGGTGGCATGCACCTGAAATACCAGCTATTCAGGAGGATGAGGCAGGAGAATCACTTGAACCAGGGAGTTGGAAGTTGCAGTGAGCCAAGATCGCACCACTGCACTTCGGCACTCCAGCCTGGCAACAGAGCAAGACTTCATCTCATAAAAAAAAAAAAAAGATACCAAATGAACATTTAAAATGTTTTCAATCGTATATTTGTAAAAACAATCATAATATGGTTCAAAATATCCCAACAAGAAACATTAATATTAAGAATTGTAACATGCTTGACAAGAAAGAAAAATTTCTGTTTTCTATTTCAATGGCTACGACAATATTGCATTTTAAAAGAAAAAGTCAGTCTCACTATGAAAACAAAGAAGGACAATACATGTATCTTTTCTAGCTTAAAAAATTAACACACGTTAAACTGTAATTTTATTTTCTCTACTTTCTTACTTTAATTATACAACCAGACTTGCATTTATGCACAAAGAAGATCTAGGCAACTTTTATTCAATATTATCTCTAAATTTATTAATAGATTCATCACAAATTCTATGAAAATTTTATTAGGCTTTTTTGAAAAGCTGGTTCTAATTATATATGAGAATACAAAGGCCTGAGAATAGCCTGAACAATCTTGAAAAAGAACAAAGTTGAAGGATTTATACTTCTTGATTTCAAGACAAACTATATAGCTATAGTAATGAAGACAGTGGGCTATCGACATAAAGATAGACTAATAGACCAAGGAACAAAATAAGTGTGCAGAAATAGGCCCACCCATGTATAACAAATTGATCTTCAACCAAGGCATGAAGTTAATTCAACGGTGAAAGAGAAATCATTGACTTTCTTCTTTTCCTTTTTGTTCAAACAAATATTACTGTAAACTAAATATTTGTTTTAGAAAAAATGACTCAATCTCTATGACATTTTTTCTACAAAAAATTAATCTGAGATGAATCATGGATCTAAATTTAAAAACTATAATCATAATGAACAAAACAAAAAACTATTATTTAAAACTTAAGATAAATATATTTTGATGGGACATATAAAGCATTAATTATAAATGATAAAAATTGATTAGTTAGCCTTCACCAAAATGAAATATTTATACTATCTAAAATCACTGTTAATAAAATGGTATGTAAGCCACAGAATGAATGAAAAATATTAGCAAAATGTATGTCTAACAAAGGAATGTATCAAGACATGTAACAAACTTCTACAAACTGATAAGAAAAGCAACTCAATAAATAATAAAGACTTAAACATTTCACAAAAGAAGATACACAATAAACATGCAAAAAGGTAATCAAAGTTCTTAGTTATAAAGAAAATAAAAATAAAACTGTAATTGAAACACTACTATATACATTCTGGAGTAGATAGAAAAGACCAACACCAAATGCCACTGAGAATATAAAGCTTTTATATTTTGCTGGTTGCTTCTTTGATGAACTATTTTGAATTTCTATGTAAATTAACCAATAAAAGAAAAATCATATTTTTAGAAAAAAGTATGTAACAATATTCACAGAAGTCTTTTTTGTAATTGACATAAATGGGAAACAACCCTAATATCCATTAACAGAAGAATAAATAAATTGTGCTATACTTATATGATGGAATATTACCCCACATTTTGTGTATGAGTAGTTCACTTTTTTGTGAACTACTTGGAAAATGACTTGGATAAATTACAAAAATATCATGTTAAGCAAAATAAACCAGACATACATACACACATACACACAAACAAAATATATACTGTGTGATTTCATTGTGTAAAATCAAGAACAGACAAAATTAATGCATGGTGATACAAATAAAAAATAAAGGTTAAGGAAGATGACTAGAAAGGAGCTTTAGTGAGATATAATTCCTTATTTTATTTTTGGTGGTAGTAACATGAATGTATTTAACTATGAAATCACAAAGAATCTACGTATGTTCTGTACATTTTTTAGTATGATAATTGCATATGAGTAAAGGAAATTAATATTGATTAGATTATATGATACTTTATTTCAATATCCCAATAAAGACACACTATATCTTTTGATTTTCAGTGGTATCCATTGACAGTGGAGAGGAGACAACTCAGGTAGATCAATGAGTCTGACAGAGTGGAGCCAAATCAGATAGGCATTTGCTTATAAAAATTATATCAGAAAGGGTTTGAGATTGCTTATAAAGGTTGAAGACTGACTGTGATTCAAAAGTTAAAAGGCTTTTTTTCATACAAAACTGTCCATAAGCAGTTAATCAGTTTATATAGCATGCCTCAGAAATGAAAATAATGTGCTTATTATGGTGGCAGAGAAGCTGGAATTACTGAATTAATTATCACTGCTTTTGCTGGCCTAAGACATGTTTAAGAGACTCCCAAGGATTACTGTGATCATACAAAATTTTCACACTATACATGGACTTTAAACCTACCCAAAGAATGTTTCCATTGCAGTAAAATTGAATTATTTCAACAAATTCTTTTTTTTTTAATTCTATACTCTACATGAGATAAAACGACAGTTGTTCAGAAGAGTGACTTTCCATCCATTTTGTGTGCTTCCGTTTGGCTTCTTTAGATATACTGACATGAAAACTTGTTGATCTTTAATTAATTAACTAGTGAATTAATTATTCAGTTTGTTGAAATGACAACTTTAATATTTGAGTTTCCAGTCTGGGATCAGCCCCAGACAAGACTTCTTCAGTATGTTAACTAGCTAGAAATGCAGTCTTGAGGAAACTTTTTATCAGACCCAGACAAGACTTCTTCAGTATGTTAACTAGCTAGAAATGCAGTCTTGAGGAAAATTTTGTGAATTGGGGCATCTATTGATATAGCTTCCTAGGTTTGAAATCACCACTTGGCCATACTCCCATTTCCAAGGTGTCTATTTTATCTTCACATTTCCTTTAGTCTCCCATTAGGTAGGGGATTTACTCCTCCACACTTCCATCAGTAGTCTACATACACATATTCTCTGAATGTTTCTTTTTCTCTTATTTAACAGAAAAAAAAGGATAAGTTTTATGTAGAACAGATCTTCTCAAACTTCTCAAACTTTAACACACAGTAAATACCTCGGATATTGTCAAATTCAGTAGTTCAAGGGTGATTCTGGATTCCTAATGAGCTTCCAGATGGTGTGCAGGCTGATGGTTCATGGACCACATTTTGAGTAGAAAGGTGGTAGATTTGCTCTATCACAATCTCTCACTTGCATATCACTATGCATCTGCGTTATCCTTTACCTGCTCCCCTCTGAACCCTGAAGAGCCGTCTTAGTTTATTGTAACATTTTACATGCTGCTCTCTCCAAGCACACTGTGTTTTTTGTATGTTGATATCTCCAATGCCCTGATCATAACAGGAGCTCAAAAACTATTTAGGTTAATCCAAAAATAAAATAATAAATAAAAGAATTTTTGTGGAATTCTGCCAATATCTAGGTCAATTATAAACACACTCACACACATACACAGGCATACATGCAGATACCACTTTGGGATAGATGAATTCAGAAATCTCAGAAAGTTAAATAGAAGCCAGCAGTTCTCAGAAAGGACCACCTCCTGCATTACAAAATCACCACTTTTGCTTGTATTTTATACCTTAAACTTGATAAAGAAGCTTTATCATAGAATAGAAGAGCCTAGCAATGGTTACAACAGACAACTGTGGTAAAAGTTGGGGAGTGAGAGTAATAAGCACCTTAGTCCCAAAGCCAGCAAAGTCTTCTACTTTCACTGAGTTGATGCTGGCAGAGTATTTTATTCACTTTTATTACAGTGGATACTTCCACTGTCTATGAAAATAGCTGAATATGGGAATTTGTTATCTTTCTAGCTTTGTAAAAAAAAAAAAAAAAAAAGATTCCTTTGCCTCAGAGGAGAATAATAAAGAGCAGTTTCTACGCATTCAGTTTTCACACTGCAAAGATGTTCGTTCTTTCTTTGCAGAATGGTTAAGAGATGAACAATTACATCCATTAGTTCCCAAACCAAAGAATCATCACTAGATTGGTATACATTTTTAAACCTTGTAATTTCACATTTTGTATTTTTGAAAAGAGTTTTTGTGTCTGCATTTTTACAAATGCTGAATAGTCTAATATGAAAATATAGCACGCATTGCCATGAAATAATTATTTTTTGCTCACATAAATTTGGAATGTTTGAATTGTCCAAATGAATATTTTTGGAAGTTATTTAAATAGTCAGTTTCATAATATAGCTCTTTATAAAATTATGCGAAGTGAGAGCTGGACGGAGACATAAAGATAGTCTGATATAGTTTGGCTGTTTCTCCACCGAAATCTCATCTTGAATTGTACTTCTCATAATCTCCACTTGTCGTGGGAGGGCCCTGGTGAGGGATGATTGGATCGTGGGGACAGTTTCCCCCATGCTGTTCTTGTAATGGTGAATTCGTTCTCAGGAGATCTGATGGTTTCATGAGCATCTGGCATTCCCCTGCTGACACTTCTCCTTCCTGATACCTTGTGAAGAAGGTACTTGCTTCCCCTTTGCCTTCCATCATGATTGTGAATTTCCTGAGTCTTCCCAGCCATGCTGAACTGTAAATCAATTAAACCTCTTTTCTTTATAAATTACCCAGTCTCAAGTATGTCTTTATTAGCAGCATGAGAATGGACTACTACATAGTTTTAATCAAAGCTATCCTTTTACCTAAAGATGAAGAACTAATGTCCAAAAGTTTAAGCAACCTGTAGAAAATTCCTGAACAGACCTACTATAAGATAACTGAAATTTTGTATAACCAAATTAACTGAGTTAATCCATTTCTGGTTATTCATATGATCTTTTTCATTGCCTCTGTGACATACTCCTCATGTACTATCTGAACATAGAAATTCTCCATGTCTTTTATTTCTTAATTCATATGACCAAGAAGATATGCATATACAAACCTTGCTTAAATACTTTTTATTCTTTTTTTTCCCCCAACTTTGATGTCATGCTAACAAAAGGGTTGAATTCATCCTCTTTGAAGACAGAGTCCAGGTGTTACTCATTTTGCATCTGAGTATAAATGATCATTTTATACCACATTATGACCAATTTATCTTTTCTCAATTGTTTGGAAACATAACTGCACAAAATAAATCATTACCATAACCTAGAATCAAGCACATACAATGTACTCAGGCTGTGAATGTCTTTCCTCTTCCCTACATATTCATTCTTGGTACTTTCCTTGAGAAGAATCCTTGGACTTGCTTTTAAGGTTTTGGGCCCCAACATTCTTCTTTGAGGTCCTCAAAGATTGAGATTTTGGAGACTGTATTACACTTTTTAAATTAAGGCAGATCATAAGGGAAAAAAAATAATGTGATGCCTCAAGTTCATTTCAAAAGAGTTTATTTAACCAATGTTTGTAGAGATCTCAAAGACTTTCCTCTACCAAAATATTGAAAGTGGTAGAGTGACTTCTTGTATTCTCATGCTCCCTATGGAGGTTACCAAAGTGGCACTGAGGAATATTTTAAATTTATTAGGAAAACACAATGACATATATCAGGCACTACATGAACTATTAGCTTGAGATAGCTCAAAGTTTTAACATTAGATCATGCTACATTTCTTTCAATTAGGCCATATCTTTAAGAAACTTAGTTTTCAGCAGTTGCTGTGATGGAAAACCAGCACTGCATGAAACTCAATATGGAAAAGGAAGTGAGGAAGAGGAAACTGATTAATCTGATTAAAAGATTCAAAAAATTGTATGGCACTCAACTTATAATTAGTTATGGTTATTTAAGAAAGGTATAAAAATGTTTTATTTAAGAAAGGAATAAAAATGTTTTTTAAATTTATGAGAATTACTTTAATATATAGCTACTAAGTTGTGGAATATAAGTACATATTAGTTGTTTTTGCCTATTTCATAATGGAACCATTAGATTATTTTTATACTTGAAGTGTCATGAAAAGAAAAAAGTAAATTACTGAGCCACTAAATGCACAAAAACAAGAGAATAATAGTATTAATTGATTTTTGCTGTGTAAAAACTAACATCAAATATCACCAACTTACATAGAAATAAATGTAAATTTTGTTTAATTACAGGCCTTTAGATTGGCTGAGATTTGGGTGTTTTCCACAAGCTTAGTAGGGGTTGGCTCTGCTCTACTATGTCTCATTCTGGATCTCAGGTTAAAGGGGGAACCATGATCTGAGAAATGGTCTTTATATGGATCAAGGAGCATATAAGGCAAAACAAATCACACAATATATTTTACATAATTTGCTTAAGTCATGTCTTGACCAAATCAAGTCACCTGGCCAAGGTCAGCACTGATGGGATGAGAAAGTACACCCAGTCTAGAAGCAGAAGCAATGCAAAGACATGCCAAAGGAGTGCATAACTAGGAGCAATAACCCAATCTACCACTGTTATAAGGTTTATTTTTCATGGCATTATATTTTACTGCTCATTGGACACAGCTCTATCCCATCTTGAGACGTTTTTGACCATTTCAGACTTTATGGCACCAAGTTGGCTGCCTTGGTTTTGAAATGTCTAAGTTACCTGACTTTTTACATCAAACTAGGGGAGAGAAAAGAGTCATTAATTTTTATTCAAGGCCATAAAAGCCGTGGAAAAGAAAGATATGGGGGTATCTTTGTCTCTAAGTAATGCTAAATAATGTTGAAATAAATACTACTTAAACAGAAGGAAGAAAAAGAAGGGTAAAAACTCTTCATATGTTTGAACATTATGTTGTTTTGTCTTCAAGCGATATCTAATTGTTGGTAGTAAATGGAGGTTAAATTCTAACTTTTCCTGTGTGTCTACATAATTTACTTCATTCTTTTATTATTAAGCACCTGTGCTACTACATGTTAACTTCATGTTAACATTTGTATAAAGCCCATTTATCTTCCTATTTGAATCCTCGTTTTTGTTCCAACCTGAAATATCCTCCAGGTTGTTAGGTGAACTTATCAACCTTCTAAAATGCACTTTAATGTTCTCTACTAGGAAATATTTTCTTCTATACTAACATACATAGACATACACAAACACACAGACACACAAACAGAGACGCACTCATGTGTGCTCACAATCTCCATCCTCCTCTTCCATTACCCGCTGCTCTAGGCAAGCAGAAAGGGTTCATACTCCCACTATGTGCAAACATAGTCTCAAATCTATCCCTTTCATCTCATTGTTTTATTTATCTCACTATATTGCAACTTACTTGCATCTATATCCCCACAGATTGTTTATTTCTTGAAGTCAAGGGTTGTGTTGTAATCACCTCTATATCACAAAAATCTAAATGAAGTATAACACTTCTTTATTAAGTTAAAACTTCTCTGAGCTTTGCCACTGACCTGACAGTGCTGTTATGGAGATTAAATAAGATAATGGACTCGAAGATGCCTATTTGACAGGTTGAATATGAATATGTGGACTTTATATACCTTATGAGGTTATGGAACCCACATGTTTTCATTATCTAATTTGATACTTGGAATCACACACTGCATAGATACAAAAAGTAATGCTATAATCTCCCCTTTTTGAAGATAAAGAAACTAAGGCTCATCAAAGTTGGAGCAGCAACTAGGCTTCCCTGAGATAGTTTAACTTATTTAGTAAGCAGTAGATGCAGGGATTTAACTTAAATTGCTGAGCGTCCAGGTTATCTTCTTGCCATACCACATGAATGTATCGATAAGAAGTAAAAGATCCCAATAAATAAAGGGTGTTTTTTAATTACTTTGGAAATAAGGACTTTATTGACCAGGATTATATACTTTTTGAAAACCAGCTTTACTAAAATTAATGCTACTTAACTTCTGTGTCATTTCCGGTACTGGACAAAATCAGAGAGAAAAGAGCATTTAACTAAGGTTTTGGGTTTTTCAGACAATACGGGGAGAAGGAAACATAAATTGTTCTCTGTACCTCCTGCTGGCCACTCCACTTCTCCACTTCTTCAACTCCTTAAATCTCACTAAGAAGAAAGCTAAACATCTTGGTAGACTATCGCCATGGAAATCTGCTGAACTTCCTTTCATGGACACTGCCCAACACTGCTTTTGTGCATTAGAGCTGATTTGCACCAAGGTTCTTTCCAGCAATATATATGTTTTGACTAAACAGACAAAAGTGAATAATAGTGGGAAAATGATTGCTTTTATCTTTAACCCAAAAAACAATCCTTTAAAATCCAAAAAATCTGCACAGATGGCTTTGTCATCAAAGTCAAAACGATCCCTTATTGCCAAATGGCATGGACCACTTCTGAGTTAATGATGCGTTTTGGTTTTTAATACTCTAGTGACTGAAAGAACTGTAACAAATCTCCATGACTTGAATTTCAGGGCATGGACCTGCTAATCAATGACTTGGAAAAGTCACCTTCAAGGTTGTCTAAAGTGCTACATTATGCTTTATTTCTCCTGGTACAGAAAGCCAGCTCTTTCCTTGCTCAAGATTATGCTGCCTGTGTATTTTAAAGTCTATCAAAAGCTAAAGAACATCATGGCATCATTTTCTTGAGGAGTATTAGTCAAATCCCATTAGATTCCAGTACAGAATACTCAACTTTTAAAATTAAACATGCAGTAAAAGGAGTATATTGTAAATATTGTAGGACATTCTTGGTCAATTACATTTTTCTGGTCTGGTTGCTGTCATGTTTTGGTTTGAAAATTTCAAATACAGCAGAAGACATTTGAGTCAAAGAGCATTTGAGAAACGTCCAGAATTCCAATTATACAAATTTTCCCTTGTCATTTGTAGTCCTTGTGGGAGGAGTATGTGCTATGACATAGCAGCAGTCCCAGATGTCACTGAGAGCTCAGGGACCTTCTTTTTTCTCTTCTTCATTTGCACTAGTATTTACAGTGGACTATGCAGACTCTGTTTAAGCTGACATACAAGTGTTTCAAGTTTGTTTGAAGCACAACATAGTTAGTGTATTAGTCAGGGTTCTCTAGAGGCACAGAACTAATAGGATATATTTATATACAGAGGGGAGTTATTAAATATTAACTTAGACAATCACAAAGTCCCATAATAGGCTGTCCGCAAGCTTGAGGAGCAAAGAGAGACAGTACAGTTTCAAAACTGAAAAACTTGGAGCCTGATGTTTGAGGTCAGAACAGCACAGCAGAAAAATGTAGGCTGGAAGGTTAGGCCAGTCTCACTTTTTCATGTTTTTCTGCCTGCTTTGTATTCGATGGCAGTTGATTAGATGATGCCCAGCAGATTAAGGGTGGGTCTGCCTTCCCCAGTCCACTGACTTAAATGTTAATCTTTTTGGCAACACTCTCACAGATACACCCATGTTCAATAATTTGCATCCTTCAATCCAATCAAGTTGACATTCAATATTAACCATCACAAGTCCACCCCTTGTCAACCTGAATCCATATACATCTCCTGAGATCATATATAATATTGAAATAAAGACAATAATAAGGTCATAATTATGCCTACCATAATACAACCATCCTTGATATAGCCAGAAACCAATTCCCAAACCAAATACTATAACATAAAGTTAACAATACTTAAATGCTGATATGAAATCAATAAATCTTATGTCACATGATAAAGAAAAAGGCAACAAAATGAAGATTTTTTTTTAGTACAAGTGTATACATGCACAAACATGTTTTTTACAATAGAAGGAGGAAATACTAATGACAGATACAGTCCCTGTTTCTGCAGCGAGTCATATGGTCGTAGCTGGTATTGATGACTATCTTCTTCTACTACCCATTCTGTATTCCTTTTGCCTTCAGCAAGCACCTCAGCAAGTCATGATTTTTTTCCTAGTGGAGTAACCCAAATCTTCATTCCTGAGGGATGCAGACCATTCGGAGTCCTGCCTGGATTGGGCTTTTGTAGTTTCCCATTGACCTTAATCACAGGGCATGGTAATACTAAGAGATGCCCTAATGAATATCCTATATTCCATGCATACTCTTCCTTACTTCCATTATGGAGTAGTAGACTGATTTCACCTTGATAGTCCAGGTAAATCACCCCAGCCAACACTGTAACTCCCTTCTTAGACTGTTGACTTAAAGGTAGGAGAAGCCCAAAGTGTCCATTTGGCAATCTTAACTTCAAGTTTAATGGAATCATTGTTGTGTCTCCTGGTGGCAGCATCCCTCTCTCTGGAACCAAGACCTCTAGGCCAACAGGATGCAATGTTCTGGGAACAGGAAGCAAAAATTTTACTATTGGATCACTACGGATGATGGTGAGTGAGTAGTGCCACTTCTACTTCCTCGCCTTGATTCCTGGACCTGTGAATTCTGGCTGTAGGAGAAACAGTACCATATATTGGATGCTGATTCAGAGAATACATGGCTTTCTGGAGAACTTTGCCCCAGCCCTGTAAGGTATCGTCACCTAGTTGGTGTTGTTAATTGTGACTTTAAAGGCCACTCCACTATTCTATCAATCCAGCTGCTTTGGGATGATGAGGAACATGGTAAGACCAGTGAATTCCATGAGTATGAGCCCATTGCTGCACTTCTTTAGACATAAAGTGAGTGCCTTGGTCAGAGGCAATGCTGTGTGTAGTACCATGATGGTGGGCAAGGTATTTCATGAGTCCTGAGACAGTAGTCTTGGCAGAAGCATTGTGTGCAGGATAGGCAAACCCACATCCAAAGTAAGTGTCTATTCTAGTGAGGACAAACCTCTACTCTTTCCATGATGGAAGAGGTCCAATATAATCAACTTGCCACCAGATAGCTGGCTGATCACCCCAAAGAATGGCTCCATATTGAGGGTCAGTGTTGTTCTCTGCTGCTGGCAAATTGGGCACTCAGCAGTGGCCACAGCCAGCTCAGCTGTGGTGAATGGAAGTGCATGTTGCTGAGCCCATGCATAACCTCCATCCCTGCCATCATGGCCACTTTGTTCATGGGCCCATTGGCTATGACAAGGATGGCTAGGGAAAGAGGCTGAATGGTGTCCACAAAACAAGTCACTATATCCACTTGATAATTAAAATCCTCATCTGCTCAGGTCACCCACACTGGTGAGCATTCACATAGGATACAAATATCTTCACAAGTTTTGATCACTCAGAGAGGCATATCCACATATCTCTTCTTCAAATTTTTTCGTTATCAATTTTCCAATCATGCTTCTTCTAAGTCCCTGACCTCCAGCCAAACCATTGGCTACAGTCCATGAATCAGTATATAATTGCACATCTGGCCATTTCTTCTTCCATTCAAAGTGCACAACCAGGTGCACTGCTTGAATTTTTGCCCGCTGGGAAGATTTCCCTTCACCACTGTCCTTCAGGGATGTCCTAGAAAAAGGTTGTAGTGCTGCAGCTGTGCACTTTCAAGTGGTACCTGCATATGATGCAGAACCATCTGTGAACCAGGCCCCAGTCTTCTCTTCCTCTGTCAACTGATCATAGGGAACTCCCCATGAGGCCATAAGTGCAGGCTGGGGGAGAGGCGGCAGGGGTGGAGACCATGGGTATTTCAGCCACTTCCTCATGTAACTTACTTGTGCCTTCAGGACCTGTTTGAGTCCAAACACGTATACACCACTTTCATTTGATGATGGAATGCTGCTGTGCATAACCCACTTTATGGCTAGATGGGTCAGAAAGTCCTCAGTACATGATCATCAGTTTAGGTCTCATGGTGACTTCATGATCCATAGTCAAACGTTCAGTTTCCACCAAAGCCCAATAACAGGCCAAGGGCTGTCTCACAAAAGGAGAGTAGTTATCTGCACAAGATGGCCTTGATCCAAAATCCTAGAGGCCTCAGTTTTGATTTACTTGTGCAGGCCTTCCAAAGGCTCCAAACCAGATCCCTATTTGCCACTGACACCTCAAGCACCATTGGATCTGCTGGGTCATATGGCCCAAGTGGCAGAGCAGCTTGCACATAGCCTGGACCTATTACAGAGACTTCTCTTATTCTGGATCCCACTAAAAACTGGCAGACTTTCAGGCCACTTGATAAATGGGCCAGAGAAATACACCTAAATGAGGAATGTGTTGCCTCTAATAATCCAAATAGGCCCACTAGCCTTTGTGCCTCTTTACTGGGTACAGGAGGGGCCAAGTGCAGCAACTTATCCTTCACCTTAGAAAGAATATCCTGACAGGCCCCACACCACCAGACCCCTAGAAATTTTACTGATGTAGAAGGTCCCTGAATTTTAGAAAGATTTATTTCCAATCCTCTGGCAAGCAAATGTCTCACCAATAAGTCCAGTGTCTTTGCTACTTCTTGCTCACTGGATCCAATCAGCATAATGTCATCAATGTAATAAACCAGTGTGATATCTTGCAGAACTGAAAAGCAATCAAGTTCTCTCCAAATGACACAAAGCGAGAGAGTTGATATACCCATGAGGTAGGACAGTAAAGGTATATCGCCATTTGGGAGAGTTGAATGGGGATGTGATAGGAATCACCACCCCTGAATTTTTCAAATCTTTGATGGTGGCAGTAATCTCCTCAGTCCCTACAGGGTAGAGGTAGCTCTAATGGCTTCCATTTGGCCTTTCCCACCATAATAGCCCTCACCCTACCAGTCAGGGAGCCAGTGTGGGTTTCTACCAGCTGCTAAGTATGTCTATGCCAATTATGCATTCTGGCACTGGAGAAATGACCACAGGATAAGTATGGGGGCACACTGGGCCCACTGTAAGTCAGACTCAAGCTAAAAAACTCCATTAATTACTTGACCTCCATAAGCCCACACTTTAACTGGAGGACCACAATGACATTTTGGGTCCCCTGGATTCAATGTCAGCTTAGAGCCAGTGTCCAGTAGTCCCCCAAATATCTGATCATTTCCCTTTCCCCAATGCATCATTACCCTGGTAAAAGGCCTGAGGTCTCTTTGGGGAAGGATGGAAGAAAGATTCACTGCATAAATTGTCGGTAGTGTAGTGGGGTCCTTCTGCAAGGGGACCTGGCCTCCCCTTCATTCAAGGGATTCTGGGTCTGTAAACTGGCTCAAGTATGGAAATTGATTGAGGGGCTGTGATTCTGTTTTTATAATTCAAATTAATCATTTGTCCATTTGACCTAGCAGTTTTCTTCTCATACAAATCAAGTAGTTATACAGCAGGCTTCCTATCAATTTCACTTCTAGGAACATCGTGATTAATTAGCCAATGCAGAGCTCTACATAAGTCAGATGATTCTGATTGCTGCTTTGCCTCTGCTGTCCATTACAGTAGCTACACCCACTGTGCCTTTGACAGTTGAGTGCTACCACTTGGCTCCTGCCACCTCATGATCAAATTATTCCCATTGTATTTAAATTTTGTAGTTGAATGTCTGTGGTTCCTACTGTTAGATCTGACATACAGAGAAGAGAAATTACAGGGATCTTCAAAGATGCAGGTGCTGCCCTCACAAATCTATTTCACAAGGCATTGGTCAAGGGTGTATCTTCTGGACCCTTATGAGTAGGTCTAAAGTGACTAATCCACTCCATCATCCCAATTTCCCAAAGCCTTTTGATCCCTTCCTCTACTTTAAACCAAGAGAGATGATGCATTTCCACCTCACTCACAGAGCCATCTTTTAATCCATATATTAGCCAATCAAGCTAATAAACCACTAGAACCTTTTTAACTCCCCAAGCTGCAATACTAAGTCCAGAGTCATTACTTAGTGGTCCCAAATCAATAAATTCAGCCTGAACCTACTCTATGTTTCTTCCACCATTATCCCATACCCTTGATATCCATTCCCATGCCTATTCTCCAGATTTCTGTTTATTTAAATTAGAAAACTCAAACAATTCTTTTCAAGTGTAGTCCACCTCCTCATGGGTCACACTGTCAACCTTACCTCTAGGGGCCCACCAGGACTTTAGTCTAATTATAGGTCTAGAAGCAAACGGGGTGTTGGGAGTGGATCCTAAGGAGAATCAACATAAATTTGCCTGGCAAGTGCCCTAGGGGAGGCCATCACTATAGCCTCAGACAGCTCAGGGTTTATCTCCTCAGACAAAGGTGAAAAGGCTGATGGCAGCACAGGTTGAAGAGGGGATGTTGCCACTATTGGGGTTTGGGAAGATTTTCTTTCTGGCAGATAAGGTTCATCAAAGTTTACAAACTTAGTGTCCCTAGCTTCAACAGAGTCCTCCCGCACATCGCCATTCCACGTTTGCAGGGTGCCATTTTTTTCAATCAATACCCTCACTTTAAGCTGGTGAGGCTGTACATGCACCTTTCACTGCAAGTCAGCCACTCACATGATAAGAGTTTTGTCTGTTTTTCCACAATTTCAGCTCTTTCTCTACAGGAGATAGGACTCACTCAGGGCAATCTTAGCAGATTTGAGGCTCAGTATCTGCTTATGAAGCCAGGAGTTGGAATCCCTCAGTTCATCATTTTCTTTCATCACTTTGTCCACTGAAGTTAGGAACAATCAACTAGCTTCATTATGTTCCTTGGTTCTCCACATATGGTCAAAGGTATTATGTATAGAGTCACTAAACTCCTTATCTCTCACAAGCAGTGAATCAGGAGTATCAAATGCATTTATTTTGCATAACTCTCTAAACAGTTCAACCAAGGACTATCAGTGTTCTCCATATTATTAGAAATAAAGTCCTTAGCAGTTTTGGGTCTAATCATATTAAGCAGCCAACTCCAGATACCCCAAAAACCAATGAGAATTCCATCCTTAATATTCTGTATCTTTAGAATCACTCCCAGTACCAAAATCTGTATTAGTCAGGGTTCCCTAGAGGTGCAAAACTAATAGGATATAGATATATATTTATAGGAGCTTACTAAGTATTCACTTATATGATCACAAGGTACCACAATAGGCTTTCTGCAAGCTTGAGGAGCAAGGAGAGCCAGTCCAAGTCTCAAAACTGAAGAACCTGGAGTCCGATGTTTGAGGGAAGGAAGTATCCAGCAGGGGAGAAAGATACAAGCTGAGAGGCTAGGTCAGTCTTGCTTTTTCACATTTCTCTGCTTGCTTTATATTCACTGGCAGTTCATTAGATGGTACCCAGCAGATTAATGGTGTTTCTGCCTTCTCCAGCCTACTGACTCAAATGTTAATCAGAGACACACCCAGATCAATACTTTACAACCTTCAATTCAATCCAGTTGATACTCAGTATTAACCATCACAGTTGGGTAGTAATAGAAACCCAGAAGAGATATAGAAGAAGTCTGATGTGTTTTGACTACCATCACTCTCCTACTTAAAATTTTGTAATAGATCCTTCACTGACAGTGGGCAGGGAGGGGATTCCTTGTTTTTTTTCTGTAAGATCTACCCTTCTCTTTCTTCCTTTTTGCTCAGGGTACTTCTACTCATATCCCAAAATTCAGCTCAAATATAAACTTTCTTTTAAGTTTTTTCCAATCCATGTGGTTATTCTTTTCCTTTATGATCATACAACTCCTGACCATACCTCTACTATAGCACCCATCACCCAATATTGCATTTATTTATGACTTTTTTATTTATTTCACCAAACTTGATTTCTTCAGGACAAGGAATGTCTAATTTATGGTTAGCTCCATTTTTTAATACAGTACATGGAACAGAGCAGGAATGCAAACATTTATTGTATAAATGAATAAGTGAATTTTGGCAGAGAAGAGTGATCAGTCACGATAGACAGATTCTGACTGTGTTTGAACTACTCTTGAATTGTTTTCCTCTCCTCTACAAAGACAGAATTATTTTTAGTATCTCCAACATCTTTTTTAAAAATTGCAGGAAGCTTCCAGTCTTAACTGATTTACTAGCCAAAGCAGACTGAACCTGTGCAGGTCACAGCTTCTGAGGGATTTTTAATAGATGGTTAAATGCAGAAAGAGCACACAAGCCCCAAGGCTGTTTGCAGACAGATATATTTCATAAAGTCAATCCTCTTCTAAGGGGATGGCAAAGCTTAAATTATAAAACTCAAAGTATTTGTCTGCTTTTCAGTAGTGCTATTACAGCAGACAGACCTCAAGGGTATATGGATTTATTCCAAAGGTTAGCTTAGTTGCTTACTCAGATTTAACTGATTGTAACTGCAGTATGTTTTATTATGACCACCATCCAGTAGAGAGATCTCTGAGGCCCAGCATCAGGGCTTCCTCATCACGTTACCTCTCTGTATACCCACTTGGCTAGACTGAACAGGGAATCATTGGAATCTGATGAAAAAGTAATGGCATGGCCTTCAGGCACAAGATATAAACAAGCAATTCAGAAAAAAATTGGATCGACAAGACCAAGGAGAAATGTTCAACATAAATAGTCACACTTGAAACTTAGAACAATAACAACAGCAATAATATGCCATTTTCTTCCATCAAAAATGTCATTATTTAAGGAATATCGTGTGTAAACTGAATCGTGGCATATACTGTGTATCTTAAGAGAAAAAATATGAAGACATATGGTAAGAGACTTACACGTTTGCATAACCTTTGATTCCATAAGTTCACTTCCCAGAATCCAGCTTAAGGAAATAATCAGAGATGAGTACACAGACTTATTCATGAGGGTGTTTGTTTAATGTCATCATAATAATAAAAATACAAATATGCCACATGCTCAACATGAATAATTGCATACATAAATGATAGCTCATATAGTTTTATAAGATTAATGACAGGAAACTATAAAGACAACACCAAAATCAAAATCAGAGCTATGAGCATTATATGCAGTAGGTTTTTACATGTTCACATCTCATAAACATACTTGTGGCTAAAAAGCCTTGGGATGGGATTTAATATTTTCCTGCTTTTCCTAAACAAAATTTAATTCACCAGAAATTAAATGATACATGGATATTTAACTAAAGAGTCATGAAAATATGTGTGTGTTGTGAGTTGGGTAATGGGTATACACTCACACAGAAAACATGATTGTCCTCTGAAATTCTCCATTGTTCACCATGAAGTCTATCTTCTGATCATCAAATAACCCGTTCTCTACCTCGTTCCCTTGCACCATTACAGGCACTGAGTCTGTCCTGGTTCTTGTCCTACAATTCCTACAATCTGTGCCGTATGAGGGCTCTCACTCAGCCGCTTGTGGCTACTATGCACTTGAAATGAATGAGGCTGTCGAATAAAACAAATATGCTGCATGTTCAACATGAAGAACTACCTAAATTAATCATAGTTCACATAGTTTTATAAGATTAACTATAAAATACTATAAAGGCAAAACAAAACTAAAACTTAGGGTTTAAAATAAAATTGGGACTGAGGAGTCAACTGGCTTCATTTTATTAGATTTTGAATATTTAGTACAAATGAAATAATATAAAATATCCTATTATTTTTATTGCAATTATAATATTGTTGATATACTGGTTTAAATAAAATATATTATAAAAATTAATTATATCTGTTTCTTTTTACTTTTTATTATGGTTACTAGAAAATTTAAAAGTTTATATGTGGCTTGCATTCTTTTTTAAATGGAATGTTAATAGTCTAGATTTCTCTTGTGAGTGTCTCAATTTCTTACCTCTTTTCTTATGTAAAGAAATTTAACACCATCAGGCTCACACCAGACACCACTCTCCCATCACTTTATATTGTTTTTAAGAATGCAAGAGACAGCCTCAAAAGAGTCCCCATTCAAAAAAGAATACAAAATATAAACCACTCAGTATATGTAGCTAGTTCTTTTAAGTGTTATACAGATACTAACTTCATAATTTTTATGATAACATTTTTTTAGGTCCCTATTATTATTCCCATTTTATAGATCAGGAAGTGGTGGTAGAACAGTTTTAAAATTTGCCCATTTGCTAGGACCTACTATCTTAGAAATCAATGAAATAATTTTATGTAAGAACAAATTTTCTATGGGACATAATGCTTGCCTTTCATATTTATAAAAAAGAAGACTGATAGAAAATACACCAAAATATTAAAAGCATTAGTGTTATGCTTGAGATTAGAGGTAATTTCTATTTCATTCTTTAAATTGTTATGTATTTTAAACTTTCTCAACAGGACCATACATATTACTTTAAAATTATACATAAATCAAAAATGACTTTGAAGTGCTGGTGATGCATTCATCATAAAGGGTTTCTGAAACTGGCACCAACATGAAACAATTATTTGCAACCTTGTCACATTGCTGGTATCCTGTCATATTTCTCTTACAGGAGGAAGATTAGGACATTTAGGAATAAGAGCTCTTCTAATTATCCTGACTTTTCCTCCAAAATTGTACAACCACAGCAATGTAGAAAACAATGTCAGCATCCAGAAACATAAAACTCAGAACCGTAATAGGCCTTAGCTTATTTAAAATAAATTCCTTTTAGTTTGCTAGGACTTTTACATTTAAAGAACTTCCTTAAGAAATATAGATACTGATATGTTGAATTTTGCTTCATTGTCATCATTTTTCAACAATAATAACACTTAGAACTACTTTAATTCAACAATTATTTACCATATGCCAACTATGTGCCAGGTACTATGCTAGCTGTTGAAGTTGTACACGTGAATAAGGCATAGTCCTTGTGGGGTTTTTTTTTTCTCATTTTCTTCCACTGATGGGTCTATTCTTTTATCCTCTTGCTAGTTTCTCCCTACATAACAACCTTCCTCCTCAAAGTGGTCCCTATCCCTTGCCTTCATTTGTTCAGCTGAACCAGCCAAAGAGGAATCATGGGACTTAAGTTTCTTTTAATGTTTTATTGTTTTTAGAAGGTTTGGAATAAAAATAAATAAATTGAAACTGAGGAGTGACATGACTTTATATTACCCAAGGAAAATGGTGATGCATGCTTGATGGAGTGGTGCTTCTAACGCTGTGGTGAAGAACTAGTTCTATCTCTCTATCCATCTGTCTAGCTTTCTATCTTTTCAATCTGTCATGGACTTTTATAAGACACAATAAAATAAAAATAAATTACTAGGTGAAATAAAGAATAAGGTAATAAAAGGGCAAATCTATTTTTATTTTGATCTTAGACTCAACATTAACAAATTGCTATAAAAATTTCTAAAGGATTACTCCCAAAGTCTGTGCTTACCATGCACAAATGGTCAAAAGCTTACCATGCTACAGACCATTAGCAAACAGATCACAGATTGAGCCTGCTCTGCAGACCACAGTTTGAGCAGCACTGTGTTATAATATCCCTGCAGGTCTCTCTGCCTTTAAGACAGTGTATGTAGTGTGTTCCTTTCCAGAGCCTTTTTGCCAAATAGTGTAATACTCATTTTCAAAATATAAGATGCCCCAATTCACAATAAGACTCAGAATTCACTCATATTGTTAGTTTTGTTTTTCAAATAAGAAAATTTGATTTCAAAGAGTGTAAAGTGCCCACCAACCCTGACATTTAGTGTTTTCTAGGCTGGAAATTTGCTAATGTAGCCAATCAATTGTGGGTTATACACATAACATTTCTTTGGCTTCCACGTGCAATTCCCTATGAGAAAATTATTATTCGCTAGGCTCTAAGTACTTAAGTGTTTGGTGACAGATGGTGAGCTTTTTGTTTTTTTTTTTTTTTGAGATCAAATCTCATTCTGTCACCCAGGCTGCAGTGCAGTGGCGCAATCTCGATTCACTGCAACCTTGGTCTACCGGGTTCAAGCGATTCTCCTCCCTCAGCCTTCTGAGTATCTGGGACTACAGGCATGCACCACCGCACCTGACTAACTTCTATATTATTAGTAAAGACAGGGGTTTCACCATGTTGGCCAGGATGGTCTTTATCTCTTGATCTCATGATCCACCCACCTTGCCTTCCCAAAGTGCTGGGATTATAGGCATGAGCCACCACACCTTGTCAGAAGGTGGGTTTTTAAATAACTGATATGTTGGTATTTTATAAACTTAGACTATTTCATAATTGGCATTGGTATGTTTTATAAACCTGTAAAATATTAATACTTTTGGTAAAAGACAAAAGCATGATCAAGGTAAAAGGAAAATGTAGTTTTATTGTTGCCGTTGTTGGGAGTGGTGGTGGCACTGGTGGTAGTGGTTTAGAGTAATCCTGAGGATAAGTGAGGGAAATTGAATCTAAGCATCTAAATTCTATTTTGTTTTGCCATAGCTTTATATTAAGTTGCTCTACTTTTGTACTTCTCTTATTTTTCTCTGTCCAACAACCTCTCCACCACAACCCAGAACAAAATATGGAGAGATAGAGCACATTTTATACTTAACTATAGCACATTCTATACTAACTTAACTGTTATATTAGTTATTATTTTATTCTTACATAAATTTAAGAGATTTTGTTTAAAATACTGCTGCCCCATGAGGAGGGCCATCTGCAAATGGTGGGTCATCTACAAATCACAGGCATCTATAATGGTGCCTGTGATTTCTTGATTCTTTCCTTCCAACTTCACATAAGACTCCCCATATTATGCCACTCTTTATTTACTTCCACTGTCACAGCTATTGTGTGAAGTGGGTTTTTACTGAAAGTTTAGGTTAAGGGTGAATGGTACAGAAAACAACTTATATTAATCATCATTTCTTATATCATTGGTTACTCTTCCCAAAGGGAATACACAGGGCTTGCCCCACCTTTGACCCCACCTTATTGCCTTCCTCTAAGGCCTCTTTTTGCCCATGAAGACCTATCTCCTCAATAATACAGAGTACAGCTCAAATCCCCAAATTGCTATTACTCTTGTGGAACAATAAAGTTCTTTCTCAACTATCCAGCTATGCCCAGAAGGCCCCATGTTTCTCAGTCAGATGTGTATGTCATAGGTCATCATGATGTATCCAGGTGTTTTTTATATATGCCTCCCTCCCCTATGATGTGGAAACAAATCATCCATTTTGGTTTTTCTGTTTGTTTGTTTGTTTATTTTTTATGTAGTTGGCTTTCTTTCCCTGTATTATGGTTTGGCTGTGTCCCCACCCAAATCTCATCTTGAATTGTAACTCCCACAAACCCAGTGTGAGGTAATTGAATCATGGGGGTGGTTCATTCCCATGCTGTTCTCATGATAATGAATAAATCTCATGATATCCGATGGTTTCAAAAATGGGAGTTTCCCTGCACAAGTTCTCTCTCTTTTTCCCTGCCACCATGTGAGAGGCCTCACAAACACCATGATTGTGAGGCCTCTGCAGCCATGTGGAACTGTAAGTCCATTACATCTCTTTCTTTTGTAAATTGTCTAGTCTCAGGTATGTCTTTATTAGCAGCCTAAAAACAAAATAATACAGCCTGTTTGCTATTTAAATATCTGTCAATGGAAAATCATGACCTCACAAGTTTTGCATTGCCTAACACCACTCCAAATGCTTTGAATTGTGGTAGAGTTCAGTATAAATAACAGAATTTCAACAAAGACAATGGGTTATACCCACAGATGGGGATGCTGAGGCATGGATAGACAAGGAAGTAAATCCTAATGCAGTGCAATAGGTACAATAATGCAGGTATATACAAAAACACAACTAAGACAAAGAAGGACATGATTAAATATGTACCTAGATATGGGATTCAATGAAGGCTTTACAGAAGAAGTGATGATTGTATAGAGCTTTAAAAGTCAAATCTTTCTTTTGGCCAATAGAAATAAGAAAAAGGTTGTCATTCCACATGAAAAAATAGTATGTGCTAAGGTACAAGGAAATAAATCAGTGTATGTTTGAGAGCTATGGGAAATTGCCACAGCTGGACGTTAAAGATCTAGAGGAGCATACAGGTAGATGAATCAGAACATGAATGATCATTAAGCCATGAGCAGCAGTCACTGTTGGCTGCATACCCAATAGTCATTTACTTCCAACATATCTTCAATGTCTAGCTGAGAAGTTGAGTAATGGTGGAATTAAGCCAGTCTGGGAAATTCCATTTTCCTTTGCCAAATATTGATCTGTGGTTTTGCATATGACCCAACTTTGGTCAACAGAACATAAGAGGAGGTTTCAGACATTTTGCAACCCAAAAGACAAGGTCATGAAGATAACAGAGATATTAACTTAAAGCTTTGAAGGCATTGATCCAACCTGAATCTAACTACTTTCATATTGTCCTTAAGTGATATTAAAAAGACTGCATTAAGTAATTTCAATAAAGTTATTTGATATTTACAGCCACAAACATCCTTGCTGACATATCACTTTAAAGCGGTAATTATATGGTAGGAACAAGCTATAGCATACTAGAGAAAAGTCATTGGGAATAATCAGTAATGGCTTTAGAGAAGAGGTGTGTCTTCAGCCAAGATAATTAAAACTAATGCCTTTGTAGTACTTCATAGTTTACAAAAGAACAAACTATTACATTATCTGTGAGGCAAAGGAGCACAGATAGGAGACAGAGAATGATCATGAATAAATAAATAAATTAGCATCTTGGAGGATCCATGTAGAGGTATGCTGGAAAGGGGAAATTGGATAGAGCTTAAAGAAGGAAAGCTCGTAACTGGGAGGAGGCAGAAGTAAAACTCAGTTATGTTCAATTCCACAATCTATGTTGTTGTTTTTTTAACTACAACATGCTACCTCACAAGGTGGACTGAAGGCAATTTAGGATGAAAATATGGAGACTTACCATAAACTTACCATGGTGATTCAGGTTTAGGCTGATGACTTGTTTCACTGTCCTAAACTAAAAATAATCCAGCACTTTCTTGTTTTCTCCTGGGAAGCTATCCTTTCACCAATGTCTGCCCTTGCAGCCAAATGCATCTTAGTCATGTTCTGTCTCTGCTTAAAACCCTTCCAATTATTTTCCTTATTCTTAGATTAAAGAAAAAAAATTTTAACGGTTTATAAAGTCTTACAACTGCAAACTTCACCTCCAACTTTTCTGCTACCCCAGGTTCCTTATAAATGTTACCAATAGTTTTTTACCTCTGTTTCTATCTACCTTCAATATTCTTTTCTCCTTTTATTTTCTTTGTTAATCTTTAGTCTTTCTGAAAATATTCTTTACAGATGAATGAAAAATAACTTCCCCAGGAAAGCTTTGCCTGAACTTAATAAATATTCCAAAGTCTGTTATGTATTTGCATACTAAAGCTGCATAAGAAACAATGATGGAACCTCAGAGGCACATTCTACTGACCCGACCAGAGAAAAGCTTGGCTAGACAAGTACAGCTGGGAGTTACCTAGGCAGCTTTGCTGATCTTCTCTGAGCTCTCTCATGTGTCAGAGCCTTTGCTGGGACAACTGGGCTGACTCCACCTTATTCTACATATCTCTTTTATGCAGCAGAGGTGGGCTAGGCATGTTCTCATGATGAGGGCAGAGGAACAGAAGGAGGGGACTCACAGGCCTCTTGAGTTCTAGGTTTAGAACTGTTGCAGTGTCACTTCTGTCACTTTTTGTTGGCCAAAGAAAGTCCAAGGTCTGCACAGATTCAGAGTATAAATTTCTCCTCTTATTAGGAAGAGCTGCAAAGATACATCCCAAAGTGCATGGATGTAGGAACTGAGAGTGAACTGAGGCTGTCCTCCAAGTCAATCTTCCATACTTTCATAGCTTCATGTATTTATCTTTATAGTACTCGTTGACATTTTTGCTTTACATTTTATTTTACTCCTTGATTAATGTTTGGCATTCTCCCATATAATGAAGTTCCAGAAAAGAAAACACCAGGTGCTTCGCACGCAGAAGTTGTCCCATGATTTCTTTTTTGAACAAAGAAGTGAATATATGAATGAGTTATTTTCTCAGCTCATGGTAAGAAGGTTACCCCTAGTCCTATCAGGACTGAAACATAGATACCTCAAACTTTTTTGATAACCATTAGAGCAACTGGCAGACTAAGATGTGATAGACAAGGGACATCACACAGAATTTTCCCAACTTTGAGGAGACTGGATGTAATCTAGTTTTCTCTAGGACTCCATCATATAGCAAAACAGATTAAACAAACAAACACAAAAATAAACAGAAGCTTTTTCCAGGCCCAATGACCCTTTCTTAGGATGGTCATTAATAAACGTACTGGTTGTACTTATTAAACTGACAAAACGATCAATAAATCAAATTTTATATTTGGCTAGCCACAAGCAATGTAACTGTATGAATCACTAATATGTCCATTTTAGCTTTTGAAGTAATTTTAAAATCTGTTAGGCTGCATTTCCAATTCGGTTCAATAAATAAGAACAGTAAAGGGAAATAATTGTAATTTTCAAAGTTTTTGTTAAAAACTACATTTTTTTCTACATCCCTCTAAAACATTTGGCTTTGTGATTAATGAATAGGTTTTCTTTCTGAAGCTGTGGAATTATAGTAGTTTTCTCATAGAATATAAAGAACCAGGATTTTTAAAAATAGCAATAGGCTTTAGCTATTTTTTAAAATAGTGACTTTCTACCATTGTAAGAACCCTTCTTGATTTTTATCACTCATCAATTATAGGTTGTGTAAAATATGAAAGATTCTATTGAACAACATTTATGACCTCTAGCTCTAGCTGAGCTTTCTTTGTCATAGGTTTTCATTTCCCAGAGCAGTCACTTTTTAAGCTCAAAAATCTACTCAAAGGAAATTGTTAAATAAAAGTAATGCTGCAATTAAACTAGCTTTAAAAAGTGGAAAACACCTGAGAGACATGCAAAGTTCTTTTCAGTGCTGTGGTAGAAATATGCTTCGGACATGTATTTTTTTATTTTTATTTTTTTAAAAACCATGGCCTTTGTGGTTTAAGAATTTATATTCTGTTTTAAAGCTTATCTTTTCAGTGTTTGACTATTCGTTGTGCTATATTACAATGTGTAATCATGTTCTAGATAGAAATGAAAGTCATTTTTACAAAACACAGCCAATTTACCTGCCCTTCGGCTGGCTGCTTAATAACATTAGGCAGTCACTTGCTTTGCATCACAGGCCTGTAAAAGTGATTGTGTTTAAAGCCTTTTGTGAAATCCAAAATGAAATGTCAATAGCCAAAAGAACAGCCTGTTCTTACATTTTAGGAAATGGAATTCATTTGTGGGATAAGCTTCAAAACTAAATTACAAAAAAAAAAAAAAAAGAAAAAAAAGATGGCCATTAACATAAGCACAAAATGGGAAGTTCAAATACAAAATATTCTTAGATTGAAATAAGTACTTTTGGAGGATAGTGTTGGAACTTATAAAGACTTAAACTATGGTGCATTAAGAGAAGAATTTCAAATTCTGTCACCTCATGACACAAATGACCTGCCAAAAATGTAGCTGGTAGAAGATATTTTATGTGTGTGTCTGTATGTGGGGGTAGGGAATGGGAGTTGGAATCTAAAAACATGGGACCTGTAGGAGTCAACAGAAAGCTTATGTTTGCCCATATGTAGGCTTGCTAAAAAATAAACTTGTGAAATACAGATTAATTAGAGGAAAGGCACACAAACTTACATAATGTGAATATATAGCAGCCTTCAGAATGAAGACCCAAATATATAAGAGAAATTCTCCATTTATTTATGCTTGGGTTCAATGAAGTATGGACAGTCATTTAGAAATATGACTGGACCAAAAGGGTATGATCTAATATTAATGGACTGAATAAGAAAACTCAGCAGGCCTGTCTGTCTAGATTCTTATTGGCCTCCCATTTTGGCATTCCTTCCTTCTGGGTGTGGAATAGGACCCTCTCTGGAATGAGGGTTGTATGACCTATAGTCAAACAAAGTAGGTCTTATATGTTCTCTATAGCCAGTTTTTTTACACAAATAGGGAAGAGAGAAAGAGTAATATTTTAAGATTTTATGACTGGCTTTGGGGAAAAGGAAATCTGGTTCTATGACTCACCTTGGGGAAGAGGGCTTCTAGTTTCTATGGCTCTTAAATATATACAGCTTAAATTTAAAATTATTTTACATCTAGGAATCTCAAACTACTTATATGTAATTGAATGATAATTATAGATTTTACTTCATAAGTTTGCCGAGACAATGAAGTAATTTGATATTTGGCATAGTGATTGACACATAGTGAGAACTCATAAGTGTTTGTTAGATAACTAGTTGTGTAAGCTTGAACAATAATAGTGCCTTTTAAGTACTAAGCACTACAATACAAACTCTATGTAGAATTTTAGGTATTTGTCAACCTTAGCAAGTGGATATTGTCTCTAGCCCAGAAATTAAAACTTATGACACATTAAGAGGTGTAAAGCAATTTTCCAAAGGATATAGAAAGCCATGATTCAAACCCACCTAGGTGCAATTCACAATACCCAGTTGCCTCAGTTTGCCATGTTACACCAAAATTACTCAGTATTTCTTGTGTCTCACAATTTATTTCAAAATGAAATGATTACAATTTTGCTGGGTCAGATGAAATAAACATATGTCAACCTAAAGTGGCTGAAATGGTCCCAGTCTTAAACATCTTATTGTCTTCTTTCCAGATTATACAAGCCAACTTCTAAAAATGACTATGATCAAAGTAAAAGTATTGATCTCACTACCTGTCATTTGTTACCATAGAAATAATTTATATAACAAGCAGACATAGATCCTAGCTTATGATAGTTTCTGTCAAGGTCTCACTCAACAAGCATGTCATCATTCTTGATAATACTGTAATTGTCAATGCTCTAGTCACCAGCTTTGAGAATGTAGCCAAGAAATAAATTTTAGTAGGATTCTTATCCTGGGGTCTATATGAATCTTTGCATCTAATTCATCAACTTACATGGGAGAAAAATGTATCCCAATTTTTGATAACCTATATTCAATATATAGTATGTCCTACAATTATAAATATTGGCAAAAATAATATCAATAAATTGGAGTAAAAGAGTATTGTCTTTGTCACCAATTAAAGTCATAAATACTTCCTATCACTTTACAATCATTGTAGATAACTCAAAATATTACACTGACTACTTCAAAATTATATTTTCATATACACTGCTAAATCTTATTTAATGTGCTAATAAAGAAGTATATATGGGAAGGGGGGCACCAAGATGGCTGGGAGAAGACAATACCAGAATGCAGCTCCCAGCAAATGAGATGCAGAGAGCTAGAGGACTTCACAATTCCAAATGAGATGCCAGGTTCCTTTTGGTGGGACTGATGGGGCACTGAAAATAGGCCCAGGGAAGGAGCCGCAGGGTGAGAGCTGCCAGGGGGGCAAATCAAATGGGGGGGTGTGTCCCCACCTGAAACATGCAGCTGGCTCAGAGGGTTGGGGGACTTAACCCCCTCAGTGCTCTGATTCAGATCCTGTGCTTACCTCATTCATTTCATTTTGAAATAAATTGTGAGACACAAGAAATACTGAGTAATTTTTGTGTAAAAGGATTAAAGCAACAAGAAGAGCTAACTATCCTAAATACATAAGCACCCAATGCAGTAGCACCCAGATACATAAAGCAAGTTCTTAAAGACCTACAAAGAGACTTAGACTCCCACACAATAATAGTGGGAGACTTTAACACTCCACTGACAATATTGGACAGATCAATGAGACAGAAAGTCAACAAGGATATCCAGGACTTGAATGCAGATTTGGACCAAATGGACCTAATAGACATTTACAGGACACTCCACCCCAAATCCACAGAGTACACATTCTTCTCAGCGCCATATTGCACTTTAAAATTGACCACATAATTGGAAGTAAATCACTCCTCAGCAAATGCAAAAGAACAGAAATCATAACAAACAGTCTCTCAGATCATAGTAAAATCACATTAGAACTCAGGATTAAGAAAAGCACTCAAAACTGCAAAATCACATGGAAACTGAACAACTTGCTCCTCAATGACTAATGGATGAACAATGAAATGAAGGCAAAAATAAAAATATTCTTTGAAACCAACGAGAATGAAGACACAATGTACCAGATCCTATTGGACACATTTAAAACAGTGTCTAGAGGGAAATTTATAGAAATAAATGCCCACATGAGAAATAAGGAAAGATCTAAAATCAACACCCTATCATCAAAATTGAAAGAGCTAGAGAAACAAGATGAAAAAACTCAAAAGCAAGCAGAAGACAAGAAATAACTAAGATCAGAGCAGAACTGAAGGAGATAGAGACACAAAAAAACCTTCAAAAAAATCAATAAATCCAGGAGATGGCTTTTTTGAAAAGATCAACAAAATAGACCACTAGCTAGACTAATAAAAAAGAAAAGAGAAAAGAATAGAATAGATGCAATAAAAACAATAAAGGGTAGATCACCACTGATTTCTCAGAAATACAAACTACCATCAGAGATTACTACCAACAACTCTATGCACATAAACCAGTAAACCTGAAAGAAATGGATAAATTCCTGGACATTTGCACACTCCCAAGACTAAGCCAAGAAGAAGTTGAAACCCTAAATAGACCAATAACAAGGCCTGAAGTCGAGGCAGCAATTAATAGTTTACAAACCAAAAAAAGTCCGGGTCCAGACAGGTTCAGAGCTGAATTCGACCAGATAATACAAAGAGGATCTGGTACCATTCCTGTCGAAACTATTCCAAACAATACAAAAAGAAGGAAACCCCCTAACTCTTTCTATGAGACCAACATCCTCCAGATACCAAAGTCTGGCAGAGACACAACTAAAAAAGAAAACTACAGGCCAATATCCGTGATGAACATTGATACAAAAATCTTCAATAAAATACTGGCAAACTGAATCCAACAGTACCTCAAAAAGCTTATCCACCACAATCAAGTAGGCTTCATCCTGGGGATGCAAGGTTGGTTCAACATATGCAAGTCTATAAACATAATTCACCACATAAACAGAATCAAAGACAAAAGCCACATAAATCTCAATAGATGCAGAGAAGGCCTTCGACAAAATTCAACAGCCCATTATGCTAAAAACTCTCAATAAACTAGGTATCAATGGAATGTATCTCAAAACAATAAAAGCTATTTATGACAAACCCACAGCCAAAATCATACTGAATGGGCAAAAATTAGAAGCATCCCTTTTAAAAACTGGCACTAGACAAGGATGCCCTCTCTCATCACTCCTATTCAATATAGTATTGGAAGTTCTAGCCAGAGCAATTAGGCAAGAAAAAGAAATAAAGGGCTTTGAATTAGGAAAACAAAAAGTCAAATTGTCCGTTTGCAGACAGCATGATGGTATATTTAGAAGACCCCAACATCTCAGCCCAAAACCTCCTTAAGCTGATAAGCAACTTTGGCAAAGTCTCAGGATACAAAATCAATGTGCAGAAATCACAAGCATTCCTATACAACAATAACAGACAAACAGAGAGCCAAATCATGAGCAAACTCCCATTTACAATTGCTACAAAGAGAATAAAATACCTAGGAATACAACTAACAAAGGAGGTAAAAGTTCTCTTCAAGGAGAACAAACCACTGATCAAGGAAATAAGAGAGGACACAAACAGTTGGAAAAACATTTCATGCTCATGGTTAGGAAGAATCACTATTGTGAAAATGGCCGTACTGCCCAAAGTAATTTGTATATTCAATGCTATCCCCATCAAGCTACCATTGACCTTCTTCACAGAACTGGAAAAAACCACCTTAAACTTCATATGGAACCAAAAAAGAGCCCACATAGCTAAGACAATACTAAGTAAAAGAACAAAGCTGGAGACATCATGCTGCCTGACTTGAAACTATACTACAAGGCTACAGTAATCAAAACAGCATGGTACTGGTGCCAAAACAGAGATATAGACCAATGGAACAGAGGCCTTGGAAGCAATGCCACACATCTACAACCATCTGATCTTTGACAAACCAGACAAAAACAGGCAATTGGGAAAGGATTCCCTAATAAATGGTGTTGGGAAAACTGGCCAGCCATACGCAGGAGCTGAAACTGGACCCCTTCCTTATACCTTATACAAAAATTAACTCCAGATGGATTAAAGATTTAAACAGAAGAACTAACACCCTAAAAACCCTAGAAGAAAACCTAGGCAAAACCATTCAGGACATAGGCATAGGCAAGAACTTCATGACCAAAACATCAAAAGCAATGGCAACAAAAGCTAAAATAGACAAATGCGATCTAATTTAACTTAATAGCTTCTGCACAGCAAAAAAAAAATAATCATTAGAGTGAACCAGCAACCAACAGAATGGGACAAAAATTTTTGCAATCTATCCATCTGACAAAGGGCTAATATCCAGAATCTACAAAGAACTAAAGCAGATTTACAAAAAAAAAACACAAACAGACCCATTCAAAAGTGGGCAAAGGATGTGAACAGACATTTTTCAAAAGAAGACAAATATGTGGCCAACAAACATATGAAAAAATGCTCATCATCACTGGTCATTAGAGAAATGCAAATCAAAACCACATTGAGATACCATCTCACGCCAGTTAGAATGGTGATCATTAAAAAATCTGGAGACAACAGATGCTGGAGAGGATGTGGAGAAAATGGAACACTTTTTCACTGTTGGTGGGAGTGTAAATTAGTTCAACCATTATGAAAGACAGTGTGTCAGTTCCTCAAGGATCTAGTACTAGAAATTCCATTTGACCCAGCAATCCCATTACTGGGTATATACCCAAAGGATTAAAAATCGTTCTATCATAAAGACACGTGCATATGTATGTTCACTGTGGCACTGTTTATGATAGCAAAGACCTGGAACCAACCCAAATGCCCATCGATGATAGACTGGACAAAAAAAATGTGGCATATATACACCATGGAATGCTATGCAGCCATAAAAAATGATGAGCTCATGTCCTTTGTACAGACATGGATGAAACTAGAAACCATCATTCTCAGCAAACTGACACAAGAACAGAAAACCAAACACCGCATGTTTTCACTCATAGCGGGTGATGAACACTGAGAACACTTGGGCACAGGGAAGGGAACAACACTCGCAGGGCTAGGTGGGGGGATGGAGGGGAGGGGAGGAGAGGGACAGCACGGAGGGAGGGCAGGGAGGAGGGGGAGGGATAACAGAGGGAGAAATGCCTGATGTAGGCAACGAGGGTGTAGGGAGGTGGATGGAGACAGCAAACCACCTGGGCATGTATGCACCTATGCAATGATCCTGCAGGATGGAGGACGTACACATGTACCTAGAGCCCAAATACAATAATAAAAAAAAAGAAGTATATATGCTAAACTTTTAAAATATTTTAGAACTGCATTTAAACATAATTGATTTTCTTTATAATACTATATATTTTAGTAAATGCACTTAATATTATTTTTAAAAGGAAATTTCAGACTGCAAATGACAATGATAACATTGAAGGAAGAATGAGAGAGAGAGAGAAAAAAAAAGAGGACAAAGAGGGAAGGAAGGAGGGAAGGAAGGAAGGGAGGGAGGGAGGGAGGGAGGGAGGGAGAGAAAGAGGGAAGAGAAGAACCCTTGAATCAAAGGTCAAAACACTGATTTGGAGGTAACAAAGTTCTTAGTACCCTGGTAGCTCCAAACAAGGAAAAGTCAGCCCCTCAAAAATGTCTCTAATAATTTATTTATTCCTTATATTTTATTGATTTATTGATATTTATTCATTTGCCATAATCGTTAGCTATCATGAAGAGCTGGTTTTCATGAAAAATCCTGTCAGCTATGAGTTTGATTTGAGGCAGCAAATAAAGTCTAGCATTACCTGTAGCCATTACAACATAAGATATTAACTCCAGAATTTCAGAATCTAGAGGTAAGATTATGAAAGAGTTCTTGAAGATGAAGTCATATTATTTGTGTTTTACTAAAGAACATCATGCATGCTTTGGCTCAAAACAAAGCCATTTTCTTGACAAAGCTCTGAACTTTGACTGGTCTTCGCATTGCTTTCTTTTTGTTCTTACCACAGCATAGAGCAGGGTGAAAGTGCCACTGTAGAATTTCAAATGATGACGAGAAAAACAATATTGAACGGTAAATATTTACAACCCTCACTCTTTCATATCTACGACGATAAAGGATCTTTTGTTTGGGGCACCGAACTTGTGCTATTCTAGGTAATGCTGAAAAACTAGAGTCATAGGGTTTTGGAGAGGGCAGTAGGGAAGGAAAAGAAAAGAAAAGACATCAAAACTGAAAATGTCAGAAGAGCATTTTTATGAGAAAGGGCAAAAAAATGAAACCACGATTGGGCTATGTGGGGCTTGGGAAAGAGATGGATGAAAACAAGTTTTTGAGGAAGTTCTGTTATTTGCAAACAAATATAATCCCCTTTGATCATCTCCTCAAGAAAGTTTGAGGTCAATACTGCATTTTTTTTAAAGGCATTTTCACAAGATCCAAGTAGGTCTAGGGCAGGAGCAGGAACTAGTTTTATTCAAGTTACTTAAAGGTCTCTGCCAGCCTTTTGTGTGAGTACATGTGTGTGAATTCCAAGCATTTGGAAAAGATTTTTGTGGACTACATCTATCATCATACCAAATGTCCTTTACATCTCAAATCTCAAACTTCTCTCTCAAGCTTCTTCTACTTGGCACCTTCAGCTACTTTCTTAACAGCTCTGTCTTGTCTTATTGACATGCAAACAGTAATGTGCATAATATTGAACTTCCCTTTTCCTAAAGCTAATTTCTTTTTCAAAATTACTGACTGTATGTACAGATTATCAGTTATACCAGTATTTTTCTGGATCACTCAAGATGAGCATCTCAGGATCTCCTTTTGTTCTCTTCACATCCTCACTTCCATTCTAATTCATTATTAAACAACCATTCATTATTACTCATTGAGTACAGGTGTGTTGGGTATTGATAGAGTTATCAGAAATACAGTGGTAAAAAAGACATATAGGCTCCTAGATCAAAGTTGACCAAAACATGGGATGATTTTCCTTTAGAGTAGCTCTCACCTATGTCTTTTCATCCTTACTACCAAAATCATAATATAAATAATCATTTATCTGTCCCTGAGTGATTACTATTGTTTACCACCTGAACTCTAGAACCAGGCTTACTCCCTCTCATCAACCCTCTAAGCTTCCACAGTTTCCTTACCAAATTTTAGTCTTCATATTCTTTGCTCAAAAGCATTGCATGATACCCTGCCATCTACAGTGGAGAATCCAGTTATCTTATCTAGCATTCAGACACCTTAAAGTTCAGTCCTGACATTACTGATTAACTTCCTCTCTCCCCTGTGTACACTGACATACACTCCATACACTCTCCTATGCATCACACTCCTAATGTACCTTATGATACTGTTTTTCCCACACATTTACTCCTCAGGCATAGATTTTTTTCTCCTCCACATTTATTGGAATGCAAAACTTACATTATTGTATGAAAACCATTGTACAACCCATATTAGTAGAATACTTTACAACTTTTTTAACGCATTCACATTCTTTATCTCATTTATTATCTCTTCTGAAACTCATAGGGCTCTGGTAGGAAAACTGATTTTAGTTTGGCCGGTTTATAGATGAGAAAACGGACTCAAAATACTGTTATGAATGAGAAGAGAAGTTAAAAAACTTAACTAGAAATTTTGAGCTTTACTTTTTTTCAGCTTTTTCCAGTATGCCATGTATTTAACCAGCTAAAACTTACACTGAGAAGGCTGAAAATTCCAGCAGCTTAACAAATAGCAAATGAATCTTCCTAATGGAAACTTGCAGTGCTTCTCCCCCAGGGTAGATAACTTAGTTGATGAGGATGCTATGTGACACAAGTGCTCTGTTGTGGGATTCACTGTATCTTCTGGAAAAGCATACAACCCTTTAGCCTTCATTTCATCTTCATCTCCTTGCCTAAGTAAAAACTATTTTTGATTTAACATCCTCAGATTCCTTTTAATTCTTAGATTGATGTGGACGATGTTAAACTAGACTTGCCAAACTCAGGTTATGTATTGGGAATCGAAGTGGGCCCCTGGGACTCTTCAGAACTGCTGGTATCAACTGGAATATGACAAAATCCTAGAAGAACTGAATGGGCTATAAAAACATTGCAGCTAGGTTACAGCAGCAGGGAAAACAGAAAAAAAATTCTTAAAAAGAAAAAGAAGAGAAATTGCTTTGGGTATACAACCAAAAAATGGTGCTTGCCTTATGTAACTCTTCTGACTGAACTGTGTCTTTACATAGTCAGTGAAAAAATTGCTTTAGCTCAGCTTTTTAAAAGCCAATTTTGCAATTCTCATACTAACATGTGTATTTTTACATTTTAAGTATATAATGGGAATGGCTACTTTCTTGGTCAAAGTAGCAGAGAGAATGAATATTTCCTAATTGCAATTCTGTAGAAAAACTCATTTGCTTTGAATATATATCTTTCCAGTCTGAATAAATGAGAATCATCATTTATTTTTCATATGTTAACATCAGACAACTTTGTATTTTTTACTATAAAATATCCCAATAGCACAGGGCATGAGAGGGAGGAGAAAAATACATGACATTTACTGAATTCCTGCTATGTGCCCAGAATCTTTATACATATCTTATTTTTGGCAGCAAACTTAAAAGAAGGTCTATTCAGTGTACATTTTAGAAATGATAAATTAGAGGTTCAGAGAGAGATTAAGTAACACATCCAAGAGCTCTCAACTAGGAAGTGACGGAAGTAGAGTTCAAACTGGCTATGATTCACTGACAACCAGTGGCTCATCCACTTAGCACTGCATTTGGCACATACAAGGTGATCAGCAAATTGTAATCAAACAGAAATTTCTGTGAAAATAATTATTTTCTTTTCTAGAAAGAAATAATAGAAGGAAAAGTAATCTGGAGAGAAGTATGTATCTTAGTAAGAAATTTGTTCCAAGTTTGGAAAGTCACATTTTCTGGAAGATACAAAATTTATATTCTTTCTGCTTTCATTAGGAAACACTTCACAGTGAAAGAAACCAAAGTACACTTACTAAACTTCAAAGATTATGTTTACTTTTTCAACTAACAGAGACATAGAAATTAGAAATAGAGACATAGAAATGAGTGGAAGCTTTGCATCGTCTTTCAAAGGAAAAGAGATTGCCCTCTGAGGAGTGGAGAAGAATGACATCAGTAAAAACCCACACCATTCTCCTTGGCCTGTTTTAATGCTGGCAACTAGCAGTCAATCATTATGCCAGAAAAACTAGTACTGTGGACAAACTGGCTTGTTCCTTTGAATGAAACCTGTGGCAGCTCAGCTAGTTGGGACTTCGCAGCTTTAGTTTCTTCTTGTACACTTCTAACCTAAACGGCATCAATTGAAGATGCATTTATTGTTTATGTCAAAAAAGTCCCTTGTTATATTTTATATTTTACCAAGAAACTTTTTTCCAGAATGGCATCTAAATACTAGGGAGAAAGGGTCTGTAGTAGCATTATACCTGGTCAAAATGTTTTGTGTAAGCTGGCATTAAGTGAAAACTGTTTGCTATTTAAGGCGGTGATTAAAATGACAGGCTCTGCAGTCAGACTCATGAGGGTCAAATCCCAGCTCTGTCACTTGCTAATTGTGTGAGTTAGAGAAAATTATGAAATCTTTGTATGCCTCAGTTTTCTCATCTATAAAATGAGACTATTAATAATATTATCAATATGGCTCACATAGAATTATTATAAGAATTGAACATTGTACTGCTTTTAAAGCATTTAACAGTGCTTGTCAAATAATAACTACCAATGAATATTAACTTGTTGCTATAGTTTGGATGTTTGTCTGCAAACTTGATGTGGAAATTTGATCTTCAATGCAGGAGATGAGGCCTAATGAGAAATATTTGGGTCATGGAGGTGGATCTCTCCTGAGTGACCTTGGCGCAGTCCTCGAGGTAATGACAGAATCCTCATTCTATTTGTTCCCAGGACAGCTGGTTGTTAAGATGAGCCTGGCATCTCCTCCCTCTCTCTTTTGCGCTCTCTCCCATCATATGATCTCTACACAAGCCAGATTCCCTTTACCTTCTGCCATGAGCAGAAGCAGCCTGAACCCCTCACCAGAGGCAAATGCTGGTGTTGTGTTTCTTGTACAACTTGCAGAGTACTGAGCCAAATAAATCTTTTTTCTTTATAAATCACCCAGCCTGTGATATTCTTCTATAGAAACACAAATAGACTAAGACTCGTTACTATTATCATTTGCAACTAATTATCCATTAAAATACTCAGGAGGAACTTAGGAAAAGAGAAATACAGGAATCTACTTTGAAAGTCAATTAGTGTCTCTGTGGGAAGGGCCAGACTGTCGTCCTTTCTGTGTCCTATCGCAGTAAGTCTGCTGTGTGTATGTTACTCAACTTAATTCATCTCCACTAAAATTGTTTCGCAAGAGTTTGGAAGGATATTCACCAATTTCATTTCAGATGAAATTAAATTGAGTAGCACAAGTGATGACATACTGTAAGTGAGCTAAGGACTCTGCATATTAATATAGCCTCCAACCTCTGCGTCAGCGAAAGGGTAATGAACTTACTCAAGGGCAACTAATCTCCAGATGAGGATTAATTTTCAAATATTTTTAAATCGAGGGGAAAGTACCACAACATTATTCTACAGAGATAAAAATGATAAAGCAATTAGTCAGAAAATTCAGAAAAAATAACTGTACTGGTCAGCTCAGGCTGCAATAACAAAATATCATCAACTGGATAGCGTAAACAACAGAAATGTATTTTCTAATAGTTTCTTGGTCTGGAAAGTTCAAGGGTCAATTTCTGGTAAGGCTCTTCTGAATTGCAGACAGCTGCCTTCCCCTGTCCCCATATGGCAGAGAAAGAGAGCTCTGATGTCTCTTCCTCTTTTTATAAGGGTCTTTTTATGTGGATTAGGACCCCACCCTTGTGACTTCATTTCACCAAAATTATCTCCTAAAGGCCCTGTCTTCAAATACTAAGTCACATTGTGGGTTAAGGCTTCAGTACATGAATTTGTGGGAAGAACATGATTCAGTCCACTTCAAGGACATAACTCTGAAAAAGTTATGATTATGAAAATAAGGAAAAAAAAGAGTTACTTGTTTAGAATCAGAAATGTGAGCACTTGAAAGGAGTAGATGTAGGCTTTATAAAATTGGAGGAGTTGGCCAGAAACAGCAAACTAGCAGAGATGAACAAAGGGTATCAGGAAATGGAAAATGAAGTGGCAATGCTGAAATCTTAAACCCAGAGACTTCTAATTACCTTACTAAATTCCTCAGGTAGAACAGTTATTCCTGAAGCCTTCAATCTAGCAAAAAGGTTTAATTAACTCTGATTAATGCATTTTCCTTAATGTCTACTGGTTAGTTTAATTGCAGATTTTCATACAGAAGAAAATAATTTCAGAAATAGTTTTCAAAATGCAGTATTTGGTGTGAGGAGGAATGTGGAAAGACAGAGATAAGGAGACAAGAGTAGATAAGTAGATAAATGAAAAAAGATAAAGAAGAAAATTAATAAGGTCTGGCAAGTCAGGGACAAGTTAAGATGGCAAAAAAGAACTGTTGTGAAGAAACCGGTTCATGAAAGAGCAGAGATACAGTAAATAACAGAAAAAAGGGAACAACAAAAAGCTACCTCATGAACAGCACATGTAGCATTATCAAATATTAAAAGAACAACAAAGTCAGAAGAATAATAAAAATGCTAAAACCATAAACAGGTTCAGATCATTGTGTCATGGCATTTTAATAAAATCTTGCTGTGTTTTATTCTGTAAGTTATTTTAAGAAAGGGCCTCTATCTTGCATTGCCTTTTATTCCCACTATGTCTTGAGAACAAACTGTTTCCACAAGCATCTGTGGACGGTTGAATTAAATAAATATTAATTATGTGCTTACTATCTACCAGATACAATTGTCCCTGGGTGTCCACGAGGATTGGTTTCAGGACCCCCTGCAGATAACAAAATTCGTAGGTGCTCAAGTCCCTGATACAAAGTGTTACAGTATCTGCATATCCTATGCACATCCTCTGGTACACTTTGAATTATCTCTAGATTACTTATAGTGCCTAATACAATAAAAGTGCTATGACAATAACTGTTGTATTGTTTAAGGAATAATGAAAAGAAGAAAACAAGTCTGTACATTTTCCATTCAGACACAATCATCCTTTTCTTTCCAAACATTTTCAAGCTATGTTTGGGTGAATCCATGGATGCAGAACGTGTAAATATGGAGGCCTTGCTGTACTATACTACTTGCTGAGAATATAAAGTTAAGTGTGCTTTGCCTTCTGATCTCAAAGAATTAATAGCCTAGTTGAAAAGAAATAAATTGTAGACATTCAATATTTATGCTTAAAGTAGAAGTAAAAATCATCTAAAAACATGGAGAAGTATTGGAGAATGAAAGTTTTGTAGTAAAAATTAATTAAGTAAAAATTAAAATTTTAATATCCATTTAAATGTGTTAACCTGAGATATCCTTCTCTATATTGGTGTTAATTCTAAACTCACTAAAGAGCTAAGATCTTCAGATTTCAGGCTCAACTGAATTTTTTCCTCTAAGCATTGTATTACTTAGATTCTTTCCTCATATTTATGAATTTTATGAATCACATGATTTAGATATAAAGACTATGAAGAATAATTGATATTTCCAAAGTCCCAAAGCTGGTGTGGAACAGGGCCAGATTAACAACTATATTAGCACTGTGGGTTCTCCAATTTGGAAATTTGGAGAGAAAAGCATTGTTACTTATTCTTTATCATTTGTTTTATTAGAATATTATGTTCTTTCTTCTATTTCAAGATGAAACTCAGAGGAAGCTCAATTACAGAATCCCATAACATTATTTTTATGCACAATTCCAGCCCTGCCCTACATTTAATTTGGCCCCTGAAAGGACTAATCTAAGCTCTACGAGTCTGTTTTAGGGCTGGGATAAGACCTGGAAACAAAAGACAGGAAGTGAGATTACCCAGTTTAAGGAATTATAAAGCTACTTTTTAAAGCACTGATTTCTACCAAGTTTTAATATATAAGTTCTGCCCAAACATGTGCAGAAAAAAAAAAAAATGAACTAGCTGACAGTATCCTATGACAGCACAATTTATATCTCTTCTTTAGAATTTTAACTGGAGCTTTTCAGCAGTCCTGGCTAAACCACCAGATGGGTTTGAAAGAATGTCATTACAAAGTCCTTATGTGGGTTGGCAAATAGAAGTCAACAAAAGCTTTGTGGTTTATTCGGACTAACCCATGCTGAGGAGTCCAAAGTCTAATTTTTTTTGAAATATTTTTGTCTACAAAATATTTCCAGCTTGAACTCTGTAACTTTCTTCCTCACCCCTGTCTCTCTTTAAGGAAGAAGCACAAGATATTTAAACGTATACCTCATAAGAATAAAAACTTTTCAAATGAGACAAATTTCAAAAGTACTTTGTAAAACAGAGGCCAAATCAAAGAGATTGGTGAATAACAGTATTTTGATGAAGACTGAAACCTCTGGTTATTTAAATCATGCTGCATAAATAGACTGTGTATTTGTGTGTGTATATATACAGATATACATATTTTCCTTTTGTATACTCTTTCTCTAGTATGATATTTGTGACATGAAACAGATGGTCGTTCTGTCCTCAGAAAAAAGAGAAATCAATATGACTAGTTACTGGTGCTGTTGGAAGGTTCTGTCTTTTGGACTGTAGCAATTTCTCGCCTGAAACTGAGTTTTACAGAAAGCAAGACATAAGCATTTTTAAGTAGAAATCTTTTAAGCTATATCTGTATAGGACTGGCCACCTGGGTTGTAGAATGGCCCATCTGTTCACGTTAACAGTCTCTGTAAGAGGCAGGGATGGCTACTGCTAAATTGAATGTTTCACATACCTCCATGATCACTGAGAGGGGAAGCACCAAATGGCTCACCCATGCTGTGGCCCATTCATGTGAGAACATTGATGCCACAGTGAAGAGCAAACAGGGCAGATGTCCTCAACAGGGAAGAACAAGCAGCATATTTGCAAACTGTGCTCCTGGTCATACTTGACTTGTGAAGGGTTTGGGTAAACAAGTAACACAGTGTTGACTGCGTTAGGGGTGGAGAAGAAGAGAAACATACTAGTCTGAAACAATATTAACATATTAATCATAATTTACTATGTATTCAGTAATTTAGTTACAACATGGCCTTACTGCCTCAGTTTATATAGAAATTCTAAATTCTATCTTGGCTAGAAGATGAGGATTTTTTTTCTTTTCATGTCTTCATTTTTCAAAAAAAAAAGTGTGTGTGTGTGTGTGTGTGTGTGTGTGTGTGTGTACGTGTATAATTCTGCCACCCTCAGTTAAAGGGAGTTCACAGGCTGGTGCATGGTAGTGTCAGCTTCAGGAAATGGAGGAAGCATCCCCTATTGGAGGATGGCTCAGGGGCCCTGCTTTCTTTCCGTGTTTTTCCCTTATCCTCCCAACGTAAGATTATTTTCACCTCAACGTCAAGGAGGACTCATCACTCAGAGACATTCATCCTGTCTTCCCCTTTCTCTCAGGCTCATTATTATGTAGCCTTTCAGAAAAGAAAAACTTACTTTGCAACCTTACATTCATTTCACTTCTTTTTATTTAGACCTTAGGGCAAATGTTTCCTTAAGTAATTTTTTCTGCCTTTGGTTATGCTTAAAAAGAAAAATGGCCTGCAGACTACTATTGGCTGATCAGAAAGGCAGGGAAATACATAGAACATTCACATATTTTCCCATCAATAAATAATTCTAAATTTTCAAATACATGATGATGTTTTCCTCATAGTGATCCCCTAGGTAGATACTACTATCCTTTCTGTACAGATGAGAAAACTGGGACTTGAAGAAGTACTAATTTACCTACTTTCATTCAGCTGAAAACTGAGAAAGGTGACCTCTCTTACATGCAAAGTTTAACAAAGATTCTCTCCTTGACCAAACTCCAGCCAGACATCTTTGAGTCCTCTTCTCAACTAAGCCTCAACCAAGCCTCAGCCTTGGCCTATAAAGACTTGAACAAACACTAACAAAGTTTCTAACAGCTCAAGACCACCTCCCTAATATGATCCTAGTACCCCCTCTCCCTTAAATTGCCTGCTAAGACAACTCAAAGCTGACAAAAAATTTCACTGTCTGTTCCAGTCAACATGTGAGGATGCATACTGAGGCCTCTGTGTTCCATTCTTTGTGAAAGGATGACTCCTGTCTTTGAATACTGCCAGCTAGAAGACGCTGCTTGTCTAATGGCACTTATACTGATGGATCCTGTGTCATTTTTCACTTCTCTAACTCTGCTAAGCCCCTACTTGCCCCACTTTCTACTCCTTAGTTTTCCTTTTAAAATACGCTTTTTTGGGAGGCCGAGGCGGGTGGATCACAAGGTCAAGAGATCGAGACCATCCTGGTCAACATGGTGAAACTCCGTCTCTACTAAAATTACAAAAAACTAGCTGGGCATGGTGGTGCGTGCCTGTAATCCCAGCTACTCAGGAGGCTGAGGCAGGAGAATTGCCTGAACCCAGGAGGCGGAGGTTGCGGTGAGCCGAGATCGCGCCATTGCAGTCCAGCCTGGGTAACAAGAGTGAAACTCCGTCTCAAAAAAAAAAAAGACAAAATACGCTTTTACCTCTACACAAGTCAAAATTGAATTCAGTTCATGCTGGACTCATTTCCCTACTGCAATAGTTATTACTGATCAAAATCTGTTCTTACTAGTGTTTAGCTTCATTTATCTTTGACAAGCTATTAGATAACATGAATACACATTAAAATTACAAGATCTTTCCACTTTTTGTGACCTATTAGAGCTCTAATAAGATTACAATCTTTTAAAGTAAGATACTACCATTGTTTATAAGCTTCTGGAAAACAAAGATCAAATTATTTTGCTCACTATTGTAATTACCACACTGAACGCACTGCCTGGCACATAAATCTTCAGTAAATACCTGTTTATTGGGAAGAGTAAGGCACACAGACAGAACCATAATTCACGTGCTCTCTTTCTTTTCTTGTGTGGAAAAAAGCCAATGTTCTCCTTAGACTTAAGATATAGGGTCAGATGGATTCATATATTCACTTACACATATGTAGAGATTTCAGTGTTTCCTGAGTTATATAGTGTATTAGCTACTTGTAGTGTTACTTCTATATGTAATACCCTGATAAATAATGGGAGTATGTAAGGAACAAATATTTCATATATTTACCTATTTGTATGAAAGCAGAACCTACTTAACTTTGCACAGTAAGCAAAGAAAAAGAGTCCACAGTCTCTCCTTTACTCTTCTCTCTATGTAATCAAGGTATGTTTCTTACCTTTGTGTATTCTATATGTTTTCATAAAAATATTTTTATGAAAAATTTTACTCATGCAGAGGCAGTGGAAAGCTCTATAAAAGTGTTGCCTCCTATTATTGAAAAGGGAGGCAGTTCTTGCCAGAACAAATTTTTCAAATGAGCCTGAGAAAGGTTTGATTTAGAAAAAAGAAAATGGCAATCAGGGTTTATCTAGAAAGGAAAGAAAAATGCTGTGCTTCAATTCAAAACATCTTAGAATACAGTATGCTGACATTTTGTTGAAGGGAAAACACAGATGACTCAAAACCCAGTCACCCTTCTAGCACCTTCTCATTAGTTTTATTGTCCTTATTTGAACTGCCAGGTTTATAGTACTTTCACATGTGCATTTCTCATTGCTTTTCAGAAAATGCTGTCATGTCAGTAGAGTTCCAGAGGCAGAGATGGAATATGTTGCCAAGAAAAAATGGTGACGTTTACCAACAACATTCTAGAGACATGTCAATTTATATACATTATAAAATATGAATTTTATAGACATATTTATATATCAGTCTTACATATATATTTCTGACATACCTGCATTTTAAGTTAGGTAGGAAATTCACGTACACATTGTATAATTTAAGGGTTGTGTGTGTGTGTGTGTGTGTGTGTAATCTTCGTTCCATCTTGCTGGCTCAGCCCAATAGAAGAAAGATAAAGGGTTTATGTTTATCTTTATAAATTGATTTTTCTATTTTCCAAGCTTGATTTGGGCCAGAGGTAAAGAGGTTGGTACTCTGCAAAAATGGAAATAACCTTTTCTCTTTCTTTGTGATAATGAAAGCATACAGTACACATATCAGCCAGTTCAAAAAATGCTGAGTCCTTGCTTATTTTCTGCTTCAGTAATCTTTATTGAACAGCAGTCCTGTTCTACATGAATAATATTTGTTTTATTTGGAGGGGGGCTCTACAGTTTTTTGTATAAAATTCACTGTGTACCAGTCTCATCTAGACTTCCCTACAGCTGTTTATGGGAGTAAGCTGGTTCAAGGGATTAGGGGCTGCAAATAAAACATTAAACATAATGCTAATATTTAGAGTTTTTCTGTGTTGTAAAATAAATATTCTAGGTCCCATTTCTTCAGAGTCTCTTCCTAGATGACAGAATCCTATCTAATACAAGCTTGTGAAATGATTGTCTCAAATTCCTCCCCAAATTCATCAATAATATATTAAGACAAAGTTTAAGGGAAAAATACTGAAAGTCCTGAGTGTTGTATTGTAAGCAGGCTTATAGGATGGATCTGCTAAAATAACAGGGACAAGTGTGCCCATCCCATTTCTGCCTATAAACTGCTATCCGGCTAAATATGTGCTAAGAAAAATGACCAATATTAGATGTCAAACACAGGAAATAGCATATTTTTCCCACCAAGTCCCAATGAATTCCCCGTATCTGAGTCTCTAATGGTGCTACAAAAAAAAAAAAAAAGCAAAGTTACATATGATCAATTTATAATTTTTTTTCACTTTTGCAAGCTACCTTAGATCACTTCCAAAGCTGTGTAAGGACAGTAGTGAATCAAAGGAGAAAATCCAAATATCAAAAGAGAAGATCCAAATCCAAACAACACTAGCTAACAAAAAATCTTTTTGCTTTTTTGGCAAACATTCCAGAAGCAAAATTGAATCTATTTTTTTTTTTTTTTTTTTGAGAAGGAACTCTGGTGTGGGGGAACACAATTTCTCTGAAGGCAAAGATTCTACCAGAGACAAACTGTAGCTGTAAAAAAAAGAGAGAGCGAAAACAACAGAAAAAAAAAAAAAATTTCTTGCAGAAATCTCTGTCCTTAAAAACAAAAGATCTTAACCAGCACCCACAATACCAGCTTGATCTCACCATGAAGTTCTTCAAGTATCCTGATAATAGAAATTAAAATGGAATTCACTACCCTAAGAAGATGCAGTTTAATTATTTTTCAGTATTTTATTCCAAAAATTGGAACATCTATGCTGTTGTATAATTGTTGTCTTTTCCTGAGGAAAATATTCTAGAATTTGGACAATACTCACTATTCTGAAGATTACCAATGAATGCAAGAAAAAGTGTCAAAAGGAATATGTAATCACAGAATACTGTAGTCACAGAATCCTTTTGCCCAGAAAACGAAATACTGTTGCCCTGTGAGAAGTTTTCAATTTTTTTTTATTTCATAAGACATTAGTTGACTTCTCAGATGATATATTTTAGAAGTACCAGGAAGTCTCCTTTTCCCAAACCTTTTTTTTAATTGCTATAATTTCTTAAATAGAAAAATATCACATTCATTTAAAAAGAACTAAAGAGTGAGTAAGGAAACAAATATCGTCTGACATCTTCAACTATGTGCTAGAATTAGAAGTGGAATTCTTTCATAAATTATCTCATTTAATTCACGAGTAACAAGTAGGTAATTTAGTCATGTCTCTGTCACACTTAGTCTAAAAATACTCACTGAGCACTTATTGTGGCCTAAGCAACATGTAAAGTCCTGAGAACATAGAGGTGGAAAAAATAATAATCATAGGCAAAGCTTTCAGAAGGCAAATGGTTATTCATTCAGCCAGTAATGCTAGCTGATTCTAGAATTTGGCCAGAATGCTATGAAGAGAAAGACAAGTAGGTAAAAGGAACAAAATTTAGGAAGACAGCAGTGGCAAATGATAATATCATGAGATGGAGTCTTTGAGGAATACAATAAAAAGATAATGTTATTTCCAGTTGGATTTCCAGTCTCATTCACTCAATAGTCTTACCATAATGCCCTCTTTTTATGGATGATAAATATCTTTATTGATAACAAACTAAAAATTAGAATTAACAAAGTGCATTGCAGACAGAATTTTTAATTTCTACTTTAGATGAAAATCATGTCAAAAGAGGTTTGAAAAAGGATTTTACTTAAAATCATACAACTGAATGTGTTTCACAACTGAGATTTTAATCCAACTCTGAGTACAAAATATCCTATATATGCTGCTTTCTTTAAAAACTGTAAGAAGCAAGTATGTCAGAATAAAGAAAATGGTGAGTCAAGAGCTATCAAGATATAAAACACTGATATTCTGGCCTTCAGAATTCTAGGCTTTATAGGAAAGGGAATATGAATAAAAACTGTTGACCGCATATAATAATTTTGCTCAGTGTCCAAATCTGCCATGATTTCATATTCTTGCTATACATGAATTATATGTGTTATGGTGTTTGGGGTCTAGGCAGAGTATTGGGATATTTATATTTCTTAGAAATATTTTGTTAAATTTTTTAAATGTATTAGAAATATTTTGTTAAATTTGAGAGAACATTTTCAATTGCAATTAATTACATCTTTAAACAATTGACACTATAGCAACAAATCAAAACCTCAAGACCAGTGGCCATTTATTCTGACATTATAATATTTCTACAGAAAATCACCTTTATTAAAACAATCTTAGAGTTGAAAGTGACTTTAAGGATCACCTAGTTTAGCTTCTCAGAAAGCAATGTTCAATAGATTCTGTGAGATTCCATGAGAAGGATTAAGTCTTCTAGTTTAATCCTAAATTATTGATTAGGCTTAAAATGTACACAGTTGGGACTACATAACAACATCAAATTTTAGTGACTTAAAACAACATCTCGTTATATTCTGTGGTTCACTGGGTTGACTTGCCTCAATGTAGCATTTCTTGCTTGGGGTATTTCATCTGATGTTTGTCAAATGGTACCTGGTACTGGAATTACCTGAAAACTGACCTAGCTTATGTTGGCTGCTGGTTGGATGTTTAGTTAGGCACTCAATTATCAAAATTACACATGGCCTCTATATGTGACTGGGGGCTTTGTAAGCATGGTGTTTGAGTTTTAAGAGCTAGAATCCATGAGGAAGCCTTCCAAGAATTTGCCAACAGGGCAGAAGTTCCAAAGCATCTCATGACTTGACCTGGAAAGTCCCAGACATCACTGTTACCAAGATCTATTATTCAAGCAAGTCACTAAGTCTACTCTCCATCTAAGGAAAGGGAATACACATTTTAATATGCCCTTTCCTGTGAAAGGCAACACATGCACATAAGAAGGAAAGGGATTGATGATGACTATCCTTGGATAACATTTGCCAAAACTTCTTTCCTTTGTATGTTGTTATATCAGGTAAGGTCTTACTTAGACCCATTGTATTGCATGTTTCTCTCCTACCTTCTTATCCTTTTTTTGTGGGCAGAAAGGATAATACTTTTGGATGGGGAATAATAGATCAAAGATGATTTTGTTTCAAGTGTATCCATTCTGGGCCTAATTAATACTTTGAAACTAAACAAAATAAGCCTAATCCTTCTCATTGAATTTCATATAATCTGCTGAATTCTGCCTTCTAAAGACATAAACTAAATGGTTTTAAAAATCTTTTCCAATTCTAAGATATAAGATATTTTAAGATTGGAAAATTTTCTGTAGAAATATCTGTCTCGCTAACCAACACTAGATAATTTTATCAATTCTGCTACTAGAAAAAAAAATCCATTATTAGAGGTCTTCCTTTCTTTCTTGGCAAATAATTTGCTCAAGGTTTAATGAACTTACCCTGTAGGGAATCATGTTTTGAAGGCAGAAGTAGAAAATCCATGCCAGTATCACCATCCAGTAGAAATGTGCCTAAGTTTTTGCTGCCCTCAATAGTTTCTAAAATGTAGTGACTATTCAGTAAATTTCTGTTGAATCTTGAATGTTTGAAAAAATGCATGTATGCATGATACAGCTGGCACAGTCTGAAATAGCACACAGATGTGTTCCTGAAATCCTAGGAAAGAACTCTCTTTTATTGAGTTCTACATTCATGAATGCAAACATGGAATAATAATATATGTGGCATTCCCATTGCATAGTATAACTAGATTCATAATTTCCGATCTTTATTGCACAGATCTGTATGTCATACTCACTAATAACTCAGGCCCAAGGGATATTTCCTAATTGTGCTCCAGAGGTTCAACAAAACTCTGGATGCTCTGAGTCAGGTAATGAGGTTATAAACTTAGTAGATAGTGAAAAGATCAGGCCCGTGATATAAATCCTCCAAAGATATTTCTAAGATATAATTTTCATTTTGATTCTGTTTCTTGGCAAAAAAAAAAAAAAAAAACCTACCAACTTCCCCTGAGACTATAGGCCAATGCATGCATAGTCTGCCTCTGTCTCTATAAGAAAACAAATGCAAAGGCAATGCGGTTTGAGTTGGTGAGGAGCCCCAGCATCTGTACTTCCAAGGTGATGATGAACATTTTAGGTAATGTGCAGCCTGGTGGTTCTGGCTCATAACTATGTGGCCTGAAGGGCCATGTACTCCAACACTTTCTGAAATAGTGTCAGTAAAATCCTGACACTTCTTTTCCTAATCACTGATTTAAAAACTGCAATTGATTCAAATACGAAATTATGATTTCACAAGTCCTTCTATTAGCCTGGGAACAGATGTACTGACTGCTACATTGCCAGAATTAGAGTGGTTCGGCTTTGCTCCAAACTGTGCCCTGCACACATAACAATTTTTTTTAGAGAAAAGCTTTGCGTACAAAGAAGAATTAGATAAATTCTTTAGGTTGTAAATCTTTTCTTTCTTCTCTATTAAAAAAATATTTGCAACAAATAATATTTTTAAAATATTTATGTGCTTTTTTTCTTTATATTTCCTTCTACATAATTTTTTTGTCTTTATTGACCGAAGGCATGGGTCTACTTCAAGGCCAGGGGTTAGGGAATTGCCAGGAGGGTACTACAGCAATTATCACTTCAACTTGACTATAGTTAAGATTTTTTTTCCATTTACAATTAAATTTTAAAGTCTACAGAAAGACAATTGTGAAAACTAGAGTTTGTCTACAAAAAGGTTTGTGTTCATCTTCTTATCATCTTTCTTTTATTTAAAATATAAAGCAGTAACTTTTGTCAACTTGATTGTACAGCTTTACAAAGTGGAAGTCTTTTCCAAACAGGATGAAAACTGAGGATAAGCTATTTCTAGTCCTGACAGACTGTGGAGAGAAAAAGAGAAAGTTAAGAAAAAGAGGGGATGAAAAACATGTTTAAACTTTGCCTTTCCAGGTTCAAGCCCTCAAGCAGAAAAATGTGAAAGATGGGTGAAAAGGAACCCTCCTGGTAGACAGAACCCTATTGTGCTTCTCATTTAAACTCAAGGAAGAGACTGCTGGGAAGGGTATCACTATAACCTCACAAAGTAATTCCAAATAAGTAAATAAAGAGGGATTAATAGCATAATCGGATAGACAGGAATCCTAGTTAGCACTCAAGAGTAACCATTAGCCATCAGCTCTAAAGTGAGAAACAAGTTCATGCATGCCTAAGAGTCAGGGAGTGTGGTAGGCAGCTTCTAAGGTGACCCAAATGATCTTTACCTCCTGGTATCTGCAGGTTTGTGAAATCTCTTTTTGATTAACTTGCTTTTAACCAACAGAATGGAATAACCTGGAGGAGATGTCACTTTTGTCATTAGGTTTCCAATATTATGACTTCTGTCTTACTAACAGATTCTCCATTGCTTTCTCAGCTGGCATACTTTAATGAAGCACACTGCCATGTTGGAGAGGTCTACATGGCAGAAAGCTAAGGAGAGCTGTATTAGTCTTCTCAGGCTGCCATAACAGAATACCACAGAGTGGGTAGGTTACATAACAAATTTATTTTCTTACAGGCCTGGAAACCAGAAATCCAAGATCAAGGTGTCCATACAGTTGGTTTCTAGTGAAGCCTCTCTCCTTGGGTTGCAGATGACCATATGGCCTTTGCGCTCATATAGCCTTTCATTGGAGAGAGAGATATTTCTAGTCCTCCCTCCTTATAAGCATTCCAGTCCTATTTGATTAGATTTCTACCTTTATTACCTCATTTACCCTTAATTACTTCCTTAAAGGCCCTATTTCAAATGTAGTTACCTTGAGGGTTAGGCCTTCAACATATAAATGTAAGGGGACACAATTCAGTTCATAACATAGCCTCTGGCTAACAGCCAGTGAGGATCTGAGGGCCTTAGTCCATTAGATACTTAGGAACTTAATGCCGCCAACAAACAATGAGTAAGCTTGGAAATAGATTCTTCCCCCATTGAGTCTTCAGATGAGACTGCAGACCCTAAGCTAACACCTTGATATTGGACTTCTGAGAAATTATAAAGCTCAGGACACAGATAAGCCAAGCCAAGATTCTTGAAGAACAGAATCTGTGAAATGGTAAATATGTGTTATTTTAAGGCATGCAGTTTTGTGGTAAGTTGTTAGACAATAAAAAAACTAATACAAAGCAGTAGATTTGCTTATAGCCAGGAGGTCATCCATGGAGGCCAGGAATCAGGCAAGCAAATTGGTTAGTAATGAAAAGCATAATTTTGCTGAAGCAAACCTTCTGTCTCTTTTCAGTATGTTAGAAAAGCAGAGAAGTTTTAGTGTGGTTAAGAACATGGGTCCTAAAATCAGACAAATTTGAGTTCTAATTCCTCTGGCACTTAGTAGCAGTGCATCATTGGACAAGTTACTTTATAGCAAAAGTGAATGCAGAATAAGAAATTCGAGGCAATGTAGTATAATATTTAAAATGATCATAATAACTATGCTAAGCAATAAGTGAAATAAAGATAAATTATTTGGCACATAATATGTATTTAATTGACATTATATTTTATTGTTAGGCTCCAAGTAGGAAAAGGGAATAGAGCTAGATCTTACCACGTACTGAGTTCCTGATATGTGCTATATGTATAATATGCTATATATAAACTCCATATGATTTTGCATCCTCTATGTATGAAGATCTATATATTTGATCTTGCATTTTCTTTCAGAATTATCCTAAATAGTTACTATTATCTTTATTTTTGCAACAGAAATCTCAGCAATTGTAAATGACAATGGCTAGAGTTATACAGATTCTGTGGCAATTTGAATCTAGAGCCACAGGTTCTAAAAACCCTGACCCTTTTTGTTGTATCATGTCTCCAAAATTATGACAAAACCTTGACAAAAATCTATGGTGATTAATTAATATACTGCAGAGTTGAGTGCTATCCTCTTGCAAAACAGAAAATTCAGTGACAACAAAATACTCATTGGTTCAAATGGTTTTCAATTTGGATTGAATCCCTTTCTCTATCATTTCTGTTAATGTCATGGCCACATCAGAAAGAGATTATCATTGGCTAATTCAAAATGACTTTATTCAATTTATTCAATTCACTTCACAAAAGAGAGAAGTAGGTTTGATTTCCCACTGTTTAGGAACAAAATAGGGTCATCACCCCTTGCATTGCATTGATTTGATTTTTGTTCACATCTTTCTAATATACTCCATTAGTTGCAACTGGATGATTATAGCTTCTTAAAATTGATCAAGTTTACATAGGGAAAGATACTTCTTAAGGGAGAATCAGAAACATGAAAGAATTTTTGCAGCACTTTGAGAGGCCGAGGCACATGAATCACCTGAGGTTAGGAGTTTGAGGCAAGCCTGACCAACATAGTGAAACCCTGTCTCTACTAAAAATGCAAAAATTAGCTGAGCATGGTGGTGTGTACCTGTAATCCCAGCTACCTGGGAGACTAAGGCAGGAGAATCACTTGAACCTGGGAGGCAGAGGTTGCAGTGAGCCAAGATGGTGCCACTGTACTCCAGCCTGGGTGAAGGAGTGAGATACCATCTCAAAAAAAAAGGATTATTTTTCTTCCATATTAATAAGACAGAAGTGACTACTTAAATTGGCATGGTAACCTTCTAGTTCTTTGCTTTCTTATGGAACAAATCATGCTGCTGTGTGTATATATATCTTGTGATATCTCAGTATGCTTTAAATGTTGCATCTAGAAAATACAATGGGCAGGTTTTATAAGAGCATCAGTGAACGTCAGGCCCATCCTACAAAGAATGACAAGAAAACAAGAAAATGAGACCAGTGAGAAAAACAATAGATAAATAATGTCAGAATCAAATGGGTTGAATACACAGAAGCTAGGAGCAAACATAGAAAATTATTAACCATCCTAGTCAAGACATTTTCAGATGCTGTGTTTCTATTAAATGCAGAAAATTGCCTGTTAAAATGATACTGAGAGAGAGAGAGAGAAAAGAAATTTGAAGTGTGCTTTATTTCTCCTAGTCATTTGTTATACACTCCAAAATCCAGTAAATATATCCAAGGTTGTATTGACCATGAATTTAGCCTTTATATTCCTTGGGGAAAGAAAAGGATATTTGACACAAAATGATCAATTATGATGAACACAAAGCAAAGTGGCTTCAGCAATTCTCTGATGCTCTGCTGGTTTCCTTCAATCTTTACAGGCAATTTTGCTGTTGTTGTGATTTTTTTTTTCACCCTACATCTTTTCTCTTTTCTTGTTCTTTATTGAGTTTAATTACAGTTACTGTTCATGGGCTGTTGAGCTTAAAAATCATTTGCTGCCTTGTATATTTACCCTGCACTTGATTCATTCACAGCTGTTCATCAGTGTCATACTATTCAGACTGGGGAGTGAAATTGCTTATCTTTATGAAGCAAAAGAAGCATTTTCATTTACTCAAGGTCTATAAAGAAAGAATAATGAAATAATTATAATGGTAATTCTTTAGTTCAATTTATTTAAGTTTTCTTTTATGTGCCAATACCGTGGTATATTTTTGATGATCCTATTAACTATGGTCACTAATTCCTGGAGATAACTGAATGAATAAAGCTGCCTGCACCTGTTCTAGATAAACTAGGTCAGAGTCTATTGGCCACAGATGAAAGCATATTGGCATCTCTACCTCAATACTGGTATCTATGAACTGGCTTTATCTGGTAATCATAATTTGAGTAACATAAAATAAAGTTTCTCTGCAGAAAAGTTTTGCTACAGTGCCTGGCACTTTTATATTTTAAGTCTCTTCTTTGAATGAAGGCATTGTCTACATTAATTTTGTCAATATGTAAGACTTTTTTGGAAGAAGCAACACATTAGCTATCATTAGCATATGGCATTTGTTTGTGAGTAAACTTCATTTCAGGAAGAAGCACTGGAACACTCTCCATTGGGACCAGTCCCTTCACTGAAGTCCCCAGAGAACTCTTCACAAGGTCTGGTATGCCAACTTCCTCTTTTTACCATTAAGGTCACCAACTAACCCACACCCAAAATATATAGTTTGAAGGTTGTTGTAAACCATACCTAAAGTAAGTGAAAAAATATTTGAGCAATGCCATAATATAGAAGGTCACCTACTGTAATTCTCCTTCATTAAAAGGCAAAGAGTCGTCATGACTTAGAGGTTTTAAATGAATTGATTGTATAACCAAAGTTGTATGGCTTGTTAAAAAGTTCAAGAAAGAGACTATACATAGAAGCAAGCTAGTACTGAATCTGGCAGTTTCCTTGGAGGCATGTGCCAATATAAGGTCTCTTATACACTAGGATTCAAAGGGCAGAAGTCAAATTTGAAGGTTCTGAATATAATGGAAGTTTAGATCAAATACAACCACATAAATACATAAAGCCAGGTCTCCCAAAAAGTGATAACCTCAGGATCTTCGAGATGAGGCAGACTGTTTTGAAGAAGGAGAAGGAAGTGGAAATACTTACTTACTTTAGCTTCTGGCCAAGAAAAAGAAAAGTTTTCCTGAAAATTTCTAGCCACATGCTGGTGAAAGGCCAGTATGTATATGACTTCGGTTCCTCAGGCTACCCAAAGAAGGAAACAAATTTAAATTGGAGCAGTTCTCAGTGGTAGTGCCTCTAGGAACCTGGCAGGAATAAAGGATAACTTTCCCTGGAGGACCATACTTTAACCTGGCCTCGAAATAATTACACTGATAAAATGAAGAAAAAAAATCTTGCAATGAAAAATTATCTAATACCCAAATAAACAAATTAGACCACACAAACTATAGACACAAAATTATCAGATAATAGTAAAAAAAAAAACCCATAAAATAGTAAATATGTTTATATTATATTATTTTAAAAAGAAACATTATAAAAGGAACTTAAAGACATAAAAGCGATCAAACACAAGTACTTTAATTTGAAAAAGAAACAAGCAGATTTCCTAAAAGAGAAGAGTGTAAAATTTCAATGAGGACTTCCACCAAGATGGCCAAATAGGAACAGCTCCGGAGCACAGTACCCAGCGAGAGCAATGCAGAAGGTGAATATCTCTGCATTTCCAACCGAGGTACCAGGTTCATCTCAATAGGAACTGGTTGGACAGTGGGTATAGCCCAAGGAGGGCAAACCAAAGCGGGCTGGGGTGTTACCTCACCCAGGAAGTGCAATGGGGAGGAGAACTCCCCCTCCTACCCACGGGATGACATAGAGACTTTTCTGGACACTCTGGCACTCCTGCTCAGATACTACGCTTTTCCACCTCCACAAAGATCGGCAAGCAGAGACCCATTGGCTTGAGATTTTCACAGCCAGCACAGCAGTTTGAGCTCGACCTGGGAATGTCAAGCTCAGTTGAGGGAGGGGTATCCGCCAATACCGGGGCAGTTCTAACCTTGCCTGTGTAAACAAAATCGCAAGGAAGTTTACACAGCAGCTGGGCAGAGTCGGCGGCAACTCAGCCAGGTCTCTGCAGGCAGACTGTGACTAGACACCCTCTTTGCTGGGCACGACATCTCTGAAAAAGGGCAGCAGCCTGTTAAGGACTTATAAATAAAGCCCCATCTTCCCAGGACAGAGCACCTGGGAAAAGGGGCAGTTGTGAGTTCCACTTCAACAGCTTAAACGTCCCTGCCCAGCAACTCTGAAGGGAGCAATGGAGCTCCCAGCACAGCACTAGAGCTCTGATGAGGGACATACTGCCTCCTCAAGTGGCCCCCTGGTCCCCGTATATCCAAAGAGACACCTCATACAGGAGAGCTCTGGCTGACATCTGGTAGGAACCCTTCTGGGACAAAGCTTCCAAGGAAGAAACAGGCAGCAATCCTTGCTGTTCCACAGCCGCTGCAGGTGATTCCCAGGCAAGCAGGGTCTGGAGTGGACCTCCAGCAGTCCTGCAGCAGAGGGGCCTGTTAGAAGGTAAACTAAAAAACAGAAAGAAATACCTTTAACATCAACAGAAAGGATGCCTACTCAGAGACCCCATCCAAAAGTCACTGAAGACCAAAGATAGATAAATCCACAAAGATGGAAAAAAAAACAGTGCAAAAAGGCTGAAATCGCCAAAACCCAGAATGCCTCTTCTCTTTCAAGTGATCACAACTCCTCACCAGCAAGGGAACAAAACTGGATGGAGAATGAGTTTGATGAATTGACAGAAGCAGGCTTCAGCAGGTGGTTAATAACAAACTTTTCTGAGCTAAAGGAGCATGTTTTAATGCAATGCAAAGAAACTAAGAACCTTGAAAAAAGGTTAGACAAAATGCTAACTAGAATAACCAGCTTAGAGAAGAGCATAAACAACTTGATGGAGCTGAAAAACACAGCATGAGAACTTTGTGAATCATAGACAAGTCTCAATAGATGAATCGATCCATCAGAAGAAGGGATATCAGAGATTGAAGATCAATTCAATGAAATAAAATGAGAAGGCAAGATTAGAGATAAAAGAGTGGAATAAAATGAACAAAGCCTCCAAGAAATATGGGATTATGTGAAAAGACCAAATATACGATTGATTGGTGAACCTGAATGTGACAGGGAGAATGAAACCAAGTTGGAAAACACTCTTCAGGATATTATCCAGGAGAACTTTCCCAGTCTAGGAAGGCGGGCCAAAATTCAAATTCAAGAAATACAGAGAAAGAACAACACAAAAATATTCCTCAAAAAGACCAACCCCAAGGCACATAATTGTCAGATTCACCAGGGTTGAAATGAAGGAAAAAATGCTAAAGGCAGCCAGTAAGAAAGTTTGGGCTACCCACAAAGGGAAGCCCATCAGACTCACAGCGAATCTCTTGGCAGAAACTCTACAAGCCAGAAGCTATTTATGACAAACCCACAGGCCATATATCATACAGAATGGGCAAAAACTGGAAGCATTCCCTTTGAAAACTTGCACAAGACAAGGGTGCCCTCTCTCACCACTCCTATTCAACATAGTATTGAAAGTTCTGACCAGAGCAATAAGGCAAGACAAAGAAATAAAGGGTATTCAGTTAAGAAAAGAGGAAGTCAAATTGTCTTTATTTGCCAACAACATGATTGCATATTTAGAAGACCCCATTGTCTCAGCCCAAAATCTCCTTATGCTGATAAGCAACTTCAGCAGAGTCTCAGGATACACAATCAATGTGCAGAAATCACAAGCATTCCTATACAACAATAACAGACAAACAGAGAGCTAAATCATTAGAAAACTTGCATTCACAATTGCTACAAAGAGAATAAAATACCTAGGAATACAACTATCAAGGAATGTGAAGGACCTCTTCTAGGAGAACTACAAACCACTGCTCAAGGAAATAAGAGAGGACACAAACAGATGGAAAGATATTCCATGCTTATGGTTAGGAAGAATCAATATCATACAAATGGCCATACTGCCCAAAGTAATTTATAGATTCAATGCTATTCATTTAAACTGGTCCATCAAGCTACCATGGACCTTCTTCACCAAACTGGAAAAAACAACCTTAAACTTCATATGGAACCAAAAAAGAGCCCACAAAGCCAAGACAATCCTAAACAAAATGAACAAAGCTGGAGGCATCATGCTACCTGACTTCAAACTATACTACAAGTCTATAGTAATCAAAACAGCATGGTACTTGTACCAAAACAGAGATATAGACCAATGGAACAGAACAGTGGCCTTTGAGGCAACACCACACATCTACAACCATCTGATCTTTGACAAACCTGACAAAAACAAGCAATGGGAAAAGGATTCCCTATTTAATAAATGATGTTGGGAAAACTGGCTAGCCATCTGCAGAAAGCAGAAATTGGACCCCTTCCGGACACCTTACACTAAAAGTAACTCCAGATGAATTAAAGACTTAAACATAAGTCCTAACACCATAAAAACCCTAGAAGAAAACCTAGGCAAAACCATTCAGGACACAGGCATAGGCAAGGACTTCATGACTACAACACCAAAAGCAATGGCAACAAAAGCCAAAATAGACAAATGGGATCTAATTAAATGTAAGAGCTTCTGCATTGCAAAAGAAATAATCATTAAACTGGCAACCAAAAGAATGGGAAAAAATTCTTGCAATCTACACATCTGACAAAGTGCTAATATCCAGAATCTACAAAGAACTAAAACAGATTTACAAGAAAAAACAAACAACCCCATCAAAAAATGGGTGAAGGATATGAACAGACACTTTTCAAAACAAGACATTTATGAGGCCAACAAACATATGAAAAAATGCTCATCATCACTGGTAGTTAGAGAAATGCAAATCAAAACCACATTGAGATACCATCTCACACCAGTTAGAATGGCGATCATTAAAAAATCTGGAGATAACAGATGCTAGAGAGGATGTGGAGAAATAAGAATGCTTTTACACTGTTGGCAGAAGTGTAAATTAGTTCAACTATTGTGGAAGACAGTGTGACAATTCCTCAAGAATCTAGAACTAGAAATTCCATTTGACCCAGCAATCCCATTATTAGGTATATACCTAAAGGATTATAAATTGTTTTATTATAAAGACACATGCTTTCACTGAAGCACTGTTTACAATAGCAAAGACCTGGAACCAACCCAAGTGCCCATCAATGATAGACTGGATAAAGAAAATGTGGTATATATACACCATGGAATACTATGCAGCCATAAAAAAAGGATGAGTTCATTTCCTTTGCAGGGACATGGATGAAACTGGAAAACATCATTCTCAGCAAACTGACACAAGAACAGAAAACCAAACACTGCATGTTCTCACTCATAAGTGGGTGTTGAACAATGAGAACATATGGACACAAGGAGGGGAGCATTACACACTGGGGCCTGTTGGGGGGTAGGAGAGCTAGGGAGGGATAGCAGGGGGTGGAAAGATTGGGGAAGGATAATGTTAGGAGAAATACCTAATGTAGATGATGGGGGAATGGATGCAGCAAACCACCATGGCATGTATATACCTATGTAACAATCCTGCATGATCTGCACATGTACACCAAAACTTAAAGTAAAAAAAAAAAAAATTCAGCGAATTGGATAAAGAGCAAATTAAACACAAATTAACAGGCTATTAGTGCACTGAAATATAGAAATAAACATGTTAAAAGAATGGTACAGAAACCAAAATCGTTGGAGAAAAGAGAAGCTGAAAAATAAGGATTAGAGTGGTTAAGTCTGCCATATGTCTAATTAAATTTATAGAGATACAAGAGAGGAAAAATATTTGAGGAGATGAATGAAGAGAGATATTTCTCAATGGATGAATGTCACAAATATTTAGATTAAGAAACCCCAGAGATTGTCAAACAATACAAATTTAAAAAAATCTGCAAATATTTACACCATAAGAGAACTACAGAATCCTAAGGAAATAAAAGAACTTAAAAGTAAGCAAAAATAAAGAACAATAAACAAATAACTGGCAATCTGGCCACAGACAACATACTAGATGTTAAAAAAAAAAAAAAAGAGCAGAATAATATCCTCAAAGTAAGATCTAGTGCTATATACCCTTCAGTATATATTTTTTTTTAGAAAAAGAGAAAATGAAGACAGTTTTAAATAGAGATGAAAATAACTGAGTAAGGTTTTCACAAATAGATGCTTATTTAAAGAAATGATGAAGGATGTACTTCAGGCAGAGAGAGAATCACCTCAGAAGGTCCAGCTTTTGTATGTGAAATGTTCATGTTAATATTTCTTTTTTTAATTTTTATTTTAGGTTAAAGATACATGTGTTATGTAGATAAACTGTATGTCACAGGGGTTTGGTGTACAGATTATTTCATCACCTAGGTAAAAAGTATAGCACCTGATAAGTTGCAGATAAAAGGGAACACTTACACACTACTGGTAGGAATATAAATTATTTCAGCCATTGTGGAAAGCACTTTGCCAATTTCTCAGAGAACTCAAAGCAGAATTACCATTCAGTCCAGCAATCCCATTATTGAGTATACATCCAAAAGTGTATAAATCATTCTACCAAAAAGGCACATGCATGCATATGTTTATCACAGCACTTTTCATAATAGCACATATACGGAATCATCCTAAATGTCCATCAATGATAGACTGGATAAAGAAAATGTGGTATATACACATCAGGGAATACTATGCAGCCATAAAAAAGAATCAGATCATGTCTTTTGCAGGAACATGGATGGAGATGGAGGTCATTAGCTTTAGCAAACTAACACAGGAACAGAAAACCAAATACCACATGTTCTCACTTGTAAGTTGGAGCTAAACACTGAATACATATGACTGCAAAGAAGGGAACAACAGACACAGGGGCCTACTTGAGTGTTGAGGTAGAGAGGAGGGTAATGATTAAAAAAAAAAAAAACTGCATGTCAAAATTTCTACAATGACCACTAAAAAATGTACAAAATGTACAGAAAATATATTAATAATTATGACTACTATTACAACAAAACTCATTCAATCTTAAAATACAAGAAAGAGAAAATTAAAAAGCAGAAGAAATGAAAAGCATAAATAATATTTTAGATTTTTTAAAATCCATAATCAAAATAAAAACAAAATGATCTAATATCTCCAGTTAAAATACAAATATTTTGTCTGTGATTTTTAAAGATTATCTATATTTTAGAACCCAGAAAGATTATAAAACCCTTAAGAACCCAGAAAGATTGAAAATAATGAAAAAACATGCTGAGTTAACAATAAGGAAATAAGTCTTAATTTTGCTCTTCTGTCATAAAAGAAAATTGGTATTAAAACAAAAATTACTAGAGATAAAGAAGACATATTAATAAGAGGTTTAATTTTATGGTAAAAAATATTCTAGATATGTTTGCACATAGCACAGTCAAAATATATGTAAAATAATTGGCACAAATACAAGGAAAAGTTAAATTAAATAACAAAATGAACAAAGTTGACATTAATGATATACACAACAAAGGGTCTAACCATTGATGCATTATTGATTAAAATAAGTCATAATTTCATACATATACTTTACCACTAATTATATCTCAAATTAAAACAAAACATATCATAATGACTATATTCTCTGACTACAAAGTAAAATATTTGAATAAAATTAACAAATTAATTATTAAGGCCTGTACATTTTTAAATTAAAAATAAAACTTGTAAACAATAAAATCCAATGTCGAAGAATAAATAGCTTTATAAATAAAAATATTTGGACTAAAGCATAGTAAAAATACTAAATATCAAACTTGTGGTATTAAGAAAGTGGTATTCAGAAAGAAATTTATAGGCATGTAAGCATATATTAAAGAAAGAAATAATCTAAACATGAACGAGCTAAGCATCCAACTTAAGATGCTAGAAAAAAAAAAGGAATACGTTCCTTCTCCAGGATAAAAAAAAAAAAAAAAAAAAAAAAAAAAACGAAAATAAAAAAATAATAATGATAAATATAAAAATAATACAATTAAATTTGTTTAATAGAGAAGATAAAATTAAATATTGGTTGTTTGAAAATAACTAATAAAATCAATCTCTTGCTGATTTTAGGTATTCATATAATATGCTGCAGGTAATAAAGAGACATTAAAAATATGAACAACTTTTGTAAGTAAACTTTAAAATGTTTATGAAATGAACTGTCAGAAAAATATAAATTACAAAAACTGACTCAAGACATGAAAAAGAATCTAAATTAGTCCTGTAATCATAAAATAATTGAAAATTCAGTAGAAAACTATCCCAAATGAGACTTCCAGACTCACCTGGTTTTAGATATAAACTCAACTGAACATTAGAGATACAGAAAATTTCTTTCTTCAAGGCAGAAAGGAAAAATAGAAATATTCTCCAACTAACTTTATAAGGTGAACATAACTCACACCAAAACAAAAAAAGAAATTGTAAGAAAGGAAAATTAGAACAATATCCTTCATAGGCCTAAAAACAAACATCCTCAATTTTTTTTATAATAAAGAATATATTGATACACACATATATTTAAATTGAATTATATAGCAATGAAAATAAATAAACCATAACTACTGTATAAGTGAATTTCAGAAACATAACATTGAAGAAAAAAAGAACAAAGGAATACATTTAGTGTTTTTATTCCTATAAAGGCCCCCAAAGCTAAAATACTAAAGAATATATTACTTAAAGATTCATGCTTAAATATTTATAACTTAAAGTATAGAAAGAGAACAATAAATATTAAATTCAGGTCGGTGGTTATATTTAAGGAGGGAAGAAGTGAATTATAACCCAGGAGAGGCCCATAATGTCTTGAAAGATGTGTATAATATTCTATTTTTTGAGCGAATTAGTTGATACATTGGAATTTGCTTTGTTATGTGACTATATAGTCTTCATAATCTTATGTATTATATGTCTCATAATAAAATACCAATAGCAACATTAGAAAATAATAGGAAACCTGACAAATTAAAGGCCAGAGTTCATGTTCTCAGTTATCATGGCAGATCAGCTACTTCAATACTTTTTAATGTCAAGTGTGAAAGTAGTAGGGTGTGAATGAGATTTGGGAGGTAGAGTCATATTGCAGATAAACTCTAAATTCCAGATGAAAATGTAGATGACTTAATATGGTAGGTGAAATTCTAGTACAGTAGTATTCATGGAATTTGGAAGCTGAGATACTTTGGACTCTGCTTTTATTTACTCATTTAACAAATATTTACTGATAACTAATCTAGACACTGAAGAAAAAGCAGAAAGGCACATCCCCTGGTCTCAATAAATTTAAAATCTATTAGAGGAGATACATGAATGAGCAGAAAATTATAATATAGCATACAATGAATAATCACAGGGTTCACACAGAGGAAATATTAAGTCACTGAGATTAGAAAGATAACACAAGAGCTGAGAACAGAAGACCAGGAATTAATCAGGCAAAGCGTGGCAAGAAGGGAAAAGAGAAAGAGGGTAGAGTGTCTGGGCACAGGAGGGAGTATGCACAATGGAACAGATATCAAATGTTTGGAACACTTTATGATATTTGGGCTTACTGTATTTTCAGAGGAAAAAGGAAGCAAAAGAACAGACTATGGAAAATAAGAAAGAGAAAGAGAAACAGAAAAAGAAGAGATTGCAATCGATGTCGGTGAACTTAAAGGTGATGGGGATCCATTGAAAGATTTTAAGCAGAACAATAACATAATCTAAAATTGTGTTTAAGAAAGATCAATGCAGTGTGACTATTTTGAGTTTGGGCAAGTCTGGAGCATAATAAGTAGAAGGCTGTTCTACTTACTAGAATATAGGTGTGGTATGGCATTTTAGGCAGAAGGAGAGAAGTAGAAGAATTCAGGACATATTTAGGAAGTGCAAAATCAAAAGAATGCAAAATAATTGGATGTTCAAGGTAAGGGGAGGAAGGGCTTATACATGACTTTGAGATTTGGGTTTTGGGGAATTGCGTAGAGCATAGAGCCACTCAGCTTTTGAACTGAGACTATGCAAAACAGAGACAAGTGGATTTTGAGATGTCTGAGGACTGACAAAGTTAATCTAATTGTAAGCCAGTATTAAGGTCAGGTCAGATAATGAATTTGATATAGAGATAATGATTTAGGAAATATCAATCTTCTTCAGATAACTGAAAATAAATCATAGGCTTTTTGGAGCTTACTCAGGAAAACTGTAGCTGTAGAAGAGGGAGAGATTGAGATTCATAAAGAAATCCAATATTTTTAAAGCAGGTAAAAAAATATAATATTCCTATATAGGAAGTCAAGAGTTGGGGGAAAAATAATAGGAAAAGTAGAAGCTTGTAGGTATAGAAGCCATAAGATTGGGTGAGAATGATCAACAGGAATAAATGCTATACAGAAGTTTCGTTAAGATCAGGAATGGCAGTTGCTGATCAAAATTGTCAAGAGAGAGGTTTAATGACTGATAAAGACTACAAGGTCAAGGATAATGACAAAAGGAATGAGCAGAGAACATTTAAACAGCAACAGAATAATATATAGAATCTCGGTGACCACTTTGTCACTTAAGGTACAAAAACAAAACAGAGTGAAAAACTAGGAAGGATATTGCCTCACAGATTTGGAATCTGAGAGAATGAGAAGATGATGGAAAGGTACATGGTTATTATCATCTTCTTAAAATTACTATTACATGGGTCCTATAGATTATGACCATTCAAAGATATTACTAAATTTACTTCAGTATACTTTAGTGCTTCAGGTCTGAGACACAATCGAGGAACTCTTGTATCAATCTTTCTATATGTGTATATATGTGTGTGTGTGTGTGTGTTACTCCTTTTTCCACAATTTGGGGGACATTTTTTCACTTTTTCTATCTATCAAGACCTCCTTGTCTCTCTACTATTTAGAAAAATCTAAGAAAACTTGAATTTGCAATCAAAAATAAGTTAGATGTCACTTGTGAAATCATTGAGATAGAGTGTTTTTATTGGTTTCCAGAAAAGAATCAACCTAGTTTAATTTCCATGTAACTCCAGCTAACAATTAGACTGCAGTCAAAGATGACTGAGAATAGAAATAACCTGTTGACATCTATAACAAATGTATGTGCATACGTTACTGAGCTAACTTGATTATGGCATAATGATTTAGTGCAACATATTATTTTCAAATGGCTTGCAATCAGCATTCGTTATAGATAATAAAAAAGGACACATGAGTTTCCCATTACATTTTTATCCTGTACAAATGATTTTTCCCAATTAAAGATTCATGACATACTTTAAGTCATAATTCCTCGAGTTTATACATAATGTAAAAAACTCTTTACCATGGACCACTTGCCAGCAGCAATCTCTTTTATATGATATTAGCATAGGCAATTCCTCCCTTGTGGTATGTTTCAGCATATCCTATTAATTTACTAGTAGGTAATATTCTCATTTTAGCCATCTCCTGTGATAACATTAATCAGCATCCAAGAACAGGCTCTTGTAACCTACACTATTGGACTCAGGTTTTTGCTGTTTTATTATTTTTGACCTTGCTTTCACAATAGAACTGCTCAATAAAAGGAAAGCAGCCTTATCTTCTCAGACCTACTGCCCTCCTGATATCTATTCTGAGCACAGCCTGTGTACCAAAGAGATCAACAAACCATTCCATTTTTACCTCCTTCTCTATTTGACTTCTGGGCATTCTTTAAAGTATATTGTTCTTCATTCCCAGCTGGCTGATTTTTACTGTTCGCAAGATCTCTTTGAATTTACCTTATGCTGGAAACCATGTGCTTGCCAAGTCTTGTAGGTCATTTTGCATTTCTCTAAAGGGAAAAAAGGAGAAGATTCTCCAACTACTATGTGCTTAGGAAAGGATTGGTTACAAAACTTGCCAAAGTCTTCAAGAGAAAGGGAAAACTGTAAAGGCAAATAGAAGGAACCAGTAGATTCAGGCTAACATGTATATTGATTATGGAATCATGAAATATAGTTGAACAGTGTTGTAATACCCATCTTGTCCAAATGCTTTTAAACACGACAATCACTTCTCTAAAGCCAAACTTCATGATGATAGAACTTTTTATAAATATATATATTTACTGTATATATATATATTTATTTAAAATATATATTTACTGTATATATATATATTTATTTAAAATATATATTTATTATAAATATATATATTTACAATATATATATGTATTTATTGCACTTTATGTTTTGGGGTACATGTGCAGAACATGCAGGATTGTTGCATAGGTACCTACATGGCCATGTGGTTTGCTGCCTCCATAACCCTGTCACCCATATCTGGCATCTCACCCCATGTTATCCCCCCCAACCTCCCTACCCGCCACTGACCCTCCCCTATTCCCCTCAACAGACCCCTGTATGTGATGCTCCCCTCCCTGTGTCCATGTATTCTCTCATTGTTCAACACCAGCCTATGAGTGAGAACATGCGGTGTTTGATTTTCTGTTCTTGTGTCAGTTTGCTGAGAATGATGGTTTCCAGATTCATCCATGTCCCTACAAAGGACACAAAACTCATCATTTTTATGGCTGTATAGTATTCCATGGTGTATATGTGCCAGATTTTCCTTGTTCAGTCTATCATCGATGGGCTTTTGGGTTGGTTCCAGACTTTGCTATTGTAAACAGTGCCACAGTGAACATACGTGTGCATGTGTCTTTATAATAAAACAATTTATAATCCTTTGGATATATACCTAGTAATGGGATTGCTGGGTCAAATGGAATTTCTATTTCTAGGTCCTTGAGGAATTGTCACACTGCCTTCCACAATGGTTGAACTAATTTACACTCTCACCAACAGTGTAAAAGTGTTCCTATTTCTCCACATTCTCTCCAGCATCTGTTGTCTCCAGATTTTTTAATGACCACCATTCTAACTGGTGTGAGATGGTATCCCAATGTGGTTTTGATTTGCATTTCTCTAATGACCAGTGATGATGAGCATTTTTTCATATGTTTGTTGACCTCATAAATGTCTTGTTTTGAAAAGTGTCTGTTCATATCCTTCACCCATTTTTTGATGGAGTTGTTTGTTTTTTTCTTGTAAATTTGTTTAGTTCTTTGTAGATTCTGGATATTAGCCCTTTGTCAGATGGGTAGATTGCAAAAATTTTTCACATTCTGTTGTTTGTTGGTTCACTGTAATGACTGTTTCTTTTGAATGGATTTGTTTGTTTGTTTTTTGTAAATCTGTTTCAGTTCTTTGTAGATTCTCAATGTTAGCCCGTTGTCAGATGTGTAGATTGCAAGAAATTTTTCCCATTCTGTTGGTTGCCAGTTTACTCTAATGATTGTTTCTTTTGCTGTACGGAAGCTCTGGAGTTTAATTAGATCCCATTTGTCTATTTTGACTTTTGTTGCTGATGCTTTTGGTGTTTTAGTCAGGAAGTCCTTGCCAATGCCTATGTCCTGAATGGTTTTGCCTAGGTTTTCTTCTAGGGTTTTTATGGTGTTAGGTCTTATGTTTAAGTCTTTAGTTCATCTGGAGTTAATTTTAGTGTAAGGTGTCAGAAAGGGGTCCAGTTTCTGCTTTCTGCACATGGCTAGCCAGTTTTCCCAACACCATTTGTTAAACAGGGAATCCTTTCCCCACTGCTTGTTTTTGTCAGGTTTGTCAAAGATCAGATGGTTGTGACATGTATGGCATTGCCTCTAAGGCCTTTGCTCTGTTCCATTGGTTTATATCTCTGTTTTGTTACAAGTACCAAGCTGTTTTGATTACCATAGCCTTGTAGTATAGTTTGAAGTCAGGTAGCCTGACGCCTCCAACTTTGTTCTTTTTGCTTTGAATTGTCTTGGCTTTGTGGGCTCTCTTTTGGTTTCATATGAAGTTTAAGGTGTTTTTTTCCAGTTCTGTGAAGAGGGTCATTGGTAGCTTGATGGGGATAGTATTGAATCTATAAATTACTTTAGGCAGTGTGGTCGTTTTCACAATATTGATTCTTCGTAACCATGAACATGGAATGTTTTTCCATCTGTTTGTGTCCTCTCTTATTTCCTTGAGCAGTGGTTTGTAGTCTCCTTGAAGAGGTCCTTTAGATCCCTTGTTAGTTGTATTCCTAGGTATTTTAGTCTCTTTGTAGCAATTGTGAACGGCAGTTCATTCTTGATTTGGCTCTCTTTAAGTCTGTTATTGGTGTATAGGAATGCTTGTGATTTCTACACATTGATTTTATATCCTGAGACTTTGCTGAATTTGCTTATCAGTTTCAGGAGATTTTGGGCTGAGATGATGGGGTCTTCTAAATATATAATCATGTCATCAAATAGAGACAATTTGACTTCCTCCTTTCCTAATTGAATACCCTTTATTTCTTTTTCTTGCCTGATTGCTCTGGCTAGAACTTCCAATATTATACTGAATAGGAGTGGTGAGAGAGGGCATCCTTGTCTAGTGCCAGATTTCAAAGGGAACGCTTCCAGTTTTTGCCTATTCACAATGATATTGGCTGTGGGTTTGTCATAAATAGCTTTTATTATTTTGAGATACGTTCTATTGATACCTAGTTTATTAAGAGTTTTTAGCATAAAGGGCTGTTGAATTTTGTCAAAGGACTTCTCTGCATCAATTGAGATGATCATGTGGTTTTTGTCTTTGGTTCTGTTTATGTGGTGGATTACATTTATAAACTTGCGTATGTTGAACCAGGCTTGCATTCCCCGGATGAAGCCTACTTGATGGTGATGGATAAGCTTTTTGATGTGCTGTTGCAATTGGTTTATCAGTATTTTATTGAAGATTTTTTCATCTATGCTCATCATGGATATTGGCCTGAAGTTTTCTTTTTTTGTTGAGTCTCTGCCAGGTTTTGATATCAGGATGATGTTGGTCTCATAAAATGATTTGGGAAGGATTCCGTCTTTTTGGATTGTTTGGAATAGTTTCAGAAGGCATGGTACCAGCTCCTCTTTGTATGTCTGGTAGAAATCAGCTGTGAACTCATCTGGACCCGGGCTTTTTTTGGTTGGTAGACTACTAATTGCTGCCTTAACTTCAGCCCTTGTTATTGGTCTATTCAGGGTTTCAACTTCTTCCTGGTTTAAGTTTGGGAGGGTGCAAGTGTCCAGGAATTTATCCATTTCTTTCCGGTTTACTGGGTTACGTGCATAGAGTTGTTTGCAGTAATCTCTGATGGTAGTTTGTATTTCTGTGGAATCAGTGGTGATATCCCCCTTTATTTTTTTTTATTGCATCTATTTGATTCTTCTCTCTTTTCTTTTTTATTAATCTGGCAAGCAGTCTATTTTGTTGATTTTGTCAAAAAACCAGCCCCTGGATTTACTGATTTTTGGAAGGGTTTTTTGTGTCTCTATCTTTAAAATGTTTCAAAAGAGCAACTTACCACTAATTGCTTCATTAGGATTTTGAACAGCTCCTCTTCTCCTTTACCTGCTCGATGGAGTCCTTGAGATTAAACATATATATACTTAGTGTCCTCTCCTTCCTCATCCAACTGTAACCAAGACAGCCAATGTTCTATGAGCATTACCCCAAATCAGCAAGTAACATCTGAGCTTAGTTGCAATATGAGCTTAGTTTATAGTGGTTCTAGTATGAGCCCTCACCAACTGGATACTTTCTGATGTTCAGGCTTCCATCAATCTCTGACACACCTCAGAACCATGACTGGGCTCATCCCTGATTACTCAAAGAGAGTCTTCATCTTACATAAGGGCTGAAGCCTTTCCCAGGCTCACACACACAGAATCCTCAAACTTCAGCTTTTGATAGATATATGACTCTGGGAAGCTAAAATGGAAGGCTAATTTTACATGTTTAATAAAATCTAGTTTATTTCACTAACCTCTAGTTGACATCAATTTTCTCCACTCTAATATGGAAACAAAAAACTTACCTAGTTCTTCTTAAGTTGAGGTGCCTCCAGTGAACAAAATTTTGTTTTCTTCTAAGAACAGAAAACTAAATTCTGATTTTGTTCTGAATAACTTCCTACCTATTAATGTAGCATAAAATAATATTAAATTTCTTAAAAGCTACATCAAGCTGTTAACTTCCAAATTTTAGAAATGTATTAATTCTGCTAATAGTAGGTATTCAGTAACTGGTAAGTCATATATAACTAGATAGATTTAAGTCTCTTTGTATCTGCCCTTGAACAAAGTAAAGTATTTGAAGAATTCCAGGAAAAAGCATCTCTGCTGCCAAATTCTTGCCCCACACATGATTTCTAAATCCTAATGTGGCTAGTTACATTCCTTTGGTGAAGAAAATGCAGGTTTATATGCCCTCTAAAAATGAAACATCACACACTGAAGTGTTAGTTGGATTATCACTTCACATTGGCCCAAAGGAAATTATCTCTGAATATGACTCTTTAGGAATGTAAGTATTAAGTATAAGAGCCTAAAAGACTGCCTGTTGCCTTTATTACACTCCAGACTGGAATATCCTCTCACATGACAAAGCTAATAAAAGCCTTTGACAAACTTTTGTAGAGACATTCCATGAATGTGAATAATAGCATCTACCATGGGCTGATTGTCCAATGTGCTACTTTACAAATGAAACTTATTCTCCATGTGGTCAGTGAGGAAACAAGTTGAGGAGTTTACAGAGCAAGTCTTAGGTCACATAGCAAGCTAAGACATAATAGAGACAGTCTTCATATGCAGGTCTGTCTGGTTCTAAATCTTAGGTTCTTTCCATAACAAGATATGATCTTCAATATTTTTATCTCCCTGTACCTCATGTGAGTTCTAGACTTTGCCATTACCATCCTGGATGTAAAGACCTGAAAAGTTACCTTCACCACCCCATGCTGGGAGTAACATAACTTATGTGGAAAGAGAAAGGGCAATATTTTTAGATTTTTATGATGTGATGGGGAATGAGGAGGTGCTAAAACAGTGTAAATTACAGGAATGCCATCCTTGTTGCCATTTAGGAGAAAGAAGTGAAGTGAACAGAAATTAAAATGATGAGTTTAGAATTCTCTCATCAACAATTCCTTTGCACGATTATGTAGCAATTCCTTTGGATTCCTTACAACTGTCTTGTAAGTTAGGTATTACTATTGTTGCTACTAATATTATTTTCATTTTATAGATGAAATCACAAGAGTTCAAATGATCACTGTAAGCAATAGACTAGATTTTTCTAGCCCTAAATCTGAACTGTTTCTACAGTATTACACAACTTTTAGCTAACCAACCATCATTGATGTATATAATCCTATCTGCATGACAATAAAAATCTACTTTGGATTAAGGGGTGAAAAAAATAGGAGGCATGAGTTGTGATAACTTGGAGGTAAGAAATTAAAAAGTCAGGGAGTTTGATCACAAAATTACAACATACACTTGACCCATGGCCCAGTCCAACCATTCTAGCTGAGACTTTCTGACAAACATTGTGGGGAAGTGGATTTCCACACATTTTTTGTTGTTGTTCTTCTTCCTTCTAGGAAATAGACCCAGCATAGGATCTTCATACATAACTAAATAGAGGGGATGAGGCCCAATACTGAAAGAATAAGGTCAATTGTTAGCTCTAAGGAGATAAGTGGAAGGCTGTGGTCAGGAAATAATCCTAAAGGTCAGAATTTAAGATTTCTAGAAATAAACTTGGAAACAAAATACATACATGGTGAGATATCATTCAAGAGGCAGACCATGCTTGATGCAAGGGAAGAACTCTTATTGTGCAGTGACATGGATGAAGCTGAAAACCATCATTCTCAGCAAACTAACACAAGAACAGAAAACCAAACACCGCATGTTCTTATCATAAGTGGGAGTTGAACAATGAGAATGCCTGGACACAGGGAGGGGAACATCACACACTGTGGCCTGTCAGCGGGTGGAGGACTAGGGGAGGGGTAACATTAGGAGAAATACCTAATGTAGATGATGGGTTGATAGGTGCAGCATATCACCATGGCACATGTATACCTATGTAATAAACCTGCATGTTCTGCACATGTACCCAAGAACTTAAAGTATAATTAAAAAACAAAAAAAGGGCCATGTGGCTATAGGGCTGCCTTTCCTTCCTTCTTAAGGAAGGAGAAAAATAAGTAAATTGGGCTTTAGGAAATAAATAATAGAGGTTGTTTCTAACACTAGTTAGTTTTAAGAAAAATCTAACAAACTAATTCATTTAGCTATTTCATATATTGGAAAGTGGAGACCCTGGGAAAACTATTTACATAAAGCTACTCAATCCCATGCCTCTTCAGTTTATAGCAGTGAGAAATGAACTTTCTGGTCCTGACACAAGGATACCTATGACATCCACAACCTAAATAAAGCAGTGAAAAAACATTTCTGTTTTTCTATTTTCACATTGAGAAATATGCTATAATGTATTTTCTTGAGGTGTTCTGAAATGTATTTTCTTTTTTGTACATAGGAAAGTGTGAATGCACAGGTAATGAATCTCAGGACAAAGTATCATGACATTAGCATTTTTTTAAAAGTCACTGGGGATATCAGGAGAGAAAGATTTTTTTTAAACAGATAATGTATCTAATATTCATCTAGCATTTGGACATATAGCTCTGATGTATGAGGCATATATACATTTATAAATGATGCTTATATAGCACCTATGCAATTAAAACATCATCCAGTCCATTGATATGCTCCAAAAGAGTTCCAATTCTTTATTCACCCCCAGTAAGTTTTCTGAAAAGGAAAACTGGACAGGTTTTAAAAAACTCACTCAGTCTTCAAGTAATGAAAAATTACTCACACCATATATTTATCAGAAGTTAGATCCAAACACAGTGTACCTACCCACCAGCTGCCAAGAGTGACTGACACATTTGGTAATTATAATATAATTTTGAAGAGAATACATTACCAATTTGACATCTGGAAACAGGAAATCTAAATACTTATGCAAGTCTCTTGTGAAGATGTGTCTCAATTCACATTTGTGTCATGCCTTCTTTATGCCATTTTTAAAGTCACTTTCCATTTTTAAAGGCAGCCTTGCTAAACCTGCTGTCACTGCAGTCTGGCTTCCTGCAAGTTCATAAATGGTGCTAATTCAGCTGGTCTAGGGTGCAGCAGATCTCATTGTTTAGGGATGGAATAATAAACAAGATATACTCATGAAAATAAAAAGAAATCAAGAAATGAAGAAAACGATATTTGATTATGTCATTATTCTCATGCCTGTTAAAGCAATGTTTATATAACTTCTGATAAATACAAGTTATAAATCCACAAATGTCCCTGTTTTCATGCCAGAAATATTGATTGGTCTTGGTTGTAGAAGATTAGTAAGAAAATATCAATAGACTGGATAGTGTTTTAAATGAATAGGTGCTATACAGAGAATCGTATAATTATAGAACTCTCATTCACTTGGGACATATGTCTAAGAGGATTTGATATTATTTTTACTTTATGTAAGCATTTTATTGTGGTTTTCATGGTAATTTCAATGGTAGAAGGAACTCAGATACTAGTGATGAGCCATTTATTCTAATGAGCATTTTGATGAGGCTCCTAATTTTTAATAAGATTGTTCTAGCTTGCTTGCTCTCTGCATTTTGTGATGCTCAGTTGACCACTGTCTTCCAGGAGAAAGAAATGGAGCTGTCAAAATTCAAATATTTGTTAGAGATTTGGCTCAGAACTGCTTTGGACAAACTTTGTTACAAGTATCTGTCTCAGTAAAATCCCAAAGGAGGTTCCCTAAGGATTCTTTTGTTTATCAAATTTTTACTACAAAATAGCTTAGACACACCAATATTTTAGTTAAAGTATCCTTTCAATGTTATTTAATTTAAAACTAATATAAAAGCTCCTTTTGTCAAGGAATTGAGAGCAATAGTAGAAACTTGCAGAAGATGGTTAGCTTCTAATTTTTAAGATGAAATCAACAGACAAAACTTCATTCACTAGAATGCTAAATGGGTGCACCATTGTGTTTCTTTGGAAAAAAAATATATTTTGATAAGCTGATTGGGGTTGAGATCCTAAAAAGCTTACTTAAATAGAAAAAGACAACCACTAAATTGCTACCTGCATCATGGAACATTATAGTAAATATAGGTTCTTTTATTTTTTTCAAAGTAAATAGATGAACTGGGGTATACGAATCTGGAGCGGTAGCAAGTAGAAAGCATAATTTTCAACATGGTAGCAAGGAGAGGCTTCTAGAGCTCTCCAGGAGGATCTGGGAGTGGAGGAAACGGAAACCTGAGGGGGAAGGGTAAAGAGCGTCCTTTGAGGACACAAGCTAAAAGCCTTGGAATAATAATAATAAAAAAAAAAATAGATGTTTGCTTGATGTGTGATTAAAAACCTGCCTCTCTGTATGCTCCACAAATTCTTCAATCAACAAGCACATTCCTCTCTAACACTCCTCTGCTATGCATATGGAAGCCTTAGAGAGATATCTTGAGGGCTTTCCCTTTGCATCTGGTTTACCATGGAGCAAGAACAGAACCAGCACAAGCAGTCTCATGAACAAGGGTGAGGGGAGGGCTGTCATCTGGGTCTCATAAGCAGGCCCAACATGGGCATGCAGAAAAGCATGATGAGGCTGCAAGAGGATTATACACAGTTTTTGTTTCTCACTTCATCTGCTCTATTGTTTTTATTAAGCTATTTTCCTAACCATTTGCAGCAACCAAATTATGCACACATATGTCATAGCTCAAGGATTTTTAGCATTTTGTTTGTGTGCTGTTGTTATTTTTAAAGAAAACTCCTATTCCATTCTTCATTCTGGAACAAAGTTTCTTAAATGTAGTCACAGAAAATGAGTCCTGAGGAATGTGAATGGCTCTTAAATAAAAAGTTTTTGTACTCAAATACATTTGAAAAACCCTAGATTAAGCGATTCCTTCACTGTAGGACTTTTCAGAACCTCTTCTCTGTTAATGTGCATTGTGAGCATCCCAAAGGAAGTTAGAATGTGTACAGTCCCAGAATCATTTTCTCTCTATCATCTCTGTAATTGATGTTGGGGGCATCCTTTCCTAGAAACACTGAAAAAGGGAAAATAAAAGTTCTGCCTCCATATTTTAAAATTCTTGAGAAAGGCTACAGCAAATGTTCATATATTTCAACACCAATAGCTAACACTTAGTTTTTCTGTTTACATATGTGGACTCTCTGACACGGATATGCCATGTACCAAATTAATAAGGGTAGTCTTTGACTTACAAGGAATGGATTTCAAGTCTGTTTGCAGGGTTTCAAAAATGTTCTCCCTGAATAGACAAGTCTATCAGCCTAAAGCAAGACCTAAGTGCAACAGAGCATACTCATTCCAGAAGCTTTCAGAAGACTTGACTCCAAAAACTTGGTTTCTTCTGGAGTTTACAGCTATCACCATCCCTTCTAATTTCACACTGCAATAGCCTAATAACTGCCAGAATTCCTGCAAATTCATTAGGTCAGAAGGCAGAGCCATATGTGTAAAAGACCCATCAATGGTGGATACAAACTTTGAAACTGAGAAGGTCAAGTAGTTTAATGGAAATGATCCCCTCAGTACAGCTCAGTAACCATCTAGAAGGACATGAGCATCTTTGGGTTCAGCCAATAGTCTTTTCGTGGAGAGTAGCAAGAATGATTTATGATATACCCTATTCCATCTATCCACCCACTCCCACCAACATGAGCCTGGTGAAAAGCAGGAAGGTACAAGAGGAGCTACTAAAACATGGCTTCTCTCTAAGCTTCACAGAAATGGCTGGTTCTGTTAACTGCAGTTACGTGTGTAATTGTTTCTCAGAAACTCCTAACACTTATTTTTAGCTACTTCCCAATGCTAATTTAAGCTTTCTCAAATTGGATTACTCTGAGGTCCGAAAACACACTTCATGTTGTCCTGATTCATATTTTATGTTTTTTCTACCTCAGTTAAAAACAAATTCTTCAGTTATTATATTTCTGAAGCCTGCCTTTTCTACTAAACCCATATGAAGTGTTGTCTTCTTTTCAGTGCCTTTGTTGAGTTATCATGGAATGCCTTCTCTCCTTCTGGTGAAAGCCTTGTAATTCTCTTATAACATGTATCACTTTGCCATCTATAGGAAAGGTATTCTCATTCTCCAGTAAGAGTTGAGTTTTTAAGACAAGTTAGATGTTTTGCACTTTATCATGTTCCCCTGAATGCTAATAAATGAATACTACTCTGTGTCAGAAGTCATAATTAAAAGTTTGGCTGAGAAGAAAGTTTAATAATGAGCCAAAACAGTCTGGGAACTACAAATCTATACAGTTTTGATTTTTTGAGAAGTGGAACTCAAACAAGAAGAGAACAAGGATGTCATCTCTTACCACATTTACTATACATAGTACCCAAGGTTCAGCAAGGAAATTAGGCAAAAAACAAGAAATAAAAATAATCCAGATAAGGAAAGGAAAAGAAAATTATTTCTATTTGCTAATGACATTATTTTGCATATAAAAAATCCTAAGAAATACACACATACACACACATACTATTAGAGTGAATACATGAATTCAGCAAGGTTGCAGGATGCAAGATCAACACCAAACTCAATTGTATATTTATACACAAGAAATGAATATCCTGAGAATAAAATTAGAAAATCAACTTCATTTATAATGTTATAAAAAGTCCTCAGGAATAAATTAACAAAAGAATGACAAGACTAGTACACAGAAGACTGAAAAATATCATGAAAGAAATTAAAGAAAATCTAAGTAAATGTAAACATATCCCATGTTCATGGATTGGAAGACTTATGATTGTTAAGATGGCAATACCTCACTCCACAAATTGATTTACAGGTTCAACACATTCTTATTCAAAGTTATAGCTGATTTCTATGCAGAAATTGCTAAGCTTATTCTAAGATTCATATGGAAGTGAAAAAAACCTAGCATAGTGAAAACAATCTAGAAAAGGAAAAACAAAGTTACAGGAATCACATTTTCTGATTTCAAAAATACAAAGCTACAGTAACCACGACTGTGTTACATACTGACATAGGTTAAACATATAGATGAATGAAATAGAATTGAGAGTCCAGAAACAACCTAAAACTTTCTGTTAAATTTATTATAACAAGGGTAACAAGACAATTCACTGAGTTAAAAACAATTGTTTTAATAAATAGTGTTGGGACACCTGGATAACCACATGCAAAATAAGGAAGTTGGACTCACGCTTCACACTATAAAGGAAAATTAACTGCTTCACACTATAAAGGAAAATTAACTCAAAATAGATCAAAGCTTATATGTAAGAACTAAACTATAAAACTCTAGAAGAAGAAAATATGGCTATAAATTTTAGTGACCTGGATTAAAAGATAGCTTCTTAGATAAGACACCCAAAGCATAATCAACCAAAGAAAAATAAAATGGATTTTCTGAAAATTAAAAAGTTTTGTTTTTCAAAAGATGCTATCAAGAAAATAAAAAGACAAACCATAGAATGAGAGAAAAATATTTACAAATAATATTATCTGATATGGATCTAGTGTCCAGTATATACAAAGAACTCTTATAACAACGATAAAAAGTCAAATAACCTAATTTAAAATGTGCTAAGGATTCGAATAGATATTTCCACAATGATACCAGAATGGTCAATAAGCACATGAAAGGATACTTAGCATCATTATTCATTAAGCAAATGTAAACAAAATTTCAGGGAGATACCATTGCACACCCACTAGAATGACTATAATCAAACAGTATTAACAAGTATGTGAAGAAATTGGAACCCTCATACTTTGCTAATGGAAATGTAAAATGATACAGCCTCTGTGGAAAACAGCATGGAAGTTTCTCAAATATTAAATATAGTGTTACCATATGATCCAGCAGTTCTACTTCTGGTTATATACATAAGAGAACTGAAAACCTATGCTTACACAAAAACTTGTATGAAATTTTTTATAGCAGAATTATTCACAACAGTCAAATATGAACACAATTTAAATATCCATCAACTTATGAATAAACAAAATGTGACATATCTATACAGTGATATATCTATACAGTGGAATATTATTCATAAGAGCCATAAAAAGCAATAAAGAGTACTGATACATGTTACAACATATGAGATTTGAAAACATAATGATAAGTAAAAGAAGCCAGAAATTTTAAAAGCCACACGTTGTATTATTTCATTAATAAGTGATTTCCGAGGGCTGAGAATGGGGAAGGAAATGGGGAGCAAATGCTGATGGATATAGCATTTCTTTTTGGAGTGACAAAAATGTTCTAGAATTAGATAGTGGTGATGGTTGCACAATTTGATGAATCTATTTAAAAGCACTAAATGATACATTTTTAAAGGATAAATTTTATGGTACATAAATTATATCTCAATTTTTTTAATGTGGTAATCATTCTTGTAAAAAGAAAAACCCTGGCATACAGGAAAGTTGATCTCAAAAGTCAAGCAAATGCATTTGTCTCTTTCCTCAGCTTCTGAATTCTATCTTTTGCTTAATTCATTTTTTAAACAAAGTTCTACTTTGAGCCAGATAGTATCTTCAATGATAGACATACAGAAGTATAAGGCCAGATACAGTTCTTGCACTCATGAAATTCACAACTAACTCTGAAGAGAATTCAATCAGTTCTCCATGTCAGATTGGAAAAAGGACAAAAGGAAAAAATTATGTGGTTCACAGCAGGGCTTGAGCAGTTAAGACAAGGTTTTGAACTTATCCCACATATCTGGTTCTCAAACTTCTCAACTGATTCCCAAATGGCTCTCAACTTCTGAGACTGTGTCCACTGCTTCTCCTAGTCATTAATGACAAGTTAAGGAGACAAGCATGCTGATTGCCTGCAAGACAGCTGCCAAATGTATCATGTATTTCCTAGCTCTGAAGTTATGCGTGCCATTTTATAGCAGATTCTCATGTGTAATGTCTGAATCTCTTAAGCCAGTTGAAAAATTCAGAAACATGCAAATATTCACACTGAGAATCTTGGACATTGTTTCTGTGGTTTCTTGAAGGAAGAAATCTAGCCTGCAAAAACACCTACTTTAAAATTGTTTACTTATGTTACTGTATGTAACTGCTCTGCATTACACCCTTTTTTTTTCTATTCCATAAACAAATTTGAAATTCCTTTCTTAGTTTTTTTTCTTTAAAGTTTAGACTTATTGTAAAAGGTAAACAGGAATGCCTTTCTCAGTATCAACCATACAGATTACATAAGGCATTGTCAGTACAATTCTTGCATATGCAGAGAAAATTAGTGCAAGGATAACAAAAAGAAAGAAGAGTGAGTGCTCCCAAATATTGAACTGAAGATTGCAAAGAAGGCTGCAGGATCTTTTCTTCCAGGCAATTTTAACTTAGGAATAGTGTTATGTCTGTAATTTGGCTTAGAGATGTCCTTGCCTAAAGACAAGAAAAAAAATCAGTAATTTCTAAAGGTTCCATCCTCCCAAGAATTCAGTATGGCTTTGTGTGGGAACTGTGGCTCCTTGTAGCTGTTACTGACCTGGAGGAGATCAAAATTATTTCACATGTGTGCCTTTTTTTAATCTCCTCTTTTGCTGAATCATCTATTTTGTACATTCCTTTTGATAACTGAGTTTTGCTGTAATTCCCATTTTCTTCTACTTTCTTGAGGTTTTCAGGGCTCATCAAATAAAACAAAACAAAACTGGCATTTAACATTTTCATAATAAATGGTTATATTTGGTGATATACTATTTTTAAAAAAAACTCATTATAATAACTTGAAAATAAATAAGTCAATGTTAAATGATAATACTTCCAGCATGGCACATATGTTGCAAAAAATTTCAATGCCTATGCTCTGAAGCATAAGCATAAAATAAACCAGAAATTTGGCTCAGAAAAGACAGAACAGGAAACAAATAGATGCTAGTTCTAGAAAGGAATGCATGATTAAGGAGCTGAATAACATCCTAAATTGGAAAGGAAATATGAATCTTGAGTTATGGATACAAAATAGATTCAAATCTTTTAAAAGGCCTAGACCAAATGACAAGAGAAGTTTAATCAATGCTTACAAATAACAAGTCATTCTAGAAGGAATAAGGGATTAGAGTCCTTCCTGTGAGAGAGAGATCAAGGAAATGAAAACTCAGAAAAGAGGAGAGTGTCTATGCATATTAAGATTCACAAAGTTATAAAATATGGATGTCTTAGAGGCTGTTGGAATTGGGCAGCATGCATTTATCTGTATGAGTGAATGCATGCCAGTATATAGGAGAGGAAATAATGTGGCAACTGTGAACAGGCATGCACTAAAAATAACCATATGGATATTTACTACAAAATAAAGCATAGCGAATTTGACATTAATATATTTCAAGAAGGCATTACATTAACATTGAAAATCCACACTAGCCTATCTGTGTGTTAAATCCTAAATTGAGAAATTAGGTCAGTGTTAATAAAATAAAAATGCCATAATGTTTGCAATTTCATAATCTGAAAAATAATGATGCTGTTTCTAACTTTTTTTGCTTTGTCTTGTTTTTGAGCCAGGATCTTACTCCATTGTCCAGGCTGGAGGCTGGAGAGCAGTGGAGCCATCAGGGCTCACTGCAGCCTCTACCTCCTGGAGGTCATGTGATCCTTCCACCTCAGTCTCCCAAGTAGCTGAGACTACAGGCACGCACCACCATGCTCAGCTAATTTTCATATTTTTTGTAGAGATAGTATTTTGCCATGTTGCCCAGGCTGCTCTCAAACTCCTGGACTCAAACCATCCACCCTCCTCAGCCTCTCAAAATGCCACATTACAAGCATGAACCACCATACCTGGCCTATGTTTCTAACTGTTTAATATGTTCATGACAATACTTTGAAATAATGGTTGATTGACTTTTATTTTCATTTTTAAGGGAAAATTGGTATCAAAATAAGGTTTTGTCTGGCAGAGGTATTTAACTGTAGCTGAATGAACAAATGAACTCTACTGCATGCCAACGTTTGTGCTTGTATCATGGGGGTGACTGTGATGAGGGAAGGTGATATTATATATGTTGGGTATAATAATATTCATCCTCTTCTAGGTGGTCAGATCTTGTGAAGACCTAACACTTATTTCCTCACTGAATCAGTAAATAAGTGGTGAATTTAAATGCTGAAATAGTACTACTCAGCATACCTTCTGTGAGCCAACTATTATAAGCAATACCTGGATCTCATTAGAAATGCAGAATTTGAGGTCCCATCCAAGAGTCAGTGAGTAAGAATTTCTAGAGTTGAGCCCAGGACTCTCTCTCTCTGTTTTAACAAACCCTCCAGTTAAATCTGCCTGTACTAGATTTAGAGATGTGCTGGACTGGAATACTGTACATCCTTCAGAAATCAAAACCTTCTGGATTCTATTTACATTTAATAGTCCTTCACTATCTCCCATTAGTACTATCCCTACTAGAAAGGTGAGTTATTTAATAATTCTTCCTATGCCAGAGATTCCTACAAGCCCAGATTTCTCCCTCAGCCTTAGAAACATCTTTGGTAATTCTTGGGTTACATAGCTTGTCCAGTTTTATGTCTGATCCTCTCCATCTTTTTGCACCAAATTAGTCCCTATGGTTCCAGCTTCCACTGGGTGACCCAGATCTCCAAGATCTGATACCATTTGCTCATTTTGTTCTTGTTTTAATCCTTTCCCATGAATGCTTATCCCCAGTTGCCACACTATCCACTGTTTGGCTTGTCAATTTTTGCATCACCTGTATAACTCTTTTCTTTCATTAAACTCTGCCATTAAACTCCACTTCATTATTTTACTTTTACAACTTGAACACTAACTGATGAATGTGCAGACTGACTTTTTTCTTCTATCCTGTATCTTTCCTCTTTAATTTCCCTCTTACCTGTTCTAGCACTCCCAAAAATCTGGACTTTGGGTTAATTTTTTCAAACTCTGATTCTACCACTTTTTATCTATGTGACCTCGAACAAGTTACCTTCAAGAACCAATTTCCTCAACTGTAAAATATGGATAGAGTTCTCTACATCTTAAAAAGTAATGCCAGAGTGTAGTAGTTAACTTAATGGGGTGCATTTAGAGAAAACAGGCAGAACTCAAACCCTGTTTTCATCCATTTCTAGCCATATGATTTAAGCAAGTTATCTGATATAAATCAGCCTCAGTTTCCTCTATAAAATGTGAATAATTACTGTAAAATTCTCATGGACTGTTTTGGGGATTAAATGAGATAACAGATATAAAACACTTAGTAGGATATCTGGTGACTGCCAAATGCTCAATACTTATCGCTACCATCACCATCACCACATTATCATGATTACCATGGTAACGAACACTGTAGGTGGTACCCCTTTCATTTTCTCCTAAACTATTTTCTCTCTTCCATCCACTTCTTTGTAATCATTTCTATTTCTATTCTTCTTAACTACTCAGAAAAATTGTAACAAAGTTGGCTTACATTTTTAAACACATGTAATGAAGCTGTTTTCTACATAATTTTAAAATCAGGCAAAACAAAAGATAGGACAATATATCCATAATGCCAGTATTCATAGTCCAAAATAGATGCTTATAATAGTAGAAAGAGAAACAACATGTAATATAGTCACAAAATGGAATATTATGCAGCAGTGAGAATGAATGCATACAACTACATGCAATAATATAAATAAATCTCACAAATATAATGTTCACCAAAAGAAACTAAATAAAAGAGAGGACATGGTGAATGATCCCATTAACATAAAGTTCAAAAACATGCAAACCAATCTATGATGTAAGAAGTCAGAATAGTGATTAACCTTTGTGACTGGAAGCAGTATACAGGATGACCATTGGGGAGCTGGCCACCATCTGTTCCTTGACCTGATTGCTTATCACACAAGCATACTCACTCAGTGATAACTCATATATCTGACTACTTATCTCTGTATGCATTTATCTATATATGTTTTAACTCAACAGAGAAAAAATAAGAGCAAGTAGACTAATTCTTTAATATTACCTCCAGAAAAACGAAACAACTTTACATTTATGGCCATAAAATTATTTTCCCCTTAATACAGGAACTCTTTCAATAGGAACAAAATGTACTTCTTTTTGACTACAGGACTACTGCTGAATTTCTATTTAATTTTGTGGCATGTGAATTAAATTAGTAACAATTGCCATTAATTGCCTCTCACAGTTCCTAGGAAAAATAATAATTGTGCAAAATGATTGGAGTATAGAAAAAAAACACTGAACTTCAAGACAGCAAAAAGCATTTTCTGTTTTCCTGCTAAATGCTTCATGAGAATATTTGTGCTTTGGTTGATCTGTAACATATTAATAATGATATCATATGACTACCTATCTGGAGCCTGTCAACAGAAACAAATGAGGTGGTCCATGTACAAACTTTTTGAAAGGTGAATGTGCTGTATAAATACACACATTAACATAAGGAACAAATGTTTGTAGGACCTTTCACACTGCACTCCCTTCTTACATTTTTTTTTTACAGTAACACACCTGTATGCTAACATTGTCACTATTTCTTTCTCTTATTTAATTATCTAATTCAAACATCACTTGCTCTTTATGTTTTTTATAAACCTCCCAACTCTCCTCAATGGAGGAATTAATGTTTATATATGTTCTCGGTAGAATGGATAACTTATTATAATTCATTTTATGTCTTTTTTTTGACATTTCTTGCAGATAAACTCTAACTTTTTCATATTAATGAATGCCTAATAAAGCACAGAATAGGGGCTTCATATATGTTGTATTGAGATGATCTCAGATTTTCTTAAATAACTTTAAACACTTAGCTGACTTGCTACATTTTAGTTATTCTTATACACTCTCTGTGATATGTAATTTTTAAATTTATGTAAACATCACCTTTACTTTCTTACCAGAAGGTATGAAATCATGAATACATCACACCACCCAGAAATCCCCCATGGCGTGCTTTACAGTGCAACGGAACCACATAGTTCCCATTGTATACTCTCTATTATCATAGATAAAATGCTTGAAAATCCTTGGTAGAAATGCCATAGAAGTTATAACGACCTTTGTAAGAAAAGCAGTAAATACAGTGGCATTTTGGAGCTTTCTTATATTCTAATTGGATGTTTTCCCTTTTTTTTCTATTTTCACCTTAGTTTCCCCAGTACATGCCATTTTTAGGCTCCAACAGTTCAGAAAAATTTCAGTTTCACTGAGAGTTGACCTACAGAATCAGAGATTCAAGATTCTAGTCACTTTGCTGAGATGGATCCAAGGTATACAGAGAAGTCAGATGTCAGCCCAAAGGTCAGGCTGTAACAAAAGTGCTTATACCTTGGATGATTTAGCTATGATATGGGTTTACTCTGTAACATACATAGTATGGCTGGGCAGTGTTTAAGAACCTGGCAGTATAATGAAGAAAGGAGAAAAGACAAAGAATTCAGTCCAAATGTGATGAAAGCCAATTGACATGAAGACTATCATCACATTCATATTGGTCCAGTAATTTGATCTTCACTCTGATAGGAGATTTGCAATATGACTCCACTTAAAATGGCAATTAGAAACTCTCCTGCTCTGACTCCTGGAACTTGCTTCTGCCAAATCAGTGGTGACTTTCAGGTACAGGCCTATGGCTGGGAATTAAAAGCAGAAGATTCCAACCTCCAGTTCTGAGAACCTGCAATGATAGCTCCATCCAACTTCAACCACAAGTAGTGGGTTCAAATAAGGACACTCCAATGATGGATTACACTGTTTCTGTCTTTTATAGCACTTGGTTCAAAGATAAAAGATTCTCTGTATTGGTGATAAGGGCCAGTTCACTCAGACCTTGGATGTAGATTCTGATAGATGAAGTACCTATACCTTTTAGATAATAGGTGCTTTTAAAGAAAATTTGATTCTTTGAAATTAAGTTAAAGCTTGTTTTTATATAATTTGCAGTCAGTTTTCATAAATCTCATGTGTGTTTCAAAGAAATGAGTATTCTCTACTTATTGCCTTTAGGAATCTATGTATCTTCATTATATCATGACTGTTAATTATGTTTTTCACATCCTTACTAATATTTTGTCTGGTTGATCTATCAATTACCAGAATAGGTATTGCAGTCTACCCCTCTGAATTCACTCACATGCCTACAAATTTTAAGTTACTAAACTTCCCTCAGTGAAATCAAGTTCTTATCATTGTGTAGTTACCTTCTCTATCTTGAATAATCATTCTAATTTAAGGTTGATTTTCCTTGATAACAATATAGGTAAACCTGCTTTCTTTCAGTTAGCATTTGCCTGATTTATCTTAGTCCATCTTTTTACTTTCTGTCTTCCTGTAACTTTCCTTATATTCCTTAGGTATTGTGAACACATTTGTCTTTCAGCTAATGAATTTATTTTGTTTATAATTTATTTATGTTTCTCTATATGTATTTATAATATATATGCATTTCTTCCATATTGTTTTTATTTTCTTTTTATTCTGTTTTTGTTCTTTCCACTATTTTTGTTTTTGGTAGTTGTCTTAGAAAATTAATTTGCAAATTTATAAAGAAAACAAGCTTTTAAGAAACATAGAGAAAATCAAATAATAAACATGAAGATGAACTTAATCATTAAAAATGAAACAAAACATTGGCAGTAATAATAGACACAGAGGAAATTAAACATTATAAGAGAATAGTATCCTCAATTACATTTTAAGAAAGCTAAAATAAATCTCCATGTAGTATATACTTTCCTTGGGAAAATATCATTCAAAAATTATTCTGAAAGAAGGAATAGTCTTCCAAATATTAGTAATATAGGTAACAAACATTGAGTCCAAACAACCAAACAATTCCTAAGCAAAAGAACAAAGCTGGAGGCATCACATTACCTGACTTCAAACCATACTGTAAGGCTATACTAACCAAAACAGCATGGTACTGGTACAAAAATTAATACATAGATTAAAGCAACAGAATAGAGAGCCCCCAAATAAAGCCACATGCCTACAACCAAATGATCTTCAACAAAGTCAACAAAAATACATGACAAAGAAAGAAAACTATTCAATAAATGGTGCTGGGAAAATTAAATATTCATATGCAGGAGAATAAAGTTGAGCCCCTATCTTTCAACATTAACAAAAAATAACTTAAAATGAATTAAACATGTAAATGTAAGACTTGAAACTATAAAAATCCTAGGATAAAGCTTATCAAACACCATTATCAACATGGACTTTGGGAAAGAATATATGAATAAGTTCTCAAAAGCAAGTGCAACAAAAACAAAAATAGACAAATGATATTTAATTAAACTAAAAAGCTTCTTTACAGCAAATGAAATAACCAATAAACAGATAACCTACAGAATGGGAGAAAATATTTGAAAACTATGCATCTGACAAAGGACCAATATTCAAAATGTGCAAGGAACTCAAACAACTCAACAAGAAAAAAAATCAAATAACTTTATTAAAAAGGGGACAAAGAACATGAGCAGACATTCCTCCAAAAAAAGACATACAAGTGGCCAAGAGGTATATGAAAAAATGTTCACCACTAATCATCAGATAAATACAAATTAAAAACCACAATGAAATACCATCCCATGCCAGCCAGAATGGATATAATTTAAATGTCAGAAAACCACAAATGTTGGCAAGGATGTAGAGAAAAGGAAATTCTTATACATTTGGTGGGAATGTAAATTAGTACAGTTTCTATGGAAAACAGTATGGAAACAGATCGAAAAAATAGAACTACCATTCAACCCAGCAATCCCATTACTGGTTATATACCCAAAGGAAAATAAATTGTTATATCAAAAAGGCACCTGCACTCATATGTTTATCATAGTAGTATTCACAATAGCAAAGTCATGAAAGACACCTCAGTGTTCATCATTGACTGACTGGACAAAGAGAATGTTGTACATATACACCATGGAATACTATTCAGCCATAAAGAAAGAATGAAATCATATATTTTGCAGCAACATGGATTGAGTTAGAGGCTATCGTCCTAAGTAAACTAAATCAAAAACAGAAAATCAAATACTACATGTTCTCACTTATAAGTAGGATCTAAACAATAGGTACATATTAACATACAAAGAGAAATAACAGACACAGGGGACTTCAAAAGGAAGGAGTGTAGCAGGATTAAGATTGAAAAAGAAGCCACATGGTACTATGTTTGCCATTTGGGTAATGTGCACAGTAGAAGCCCAAACCTCACCATTAGGCAACATATCCATGTAACAAACCTGCATATGTATCCCTGAATCTGTAAAAATTAATAAAAATAAAACAAAATAATAATTATCTTAAAATAAGCCTTTGGTATCCGACCATTTTATATTGAGGTTTTTATTTATTTATTTATTTATTTATTGGATGTTAAAGGAAAAGATAATTCAAACATAAAATATATCAACACATATTAAAAGATAAAAATTTTTAATTTTTGCAATAGGATGGCATTATTTTGATACCAAGACCCAGCAATAATAAAAGAAATAACTCTATGTCCATGTCCCTTATAAATATGGATGCAAAAATTTAATAAATAGAATTCAACTTTAAAAATAATTATCATGGTCAAGCATGATTTATTCTAAGAAAGGAAGGCTGCTGTGATATTGAGAAATATCATAATTAGGTAATAAAGTACATAAGAGCAATAGACAGTATAAGGAATACAACGAACCTATCTTTTGAGAGGGTAAAAAGACATTTGTAAAAGTTCACAGAAACCACATATGGCAAATATGTTGATTCATTCTGGAATTGCAAGCACAATGATTGACAATGAGAATGCAGGTTACTTTTGGAAGATAAGGGTAGGGAGACAACAAGGGCTATATTATAAGAGCTCATTAACAAAGTTTTTCTTTCAGTTATTCATTCACTGCTTAATTTTAATTTATTTTTAAATTAGCCACTAAAAATTGTATATCTTTATTATGTGCAACATGATGGTTTAAAAATATGTGTACATCGTGGAATGGCTAAATTAAGCTAATTCACATATGTGTTACCATTCACACTTATTCTTTTTGTGATGAAAACACTTAAAATCTACACTCTTAGCAATTTTCAAGAATACAGTATATTTTTACTAACTATAGTCACTATGCTGTACAATAGATCTCCAAAACTTTTTTCTCCCATTCTGACTAAAATTTTATGTTCTTTGATCAACATCTCCCCCACCAAGACCCCTACTGGCATTCTACCATCTTCTTCTATGAGTTCCCATTTTTAAAATTCCACATTTAAGTGAGATCATGTGGTATTTATCTTTCTATTACTGGCTTATTTCACTCAGTGCAATGTCCTTCATGTTCATGTATATTGCTGCAAGGAAAAACATGTTTTTCTTTCTAAGACTGCTTAGTAGTTTATTGTATATATACACTATATTTTCTTTATCCATTTATTTATTGATGGACTCTTAATTCCATACTTTGGCTACTGTGAATACTGTTGCAAGCAACGTGGGGGTGCAGCTATCTCTTTGATATATTAATTTCCTTTAGATATATACCTAAAAGTGAGATTGCTTGATCATATGGTATTTTTAAGTTTAGTTTTTGGAGGAGACTCCATGTAGTTTTTCAAAATGATTGCATGAATTTACATTCTCATCAGCAGAATACAATAATTCCCTTTTCCCACATCCTTGCCAAAACTTGATATCTTTCCTCCTTTTAATAATAATAGCCTTTCTGAGAGGTATCAGGTGATATCATAATGTGGTTTTAATTTGTACTTTCCTAATGATTAGTGACTTTGAGCATTTTAAAATTTATCTGTTGATCATTTCCATATGTTCTTTTGAGAAATATCTATTCAGGTCATTTGTCCATTTTAAAATTATTTATTAGTAGACAAATAATAATTGTACATATTCATGCAGTACGCAATTCATGTTTTGATACATATATAGTGATCACATCAGGATAATTATCATCTCAAACATTTATCATTTCTTTGCATTGGAAACATTTCTAGCTCTTCTGAATTCTATATAACTATAGTCATACTCCAGTGGTATAGAACACTAGAAATTATTTCTTCTATCTAATTTCAATTTTGTATTCTTTAATAAATTTCTCCCTATCCAAATCTTCCCACTATCCTTTCCAGACTCTAGTATCCTCTATTCTACCTTTTACTTCTATGAAATCCAGTTTGGATTTTAGCTTTTACATATGAGTGAGAACTTACAGTATTTAACTTTCTCTTTCTCATTTATTTCACTTAATATCATGTCCTCCAGTTCCATTCATGTTGCTGTGAATGACAAAATTTCATTCTTTTAGGGCTGGGCATAGTAGCTCATGCCTGTAATCCCAGCACTTTGGAAGGCTAGGGTGGGTGGATCACTTGAGGTCAGGAGTTCAAGACCAGCCTGGTCAACATGGCAAAACCCCATCTCTACTAAAAATACAAAAATTAGCCAGGTGTGGTAGAACAGAACTGTAATCTCAGCTACTAGGGAGACTGAGGCAGGAGAATTGCTTGAACCCAGGGGGCAGAAGTTTCAGTGAGCTGAGATTGCACCACTGCACTCCAGCCTGGGAGACAGAGTGAGCCTCCATCTCAAAATAATAATAATAATAATTTCAATCTTTTATATGACTGTAAAGTATTCCTTTGTGTATATATAGCATATTTTCTGTAGCCATTCATCTTTTGTTGGGCACCAAAGTTAATACCATATCATAGCTATTGTGAATAGTTCTGCAATAATCATGAGAGTGCAGATGACTCTTCAATGGCAAAATCACACAGAGACCAAAAAAAAAAAAAAAAGGAAAACAAGCGGCTAATATCCCTAGTAAATGTAGACACAAAAATCCTCAACAAAATACTAGCAAAGTCCAACAACATATACACTGTGATCACGGGATTTATCCCAGGGATAAAAAGACAGTTAAATATATGCAAATCAATAAATGACATACGTTACATCAATAGAATGAAGGAAAAATCATATGACCATCTCAATAGATTCAGAAAAAATCTTTCAATAAGATTTAATATATCTTTTTTAAAAACTTTTATTTTAGATTTAGGGGCACATGTGCAGGTTTTTTACATAGGTAAACTTAAGTCACGGGGGTTTGCTGTACTAATTATTTCATCACCCAAATACCAAGCCTAGTAGCCAATAGTTATTTGGGTACTCCCTCCTGCCACCCTTCATCCTCAAGTAGGCCCTAGTGTCTATCATTTTCCTTCTTTGTGTCTCTGAGTTATCACTTAGCTCCCTCTACATGAGAACATGCAGTATTTGGTTTTCTATTCTTGTATTAGTTTGCTGAGGACAATGGCCTCCAGCTCCATCCATGTCCCATAAAAGAGATAATCACATTCATTTTATGGCTTCATAGTTTTCCATGGTGTATACATACCACATATTCCAATCTGTCATTAATAGACATTTAGATTGATTCCATGTCAATGCTGTTTGAATAGTGCTATAATGAACATTCACAAGCATGTGTCTTTATGCTTTGGGCTTTCTTCATCTAGACCAAATCTACTTCCAAAAAGAGGACTTTATCTTTTGACCACTGTCTTCACTTACTGCAATGCATCCTTTCTTGATAAAACTCTTTATAGATTAGGTATAGAAGAAAAGTACTTCAACATAATAAAGACCATTTATTAAAAAAAACCTACGGTTAACATCTTACTGAAAAAGCACTGGAACAAACCAAGGATGCCCACCCTCATCATTCTTATTCAACATAGCACTGGAAGTCTAGCCAGAACAATAAGGCAAGAGAAAGAAATCAAATAATTCATATTGTTAAAATAATAATACTACCTAAAGCAATCTATTGATTACATTCAAGCCCTATGAAAACACCAATGTCATTTTTTCACAGAAATGGAAAAAAAGAATCTAAAATTTGTGTAGAATCACAAAATACCCTGAATAATCAAGGTAATACTGAACAAAAAAGAACAAAGCTGGAGGCACCACATTACTCAACATCGAACTATACTACAAGGCTACAATAATGAAAACAGCATGATATTGTTACAAAAACAGACACATAGAACAGATTATAGAACCCAGAAATAAAGCCACATACCTATAACCATATGATGTTTGACAAAGTTAACAATAAAAAGCAATGGAGAAAATACTCCTATTCAGTAAGTGGTGCTGGGATAACTTGCTAGGCATATATGCAGAAGATTGAAACTAGACACATCCCTTTCAACATATACAAAAAACAACTCAAATGCTGGATTAAAGGTTTAAGTGTATATAACATTTAAGGCTAAAACTACGTAACACCATAGAAAATATCATTCTGGACATCAGCCTTGGTAAAGATTTCATGACAAAGTCTTCACAAGCAATTGCAATGGCAACAAAAATTAACAAGTGGGACCTAAGTAAACTAAAAAGCTTCTGCACAGCAAAAGAAACTATCAACAGAGTAGACAGACAACTTACAAAATTGAGGTAAAATTTGCAGGCTATACATCCTACACAGGTCTAATATCCAGAATCTAATACAGAACTTAAACATTTTAAGAAGTAAAAACCAAAAAATTCCATTAAAAAATGGGCAAAGAACATGATGCTTCTGAAAAGAAAATGGGCCAACAAGCATATGAAATACTGCTCAACATCACTAATCATTAGATAAAAGTCAAAAAAATAACAGATACTGGTGAGGTTGCAGAGAAAACAGAATATTTATACACTGCTGGTGGGAATGTAAACTATTTCAGCCACTGTGAAAATCAGTTTAGAGATTTCTCAAAGAGCTGAAAACTACCATTTGACCCAGCAATCCCACTACTGGGTATATGCTCAAAGGAATATAAATGGTTCTACCAAAAAGACACATGAACCTGTAGGTTCATTACAACACTATTTACAATAGGAAATACATGCAATCAACCTAAGTACTCATCCATATTGGGCTAAATAAAGAAAATGTGGTATTTATACACTATGGAATACTACGCATGCATAAAAAGGAACAAAATCATGTCCTTTGCAGCAACATAGATGCAGCTGGAGACCATTATCCTAAGGAAATTAATTCAAGAACAGAAAACCAGACACTACATGTTCTCATTTATAAGTTGAAGCTAAACAATGAGTACATGTTGATACAAAGAGAGAAACAATAGACACCACAGCCTACTGAGGGTGGAGAGTGGAAGGAGGGTGAGGGTTAAACAATTACCTATTCTGTATTATGCTCATTATCTGGATGACTAAATCATTTGCACACCAAACCCCAGTGACATGCAATTTACCCTGTAACAAACCTGCACTTGTTCCCCTGAACCTAAAATATAAAGCTGAAAAAAAAAAAAAATTGGTAAAAAAAAAAAAAAAAGAAAAGAAAAAGAAACATGGGGAAAGAGTGAAATCAAGGACTTTTTAAAGTGGGTTAGGCATAAATGTGTGAATATGCTAAAAGTACAATGAGAGGAAAATAATGAAGAAATAAGAAAAAAGGGATAATTATACAGTACTTTGCGTAAGAGAGTCATTCAAATATTTGATGAATAAGTGAATGAATAAATGAATTAAATAGCAAGATCCATGGTTTTCTACTGTTTTGGATTATCCATTTTACCATAAAACTTTATTACCCTAGAACAAAAGTTAAAAATATGCACTTTGATTCAGTTACAGATATAACATCCAAACCAGAAAAAATGTCTCACTGGTTCCTCTACACAATATTAAGTCTACAGACCCCAGTCTCTCTGTCTTATACTTGACATTTTAGTATTTATCATCTCAATATTTATCATGTCAAATGTTTATCATCTGAAATGCTGTTTTATTCATTTTACCTTACAAAAGGGCATACATAGTCCTGTGTCTTATGCACAATAGTTACTCAAAAAATATTTGTTCACTGACTTACTTCAGAATCACTCCAGATTTTCTGATTTATCACTCTAATATAGAGTGATTATTTCCTGAGTGAAAACCCAAAACCATTAAAACAAAAATCATCTAAATTGTTCAACAGATGAATTGTATTTTTATACTCAAGAAGCTATGTGCTATCTATTGCCAGTCACTCTTTTTACAATGTGATTAATGAAAAAATATGCCTTATGTTTGGACTGTTTCATTGGTAGTATCATTATGTTTACAATATATGATTGGGATACAGCCATGGCTATTTTATAAAGTTCAAAAGATAAGAAAAAAATGGCAATGATGAGAAAGGAGTGGCAAAAAAAGTCTTCCCTTATACATATTTTTAAAACATATTATAAATGCACTCTGTGTTGACTAAATAAAACATTTAGAATCTTTTCTCTATTCATTGAATCTTCTCATGCCTTTAATCCTTTCATATATTATACACATAGGGTAAGTATGAATGCAGAATTTTTTTAATAAAGCAGATTTCTGTACCATATCTTCCCTTGAGCATCTTTACTTTCCCAAGGTTGATTTTCTCCTGTTGTTCAATCTCATGGAAGGTATAAAGAATGAGATCGTGTATAAGAGATTTAACTATGTTAAAGGCAGAGAAAGTATTTCTTCTTATACAGTAAACTATGACATCAACTTTCAAATATATTTATAAAAATGATTAGGGAAGCTCTGGTCTATATTAATTCTGGTTCATGAACAAGAGTAGTAATCAAATGAAGTTATTTTGGTTTCTGTTGTATACCAAATTTGGTATAAATTTGTTCAAAGACAAATTTAGCATTGTATGTACATCCTCCCTAGCTAGTGCCATGAGCATAAAAAGAGCAAATTTAAACCTTGAGGTAAAAAATATGTGAGATGTTTTTGTTTCTATTTTATCTTAATTCCTTTTTCAATGTAGTAATATGATAGGATATTACAGATGTTGCATATAACCAATAATAAAATTTAAGTTGGATAAAAAAAATTAATGCTACTATGTATTTATATGACTAAATAGAATTTTATGTCATTGTTCATGTTTTATTTGAGCTCAGAAGTCAGATATCATGTCCTACATGTATATTGTAAGACACTCCATTCTGCTTCTAAGCCATATGGCATCAGAAAGCAGGAGTTTTGCAGTCAGGGTTCTTATAGATGTATGAACTTGGCCAAGTTATTTAGTCTTTCTAAGACTCCATTCTTTTATCAGTCAAATGAATAGGGCAACAATTCCAACTTTTTCTTTCTCAGGAGCTAGGAAAATGTTGCTTGATCAATCTTTTGAGCCTCTAGGTTTATGTTTTTTTCTCCAACTCCTTTTCTTCCTTTAACAACTTATTTGTTGAATAAGTAAGTTCTGGAATTTACTGATGGTATTCCTGTGATGTTAGCATGTCCCTTGTCCCTGCATTTCCTGAAAAGTGCTAGTTAGATGTAGACTTGATCAAACTTTGATTTAATTTTGTGGCAATAATATTTTGGTGATGATATTGTGATTTATTAGAGGCACATAATGTCTTTTTGCTTTTCTTTTTGTGATGTTAGCAACCATTGATAATCATTGGCAAGATTTGTAACTTCTATACAGGTTTCTAAGTTTGTCCTCGATTAACAGTTTCAAAATATATGGTGTCATTGTAAGAAACTGTTTATTTTCAATATAATGCAACTTCCTCTTTTATTAGATAAAAGCTACAAATTTCTATTTACTTCTCAAGATTTTGGGCCAGTAGAAAATATCAACAGAAATGAAATGGACAGAAACACAAGATGTTGCATAAATGGTTTAAAAATAATTTCCAAGTTCATAAAAGATAAGAAAGGCAGATAAGAAAATAAAGCTGTAGGACACATTCAAATTACTTAATTGTGTTATGGCCATGAGAAGCATCCTCATTTGATAGTTTTTCATTACTGGAAACCAAATAAAAATAAGGAGAAGGAAGTCAGCTTTCCTGTCCTATCTTACTTTCTGCTGCTGTAACAGAATATCTGATACTGGATAACATGCAATGAAAAAAAATATATTTGCCTCACTGTTCTGGAGGCTGGAAAGTCCAAGAGCATGGCACTGGCATCTGGTGAGGGTCTTTGTGCTGCAACATCTCACAGCAAGAGAAAAAGACAAGAGGATGCATGTGAAAGAAAGAAGGGGGAAAAGAGCAAAGAAGAAAGGGAGGCAGACTCATCCTCGGAAAACCACTCCACAATAATGAAATTAATCCATTCATGAAGATAGGGCCCTGATTACCTAATCACCTTTTAAACTTCCACCTCTCAACACTGTTGCATTAGGGATTAAGTTTTCAACACAAGCTCTTTGGGGGACTTATTCAAACTGTAGAAATTTCCAAATGCTTTCCTGAGAAATTCAGTGGATTATTTTTCAAAAAAAAAAAAGGCTTGAAAAATAGTCTTTACTGTGCTGCCAATCTGAGTGATAATTTCCACCTTCAACTCTAACAGAAAGAAAGAAATATTTACCATAAGCAGCAATTAAATTAATGAGGAGACAGCCTTCTAGTTAGGCAGCACCAGAAAAAATCTCTAGAGGAAAGAGCACATGGAAACATGGAAATGCAACTGCAGTCCACCATAATGTCAGCACCCAAGGCAAAGGAGAAGGCTTGTTATAAGCTTTCTGCATTACAGTGAGAGAGAACTCTAGTGTCTTTGGAGAAAGGAGTAGTAGAGCTGGAGCCATAGCATAAATGGCTAAGTTTATGAAGTGGAATAAAGAATGTGCTGTCATCATCCAAAGCCATTTGTGCAGCAAATAATGACATATGACTTTTCTCTTAGACTATGTCTAAGTGATCTTTTGGCTTGTAGAGTAGCACATGGGATATAGTTCCAGAGGAGCAATTTCAGCCAAAGAGTGAAAGTAAGTTTGTATCTAAAGAATAAGATACTAAAATAAGCAATTAAAAATTGAGTAGGAAGAGAAAAAATAGGTCTTAATAAGGGAATCATAGAAAACTCTAACAGGAAAATTCTGACATAAAGTTTTCTGTTTCAAAGATTTATGTAGGTTGGGTGCAGTGGCTCACACCTATAGTCCCAACACTTTGGGTGGCTGAGGCGGGTGGATTACTTGAGGTCAGGAGTTCAAGATCAGCATAGCCAACATGATGAAACCCTGTCTCTACTAAAAATACAATAATTATCCAGGCGTGGTGGTGGGTGCCTGTAATCCCAGCTACTTGGGAGGCTAAGCCAAGAGAATCACTTGAACCTGGAAGGTGGAGGTTGCAGTGAGCCGAGATCAGGCCATCGCACTCCAGCCTGGGCAACAGAGTGAGACTCCATCTCAAAAAAAAAAAAGTTCATATAAAACATGTTTGTAACTCTGAATACATTTTTAAATAGAAAGCAAGGTTCATATAATGATGAAGTTACCAGGCAACCTAAGAGCTGATAATCTTAGGAATGGCTATTTCTTTTATTACTCATTCATTGATTCATCAAAAGTTTGAGCTCCTACTATGTCTAACACTGGAGATGCAGAAGCAATGATCAATTCCTAATTATGTACCACTAAAGCAACTTAATACTGCACAGTATCAGGTATAATTATATTTTCCATCTATACTTCAATGAAAATGTACTGTAACACAAATCATCAAATATGTTATAAATAACCAATGATTGAAATGTCATCCTTGGTAAAGCACTTTTTAATGGTTTCCTGCATATGGAAAAGTTTCTCTCTAGTTTAATTTATTAGCAAGAAGAGAGGTTTGGAGGCTGTAATCACACTTGCTGTTTGGTGACAGTAGGGATGAATGTGGAGTAAGCGATAAAATAATAGGTATAATAGTAAATTTCCAAGTTTCTGAATCTAAGGAAGAAGAGATGATCTTTTCTTCTTGACCCTCAAGATTCTGAAATTGGATGACCATTATCTTTGACTAAAGCCATGTATGAAGCAATGGGCCAAAGAAGCTAACAAACCTTCATAAGAGACACATTTGGGTTCCCTTTGCTCCTTACAACACAAGATGCTATGGTTTGAATATGTCTCCCAAAGTTCATATATTGGAAACTTAATCTCCAATGCAACAGGATTAAAAGGTGGGGCCTAAAAAGAGGTGATTGTGTCATGAGCACTCTGTCCTCATGAATGGTTTAATGCCATTATCTTAGAAGTAGGTTAGTTTTTATGAGAGTGGGTTTGTTATAAAAGTGAGTTTAGCCCCCACTTGCTCTATTTCCTGTGCACTTATGCTCTCTTCTCATATGATGACTTCCACCATGGGATGACACAGTATGAAAGCCCTTATTAGATGCCAGAACCTTGATATTGGATTTCCCAGCCTTCAGAACTGTCAAAAATACTTTTATTCTATAGAAACTACCTAGTCTGTAGTATTTTGTCACAGAAACAGAAAACAAACTAAGACACATGGCTACATAAACAATTACAACTTTTGGATGTGATTCTTCTACTCAGGACACCATCACTCACTTTCAACAATCACTTTGTGTATGCAATTACAAAATTTATTTTAAAACTTTACAATCAGTTGCTCTTTATCTTTCTTTTTTTTTTTTGAGACGGAGTTTCGCTCTTGTTACCCAGGCTGGAGTGCAATGGTGGGATCTCGGTTCACCACAACCTCTGCCTCCTGGGTTCAGGCAATTCTCCTGCCTCAGCCTCCTGAGTAGCTGGGATTACAGGCACGCACCACCATGCCCAGCTAATTTTTTGTATTTTTAGTAGAGACGGGGTTTTACCATGTTGACCAGGATGGTCTCGATCTCTTGACCCCGTGATCCACCCGCCTCGGCCTCCCTATCTTTCTTCTTCTTGGACCAATGATGAACATGAAATTGAATGTTTCTCTACATAGTGATTTTATGACTATTTAATGCTAAAAGTTCTTCAAAATTTTCAACATCCACTTCAATAAATCCAGACTCTTGAGCAGGATCTAAGACTTTTAATTTTGGTTCAATCACTTTTATATTCACACTTCTCTCAATAGCTCTTATCATTTCCAACTTTCCTTTTAATCTATAGAATTTTCTAAGTCTCCTAGTCTTGCCTGCTTTCTTAAAGAGCCTTTTCACCTGCTTAGAAGATAGTTATATAAACACAGGAGAATAATAGAGACTACATTAAAACCATAATAAACACAAGAGAATAATAGTTTCTTACATTAAAACAGTAATAAAACATGAAATTCTTTTGGTAAAACAGCTATATTAAGAATCCAATGGACTCTGCAACCTCTCATCTGAAACTCATGTGTAACTAAAAAATGTTCAGTAGTATATACATACATATTTGTTACAATAGATTATTTTTGTGTGATGAGTGAATTTCAAGTAAAACTTTTCACAGATTATAATATAAAATATTCAGAGAGTGAGAGTTCTGATTATTAGGACTATGTGTCCTCAAAGTCAGGCACATAATGAATTTACCCGGAACAGCTTAAAATCTGATCATTTTTAGTTTAGGCAGTAATAATACTTGCTCATATGTCACTGTCAAAATCTACCTCTCACAAAAATTAGGTTGCTTTCATCATGAAAGCAACCTAATTTTTATCATCTGATTCAAAATATTAGGTAACTATATGGTTTCATGGAAGCTAACCAGTTACCATACTACACTAAACAGATATAGCTCAATGATACTTGCATCGGGACTACATTACATAAAACTACAAATTTGAAAAAAAAAATTTTAAATGATCCTTTATCTTTGTCAGAATGGGTTACTTCAAAAGACCTATTCTTCAAGTTCTGAAATTCTGCTTCATCCATTTTATTGATAAAGCTTTCAACTGTATTTTTAAAAATTTTAAGTAAGTTTTTTAATTCCAGAAGCTCTGAATGATTATTTATTTTCTGGGTTGTTTTAGAAGTCTCCTTGTGTTGATTTTAAACCTCATCTTGGATCTCAATGACCTTTCTTGCAATCCCTGCTTTCAATTCTTTATCTGTCATTTCTGAGTTTCCATTTTGGCTAAAGACCACTGCTGGAGAACTAGTGTTATCCTTTAGTGGTGTCAGTACATTCAGATTTTTCACAGAGTTCAAATTTTATGCTGGTTTCTTCTCATCTAGAGATGTTGGCACTTCTAATTTTTGTAATTATTCTAGTGTGAATATTACTACTTTTTTCTTTTTCTTTCCTTCCCTTTGATGTTATTATTAATTTTTTTCTTTACCTTTTTGTTTCCTCCTTTCCCTAGGGAATGTGACTGTAGAGAATACTGGGTAGAGTTTTCTGGCTTTGCTGCTATAGCTCTAGGGATTTCTTTCAGCAGTTTTAAATTGAGATGTGCAGTTTGTGCTACAAGCCCATAGACAGTACTTACAGGTATAAGCTGACTGTGGCCAACATGGTTAAGTATATATCTGATCCTTGTTTAATCAGGCAATGGGCTGATTTGTGGAATGCACCATGATCTGCTCATCTCTGGGAGGCAGGACCCACAAAAAGCAAGACCAGGCTTGGCAGGTCTGCCTGCAAGTCCTCTAATGGCAGGTACAAGAACCAGCGCCAAGGGAAAATCTATTGGGTGGCTGCCAGGTACCTAGAGGTATGCCTAGGTGTGGAGCTGGGAAACCTCCTTGGCTCCAAGTTCCCAGCATAGAGACCAGAGCAAGGCCTAAGCTCCTAATCCAGGAGACTGGTTCCTCTAGGTGCCTGGAGATATGCCTGGTTGTGGAGCAGAGAGGGCCCCCTTGCAGACAATCTCTGCACAAGATGAATGGGGCAACTTAGGCTGCTGCACTAGGAAACCCTGTGCTCCAAATAACTGGAGATCTACCTGAGTGTGGAGCTGAGAGGGTTTCCCTGTGCCAGGATCTCAGCACAGCCTGCTGAATTAGGGTGTACGCAATGCCTGAAAACCTGCCTGGGCATGTAGTGGAGAGAGTCCTCCTGCACCAAGATCTATGTCTGGGAAGGATGGGACAGCTTAGGCTGCTGGCCCAGGCAAGCAGGTGCTCCAAATGCTTGAATTTCTGCTTGGAGGTGGAGCAGTGAGGGTCCCGCTGTAACATGTTCTTGGGGAAGTAGGGTAGGGCACCTAGCAATGGCACATGCAGATTAGTTCCAAGTCAACAAGGTGGCCCTGGCTCCAAGTCTCAGCACCCAAGAGAAACTTCAGCTGTAGCAACTCTCCTCAAATCCCAGGGCTACAAGAGGGGAGAACACAATTCCAGCACCTACTACTGAGGTGCTTTTCACAGTTCTGGATGTGGGAGTCCCCAGTCCGCTTCAGAGTAATTGCTTCAATTTCTGGTCTTAGATTAAAATGCCTGTACAGTCACACTGCTGGGTCACCAAAGGATGGCTGACTTTGCATGCATCTGTATTAAAAATGGCATCCTGCTCTCAGTCTTGAATCTGGGAAAATATCTGCACTTATTCTCAATGTCTTTCCCACATAGCATCTCCAAGTCTTTCCTTAAGTTAACTCCAGGAGTTGGGAAGCAAAGTGCTCTCCCTTGGCCTGGGTTGCTGGGATTCCTAGTGGAAAGGTGAGTCACAGAGGGAGAACCTCTGTCTCTCTCACACACTGGGGCTGCACTCACTGTTATCAGCTGGACACTGTCACAGGAGATATTTGCCAGCACTCTCTTCTCTGGGATCTTGGATTGTCTTTCATGCTTCTAGTAGATTCCCACTTTCCTTCTTGAAATAAAGCTTACAGAGTTATCTTTATGCACTATCTATTTCCAAGTGGCTGAGGCACACTGAAACCCTCTAATCCACCATATTGGAAAAATAATTTTTAATGCAACTATTATAAATCTAATTATTCCAAAAGAAGCTCTCCTAACATAGAAAAGACAACAATTATTTTTACATATAGTGAAAGAAAGGTCATTTTTATGCTAACCAAGTGTCAGACCATATAGGGTTTCATCAACTTACTGTGTAATCAGTAGCTGCCTTATCTTGAAACCTTAATCTCTTAATAGATCTTTAGACACCTGTGTGAATTCCAACAGATTTTAGAACAGGCAATTATTTCTTCAATGAATCCCATAAAGAAACCATAGAGGAAGTTGTTTCTAAAGTGATAAGATCAGTGTTAAATTTTAGAAGGAGTCCCATAATGTTTGCAGCCTGATCCTTTGCTTTTTCAGTCACTGAACCATCAATCTTCCAGTCAACAGGCTTTTAAGGTGGACCTACAAACTGTCACTTGATAACTAAGTGGTATGTTAAAATAACAAAAGGCTCTTTTTTAGAGATACGTTTGATAATAGAAGTTTTAGTGTCTTCTAGCAAGTTATAACTGGCTGTAATAATGAAAAGATTATTGTTGTGGATGTTTGTAGTACACAATGTGTGGGAACAAGAACAGAAAAGCATTTTTACCTCTAAGCACAGTCAAAAGTATACCCTGCTAGAGAAAACTCATGTAGAGTATGAAGTACAGGATATTTGTTCTCATCCCATTTTCATTTTTCAGATGTGATGAATTCTGTTCAGAGGCCTTCCTGCTCATGGTGCTTCATTGGTACAGGACCTTCTTCCAAGGGCCTAGAACGGTCCCTAGCAAAAGCAAAGTTTTTTTTTTTTTTCTAACGTTAATGTAAAATTTAAAATGTATAATTATTAGATTATTCTAAATGTTTACTTTTATGTTGAATTTTGTATTTCTAATTCCATATATATTATTAATGACAAGAAAGTAAATCGATCATAGGTATTTTAAAATAATATAATTATAAATCAAGGAAAATATAAGAGTTCTGAACTGGAGGAATTTTTGCCTCCCTGGGAGATATTTGGCCATGTTTGAAGACCTTTCTGGTTGACACAACAAGGGAGCAAAGCCACTGGCACCTAGTGAGTAGAAGCCAGGATAGTCCTAGTCCTTTTCCAGTGTTATCTGCTCAGTTAACGGCATCATCACACACTTAGTTATACAAGGCATACTCTAACAGACATCCTTCAGTTTGCTTTTTCCTCCAACCACCATATGTGTTAGTCCATTTGCACACTGCTGATAAAGACATACCCAAGACTGGGAAGAAAAAGAGGTTTAATTGGACTTAAAGTTCCAAATGGCTGGGGAGGCCTCAGAATCATGGCAAGAAGTGAAAGGCACTTCTTAGATGGGACGACAAGAGAAAATGAGGAAGAAGCAAAACCAGAAATCCCTGATAAACCCATTAGGTTTCTTGAGACTTACTCACTATCACCAGAATAGCACAGAAAAGACCAGCACCCATGATTCAATTACCACCCCCTGGGGCCCTCCCACAATGTATGGGAATTCTGGAAGATACAATTCAAGTTGAGATTTGGGTGGGGACACAGCCAAACCATATCACTATATTTATTACTTCTTGGAACCTACTCCATGTTATCTTTTTCTAGCACTGCTTTAGCATTACATTGATGTACTCCTTCTCTACATTGTACTCAGATGATCTTTTTGAAATCTGTATCTCAACATGTTACCTTTTTATGTCTTTATCCCTACATAAACTTCCCATCCTGTCACAATCCTGGCTTAAATCACACAATAACCTTGGCATCAGACTTTGCCAACAGGAGCAACTCAGACATGCTCAATATACAGTCATGTGTCACATAATGACAGAGATACATTCTAAGAAATGCATGGTTAGGCAATTTTGTTATTGTATGAATATCATGGAATGTACTCACACAAAACTAGATGGTTTAGCCTATTACACACCTAGGCCATATGGTATAGCCTATTCCTCATTGGCTATAACATTGTACAACATATTCATGTTACTGTATTGAATACTGTATGCATTTGTAACACAGTAATTAATATTTGTGTATCTAAATGTAGAAAAGATACAGTAAAAATATGGTATAAAAGATTAAAAAACAGTACACCTATATAGGGCATTTACCATGAATGGAGGTTACAGGACTGGAAGTAGCTCTAGGTGTTAGTGAGTGGTGAGTGAATGTAAAGGCCTACATTACTGTACAGTACTATAGATGTTAGAAACACTATACACTTAGGCAACATTAAATTTATTAAAAATAATTTTCTTTCTTAAATAAATTAATCTTTGTTTATTGTAACATTTACTTTATAAACTTTTAACATTTTTAACATTTTGATTATTTGTAATAATAGCTTAAAACACAAACAATTGTATAGCTAAAGAAAAATATTTTCTCTTTATATCCTTATTTTATACATTTTCTTCTATTTTTAAACTTTATTTTTATTTTTCACTTTTCAAGCATTTTTGTTTAAAACTAAGGCATAAACACACATATCAGCCTAGACCTACACAGGGTAGGAATCTTCAATATCAGTGTCTTTTACCTCAACATCTTGTCTCACTGGAAGGTCTTCATGGGCAATAATACACGTGAAGCTGTCATCTCTAATAACAGTGACTTCTTCCAGAATATCTCCTGCAGTACCTCCCTAAGCCTGTTTTACAGTTAACTGTTTTTGAGAAGCAGAAGTACACTCTAAAATAGTGATAGAAAGTATAGTACAGTAAACACATAAACCAGGGACATAGTCATTTATTACCATTATCAAGTATTATGTAATATACATAATTGTATGTGCTATACTTTTACATGACAGGCAACACAGTAGGTTTGTTTATACAAGTAACACCACAAACGTGAGTAATGCATTGCACTCATTATCATACCTATGAGGTCACTAGGCAACAGAAATTATTCAGCTCCATTTTTTGGTAATTTTTATTCTAGGTTTGGGGGTCCATGTGAAGGTTTGTTACACAGATAAACATGTAGCAAGGGGATTTGTTGTACATACTATTACATCTCCCAGGTATTAAGCCCATAATCTTTCCTGCTCCTTTCCTTCTTCCCACCCCCCTTGCCCAAAAGTGGACTCCAGTGTCTGTTGTTTCCTTCTTTGTATTCATTAAGTTCTTATCCTTTAATGCCTGCTTGTAAGTGAAAACATGCAGTATTTGGTTTCTGTTCCTGCGTTAGTTTGCTAAGGATAATAACCTCCAGCTCCATCCATGTTTCCGCAAAAGACATTGTAACCTGTGTTTTTATGGCTGCATAGTATTCCATGGTGTATATGTGCCACATTTTTTTTATCCAATCTGTCATTAATGGGCATTTAGATTGATTACATGCCTTTGCTATTGTGAATAGTGCTGCAGTAAACATACGCAAGCATGTATCTTTATAAAAGAACAATTTATATTTCTTTAGGTATATACCCAGTAATGGGATTGCTGGATTGAATGGTATTTCTGTCTCTAGGTTTTTGAAGAATCACCAGTTTTCCACAACAGTTGAACTAATTTACACTCCAACTGTAAAAGCATTTCTTTTTCTCAACCTCACCAGCATCTGTTGTTTTTTAATTTCTTTTTTTTTATTGTGCTTTAGGTTCCGGGGTACATGTGCAGATCATGCAGGATTGTTGCATAGGTACACACATGGCAATGTGGTGGATAACAGTCATTCTGAATGGTCTGAGATGGTCTCATGGTAGTTTTTATTTGCACTTCTCTAATGAACAGTGATGTTAAGCTTTTTTTCTTATGCTTGTTGCCCACATGTATGTCTTCTTTTGAGAAGTGTCTGTTGAGTCCTTTATCCACCTTTTAATGTTTGCTTTTCTCTTGTAAATTTTTTTAAGTTCCTTATAGATGCTGGATATTAGATCTTTGTCAGATGCATGGTTTGCAAACATTTTCCCCATTCTGTAGGTTGTCTGTTTACTTTGTTAATAGTTTCTTTTGCTGTGCAGAAGATCTTTAGTTTAATTAGATCCCATTTGTCAATTTTTGCTTTTGTTACAATTGATTTGGTGTCTTTGTCATGAAAGACACCCATTCTTAGGTTCTGGATGGTATTGCCTAGGTGGTCTTCCAGGGTTTTTATACTCTTGAGTTTTACATGTAAGTCTTTAAATTCATCTTGGGTTGATTTTTGTACATGGTGTAAGGAAGGGGTTCAGCTTTGATCTTCCGCATATGGCTAACCAGTTATCCCAGCACCATATATTGAATAGGGAGTCTTTTTCCCATTGCTTGCTTCTGTCAGTTTTTTCAAAGGTCAGATGGTCATAGATGTGTGGCTGGCCTTATTTCTGAGCTCTCTATACTGTTCTATTGGTCTTTGTGCCTGTACCAGTACCATGCTGTTTTGGTCACTAGCCTTGTAGTATTATTTTGAAGTTGGGTAACATGATTCCTCCAACTTAGTTCTTTTTGCTTATAATTGCCTTGGCTATACGGACTCTTGTTTCATTCCATATACATTTCAAAATAATTTTTTCTAGTTCTGTGAAGAATGTCATTGGTAGTTTGATACAAATAACATTGAATCTGTAAATTGCTTTGGCATTATAGCCATTTTAATCATATTGATTACTCCTATCCATAAGCATGGGATGTTTTTCCACTTGTTTGTGGCTCTTATGATGTCTTTGAGAAGTGTTTTATAATTATCATTGTAGATATCTTTCACTTCCCTAGTTAGCTGCATTCCTAGGGGTGTATGTGTGTTTTGTTTGTTTTTCATGGCAATTGCAAATGAGACTGCCTTTCTGATTTGGCTCTCAGTTTGTTTGTGGTTGGTATATGGGAGTGCTAGTATATTTTCTATATTGATTTTGTATCCCGAAACTTCGCTGAAGTTGTTTACCAGCCAAAGGAGCTTTTGAGCCAAGTCTATAGGGTTTTCTAGATATAGAATCATGTTCTCTGCAAACAGATAGTTTGACTTTCTCTCTTCCTATTTGAATGTCTTTTATTTCTTTCTCTTGCCTGATTGTTCTGGCTAAGACTTCCAATACCGTGTTGAATAGAAGTGATGAGACAGGGCATCCTTGGCTTGTTGTGGTCTTCAAACAGAATGCTTCCAATTTTTGTCCATTCAGTATAATGTTGGCTGTGGATGTGTCATAGATGGCTGTTATTGTTTTTAATATGCAGGGATGTTGAATTTTATCAAAAGCCTTGAGATAATCATGTGGTTTTGTCTTTAGTTCTGTTTATGTGATGAATTACATTTACTGATTATAGTATATTGAACTAACCTTGCATCCTGGAGATGAAGCCTACTTGATAATCGTGGATTAGCTTTTTGATGTGCTGCTACATTTGATTTGTAAGTGTTTTGTTGAAGATTTTTGCATCAATGATCATCAAAGGTAGTGACCTTAAGTTTTCTTTTTGTATGTGTGTCTCTGCAAGGTTTTGGTATCAAGAGAATGATGGCTTCATAGAATGAGTTGGGGAGAAGTCCTTCCTCCTCATTTTTTGGAGTAGTTTCTGTAGGAATGGCTCCAGCTCTTCTTTGTACATCTGGTAGAATTCTGCTGTGAATCCCTCAGGTCCTGGGCTTTCTTGGTTGGTAGGCTATTTATCACTGATTCAATTTTGGAGCTCATTATTGGTCTGTTCAAGGAATCAATTTCTTCCTGGTGCAGTCTTGGGAGGGTTCATGTGTCCAGAAATTTATCCATCTTTTCTAGGTTTTCTAGTTTGTGTCTGTAGAGGTGTTTACAGTAGTTTCTGATGGTTGTTTTACTTTCTGTGGGGTCAGTAGGAACATTCCCTTTGTCATTTCTAATTGTGTTTATTTAGATCATTTCTGTTTTCTTCTTCATTAGTTTAGCTAGTGGTCTATTTTATTTATTTATTTTTTCAAAAAATCAACTCCTGGATTTTCTGATCCTTTAAATGGCTTTTTGTGTCTTTGTGTCCTTCAGTTCAGCTCTGATGTTTGTTATTTCTTGTCTTCTGCTAGTCTTGGGGTTGATTTGTTCTTGCCTCTCTAATTCTTTCACTTGTGAAGTTAGGATGTTAATTTGAGATATTTGTAAATTTTGTTTGTTTGTTTTTTTGCCTGTAGTCCCAGCTACTTGGGAGTCTGAGGCAGGAGAGAGATATTTGTAATTTTTTGATGTGAGCATTTCGTTCTGTAAATTTTCCTCTTAACACTGTCTTAGCTGTGTCCCAGAAATTCTTGTATGTTGTACATTTGTTCTGATTATTTTCAAATAACTTCTTGATTTCTGCCTTAATTTTATTATTTTCTGAAAAGTCATTCCACAGCATGTTGTTTAATTTCCATGTAATTGTATGGTTTTGAGCAATTTTCATTGTATTGACTTCTATTTTTATTGAATTGCAGTCCGAGAATGTGGTTGTGGTGATGGGAATAATGGATACTCTGTTGTTTTGGGGTGCAGACTTCTGTAAATGTCTATCAGATCCATTTGGTCCAATGCTGAGTTTAGGTCCTGAATATCTTTGTTAATTTTCTGCCTTGATGATCTGTTTAATACTTTCAGTGGAGTGTTGAAGTCTCACACTATTATTGTGTGGGAGTCTGTGTCTTTTTGTAGGTCTCTAAGAACTTGCTATATGAATCTGAGTGCTCCTGTATTGGGTGCATGTATATTTAGGACAGTTAGGTCTTCTTATTGACTTGAACACTTTACCCTTCCTGTCTTTTTTATCTTTGTTGTTTTGAAATCTGTTTTGTCTGAAATTATGATTACAACTCCTGCTTATTTCTGTTTTTCGTTTGCTTGGAAAATTTTTCTCCAACCCTTTATTTTGAGCCTGTAACTGTCATTACATGTAAGATAAGTCTCTTGAAGATGGCCTACCATTGGGTCTTGCCTTTTTATCCAGGATGCCTCTCTGTGTCTTTTAAGTGGGCCCCGTTTAGCCTGTTTACATTCAAAGTAGTTTTGATATGTGTAGATCCTATCTTGTCATTGTACTGTTAACTGGTTTTTATGTTGGCTTGTTTGTGTGGTTGCTTTACAGTAATATTGGTCTGTGTGTTTAAGTATGTTTATGTATTAGCTGGTAGTAGTCTTTCCTTTCTACATTTAGTGCTTCTTTCAAGATCTTTGGTAAGGCAGGTCTGGTGGTAATGAAGTCTCTCAACATTTGCTTATCTAAAAAGAATCTTATTTCTCCTTCTCATAGGAAGCTTAGTTTGGCTGGTTATGAATTTCTTGGTTGAAGATTTTTTCTTTAAGAATATTGAATGCAGGCCCCCAATCTCTTCTGGCTTGTAGGGTGGGTTTCAGATGAGAGGTCTGCTGTTAACCTTATGGGATTCCCTTTTTAGGTAACCTGCCCTTTCTCTCTAACTGCCTTCTACATGTTTTCTTTCATTTCAACCTTGGAAAATCTGAAAATTATGTGTCTTGGGGATGATCCTCTTGTGCAGAATCTTGGAGGAGTTCTCTGTATTTCTTGAATTTGACTGCTGGCCTCCTTAGCAAGGTTGGGGAAGTTTTCATGGATGATATACTGAAATATGTTTCCAAATTGTTTGCTTTCTCCTCCTCCCTTTCAGGGATATCATGATTCATAGATTTGGCTTCTTTGCATAATCCCATACTTCTTGGAGATTTTGTTTATTCATTTTTATTATTATTCTTTATTTTTGTCTGACTATCTTATTTCAGAGAACCAGTCTTCAAGTTCTGAGATTCTTCCCTCAGCTTAGTTTACTCTGCTGTTAATACTTGTGATTGTGCGTGAAATTCTTGTATTATGTTATTCGGCTCTGTCAGACCCATTCGGTTCTTTTTTACACTAGCCATTTTGTCCTTCAGCTCCTGTATGACTTTATTGTGATTCTTATTTTATATGGATCGGGTTTTGCAATCTTCCTGAATCTTTATGATTTTTGTTCCTATCTACAGAAATATTCCAAATTCTATTTTTGTCATTACGGTGAGTTAGTCCTGCTTAAGAATTCTTATTGAAGAACTAGTGCAGTCATTTGGAGAACAGATGACACTGTGGCCATTTGAGTTACTAGAGTTCTTGTATTGGTTCTTTCTCATCTCTGTGTGTGGATGTTCCTTTAACTGCAGTGTAGACTGAGTGCAGTCAATGGATTTCTTTGTTGGATGTTTTCACCAGGCTGAGGCTTTGTGCAGGGTCTTTATTTCAAGCTGACTCCTTGTCTCTGATTTCAGAGTAAGGTATGTTAGTGAGGTATTTTTGGTGTTGAAGCTTTGGGGTGTGATCCAGAAGCTGACACTTAGGATTTTGGTTCAGTTGGTAGACTCTTGCTCACCTGTGTGACTCCTCCGTTTCCTCACAGTTGCAGTAATGTTTCCTCTCAGTTCTCCGAAAGCATGAGTTCCTCTCCTTCTTGAGTGCTGTCTCTAGTTCACAATTTGACACTTCTGGGCTGCCTACTGTGGCTCTGGGGGCAATCTCAGTGTTTATGTTTCTTCCCCAGCTTAGAGGCAGCAGAAGAAGAGATCTTAATAGTTGCTGTGGCCAAGGGTCATTTGCTTGACTCCTAGGGACTCCACCTAGAGAGATGCAGATCAGCAATCACTCAGTGCAGTCAGCCCAAGATGTAGGGTTTGTGCTGTGGGCCCAAGCCAGGTGTTCCCTGTCTGGTGGCAAGCTGTAAGGGGTGTGTGGGACCCATGGGAGATGGACTGGCCTCCTATCCTTGGGTCAACTGCAGCTTGTTGAAGGTGTGGATAAGGCACTTAGGATCTTTGCTTCTTCGTTAGTCCAAGGGTGACAAGGACAGTTCCACTGCAAAGGCAGTGGCAGAGAGGCTTTCAGGTTGCCCCTAGAGGCTCCATCCGGAAAGTTGCTGAGTTGGTGCTGGCTCAACAGCTCTGGCAAGGGGTGGCTGGAGGCCCAGGCCTGGAATACCTGCCCAGTGAGGAGATATGGGAATGTGCACCCATTCAACAGTCTGGCCACTTTTTTGTAGGGCTGCTGCAGCAGGCTTGGGGCTGATCCAGTTCCTAGTTACCTCAGATTTTCCAGAACCTGGAGATGTCACCAGCGAAGGCTGTGAAACAGCAAAGATGGCAGCCTGTCCCTCCCTCTGGGAGCTTTGTCCCAGGGAGGAATAAACCTGTTGCTGGCCCAAAGCAATCTGTCGGGGGTAGCTGGAGACCCCCTTTGCAAGTTCCTGTCCAGTGAGTAGGAATTGGATCAGGTCTCTATTTAAAGCAACAGTCTGGCCACGTTTTGGTAGAGCAGCTGTGCTGTGCTGGGGAATCCCTTCCACCCCTGATTGGTTCTAACTCTCTAAAGCCTGAAGGCTAAAATGGCTAAGGTGCCCAAACAGCAAAAATAGTGACCCACTCCTCTCCCTGGGAGCTCCTTCTTAGGAGGGTGCAATGCCACTACTGGTAGCTGGCTGGAATTTCTAACTAGTTGTTACCTTGTGAGGTGCTGTGGAAGTGGGGCCTGTGAACTGCTGCTACTCAACTACCTGGTTTCAGCCTCATTTCTAGGGGTGTGTACAAGAGCCTAACCTCCCACTTTGCAGGAGTTGCAGCTACTTTTGCTGGAAAGCCTGAGTATCTAAGGCTCCAGGGTCTCCACACATGCCTGAGCAGCTGCTCTGCTGAGAGTCCATGTAGCTGTGTCTGTCAGACTGAATGAAGACTTGGCCCTGGTGGAGTGAATTCACAAGGAGATTTCCCACCCTGAGGGTTGCAAAAATCTGTTGGAGAAGCATGGTTTCCTGGGATCACTCATGTACTCACTACGTCCCCGGACAAGGGAAGATCCCCTGGCTGTATGTTGTTCCTAGGTAGGCATTGTCCTCTCTCGCTTTTCTTCATTCTCTGTGGAACCAGATTGTTTCCTTGATTAATCCCAATGCAAGAACCTCAATATTTCAGTTGAAGGTGTTCTATTTACTCGACCTTTCTGTTCTTCTTCATGAGAGGCACACAAACTGGCTGCTTATAGTCAGCCATCTTGGCCACTCCACAGCTCCATTTTAATCTTACAGGACCATCATCATGTATGTAGTCTGTCATTGACTGAAACATCAGTGTGTAGCACATGACTGAATTGTAAGTTGTGACTCAAGTCACAGGGAGCCTGACAGTCTCTTTATCATAAGAAAACAAAAAAGATCAACAAAAGCAACACGGCCATAAAGTTCTAATGATGCTTCTCATGTCTTTATGAAATCTAAGTTCAAATGTAGGAATTTGCTCTCTTTAAATGGCATGTAAAGTGCAATGCTACCGTCTAAATTTGAGACATCAAGAGAATTTTTACTTGAATTTAGGATTTTTATATGTCTCTTTCTTATTCTAGTGGTGCATTCTCCACTTTAAACTGACCTTCTTCTAAAACTGCCAAATATAATCTCTTTAAAAAGTCACATTTAGGATTAAAAATGAGCCCTTTATCTAGATGAATACGGTAATACAAACAAGAGTATAATGTTTTAGCTTTAGAATTTGTCTTAATAACTATAATTCAATAATGTAAAATTCAACTTTTACTTTTTATTTTTGTGGTGACTTTTTAAATCCATTTATGAACATTTTGCCAATGATCAGCTATAAAACAACAAAAATGGGTTGTTTTTTCCCCAATTCGCTCCAAAATGAATAATGCAAAGATTTGCCAGAACCAAAAGAAGGGTGGTCCCTTGATCCTTCTTGCTTTCAATATATCTTTATAAAGATGAGACAGGTTGTTCAGTCCTTTCTGAGGCTGTAAACCAGCCTTAAATGCATATTTGACATGACCCTAGACAAGCACAGATACCCTAAGGAAATGAAATGCTGAAATTAGAAGTGCTCATTGCTTTGCATCACAAACAGGCTCATTGTGCATTTTTCAAACAAAATAACATGAAGTGATGACCAACTTGACCTGGTCGACACTTTCTTTTAGGGCAAACAAAAGGCAAATTGACTTCTTCTTCTAAAGTAATAACTGCAATGACAACATAATTGGTATCTAAGTGGCACATTTTTCTCGAGCTATCGAAAGGCTCCACATTAAAGAACAAGCCACTGTGAAAAACTCCAAGTTTAAAATTCAATTTTATCTAAGATGGCTAAGTATGAAACATTTCTGAAGTACTGAGATATCCCAATACTCTTGATACTTTCTCCAACTCTTCTTGAATAAACAATAATCAGCTTATAACAATTATGATTAGCCAGAAAGTGAAGCAAATAGGTAGATGTCACAGATCATTGACTTGTGTCTTCAACAACTATTTGAGGGGTCTGTGATGTGCATAGTTCTATAGAATATATATAACAAATGAGACAAGATCTGTTCACTTAATAATGAGTGTTGTTTGTGTGCCAGACATTGTCCTAGCTGCCGTATAAACATTATCTTATTTAACCCCCACAACAATCCTGTGATATAGCAACAGTATTATCTGAATTTTATAGATGGTGGAATTAAAATTCAGAGAAATCTTTTGATCAAAGCCATAGAACCAGTAAATGGTGAGGCAGGATTCACAACCTACTATTAACTTACATTTTATGAAATCCAACAGATAAGAGATAAGTTGTCAGCTAATTAGAGTCAAAGCAGAATGAAATAACTGGTTTAATAAATGCCACTTTTAAATTTGAGTACATGAAAGACTGATGGGTGAGGCATTATGACATCCATTTTCCTCTTTGCATTCAGGTGCCTTATAGTCTATCAAAGAGGTCTGACCCTGCAAACCACACTTCCCAGACGCCTTTTCTGCCTATGTTGGGAGAATGGGAATTACTCGCTGGTAGATGATGAAAGGAAGATAAAAGAACGAGATAAAGTAGAATATTTCTCCCTCTTTTTTAAGCAGTATCTCATTCCTTGAGCAGTAGTTCCTGTGACTTCCCCATTTTTCCCCCTTCCATTAGGTTGGTCCATTCTAGTTCTAGCTTCTGCCAAGTGGCTTTAAGCCATGGTTACGTCATCCCTCCCTTTGGCCCTTCAGACTTGAAGTTGATGACAACTTCTAGGAATTGCTATTGTCTGGTTTGCTTTTCCTTTTCCAACATCATCTTTTAGTTCTCCTAGCATCTTGTTACTAATTCCCCATACTCACTCCTTCTTATTGAATGACTTGATTTTATTTTTCTGGCTAGATCCTGATTGATACAGATATTATAGAAGTTTAGCTAGACCTGAAAAGAATTGGGTGGGTTATAGGATTTTTAAAAATAAGGTTGAGTAGTCCTTGCGGCAGCTCTCAGCCTTGTCTTCCCTCTTTCACACTCATGACTATCATGTAAATAGGGAATGGGAACAATCTTTCTTGTCATTTAGAAAAAAAAAACAACTTGAGATAGATATTCTTTTTAAAGAGACTACCAAGTGGAAGACATTCTGGCATGGGTCTTATTTTTTACTGCCCAGGATTATTAAGGCAAACAAAACAAAAATTTGTTTCAGCCTCTCCAAAAAACAGATGGCGAGTGATGTTAAAGGCATACACGGCATTGAAGTGTGACTGGGCCTTCTGTACTTTCTGCTTTTTGGATTCTGGGCATAGGGTGTTAAAGGCAAATTAAACAACGGAAACAAGGACATTCTATGCCTGCCTCAATTAGTGTGACCAAGATGCAGGTGGCCTGGCAAAATGGCCATAGATGTTCCATATTGCCAAGGAACAACACAAGAAGAGAAATAATCCAAAGCTAAAGCATGTAGCATCATGCAAACAAAGCAGTGTACGTTATACATAAAAAACCACCAAATGTTACAGGATAATGTATTACATCAAATTTCATCAAAGAGGCAGAAAATAAATACACTAAATATAAAGTGAGATTCCTAAACAGTTATTGAAGAAAAACTAACAGCTAGAATTTCTTAAGTTCTCCATTGAGGTTCTGAGGGAGGATTAATGCCTCTTATCCTAAGTCAGCAGCTCTCAAAGTATGGTCTTCCAACAGTGACACAAGCATCACTTAGAAATACAAATTCTCAGTCATTACCCCAGACCTATTAGAATTGGAGTCAGAAGCTGCAATCATCATTCCCAGTTTGTAGATTAAAAAATTAAATCTGATAGGTTAAGCATCATGATTCGAAGGTCAATTAAGTAATACAGTCAGAATTAAAATTGGTTGTATAACATACTTTACTGTACCATACACAGGACCAACTATTCTACAAGAATATCATGGCTAAATGGTGATTTTCCATGATGTTGGACATTAGGCAGAGTTTTCCAAAGGGATATCTTCTCATTCAAAAAGTGAATACCCCGATCCCACAGGACTATCAGACAAGTATCTTTATGCTGTAGAAATTGGAGCATACCAATCATGCATCTTGCCAGGGTCCAGTAATTCTATCCTCTCTGCTGATACGCAGCAATGCAGCTTAGTTGGTGAAGGCATTATCTTCAAAAACAGGATTTGCCAATTTCTTACTGTAAACCTTGACAAATTTCTTAATCTTTTTGAGTCTCAGTTTCTTCATTCACATAATAAACATATTAACACCTCTGTCTTAGAGGTTTGTAATATAAATTACTAAGAGAAGGTCTGCAAACCTCTTAGCACACTTCTTGCTACTGGTGTTTTCTATTGTGTCTCTTTTCCATTTCTGAGAAGACTAATAATTACTCCAGGGCCATGTAGTAGATGGAAGTCATTGTATTGTTATAACATTTGTTTAGAGAACCAGTCACGAAAATTTTACATTTTATTTTATTATTTGACAACAGGAATTCTCAACTTTAGCACTATTTACATGTAAGACCAGATAATTCTTTGTTATAGGGGGTGGTCTGTGCATTTTAGGATGCCAATAGCACTCTTCCCTAGTACCCTGGTTTTGGGTATTATCTTCAGGCATTGTCAAATGTCCCCTGGGTACAAATCTCATGCTCCTCTCCCCCTACAATTCTTTAGCATTAACTGGAATCTTGTATAAGGGGGGCTAAAAGCAAAGAGGATTATTCTACCCTGTTGCACAGAAATCATGGAAACCAGTTATTAAGATTTCAAAGAGGATTTTTGCTAAATGGATTTATAACTACTCACATTTTGGCAGACCATTTACTTTCACAAAAAAATATGTTTACTCCAAAGAAGCAAACTGGTGAACTAGGGCAGGCAATTTAATAATTTGAGTAGAACAGAAGCCAACTATTAAATAAATACTGATGTTTTGTGTTTGCCTTTCTACTTTCTTGATTTGTCCATATAATGTTATTAAATTGAACAAGCTTTATCCAGAATAACATAAGCCATCTAAGAAGCTCTTAACAGTTATTATTAAAACATTACTGTTTTCTTGGCCGGGCACAGTGGTTCAAGCCTGTAACCCCAGCACTTTGGGAGGCTGAGGCAGGCAGATCACCTGAGGTCAGGAGTTCGAGACCAGCCTGGCCAATATGGTGAAACCTCATCTCTACTAAAAGTACAAAAATTAGCTGGGCATGGTGGCAGGCGCCTGTAATCCCAGCTACTCAGGAGGCTGAGTCAGAAGAATCGCTTGAACTTGGGAGGTGGAAGTTGCAGTGAGCCGAGATTGAGCCACTGCACTCCAGTCTGGGCAGTAAGAGTGAGAATATAGTAAGAGGCAGTACTTACTATATTCAATGATCAGTCCCTTAAGATAAAACATAAATAGTCTGTACCTCTCCCTGTGACAAATCAAGCTCATGTAAGTCTTCCATGGAAATGGATGCATTTTGTTTAACTATCCCAGATAAGTCTTGGGTTGTAAATAAAAGTAAGAAGTTGGCTACTGGGAACTCCTAGCCATCTTAATCCACTTTTCTTTGGGAAACACCCTAGATTAGACTAGCAGAGGGTCCTTGAGTCTTGAGGTAAAGTACTGGGCAGGAGAGAGAAGGTGACCTATGGTTCCACGTGATGAGTGTCTAAATGTAAATTTGTCCTGGCTGATAAGAATGTGATAGTCAGTGAGGACAGCATCATTGGAGTGTCTGGAATAGGATGTATGTCTCAGCTGTCCATGTAGCTGGAGTAATCAAAGTATTGGTTTTCTTAACTGGGATTTGTAGTGTTAAGAGTGTCTGGGCCATCACTCACTAATCTGAAATGTTGGAATAAGGCAAACTTATACTAGTTCAGACTTGTCCACATATTTGGTCCATTTAGTGCAATGTGAGCTCTCAGTTTGCCCTGAGTAGATATTCAGTCCAGAATGGAGAATACAACTGTGCCAACAGTGTATCTGGGTCATAGTGTCTTGAGTGTTCAGCCTCTCAGAAGTGACGAATGTGGACTGGATAGTCAGGATGTTGCCACTCAGGATGGATCACCAGGTAATTAAATATTTCTCCAAAACCCTGCTGGGTATGATTTTCACTCTGATTTCCAAATATTGTGGGTTGTTGTGGCTTTCACACATCACTGGAAACCTGAATGTTCATTGGCTGGAGAAATCACACAATAATCATACAGAGCAGAAGTATGGAGAAATAGAATAAAAGCCTCTTCTAGTTGGAGAAGACAATACAGATTAACCGATCAGATATTTACTTGACCCAAGTAGAGCCAGTCAGATGTGTTTTTATTTTTTCTTGACATTCAAAATGACTTTCTTTTCAATCATGTTCATAGGTTTGGATACAAAGCTAGACAAACATTTCCAAAGAGATGCAAACCACTGTTTCACTGTTAGATGAAAGAAAAGTGAGCTCACCAAACAGTACATTTCTGAATGAGAAAAAAAGAACCAGCTAATATTATAACCTATGTCTCCTTCACCTTACTGTTTACTTTTCCATTGCTCTTGTTCAAATAGTTATTTAGTGGATCAAATGCTTGAATGCTAGCCTGGCAGGCACTCAAGAAATCTAAACAATCTTTTTTGTTTGTTTTTAATTTTTGTTTTGTTCTTGTTTTTATTTTAAGACCAGGAGAAAACATTCAAATGACACTGACAGGAAAGAGCAGATGTCTGCAGTTTATTTTCCTTGATTGGATTTTAATAGAATTTGCAAAGGGCTCTATTTATTTTCACTGTATCACATTAGGGAGTGTGGACTCAGGGAGCCAACGGATGGTCACTGTTCATCCTGACTGATGGATGATGCAGTTGTGAGACTGAGATCATTTGAGGAAAAGTCTGTGATTCAGAGCAGAGACAGAGAGTGATATTCACTATCAGATAACAGCTGAAGATCAGTTTGCACAAGTTTTTCTGGGATCTCTAAGAAATAACAATCATAATCGTTGTTAGTGGTTTGTATTCCTTGAACATTCTGCTAAGTACTTTGCATGAAAAATCTAATTTATTTTTTGTTCTGTGAATAAAATAAAATTCCATAGCCCCTTATTGGCAATTTTAATATACAATGGGCTCTAAAAACAAAACAAAATAACTTATTTTTCCCACCAAGTTTGTGACAAACCTATTTGTGGCAAAACATGACTAGAACTGACATGAAGCTATAAATGCTTATTATCCCACTTTATGTGAGTATTCACACATTGACTGCAGAAACAGTGCTGTGATGATTACAGGGTGCTATATATCACGACGAGGAAGGTATATAATTACCTTTCTAGAATCTGAACAAAAAAATGTTTCCTTTTTTTTTTGAGATGGCGTTTCACTCTTGTTGCCCAGGCTGGAGTACAGTAGCGCAATCTCAGCTCACTGCAACCTCTGCCTCCCAGGTTCAAGCAATTCTCTTGCCTCAGCCTCCTGAATAGCTGCGCCCAGCTAATTTTTTTGTATTTTTAGTAGAGAAGGGGTTTCACCATGTTGGCCAGGCTTGTTCTTGAACTCCTGACTTCAGTTAATCTACCCACCTTGGCCTCCCAGAATGCTGGGATTACAGGTGTGAGCCACTGCACCTGGCCAAAAACTGTTTCTTGAAAAATGCTAAATTTCAAAATTTGTCTGGCCCCAAAGTTTTTGGAAAAGGGATTATGGGCTTATGAAATTATTGCTATTCAAACTTTAAGGAAGAGAAAATTGACCTAGAGAGGTTAAATAATTTGTTCTTCATAAAGTGTTTGTAAAAGGGTCAGCTCTTTTGTCTTAGTGACCTTGGGCCAGTACACCTTTTATATGAACTTTAAGTATATTTTAGGTTTCATTGGCTAAGTCTCCAATTTCTCCCTCTCCTTGGCCTCTTGAGTCACTGCTGGAGAGAAAATCGTTATACCACAATACAGTGGCCATATAATTTACATCTAAAATGAGACCCTTATGAGAGCAAACAGAATACTACTAATCAGTTCAGTGTGACAAGGAGCACAAATTAGAATTGTCTGGTACAAACTACAGTGAATGCTTCCCCTGTATATGTAAAACCTTTACAACATTTAATCTAAATATGGACTTCCCTCGTGATGAGTTAACACTTAACTTCTACTGGGTTCCCTGACACTCTGAAAATTTTTCTAGATGTTCTTACATTTTTCCATTGCAAACCTCTGCTTAGAATGTCCCTTCTGTCTTCACCTGATGAAATCCTCTCCACCCTACAAGACACAGGTCCAGTGGGGCCTATTGCAAAAAGCCTTCCCGAGCCGCCTCCTGTCTTCTGCACCTCCACAGTTCTACCTGGGCACCTCCTCTACAGGATGTCTGTCTTGAGTTAGAGTTGGTTCAGCAGCATGTGTAGTTATAAGGTACCTAACTGTGTGAAGGTGGTAGTATCCAAAGGTCCATGCTTCTCATTGGTTTTTTAAGATGAAGAACTTTTTGACTGTGGTACCTATGGTTAAGCCTGCCAGGACCAAAGTGCACCTAAATGTTGTTAGTAAGTTTCAAAGATGAAGGACAATGTCTGTCAATGACAGCTGCTTCTTCTGTCAGATCATGAAATTAATATTTTTGCTCTAAGAGGAACATTTACTTACTAAACATATCTTACTGGCCAGTCCTAGGCTGTTTCTAACCCAATGTTCCTAAAATTGTTACCTGAATAAGCTACATCAGAACTCCCTATAGTGCTTGTTAGTGTGTTCATCCCAATGATGCCATATTCCATTTGTTTTCTGGGTTGGAGCTCATAATATTGCATTCTAAATATATTCCCCAGGTGACTATGAGGCACGCTATAGTTAAAAAGCCATTGCTCTAATTAAACTGGATTAAATACATCTTCCTTCAACTTCTAGTGCAAGTTCTCCTCTTCCCTCCTTTATTCTTCCTTCCTTTCTTCCTCTTTCTTCATTCACAAAAAAAAATTCAAGAATAAAACCAAGCAAACAAAAAAGGCAACAAATAAGAGGACTTTGAAATAATTAAAATTTTGTCAGATTTTCTCTGTTTGTCCCAGTCTGTCTTTCTCTGACAAACTTAAAACACACCCACCCCAATGATAAAAAATGAAGACATGTAGAGGATAATAACAAATGCAGAATCTGAGGAAGGCTACCTTTACTTATTTATTTGTTTGTTCAGTAATTCATTTACATCATTTTTATCTGATTATGTAGGCTATTTATTAGATTATATCTGCACTGCCCAGTACAGTAGCCACTAGTTCTGTGTGGCTACTGAATACTTGAAATGTAATCTGAAATGTAATCTTGAAATTGTTACTGGAGAATTAAATATTCTGTAAGCATAAAATACACTCCAGATTGTGAAAACTTATTATAAACAAAAAATGCAAGTTAATAATTTTATATTGCTTATATAATGAAATAACAATATTTTAGATATATTGGGTTATACGTCATCAAAAATAAGTTTACCCATTTCTTTTTAGCATATTTAACATGATACTTTTTGGCACATGGCTCACATTTGTGGCTCACATTATGTTTCTACTGGATACTGTTGATGTAGATGCCAGTAGCTTCTTGGCAAGATACCACAAGTGGGTGTCCCAAGCCAAGGTAGTAAGAGAACCAAGATACAGCAAATAAAAGCCCTGGAAACATGGGAATCTTAAGGGCATAATTCTGATTGCCTGAGATGGAGCCCTAATTCTGCACCTTGAACAAGTTGTCCAGGGAATTCTAGTAGAAGAACTCAAACTTATCACTACCTCCCATCATACCTCATTCAGAAAGGACATTGTGAATAATATTTTGTGCTTTCTCCTTAAAATTCACTCTGTTCCCCTAATCTAATTCTGAAGGAGTTTGAAAGAGGGGAGTTGTTTTTTGTTTTTTTATTGCATTTTAGGTTTTGGGGTACAAGTGAAGAACATGCAACATTGTTGCATAGGTACACATGTGGCAGTGTGATTTGCTGCCTTCCTCCCCTTCACCTATATCTGGCATTTCTCCCCATGCTATCTCTCCCCACCTCCTCACCCCCCACTGTCCCTCCCCTATTTCCCCCCAACAGATCCCAGCGTGTAGTATTCCCCTCCCTGTGTCCATGTGTTCTCATTGTTCAACACCTGCCTATGAGTGAGAACATGTGGTGTTTGATTTTCTGTTCTTGTGTCAGTTTGCTGAGAATGATGGTTTCCAGATTCATCCATGTCCCTACAAAGGACACGAACTCATCATTTTTGATGGCTGCATAATATTCCATGATGTATATGTGCCACATTTTCCCTGTCCAGTCTATCATCGATGGGCATTTGGGTTGGTTCCAGGTCTTTGCTATTGTAAACTGTGCTGCAATGAACATTCGTGTGCATGTGTCCTTATAGTAGAACGATTTATAATCCTTTGGATATATACCCAGTAATGGGATTGCTGGGTCAAATGGAATTTCTATTTCTAGGTCCTTGAGGAATCGCCACACTGTCTTCCACAATGGTTGAACGAATTTACCCTCCCACCATCAGTGTAAAAGTGTTCCTATTTCTCCACACCCTCTCCAGCATCTGTTGTCTCCAGACTTTTTAATGATCGCCATTCTAACTGGTGTGAGATGGTATCTCAATGTAGTTTTGATTTGCATTTCTCTAATGACCAGTGATGATGAACATTTTTTCATATGTTTGTTGGCCTCATGTATGTCTTCTTTTGTAAAGTATTTGTACATATCCTTCACCCACTTTTGAATGGGCTTGTTTGTTTTTTTCTTGTAAATCTGTTTTAGTTGTTGTAAATTCTGGATATCAGCCCTTTGTCAGATGGGTAAACTTCAAAAATTTTTCCCCATTCTGTTGGTTGCCGATTTAGTCTAATGACTGTTTCTTTTGCCGTGCAGAAGCTGTGGAGTTTGATTAGGTCCCATTTGTCTATTTTGGCTTTTGTTGCCAATGCTTTTGGTGTTTTGGTCATGAAGTCCTTGCCTACTCCTATGTCCTGAATGGTTTTGCCTAGATTTTCTTCTAGGGTTTTTATGGTGTTAGGTCTTATGTTTAAGTCTTTAATCCATCTGGAGTTAATTTGGAGTTAATTTTAGTGTAAGGTGTCAGGAAGGGATCCAGTTTCTGCTTTCTGCACATGGTTAGCCAGTTTTCCCAACACCATTTATTAAACAGGGAATCCTTTCCCCATTGTTTGTTTTTGTCAGGGTTGTCAAAGATCAGATGGTTGTAGGTATGTTGTGTTGCCTCCAAGGCCTCTGTTCTGTTCTATTGGTCTATATCTGTTTTGGTACCAGTACCATGCTGTTTTGATTACTGTAGCCTTGTAGAAAATTTGAAGTCCAGTAGTGTGATGTCTCCCGCTTTGCTCTTTTTGCTTAGAATTGACTTGGCTATGCGGGCTCTCTTTTGGTTCCATATGAAGTTTAAGGTGGTTTTTTCCAGTTCTGTGAAGAAGGTCATTGGTAGCTTGATGGGGATAGCATTGAATCTGTAAATGACTTTGGGCAGTATGGCCATTTTCACGATATTGATTCTTCCTAACCATGAACGTGGAATGTTTCTCCATCTGTTTGTGTCCTCTCTTATTTTGTTGAGCAGTGGTTTGTAGTTCTCCTTGAAGAGGTCCTTTACATTCCTTGTTAGTTATATTCCTAGGTATTTTATTCTCTTTGTAGGAATTGTGAATGGTAGTTCATTCTTGATTTGGCTCTCTTTAAGTCTGTTATTGGTGTATAGGAATGCTTGTGATTTTTGCACATTGATTTTGTATCCTGAAACTTTGCTGAAATTGCTTATCAGTTTCAGGAGATTTTGGGCCGTTTTATCCTTTCCAATTAAGGGCAGAGTGAGGGATTCATGACTAGCAAGGCGTATAACATCAAGAAGTTATTCTTCATTGTTTTTGCTTAGTTTTTGCAGATGCCTACTTGATGGTGATAGAGATGGTGACTGGGAAGAGGTGACTCAATCTCATCTTCCATGGCAGGAAGGCCAAAAAGAACAGAGCCACAGATTATTCCCATATCTAAAGCCTTATTCCTTCTAAGCTGTCATATTCTGCCTGCTTTTTCAACCACAGATAATTTGGCTTTGTGAGAAGCACTCCCTTTGTCTTTTATCAGTTCCTGCATCATCTGCAAGAGTAATATTTGAGAAGCAGAATCCTCCAGTGGCCTATTAAAATTTGGGTCAGAATACCTTTTTTCCCCTGACTGAGAAAGATATTGGACAGGAAGTTTCCTCAAGCAATAAATTTCACTCAGAAATCTCTAAAAACTTAAACACTGCTTGTCTTCTTTACAGTGGTTATTATGTTGATTCAAAGTGTTTGGGTCAGTTGGAGGACTTCAGAAATTTTTTTTAAGAATCAAGCATGAAAAATACATACTAAAATTGTTTATACCAGTATAATGCATAGTAGTCCCATGATGCTAATAAACAGTAGAATAAATACGTGAATTATGTTGTAAATAATAGAAGGAGTACTATATAGCAATGAGCACAGCAAATCACATTACAAACAACAGCATGGATGAACCTCATAACAAATCATTGAGCAAATGAAAGTAGACATGAAGGTGTGTGTACTATGTAATTCTGTTCACATAAAGTACCAAAATGGGAAAAGTATGCTGTGCTGTGAGAAATAAGAACAGTGGTTATGCTAACAAATCATAAAACCTAGAGGAAATGGACACATTTTTGGACACATACAATCTACTGAGATTAAACCAGAAAGAAAAAGAAAACATAAGCACACCAATAATGAGTAATGAGATTGAATCAGTAATAAAAAGTCTCCTAATAAAAAAATAGCCCAAGATCAGATGGCTTTACTTCTGAATTCTACCAAATTTATAAAGAAGAACTAACACCAATTCTTCTCCAAGTATTCTTAAAAACTTTTTCAAGAGAAGATTCTTTCTAACTCATTCGATAAGGCCAGCATTACCTTATGACCAAAACCAGATCTCTCTCTTTCTCTCTCTCTCTCTCTCTCTATCTCACAGACACACACACACTACAAGCCAATATTCCTGATAAACATAGATGCAAAAATTTCTCAAAATAGTAGCAAACGCCATTCAACAACACATTAAAAACACGATATACCATGATTAAATGAAATTATCCCAGGAATGCAAGAATAGTTCAGCATATGCAAATCAACAAACTTGATACATCACATCAACATTATGAAAGACAAAACCATTTTATTATCTCAATAGAAGTAGTAAAAGCATTTGATAAAATTCAACATCTTTTAATGATAAAAACTCTCAATAAATTAGGCATAGAAGAAAAATAATTCAACATAATAAAGGCCATATATTTTAAACTTACAGCTAACATCATACTGAATAGGAAAAAGCTGAAAACCGTTTTTTAAAAAAATGGGAAGAAGACAAGGATGCCCACTTTCACTACGCCTATTCAATATAGTATTGGAATTCTAGCCTGAGCAAACAGGTAAGAGAATTAAATAAGAGGCACCCAAATTGAAAAAGATTAAGTCAAATTGTTCCTCTTTTGGATGGCATGATCATATACACAGAAAAACCTAAAGATTAACAAACAACTCTTAGAATTAATTTAAAAATTCAGTAAAGTTGCAGAATATGAAAATCAACATGCAAAAATCAAGTGTTTGTATACAAGATGAACAAGCTGCAGGAAAAGTGATGACAGTAATCCCATTCACAATAGCTACTAAAAAATAAAATACTCCTAAATAAATTTAACCACGGAGGTGAAAGACCTCTGCCAGAAAAACTATTAGGCACTGATACAAGTAATTGAAAAGGACACAAATGGAAAGATATATCATGCTCATGGATAAGAATTAATATTGTTAATATAATTATACTACTAAAAACATTCTCCATCAAAATACCAATAGCATTCTTCACAAAAATAGAAAAAAAAACCTCAAAATTTGTATGAAACAACAAGTGACCTCAAATAGCCTAAGTAATGCTGAGTAAAAAGAACAAAGCTGGAGATATCACTCTATCTTACTTCAAATTATTCTACAAATCTGTAGTAACCAAACAGCATGGTACTGGTATAAAAACAGACACACACTCCATTGGGACAGAATAAGGAATCTAGAAATGTATATCTACATATTTACAGCCAATTGATTTTTAACAAAGGCACCAAGACCTTACATTGAGGAAAGGATGCCCTGTTGAATGAATGTTGCTGGGAAAACTGGACATCCATATGCAAACAGATGAAATTAGACCCCTATCTTTCACCACATACCAAAATAAACTTAAAATGTATTAAAGACTTAAAGGCAAAACCCAAATTATAAAAGTACTAAAAGAAAATATAGAAAAAAATGATTCAGGACATTAGCCTAGGCAAAAATTTTATGACAAAGATTTCAAAAGCACAGGCAACAGAACCAAAAATAGACAAATGGGACCATATTAAACTAAAAAGCTCTTTCACAAAAAAAGGAAACAATAAAGTCTTAAGAGACAACTTGTAGAATGGTAGAAAATATTTGCAAACCATTTATTCAACAGGAAACTATTATCCAGAAGACAAGGAATTTAAACAATTCAACAACAAAAAAGTCCTAAATAATCTCATTATAAAGTAGGCAAAGCATCTGAACAAACATTGCTCAGGAGAAGATATACAAATGGCCAACAGGCATATGAAAAAAAAAGTTCAACATAACTTATCATGAGAAAAAAGCAAATCAAAACTGCAATGAGACATCATTTTACCCCAGTTAGAATGCCTGTTATCAAAAAGACAAAAAATAACAAATGCTGGTGAAGATTGGAGAAGAGAGAACACTTCTATACTGTTGATAGGAATGTAAATTGTACAACTATTATGGAATACAGTATGAAGGTTTCTCAAAAAACTAAAAATAGAAGTATCATACCATCCAGCAATACCCGCTGAGTATTTATCTAGTGGAAAGGAACTCAGTATATCAAAGGGAGACCTGCACCTCCGTGTTTAGTGTAGCACTATTCACAATAGCTAAAATATGGAATCAACTTCAGTGTCCATCAACAAATTAATGGATGAAGAAAAATGTGATATGCATACGATAAAATACTATTTGGTTATTTTAAAAGAATGAAATCTTATAAATCTGCATCAAGATGGATAGAACTGGAGGTCTTTATGTTAGTGACATAAGTTAGGCACAGAAGGACAAATAGCACATGCTCTCATTTATATGTGGGAGTGTAAAAAATTGGATCTTATGGAGGTAGAGGGTAGAATGATAGTTTTCAGAAACTAAGAAGGATGTGAGTATGAAGAGAGGTTTGTTAATAGTACAGACAGACAGTTAGATAGAAGAAATAAGTTATATTATTCCATAACACACTAGGGTGACTATAGTTAATAAAATATATTTCAAAATAGCTAGACGAGAAGATTTGAAGTGTTTTCAACACAAAGAAATAATAAATATTCAAGGTGATCAGTATTCTAAATATCCTGAATTGATTATACATTGTATGCATGTATCAAAATATCATGTGTACTCTATAAATATGTACAATAACTTTTTTAAATTAAAAGCAGCCTGGGCAACATAATGAGACACATCTTTACACACACACAAAATGTTAGCCAGATGTGGCGGCATGCACCTGTAGTTCCAGCTGCTTAGGAGGTGGAGGTGGAAAGGTAGCTTGAGGCCAGGAGTTTGAGGTTACTGTGAGTCATAAGAGCACCAGTGCAATCCAGCCTGGATAAGAGAGTGAGACCCTGCCTTAAGAAAAAGTTAGGATGCTGGTTCCACTTGGAAGTGGAGTAGTAGTGACAAGAATGGAGCAGGAAGTGGGATTCTTGGATGTTGGTTGCACAGCATGTTCGGTCTGCAAAAGTCAGTGAACTCTATACTTACGTACAAATTTCTGAATGCATATCATACTACAATGAAAATTGAAAAAGAAGAAATGACAGGAAGAACAGAGGGGGAAAAAAGGAGAAAGTCAAAACTTTTATCTAGTAGAAACCAGAGATTTTTATTGGCTGATGACCTGCTCAATGCAATAGGAATCAGGAAATGTCCTAGTCCATACTCAACTGAGAGAGGAAAGCTCACACAAATAGCACGTCTTTTAGAAAAACTTTCAATCTTTTCCATCAATTATGTTTCTAAAAAGGGAAACAGAGGATACTTACATGTTTATCTGTCATCTCCTTTATTGTGATGTGCTCTTTACCATAAATATTTCTGCCTTATGCTTTAAAGAAGCAGATTGCATAGATGAGTGCTTTGCTACCAGAGAGATTAAACAGATAACAACGACAATCTAAAGTTAATTTGTGGCAACTACAAAACTAACAAAGAAGACAATAGAAACACCATTGAGCAACTATATAGGCATTCAAAACCTGAGAAAATTCAGGGGAGGAAGAGCAAGCACTTCCAAAAGCTTCCTGCCACCTCTCTGAGTTACTAGACTTTATAATGATTAATTACAGGCTCTATTACTATTATTACTCAAAACATGAAATTTGTTATAGAATGAAAAGTGCATTTATTCAGTCATTCAGTACATCTTGATTGAATATCTACTAAAGGTCAGTGATATATTAGATGCTGACAGTGTAAGAATGAATGAATTGTGGTCCTAATTTGAAGGTGTCATAGATTAATGAGAGAAAAAACTGTAAATAATTATAGCATACTCTAGAAATGGGAGAAGCACAGACTATTAAAATACCAGAGATGCAAGACCACTTCCTCTACTAGGTAGTTTATATGACTGGAAATGGGAGATTATTTGATGCCAAAACAAAAATTACTCAGGCTAGCTTGAATAAAACAGATACTTTATTGCATAGATAGAAGCACATTTTACGAAATCCAGAGTAATATTGCCATATTCCAAAAAGTCACCAAGAATTGAGGCAGTAAAATTATCCATACTGTGGGCTCTCTCTTTCTCGGTCACTCACCCATTCATCCTGAGGTCCTGAGGTTCTATATTCTCTCGCTCTCTCACTCTCTCTCTCTCTCTCTCTCTCTCTCTCCCCCCCACCTCTTTCTCTGTCTCTCTCTCTCTCTTTCTCTTTCTCTCTTTCTTTCTTTCTGAGACAGAGTGTCGCTCTATCTCCCAGGCTGAAGTGCAGTGGCACAATCTTGGCTCACTGCAACCTCCACCTCCCCGGTTCAAGTGATTCTCCTGCTGAGTCTCCCACGTAGCTGGCATTACAGGTGCCCACCACCACATCCAGCTAATTTTTGTATTTTTAGTAGAGACAGGGTCTCATCATGTCAGCCAGACTGTCTTGAACTTCCGACCTCAAATGACCCACCCACTTCGGCCTCCCAAAGTGCTGGGATTTTCTGTTTCTATAAGTTGACTTTATTCCTCTCTTTCTCTGTTAGCCACTTTTCCTGAGGCACTTGTGCCTGAACAAGTACAGCCATCACTTCACACATTTTATGTCAAACATAAGTTAGAGATTCCAACAGATATTATGTCCCAATTTCAAGTTTCCAGAAAATTTGCATCCTGGCATCCTTGTTTCACTGCTCATTTAAGGTGCAGGTGTCAGGGCAATACTTGAAAGAAAGCACAAGCTCCACAGAGAAGCTCACAGAGAAGGGGGTGCTTTAGCTGAATTTTGAAGGTTGAGCAAATATTGTCCAGCAAACAAGTAGCATCTGGATGTTCCAGGTAAATAGTGCAAACTATGGAAATCCAGGAAAGCATAAATTATTCTAAAATAGGTTTTAGAATAGTTACTCCCAAAGAAAATGACATTTTTTAAATTACGTTTTAATTAATGTATATAATTGTGCATATTTATCATGTATAATTTAATGTTTTTAAGTAGCTAAATATAACTATTCCTATAATAAGAATAATATATATAACACATTATTATTGTTATATAACATTATAACAATACAGTGCATTTGTTAATTAGCTAAATTTATTCCTATAGGAATGGTTAAAGAGTGCCATAGATTAATGGGAGAAAAAAAAACTGGTAAATATTGATACATAATTATTACAGGAATGGTTAAATTTAGCTAATTAACAAATGCATTACATCATATAGCTATCATTTTTGTAATGAGAACACTTAATATCTACTTTCTTAGCATTTTTCAAGAATAATATACTGTCATTAACTATAGTCACCATGCTGTACAATAGATTTATTTTATTTAACTGTAATTATGTATCCTTTGACCAATATCTCCTAAAATCCCCTTTCATCTTAACCGCTCCACCTTCCAGTGCACTATTCTACTCTCTAATTCTATGAAATAAACTTTTTTTAGAGTCCATATATGAGATTATACAGTATGTCTTTCTGTGCCTAGATTATTTCACTTAACATGATTTTGTCAAGTTCATATTGTTGCTAATGACAGGATTCTCTTATCTTTGTGGCTGAATAGTATTGAATTATGTATACAAATCATATTTTCTTTATCCAACCATTTGTTGATGGACACTTAGGTTGATTTCATATCTTGGTTATTGTGAATAGTGCTACAATAAACATGAGAGGGCAGATATATTTTCAATATACCGCTTTTATTTTGTTTGGAAATATGCTCAGTAGTGGAATTGCTGGATCATATCATAGTTCTATTTTTAATTTGTTGAAGAATCTCCATACTGCTTTTTATAATGGTTGAGCTAACATATATTCCCACCAGTATGTGCAAGAGTGTATTCTGTGGCTAATGGATGAAATGTTTTGTTTATGTCTCTTAGGTGTGTTTGGTCTCGAGTGTAGTTTAAATCCAATATTTCTTTGCTGGTTTTCTGTCTGGATAATCTTTCCATTGCTGAAAGTTGAGGAGTGAAGTTCCCTAATATTATTGTATTGCAGTTTCTCTCTCTCTTCAGATCTATTAATATTTTCTTTCTATATGTAGTTGTTTCTATGTTGTGTGCATATGTATGTATGTATGTATGTATGTATGTATGTATGTAATGTCCTTTTGCTGAACTGACCCCCTTATCATTATATGATGCCCTTTGTCTCTTTTTACAGCTTTTAAAGTCTATTTTATCTAGGTATACCTAATCTTCTCTTTCGATTTCCAGTTGCATGGAATATCTTTCTTCATCTCTTCACTTTTAGACTATGTGTGCCCTTACAGGTGAAGTGAGTAGGCAGCACATAGTTTTGTTGTGTTTTATTTTTTTATCCATTCAGCCCCTCTTTGTATTCTGATTGGAAAAAAAATGTAATCCATTTACACTCAAGGTAATTATTGATAGGTAAAGCCTTACTACTGTCATTTTGTTCATTGTTTTCTAGTTGTTTGGTATCATTTCTTCAATTTCTTCTTTCTCATTGTCTTCTTTTGTTGTTTAAAAATACTACACCCAGCAAAGCTGTCCTTTAAAAAATGAAAGATAGATAAGACGTTTTGATAAACAAAAGCTGAGGGAGCTCATCACCACTAGACCTGCCTTAGAATAAATGCTAGAGGGAGTTCTTCACTCTGAAAGAAAAGGCAGTCAAATTCAGAATACTCTAATACTGAAATGATGATATAAAAATTACCTGCATCTTTAGTATGAAAGCTGAAAGACAAAGCTATTAAAAATTGTAATCACTAAATTTTTTTTAAGCTGAGATGGGCTCTCATGATGTTGCCCAGGCTGGTCTCAAACTCCTGGGCTAAAGCAATCCTGCTGCGCAGCCTTTCAAGTAGCTAGTATTACAGGTACATCCAACTGTGACCAGTTTACAATAATTTTTAAGGGATAAGTTAAATGATTTACAAAAAGATGTAGATTGTGACATTAAAAGTTCAAAATGAGGTGGGGACAGTGGAGTAAAAGTGCATAGCTTAGGGAATTTTTGCAATCAAATTTAAGTTGTAATTGGCTAAAAATAATCTGTTACAAGTATAAGATGCTAAGCCTCATGAAAACGAAACAGAAACATATAATAGATACACAGAAAATAAAGAGCAAGGAATCAAAACATACTGCCAAAGAAAAATCACTTAACTACAAATGACTTTTTGAGTCAAAGAGTTTGTAAGTTTTCCTGCAGAGTAGAAGGATCATTTTGGCAAAACAAATTTAAAGGAAGCCACTGTTATGAAACATCAGCAAATTACCCATATTTCCCAAAGCTGTTTGAAAATGACTAACTGCTAAGAAAATGTTATCTAGAATGAAATAAAAGAGAAAATATTTATAAAGAGACAAAAATCTTTTACAAGTCATAAACAAATTCCATTAAAGTAACAATCAATGGCAATAATAAAAACAAACATAAAAATCTCTCATCCTGAAAATAAGCTAACGTCTTTAAAACACTATGCATATATTCAAAAGTTAGGCTAGAGATAACAAACCCTTAAGAATTTGGTGCTCTTTCATCATAGTATAAATAATCTCTCAATTAAAAAAACTTGTTCTAACCCAATGCAAAGAAACTAAGAACCTTGAAAAAAGGTTTGACGAAATGTTAACGAGAATGGACAATTTAGAGAAGAATATAAGTGAATTGATGGAGCTGAAAAACACAACACGAGAACTTCGCGAAGCATGCACAAGTTTAAACAGTCGAATTGATCAAGCAGAAGAAAGGATATCAGAAGTCGAGGACCAGCTCAGTGAAATGAAACGAGAAGACAAGAATGGAGAAAAAAGGATGAAAAGGAATGAGCAAAGTCTCCAGGAAATATGGGACTAGGTGAAAAGACCTAATTTACGTTTGATAGGTGTACCTGAATGTCATGAAGAGAATGAATCCAAGTTGGAAAATACTCTTCAGGATATCATTCAGGAAAACTTTCCCAACCTGGCAAGGCAGGGTAATATTCAACTCCAGGTAATACAGAGAACACCACAAAGATATTCTTCAAGAAGACCAACCCCAAGGCACATAATTGCCAGATTTATTAGGGTTGAAATGAAGGAGAAAATACTAAGGGCAGCCAGAGAGTAAGGTCAGGTTACCCATAAAGGGAAACCTATCAGACTTACAGCAGATCTCTCAGCAGAAACCCTACAAGCCAGAAAAGAGTGGGGACCAATATTTAACATCCTTAAAGAAAAGAACTTTCAACCCAGAATTTCATATCCAGCCAAACTAAGCTTTATAATCGAAGGAAAAATTAAATCTTTTGCAAACAAACAAGTACTTAGAGACTTCACCACCACCAGGCCTGCTTTACAAGAGCTTCTGAAAGAAGCACTATACATATAAAGGAACAACCAATATCAGCCTTTCCAAAAATATATCAAAAAGAAAAGAGCGTTAACACAATGAAAAATTTACACTAACTAATGGGCAAAACAGCCAGCTAGCATCAAATGCCAGTATTAAACCTATATATATATTCTAATTGGATAAAAAGCCAAAACCCATCGGTATGCTGCATCCAGACCCATCTCACATGCAATGATACATAAAGACTCAAAACAAAGAGAAGGAGGAAGATTTATCAACCAATCAGAGAGTAAAAATAAACAAATAAACAAAAAACAGGAGATGCAATTCTCGCCTCTGATAAAGTAGACTTTAAAGCAACAAAGAGCAAATGAGGCAAAGAAGGACATTATATAATTGCAAAAGGATCCATGTAACAAGAAGAGCTAACAATTTTATAGATCAACGAGACAGAAAATTAACAAGGACATTCAGGACTTGAACTCAGACCCGGAACAAGTAAACTTAATAAACATTTACAGAACTCTCCATTTCAAATATACAAAACATACATTACCACCTCACACCTAGTCCAAAAGTGACTACATAATTGGAAGTAAATCACTCCTCAGTAATCGCAGAGCATTTCATAGGTTTAAATGAAATATTGGTTGGCTGCTTGTTATTTTCTTCCCTAATTCCTTCCTGTCTACATCAAGTATAATTATCAGTATAAAAGAGGTTTTCAATACCCATTACTAAACTGCATTCTAGCCTGGGCAAGAAAGCAATACTCCCATTCTCTCTCTCTCTTTCTCTTCCTTTTTCTTCCCCTTCTTCATTTTTTTTCTTTCTTTCTTTCTTTGAAAAAAAAAAAAAAGGAATTTGGTGCTCTTTCATCATGGTATAAATAATCTCTCAACTTCCTACTTTGCTTAGTAAATATAAGTCATCATGGTGACATCCAAGTGTCTCTAGTGGCAGTGATGATCTCAGTAACTCAAATAAGTCCTTGGCACTCTAACACATATGGCAAATAATTTTCTTCTTCTTCATACATGTTTATGTTCACATTTATTTTAGTGTTTCTGTTTCTAATATTTTCAAATTTGTGTCCTGTGTGAAGTTTAATCCTTTATTTTAAATAATACAATGTATATTTTCTTCTTCATTGATTTATTAAAACTCTTTTAGCCAATTTAGAATAGCAGTATGCTGAGTTTGAGCCAATAGAGAATACATGCTTGCCTTCCTCCATTTTTTAAAATTTAATCTACGTAGTATTTCTTATGTCAATTGGCTTGATTTAATTATTCATATGTATCTATGAATGATATATATATATCTCTCTCTCACATTGTACCCCTATATATATCACATTGTACCACACAAATATATACAATCATTCCCTATCAATTAAAAATAATTTTTAACAAGTGATTGTATAATTTACAAAATCTAATCGTCTGTCTTCTTGGAGCCAACTGCCATGCATCCCTGTGTTTTTCTTCTACAGTTCCACTGGATACCTGATAAGATCCTGCAAGCTCTTTGGATGGACTCCTACCAAGTTTCATATCAATAGGGTTTCTCTAGAAACTTTGTGTTTGGAGAAATTTAACAGTCTCAATATTCAGTGCGGGATGGAAGGGGTAGAGAAAAAAGCCCAATAGCTAACTTTATTAGGTGTGAGTATGAGAAAAGATTGTTGGTCTCTTCATTCAGTTAGAAAGACCTTCACTTCATTTCTGTCAACATGGCAGGCTCCCTAAACTCCCGTTATGTTTGATGCCCTGAATTTGGGGCACCTCTGGTACAACACATTCTCAGAATAAGCTTCTAGTGTCTAGTGCTGTTCCAGGACAGGTGTTGTCCAGGATTCACAAGAGAAGAGAGGGGCTGGAAACACCCCAGTTCATTGAGCAGACTTTTAAAACACCACTTTTACTTTCAGCAGCGGTCCCCAGCTCATCTTCTGAGGTACAGTAAGTATTATGTTCTGAGCATTGTTTTATCAGCAGCTTAGATCAGAATACTTTTCATGGCATCCCCTCTGCCAGCACTGGAAAAGTACTTCAAAAAGAGATAGGAAAGCTGATGACATTTGTTTTCTAGATTCCAAAAGTTTGTTGCTATTAGTCCACAGTTGTCTTCTCTCCCATTTTCTTTATTTCTGTTTCTTGACAACATTCAGAAAACTTCACTGTTTAATTTTTTTCTTATTAAAGTATATTTTTTTCTTAGAAAATTTAGACGGTTTGCTTTCATATTTTCCTGAAAATTTACCAAACTCAACTCAGATTCAAGTTATGTAGGGATAGATTATGCATGTCTATTATTACTACTAAAAGAATGTTCTTATGGCCATTGACAACTAGACTTTCCTAGTCCTCAAAAGATGCAATTTCAGAAAGACAACTACATGCAAGTTAAATAATCACAAATCAATAGCATCCTTATACTTCAGCAATAAATATATAGAAAATAGTATTTAAAAGAACCTATGCACAATCAAAAACTGGAACAAAATAAGTAGATATCTTAGAACAAATTTAACAAAACCCATAAGGAACTTATACAAAGAAAACCATAAAACTATATCAATGAATATGAAAGAAAAAATAAATAAAATATGCCATGTTTCTGAAAGAAAAGTTTTGTAGAAGTAGGGTTTATGCCCACTTACTTTATGGTTCTAAGCTCAGCAGATAGTGGAGAGCTTGATGCAAAATCGACTCAAATAAAATGTTGGTCGAACAATTAATGAAATTCTATTTTTTAATTCAGCTCCAAAATATTGTTGGTTAATCTAACTGAGGAAAGCTGCAAATCAACTGATCTATAGAATCCTAGTTGAACTATTATCAGACCCACCACAAGGCAAAATAACCTTCAGTATAAACAAAATAATATTCAGTATTCTAAGAAATAAAGTTAGGGGAACCAAAAAAGTAGAAGCATAGGCATATAACATCAGGCACTGAGCTTGACTAAGTCAACTGGTCTAGAATTGCACTGTCCAATATGGTAGCCACTAGTCACACATGTATATTAAAAATAAAATTTAATTAAAATAGCATAGCATTAAAAATAAAATTAAAAATTTCAAGTGTTCCTGGTTACAAGTGACTAGTAGTTACTATATTGGATAGCTCAGATACATGATGTTTATTTTAGCCCAAAAAATTCTATTAAACAGTCTTGCTGTGGAGTAAAAATAGACAAACTGGGTCCTGTGGCCAAAACCAAGTCCATGTACTATTTTAGCAAATCAAGTTTCATTGAGACACAGCCAAGTTTACATATTGCTTGTGACTGTTTCTGTGCTAATTGGCAGAGTTGAGCAGATGTAAAAATGTCCATATGGCACTCAAAGCCTAAAATATTTACTATCTGGCCCTTCGCAAAAAAGTTTTTTGATCCCTCTTCTAGAGCATTGCCAGAGGAGGTGAAGGGCAGCCCCTTCTGATATTGCTCCTGCATTTGTTCCCTTGGCTCTGAGTTCGTTTTCGGCACCTTTGTGGAAGAATTATGCTGCACTCACTTAGAAACTTGCTTCAAGAGACGGCTGATTTTCATGTCTAATAAAGCTTGGAAAAATCTGGGTAATTGTTCAAAGAGTCCTTGATCTTGTCTTTAAAATATCCTTCTAGGTTTTCCACTCTCTCTAGAACACTGGCAAGAGCTTAGTGACTGTAGGGTTAAGTGTCATCTGCAAACTGCTGAGGTGTTTGGCATCATGAATTTGGAGGTATGTCTGACATAACCTGCACTTCTGCTGTGTGTTTTACCAGAATAGTTCCACAAATACCTGTTTTTGCCACTGAGGTCTTGATAAAGACTTTATCTAAATAAGGGCTGTCTTTTAACATGTTTGAACATCTCTGATCTAATTAAGCTCATTTTCTTTCCCTTTCCCAATGTCTGTAATCATGGGAAAGAGAACAGAAGCAGTGGGTTTCTTTCTCTTAAAAAAAAGTGGAGGGAGGCTGGCTTCGTAGTTACACTGTTTAGCTTAGAGGAAAGAATAAAATCCATAACATGGTCTGAGTATTAGCAAATTTAAGATTGAAAAGCTCTCTGGAGTCCTTGGTTGAAGGCTTCAACCAAGAACTTTCTAGCACTGAGATAAAAATGAATAAAAACAGAGAAAATAGCCTCTTGAAGCATAAATTGAAAAGCCCTACTCACTGTTATTACCTCTCAGTTGCTTTCTTTTTTCATAAGACTTTTCTACAGTCAGATTTGAATTACCTGAAGAGTTATATTCGCTCTCCACAATTTGCCTATATGACTGAAATTATTACTGAGAAAAGCCATGGTCAGACCACTATATATTGATATTGGTCTTTCCCCCAAACAAAAAGTCTGTGGTTTGCCCAGTGGACTCTAATCCAGTGTTTCTTAAAGTGTAGTATGAGGACCAGAAGCATTAATATCACTTGGGAATTTGTTAAAGATGCAAATTCTGAGACCTCACCCCAGACCCTCTGAATCAGAAACCTTAGAGGTGGAATCCATCCAACCCAGCCATCTGTGCTTTAGCAAGCTTTCCATGTGATTCTGATACTCACTCAAGTTTGAGACTCTCTGCTCTAAACTATCTCTTCCTTAAGACCAGTAGCAGTACTATACTGAGGAGATATTGGAAACACACGTCATGAACTTGAAAGATAGAAAAATGTCCAAGCAATTGCTGATAAGAAATTTACCTTTTTCTCTCCCATATATCCTGCTTTTTCCTACCGCTAAATGTTTTTAAAGTTTTTCCTAGGAAGGCTTTTATTTTGTAGAAGCATCAGGAAGTCAGGACAAATTTTATTTATTATTTTTTATTTTATTTTTAAATTTTGTGGGTACATAGTAGATGTATATATTTGTGAGGTGTTTTGATACAGGCATAAAATGTGAAATAAGTACATCATGGAGATTGTGGTGTTCATTTTCTCAAGTACTTATGCTTTGACTTACAAACAATTCAATTACATTCTTCACATTTTTTAAATGTACCATTAAGTTATTAATGACTATAGTTACCCTGTTACGCTATCAAATAGATCTTATTCATTCATTCTACTTTTTGTACCCATTAATCATTAATCATTCATACCTCCACCCCCATCACCCTATTACCCTTCCCAGTCTCTGATAATCATCCTTCTTCTCCCTATGTCCATGAGCTTAATTGTTTTGATTTTTAGATCTCACAAATAAGTGAGAACATGTCAAGTTTATAGGACAGAATTCTTTAAATGGAAGGACTTCAGAAATACTTCTAAAATATGTGAGGGCTTCCAACTCTGATTATCGATGCTAGCACACTCTGTGGAACTGTGATGCTAGTCATCTGTGAGTTCTGACCTTGGGCACACATTGGCATTAGATTTGCTGGCTCATAATGGCAGGTAAATTGAAGCCATCTTTCAGCTTTGGATCCCAGCTGTTCTTTAGCCCTTTCTCTTGAATTTTACCCCAACCCCATCCCTGCTATCACTGAATCACTTGCTAACTTAAAGATATGTCTGAATTATTTCAGAAAGCTAAGTCACATGCATCTGTAAGCTTTCATGATACCTGGAACATAATTCTCACTGAAAGAATTGGCTCTAATATCAGCTGATTACTAGCAGCCTGCTGCAGTCATTTTCAAGGAGGAAAATATTCTTTATTTCCTTCTGATTGATGGTTGCCTGGGGTTTTAGACAGATGTTTCTTTAGAAAGGTGGTGATAGAGTGATGGGGAGAGAATGAGTTTGGTATGTGTCATATATAATCTATTTTCAAAATGCTATGAGACATTTGGATAAAAAGCAGCATTTGACTACACAAAAGACCCTTTGGGAAACCAAATTTACCTACGGAGATAATGTTTTTGTGATTATTTACAATTTATTATCATGCTCATAATGCCAGTTTAAACAATTCATAAAAGACAATTCATGGCTTAATCCATATTCTAAAAGCCATCAAAATATTATGGAAGGAAGAAATTTTTCTGAAAAAAAAAAAAAAAAAAAAACACTTAATTGTAGCCCCTTACCTGTTCGTTGTGTTTTGAGGCTTAAAGAGGACTTTTATATACACACTTTTACAATAGCTCTATAGAGTAGAGAAGATGGGCATAATGAATCCATTTAAATAGATGAAAAAACTGAAGGCCTTACCAGAATTATAAAGCTAGTAAATGGTAGAGCTCACACATTAAGACACAAGGATAAAATTCATTTCTGCTTTTTGGAAGAGAAAGAAAATGGAAGAAGAGAAAGAAAATGGAAAGAAGAGAAAAAATACTGTAAGCATAACTCAGATAAATAAGTGCTTATTGTTTACTTGAAAATTGTGAAGACAGTAGATCTTAAGATCTTAAGTGTCCTCAGTGCACACACACACACACAATGGGAACTATGTGTGGAGAAAGATGTCTTAATTTGATTGTGGTAATCATTTCACAATATAGACATATATAAAATCCCATTGTATACCTTGACTCTCCACAGCTTTATCAATTATGCCTCATTAAAGCTAGAAATAAAAAAAGAGAGAGAGAAACAAGTGCTTCCACTTTCCCAATTCCCAGTCTTTCCCACTGGCTAGTTGGAGCTACATTAAACTCATCCTATCTGGGGCTCCCCAGTTAACTCAGAGTCATGTAGCAGACCTGAGAAGTGACCTGTTTTCTGTGGTAGAATATGGTTGCTGATCTGAGCTGTAGAACATAGAAATAATGGTAAGATAAGTTACAAGAGAGAAATTGAATCCAATGGCTGTCAATTTAGGGTGTGCTGTCTTTTGGTAAAATTGTCATGTTCATATGTCATCACAGACAATGTTTTTGAAAGTCTTCCAATAGGTCAATTTCAGGACCAGTCGTCAAAATGTACATAAGGCTTTAAAAGAAATATGAGTAGTACTATCAGTGCAATTTCAATTATGAACCTTCTTTCCTAAACTTTAAGCAATATGTACTTTATGCAGCTCATTGTAAGTGAAAGAAAATACAACATGTACTGAATGTCTGCGATGTGATAAAGTCAAATCCAGCCATTTCAACACATATTACCTCATTTAAGTTTCAGAATTAACCTTTGAGTTAGACATTAGTACTTCCACACTAAAGATTCATTTCCTCATCAGTTATTGAGTTTCTACTATGTACCAATCCCTGAAGACAAAAGTTTGAAAAGAGAATCTATGTCCTTAAATCACTCATCCTTTACTAAGAGAGAAATATAAACAGATAGTAACGAGATAATAAGGCAGTTCGGCAACAGAAATAGGTCAGAATATTATGACAATCATGAGAATGTGCAACTAACAAAGTTGAGTCTTAAACAGTGAATAGAAGTTAACCAAGCAAGAAAAGGAAGAGGAGAATTCTGGGGAGAAATTTCCATCAGCCAAAAATTTGGAGACAAGGTATGACATAGTATCTGAGAGAAACTTTAAAAAGCAAGGGAGAGACTGGGAATGGTGGATCACGCCTGTAATACCAGCACTTGGGGAGGCCAAGGTGGGCAGATCATGAGGTCAAGAGTTTGAGACCAGCCTAGCCAAAGTGGTGAAACCCTGTCTCTACCAAGAATACAAAAATTAGTGGGGCATGGTGGTACATGCCTATAATCCCAGCTACTGGGGAGGTTGAGTCAGGAGAATCACTTGAACCTGGGAGACAGAAGTTGCTGTGAGCTGAGATCATGCCGCTGCACTCCAGCCTGGGTGAGAGAGCAAGACTCTGTCTTGGAAAAAAAAGGAAAAAAAAAAAAAAAAAAGAAGAACAGGAAATTTGATAAAGAATAGTGCATATTGGGAGAAAACACTGGACGGTCAGAAAAGTAAGCCTTGTTGAGAAACTGGCTTGCTTTGTCTGGGTATGATGAGGACTCACTGAGAATAGAAACAGGATATAGTGAGATCAGAACTGTAAATCAATTACTCACTTCAATACAGAGGACAGATTTGAGAAGAGTAAGGTTGGAGAGAAGAAATCCAGTTAGTAAAGCATTATAATAATCCATACAAGAGATATTGAAAAGGAAAAAAGGAGTGGCAGTATTTAATGATTAAAAATAGACGAAGAAACTTTTCCTTCCTCAAGGCAATATAATCAGGATGTATCATGGCCTGGAATTCAAACCCCATGATGGAGTAGGAGAATAAGGGATAAAGAATCCCTTTTATATAGACTTGACACTTCTAACCCAGGAAGCAGAATGGATACATTATATTTAACATATTCATTAATACATAACTTGTTTTCACCAATTTTATAAGTACATTAACATACCAAGCCCCAGCATGAGGAGTAGGGGTAGTAAGAGAGAAATCCTTGGTCAGAGAGAGAAAGGTGATTTTGGAACCAAATCTTAAAACAGAGATGGGCTTCTTAGGGAGGGAATTTGAAAATTGCAATAGTAGAAAAATTACAGAAAATTACTTGTATAGCAGGGGGTCCATAAGGCACTACTTAGAATGTTATTTTACTGAAATAAGTCTGAATTTTTTTTCTTCTACAGAGAAAGTCTTCTTGGTATACAACCTCTTTGACTCATCCAAAAATGCTTGAGTAGCACTGTGTGTTTAGGCAAATATAAAGACAGTAGACATCTATCTCTGTGGGAAGAAACACTAGGAGAATTTGCACCTACAAAGGTTGATTCTTCCTATCTATTTGGTAGCCAGGGAAGCCTCTGGAAAGTAAGTGGCACATTTGCACTAGAGCTGAGGAGTCTTCTTGGATGGAAAGGGCTATAAGACCATCCATCCAGTCCATAGTAGTAGAGCCTCTGACAGTCTTTACATACCCAAAGGGGATGTGAGCATTAAATAAGATAGATGGTCTGACCTCAGGTTTAGCACCGAGCACCTAAAAACAGTATGGGGGCTATATGCAGAAGTTCATTTGGACAGAGTTCTGTCTTTTATGGTGTCCACGTAAATAGTGACTTTGCCTATGAATGTACAGCTGAAAGATATCTAACTTTGGGAGCCCAAGTATGGGCACTGTGGCAGCCCATACAAGGATCTCAAATTCAAGCAAGACATTATTGCATCGGCAGCCATTCACTAGGCTGTGTAAGATGCATTTCCAAAAGTGACCCCTTGTTATTGCAACAGTAGAGGCCACAGCAGGAACAGATCTGCTTAAACTCTCCAGGCTTGGCAACTGCCCCACTGGACTGAATTAGCAGCTGGAGTCTGTGTATCACTTCAGAATTGAGAGAATGGGAGAGTTTCAAGTAAGAAGTATTAGATTGCTTGTGTATAGAGTCTGTGGGAGCTCAAGTTATTAATGAAAACAACAGAAGTGATCTAAACATAGTGGTGCTTTCAGCTGGTGAAACTAAGTATTTTAATTAAATCTTTAAAGAATTTCATGTTTATTTTATTTTTATCTATTTACTTTTTTTTTAACTTACACTTTACAGAGCATTTTCTTACCCATTAGATAAATAATCTTTGCAGAAACATTATAAGATATTCTAAAAAAACACTAAAATACCCAGTTTATACGTGAAGAAAATAGTGGCAGAGCTGAGACTAGGTGTGTACCTTAGCATTTTTACTCTGGTCCGCAGTGCCCTAGATATATTCTATTCACCACTCCTGCTCCTGCCTTCTAAAACTCCAAGCTGCATAGCTGTTTGTAAATTAAAACAGAAGGCTAAATTAAAAGGGAAAGAAAGCAAGCTGGGTCTGACAGTAATATTAATCCCTCTGAAGTCACTGGTCTTTTCAATTAGCAGCCTCTTTTTGAGACATTTATTGCTCTTGGCTTGAACTAAGGTCATTAAAATACTCATGAGCAGGGTTCTCAAAAAGGCTGTTAAAATACTCTCTATAAGAGTTTGGGTACAACTTCTGCTGTGCATGGATTCAGAGAGAAGCTGTAATAAAGCAAGCCCCAGGGCTGTCATTTTTGCCTCTTTGCCTCTGTTTTATTACCTGAGTTCATGAGCCTGTTCAGAATTCACTCCTGAATATACTCCATCATCCTGGAGAGAAACCTATATACTTTATTTAAAATGTAGGTCTGAAAGAAAGTAAATATATAAATTAAGTAAACCCCTCCATACAGCATAAATTCCAGCTAACCTCAATGTGATTTTGCACATCCACCTAAAAGATGCCCAGCGTAAAAAGCATGCTACACGGCAAGATGAATCACAGTAGCTTTATTAACCCACACTGAATTAGCCTCCTCACACTGGAATATTTTATGGCATTATTTTATTGGCAGTCACTGTCACCAAATAAACTACAAAGTAGTGACTGATGTAGCAGAACTAGACAGCTTGACGGATCTAGATTACTTGTAAAAGAGAAGTATTTTGCCAAGTGTTGCAATGATAAAGCAATCCTGATGCTCATAAAATGAGACAATGAATGCTGGCAAATCTCAGCTGAACCAGGGCTGGGGAGAATTACCTGGTGAGGATAAAACTGACATCAGAAGCCTTGATATTTCCAAATACATGAGTTTGCTTTTTTTAAAATTTTTTTATAACAGAAGGTAGTAATATTCCAGACATACAGCATTTTATTGCTGTGGTCAAACACATTATACATTCGTTGTACACTTGCATTTGGGAAGGAAGTAACTAGACTACAATATAGGAATCTACTCAAACTGAACATGAAGCATTAGTATACAAGGAATGAATGATTCTTGTTTTTCCCCCTAAACATTCTAATTGTCCCTTTATTCATCCAGGCAAGACTAACTGAATCTTTTCTCTGGAAGAAAATAAATTACATTTTAAATGGTTTCAGGGGTGATAAGAGTTTGAAATATCGTGTGTGATGCCATTTTACCATTGTTCAGTAGGTGGCAGAATTTATTTTACCCCAAGAAGAAGCAGCTTCAGTCTCATTAGTATAATATATATTTTTAAATGATTGGCTATCTAAAGACTATATCCTGAATTACACAAAAAGGGGAGATTTCACTGAGTACAGTGGCTCATGCCTTTAATCCCAGCATTTTAGGAGGCCGAAGTTGGTAGATCACAAAGTCAGGAGTTCAAGACCAGCCTGGCCAACATACTGAAACCCCATCTCTACTAAAAATACAAAAATTAGCCTGGCATTGGTGCGGGTGCCTGTAGTCCCAGCTACTCAAGAGGCTTAGGCAGGAGACTCATTTGTATCCGGGAATCAGAGGTTGCAGTGAGCTGAGATCATGCTGGTGAAATCCAGTCTGGGCAACACAGTGAGAATCTATCTCAAAAAAAAATTAAGGGGGAGTGGAATTCAATGTACAGGAAGGTAAAACCTGGGATATCTGCCCCATTCTGTATTTACTGCAGTTTACTTTCTAATATCAGATCTGATCATTTCACCCATCTGATTCAAAATGTTTGCCTGTAAGAGAAAACCCAAACCATTTAAATTGACCCATATGATCTTTTACCATTGGGCCCGGCTATCTTTCCAATGCCAGCTTCCATTTTTTGCCTTGAAATGCCCAGCTCTACTGAGATCCTTACCAGCACCCAAACGCACCATGCCCTTTCACTCTTCAACACCTGTTCACACGGTTTTCTATGTCAAAAACACCAATATTTTCTCTGTCTATTCATTCTCTAACCCAAGTCTGCTGGGGTCCCTTCATGCTTTGAAACTACCTCTTAAAAAGATACCTCAAGCCCTATTGGCAGTTCTAGCTTAATGCTTATCTCTCCCAATGGATGATCCAATATTCATGAACAAAAATTCTGCCACATTTCTGTAAACAGTCCAGTGCCTTTTGCAGTTTCTGGCATATAATAGGTTCTTCATAAGTGTTTAACAAAACTTATGAAGAACTATAATTTCAAGTACTGTGTATTACAAGTCAAGAATCTCTACTGTAGTAAGATTCCATGGCTTATAAGAGAATGTAGATATGTACTTTCAGATTAAAGAGAACAGGAATATTGATACTCTGAAATTGAATGCAATATAAATCTTCACTTATATTTGGCTTTAGAAACTGTCTTGAATTTACATATCCATAAAATGAATCTCACTTGCTCAGACTGATTCCAGATTCACCTTTCATAGGGCATCTCTAGTCAAAAAGTAAGTGAGAAGTGCCTCAATTACAAATGGCCTGAAAAGAAAGAAAGTAGCCACCCTTTGAGTGTCTATTGTGTTCTAGAAGCTTGTATCCACTGAGTCATTTAACCTATGTGACAATACATCAAGGTAAGAACTTTTATCTCCAATTGAGAGACACTGTCATCTCCTTTTTAGAGATTGGTAAAGTGAGGTTCAGAGAATTTGAAAAACTTTTGGTAAATGAGAGAGAGAATGAGCCAATGAGAGAGAAAGATCTGAACTAGGTTTGGTTTGGCTCCAGAGTTGTCTAACTATACTCTGTGCTCTTCCTTAAACAGAAGGATCATATTGTAGTCTGCCATTAAAAGTTGTGCCCTACAATATAGTTTGCCCATTTTCTCCTCTGAATTCAAATACCGACTTATCCTATATGAACCACACTTCCTCAGATTGACTTAAAGCTGACTTCCCCGAGGGATTCACAGACCAAAGAGAAAACAGATAATGACTAGATTATAAAGGTTTTCATTAAATAAAAAAATATATAAAGTTCAGGAAATTGAGATGTCAAGTAGACTACCAGATTAGCTCTGATCAATACTGAATACTCTTGTCAACACAGCAAATCCTTAAGCAGAGAAGACCCTGTCAAAGCTGAAAGTAAATTTTGTCAAGAGATAGATTATGTCATGGACAGAACTCTGGAGTCTGTCATTTTTCATTTGCTTTTGGGTGTTTTGGACTTCTATGAAAAACACTCCTGACACTTTGGGAGGCTGAGGTGAGTGGATCACTTGAGCCCCAAGAGTTCAAGACCAGCCTGGGCAACATGGCAAAAAAACTTGTCTCTACAAAATAACAAAAATTAGGCAGATGTGGTAGTGCTTGCCTGTAGTCTTAGCAACTTAGGAAGGTGAGGTGGGAAGATCACTTCAGTCCAGAAGGTGAAAGTTGCAGTGAGTCAAGATTATGCCACTGCCCTCCAGCCTGGGTGACAGAGACTCTGTTTCAATAAAAATAAATCTATAAAAATTGAAAAGATAAAAACACTCAATAACTCTGATGCCAATGCTCAGGCAAGTGACAATTTATACTACCAGTTCTCTCCACATTCACACACTTCTCCAAAGTTTGCTATTCATGAAGGGAGAGAAAAAAGAACTAGTGAGAGGCCCTGACTATTTCAGCTCACAAAATTTCTTCATCAGCTTCAAAACCACAGATTAGTTCCAATTAATTAACACTATATGAAAAAAGGAAAACAAAACAAAACCTTCCTTTTCTAGAACAGAGAATACAACAAAACCAAACTCTAAATATCCCTAAAACAAGCAGAGTTGAAATAAGTAGAATAATTGGAAGAAAAAAACTATCATCACTAAGAAACATTTTGTGCCATATTTGTTATATATGTTACTGCTCTAAAATGTCACAATATGATAAAGCATATATTATTTCCATTATTTTATATATGAAGAAACTGAGGTTCAGAAAGGTCTAAGATCAAAAGGATAATAAATAAGGAGTAGATCTATCTAGTGCAATAACATACATTTTGCCACTTGACCATATTCGCTTTCCTTTTTTTTTCACTTTCCCAAGATACACCAGAAATACCAGCTTTTATTCAATTGCAACCATGTTTCAGCTCCCAGGATATCTTAAGGTTAACAGACCAAGGCCAACTTGAGTCAATAAAAGATACTGCCATCAGGATTTAGAGCTATAGAAAAAAAGACTGTGTCTGGCAAAAAGTAAGCTTCTACAACAAAGAGTCCCCAAACTACAGAAACTCAAAGTGTAAGCTTATTTTCTCTCAATATAATAGTGGGTATGCAATCCACAAGCAGTTCTTCTATACCTGTTGTCTAGACACTCAGCTTTCTTTAATCACCGGCTGTAACTTAGGGTATTGCCCTCCTCTTCCTAGTTATAGCAAGCTTGTCAGCGCCATAGATTGAGCTTTAGCTCACAGAAATTGTAAAGGAGAGAATGGAGAGCTATCTGCCTCCTTTTTCAGAGATGCAATGAACAAGTCGCATGTATTATTTATACTCAGAATCCACCAACCAAAATTTAATTGAATGACCACAGCAAGCTGCAAGGAATGTCTGGCTGAATAGCTATGGGCATTGCTAAAATTTAGTTAAGTTTCCATTACTAAAAAGAGGGGGAGCAGAGAAGAATGGACACCAGGAAACAAAGAGCACTTTCCCACATAGGTCTCTCTTTTCTTGACTGAGGTAAATCAGTCTGGAAATCCTCACAAAAACTATCTCCTTATTACAGCAATTTGTATATATTATTTTATGTAATTAAATTATGCTGCTTTTCAACTCAAATGAATTGGAGCCCATTCTGAAACCAAAGTTGTGACAAAAGAATGGTTGGCAGGCAGCAAAGTATCTACAAGTTTCTGATAGAATGATAGTATCTTCAATTAATATTAAAACTGAGGCTCTGAAGGGACCTGTTACAATTATACAACATCCCTTCACAATTACGGCTTCTAAGTGACCTAACTGAATAAAGGAAGCAAAAGGCAGCTTGACTGGCTCTGCTTTTCACTGATCTCCATAGGGTTGCTTTCCTGCAGAGAAGTCTACAGAATATAAAGGAATATTAAATAGCCTTCCTTTCCCAAAGGAGTGATTGAAGAGTTTCTGGAAGAGCCCCAGGCACAGAGCAGATTGGTAAGTCATGTCATATGTAGGGCTCTGCCACCATCCTTACAGAGTTGAATCTTCAACCCTTAAAGATCCCCCTTTGTGAACTTATGATCTAAACAAAATAAGAACCTTAACATTGAGAGAATGCCAAGATTTTATTAATAACCTCATTGAATATGGTCATTTTCTTGCCTAGGAAATTTCAGTATAGTAGTTAAATGGAACGCATAGATTGTAGGAAAGTTGAATTTTACAAATAATAAATCTAAAGTGTTTAAGAGCCCTTTGCTGGTCCTGCAAAAGCCATGTCCCTCAAGTCTATTATGTGGGCTGTAAAAATGACTAATGATCAGAGAACAGTATAGTGGTTGAAAGCTTATACTCCAAATCCCTTTAACTATAGTTTGAGTCCCAGCTTTGCTACTTCCAAGACTTTTTCAAAAGAAAAAAAGATAAAATTGATTAGGAGATATGTGCTATAGTTTGATCATTCCTTATTTCAATACATCTTTGTTTTCTAGCACCTACTATATGTCAGATAAATGTTGAACAGAGACTCAACTAAAACAGTGGCAGAGGAAATGGAGAATAGAGGACAAACTGAGGAGTTATTTACTATTTTAGACGTAGAATTATCATCTTTCTAAATAAATACAGATCTCATTTGTCACTCCCCCTCCCTGGGATCTCTTTAAAGGATCAGCCACAACCTACTTTCTACTAGTAATTTACCACCATACAGTCATAATGAGGAGGTTTGAATAAATTTTTATCAATGAAGTCAGTATGATGTTTTTGCCTCCATCACTCCAAGTACACAGACTTCTTGATTAAACGAAGACTTAAGTGAGAAAAGTCTGGAGAAACTTCTTAACTGTGGCATAAATAGGGTGTGAAAGAAACAGCACTGGGTTCTAAACCAAATGACTTGAAAATCACTCCTGCCTTAATTCTGTTGTAACAGGGTAACAAGTTGGACAAGTCTATTGTCACAAAAATTCTGATTTGGTAAAGTGAGGATGGTCATGACTGTACTGCCCACCTCACAGAAATGTTTAGAAGAAATTAACTCAAAGTACTTTATATATTAAAATATTTCCAGAAACTTCTCCTGGGAAGAAGGAAATTTGCTTTAAAATATTTTATGCTAAACTTGACATACTAGGTAAAACTTGTATATTGTCAACAGCACTTTTAACACACCTTAAGTCATCCTTAAAATACACTCATTTAGAATTTTTTTTTCCATAGGACTATCTTCAGAACATAAATATTACCTTAATGTTCTGCTTGGAACACTCCAATAAATTTTCAGATATTACAGTTCGCCAGCTCTTCCTATTTGCTGTGTTCAGTCTTTGTCTTCTGTTGTACAGAACACTGAATATGATTTCATATATATAATTATGAGGACACCATCAGTTCCTCTACATTGTCTTACTTTTCTTTTTTAATCTTACTTCATAAATTTTCTCTTCAAAGATCTACCCACTTTCCTGGCCACCAAAAAATGTGGGTTTTTTTTTTTCTCCTGGTATGCTGGCTTGTTAGTTTTTAATGGAGACAATCCCTTAAAATAATTCACACATCAAATCCAAAGGTTTTGCCTTCAAGTTTCTTCTGATTTGTCTTGAATCTTTCTCACTCTGTGAGAAATCATAAAAAATAAAAGTAAGGGCATCAGTCCATTTGCCCATCTCTTACTCATATCCAGGCATAAGTTTATACCTAGAGTAATCACCTATTAAATAGGTGATTTAAAAATAAATAAAATAGTGATTTATTTTTAGTTCCTTTTGTATTCATACTCCAGCTGTTGCTCTCATCCTCTACTTTCTCACTGGTAGCATACAGACCTAAATTTAAGACCAAAGCACCTATAATTAGAGTCCTCTATGAATAAATATGATGGTCTTTTAAATATGTTGGGAATGCCTCTCTAGTGGTTAGAGTGGGAAAGCAGAGGGGGTAGGGGTGTGGAGTCGCGGTAGGAGTCAGGACCTTTCAAGTGTCCATATAGAAATCAGAACAATTATTTCAGAAGCATCAACCACAAGGACACTGTATTCAAAAACCTACGTGAACTATACATTATATGAAGGAAACATTGTCAGTGTGAACTGGACAGGGAAAGAGTTGGCTTCTCTTGGTAAAGGGCATTTACTTCAGAAAGAATTTTGCCTGCCTAAGAACTGTCAGAAAAAGCTCTCAGTAGGGAATATCTTGGCCTACTGAACCTTTGGGACACTTAACCATTCATCATGTGAATTTTTAACCATGTCAATGTGAATTTTTCTGTGACTCAGCATTTTGCCAACTAATTTTCAAGTTAAGAGATTCTACATTACCACCAAAATACCATAGGCTGAGCCCAAGTAATTATTCCAGCTCATTAAGATCCTCTTCAAAACATAAAACTATACTTTTGAAATTTTCATAGCAAGCATTCCGTAATTATTTACAAATCTGAGTAACAGAGTACAGATAAGGTCACTCAATATTTCATGTTAAGAAAGGGAATTAGACACGGGTACAAAGAGAGATATTGGAATATTCATTATTGGAATCTCTGACTGGTTTATTTCCTTTTTGTGCTATTTCTGGGATTTTTTTTTTCCATTACATTATTCAAATACTGAATTGTGGCAATAAACAGGTGACATTATCTAGGAGCTGAGCTTGTTCAATTTCAGGTATATCAAAGAGTCACTACCAGTTTTTGAAAAGCAGATGTGAATTGCCACCAGCCTCAGAGTCTCAAATGGAATTTTGATTAATTTTTTCATTAGCAAGATAAGCCCAGGTGAGTCTCTCCTACATAAACTTTACAGAGCTCAAAGCAAGGCAATACTTCCACTGCTTTAGATAAGAAATGGTGCAAACTGATAAAATCTGGAAGTTTAAAAACAATAAATATACACATATATTCAAGTGTGCATGTTTAATGCAAAATATTGTATATAAACTATTCATAAATAAAAGAGGAAAAGCAAATTAACAACTATCTCAAAAGAAAATTAGCACCCATCTCCTTTATTAATTTCAAATTACTAGTGTACATACATATGTTTTTGTTTTCAGACAAAATTTATTTTTTGTAATAACAAATAACAAAATTTATTTTTGAAATGATCAAAACCCTCTGGCTAACCATGGTTGATAGACACACCACTATCACCACTGCCTTCTGAAATTTCTCCAAAATAAGCAAAAGAGAATAAGAGAAGAAACAACAGTAAACTAGAAATGACAAGGAAATTTTGGAAAATGAAAATAGATGCATAAATGTAACTGACTTTACATAGTTTCTCAAACTTTACTAACCATTAAAATCATCTTTAGAATATAAAATTAAACTATGATAGAAATGGATTATAACTCATTGGATAAAACAAGAATCCATGAGTACTCACTGCTAGTAATGGATGTTAGAGACCCTTCCATGTAGCTATGACAGATGCAGCAGTTGCAGTGATGCTGGGCACCATAATTTTGTGGTTAGAAACATGGTTCTTAGATTGGACAGAGAAAGCTCTGAGTTTATTTCTGGCTTTTTAGAGCTATGTCACCTTGCCAAGTTGCATCCATTATGCAAGCCTCAGTTTATGGATTAAACTGAGAATATCTTAGAAACCTATGGGGACTAAATAATTTTATGTTTGCAAATATTTGGCATGTTCCTGGCCCAGAGTCAACATTTGGCAAAGGCTGAAATTTCATTATATTACAATTAAATACATGTTTCGTTTACGTTCTTTGATGGCATTTTATTTGGTTATCCCTAAAATGGGTATAAAAATTAGATGATTAAATTAGAAAATAATTAAGAACAGTATAATCTAGTTTATTTCAATCTTCAATATATGTAAAGTAAAATCCATAGTACAAGATAAAGTGTTATTAATTTCATGTAGTAGGACATTCTTTCCATCCTGTGTTATAAAATATGATTCTGACATTTTTTTCTTGTTCTGTATATACCTATAATAAGAAATTTAAAACAGCTTTATTTTTGTTTTGCAATTTTAGAAACAAGTCTACCCTCTTGACCTGTATTGACCCTCTCATTATTATGAGGTACAAATCATCAGATGGCTCTATTTTTCATCTTAATTGTTTTCCTTAACCTCTAGGAAAAGGAGTGAAATTATGGGACAGTTTGAACACAGATTTCCAAACACTTACAATCACAACAGCAGTCTTCTCTCATTCATGGAATTTATTAGCTATAAAAACTCTGACACTTGCTTTCTCAAGGCCAAGATCATGCCAGATATGGAAAATGGATGGAAAATAAGCTCTTTTTGTAACACTCTGGAGGCTGGCACAGTTGCAGGGTACTTCTCGGACATACTACTATGGCTATGAATTTTGAATCAGTAACATTTTGAGAATAGAAATAGGTCTTCCTACCATATACTAGGCAAGGAATGGTTTTTCAAATCTCAGAGGAAGGACAAAGCAGAAAATGGCCATAGAAAAGTGAAACTAAAATAATAAATTGTGGTTGTGAAAGAGCCAGCTTGCTGGTTTAGCAGTTTTGTTCATATATCTGCTAATCATAGGACAAACATTTGAGCATCAATTTTATTTGGGGGATTGAATTACATGATACATATTTCTACTAAGGCCTACTCTTAATGCTAATTTTTAAGCCAATGTATATATCATTATTTAATATTTTAACTGGGAAACATTATTTAAGAGACCTCCAGTGGATACGTTTCTAGTTCACGTTCTAGTCTTCAAATGTGACTACAATTACATAATCCAGAAAGACAATAATTAATTTTCTCCCTCCTCCCCTCCCTCTCTATTCCTTTGACTCTCAATAATAGAATATGACAGCCTACTTTAATACATCTTTTAGGCTGGGCCAGTGGCTCACGCCGGTAATCCCAGTGCTTTGGGAGACCAAGGCGGGAGGATCACAGGGTCAGGAGTTCGAGATCAGTGGCCAATATGGTGAAACCCTATCTCTACTAAAAAATACAAAAATTAACCTGGTGTGGTGGTGCCTGCCTGTAGTCCCAGCTACTTAGGAGGCTGAGGCAGGAGAATCGCTGGAACCCGCAAGGCAGAGGTTGCAGTGAGCCAAAATTACATCACTACACTCCAGCCTGTGTGACAGAGCAAGACTTCATCTCAAAAAAAAAAAAAAAAATGAAAAGAAATACATCTTTTAATGTCTCACAAAGTTATTAATATTATCATCAGCCCAGCCTTTCTTTCGCTAAGACAAATAACTTTTACTTTTTAAAAAAATGTTGGTTTTCATGCCTTTAAGATTTATTTTTCAAATTCCTTTAACAGATTATATAAAAATCCTAACATCTAGGTTAAACTGGGTGCTGTTAAATCAGGGGTGTGTGTGTGTGTATGTGTCTGTGTGTGTGTGTGTGTATGTGTGTGTAAAATGAAGGACTGTCTGAATAAAGAACATTTGTCAAGGATAGCAAATCCTCAGGTGTTACGCTCTTTATATATTTGGTATCATTAACAAAATAGTTATCATAGCCAGCTTATACAAATCTATAAAGCTGCTATAAACATCAGTCAATTTTCACATTTCTGTATTTATTTTTTTAATTAATCTGGAAAGAAATTCTTGGGGATTTGAAGAATAGATCCCTAACACTGGCTGAGATTACTTGGAAGGAACTGAAAGTTTAAAAATCTCAACCATTAACATGCCTATCAAAACTCTTCTGTTTAGGAATGAGAACACTCATGTCTGCTGAGGATTTTCCATGAAGCTTACCTTTTCAACACATTAGCAAATGGTACAGAAGAAGAGGGGAAAATGCCTCCTTAAGAAATCAGGCTTTTGTTTCCAATACTTTATCCAAACTGCCTTCCTCAAGATCACCAAGACCTCCACGTTGCTATACTCACAGGCAAATTTCAGGTCCTTTTCTAACTTGACCTATTAGCAACATTTAGCATAGTTGATAACGCTTTCTCTTATTTTTCTTCTTTAAAAAGAAAAAAGGAGTATGATTTACAAACCCCTAAGATGCACATATGTGAAGTACATAGTTCAAAGGGTTTTGACAGTTGTAGATATTCACATGAAGACCACCTAAAACAAGAAACAGAACATTTCCATCACTCAGAAGATTCCTCCGTGTCATACTTTGGTCAATCTCCATACTCTTCAGAGTGGCCACTGTAATCACCAAACAAGTTCACCTTACCCACTGCCTAGACGGAGCTGATTTATCAAGACAGGGGAACTGCAATGGAGAAAGAGTAATTCACGCAGAGCCACCTGTGTATGAGACTGGAGGTTTATTATTACTCAAATCAGTCCCCCTGAGCATTCAAGGATCAAAGTTTGTTTTTTGTTTCGAGATGAAGTCTCACTCTGCCCAGGTTTGCGTGTAGTGGCGCCATCTGGGCTCACTGCAACTCTGCCACTGGGTTAAAGAGATTTTCCTGCCTCAGCCTCCTGAGTAGCTGGGATTACAGGTGCCTAACACCACCCCCAACTAATTTTTGTAGTTTATAGTAGAGACAGGCTTTCACTATCTTGGCCAGGCTGGTCTTGAACTCCTGATCCACTCACTTCAGCTTCCCAAAGTCCTGGGATTATAGGCATGAGCTACCCCACTTGGTAAGGGATCAAAGGTTTTAAAGATAATTTGGTAGCATGGAAAGTGGAGAGTGCTGATTGGTCAGGCTGGAGATGGACTTATAGGGAGTGGAAGTGAGGTTCTCTTGCTGTCTTCTGTTCCTGGGTGGGATCACAGAACTGATAGAATCAGACTACCGGTCCGGGTGGGAGATATTTCTCAGACCCTGCACTTGATGTACTCAGCTGATCTTAGGTTTTACTGTAGTGATGTTATCCCCAGGAGCAATTAGAAGAGGTTCAGACTGGCAGCCAGAGGCTACAGCATAACCCCTAAACTGTAATTACTAATCTTGTAGCTAATTTGTTAGTCCTGCAAAGCAGACTGATCCCCATGGAAAAAGGGGGTCTTTTTGGGAAAGGGCTATTATTAATTTAGTTTCAGAGTCAAACCACAAACTGAATTCCTTCCCAATAATCTTGGCCTATACTCAGGAATGAACAAGGACAGCTTAAAGGTTAGAAGCAAGATGAAGTCAGTTAGGTCTGATCTCTTTCACTGTCATAATTTCCTTGGTTATAATTTTTGCAAAGGCAGTTTCATCACTTTTTGACTTCAGTTACCACGGGTTACTAGGCCATTGATTATTTCTTATATTTGGGAGGGTTTATTAGACTATACTATAGATTTGCCCCTCATCTTTTGTTTACATCAGTTTTATTATGCTTTTCATAGGTATGCTTTTCTTTTTTCTTTTTTTTTTTTTTTTTTGAGACAGTCTTACTCTGTCACCAGGCACCAGGCTGGAGTGCAGTGGCACAATCTTGGCTCACCGCAACCTCTGCCTCCCAGGTTCAAGCAATTCTCCTGCCTCAGCCTCCTGAGTAGCTGGGACTACAGGCACACGCCACGACGCCCAGCTAATTTTTGTATTTTTATAGAGACAGGGTTTCACCATGTTGACCAGGATGATCTCAATCTCTTGACCTCGTGATCCACCCGCCTCAGCCTCCCAAAGTGCTGGGATTACAGGCTTGAGACACTGGGACCGGCCAGCTCTTCTTTTCATCTATGCTCCTTGAGGTTTGTTGAAGTCCTTGGCTCTCCAGATTGACTATCTTTCATTGCTGGTGGAATATTTTTGTCAATTATTCCCTTAAACATATTTTTCTGCCCCATTATCTCTTTCCAATCCTAGCAGGACTTCAATTACGCGTTAGATTACTTGATATTGTCCCACAGAGTTCAGTTGCTCTGCTCTACTTTGTTCCATCTTTTATATTCCTTATTTGTGTTTCTGTTTGAATACATACTTTCGACTTTCGACTTCAATTTTCCCACTCTCTAGACTGCTGTTATGTTACTCTATCTGATAATTTTTTTATTTTTCACCATTTTGTTTAACTTCTAGCATTTTTTTCATTCTTTTTTATGGTTTTCATCTCTCTGGAGAAATACTTCATATCTTAGTGGATGATGTTAATCTTTTCCAGCAGACCCCATCAAAGCTGTGTTAAAGTGCCTCACTAATATTACCATGTTAATGCTATCTCCCTAACTATTTATCTATGCTGTTTCCTATTTACTATTTACCATAAATCACATTTTCTTGTTTTTTTAAATGTATTCTAGTTTTTTATTTTATAATGTAACTTTTGTATAAAAGGACATAGAGACTGAACTGAATAATATTCACCTCCAGAAAGGGCACACCCTTTCTTCTGTCAGCCTGCTGAATCAATCTTATCTGTACTTGAGCTGAATCTGGCTTTTCTTGCAGCATTAGTGTAATATTTTAAAAGTGGAATCAGAATTTTTTCTTTTAGCAAGGCATCGATGGTATTCCTTGACAGAATTCCAAACAATGGGAAATCTGTGTGACAGCCAGACTGCCAGCTTTTGGAGCTTTGTGGAAGTCACTTTACTCTTCTATCCTGCCCTCAGTTTTCTGCTCCACAAAAAATCTTTCTCAGCCATTCTGCTCTTCAGTCTTCAGACAAGTGGCTCAGATGGATTTCTCTTAGCTTTGCTATCATGTGCCCAACTTCTACAGTATGGCAGGTTGCACCCTGGCCTGCAGAGAGCAGGCTGTAAACAGAGGGCCAGCATGCCTCAGCAGGGGTCTCTCTCAGCCTTTCTTCTTTGTCCTCAGCTTTTAGCATACTACCTGTGTACTTTACAAAGGCTCCTTGGAAACTGTTGGCCAGTAAATGTAGACCTGCTATAACTAGGCTCCTCAGAATTCTAATCTGACATGCCATGTGGCAATGGAAGTCTGCTAAAAGCTCATCTGATTTACTCTTATGGACACCTATGTCACATTCTTCTTCTTCTTTTGCTCTTCTGGTTTTAAGAACAACTGCGAGCTTTTGCTTTCCTCATTACTTTCTAAAACTTAATTAATTTATGTTCCTTTATATCTGAAGCTTCTGATAACTTTTTTAAATTTACGATTTTGGTAGCTTACCTAATTCGTTTTGGTTTGTATGAACGGGATGGTGTTTTGCAATTCTGTTCATTAACAACCAGATGTGGAAATCCTACCTCTTCTTTGACACACTGTGTACTCTTGACATGCAATTTCAATTTTCTTTATACATTAGTATTTGTTCCCTCTCAGTGTCTACTGCTTGTTCCTTTTCTCTTTTCCAATTTGTTTTTTGTTTTTGCTGTTGTTATTGTTGTTTTTGAGATAGAGTCTCACCTTGTCACCCAGGCTGGAGTGCAATGGCACAATCTCAGCTCACTACAGGCTGGAGTGCAATGGCAAAGTCTCAGCTCACTGCAACCTCTGCCTGAAGCAATTCACCTGCCTCAGCCCCCCAAGTAGCTGAGATTACAGGCACTCACCACCACTCTCGGATAATTTTTTGTATCTTTAGTAGAGATGGAATTTCATCATGTTGGCCAGGCTGGCCTCAAACTCCTGACCTCGTGATCCACCCACCTCGGCCTCCCAAAGTGCTGGGATTACAGGCCTGAGCCACTGCACACAGCCTCCTTTCTGATTTTTAAACGTTAGAATATTTAGAGGTTTGGTCCCTTTGTTGTTCTTGATTTTCTATTTACACTCACTTCTTAGATGATCCCATTCAGTCTCTGGGCCTTGATATTCCATCTGTATTCCCAAATATCAAATGTAAAATTCTACCCATATTTTTTTCTCAAATTCCAGACTTGTACACCAGCTGTGTACCAACACATCCACACTTGTATATACATTAAATGTCTCAAATTCAATATCTTCAGTACCGCACTTCTCATCTTTACCCCTCCCCTGCAACAACTTACACTCACAACCTTCTTCATTTCAGTAGATGATAATCATTGAAATTGTCCAGGTCAGTCACCTTGGAGTCTCCCTTGACTTCTCTGTGTCTCTTATGCTTCATACTCAGTTCATCAGAAAATCTTGTTGGCTCTACTTTTAAACATCTCTATCATCTGCATAATTCTCCCCATCTCCCTGCTATTTCTCTTATCAAAGGCACCATTATCACATTCAAGAATTATTACAATAGTTGCCTAACTGATTTTTCTTTTATCTCTCTGTAAGTTATTTTCAACATATTATCCAGTGTCCAGAGTGATATTTTAAAATGTAAGTCAAATATTGTTTTCTGCCCCAAACCACCAATAATCCTTTTTCACTCAGAGTAAATGTCAAAGTCCTTATAAGGGCCAACAAATGCCTACATGATTTGGCCTCTGGTTCTCTAACTTGTCTCCTACAACTTTTTTTCTCTCTCCCTTTCTCTGCTTCAAGCGCACTGACCTTTTTGCTTTTCATTGCTCCCAAATTTTAAGCCTTTGTTGAAGCTATTGCTTTTACTGAAATGCTCTTCCCCAGATATTTGTCTGATTAACTCTCTTTGTCTTCATTTATTCAATACTCTTCTTTTCAGTGAGGTCTACTCTAACCAATTTATATAATACTGCCTCAGCATTCTCAATTTTTCTTTCCTGTTCTTTTAAAATTATTTTTCTATAATACTCATTGGTTGTAATTATTACATAATTTTCTTAGTTGTGTAGTTTTAAAATTTTCTATAGCCTTTTAGAAGAAGTTAATTTTTATGACATCAGGGATTCTTCTATGTTCTGCTTATATAATACCACATTGCCAAAAACAGTGCCAGGTGTATCATCGGTATGAATAGCTATAAGATCTTGATTATTATTAAGAGACTGGGAAATCTGTTAATTCAGATCTATCTCCTTCATAAGGAATTAAATTTGAGTGTAATTATTTTCTCTATTAAACAAGATAAAAGTATTACTACATAATGAATACATTAATTATGTTTGATTAAAAAACCACACACACGATTTTCTAGTACATACAGACTCATGTGGCAAATACAAATTACTTATGTAGCTATTTTATGTAATGTCCAAAGTTGTTTAAATTGGATTATGGCTTCTCTAGTGAGAAAAAATATATATATTAAAGTGCAAAAATTATTCTGAAAAAAGGATGAACTTCTCAGTCAAGACGTTGTTAGATTGGAATACTGACAGATTTTCTTCCATCAAACCTGTAGACTACTAGAGATTAACTGTCTCCTATGTGCCCACAAGTCACATTTGTATGATACACCTTATATGTTACTAATAGAATCTTAACCACAATAAATAACCATTAACTAGATGGAAGTAAAGCTAAGGAATTGGAAAGAATATGAGCTTTTTGTCACATATATCAAAATCTATATCCATCACTTACCATCTATATGACCTAGGGTAAGTTATTTAAACTCTAGTCTAACTCAGTTTGCTTCTCTGTAAAATGGGGATGTTAATATCTACCTTACAAAAATGTCATGATAAATGAATGAAATATCTTGTTAGAGTTATAGTTATATAATAAATGGGAGTTCCCAACACAAGATAGAGGCTTGATAAGTAACAGCGATTGCCTTTGCATTTACAGGTCAACTATAAATATATAGTATTTGCTAACATACATAATAGCATACATATCTGTTCACATGATGTTCAATGCCATGTTAATAGGGTCAATACCAAAGCTATTTAAAATTTCCAAACTAGGAGGCAATGGTTGTAAACCTTCTCTTTTCTGGAAACATGGATTAAGAGTAGTAAAACGTTCCAAAACATTAAGGTATACCTTAGTAGAGAAATTAAGAAAAGTCAGCTCAGAATGGATTGAGATTAGAAATAGGCTTTAGTAAAGTGCAAGAGCAAGGTTTTGACTATAGGCAAATTTATAGCATTAACTTTACAACAAAATGATATGCTCTAAATGAAAGCAAAATTTTCATAGAAGTAGGATTGAACCTTGAATCACCAGGCTTGATGAGGGGGAAAAAATACTATCAATCAAGGTCAAGTTTCCAGTGTCCTTGGCATATATATGGTCCTAGAGCAGAGATAGCTACATCAAGTTATCATTAGTTAGTAGCATTACATATTAAGATTATCAACTAACTTCCTCTATCATCAGCCAGTTTCTGTCACTCCAACTCCAGACTAATGAAAAGTCTCCTGGTTTTACCCTGGTATCCTCTCAGGGTATACCACAGAGATTGTGAATGTGCTCACAACCAGTGATCTGGCCCATGTGACCATTATGTTTTTCCTTATAAAGAGATACTCTGGTATTGTTGCTTATAAGTCAGTCTAAAAAGTCCAATTTGCATGAATCTATTGAGAAACTTGAGAAACTGGTCATCTGAAGATCCACAGTCAAAAAGCAATGTGGATAAAGGGCAAAAGAAGATGCAGAATAGAAGCCTTCACCAATCGCCCCCCGCCCCTTGCAGGAACACCAAATTTACAACTATCTAAACACACACACACACACACACACACACACACACATTTATAAGAACCAGAAATCAGGTGAGTAATTACACTACCTGGCTTTAACTTCATATCACTGAAGAGGGTAGGAAAGACAGTCTGAATCACCAATGCCAACCTTCTTCCATTCCCCCAGTAAAGGTCACGTGGCAGGAAGAATCTGTACACTTGGGAAAGGGAGAGTGCAGAGATTCTGGGACCCTGTATTGAATTCGGTGCTGCCCTGTCACAGTGGAAAGCAAAGGTGAGCAGAACCCAGTGATGCCCACCCATGGAGGGAGCATTTAGACCAGCCCTAGGCCATTTCAGTTGTTGGAACTTGAGTTCTAGCAAGCCACAAAACCATGGGCTAAACTGATCTGGGTTGTTAAACAAACTTGAAAGGCCATCTGGGCCACAAGGACTGCAATTCCTAGGCAAATTCTAGTGCTAGGCTAGGCTAGACATGGCAGGAATGTGATCTAGTGAGACACCAGCCAGGGCAGATAAAAAAGTGCTTGTGCCACCCATCCTCCAGCCCCAGGCAGCACAACTCTCACCAACAAGTGATTCATTCCTTCCTTTTGAGGAGAGGAGAGGGAAGAGTACAGAAAACTTTATCTTGCATTTTGGATGCCAGCTCAATCACAGGAGGGAAAGGCATGGGGCAGAGTTTTGAAGCCCCTATTCCAAACCCTGTATCCCTGATGACATTTCTAGACACATCCTGGGCCAGAAGAGAGCCCTCTTCCTTTAACGGAAGGAACCTGTCCTAGCAAGATTCATCACCTGCTGACTAAAAAGCCCCTGGGCCCTGAAAAACCATCACTGATAACCAGGTAGCACACCATGGGCCTTGGGTGAGACTCTGAAATGGGGTGACTTCAGGTAACACCCAGCATATTCCCATCTGCAGTGGCTAGGCTGAGAGAATATTTCTGCTTGAGAAAAGCAGAGGGAAAAGTAAAGGGAACTTTGTCTTGCACCTTAGGTACTATATTGGCCACAGAGGGGTAGAGCACGAAGAGGGCTCTTAGGATCCCTGCTTCCAGGCCTTGACACTTAGTTGGCAGTTCCGGACCAGCCCTGGGCCAAAGGGGAGCCCACTGACCTGAAGGGTAAGTCTCAGGTCTGCAGCATTCATTGCAAGCTGTCTGATTAGCACTTGGTCCTTAAGTAAATATTGGCGGTAGACTGGCAACACCCACTGTGGGTTTTTGGTTGTGGTGGCCAAAGAAAGAGGCTCTTGTTACTGTAGAAAAGTGAAAGAAGAGTGGGAAAGACTTGTCTTGCAGTGTCAGTGCCAGCATAGCTGGAGTAGAATACAGCACCAGGCAAATTTCTAAAGTTTATTTACTCCAGTCCCTGGAGTAGTAAAAAACGGCATCTCTGGACCCCTAGGGAAGAACACAGCCTGGCTCATTTTAGCTACAGCTGAAATATTCTTCAAACATAAAGGAGAAATAAAGACTTTTCCAGACAAAAAAAGCTGAGGGAGTTCATCAACACCAGACCTATCATAAAAGAAATGCTAAAGGGAGTTCTTTAATCAGAAAGTAAAGAACATTAATGAGCAATAATAAACAATCTGGAGATACAAAACTCACTGGTAATAGTAAATACACAAAAAAACCACAAAGTATTATAACACTGTAATTGTGGTGTGTAAACTACTTTTATGCAACAAGACTAAATGATAAGCCAAACAAAAATAGTAACTACAGCTTTACAAGACACAGTACAAGATATAAATAGAAACAACAAGAAGTTCAAAAGTGGGGGGAGAAAAGTTAAACTGCAGAGCTTGGATTAGTTTTCTTTTTTCTTGTTTATTTATGCAATCAGTGTTACATTGTCATTAGTTTAAAATAATAGGTTATAAGATAGTATTTGTAAGTCTTATGGTAACTTCAGATCAAAAACGTACAACAAATACACAAAAAGTAAAAACCAAGATACTAGATCACTAATCATATTACCATAGAAACTCACCTTCATTAAAAAGAAAAGGGAAAGAAAGAAAGAGAGAGAGAGAGAGAAAGGGAGGGAGGGAGAAAACACCAGAAAACAAAGAATAAAATGGCAAGAGTAAGTCCTTACTTTTCAATAATAACATTGATTGTAAAAGGATAAAACATTCCAATCTAAAGACACAGAGTGACTGAATGGATTAAAAATCAAGATGCATTTATCAGTTGCCTCCAAGAAACATACTTCACCTATAAATATACACTAAAAATAAAGGGAAGAAAAAAAGGCACTTCATTCCAGTAGAAATGAAAAAAGACAGAAGTAGCTATACTTATAATAGACAAAATATATTACAAGACAAAATCTATAAGAAGAGACAAAGGATTATAATTGTACAATAATAAAGAGGTCAATTCAGCAAGAGGATACAACAATTACATATACACCAAATACTGGAGCATCCATAAATATAAAGCAAATATCACTAGAGCTAACGAGAGAGATTGACCCCAATACAATAATAGCTGGAGACTTAAAATCCCACTTTCAGCACTGGACAGATATTCCAGACAGGAAATCAGCAAAGAAACAACGTATTTAACCTACACTATAGAACAAATAGAACAAATAAAAATCTAACAGATATTTATAGAACATTTCATCCAATGGCTACAAAATACACATTCTTCTCCTCAGCAAATGGATTATTCTTGAGGGCAGACTATATGTTAAGTTACAAAGCAAGTCTTAAGACATTTAAAAAAATTAAATAATACCAAGCATCTTCTCTGACCACAATGGAATAAAATTAGAAATCAACAAGAGGAATTTTTAAAACTATACAAACACATGAAAACTAAACAATATGCTCCTAAATGGCCAGTGAGTCAATAAAGAAATTGAGAAGAAAACTGAAAAATGTATTGAAACAAATTATAATGAAAACATAGCATACCACATGGGATACAGGGTAAGCAGTACTAAGAGGGAAGGTTATAGCTATAAGCACCCATATCAAACAACACCAACAACAAAATGACAAAGCTCCAAATCTACCAAAAAAATACAGAAATTAGCTAGATGTGGTGGCATGCGCCTGTAGTTCCAGCTGCTTAGGAGGCTGAGCTGGGATCATTGCTGGAGCCCAGGAGGTTTGGACTGCAGTGAGCTGAGATCATGCTACAGCACTCCAACCTGGGTGACAGTGAGAATGTGCTTCCAAAAAATAAAATGAATGAAATAAAATATGAAAGAAGAAAAAGGATAAGGAGGAGGAGGAGGAGACAATGACTTCAAATAAATATCTATTATTTATGCATAAATAAATAATAACGCATCTTAAAGAAGTAGAAGATCAAAAGCAAACTGAACCCAAAATTAGTAGAAAAAAATAAAGATTAGAGTAGAAGTAAATGAATATATGAATTGGAAATAAACAATACAAAAATAAAATTTTAAAAAGTTGTTTTTAAAGATAAAATTGACAAACCTTTAGCAAAACTAATGATGAAAAAAGAAAGATGACCCATATAGATAAAAACAGAGATAAAAAAGGAGACATTACAACTGATACAGCAGAAATTCAAATAATCATTAGCAGTTACTATGAGCAACCACATGACAATAAATTAGAAAATCTAGGAGAAACAGATAAATTCCTAGATACTAGAAACCTCTCAACATTTACCATGAAGAATTCCAAAATCTGAACACACCAATAACAAGTAACAAGACCAAAGCTATAATAAAAAGTCTCCCAGCAAAAAAAAAAAAAAAAAAAAAAAGCCTAGGAACCAATGGCTTCACTCTGAATTCTACCAAACATTTAAAGAATAACTAATACCAACCCTACTCAAATTATTCTGAAAACTAGAGGAGGGAATACTTCCAAACTCACTCTATGAGGCCATTATTACCCTAATATCAAAACCAGACAAAGACATAATAAAAAAGGAAAACCACAGACTAATATCTCCGATAAATATTTGCACAAAAATCCTCAACAAAATACTAGCAAACCAAATTCAACCACATATTAGAAAGATAATTTATTTTGACCAAGTGGGATTTATCCTAGGGATGCAAGGATGTTTTAACATACTCACATCAGTCAATGTAATACATTATATCAACAGAAGGGAGGACAATAACCATAAGATCATTTCAATTGATATTAAAAAAACATTTGATAAAATTCAACATCCCATCATGATAAAAACCCTTAAACAACTGGGTATAGAAGGAACATGGTTCGACATAATAAAAGTCATATAAAACAGATCCACAACTAGTGTCATATTGAATAGGGAAAAGCTCAAAGCCTTTAAGATTCAGAGCACAATAAGGATGCCCACTGTCACCAGTGTTACTCAACATAGTACTGGAAGTCCTAGCTAGAGCAATCAGACAAGAGAAAAAAATAAAATACTTACAAATTAAGGAAGAAGTCAATTTATCCTTGTTTGTAGATGATATGATCCTTTATTTGGAAAAACCTAAACTCCAACAAAAGAATATTAGAACTGATAAGTTGAAGGATACAAAATCAACATATAAAAATAAGTAGCATTTCTACATGCCAACAGTGGACAATCTGAAAAAGAATCCCATTTTGCAATAGCTATAAATAAAATTAAATATCTAGGAAATAACCAAAGAATTAAAAGATCTCTAAAATGAAAAATATAAAACACTGATGCAAGACATTGAAGAGGACATAAAAAAATGGAAAGATGTTCCATGTACGTGGATTGATAGAATAAATATTGTTAAAATGCCCATACTACCCACAGCAGTCTATAGATTCAATACAATCCATATTAAAATACCAATGACACTTTTCACAAAAATAGGAAAAGTAATCCTGCAATTTATATGAAAGCATGAAAGATCCAGAATAGCCAAAGCTATCTCGAGTAAAAATAACAAAACTAAAGGAATCACATTACTTGACTTCAAATTATACTACAAAGCTATTGTAACCAAACAGCATGGTACTGGCATAAAAACAGACACATAGACCCATGAACAGAAGAGAGAACCCAGAAGCAAATCCATACATCCACAGTGAACTCATTTTCAACAAAGGTGCCAAAAACATACATTGGGAAAAAGACAGACTCTTCAATAAATAATGCTGGGAAAACTGGATATAAATATGCAGAAGAGTTAAACTAGAAGCCTATCTCTTGCCTTAAATAAAAATAAAATCAAAATGGATTAAAGGCTTATATCTAAGTCCTCAAACTATAAAACTACTTCAAAAAAAAAAAAAAAAAAAAAAAAAAACTTTGGAGAAACTCTCCAGGATGCTGGACTGGGCAAAGATTTCTTTAACAATACTGTACAAGTACAGTCGATCAAAGCAAAAGTGAACAAATGCAGTCACATCAAGTTAAAAAGTTTCTGCACAGCAAAGAATACAACTGACAAAGTGAAGAGATAACCTACAAAATGGGAAAACAATATTTGCAAACTACCTATCTGACAAAGGATTAATAACCAGACTATACAAAGAGCTCAAACAACTCTATAGGAAAGAAATCTAATAATCTGATCAAAAAATAGACAAATAGTTGAATAGACATTTCTCAAAAGAAGACATACCAATTCCAAACGAGCATATGAAAAGGAGATCGATGGATCTCTAACAAGCGGGAAGTGGCCCAGCGGCTGCTACTGTCTTGTTTCCGCGCCTGACCCCTCCCAGGCCTCTGAGAGTCGAGGTTGAGCCCCAGCTGAGCCAAGGGCTCGCGCTCCTCCGGTCTCCCAGGCCCGCCCCATCTAAAGATATTTTCCAAATATGGCAAAGTTGTAAAGAAAGTGGACACTTAAGTTATGCCTGTCAGAAAAATATGCTTGGAGAATGCGAGCCTCCAAAGAAGAAAGAAAAAAAGAAAAAGAAGAAAGCTCCTGAACCAGAAGAAGAAAACGAGGAAGTAGAAGAAACTGAAGATGAAGGGGAGGATCCTGCTCTTGACAGCCTCAGTCAGGCCATAGCATTCCAGCAAGCCAAAATTGAAGAAGAACAAAAAAAAAAAAAAAAAAAGGAAACCAGATCAGGAGGCCCCTCAACATCAGATGATTCAGGACGCCCAAGGAAAAAGAAAAGCACATATTTCAGTGATGAGGAAGAACTTAGTGATTAAAATCTTACCCTAGCACAGTAATAAAAATCAATATTTGTTAGTAACAATCTTGAAGAGCTAATCTTAATAAAAATAAGAAAAGTTAATACTATCACGTTAATACTATTGCCATCTTAAGAAAAAATATACTTTAAATTTTTATTTGAAAAGTTCATTATAAGGACTTTATTCATATCTGATTTGTTTACATGAGGACTTCTGAAATTTAATCCTTAAAAACTTCCTGAAAACCAAAAAGTTGAATGATTTATTGTTACTTATGTTAGTAAACTTTTCAAGAGAATTTTGTCTTTAAAAAAAAGGAGCTCAACATTATTGATCATCAGAAATATGCAAATCAAAACTAAAATGGGATATCATCTCACCCCAGTTAAAATGGCTTATATCCAAAAGAAAGGTAATAACAAATGCTGGCGAGGATGTAGAGAAAAGTAAACTCCTGTACACTGTTGGTAGTAATGTAAATTAGTATAACCATTATGGAGAACAGTTTGGAGGTTCCTGAAAAGAAAACTAAAAATAGAGCTACCATATGATCCAGCAATCCCACTGCTAAGTATATATCCACAAGAAAGGAAATCAGTATATGCAACAGATATCTGTATTTCCACATTTACTGCAGCGCTATTCATAACACCCAAGATTTGAAAGCAACCTAATGGTCCATCAACAGGTGAATGCATAAGAAAATGTGATACATATGCACAATGGAGTACTATTCAGCCATAAAAATGAATGAGATTCTGTCATTTTCAATAACATGGATGGAACCAGAGATTATTATATTAAGTGAAATAAGCCAGATACAGAAAGAGAAAGTATGCATATTCTCACTTATTTAGCGGAACAAAATTAAACAATTGATCTTGTGGTGATACAGTAGAAGGATGATTATCAGAGACTAAGAAGAGAAGGGGTATGGAGATGTGGGGATAGTTAAAGGATATAAAAATAGCCAGAAAAATGAATAAGAGCTAGTGTTTGATAACACAACAGGGTGACTACTGTCAATAATAATTTAATTGTACATTTTAAAATAACCGAAAGAGTATAATTGGGTTGTTTGTAACACAAAGAATATATGCTTAAGGTGACGGATACCCCATTTATCTTGATGTGATTATTATGCATTGGATGTCCATATCAAAATATCTCATGTACATCATAAATACATATACCTCCTATGTACCCTAAAAAATTAAAAATTAAAAAAAAGATCAAAAGCCAATGTGAAGAAAACCCTGTCTCAGTGACCTCACAAATAAATGCATTCCTGTGTGACCTCTCTGAGTGCAAATGTCGTAACTATCAAAGGGGACAATAGGAAAAATGCCCCTCTGGTACAGTTTGAAGATTAAATAATATGACTTCTGTTGCATAAATATTATTAGTGCTGTTATTATAAGTATTATGATTAGAGAACTTGTTAAGGGAGTGAAGAAGTATTTTTTGACCAGTACTTCTCAAAGTTTAATGCACACATGTAAAACGCCTAAGGATATTATTGAAATGCACATTCTGATTCAGTAGTATTTGAGTGGAATTTGGGATTCTGCATGCCTAACCTGTTCCCAGGTGATGTCACTGCTACTAGTCCACGGACCACATTTTGAAAAGCAGGGTTCTCGATTACATACCTACTATACCCAATCCATTGAGCTTAATGACTTCCACAGCAGAAATACCTAACATCACGAATCCCCTTCACTGTCCAGATAAGTAACAAGAGTATGGCACTAAGATGGGCCCCTTTGAACAAGCACCACTGGGCCATTAGACCAGCTGGTCATATTTACGCTGATGTAATTGTCCTTTCAAATTTCCCATTCTCCAATAAGTGGCAAGAAATAATTTTCCTATGGCTCTCTCCCACCAAAGAAACTGCACCCTAAATTTACCTAAAGCGTGGCAGAAAGTATCAATAAAGCTTTTTGACCTCAATGGATTAAAATTCTTTAGAAAATAGAGTATTTTAGAAAAAATTGTAATGCAAAAAAAAGAAAAACAGATAAAAAGAGCATGCCAAACTTCAGATTAAGCTCCCCTGTAAAGATGTGAGCCACACAAAGCAGGAAGCATTAGTAATTCTATGGAATCTGCACAGGGCTAAACTCTATAAAGAATTGGAGTTGTAGCATTGATAATACCAAACAATAAAACATTATCTTTTTCAGGTTATTTTTTTCACAGATAAATTCTACCCAGTCAGTGCCACCAAAACGTATTTTAATCAGAACCATATTTGTATGTAAATGAGAGATAAAATATAAGCGAGACCCTTTTCTTTCTTTGCTCAGTTCATCATTTCTTTAAGGAATAGAAACACCATAAAAGAACAGTCATTTCCATTAATTTTTTTTTCTCCTTGAAAGTAAATTTAGGAATGAGTCAGTGAACAGTCTTCTACCTTTCCATTTTTTGCTACTAATTCTCCACCCAGCCTATTTCTAATAATAACAAGAGAATTCTGCTCTACATATATTAACACAAGCACATTTCTATAGTGAATGAAATGACATTATGCTGCAAATATTCAACTTCTACCTCCTATTAGAAGTCAGAAGAGTCAAATTCTAATTTCGGTTTCTCAGCAATCATTCCCAACTCACTATGTCAGCAAATAACAATCAGTAGGTATCTACTGGCACAAGTAGCTCTCACCAATTAATAAAGTGGATTCAAACTGAAAAAAAAGAAAAATCTGAAGGCAAAACTTTGCTGAGAAGTTACACAGAGTCACCCAGGAACAAATTTCACCTTAGAAAGTAGTAAGCCCACCTACTATTAAATGGAAAATGTTACACTTTTACTAAAATATCTCAATAAGCAAAGAGATAAAATACTGCAAATGCCAGCAAAAACTCTAAAAGCTTTTCTTAGAATTTTCACTTGAATTTTTTTTTCATAAAGATGGGAGTGAAACGGGCAGCTTGAGTTATTGGTAGAAGAATGCTGTTATAGGTAAATGAAGAAAACAGCCTAAAGCAGAAGATATTTTTTTTTTTTTTGAAAACTTTACCTTAACTCACTTTCCCCTTTTTGCATAGATTAAATGTACTGAATTGTTCATTTTACTCAGCTATTTGGTAATCAGTCTCCCAGAAAGGCATGGTCATCCATCCATTTCTGCCATCATAGCCCAGAACATTCTTTTCTACCATGAGCTACTCTTTTCTTAGAGAGGGTTGCAAAGATACTGAAGGGATACTTTATATATACATAAAAACAAACAAAAAGAAATCCTTACTCAACTTCTTAAAGTGAAGTTACATAAGAGAGATTTCTCATTAATCTGCTAATACATCAACTGTTTTAAAGTAGTAGGACAAGTTGTCTATCATGGAGTATATTTTGAACTCATTGAGAAATAATGCCTACTGCCAAATGATAATAAGTAAGAAGTAAACCGAATGAAGTAAATTAGTTAATCAGGACTAGTATTATTTTAGTTTTTAGCCAAAATACTAAAATATGTCAGTGAGACATATTGACAAGTATATTAATAGCACTTATTACATTAGATTTACATTCAGAGAAATTCAGACCTAGTGACTTAATAATGTTGATAGCATCATCCATCTTACCTGAAGAAAACAGCTAATCTACTTTAGCTCCGAGTTCATTAAAGACTGGCATTTTTCTCCCCCTGTGGAAGAAACAAGGTCTGAGGTAAGGCACCTTCAGCAACATATTTGCATACTATTTCCACCAACAGATAATATGACATCTCACAAATAAGAAAGTACAGACTAGAGAAACCATATATATTTTATAAAATATGACAAAATAGGGATGATTAAAAGGTTATTGACACATCAAGAGAGTGAAGAAAACATAAAATTGAAAGAGGGGAGATATGCTCACAGAGGAGCATGAAAAAGAGATGAAAATGAAGTTCAATGAGGTTTTACTAGTATGTTTCATGCATTAGGGAGACCATTGTCAGGAGATGAACCACCGTCTGGGAAGGCTGCAGAAATGAATGAAAATCTATACAAAGAGCACTAAGAGCTAACAAGAAGCTCATTTCAAGGAATGACATTTTACTTAGATGACCTAAAAAGCATCTTCAAGATCTAACTGTAACAGGACAAGGGATGATGCTCCCAATACCTAGGAAGAAACAAGGTCTTTGGCTACTTATCAAGATGAAGCACCCATGCAGGGAATTTTAGTAGTCAAGAATTTGTTTTCAAGGCAGTCTTTCTAAGGAAACCATTCCTGCTATAGACAACCCATAAACTACAAGAGCTACTGGCCTATATCATCGTTGGGTAAAATTCCTAAGAAGCATAGTATCTGAATTGCACAAATAGCTTCCATAGAACATTCAGAGAATAAAGAAAAAAACTGTTTTAAAATAGTGACCATTATACCAAGAGGCACATTGGTCAGCCTTCACCTAAACAAAAAAGATAAGGAAAATATTAATCAGCTGCAGTCTAACACTTAGAGCAAGAGGCCTAGGTTTGATGATATTTATACCTGTGCAACCCTAGAGAATGTAACCCCTTGAGCCTAACCTGTGACAATAACATCTTATTGAACACCCAACTCTGTGCACAGCACTGTTCTAAGTGCTTTACATGTATAATTGTATTTTATTTTCAAAACAGCTTCAAAAATAGTACAATACTGCCATTTTAGAGGTGATAAAACTGATGACTAAGAGAGTTTAATTAACCTTCTCAGTGTCACACGGCTAATGAGAGGAGAAACTGGAATTTGAATTCAGGAATTCTGGCATCATGGCCCAACTCTGAAGTACTCACCACAGCAGCTACTTATAAAAATCTACAAAATGGTGTAATTGGATTATCTTCCTCATAAGTCTGCTCCAACACACAAATAGAGTGACATTTGCCAAAGCAGGGGTCTCCAATTCCCTGGCCACAGACCATTAGCAGTGGCCTGTTAGAAACTGGGCGGCACAGCAGGAGGTAAGCAGTGGGCCAGCGAGAATTACTGCCTGAGCTCCAACTCCTGATCAGCAGCATCATTAGATTCTCATAGGAGCACGAACTGTATTGTGAACTGCACATGCAAGGGATCTAGGTTGCGCTCTTTATGAGAATATAACTAATGTCTGATAATCTGAGGTGGAACAGTTTCATCCCAAAGCCATCCCCTCCCCTGCTCAATTTGCGGAGAAATTTTCTTTCACGAAACTGGTCTCTGGTACCAAAATGATAGGGGACCACTGTGCTAAAGTACTGCATAAACTATAAAACATAATTTAAGTTTCATCATTACTAATGTTGTTATTTGTATAATTTGGGAGTGCTGAGACCAGCTCGGTCATGAAGATGCCAACCCAGGCAGTGCCGAAGGAATTAAGAAACAGAAACAAAGATAGATGCAAAAGTGGGAATCAGAGTTGGACATCAGGGGACTCACAGCATTTCAGAACTGAGAGCCCTGAGCAGACTCTGACCCATGTATTTATTCTTTGCTAACAAGTGATTATTTTTAATAAGCAGGTGTTCAGTGTTTCTTCATAGAATAAAGATAGACTAAACAGGCAGATAGTGCCTGTTCACTACTAAAATAAAAATAAGCTAGAAAGCATTCTTTATGAGTCAGCAATGGGGACAAGGTCATGTATCCTGTGTTTTGAGAACTGGTTTAACTAGAGGTGCACATGCAAGGGATCTAGGTTGCGCTCTTTATGAGAATATAACTAATGTCTGATAATCTGAGGTGGAACAGTTTCATCCCAAAGCCATCCCCTCCCCTGCTCAATTTGCGGAGAAATTTTCTTTCACGAAACTGGTCTCTGGTACCAAAATGATAGGGGACCACTGTGCTAAAGTACTGCATAAACTATAAAACATAATTTAAGTTTCATCATTACTAATGTTGTTATTTGTATAATTTGGGAGTGCTGAGACCAGCTCGGTCATGAAGATGCCAACCCAGGCAGTGCTTTACATGTATAATTGTATTTTATTTTCAAAACAGCTTCAAAAATAGTACAATACTGCCATTTTAGAGGTGATAAAACTGATGACTAAGAGAGTTTAATTAACCTTCTCAGTGTCACACGGCTAATGAGAGGAGAAACTGGAATTTGAACATATTTTTTGAAATATGCTTCTTGAAAGCATTTTTTGAAACAGCTTCTTGCAAAAGGAGACTTGATGTTACAAGTCTTGAAGGGAAGACATTTATGTCAGGTTGAGTTTTCCAAAGACAGCCACAGTAGTATCTCTGTGCTTACCTCCTGCTGTGCCGCCCAGTTTCTAACAGGCCACTGCTAATGGTCTGTGGCCAGGGAATTGGAGACCCCTGCTTTGGCAAATGTCACTCTATTTGTGTGTTGGAGCAGACTTATGAGGAAGATAATCCAATTACACCATTTTGTAGATTTTTATAAGTAGCTGCTGTGGTGAGTACTTCAGAGTTGGGCCATGATGCCAGAATTCCTGAATTCAGTACATATTGCTTACTATTCTATAACACCCTCAGCAGTTTTGTGCCTGGGGACAGCTAGGTGTTCCTTACCATTGTTTCTCAGTAAACAATATATAATCCATCACACACATGTCAAGACCTTTTCCCAGCATAGGAATTCTTGAGTAAACACAAGGGAAAAGGACTTCATTTACACTCACAGAACTATCTTCCAAATGTATTCTCCTCCTGTATCCTTCTTACAGCTCATGTAAATGGTGGCGACCCCTACATCAAGACCAGTTTAGATTTTAATACTGGTAATAATACCTACAACACATTGGGCATCTATTTTGCAGGTGGATGCTTATACATTTTATCTCATTTAATTTTGTCAATGACTCTGTAGTATTGCCATCCCCATTTTAGAGATGAGGATACTGGTTCTCAAACTGTTTAATTTACTAAGCAACCAGAGCTAAGTAAGTGAGGGAGTTGAGATTCAAACCCAGAATACTCTAATTCCAAAATATGTGCTGTTTCCATCATGCTACACTGTCCCTCAAAATATGGGAAATCAGAGTTGTTTCAATTATTATTATTTTTTCGAGGGTGTGGGATGTAGTCTCTCTCTGTAACTCAGGCTGGAGTGCGGTGGTGTGATCTCAGCTCACTGCAACCTCTGCCTCCCAGGTTCAAGCAATCCTCCCACCCCTGCCTCCCAAGTAGCTAGGACTACAGGTATGTGCCACCACGCCTGGCTAATTTTTTGTATTTTTAGTAGAGATAGGGTTTCACCATGTTGGCCAGGCGAACTCTTGACCTTAAGTGATTCACTTGCCTTGGCCTCCCAAGGTGCTGGGATTACAGACATGAGCTATTGTGTCTGGCCTGTTTCAATTATTTAATTCTGCATTTTAAAAAATTTGTGACATGTATAAAACAATTATTTTATTATGTTCACAGATTCCATGAGTCAGAAATTTGAGTAGGACTCAGTGAGGATGGCTTATTGTGTTCCACAATGTCTAGAACTTTAGCTGGGGAGACTAAAAGGGCTAGCAGTGACTCAATATAGTTGGAGGCTGGGATAGCATGGAGGCTTTTTACACATATGCTTCGTATTTAGACTTTGATGACTTGAAGACTGGGCTCAGCTGGGCCATTTGCCAGAACATGTACAGATGAACTCTTCATGTGACTTGGGGTTATCACAGCACAGCAGTTGGATTCCAAGAGGAATCATCTGTCTTGCCTTTTAGGACCTAGCCTTGGATGCTATCTTGCCTTTTAGGACCTAGCCTTGGAAGTCACTCAGTATTATTTCCACTCTACTCCACTGATTAAAGCAAAAACAAACCTGTTTAGATTCAAGGGGAGGAGACATAGATCCTCCTTTTGACTGGTGATTGACAAGATCACATTTCAGAAGAGCATGGGGAAGAGAGATACTACTGTGGCTGTCTTTGGAAAACTCAACCTGACATAAATGTCTTCCCTTCAAGACTTGTAACATCAAGTCTCCTTTTGCAAGAAGCTGTTTCTCTTACTCTTCCCTCACTTGCAATATCTGCATATAAAGATTTTACACACTTATCTTCCTAAACTGAATACTATCTATTCTTAAAATCCCAACTCAAGCCTCATCTATTCTACCCACTTCTTGGGAAATTCTTACCAACACTGATTTATCCCTGTCTACCCTCGAAATCTCCATAGTCCTTATTTTGCATTTTGGCATGTAACTGTGCTCAGCTAGTAACTGTATTATATTCTTCATTCTGTTGCCATTAAATATTCTTTGGTATAAAATGCCTTCCCTCTTCAACTAGATTCAAAACAGTTCAAAAAATTGTAGATTTCATTTGTAATTCTGCACATAGCAGAACTCTGGATATAACTCTTACCCATAATAAGGAAACTTAGAGTTGTATAATATTATTTTGTATTTTTCAAGGCCTGTCACTAAACATTGTCAATGTGTGTAAATCTCTAAGATGTATAAAAATGTAGTTGTGATTTACATGTCTCAGTTCATCCAACAAGCATAATTAACCCACTGTGTGCATAATAACATGTCAAGTACTATGTATATTAGAGATATGGCATGGTCGTGTTTTTCTTAAAGGCACTATTGAGAGGGAAATAAGTCATAGACTTGCACATGTGCACACTGGGACAGAATATGTCAATGTCATAGCGAGGTACATGTAAATTGCTGGGGTAATTCAAAGGTGGAAAAGGTTGGTTCTAACTAGCGTATTGAGAAGGACTCCAAGAAGAAGGTGTTATTCATGCTGGTTACTGAAGGACAGATAATATTTGCACAAGGTGAAACTGACGAAGGGCAGGTTTTAGGCAAGGAAAGAGAACGGCTGATCATATTTAATTGGAGAAACACAAATTATTAGGCTGTTGGGGACCACTCAAAGATTCCTCTCTAGTTCCATTTAGAGTAAGAGATGTGAACTCATCAGTTTTGTCACTCTATAGTATTCAAATTTGCTATATTTTGAATTTAGATCGCCCCTTTCAGAAAGTCATTTTAAGAGGAGTTGATTTTGAAATCTATACCCCTTTCTCAGTAAAGAAAAGCCTTGCAGATAGATCCTTTCCCTGTTCTCCTGAGTGTTTGACCAAGACACCTGAGTTTGCAGACTACTCACTTAGCTCTATTTAGGGCTACAGATCCAACTTCTTTTCAGTTTTTAATATGTGTTTAAAATAACTGAGGATCTAGTTAAAATGCAGATTCTGATTCCATAAGGCTGAGGCAGATTCTGCACATTTTTTTTCAAAAGTTCACAGATGATGCTGATGCTTCTGGTCAACTGGACACACTTGGAGTAACAAGGATCTGCATAGTATATGTTATGAGAGCAGGAACTAGGTCCAGTCACGTGCTCACAGTATCCCTAGTATCTAGCTCAGTGCCTTCTATGTCATAGATGATTGATTAATATGTTTTAGAAAACATATGAGTGAAAGAATGAATAAATGAATTAAATAATAATGAATAAACTACTCTGCTATTTTGCACAAAAAGCCTTTCTAACTGATAAATAAAGCAATTTCTCCCAAATCACTTGCAAATCACCAAATGAAAACTAGAAATGCAGACGGGCATTTTTCAGGCCCTTTGTTCAGCAATCTCTGGTGCTTCTACAATGACCAAAATAAATACAAATAACAGTATTCTGCTTCCACCAATGGATTTACTTTACAGAGTCTTCAAGCGTATTTTTCTTTACTCAAAGAAATGACCTAATTCTAGCTCTTTTACTTTGCAATCTTTTTATAATCTCCTATTCAAAGTCTCTCTCAATCTCCCTGCTGGAAATAATCTTTCCTGCTTTTAAATTCTTCCAGGTTTCTTTCTACCTTGCCTCATGGAAAAAAAAATACGATGTGTCGGCTCTTCTCATAGCCATTTATCTCATTTACCAATCCGTAGGTTTCTTAAGGAGAAGGCTCTTCATATTGTCATTGTGATTCTTTCACCTATACTTCACCTTCTGCACTTAGCAGAAAGCCCTGTGCAGAGGTAGTATCTAATAAATAATTATTCTTGGAAAGAAGGAAAGAATGTGTGATTGACACTATTCTAATAGCTTTATTCTAATATCCCTAGGGCTTGGTGAATGCTATGGCCCGATTAAAAAACAATACAGAGGTATCATGCTATTTTTCTATCAAATGCCAAATGTGACAGCATTTAACCATTCAAAACTGAGTTTGCACAAAACTGAGTTCAGGACTATGATAGGAGAGCAACATTAGTCCTTCTCTTATAAAAAGCCCTAAAAGGAATTGTATTTAGGTGAAATTAATCCACCCATAAAATTTCAGGCAAGATTCACAGCCTAGAAAATATGATGTGGAAAATTATTCATTACTATTTGTGTATATAATTTGCTTATAACACCCTGGAAGTGCCGTTTGCCCAGATTTCAGAGGATAAAATAGAACAAATAATTAGTAAGGAAGAAATTTTTACTCTACTGAAATAGGAACTGAGGAAGGGCCACATATTGAGATTTAAATAAGTTCAGTGTTCATTTCATGTTAAATAGTGCTACTAATGATGGGTTTCAAAAACACTTTAGATTTCTGTTGTTGCAAAGATTGTATCATTTATTTTTTCACTGCAACCTAACTTTTTATAAAGGAGCCATTCAAAATCTCAAAGACTTCTTTTTTGGAATTTGTTTTGTTTTGTTTTGTTTGGGAATTAGTCTATGGGTTGTTACCATAGGCTAGGCGAATGTAAATGGTATTTAATTCCATGAGATCAGAATTAATCTACCAATTGTCTACCATCTAAAAACTGAAATCTATTTACATTCTCTTTTTTGACACTCTCATTCATTTGACACTCATTCACGTCAGTGTTTTCAAATGTAATACATACAGATAATGACCAAATGTATATCTTGCTGCACTGACTTCTAAACTCTAGGACCTTATTTCTAACTGTATAGTTTAAATATCTGTTGACATTAAAAACTCAGTGTATCTGAAATCAAAGTTGCTCTCCTTCTAATGTCCCTAATGGCATCTCCATTATTCTGGCTTTTTTTTTTTTCTTAAATTATACTTTAAGTTCTGGGATACATGTGCAGAACATGCAGGATTGTTACATAGGTATACATGGGCCATGGTGGTTTGATGCACCCATCAACCCAACTTAACTACGTTAGGTATTTCTCCTAATGCTATCCCTCCACTAGTGGTCCCACTCCCCAAAAGCTCCAGTGTGTGATGTTCCCCTTCCTGTGTCCATGTGTTCTCATCGTTCAACACCGACTTATGAGAACATGTGGTGTTTGGTTTTCTGTTCTTGTGTCAGTTGCAGAGAATGATGGTTTCCAGCTTCATCCATGTCCCTGCAAAGGACATGAATGCATCCTTTTTTATGGCTGCATAGTATTCCATGGTATATATGTGCCACATTTTCTTTATCCAGTCTATCATTGAAGAGCATTTGGGTTGGTTCCAAGTCTTTGCTATTGTGAATAGTGCTGCAATAATCATACATGTGTCTTTATAGAATGATTTACAATCTTTTGGGTACATACCCAGTAATGGGACTGCTGGGTCAAATGGTATTTCTGGTTCTAGATCCTTAAGAAATCAACACACTGCCTTCCACAGTGGTTGAACTAATTTACACTCCCACCAACAGTGTAAAAGCATTCCTATTTCTCCACATCCTCTCCAGCATTAGTTGTTTCCTGACTTTTAAATGATTACCATTCTAACTGGCCTGAGATAGTATCTCGATGTGGTTTTAATTTGCATTTCTCTAATGACCAGTGATGATGAGCTTTTTTTCATATGTTTATTGGCCACATAAATGTCTTCTTCTGAGAAGTATCTGTTCATATCCTTCACTCACTTATTGATGGGGTTGTTTTTTCTTGTAAATTTGTTTAAGTTCCTTGTAGATCCTGGACATTAGCCCTTTGTGAGACGGATAGATTGCAAAAATCTTCTCCTATTCTGTAGGTTGCCTGTTCACTCTGATAATTTTCTCTTGCTGTGCAGAGTGTTTTAGTTTAATTAGATCCCATTTGTCAATTTTGGCTTTTGTTGCCATTGCTTTTGGTGTTCTAGTCATGAAGTCTTTGACCATGCCTATGTCCTGAATGGTATTGCCTAAGTTTTCTTCTAGAGTTTTTATGGATTTAGGTCTTACACGTAAGTCTTTAATCCATCTCAGGTTTTCAGTTTTCTGCATATGGCAAGCCAGTTTTCCCAATACCATATATTAAATAAGGAATCCTTTCCCCATTGCTTGTTTTTGTCAGGGTTGCCAATAATCAGATGGTTGTAGATGTAAGGCATTATTTCTGAGGCCTCTTTTCTATTCCATTAGTCTATATATCTGTTTTGGTAAGAGTACCATGCTGTTTTGGATATTGTAGCCTTATCAGACAGTTTGAAGTCAGACAGCATGATGCCTACAGCTTTGTTCTTTTTGCTTAGGATTGTGTTGGCTATACGAGCTCTTTTTTGGTTCCATACGAAATTTAAAGTAGTTTTTTCTAATTCTGTGAAGAAAGTCAGTGGTAGCTTTTTATGTGGTCCTGTATCAAAGTAGGACAAAATAAACATGACCAAATAAATAGTTTTTATAATACTAATTTATGTATTTCCTCATTCATTCACTCACTTGTGGAAAGAGCCTAGACTTTAGGACTTTCAGATAAAATATGTCAGGTTTTGAATCTCCTGCATTCTATTTACAAATGAGAAATTTTAACTATTTATTTGACTTCTCTAAGGTTTTTTTTCTCATAGGTTTTATGAATACACTAGCAGCTATTTATTTATTTATTTATTTATTTTTGGATGGAATCTTGCTCTGTCACACAGGCTGGAGTGCAATGGCATGATCTCAGCTCACTGCAACCTCCACCTCCTGAGTTCAAGCAATTCTCCTGCCTTAGCCTCCTGCATATAGTTGGGATTACAGGTGTATACCACCATACCCAGCTAATTTTTTGTATTTTTAGTAGAGACAGGGTTTCACCATGTTCGCCAGGCTAGTCTTGAACTCCTGACCTCAAGTGCTTCTCCTGCCTTGGCCTTCCAAAGTGCTGAGATTACTGGCATAAGCCACCATGTCCAGCCCAATAGCAGCTATTTCATAGGCTTATTTGATATGAGGATCCAATAAGATAACATATTAAAAGCATTAACAAAGATAATGTCTGGCATATTGTAAAATAGCAATATGTGCTTGTTGTCCCTTTTGCTTTCCCCATAGGTCCCCAAGTTTTCTATAGATAAAATGTACAGGCCAGAAAGAACCCCCAGGATGATGTTTAATCTGAGAAAAGTATGCCTTCTGTGTCCATATCAAAAAGAACCCAGACACTCCACTCCATTCTCCTTCCTTGCTTTATCTGCACTATAGAATGCTGGGCTAGACCCTAAAGAAACATTCAAGTTTTCACCTTGTTATGGTTTTAATTTTTACCCCCTCAAAACTCATGTGAAATTTAGTTATCACTGTAACAGTATTAAGAGATGGAACATTTAAGAGGTGTTTAGGGCATGAGAGCCTCCTACCCTCACAAATGAGAGTGGGTCCTCTCTCTGCCTTTCTGCCATGTGATATCTTCCAACCTGTTATGACACACAAGGCCATTGCCAAATGCTATCCTCTTGACCTTGCACTTCACAGCCTCCAGAACTGTGAGAAATAAATTTGTTTGTTACAAATTGCCCAGTCTGCAGTATTCTATTACAGCAGCACAAAACAGACTAAGACACACATTCATCTCAAACTCTAGTCTGCACTACTGGTTTCATTTCTCCCTTTTTAATGGGATTTTCCTATTTTTATGATCCTTCCAAGCAATGGAAACAACTCAGAATCAGAAGGTACATCAAGTCTTGCACAAGAGAAGTTAAAATTCAAGAGCACAATAAAAATTAAGAGACAGCAGACAGCACACTAAAGAGAACAGTTGCCCAACATCACTACCATTTGTAATCTCTTCACTCCCATGGATTGATAACTATACCCTCTAGGGGTGTAACCTATTTATATAATGAGAATTCATTTGTCTTCAACCCATATTAGGGCTTCTCCTTTGCAGGAATAGAAGAGACAGTAGGTAGATTGCATCTAAAAGTTGTTTTGGCCACTAAAGCATATCTGGAATGTATAAGATACTGAGTTAACATCAGCTAATTGTTGGTGGATTATTTCTGTCATTCAACTAAAGCTGAAGTCTCATTAACCCTCTAAGTCTACCCTAGTATAATGAAATTAAATAAAATCATTTTATGCTATCCCTCACATCCTGTAGTCCACATAATCTTCAAAAATACTTAAACATCCTTAGTACAAGCATACTCACAGAAGTCAGGACAATTCCAACATAGCAGTACTTTCCTGGAACCTCTGCCAAATCCGACAATCTCTCCTAGAGATTTAGAATATAGTCAGGTCCCAGTTCACAATCTGTTTTTGTTCTTTGAGGCATAAATTTGCCAATTGGAGGTGACACATGCCCATACTCTTTGAGCGACTGACTCTTTTAGACCACCTTCACTAAACATAAAATTCCAAAGTGGCAGGACTGTGCTCTCCCTGAGTGACAGTGGGAATGATAGACTTAGCAATATGCTGTCTCCAAAGAAACCTGTTTTGCAACCTTCTTCTCAGATCTCTGAAAACTCTTTGTTTTTAATTCTTGATCTGACTGAGAAGGTTAGAAGTTACTGAGAAGACTCATGAAGTCATTTCCTGATGCGTATGTGTGTAGGTAAAGAAGGGCGGTTTCTATCTCCAGCTCTTGCTGTATACTTATTGAACTGGTCCCCAAGTAAAATGAAGGGAAGAGGGGTTGTACTCTAAACTCACTGTTTACACAACTGATTTGAGCCAAGAGCAATACAGTGAAAAAGATTTCTCAAGTTTATGTGGGTATTCCGTGGTGATGCTGAACAGAGTGGTGGAAAGTTCAAAAACACTGGCATAGCGCTTTCTAGCATTTTGCATTTATGCCAAACTGTGTATTATATCGTATTGGAGAATTTGCCTTAACAGGTTAAAGAAAAGGAAAGAGAATTAAAACTCAGCAAAATGAATTTTCTATAAAGTCTTCTCTTTGTCTCCCTAATCTCATCCATGTTTAGTTTTGCCTCAAACATACTGTCAGCTAAATATATTTCTAAGCCCAAGTGTTTGAGTCTGTTTTGCTGTTGTTTGTTTGTTTGTTTTTTCAGACAGTCTCTCTATGTTGCCCAGGCTGGTCTTAAACTCCTGGGCTCAAGGGATCCTCCTCCCTCAGCTTCCCATAGTGCTAGGATTACAGGCATGAGCCACCACGCCCAGGCTTGAGTCTGTTTTTTATTATAATATAGCTTGCAGCTGGTTTAGCTTGTGGGTCACAAATAATTTTCTGAGAAAGTAACAGAAATATGGGTAGCAACTTCCCACCATTCTCCATGAGCTCCTACCCCATTCCTTCTCTGCATAATGCAGGCTTCTTCTACAGAGCGGCCCATGGGTATGGGTTAATTTGCACAGTGGCCTAAGAAGGGACTGTTCTAATTGCTTCAGAGGAAATCCATTTATTTTATAGCCCAATAAAATTCTGTGTGCAATGGTAAATAAAACCATGTGGGCAGGACCTCAATGCACAGTTCTCTGGCTCCATTTGCAGCCCATGATTAATTAAGGAGAGGGGGAATAGAAAAAAACATTGTGCAAACAGATGCAATTAGCTGAAATGGTATATTTTTGGCCTCTGATGATGTCTGCTTACATTGAATCCCCACTTGAAAACCAATCCTCATTTGAAAGCAAACTAGAAAAATCTCTGTAATACAGATGGACCTTATTTGGCTGGATGTTGATGTACAAAGAAACCTTTGTACATTGAATTGCAGTGTTGACTTCTACACTTGAAATTTCATTTTGTCATTTTTAATCACAATGAGCAAATGTCATCCTTAATAATAAGCCTCTGCTTCTCTATAATGCCTTTCAACAAAGGCCCTGAAAGTACTTTTGCAAATATTAATAAACCAAGATTCATAACAACTCCCAGAGGCATCTGTATTGCAGGCCAAAAGAAAGCCCAAAGTCATGGAATGACTTTGCTAATCCACACAGGAAACTAAGCTTATGAAGAGAAACGAAGACTATCATTCTGGTTTAAGTCACCCTCACCTCTTTCATAGTCACCAGGTATTTTCATCCATAACCTGAATCTTAGAGGACAAGGAATGAATGAAGGACTATTTAGGCTCTTACTGAGATTTACGTTGTTTCCCTCTTCCTAAATACAATCTATATGCCACTGACTCCCAAATTTACAAATCCCATCCAATTTGTCCCTTTCTTCCCATACTCAGATATCCAGCAGCCCTGGAGATCTGACATCTCAATCCTAACATATTCAAAATTAAACACATGATGTCCCCTGCAGAAACCTGCCCCTTTCTCAGTCCATTCCATTTCAATAATTAGTAACTCCTCTTTTCTAGTTTATGGGTCCCCAAATCTTAGAGTCATCTTTTAAATCTCCAACTCTCTCACTCCATGTCAAATTATCTGTGAATCTTGTTGGTTCTACTTTTTAAATAAATACAGAGACCAAGCATTTCTCATCACTTCTTCCCAGGCCTACATCATCATCATATCTAGCCTGGGCTACTGTAATAGCCTCCTAACTTATCTAGCCTGGACTACTGTAATAGTCTCCTAACTTATCTTCCTAGTCTCCTAACTTATCTTCCTGTTTCTAACATTGTCTGCTAGTCTATCTTTTCACAGCAGGAAGATTGATCCTTTTAAAATGTAAGTCAGTTCATGTATTCCTTTGCTTTAAAGTCCTCAAAGACCTCCAATCTCACTCAGAGTATAATTTCAGTCCTTACTAAGGCCTACAAGGCCTTACATGATCTGACCCCTCATATCTCTCTGTCCTTATCTACTGCCAGTTCCTCCTCCCTCCTTTAGCTCCGGCCCAGCTGTCTTTTATGCTCTTCAAATAAGCCAAGCATGCTACTACCTCAGAGCTTTCACTTGCCAATACTTCTGCCTAAAAAGCTCTCCCCAAGATATCCAAATGCTTGCTCCTTCCTTTTTGTAAATCTCTGCTCAAATACCACCTTATCAGAGAGGACTTCACCAACCACCTCATATAACATACATCATTTTCACAATACTCTAAACCACCGACCTTGTTTTATTTATTTTCATTAACTTATCAGCACCTGGCACCAACTGCTAAATTACCCACATATAAATGGCCATAGTAGACAGAGATATGCTTTCTTCCAATGATTGCAGAAATCCCTACTCTTGCCTCTCCTTTGGGGATGCCTGGAGACCCTCTCCACTGCTTTTTGTAATGCCAAGTACTTTCTCCTACTTAAAATTTTCTCCTCAATGCTCAGGAACATTGAATTTCCCAAAAGAAAGGGGCAAGTCTATGAAATACTTTCATTCTGCTACTTGGCCTACATAACTGGAAAAAATGGATTTTGGCAACTGAGTTTGAAACCCTGAGGATTTTTTCATAGAATTAATATGAAAGGCAGAAGTAGTTTCATTTCTCAAGTACCCTATAGGTTAGTGTTTCATGGCTAGTTTGAGAGTCTAACATATTTATAACATATTGTACAAGAAAATATGATGTCCTAAATATTTTTCAGACTCAGTTCAGATACAAGCTTCTCTTATCAGTTAACAATTGCTATAGAGTATACCACCTGAAAATTCAGTGTTTTTAACAACAGCCCATTAGTCTATGGGTTGTTACCATAGGCTGGGCTCATCTAGATGGTTCATCTGTTCTCAACTGAGCTTTCTTGAGCATCTGCAGTTTTTTCGTGCAAGTTGGCTAGCTGTGGACTTGATAACAGAAGCAACTAGATATATGCCTCTCACCCTTCAGCAAGCTACCTTTGGCTTGTTCATATGTCAGAATCAAAATTCCAACAAAAAAGTGGAAGCATGCAAGGCCCTTTTGAAGCCTACTCTTGCAACTGGCATATGATCATTTCTGTAACTCCTTATTTGCAAAAACAAGCTATAAGGCTAGCCAGATTAGAAAAATAATATAAGACTTTACTTTTTAACAGGAGCAGCTCCAAAGTTACATTGGAAAGACTGTACATATAAGAAGGGTAAAAAATTAGGCATCCTTTTTTTTGCAATCAATCTATCATACCTCTTTTTTGATAGCTTGTCTCAAGGAGAGTTACGTCCCTTTTAATGTCCTTTCATATCACCTTATACCTAACTCTATTACAAATTTTTGTTTTGTTTTGTTTTGTTCTTTTCTTTGTTTCTCCTCTAGGAAATAAATTCCTTGAGGACAAAACTTACACAGTTATAGGAACACAGTATTTGTTCAATTAGTATCTATTAAGTCATTCTAAATGGATAAATAATAATAAATAAACAAAATAAATTGATTACAATCAACTTAGAAGTCTTTGAAAAACAATTCCTGAGGACACATTTTTTTTTTTATTTGAAGGCAATATTGTCACAATATTTCAAAGGATTTCCTGATATTGGGTAATAGACAAGCCCAAAACTTTTCCAAGACTGAACCTTCCTGAATTGTTATAACCAAGAATGAGGCAAATTAGGAACAGAGAGACACTGTTTTACTATTAATACTTCCTCACATCATATTCAATTAGTTATATCTTCTTTTCACTAATGTAATCTTTATTGTTATTGGTCATAATCAAAGCTTTGAAGTCCTCCATCAGTGTACTGCTAAAGCAAAAATATAGATTCATTAGAGTCTATGCATCTTCACTTCTTTAATATCAAAAATCATTCAGTTCTATCTTTCCTTCTGATATTATTATAAACATACCAGTTGCTCAGAGATGCTTGTCATGCCAAATTATTGATTATCTTACAAAGACCTTCTTGTCCTTACCTTCTATTTGCTCTCCTGGTTTATAATCTAGATAGTGACAAAAAGATAGTAAGAATAACCAACCAAACAAATGAACAAATTAAATGAAGAAAGGAACCTCAAGCAGGCGTGTTGAGTTCCATCTTAATCTTTCTATTATTGTTTTAAAGTATAAAACACCTGTTTTATTCATTTTATAAGGCCATCATTACTCTAACACTAAAAACAGGCCAAGACAGCACAAGAAAAGAAAACTATAGGCCAATACCCATTAAAGATACATAAAAATCTTTAATAAAAGATTAGTAAATCAGATTTTGCAATATATAAAAAAGCATAATACACCATGACCAAGTGAGACACAACATTGGAAAATTAGCAAGTATAATTCACTCTATCAACAGAATATAAAAGAATAACCATTTGATTATCTCAATAGATGGAGAAAAATTATTCAACAAAACTCAATATGCATTCATGATGAAAACCCTCAGTAAAGGAGAATCAGAAGGAACTTAATATAATAAAAGTAATTATATAAAATCCACAGCTAACTTTCTACCTAATAATGAAAGATTAAATTATTTCCCTGATAACAAGTCAAATATGTCCACTCTTTTCTGTCTAATTCTATCTCATACTGGGATCCCAGCCAATGCAATAAGGGAAGAAAAAGACACAAAAGTCTTTAAATGGAAAGGAAGAATTAAAACTGTCTCTATTTGCTGACACATAATTATTTAAGTAGAAAATCTCAAAGAATCTAAAAGTAATATAGCTACTAAAATTAATAAGTTTAGCAGATAACAGATTTAATATACAAAAATTAATTGTATCACTGTATATTACCAATGAACAATTAGAAATTGAAACTTAAAACAAGAATCATTTAGAATACCACAAAAAATAATGTTCATGGATAAACAAGATAAACATGTGCTAAATTTATATACTGAAAATTGCAAAATGTTGATGAGAGGAAACAAAGAAAACCTAAATAAATTGTGAGATATACCAGGCTTATAAATCTGAGCAGCCAATGTTATTGGCATATCAATTCTCCCCCAAACTGATTTATAAATTCAGTGCAGTCTCAACATATGGTCCACTATCAAAATTAAGAATCAAAAATATTTGCTTTTTGAAAGATACCATCAGGGAAAAGAAAAGTTATGAACTGTGAGAAAATATTTTTAACAAACATCACTAATAAAAAACCAACTCTCAGAACTAAATAACAGCAACAAAAATAAATGAATTAATAAAAGGATTGTACATTTTATCAAAGAAGAGATGTAAAAGCAAATAAGCTCATAAGATGTTCCACATTATTATGAGAATGCAAATCTAAACTGCAATGAATCACCACTATATACCTATTAAGACACTTTTCAAAAGAAGACATACGTGAGGCCAATAAACATTTGAAAAAATGCTCATCATCACTGGTCACTAGAGAAATGCAAATCGAAACCATATTGAGATAACATCTCACGCCAGTTAGAATGGCGATCATTAAAAAATCTGGAGACAATAGATGCTGGAGAGGATGTGGAGAAATAGGAACACTTTTACACTGTTGGTGAGAGTGTAAATTAGTTCAACCAATGTGGATGACAGTGTGACGATTCCTCAAGGACCTAGAACCAGAAATACCATTTGACCCAGCAATCCCATTACTGGGTATATATCAAAAGGATTATAAAGACACATGCACACGTATGTTCATTGCAGCACTGTTTACAATAGTAAAGGCCTGGAACCAACCAAAATGCCCATCGATGATAGACTGGACAAAGAAAGTGTGGCACATATACACCATGGAATACTATCGCAGCCATAAAAAACTATGAGTTTGTATCCTTTTTAGGGACATGGATGAATCTGGAAACCATCATTCTCAGCAAACTGACACAAGAACAGAAAATCAAACACCACATGTGCTCACTCAAAGGTGGGTGTTGAACAATGAGAACACATGGACACAGGGAGGGGAGCATCACACACTGGGGTCTGTTGGGGGGAAACAGGGAGGGAAAGTAGGGGGTAGGGAGGTTGGGGAGAGATAACATGGGAAGAAATGACAGATATAGATGACAGGGGAAATGGAGGCAGCAAACCACATTGCCATGTATGTAACTATGCAACAATCCTGCATGTTCTGCACATCTACCCCAGAACCTAAATTGCAATAAAATATACACTAAAAAAATAAAATAAAATAAAATGGCTACAAAACAAAACAAAAACAAAAAACTGACAATATTAAGTGTTAATGAGAATGTGAACAAAGTAGTTTTTATTCATTGCTTGTGGGAAGGCAAAATGATATTGTTACCTTAGGAAACTGACAATTTCTTGTAAAGTTAAACACATTTACTTATTACCCAGCACTCCCACTCCTATGTATTGCCATATAGCTTTACAAATGCCTGTACATAAAAGTTTATAGCAGCTTTTTTCATTATCACTAAAAAGTAAAACTCAAACACCTATCAATTAATGAATGGATAAATATGAATCACTTTACACCTATGCAATGGAATGAAACTGTGCAATAAAAGGAAAGAACTACTGAAACATGCAACAAATTGATCTTAGAAGGATTTTGCTAAATGAAAAAGGACAGACACAAAAGACTGCACATGTTATGATTCTATTTATATGACATTTTCAAAAGCAAAATTCTAGGATCAGTTATCAGATCAGTAGTTCCCAGGGTTAGAATTGAACATGGGGATTTATTTCAGAAGTGAAGGAAACTTTAGAAGCCAGTGGGAATATTCTAAATTCTAAATTCTGATAGTGGTGTTGCAACACAATTGTATAGCTTGTATATGTTTGTTAAAACTCATTGATCTGTACACCACAAGTTATGAATTTTGCTCTTGCCAATATGCCTCACTAACCCTAACATAAAAAGGCAATAACTGGTGAGTGTATAGAGTAACACTTGAACATCTTTTTTCCCCATCTCTTTAAGAAGTCAGCATTGAAAGACTTTGTGGAGGAAAATAGGGACCCCTAGATCAACACAGAGTTCTTTTCACATTTTAATACCTGGACTAGTGTGGTCAACTCATTTTTTATGGCATTTCAATGTAAATACCAGGAGAAATATAGAACAGAGTTCCCACCCTTTGCTGTAACACAGACTGAGTAGATGTGATTATTCATACAATCTTGGAACTCAGATTGGTGTCTTGCTTAGGCTACCTTACATGTATTAATGAAGAATGGGCTGGATTGATCTGGTTTTCCATATTTCAAATTAAACAATTTTTTGAGGGGGGAAGAGGAAGTATACTGTAGGCTATTGAAGACTATAGCCAAAAGTAGGGTCGGGCAACAGCTATAAATTTTGGTCACCCACTTTAACTGAGACACATCACTTACTTTCTGAGTGACTGTATAACTGTATGCAAGCATTTTCTTTTCTTTCTTTTTTTTTTGTTTTCTGTCCTTAACATAGCTTTTCTGAACCTTGTTTTCTTTGGTAAAACTGTAAAGAAAATATTACAAAATTATATCTATTCTGTGGTTGTTGTGAGGAATCAAATAATAAAATACAAGAAATGTACTTACTAGAGGACCTAACATCTAGTAAGGAAGCAAAAAATTTTAGCCTGAACTTAAAAAAAAAAAAGAACCACTTCTATTAATGTGTATAGTTGGCACTATTACCAAATCTCTTCAACTGACATATGCTCTTGATACAAAAATCTAAGAAGTTTATAATCTAGCTGGACTTTCAAAAAGTTAGCAGATGCTGTTTACAAATGTAAATTCCAGTCTTAATGTAATATAAATTAACAAACAATTGCAGGCCCAGTGCATTGGATCACGCTTGTATTCCCAACACTTTGGGAGCCTGAGGTAGGCGGATCACTTGAGGCCAGGTGTTAAAGACTAGCCTGGCCAACATAGTGAAACCCCATCTCCACTAAAAATATAAAATTAGTCAAGCATGGCAGTGCATGCCCACAATCCCAGCTACTTGGGAGGCTGAGGCAGGGGACTTTCTTGAACCTGGGAACCTGGTTGCAGTGAGCCTAGAGCCTGCCACTGCATTCCAGCCTGGGTGACAGAGTGAGACTCTGTCTCAAAAAAATCAGAACAATTAAAGATATTTTATTAATTGGTAAATTTAAAAATTCTCAATTGAAGAATGTTCAAAAGTATTGATGTGCTAAAAAAACAAAAACAAAAAAACAGCTAACAACTTGTAAACAGGCATAATGTAAGTAAGCATCAAACACTGAGATCCCAAGCAGAGAAAAATGATTTCCCAACACTATAAAGGGTTTGTGTGGAATTGTTCAGTGGTCTTCCTATAATCCGTTTATTCTACATCTTCATGAAAAAGCTAATCAGAGAAAATTCTCCAGAGTAATTGATGAATATACAATCTTAAACAAGAAGATGTTTTTAAGGCCATGACACTCAGAAACAAGTTTCCAGGGCTACAGCCAAAATCCATTATAAGAGAATTTAGGCTCCAGAAATTTTTTTCAAGTTAAACTTGCAAGAGATAAAGATAGACATAGGGAGAAAAAGGAAGGATTTACAGTTTTGAGAGTCCAATCTGTAAGCCCCTGTAGGATAATTTTATATGCATTATCTCCTTTTTATTCTCAGAACAATCATTTAGGTAATTCCTATTTTCTTCAATTTACAGATAGGAAAATCAGAAGAGGTTTAATTTAATCCCTATTCAGCTAAAAAAAACTTTAGGTGTTTAAAGTAAGGCTAAAACATATGACTTCAAGCAGAGATCAGACTCCAAGAAAGGCTTCCCTTGAGTCTGGCATCTTGGTCCATTTTATTGGTACAATGGAAGTTCCAACACACCATAGCAACAAAACTTACATCTTTAGACTAGTTTACTGTTCACAAACTCACAGACATTCTCTCTGGTTACTTTTTTATGTAATCCTAATTATCACAAGCTACCCATCAGATGTATATGATCCCCATTTTACAGATCCAGAAACTGAGAAACAAAGAGATTAAGACATTTATTTAACAATTCAAAATAAAAGGCTGATATAACCAGGGGTCAAATTTTTATCTTGAATCTCTAAATGTCACATTCTTTCTCTCAGAGCTTTTTATACTATTTCCATTCAGGTACTTTATCAACACAAGTGTCTGTTTATCACTTTTAAATAATCCATTTAATTTACCTGGAATTTAAACATTCTCTTTCAAGTTTCCATTTATTTCACATGAATTTCCAAAGGAAGACTTTGTTTCCATATGAAAGTGTTTTGAATTATTTCTAAATTGTGCTACTAAACTCTCTAACACTTTGAGTAAAATGAATAAGAAGATGCTTACTATCTGACCCAAAGCTTCAGTTGCCCCCATCACACCATTGTATACTTCTGGTTGTTCCCAAATCCCAGCTTTACAATTATGCTGTATACCCTTTAGTCTAAAATATTATGGAGGAAGGACTTACGGAGGCTCAAGTACACCACCACGTAGCCATTCACAATATCATTAATATCTATAACACTGTTGGTGAGCATTTTATTCCCACTAAACCTAAAGAAAATGGAGGACCAGTAGAGTTAGGTTTCTCATGCAAGTTACAGAACTAGCAAAGGTTTTAGCTAACCCTGAAGCACAAGTTTGTCTCAGAAGTTCCCATATGTCTGGTGATGCTTCAATGTAATTTTTATTTTTACATCAGATGCTTTTGGTTTATGGAAGTAAAGAAAGTAGATTGTACTAGACTTGGAGGAAAAAATAAGTAGATTATTAATAAAAAGCAAGGAACATTTACCCTTCTTTTATTATTATTTTTAGGCCTTGTCTAACCAAAATATCTCACCATCCCACATTTGGAGTTTTGTGATAGATGATTCTCAGCATCAGCATTCCCGCAATGGCCCAAAGACATCATTTTGCTTATCACACTTTCATTTTTCACTGTTTTAAAACATGCATGGAGTGCTTTTACAGCTTTTGGGCCTGAATGCTTGCTTCTGTAAAGTGATCATAGGGCATAGTTGGCTCAGTGATGTAGCAGAGATATTTCCAACATTGAGAAACAGGAAAGACAATGTAAAGCTACATTAAATTTTTGAGTATTATAAGAGCATGGTATTTTTCCAAAACACTTGGTATGTTTTTCAAAATTTAGCATTAAATTAGAATTGGAGAAGTCTGTGATGTCAAAATAATATGGCTTTCAAACATAATTCTTCTCTTCCTTTTCCAATATAAGTCAAACAAAAGTTCTTAAATAAAACAAACCATGCTTTAAAAAAAGAAATCCTTTGTTTATCCCCATTTCTCTGAGACAAACCTCCCTTGGTATTGGTGAAGCTGATATTTTCCTACATTTTATGTAATTCTAAAAGTTCTAGATAGCCTGTGGGCATGCAGTGTTAAATAAAAAGACACTAACAAACATTTAGGGGATCTCATATGTGCTAGTTCCTGATCATACATTTTCTTATTTTACTGTCACAAAAATCATATGAGATAGGCATTGATATCCCTGCTTTACACATATGCAAACTGAGGCACAGAGAGATTAAGTATTGTTTCCTAAGTCACATAACTGGTGTCTGATTCTGAGATGCCTTCTATTTCCACTTTACCTGGGGTCCACAATCTATAGCCACATACCATATCCGGCACACTTCCAATTTTTCTAAATAAGATGATATTTTCCTACATTTTATGTAATTCTTAAAGTTTTATTGGAACAGTGCCATGCTCTATTTTTTTTACATATTGTCTAGGGCTTAATTGAATAGATTAAAGGGCCAGCCATTAATTTTTTGTCTTTGCAAGCCATATTATCTCTGTCATAACTCAACTCTGCCCTTGCAATATGAAAGCAGCCATTGACAATTTCGAAAAAATGTGTTGCTATGTTTCAATAAAACTTTATTTACCAAAAAAGGCATGAGTCCAGTTTTAGCCAGCAGGATATAGTTTTTCAGCCCCTCTCTGGTATGGAAATGTGCCTCTTAAAGCAGAATTTGGTAAGTTCATTCCAAAATATGTAAAGTCTGACCTAATGAAATATTGATGAGTTCATTCAAACATAGAAAGTGTGAGGGCTGCCTTTAAAATTTTTTTTTAAATCATTGGTTGAAATGTTCAGGGGCTTAACATTCAAATTCCTTAAAATTATTTGAGTATAAATCTTGTTTTTTCCATATCCTTCCATTAAAAGAACGCTAGAAACACAAGCATCCAGTATTAGAAATATGAAATTTTCTCAAAATAAGTGTAGTATAGAAACTATATATAGCTAGAGAGTTTATATATATATATATATATATATATATATATATATATATATATATATATATAAAATTTTGGTGCCCTTTCTATGACAAGGATTTGTCCTTCAAAAAAGCTACATTTATAAGGTCAAAATAAGACAAACAAAACAACAACAACAAAACACTTCCCTGTAATACACTCTAGTGGTGTAGCACAGAGCAAAGGAAAGCCTGAGATCTCTCTGCTCAATCTCCCAGCTCAGTTATAATTCCATAGCTCTACGAATTGACTTCTAAAATGTGTTCTCTGCCCACTTATCTCACCCAGCAGTACAGCCCTGATTGACACCACATCTCTCAAGTGAAATGAAAACTGGTGCCAAACCCAGATACTCAGCCAAAGGAGAAGCGAGCGCTTGGCAGCAGAACATGTGTTAGATGTCAGTCATATGGAGTAAGAATCCCAGCCACAGGGGAAGGCTGGCATTTTGCAGAAGAAATACGAAAGAGGTATGATCCTAGGCTTACAATGGTCTACAAAAGGCTGTCACTGCTTGAGAACCAAAAAATAGAGTTACTATTGTTCACTTGCATCATTATAAAAATGAGAGTGCACAAAGTGGCTTTAGCCAGATTTGAGCTATAACAGAATGACAGAGGGATTCTTTGTCTCTGAAACACCTACAATTCTTACCTACAACTGAAGGAAATCTTTAGCAAGAAGCTAGGAAATTGTATTCTTTCAGAGACAGAAGTAAACGTACTATTCTACATAAGAAATTATACGCAGCACTTAGTGCATTCCAAGCACCTATTTAAATATTCACAAATATTAACTTATTCAACTTCTTAAAAATATTATGCATAGGCATAATTATTCTCCTCATTTTTATAGACATGGACAAAGAGGTAGAGAAAGTCCCTATAACCTTCTCCAACACACAGCACAGAGTTCAGTCTGTGCTCTTAAGTCACTTATACTTCTGGATCAAGACTTCAAATGTAGCAATCTCAGGCAAATTAATTTATCTCTTCTCTAAACCTCTATTTTCTCATGTATGAAAGAGGGATAAAAGTCCTTACCTTAGCATATGGTTATAGAGATTAAAGAAGATTAAAAATTATCCAACAGGATGTTTAATAGATAATAATTACAGAAGTTCACACCTGTGAAGCCCTTACTATATACAAAGCATTGTGATAAAAAGTTTGTAGACATTATGTCATTAATCCTTAGAAAACCTCATGACATAGATATTAATATGATTCATATTTTACACATGAAGAAATTGAAGATCAAGATGTATAAGTGCTATGTTTAAAGTCATACACACATCTGGTAAGGAAGAAAGGCAGACCTCAGATTTCAGACGCTGGCACGTGCACATTAAAAGTTTATTCCCCTCTTCTTATAAGAAAAAGACAATAGCTGGCAAAGGACCAGAAAGGTTCAAGCTATTTAAAGAGATAGGATCATTATGGTTCTCAAACAAAGCCCTTAATCCTCAGACAAGCTATGTTACCATCACCTCTTAATCCTAGAACTTACCTTTGGAAATCCCAGTCCAGGCGCTGTTGAGGATACAACAGAAAGTGGGAAGAAAATTCAGTATTCCCAGTTTTTCCCCATAGAACCATACTCATAGTAGTTATTTTAGGGCAAAATAATTATCTATGCCAAGGGCATTTGGGGTTTCACAAATATTGCTTCTAGGTGAGTTGTATCACATCTATTCAGTTTTCCCAGTGTCTAAACATAGAATGTTCACATTGAGTAATACAGATGTGGAAGATCTTAATGAATTGTCTAGTCAAACTAAATATAAAAGAAAAAAATAATTGAATGCTTTAGCCCTCATCTTGAGAAAGAATGGGTTTCCTATGCCAAAATATTGGAACACCCCTTCACATTGTTTTTTACCTAGAATTACAATAGATACTGTCTTAGGCCACCAGCAAGCAGGCAAATTAAGTTTACACTGGTAATTTCTGGTTCAGCACCTTGAAATCTTTGCCTTGGTTAAAAACAAATGAGAGAGAATCCTCATGATTTGTCACAACTGCTAACTTTGTTCCTGATTCATGAAATTTATATAATTTCCAGTAAAACATTTGCTTCAGAGCTAAATGAATCCATTCAGCACAGCTGGCCACAGTTCCTCATTGTGTGCAGAGCTTCTCACTGAGTACTCCTTTTAGTTTAATCCTTGCCCTACATGTATTTTCAATGTAGCTTCCTATCACCTGAGTCAGACTCTGATTTTCTCACCAGTCCCTTTACTTCCACTGCAGAGACCAGTAGCTGAGTACTCATTATTTTCTCCAGGGGCAACTGGAGAAACTCCAGCCCCAGCCAAAACTTAGAAGTCAGTTCTTTTTGAGTTTCCAGAGCAGCACTAATAGAAATATAATACAAGGTGTATATGCAATTTTAAATTTTCCAGTAGCTGCATTAAAAAGGCAAAAACAAAGAGGTAAATTTAATAATGTATTTTACTTAACCCAGTATATCCAATATATTATCAATTTAACCCATAACCAAAATTATTAGAAATATTATTATTATTTATTATTATTATTGAGACGGAGTTTCATTCTTGTTGCTCAGGCTAACGTGCAATGGTGTGGTCTCAGCTCACCACAACCTCTGCCTCCCAGGTTCAAGTGATTCTTCTGCCTCAGCCTCTCAAGTACTTGGGATTACAAGCACCCACCACCATGCCCGGTTAATTTTTTTATAGTTTAAGTAGAGACAGGGTTTCACTATGTTGGTCACACTGGTCTCGAACTCCTGACATCAGGTGATCTGCCCACCTCGGCCTCCCAAAGTGCTGGCGTTACAGGCATGAGCCACTGCACCCAGCCATGAAATATTATTAATGAGATATATTCTTTTATTTATTTATTTATTTGAGACGGAGTCTTGCTCTGTCACCAGGCTGGAGCACAGTGGCGCAGTCTCAGCTCACTGCAACCTCTGCCTCCTGGGTTCAAGCCATTCTTCTGCCTCTGCCTCCCAAGTAGCTGGGCCTCCAGGCACATGTCAAATGCCTGGCTAATTTTTGTATTTTTAGTCAAGATGGGGTTTCACCATGTTGGACAGGATGGTCTTGATCTCTTGACCTCATGATCCACCCACCTCGGCCTCCCAAAGTGCTGGGATTACAGATGTGAGCCACCGCCACCTGGCCAATGAGATATATTCTATTCTCTCTTTTAGTACTAAGTCTTTGAAATCTGGTATGTATTTTATACTTACAGCACATCCCAATTTGGATGCAAAAATTTTAACAGAAATACTTGATCTATATTTAGATTTCATAAAATTTATGGTTGAAAAAGTAGATTGACACACTTTGTTCTTAACAGACTTAAAAATTTTCCAATAACCAAAGTAGACATCAATTTCTAAAATTAAATTTAAATTAACTAAAATGAAGTAAAATTTAAAATACACCTCCTTAGTCACATTAATCATATTTCAATTGCTCAAATATTTCACTCACACGAGGCTAGTGGCTACCATATTGAGTAGTGATGTCCCAGAGCCCAGAGGATCTAAAGTCTGCCTTTGCCAGCTGCTCACCTTTGAGCTATCTGGTAGGACATCTTTCTTTTCTCCTATCCACCTCTTGCACTATATCAAAAAATCAATTTGCAGGTTTTTTAGGATTCACTTGAGTGATAACCAGATAAAGCAAGTGTAAGGCATGGGATCATGATTAGAGAAATCCTGTCTGAAAAGCGTGGTTAGGAAACAAAAGAAACATGAGTGTCAAAAGAAAGGATATCAAGGTCAAAATAGAAGGCACTGGGTTTGTTTTTTGTTTGTTTGTTTTTCCAAGACTGAGAAACCTCCAAACATTAGAAGACGGGAAAGATACTCCAATTTGAAAGGAGAAACTAAAGATATGAAAAAAAAAACGAGATCTTAATATGTGGAGATGACAGGAAAGGATACGTGAATAGAAAAATATACATTAATATTAGTGATTAAGAGTGAAATTTAGTATTAAGAAAAGTCAAAGGACTCATAAATAATTAAATCCTATCCTGAAACCAAAGCATACCTTTCCCAGGAAAATACTTCCAGAGAAAATATGGACACAATAGCAGAATGACAATAAAATACCACTTAGTCGTGTTTGTCCAACAGGTAATCAATGCAGAGCTCTAATAAAACGCTGGACTGGAAACCCATGAGAAGCCCTCTCTTCCTCATTTTCCTTTGTATCTCAACTGTAAGACTTAGAACCAGCATATGCAGACATGCTTATAAGGCTCTAGAGTTAGAATAATAACTAGGTCTGCAATTAGGCATTGACTTAATTGCCCAGTCCAGATGTTGGAAGATAAAATTAGTATTGTTTCCTCAATTTCTTTTCCACTAAAATAAGTCTTCAAATGTATTTATAGTACTAAGTAACTCTCCAAATCATTACTGTATTCTGTTTTATCCCCTAATTGACAGATTTATCTTCTTCAAAATCAAGATGTTCCTGACATTTCCAGGGTATTGTTAAAAATGTATTTTGAAAACCATTGTGAAACATATGTATGGAAAACTCTCCTGAGCAATCTAAAGTCTACTGAAGAGACTCCAAAGGTCTGGAACTACAATTTCACACCAAAAGCTGATGTCACATGTTTGGCATGTTGGCCTCTTCTCACAGAAAGCTTGCTTCTGCCCTTTAGAGGGACACATTTGTTTGTGAGTTTCTGAGCATCAAATTGATACTGAACAAATATTTATCAACTCTGCGAAAGCACCTTTGGTCAAGGAAGGCGCATGGAAATATTCAAGGCTACTCTCCATCCATTTTGAGACAATTAGTACCTGTATCTCACCTCAAATGCCAAGTCCAAACACTAAATAACAACAACAACAGTTCTTCAACAATGTAGCTTCCTGTTTGAAATAGATTTTTTCAAACAGCCACATTCTTTTCTAGGGAAGGATAGTTCCAAAGAGAATATAACAGCTCCTCCAGGTAATTCCCAAACTTGTGTTTTATTCTCTTGTCTGCCAAGAGAATAAAATGATATAGCTAAATGTGACCCACAGCCATTTACCTTAATCTCTTTATAGGCCAAACACTTGAAATAGGAGTTGCTTTATAATCCAGATTGGCTGCATAGATGAGACTCTGTCATTAAAACACATCTAGAAGCTTATCAAGTATGGCACACTTTGAAGTTGTGGCTGGATAATGGGCAAACACAAACTTATTTTAAATGTGTACTTATATTTTTGTAAATGTGGTCAAAATAAAAACAAATGTTCTAAAACATTTTAAATCCAAATAGTATATGTTTATAAAACATGCATGTACACATAAACATACTACACATAAACAACATTTAGAATATAGATTAGAGAGATAAAAATTTGGCTTAGAAATGGATCATACTGCAGATTTACTGGAAAATCTCTTCCACACTTAGAGATTAACCAAAGGTTTAAAAAAATTATAAATACACAATTATATAAAATACATATGAAATTATAAATATGCACAATAAGTACAATAAAATTTCAGGTTTTATAACCCTATCACTTGGATGATTTGATATACAGTTTCACATCTAGGGTTTTTTTTTTACTTATTCATTCAAAAAATATAAATAGAGTCTTCAATTGCCAAGTTGAATGTCTTACACTCTTCCCCTACTTTGAGAAGGGCTGCCAGAAATTCATCTTTATCTCTAGAGGAAGTTGGTTCTCTGACACTGGTCTCCTCTCCAAAGATAAAATCAAGCAGAGCTCCTTGGAGACTACTTAGGTAGCTAGCAACTGAGGCATAAATGGATAGCTCTACTGTCTCAGAAGCATATAACGAACTATTTTGTTTTGGGGATTAAAAAGAGAAAAAGGTAACTTATGCTTCATGGATCTTAGAGAGGGAAAGGAAACCTGTGCAGTTGGAACAGCTGGCATGGAGAAGGACTGCTGGAGGAACACAGAAAGCTAAGCATGAAGAACTGCCATCTTTAGACATAAGGATCCCCTGAGCCTAACTCAGATCCAAGAGAATAGGATGATGCTCTCTAAAAGATGTTTCACCTTGAATGGTCCTCTCTCAGGGATTCTGGACCAGTAGAGAACAAGCAGCCTCTGTTAGGCTGTGTCACATTCTACTATCTGTACAAGCTCTATTTGGTAGCAGGAAGCAAAGGCAATTCAGACTGATGGAATTGTAGGCTCTCTCCATTCTGCTCAAATAAGTGGGTAGATACAGACCTCTTTCTTTTATACCACATAGATCCCTGGGGTTCTTGGATTTTCAAGTCAAGAAACGTAAGCCCTATGAGGGAATTAAATAATTTCTGGTAAACTGGCAAATGAGTACTCCAGCTAATTTTCTTCTAAAGTATATTACAGATGGCCCTTCATATTTGTATGTTTCACATCCATGGATTCATCTAAGAGGAGATTGAAAATATTCAGAAAAAAAATAGTTGGTTGTATGTGTACTGAATATGTACAGGCTTTTTTTTTTTTCTTGTCATTATTCCCTAAACAATTACGATATAATTTTTACAGCATTTATACTGTATGAGGTATTATAAGTAAGTCTAAAGATTATTTAAAGTATTGGAGTGGATATGTGTAGCTTATATGCAAATACTATAACAGTGTTTTTTATAAAGGAACTGAGTATTCATGGATTTTGGAATCTGGGTGGGGTAGCCTAAAACCAATCCCTCACAAATACCAAGGGACAACTATAGATGCGACCTGAATTAGTGGAGCAGGTCAAACTTAGACATTCACACATTCTTGTGTTAACCTATTTCTCAAGTCACAGCAGACTTTATGAAGCATTATGTAATAACAAATGAATACTTGACTGGAAATCAGAAGGCTTGCATAATAGCTCTGCTCTTCAGTAGCTATGTGAATTTGAGGAAGCTATAACTCAAGTTCTTTAGTTGTATGTAAGTATTTGGACGACATGAGCAATAAGCCCTTCTCACTTTATAATCTTATAAATTCAATTTCAAAATATTAAAAAAAAAACACTTTTGGAAGAAAGAGTTCATTAGTCTGGCTGAAATATACCATCTTCAGGTGAACAATAATTGAGTTTTCTCCTGAACATATTCTTCTAGTAGTTTAGCCTGAGTTAGTGAAAAATCAATAAGAAGTTTGGGCAAGCTGGAAGCATAATAAAAATAGTATTATTATAACCATTATTAAATTAAATATAGTAATCATTATAATTATTTCTTAGATGCTTGCACTATTCCTGGCACTTATTTTATCAGCTTTATAAAATGGGTATTGTTTTACAGATGAGGAAACTAAATCTCAAAGAGTTAAACAACTTGTCCAATATCACACAACTAATGTATGGAAAGTACAAACTTCAAACAGTTATTCCTGAGGTTCAACCTGAAGCACTTTAGCACAGTCTTTTAGGAAATAAATTGGAATCTGTTAAAATTACACCATATTTCCTTTTAAGTCTCTACCAACATACTCAAAAATCAAATCTGATAATTGACAAATATGGTAATTTGACATCAACCAAAGGCAAGAGCCCCAAGGCAGGGCAAAATGCAGAGACTCAGTATAAGTCTTAAGGACTTAAGACACATAGAACTCATGTTCCACATTTCTACCCACAAGAAAGCTGAAGAGTATTGCCTACTCAGATCCAGAATAGCAGTTGAATTGCCCTCTCCAATACAAAGTATTATTATTATTAACAGTAAATTTCAAAATATTGACAAGTAAAAACAGTTGAGGAAAAACCAAGCTACTTCAAGCCTTTATATAGGCTATAGTTAACTTGCAGTTTTCAGATTCAGCCAACCTGTTTCCATCCATGCTGTTTCTATCAAATTGGAAATTTTTCTATCCAAATAAGTTATATTCTTCTTTTTGATAAAGTAAAGAGTAGCCAGCTTCAAACAATATATATCAAAATAGCAGGGAAATTGTGTCACTTGTTTAAAACCCACAAAAACTTGCTGTTTGAAAAATGCAAATGCTAGGCTAATTGAGTTCTAAGATACTCTACAATTGCTTGAACATCAAGCTCCCTTTTTTTCTCTAACCTGAACCATATGATTATGTATTCTGACAATAGACTGATTGTTCTCTTTCGTTTGCATTTTATCAAAGAGAATGTTAAAATTACTTTTACAGTAATAATCCTTCCAAGCCTAAAAAACTCAAAACACATTAAAAAAAATATTCAGAGATGACACATTATGCAGTAGAAGATGCTTAATATCTTTTCTTCTGAATTCGGAAATTCTGATAAAAATATATTATGCAAAATAAATCTTGTGGTGTAAATTATGTGTTAGCAAATGGTATTTTTCAGTTTCACTTCCAAATTATCCAAAATGAATTAGGACTTCATATTTAACTGTCAATATGAAATCCCACCTCCCAAAATATGGGTTGGATTTTAAGAATAAAGAAAATACAAAGTGGTACAAGTCAGGTTCTTTTATACCTCACCATTCTAATACAGTATTCTGGAGTCAGAGACACTCATTATGCTGTGCAAGGTCGTCTGATTCTTAGACAATCCCTTAAGTAAAATTGTTTTCTTTTGTTTTATTTTGCTGTGTGACAGTCTGTTGATAATTTAAAGGCATCACATTTCTCTTGAGAGAGAGAAAAACATCAATAGTTCTAATAAAATGTACTAAATAGATCCAGATTTTCTAATTCACTTCATATGGCTATGCAAGGTCATGGTATCTCTGAAAAGCAAGCAAAGTTATGATTCAGTGTTAACAATAATGTGCAACTGATTAAAATGAAATTATTGGATTCTAAGCATGGGATGTATCACTATGACATTTCCCATTAATCTTTTTTCAGCTTTGAGATTAAACTATGAAGGAGTCTTCTGATCCGAGATAACCAGATTGACACCCTATTTGCCATGAAGACAAACATACTGCTATCATCAATGGAACATGAACACCAATGCCAATCAGAGAAGAATTTTCGGTTTTGATGCTATTTATGTGAACAGAAAGGTAAAGGAAGGTTGAATTAAAGAGCCAATTTTCCCCTCTTAAAAACTCCCATTCACAAAAGGAATAATAAAAAATTACACAGGAGAGAGAATATCACCCTGTCAAAATGCAATAATTCTCTCCCCTGAACTCCATATACCTAACTGCATATTTTTCATGACTTACAGGCTTATCAAAATTAATACATCTAAAACTCAACTTTTAAATTTCTCCTTTTAAAATTTGTTTCTTCCCAGGGTTACTTATGTGAATAAATGGCACCATGAACCATCTGTTGCTCAAATCAAAAACCTAGGTGCCATCTTTAATTTCACTCTTTCTCATACATGTCATCAAATTCATTAGGTTCTGCTTGTTTTGCTTCCAAAATATTTCTCATTTTTCTATTCCATTATCATCATCCTTGTCCAGTGCTATCTGTCACCTGGACAACTGCAAAAGTTTAGCACATCTCCCAACATACATTGTGATCCTTTCACATACACCTCCATTGAGTAACCAGAGTAATATTATTTATTAATAAAACCATAAGCCGTGGAATTGCTTTAAAAGGTTTTTATTGCTCTGACAGGTACTCCTTGTTCTCACCCCAAGCCTCACCTCCAGACAACCAGTAATCCATAATCTTTTTTTTTCTGATGGTAGGAAGAAATGAAGAAACCCAAATGTTGAGAAAATTAAGTGGTCTGCAAAGACCTAACTACCAGTATTCTCTAATGAGCTCCAGTTCTTTGAAAAGCTGAGAAAGTAATAATGGAGGATTTCCTAATGGAGAAATTTATTTGTGGGAAAACAGTATGGCACAGGATGGCAAAGGTCTTTCAACCAACTGAGGGAAACTTCAAGGAACCTTAAGCATAGAAGATTTGTAGATGAAAAGATCCTAGTCCCTCAAAATGTCATCCCAGATTCACATTCTGATCTGTTCACTTTTTTGCTACCATTTTCCATCCATGCTATTGTCTACCTAATAACTAGAAGGTTATTAGAAGAAAACTTCCTGATTTCTAGAAGTCTGAGGGGGAAAAAATAAATTTCAGAAACAAAATTACAAATGCCTTCTCTTTGTTTAAATTAGGGCAAGAGCCACAGGCACAAGGGTGACCTGACAACACCCTTTCAGAGCAAAGTATCTTAAGATGGGACCAGAGCTAACAGATCAAGGTACCTGTATTCAAACATTCCCACTCACAGTTCTTGGCCATCTAATTCAAAATATTCTCTTATAAATATTTCATAAAGGCTTTTAAACACAAATGCTCCTTCTGGTATACCTGTATCAACAGGGACAAAATGAATCTTTTTGTAGTCACTTCCTTTGGCCATTTTAACTTCCCTAATATCAAATAGAATTTTTTTTCCTATTTATATAAAGTTGAGGAGGAAAAGTTTTCAATACAATTTAAATGTCAAAGTTACACATGCCTCAAATATATCAACTGAGTGGGTCTATTTACCATGTCAAACAATGAATTTCTCATCTGTCTGTGGCAAGGGAAATTTAAGTCTCTGGGTACTAAAACTGCTTTGTTTCACAAGAGTCAAGATAACTATTAAATTAATTAATTTTTTCCTTATGAATATTTTACAGCTGCCTTTTTAGGCCATCTAGATTTTCAAGTACATATTTTTATTAAACTCACATTAATTTAATAACATTTCAAGATGAAATGTATATGTTATTTAAATGTCTTCCCTGTCATAATCTCATCTTCAGTACAAATACAAGTCATTATGGCTCACTGTCATCTGTCAGGTTAGTAAAGCATACATAAGGAAGATTTCCTTTTTGCAGTGTAAAAAATTTAGGTTTATATATTTTTAATAATCAAAGTACATATTTCTTTAAAAAAAATTGTGACTTAAATGGATTGAGCTCATCTGATCGGAAAAAAATTGATTATTTTAAAACTCAATTATATTGTACTTTGGAAGCACAATGTGTATAATTTCACAAAGCATCTTGAATTATGAGAAGTATGCATTTTACTTTACTGAAATTGAATTAAACAAACACAACTTGTGAGTCTGGGAGAGGAAAATATAGATTATAAAGTTAGACTAGTATTTTTCACCTGGAGGCAATTTTGTGTGCGCCCTTCTACTCCAGGATATTTGGCAATGCCTGGAGACATTTTTGATGAGTACAACTGTGATGGAGGAGGGGAAAGTTGCTGTTAGTGTCTATTGGGTAAAGTTTAGCAATACGGACAAACATCCTTCAGTGCACATGACAGCCCTCAAAACTTAGAATTATCTAGTACAAAACGTCAATAGTGCCAAGACTGAGAAACCCTGAGGTAAACAAATCAGGAACTGAACTAAAACGGAGGGGGTGAGAATTTTATCTCACAGGTTACACCGCTCTTGAAGGAGTACTATATATGACCTTGAACAGAGAGCACAAAGCCAGAACTTGATTTCAAATTAAGTCAACAATAAGATGCCAAGGATTAAATAATACAATGAAATTGTGAAGAAAAATAAAAATTATTTGACAACCACATTCACAAACTTAAACTTTCACAACAAAGCTGCAGTGTAAAAAAGCATCCTTCTCTTTATCAACATTATGTCCATCATCATCATCATCTCCATATAAGGATTGAGGAAATTAAACCTGATAGAAGCCAAAGGTCTTTCCTAAGTCACTTATGAAAAGCACAGTAAAGTGTGCACCTAAATATTCTGGCCTTCAATCCAATGCTTTTCTCACTATGCTATGTATATTTCTATCACATCCCATACAACTCACTGAAATTCTACTGCAAATCAATGTGCAGACTACCTCGGACCTAGTTCTGTGACTTACTGTGTAACTTTAAAAAGTAATTTAAACTTTCTCTGTTTCAGTTTCTTCATTGGTAAACTGAAAAAATTGCTACCACTTAGATGTCATTGTTAAGATGACATGGGACAAATTTATATAATAAGTGTTAATAAGAAAAGTCAGTAAACAGATGCCATTACTCATTGTTAACTCTTATGCTTTTATAATTAATGCTGTTTACTTCTCTGTTTGGGCAGTGAGTACCCTAAAACATGTATGTAAGTTACTGGTAAAAGAGAAAGTATATTTTAAACTTTAAATGTTTTGCCAGATTCAGGTAGGCTTTGCTGAGAATGATGATGGATTTGAAAACTATCCTGTGAAATGCAGGCATACATATTTTATTGTACATTGCAGATACTGCACTTTTTACGAACTGAAGGCTTGTGGCAAGCCTCCATCAAGAAAGTCTATGAGAACCATTTTTCTACCAGCATGTGCTCACTTCACATCTCTATGTCACATTTGGAAATTCTTGCAGTATTTCAAAACTTATTATCTTTCATGGTGATCCGTGATCTTAGACGTTACTATTATAATTGTTTTGGGGTGCCATAACTGTACCCATATAAGATGGCAAAGTTAATCTATAAATATGTGTGTTCTAACTGCTTCATTGACTGGCTGTTCTCCTGTCTCTTTCCCTCTCCTCAGGCTTCCCCATTTCCTGAAACAAAACAATATTAAAATTAGGCCAATTCATAACCTTACAATGGCCTCTATGTGTTCAAGTGAAAGGAAGAGTTGCATATCTCATATTTTAAATCAAAATCTAGAAACGATTAAGCTCAGTGAGGAAGACACACTGAAAGCCAACATGGGCTAAAAACTAGGCCTCTTGTGTCAATTAGCAAATTGTGAAATCAAAGGAAATATTCTTGATGGAATTAAAAGTGCTACTCCTATGAAGACATGAATGATAAGAAAGCAAAACAGCCTTGTTGTTGATATGAAAAAAGTTATAGTGATCTGGATGGAAAATCAAATCAGCCACTAAGGCAATGCCTTGGCTTTGGATTAGGTTTTCCCTTAAGCCAAAGCCTAATCCAGAGTAAGGCTCTAACTCTCTTCAATTCTATGAAATCCGAGAGCGGTGAAGATGTTGCAAAAAGAAATTTGGAAGCCAGCAGAGGTTGGTTCATAAGATCGAAGGAAAGAAGCTGTCTCTATGACATAAAAGTGCAAGGGGAAGCAGCAAGTACTGATGAAGAAGCTGCAGCATGTTTTCCAGAAGATCTAGCTAAGATCATAGATGAAGGTGGCTGTGCTAAACAATTTCAATGTAGATAAAACGGCCTTATATCAGAAGGAAGAATTTCCTAGCTAAAGGGAAGTCAATGTCTAACTTCAAAGCTTCAAAGGGCTTTTTGTTATGGGCAAATGTAGCTGGTGATTTTAGGTTGAAGCCAATGCCTACAGCCATTCAGAAAATCCTAGGAACCTTTGGAATTGTGCTAACTCTACACTTTCTGTAGCTCTATAAATGGAATAACAAAGCCTGAATGATAGCACATCTGTTTATAGCATGGTTAACTGAATATTTTAAGCCCACTATTGAGACCTACTGTTCAGAAAAAAAGATTTTTTTTCAAAATATTACTGCTCATTGAGGATTCACCTAGTCACCAAAAAGCTGCACAAGATTCATGGTTTGTCCTCATGCTTGCTAATACAACATCCATTCTTTATGCTATAAATGCCATAGATAGTGATTTCTTTAATGGATCTGGGCAAAGTAAACTGAATAATTCATGGGAGGAGGTTAAAATATCAACATTAACAAGAGATTGAAGTAAGTTGAATTCAACCCTCATGGATAATTTTGAGGGATTCAACACTTCAATTGAAGAAGTAACTGCAGATGTAAAAATAACAAAAGAACTAGAATTTGAAGTGGATTTTGAAGATGTGACTGAATTGCTACAATTCCATGACAAAACTTGAACAGATGAGGAGTTGCTTCATATGGATGAGCAAAGAAAGTGGTTAGTTAAGATGGAATCTACTCGTGGTGAAGATACTGTGAACATTGTTGAAATAACAAAAAAAGATTTAGAATGTTATGTAAACACAGTTGTTAAAGCAGTGGAAGGTTTTGAGAGGATTGACTCTGATATTCAAAGACGTTCTGCTGTGGGTAAAATGATATCAAACAGCATCCCATGCTACAGAGAAATCTTTTATGAAGAGTCAATTGCTGGAGCAAAGTTCACTGTGATAAGAAATTGCCATAGCTACCCCAACCTTCAACAACATCTACATTGAAGCCAAAATCATTTACAACATCTACATGATTCAGCAGTCATCTACATTGAAGCAAGACCCTCCACCATCAAAAATATTACAACTCACTGAAGGCTCAGATGATCACTGGAATTTTTTTAGCAGTAAAGTATTTTTAATCAAGTTATTGAGTGTGCAATAACACACTTAGAAACAATTTTTAGACACAATGCTATTGCACACCTAATAGACTATAGTACACTATAAACATGGACTGGGAAGCCAAAAACTTTGTGTGACTTGCTTTATTGTGATACTCACCTTACTAGGTTGGCCTGGAAACAAAACTGAATTATCTACTAGATGTGCCTGTACTGACTGTGAGAAGCAGCTCTCTGAGAGAAGTAGCTTGCAACCAATAAAACAGGTGTGTTTATATTGACTTCTCATCCAGAACAACTCTTGTGACGTATCCTGCTGATTTCCTTCATAGCAACTATTCTCTGTGTTTCCTAGCTAATAGAATCCTAACTTCATTTTGAATGGCAACATGCTCAGTTCCAAAAGGTGAATTAACACAGGTCCAGTTCATTGCAGCAATCCTATTTCCCTTAAACAGTAGCATGTAACTTTGTCCTGACCAATGACCCATAAGGAAAAGTCTACCAGAGGGAGGGGTTTCTATGCCATGTTATCTTGCATGATTTAAAAAGAAATAGGGATGCAAGCATTAGAAAGCTCTTTTGTTTCCTTCAGTGTTTCCTTACATTGTATGATATGAGTAATGATACAATGTCTGGAACCATGCAGATGGAACTATGCTGAATTAATGCAATGTCTGATCATCTGTCAGTCATGAGGCAAAAACGTTTGAGGGCCAAAGTTAACATTATGAGAATGGGAAGGTGAAAAGATAGTAAGTCTCTGATGGAATTATTGAGCTTGCTAAGCAATCCTGGAACCACTACATCCAAATGTGTAATTCAGTGTACAATAACTGTTCTCATATTTTAAACCAGTGTTTGTCAGACTTTTGGTTACTTATATTCAAAGTATCCTAACTAATAATACACCCTTATGCCAATTCTACTTGTGCCCTCTGGAAATTCAGTAGCCTGGTTTCATATCAATTAAGCATATCTCTATTTTTTTAATCAAAAACATCCAATTTTTATTAATGGAAGAAAGAAGATCTAGGTCATGGAACACTGGAAAGGTAACATCTGCATAAATCGGAAATAATATGACATTGCTCTTCTCAATTCTGTATTTGTGAGTGCTGATTTCTCTTCCTGGCAACCTTTTCTCCCTTGTCTATCTATTCAATTTCTACTCATCCTCCGTCTCTGAGCTGGAGATTTGCTTCTGTGAAATCTTTTCCTAAGCAGAATTAGATAATTTCACCTTTGGGTTCCTAGATATGTCAACTATAATTTTTGATAGCAAGAGGCAGAAAACATATTCAAACTGGTTTAAGCAAAATGATATGTTGGAGACTCATGTGACTGTGAAGTCCAAGGAGAGAACCAGCTTTACTAAAAGACTCAATGAGGTTGTCAAGATTTAATCTCAATCTTTCCACCTCCCCTTTCTCTTGTCCACTGTGTTGGTCTGTTCTAAGTCAGGTTCTTAATGTGCAAAGATGGATTCAGGAAACTTTGACCCATTTCTCTTCCCAAATGCATCAGAAGAAAAGTAAATATTCTCTTTACAATTTCAGCAAAAGTTCCAGGGCTTAATCTCATTAACCTGGCTGGGATCATGTGCTCATGGTATGGACACAGATATGGAGTACATTTATTTGTTTAGTACTAAAGTTGGGGTAGATGGACAGTCCTACACAAATCCTCTGGAATTAAAAAAGAAAAAGGATCAATCTCTCAGGGAATTTCTGAAAATGGAAGAATAGATGAAGGCAGGAAGAAACCAGGTCCCCCACATAAACCCAGCACCTTGCACATATACCACATTCATTAATTCAAAAACATGTTGATTGTTTATTAGTTCCCACCACCATTCTATATTCATAACTTTTTGCTGATTTCTCTCTCCACTAAGGTGCACTCCTCAAAGGCAAAGACAACATCTAATTTAAGGCAAGTTATGTTCCCTCTTACAGCATAAAACACATTGTGTTGTTATTGCCTTTTGAGTATTTGTTGCCTTTTACCAATCTATGAAATTCTCAAAAGCTGAGATCTGATCTTTCTCCTCTTTCTATCCTCAAAACCTACTACAGTGCCAGGATGGCACATAGTATTTGCTCACTAAATCTTTATTGAATGTATTAGTGCTCAAGTACTCTGGGCAGAATGTGAATTGTAGTTACTAGTCAATAAGTGAACTTGCCATGTTAATCTTTAAATAATGCCCAATATGCATGTTCCAGATTTTGCAGACTGACAGCAGAAAAAGAGATATTGGATAGCATAAAACCAAAAAAAAATTAAGCACCGTTTACAATGGCCACCCACACACAAAGAAGAAAGAGGGTGTAAGTGGAGATATCACAGATGTAAAGTTGTGTTGCTGCTAATTTTAGCCAGTCACACTCTTAAACATGGGAAATATTTCAAATATCAAAAGAGATGGGACAGGGAAAAAGTGTTTTTAAAAAGGATGTTGTAACCATTCATCAAAAAGATCTTGATTCTCTAGAGAATGTGGGTCACAAACTGGACAAAAATAGAAATCTAAACTCCTTGGACAAAGCCAGAGGCAAGCAGTCAAAACACTAATGTAAAAAACACTCTCACTAAAGTAAGCAGCAGGAAACAGCATCATTTGGATCTGATTCCAGGCCAACCACAGGTCCTGAGCCCTAGCTCAGTCAGAAAATATCCCTGCCATGTTCTCTCACAGCTGAAATTTTAAGGCAGCAGCCAGAGAAACAAACATCTAACCAAGTTCTATGTCAAGAGATAAAATAAAATTTTGAAATTAAGATTAACAGTCCAGTAAGCACAAAAAGTAAAAACACAAAAAGAAGAAACATGTTGGGTCAGGATTCTAAAGCATCAAGAAAGGGATAATGTGAAAAATGAGTAAAAATGTCTTTAAAATAATTATTTATATCATATAATTATTTATTTAAATCATAATTATTTTAAAATAAGTATAATCTTAACATATATTTGCATATTCACATGCTTTTTGTGAATTCCAGCAGCCACTTGTCTAACAAGAAATTTTGTTTTGTTTTGTCTTTAAGTGAGGTAGACCAGCATGACTTTGGAACATCTGTATTCATTTAAAGGAAATAAGAAATAAAATACACTGCTCTATTTAGACAGAGATTAGAATCCATTATTTAGTGTGGTTTCTAAAATTCATTTAGAAAGAAGTTAGAAGTAGTAAAAGATGTATGATAACAATTAGTCAAGGGTGGCTGAACCCCACTTTTATAGTGTCCTTTTATCAATTTTTTTGGAATGTTATTTATGTAAAGATATACATATTTAAGTATTTATTACAGCAATGTTTATAATTGAAAAAAGTGAAACAACTGAAATACTAATTAATAGGAAACTGATTATGGTGGTTATGGTGAATCTATATGATTTATATATGCAAATAGGAAAAAGTTTCCAATATTAATTATTTAGTAAAATGAATACATTTAAAAACTGACATAAACACATGTACAATTTCTTCTCTGTGTATAAAAGTGATATACATACATACATATACATAAACATATTCACTTGTATATACATGAAAATTATGAATGGATATACAAGTAGTTGTACTTTTGAAAGGGAATGGAAGCAAAGTAAGGATAAATTTTTATTGTCTTTATACCTTGTAAAGTTTTTAAAATGTTTTAGGAAATAAAAATAAATGGCCATTATTTGGGACATTGTTGAATTAATTGTAACTTCTGTATTTTTTAATATTATGAAATAATTGAAAAGAGTAAGTTAGGCCTTTGTAGTGAAATGGATAATGGCCACTCGATATAAGGTCCTAATACCTAAAACCTATATATGTAACTTTTTATGGGAAAGCTTTGTATATGTGATTAAGATAAGGATCTCAAGATGAGTAGATCATACCGTATTATCTTGGCAGGCCCTAAATGCAATCACATGTATTCTTATAAAAGAGAGGCAGAGGGAGATTTGATACAAACAAAAGAGTTGATGTGACCATGAAGGCAGAGATTGGAATGATGTGGCCACATGCCAAGGAATGCAAGTAGACACCGGAAACTGGCAGTTACGAGCAACAGATTCTCCCCTAGAGCCTTCAGAGGGAGCATAGCTCTAACTACACTTTGATTTCAGCTCAGTGATGTTGATTTCAGATTTCTGGCCTCTACAACTGCGCAAGAATAAATTTTTATCGTTTTAAGTTTCTGGTTAATTCGTAGCAGCAGCCTCAGGAAACTAATAGAGGCTTTACTATTTAGAGATTTTTTTTTTGGCATATTATAAGTGTGATAAGCAAAGTACAAATAAGTGAGGAAGGGAAAAAGAAGAAAGGTAAATCAAAGAGAAAACTGTAGAATAGTTTGTATGACACTAAAATCTAAAACAATATTTATGACTTAACCTCATTCCTTCAAAATTATGTATATATGTATGCACAAAGAGATTTACAAATGGATTGTTATCAAAACAATAATGCTACTTATTTCAAGGTGAAAGCAGGTGATTTTAACTTTTTATAAAATTTATTACAATAAGCATTAACTGTATAATATAAAAAAGTAAAAACAGAGAAAAAATAAAGTCTTTGTGAGAGTTGTCTCTGCCAAAGGTAGCTTCAACAAGCGTTCCCATTCATGTGCCATTCCTTACAATGTGACACTGACACTCCTCCATTGAGAGGTGGAGTCTATATTCTTTCTTCTTGAATCTGGAGGGTGTGTAAAAGAAGTCCGGCTACACAGAACCCACCATCCTGGAGATATTACATGGAGAAACCACATAAAGATAGAGATGCCCAAGGAACATCTGATATTCTAGTCCTAGTGATGAGTAGATAAAACAGCTCTCCGGGGGGAAAAAAAACCGCCTTCATTTGTAGCATTTGCTTATTTCCATGGTCAATTTCAAGCTTCAACAGTTGAAAGCTCATCTCAAAAAATTCCTGAATGTTTAATAATTAGACTTTGTGAATTGGTTCAAATTGGCACTACTGTCACCAAATTGAACTGGGGTCTACTTACCCTGTGCAGTTAGAGTTAGGTTCAACATCCACATGGAGGTTTTGCAGTAGAAGAATGGAGAACATTCATTTACACCAAACATGTACTTTATACCAATATTCATTTACACCAAGGACACCAAGCATGAACTTTTATAAGCTGCATCAGGCAGCTCTCACTTAAGACTTGACCTCCCTGATGGCTTGCAAGCAAGGATTTTGAAAGGCAGAGGTAAATTTCAGGAAAGCACAAGTTTCAGGCAAAATTGTAAATCAACACATGGAGGCTACACATTGGTTTGGACTTTAAAAAGGCAAGGTATCTTGAAGCAAGAGCTTACAGGCCACAGGGAGATTCAAGATTTTCTGATTTGCCATTGGTTAAGGAAGGGAAGCTCTGTCTAAAAATTCGAGGTCAGAAGAAAAGAACGTTAAGTCTGGCCCAGGGATGTGACTTCCTCCAGGCCCTTCAAGAAAAAAATTAGAACAAAGAGCAACAGTTAGGGTTCAGTCTTCAAATTCCCCTTATGTGAAGTCTACAAGCCAGTGGATTCATTTGGTGGGGGGCTGGGTTTCTGAAAACAACTCAGAGACGTGTGTTAAGATGCTATCTTTAGTTTCTATAAAGAATCAAATAGCTCATGACTCTAACGTGCTTGGCTATTGTTTTAAGCTACTATTTCCTTCTTGCTTATCGAGTTACTCATTTACTTCTCAGGGCTAGCTAGGTGCCTAAAATCTCCCTTGAAAAAATTCAAGATTTTCCTTTATTTCTATGATTTGGGCGGGGTATGTGTGTGTGTGAAGGGTGCCAGCAAGAGTCTCTGCTAAGAGGAGTCCCTGCTCCATCTCACTACCACTCCATCACCTAGCCTCCAGATGTTTGTCTTTCTAATCCCAACATGAGACACAAGAGGAAATAGTGAAATGACCTCAGTCCTGACCACAGTCTGATTATAACCTTATTACAGACTTCATACTAGAACTGCACAGCTGAGCCGCTCCTGAATTCGTGACCCACAGAAAATGTGAGAGATCTGATAGCAATCATAGTATCTGAAATTGTCTTCCAGGTTAAAGTCTTTGTAGCGATACCCACTGGCAAGGAACTTGGGGGCCCTGTTAATCATTTATGTGGGAGCCTCTCTACTTTCATAAGGATGTCACCAGTTTGTCTCATAGTGAAAACTCTTCTCTCAACTGCCTATGAAAATACTTTACACTACACTCCAAACATATTTTTATGCATATCCTGACATTCTTGCCCTACAGAAGACAGAGACACTGTCTCTGGGAACTGCCCTTAGTAATTCCAGGTTTTTCTCTATGGAAATGTACGTGTGCACTCTCAATTCTTATGGTGTAACTATATTTCCCACTGTTGCTATAAAGACCTACAACTTATTAATCACTCTGTTGTCTCCTCCAAGTTTCCAGGAAATGGTTATCTTAATGTGATCTGAAAATATGCAGACTTTTCTGTGCTCTTATCCATTATAGTGTGGTAATAACAACATAGAACCTGGGACCAAAATATTTGGATTTGATTCCTGGCTTTTCCGTTTACTTACTGTAACTTTATATGCAATTTGTTAATCTCTTTGTATCTGTTTCCCCCCCACACACACAAAGGAGAAAATGAAAATCAAACCTGCATAAAGGATTCTTTATTAGGATTAAATAAAGTTGTATATGCCCTTTCACCAGTGTCTGCCAAGATGGGACTCAATAAATATTTGTCATTAGTTTTCAGAATACTTATAAAACTGTGAAATTAAAATGTTCTAAATATTTTGGATGACAGTAGGGGACAATAATTTCTATTTCATCAATCTAAGAAGTACTAGCGTGTGCCTTCAACTTTCACAAAATTGAGAACAGCCTATCAAAGTTACATGTCCAGAAATACCCATCCACCTCACCCACCCACAAGGCCTACCCCAGGGCTATAAAGCTTCCCTACCATCTGCCACTTCCACAGATTATGACATTGTGACAGCCAGAAGGCAAATTTGAAGAGTGGGATACACAATCCATGAAATCATTTACACTAATTAACCCTTTAGCTCCAATTAGCTGGGAAGATTCGCTATCTGCTCATAGTCATGTCTATTCATTTAAGAAGCAGTGATTACGGGTCCAATATATGCTTGCCTCTGGACTACAGATGTCAATTAGAGATAAATAGGCATAATTTCTACCATTGGAGAGTGCATAGATCAAGTTATGGTACAAAAAAATTAAGTAGAGTTCAGAATACAGATTATCATAAAGAAGAAGGGAACAAGTATATATAAGTGGGTACTGAAGAATCCACACTCTAATGACTGTTTCTTTTGCCATGCAGAAGCTGTGGAGTTTGATTAGGTCCCATTTGTCTATTTTGGCTTTTGTTGCCAATGCTTTTGGTGTTTTGGTCATGAAGTCCTTGACTACACCTATGTCCTGAATGGTTTTGCCTAGATTGTCTTCTAGGATTTTTATGGTGTTAGGTCTTATGTTTACGTCTTTAATCCATCTGGAGTTAATTTTAGCGTAAGGTGTCAGGAAGGGGTCCAGTTTGTGCTTTCTGCACATGGCTAGTCAGTTTTCCCAACACCATTTAAAAGGATTATAAATCGTTCTACTATAAGGACACATGCACACAAATGTTCATTGCAGCACAGTGTACAATAGCAAAGACCTGGAACCAACCCAAATGCCCATCGATGATAGACTGGACAGGGAAAATGTGGCACATATACACCATGGAATATTATGCAGCCATCAAAAACAATGAGGGACATGGATGTACCTGGACATCCTTTGTAGGGACATGGATGAACCTGGAAACCATCATTCTCAGCAAACTGACACAAGAACAGAAAATCAAATGCCACATGTTCTCACTCATAGGCAGGTGTTGAACAATGAGAACACATGGACACAGGGAGGGGAGCATCACACACTGGGATCTGTTGGGGGGAAATAGGGGAGGGACAGCGGGGGGTGGGGAGTTGGGAAGAGATAGCGTGGGGAGAAATGTCAGATATAGGTGATGGGGAGGAAGGCAGAAAATCACACTGCCATGTGTGTACCTATGCAACAATCTTGCATGTTCTACGTATGTACCCCAAAACCTATATCTGACATTTCTCCCCATGCTATCTCTTCCCAAATCCACACTCATCATGAGTATATTGGAGAGAGGTGATCAAGGCTGGGAGGATATCCAGTACCAATATCTCTTTCAAGATTATATCTAGAACTGTCTCTATGTGGATCTTCAGGCTGCCAAATTTAAATTATTTTTCTGTCAAGTTTTGGATGCCTAATATATGAAGATAACCCACACAATGTAAAATAGTCATTAAGTTATGCTGCCTTTATCTTGGGAGGGACCAGGAATTGAGAAAGGGAATAACTCAAAGTGTGAACTAACATCTGTAAGAGAGACCATTAAAAAGATAATGTACTGGGAATATACGTGGAGAGGTTTCCTGATTTGTATTTGGGCACAAGCATAATGAAAACATCTCCAACAATTTATCCTAGTAACAACCCCTATGTGCTGCTGTATGCTATGTTTTACATACTTCTGTCAATTGATGCTGAAACCATTCTAGGAGGTATTCCATATTTCCAGTTTCACTGAAAAGAGAACTGAGTCTCAGGGAAGTTAAACTAACTGCTCAAGGTCACATAGCTCATATGCTGCTGAGTAGAAATATTGAACCCAGATTTTTCTCCCAAGGCCAAAGATTCTTTTATGAGAGAGGCTCCCTGCTAACAGTCATCCAACTAGGGAATGAAAGATGCATGAATTGTTATTTCACACACATCCCACCACTATCCATGCTGCTACTTCCTCCATTCAACAGGCAAAGCCAATTTGGTGCACATCTGATGCCTTGCTTGAATTTCTTTTGGAAGGCGTAAATGATGACGTTAGTACCAACTGTTTTGAGCAGCTGCAGAAAATCATTAACCCAAATTGCTCATTACACCTTTATAGACACCAAGCAAATCTGCCTGCTAAACACAGATATAAATATAATGGGTAATAATGGTGATGAGACATGATAAAAATAAGCAAGGCTGAAAGGGGTGGAAAAGAGCTTCAAAAGAAAATTCTCCCTATCATACTTTGCCTTGTCCACAAAGGGCGCAAAAGACTCAATTTTTAAAAAATATTATGAACAAATTTATCCCACCACACCTAAATCAGAAACTTGGCTTCTTTTCACTGACTGGAGTATTGTAAATAACAAAGGGGAAAAAAATCTCACTTCGGGCAAAAGAACAGATTAAAGAAAAGCTGTTTTAGAAGCATTCATAAAATTAATAGTAGCTGCCATTTTATGGCTGGAAAGTTATCTCTGACACACAGGACAGACATTAATGTGGGTGAAGGTCCCAGCCAGCATTGCCTTTCCACAGAAAGACCTTGAACGAAGGATTTGCTGCCAGTTAGAAGGCAATATGGTCTGGGCTAGCCTTCCTTCTCCAGAGCTGCTCTGACTGGCAGTTTGAATTGCCCTGCCAAATCCCTCTGCTTTGCTCTTTCTAAAAAAAGAACAAGGGGAAAGACGTGGCGAGTCAGAGCAGCAATCCACACCTCAGCAGATTGCAGTGCCACTGCAAATGTTAATATTTTTAATGTCAATGTGGAGGCTCCTGTTTGAAATTCAGTGGGGAACTAAAATTAATGTAAGCCTGCTTAAGAATGTCAAATGAATGTTCATCATATTCAAGAGAGTGTTTGTGCAACTTGAAAATGGTGGCAATAAAAAGTAGAAGCCTCAGGCCAATAACCACGTTTTTTTTTTTAGGAATAAGAGCAAGTATTTGAAGGTATTTGTGAAAAAAATCTACAAATTGTGGAAGAAATTGTGGAAAGAATAGGTCACTTCTTGCTGGGGGAAAAAAATAAAGAATGCATGCAAAGACTTTACATGATAGTGGGCAATTTGATTTTTCAAAGGAGAATATTTTGGAAGATTAGAGGAAAAAATGACCCCAATTCCCCACATCTCCCTGTCTATACATTCCTTGAAATGTGATTTTGCATCTCATCCTATCAAGATATGGAGTCTATTTCTCCACCCCTGAAATTGGGCTAGCTTTGTGACTTTCATTGGCTAATAGAAGCAGCAGCAATGACCAGAGGCCAATTCCAGGCCAAGGTTTTTAAGAGACCTTGCACAGATTCATAATCTCTCTGGGAATCCTGCCACTAGCATCAGAAAAGCTTGGTTTTACCACTAGATGGACCCAACAGAGCCAAGTACCCCAACTAAGGCCCTCCTAGACGGGCCAGTCCCCAGCTGATCACTGCAGGCACAGTGCTGAGGCATGCCGTGATCAGCACAGGCCTGTTGATATCAGCCAAGCTCAGCCTAGATGACAGAACTGTCCAATTGTACCATGGACTTTGAGAAATAATAAATAATTCTTGTTTTAAGGCACTTGAAGTGTTCTATTTCATAGCAATAACTAACTGAAACAGTATATATCTATAACATACTAAACTTAATGTTAGGTAAAGTTTTGAGGACAACTGAACCCCTGGGTACAGGAATAAGAACCATCCTTTTTACATAATGATTCTGCAGTTATTTCTTAGAGTCTATAAATGGTTACAGCTGGAGATGGACCTTGTAAGAGATGATACCATATATATGACATTAATCCATGTTCTTTTGCAGCAATCTATTTCTTCCTTCCCTAGTTAAAATTTCCAACCTAATTTAAACAGAAGGTTTTCTACTAGAAATCCAGCTGAGGCCTGAACAGAACCTAATCTGAAATGAGGTCTCATTTGGCATTTTAAAAGCTATAATTTGACATAATTAGCCATTCTTGTCAGTGCTACATGCCACCTTAACCACGATCTTATATAACTGGTAGAAGTGAGTTTATAAGGTTCTTCAGCATTTTAAATAGCTTTTCTCCTAATCAAGAAATACAGGGGAAAAATAAGATAAGGAGTGAATATTAACAATGGAAACCACAGTTCGCTATTTTAGCTGTAAAAATTGCTTTCTTTCTGGCCTTTTAAAACTTCTTTAAAATGGCTAACTCAGTTTCCTCTATTTACCTTGCTTAGAGAGAATCTTAAAACATATCTGCTAAGAGCAAAATGAGTAGACATCCGAGTTATTCCTTCCCTATGAACACTGCAACCTCTGACACAAATACATTCTTCCTATTTCTTCCTCCTTAAGTTCCAAAAACATCCACTGTTTAGTAGCATAAGAAAGTGTTAAGTCTGGTTTTGTCACTTAGTTAATAAAATGATATGAGTCCTACTTCAAAATGTGAGCTTAAATCATATATATTAAATAATAATTCAGTCAATCTAATCTACTTCACTGCTTCCAAACATTGTTTTCACCCTAAGAGACTGATAAATCTCTTTAAAACTAATTTTTGGGAAAGAAATTGCTCTTATGGGGAATTTAAGCTCACAGCAATAATGATGCGTTTTGTGTGTTTTACAGCTAAATGATACTTGCCATTTGCAGAGTATTTAAACTTTTTTTAAATATAAATTTTTAATTTTTGATGAGCTAGCAGCACCCTTCCAGGCACAATGTTAGCAATACAGTCTCACCTTTGATGCCTACCTTCTAGTTCTCCAACATCAATTTGTGACAAATTTTACAACAAATTTTAAAAATCCTTATTTAACTGAGTTTTGGGAGCTTTAACTAAACAATGAAAAGAAAAATAATTGCTGAGTTTAAAGGATATTGATGGAGTTATGCTGCAAAATTCCACTTATTCTTTTAATACATGATATTAGCTGATATAGCTATGTCAACACCTAGTTTCAATGATGTATAAATAATGTGAAATGTCTATTTTGTACATATAAATTTTGAAGGTTATTATTAAAGTAAAAGAGAACCGAAAGTTAGAAAAAAATTCAGAAATTGTTGAAGAAATTAGAACAATACTCTATGAGAGCACGATCTGATTGCCTTTCATGTGCACATCTCTTCACATAGAAGGACCAAACAGACTAATCCTAAATAAAATCCTGCTTTTATTTTTGACACCACCAAGAAGCCATAGACATTTATTGACCCTCTTTGTGCCCCAAGTGTTAAATGGGTGTAGTAATCATTTCCACTTACAGCACTAGGAGTTCATAGCTCAATTTAAAAAACAAATCTTACTCAAAGTATCTTACTACTTGGAAGTTATTTTGAGATACTTGACTCAAAGGCTGAATCCACAGTTATGGTTTCCAAATGCAGACTCAAATCAGCTGTGCCAATTTTGAGAGATTGAAATCTGTTTATATTCTCAGTGTCTTTTTCTTCAAATTTTTAAGTTTTTTATTAACTTTAATTATAAAATTAATCTGTGTGTAATTGGTGCCTCTCACGTTCTACTCACCCTGCAATCCCCTTGAGTGTGGGTCCTCCTTTCCTCTGGGACTGTGATTAAAGTCCCAGTGATGGTCTTAAAATATGTCCAAAATTTGTTGACACTCATCCAGTAGTGAGGTGTTATCTATACCTCCTCCCTTTGAATCTAATCAGACTTATAATTCATTTGTAACAAACAGAATGCAGTGACCTCCAAGACTAGGTCAAAAGAGGTGAAGCTTCCACCTTGCCCTCTGAAACCATATAGCTTGGAGGCCTGAGACACCATGTAAAATATCTATTTACCTTTGAAGCTATTATGCTGTGAGGAAGCCAAGCCAAACTGTAAGGAGAAGCTACATGTAGTTACTGGGGTTAGATGTTCTAGTCTCCCATCCTTCCAAGTAGCAGATGTATCAGTGTATAAACCTGCAGCTGATTCCAAGCTCCAACCATGAAGTTGCTCTTGGACTTTCAGTTTTTCTAGTGGATGTCCCAAACTTCATGGAGCAAAGACAAGTATCTCCATCATGTCCCATCTGAATCCTTGGTCCAGAGAATCCAGAGGCACAATAAAATAATTTTATACCTTAATAAGTGAAGTAGTCACCAATGATCTCCATGTCTCTAAATTCCAAGGGCATTTTCTCAGTTCCCATCTGTATTTGACCTCTCAGTAACATCCCAAAAGGCTAATCCCCTTCCTTTCCTCTTGCAACATCTCCTTCTACTGATTTAGAAAAACCAAATTCTCTTAAGTATTCTTTTCCCTTCCTGAAAAGTAACCCACCCGCCCCCACCCCCGGAGGGATCAGCAGCAAGGCTGCTGTGAACTTTGGTTGAACTTCAGAAAACTGAAACCATAATAGGAAGATGTGTATGTTTTGGTTTAGGAGATAACCAACTTTCACTGACCTTGCTGCAAGATAGTTGTTAGCTGAAGTATGTTAACTGAAGTATGAGAATAATAACCACAGTCTGTTCTAAGTAACTGCACCCTCCCTCTGCTGTGTGCTTTGTGAACAAGTAAAAAAGTACACTGAGACAGGTCAGGGCTGGAGAGACTGACATCCTCACTCTCCTGGACCACCTGGCCCAGCTTTCTCTATGTTTGTGTTTTTCTTCGTACCCTAACGTTCTCTCTTAGGTCTTTGAATCCTTGTGCAGGACGGGATGCAGCACGCGCCAGACATTCCAAAGTGTCTCCTTTAGTTCTCTTTGCTGCCTCTTCCTTCTTTAACCAATTTCTTTTAAATTTCAGCTTTTATTATTCATTCAAGGGTACACATGCAGATTTGTTACATGGGTAAACTGTGTGACACTGAGACCTGGGTCCCAATGATCCCGTCACTCAGACTGTAAACATGGTACCCAAGCGGTGGTACTCTTTACACAATTTCTGTGTGTTTGAGTTCCACATGAGTAAACCATTTCTGTTATTACACTAAAGTCTCTTCTAAATTATCTCATCTATGTTTATGGCTCTATGTATTGTGTATATTCCAAAGACTTTCAAAGTGATGCCTCCAGACAAATCAAATTCATGATTTTCAGTCTCATATATTCTAGCTGTCTAATTGAAATTTCCAGTTGGCAATCTTAAAGACATTTCTAACTGAACATGAGCCAAACTGAACCCTTAATCTTCTTCCCTGAACTGTATCTAGTGCAGTGGTTCTAATGTTAGCCTCTTTGTCACTTACATTAGAATCTCAAAAATTACTCTCAGCACCTCCAGTTCTCATCACCCACATCCAATCACCAATTTTGTAAACTACATCCCAAAATATAACCCAATACGTCAATTTAGCTTCATTTCCACTGTTCCCCCAAATATAGGATACTGTAATCTCTTGCGTGCATATCTTCAATATCTTCCTAATTTAATTTTTTGCTTTCACTATTACATTCTCATAATCTTTTCTATAGATAAAATGTTCTTCTTAAAATACAAATCTGATTTTTTTTGTATCCAATTTTAAAACTATCTGACAGTTTCCCATTTTATTTAGGATAAAAGCCAAAATATTTATTGTGGCTTACGGGTTTCCATACCACACATTCAGATTCATATGAAAAGAAATCTTTCATATCAATATGAAATAGTCACATGGGATGAGGGGCACTAAAATGTGAGAAGTTATAATTTTCTCAATTCCTCTCAAATACTTACATACAGAGAGAAGCATGTGGATATCAGTCTACCTCTGAGGAAATAGAGGTGAAATGTCCATATACTATAAGACATCAAAGTTTCAGGCAAGAACTATCCTTAGGGAAATAAAAGAGATGAATGGGGAAGTGAAAGAAAGCAAACATTTAGAAGCAAAACCAAAAATTTACTAAAACAAATGCTCCCCAGTAATAAAGTAAAAGGATCTCCATAGTTGCCACATATTTCTGAATCCTTTAAAAAGATGGATGTCTCTATTAATAAGGAGAATGCTTCATCCTGTGCTACTTGTCTTGAGAATTTAGATAACTCAGACAAGGGCAGGGGAGAGTGAGGTGAGAGGAGATAGATATTTCTCCACAACATATGAAAGAGCATTAGGTTATCTCCTGGAATCTCTGTAGAGTAGATTTCTGGATTCCTATATAGTTATTTTGCTAGTATAGAAAAAAGCAACTTCCAGCCACATGAAAAAGAAAGGAGAGTGAAGGAAAGAAAAGGAGAGTTAAAGATAAGGTATCAGGACACAAAAACCCTGCAGCTCTGGTGAGCCAGGCTTGCACCTTGCTCCGGAGCAGGAGCCTCTGAGGAGCCATAAAGTCTCTATCAATAGAATCAGAAATAAGTAGAAAAATACACTGCTGATTTTTAACATTTCTTTAGCTTAACAGATATAGCTTATGGAGATTCTTTTCATGTGAAAGACCTTTCAGTATTACTTTGGGGATGTTAATAGCCCACAAATACAGTTTCTCAGGGAATTACTTTTCCCTATGGACTCTCAAAATAAAGAACACAGAGAAAGAAGGAATAGGAGAAGAATGGAAAGACATGGAAGAAAATATTGAGAGAGGGAGACAGGGAGAGGGAGAGGAAGAAAGGAAAGAAGAGAGGCTACAGATAGCCAAATAAGGAATGCAACACCATTCACAATTGCCATGAAAAGTATAAAATACCTAGAAATACAGCTAAACAGGAATGTGAAAGATCTCTAAGATGAGAATTACAAAACACTGCTCAAAGAAATCAGAGATGACGCAAACAAATAGAAAAACATTTCATGCTCATGAAGAGGAAGAATCAATATCATTAAAACGGCCATTCTGCCCAAAGCAATTTACAGATTCAGTGCTATTCCAATCAAACTATTGACATTCTTCATGTAACTATAAAAAACTATTTTAAAATTCATACAGAACCAAAAAAGAGCCTGAATAGCCAAGGAAATCGTGAGCAAAAAGAAAAAAGCTGGAGGCATCACATTACCCCACTTGAGACTATGCTATAGGGTGACAGTAACCAAAACAGTAGGGTCCTGGTACAAAAACAGACACATAGACCAACTGAAAATAACAGAGAGCCAAGAAACAAGGCTGCACACCTATGACCATCTGATCTTCAACAAAGCTGACAGAAACAAGCAATGGAAAAAAAGACTCCCTATTGAATAAACGGTGCTGGAATAACTGGCTAGCCATAAGCAGCAGATTGAAGCTGGACCCCTTCCTTACATCATATACAAAAATTAATTCAAGATGAATTAAAGACTTAAATGTAAAATTCAAAACTATAAAAACCCTGGAAGACAACCTAGGCAATATCATCCTGGACATAGAAGGGTAAAGATTTCATGACAAAGTCTCCAAAAGCAATTACAACAACAACAACAAAAATTGACAAGTGGGCCTAATTGAACTAAAGAGGGTCTGCACAGCAAAGGAAACTATCAATAGGGTAAATAGAAAGCTACAGAGAAAATAATTGCAAACTATGCATCTGAAAATGGTCTAATACCCAGCATCTATAAGGAAATTAAACAAATGTACAAGAAAAGAAAAACAACTCCATTAAAAAGTGGGCAAGTACATGAATAGACACCTTTTTTAAAGAAGACATACATGACGTCAACAAATATATGGAAAAAAGCTCTATATCACTGATCACTAGAGGAATGCAAATGAAAACCACAATAAAATATCATCTCACACCAGAATGGCTATTATTAAAAAGTCAAAAAAATAATAGATGCTAGTGAGGTTGTGGAGAAAAGAGAAAACTTATACATTGTTGGTGAGAGTGTAAATTAGTTCAACCATTATGGAAAGCAGTGTGGCAATTCCTCAAAGAGATAAAAACAAAATTATCATTCAATCCAGCAATCCTATTACTGGGTATATACCCAGAGGAATATAAATTATTCTACCATAAAGACACATGCATGTGAATGTTCATTGTAGCACTATTCACAATAGTAACAACATGGAATCAACCTAGATGCTCTTCAATGACAGATTGGATAAAGAAAATGTGGTACATCTACACCATGGAATACTATGCAGGAATAAAAAAGAATGAAATCATGTCTTCTGTGGGAATATGAATGGAGCTGGAGGCCATTATCCTTAGCAAACTAACGCAGGAACAGAAAACTAAATATTGCATGTTCTCTCTTATAAGTGGGAGCTAAATGATGAGAACTCATGGACACAAAGAAGGAAACAGAAACTGGGGCCTGCTTGAGGGTGGAGTTCAGGACGAGGGAAAGGAACAGAAGAAATAACTGGGTACTAGGCTTAATACCTGGGTGATGAAGTAATCTGTACAAAAACTCCAATGACATGAGTTTACCTGTATAACAAACCTTCTCATGTACCCCTGAACCTAAAAGAAAAGTTTAAAAAATTATTAAAAAGAAAGAATAGAAGAGTGGCTACAGAAGGAAAGGGGAGAAAGAGGCAGCAGACAGGAAGAATGTTTGTTGGTTTATAAGTCCCAAGAAATACGGCAACTCTGCCCTTCCAGATTTGACTGGTGTGTAGCTACTGAGGTACATTCAGCTCAGGATACATAATTCTAGTTTCTTCACCTAAGTTGGCTCCTTCAGAAGCACCTTGGATTGTCAGTGATTCCTAACTCTCTCAGGAATGAAATGCCAAATAAAATTATGAAAAGTCATGTTTAATATTAAGTATATAAGTACTTTTGCCACTATTTCTACTTGCTTTCCCTACTCTATGCAGCATTAATCTACAGATTAATACTGAGTTATATTAATAATAAAAGGAAGGCTATAATTAACTAATAACATATTATATATAAATTATAAATTATTTATTTATTTATAATAAACACTCAAATAAGGAGAGGTGACTAGGCAGGTCATGCTCTCTACAGTACCTGGTAGTGCACTTGGGTAGGGTGAGCAATTGGTTCTAGTTTGCCTATTTTCCTGGTTTGGAAACTGAAATTCCCACATTCTAGGAAGCCTCTTCAATCCTAGGCATACCTGAAGGGAAATAAACCTTCTTCCTCCTTTAGTGAGACAGGAGAGGTAAGATGATATAAGCCCTGAACATCCTCCTTCAAGGACAGCAATGACCATCTGTTCTCCAGTGACAGCAGAAGCCCAGAGAAACAAGGACTCCACCTGAGCTGAAGTTCAAAGACCTCTTCCCTCCCAGGAACAAATTTGAATCCGAAAGCATCACACTTTGAAGAAACGCCAATTTCAGAGGAAATGGAGTATCACAGCATTTTTGCCACTCAGAAAAGCTAAACTGATAAAGAGGATGAGAAAGACGGTGGGGTGCTCCCAAATGGAAACCACTAGTTTGCATCTTAACTACAAAAAAGATCTCTCCTATGTCCACTAGAGCTAGTGTTCCTAAGTGACTGTCTTGAAAATAGAGTAAGTAGAGAAAACAGGTAGAGCTTCAGAATCAATACAATTCATATTTTCAGAAATATTCCAAAAGAAATTGCTTCCATAACAATCATCAACTGAAAAGCATGTGCCTTAAACATCCTGAAAACAAGGACAAAGTTGGAGGGCCTACACTACCTAATTGGGAGACTTACTATAAAACTACAGTAACTAAGGGTACAGGATCAGTATAAGAATAAACAAACAGATAAATGGAACAAAATAAAAACAGATATACACCTACATATGCACCATTATAATGTAGTGGGAAATGAAACATCTTTACATCTTTTCAGTAATGGCTCTGAAACAATTGAATATCTATGGAAGGAAAAAACAAAACAAAACACCTCAATTCCCGTCTCACACTATATGTAAAAAATAACATCTGGATTATAAGCCCTAATATCAAGACTAATTAGTTTCTTTGAAGTTAATACAGAAACATTTCTACAACTTTATAGTAGAAAAGACTTCTAAGAACACAAAAAGTGGCAACCATAAAGAAAAAAACTCATGATTTCAAAAAAACAAAAATTTCTCATTAAACCATAACATTAAGAAAATGAAAAAGTATGTCATCGATCAGGAGAAAATATTGGAAAAATAATTTGAAAAATGATCTATATGGAGGATATATAAAGGATGTCTATAAGTCAGTAATTAAAAGATAAATGTGCCAACAAAAATGAGCAAAATACTTGAGATCCATCATATAAATATATATATATATATATATATATATATAGCCAAGAAGCATATTAAATGATGCTCAACAACATTAATCATCAAGGGAAGGTAAATCAAAGCCACCATGAGATACCACTATATACACAAAATTTAAAAGATTATAAATTCAAATATTGGTGAAGATGTGAGTAAGTAGAATTCTTATCATTGCTGATGGATGTTTAAAGTGGTACAACTGCTTTAGAAAAGTTTGGTAGTTTTTTACACATTTAATATACCTAATTTATGACCCTGAAAGTTTATTCTGAACTGCCTACCCAAGAAAACTGAGGCTGTATGTCCTCAAAAAGATTTGTACAAAACAATTTTTTTGCAATTTTCAAAATAGACATATGGCAGCAATCGTCATAACAGCAAAAACTGGAAACAATTCAAATGTTCATTGAGAGAATGGGTAAGTACATTGTATTATATTCACACAGTGTGAATTTCTGATTACCAATCAGTAACAAAAGGAAGCAAACTTGGTACAAAGTACAAAACAGATGAAACTCAAAGATATTATGCTGAGAGAAAGAAAGCATACACAAATGAGGATACATTATATGATTTTATTTACATGAAACTCAGAAGCAGGCAAAACTATGAACCAAAAGAGCGGCTGCCTCTGGGCAAAAGGGAGATCACCTGGAAAGGGACACAGGGGACTTTTGGAAATGTTGCATATCTCTGATGTTTTGACTAGAATGTTAGTTATGCAGGTGTTAAATATTTGTCACACTCATCAAATTGCACAGCTATGCTCTGTGCATTTTATTGTATGCTATATCTTAAAATTTTTGTATTTTTTATTTCAATAGTTTTGGGGGTACAGGTTATCCCAAAACCTATTTTGGTGAGTTCTTTTGAAATGAAGTTGGATATTTTAGCACACCTATCACCTAAGTAGGGCACACTGTACGCCATATGTAGTTTTTTATCACTCGCTCCCTAAAAACTGCCCCCTCAACAAGTCCCCAGGTTCATTATACCATTTTGTGTGTCTTTGTGTCCTCACAGTTTAGCTGCCACTTACAAGTGAGAACATATGCTATTTGGTTTTTCACTCTTGAGTTACTTCATTTAGAATAATGGAAGATCCATCCAAGTTGCTGCAAAAGACATTATTTCATTCCTTTTTATGGCTTGGTAGTATTTCACAGTGTATAAACACCACATTTTCTTTATCCACTCATTGGTCAGTGGGCACTTAGGTTGGTTCCTTATCTTTCTAACATTTTTTTAAGTTTATTTTTAATACAGAGGCTTGTTAATACAAGACCCAAAAGAACAAAATGGAGAAAAAAGAGACAACTCTACTACATAAACATATCTAAATAAATGAATATGTAAATAGTCATAAACTATAAAAAGATAAAACTCTGCAAATTAAAAAGCTCTATTTAATATAAAGTTATATAATTTATTTCCCAAATCCACATCTAAATATATCTCAGTAAAAAGGGTAAAACATCAAAGAAAAAGTATTAATCCTAAAAGACCTATGAATAATGTGTGGCAGAGAATGTAGGTTAACTACAAAGGACTAAGAAACTGACGGAGGCCTAAATTGTTGTTTGCAACTCTGAATGTGTAAAGGAATACATAAAAATGAGTGTATCCATGATGTGACATTAAAATCAAACTCTATGTGCAGATAATATAACTTTCAAGAGTGAAAGAAAAATACCAGAAGAACCCCAGCAAGTAAATCCAAAAGGAAAATAGATAAGCAAGGTAAACAAAAGAGTTGAATGTTTATTATATAACCATTAAATATGTGTAAATAACTCTCTCAAATTAACTTCAGGCAAGTCAATTTTTATAATTGTGATGGGTGAAGAAGAGAAAACTAAAAGCTCATTAAAATTTGTGTTTGGACTATAATATAGATACTTAAAAATTTTAGATATTGACAGAAGAGAAAATGTTTACTTATGTGTTTTAGAAGAATTAGAACCAGAGTAACAATAGAAAAAATTTTGCAAACAGTTTACAAAAAAGGGAAAATATATTTTTCCCTGATATATATATATATATTCTTCCCTGCCATATTTATACTTTTCCCTGCCATATATAAGGAAGGAAGGAAGGAAGGAAAGAAGGAAGGAAGGGAGGGAAAAAAGAGAAGGAAGAAAGGAAAGAAAGAAGGAAAAGAAAGAAAAAAATGGAAAAGGAAAAAAGCCCTTCAGCTCCTTGAAGAAAGACTAATTCTAAGTTAGGGAATCAAAATATAAAAAATGAACCTAGAACACCTTGTAGTGCCAGTGTTCAAAGTGAGGACGTGCTTAAAACACATAGAAAAAGACACAGGAACTAACTGAAAGAATGTCCAATTGCCAAACTTGAAACAATTTGAGCAACACAATAAATAAAACAGTACTGGAATATAACCGAAGAATATGGACTCATTAAATTTTATTTTATACTTTGGGTGACTACAGATGAAAAGGGGAAAGAAGGGAGAATAACTTTATAGTGAAACCAATCTGACACACACTATCTATGCTATGATCAGTTTAACATTGTCAATACATGTCAATGGATGTACTCTTAATTAGACATGCCAAAAATGGCATTTTACCTCCATGGTCTTTTTTATCAACAACTTATATTCACAATCTAGTAATAGGAAAAACGTTAGGCAAATCTAAAGTCAGGGAAATCTCCAAATGTTTCAAGATAATTATAAGTTAAAAAAGGTCTGAGAAGCTGTCAGAATCTAGAGGATTGGAAGGAGATATGATCAATAAATATAATGTGATATTTAGAATAAGATCATAAAACAGAACAGTTAGCAAAAACTAAAGAAATCTGTATGAAGTATAGACACTAGTTCATAATAATGTATCATTACTTGTTCACTAGTTGTCACAGATGTATCATGCTAATGAAAGGTGTTCATGGGAAGCCGGATGTGCTGTATACTGGAACTCCATGTACTGTCTTTGAAACTGTTCTATTAATCTGAACTATTCTAAAATTTTAAAAAGCTTAAAATATGCCTTGTTAGTTGTATTCCTAGGTATTTTATTCTCTTTGTAGGAACTGTGAATGGGAGTTCACTCATGATTTGGTTCTCTGTTTGTCTGTTATTGGTGTATAGGAATCCTTGTGATTTTTGAACATTGATTTTGTATCCTGAGACTTTGCTGAAGTTGCTTATCAGCTTAAGGAGGTTTTGGGCTAAGATGATGGGGTCTTCTAAATATACAATCATGTCATCTGCAAATAGAGACAATTTGACTTCCTCTTTTCCTAATTGAATACCCTTTAGTTCTTTTTCTTGCCTAATTGGCCAGAACGTCCAATACAATGTTAAATAGGAGTGGTGAGAGAGGGCACCCTTCTCTTGTGCCTCATTTCAAAGGAAATGCTTCCAGATTTACCCATTCAGTATGATATTGGCTGTGGGTTTGTCATAAATAGCTCTTATTATTTTGAAATACGTTCCATCAATACCTAGTTTATTGAGAGTTTTTAGCATAAAGAACTGTCAAATTTTGTCAAAGTCCTTCTCTGCATCTATTGAGATAATCTTTGAGAAGAACTACAAACCACTGTTCAAGGAAATAAACGAGGACATAAATGGAAAAACATTCCATGCTTACGGTTAGGAAAATCAGTATCATAAAATGGCCATATTGCTCAATGTAATTTATAGCTTCAATGCTATCCCCATCAACTTTCTAATTTCTTCACAGAATTGGAAAAACCCACCTTAAATTTCATATGGAACCAAAAAGAGCCTACCTAGCCAAGACAATTCTAACCAAAACCAAACCAAAACAAAACAAAACAAAAACACAAAGCTGGAGGTATCACACTATCTGATTCAAACTATACTACAAGGCTACAGTAATCAAAACAACATGGTACTGATACCAAAATAGAGATATAGACCAATGGAACAGAACAGAGGCTTCAGAAATAACACCACACATCTACAACCAACTGATCTTTGACAAACCTGACAAAAACAAGCAATGGGGAAAGGACTTCCTATTTAATAAATGGTGTTGGGAAAACTGGCTAGCCACATGCAGAAAGCTGAAACTGGATCACTTCCTTACACCTTATACAAAAATTAACTCAAGATGGATTAAAGACTTAACCATAAAACCTAAAACCATAAAAACCCTAGAAGTAAACCTAGGCAAAACCATTTAGGACATAAACATGGGCAAGGAGTTCATGACTAAAACACCAGCAATGGCAACAAAAGCCAAAATAGACAAATGGGATCTAATCAAACAAAAGGGCTTCTGCATAGCAAAAGAAACTATCATTAGAGTGAACCAGCAACCAACAGAATGGCAAAAAATTTTTGCAGTCTACTCATCTGACAAAGGGCTAATATCCAGAATCTACTTAAGAACTTAAACAAACTTACAAGAGAGAAACAACTTCATCAAAAAGTGGTCAAAGGATATGAACACTTTTCAAAAGGAGACATTTATGAAGCCAATAAACATATGGAAAAAAGCTCATCATTACTGGTCATTAGAGACATGCAAATCAAAACTAGAGTGAAATACCATCTCATGCCAGTTAGAAGGGTGACCATTAAAAAGTCAGGAAATAACAGATGCTGGAGAGGATGTGGAGAAATAGGAATGCTTTTACACTGTTGGTGATAGTGTAAATTAGTTCAACCATTGTGGAAGACAATGTGGTGATTCCTAAAGGATCTAGAACTAGAAATACCATTTGACTCAGCAATCCCATTACTGGGTATATACTCAAAGGATTATATTCTATTCTAAAGACATATATACACGTATGTTTATTGTGGCACTGTTCACAATAGCAAAGTCTTGGAACCAACCCAAATGCCCATCAATGATAGATTGGATAAAGAAAATTTGGCACATATACACTGTGGAATACTATGCAGCCATAAAAAAGGATGAGTTCACATCCTTTGCAGGGACATTGATGAAGCTGGAAACCATCATTCTCAGCAAACTAACACAAGAACAGCAAACTAAACACCACATGTTCCCACTCATAAGTAGAAGGTGAACAATGAGAACACATGAACACAGGGAGGGGGACATCACACCCAGGGCCTGTCAGGGGAGCTAGGGGAGGGACAGCATTAGGAGAAATACCTAATGTAGATGATGGGAATATGGATGCAGCAAACCACCATGGCACATGTATAACTATGTAACAAATCTGCGCATTCTGCACATGTACCCCAGAGCTTAAAGTATAATAAAAAAAAAAAATGCCCTTCACCTGCCCCCAACAAAATCTTAATATCTTTAAGTTAAGCACCTCATTTTCAAATAATACTTAGATCAAAGAAGAAAGCAAAACACTATCTTACACTACTTAATAATAATGACGACTAAAAGAACAAAATACAAAACTGTGGGATTTATCCAAAACAGTTCTCAGAGAAAAATGTGCAGTTATTTTTGGAGAAAATAAATAAACTAAGCTTTTCACTCAAGAATTTGAAAATAAAAATGAAGCATGAATTAAGGGTTTATACAGTTATTCAAATAAATAAATTTGAAAATATAGGTAAAAAAAGTTTGGGCAGACATGATGAAAACATACAAATGGCATAAAATTAGAAAGAAAATCAGAAAAATAATAGCTATTGAGATTTTTTACTTAGAAATAAATATGATGCACAACTACAATACTTTTGATAACCTAGACAACACAGAAATTTGCTGCAAAAACAATTAATTACCAAAATTGGCTCAAGTAGAAGTAGAAAGGTTGATTAGACAAATAACCTGAAAATACATTTAAAAGGTACTCAAATATCCACAACCAAAAAGAAAATATACTCAAATGACTTCATGGGTAACATATAAAAGATTTCAGTAAAAACGTTCCAAAATACAGAAATGCTATTGAGCATTTAAAATGGTGCTAGTCTGTGCTGAAATGCGTTATAAATGCAAAATACACACCAAATTTCAAAGAGTTAAAATGTAAAATATCTCAACAATTTTATTGATTATATACTGAAATATTTTATATGTATTGAGTTAAATGAAATATATTAAAATTTATCTTACCTATATCTTACTTTTTAACATGGCTAATAGAAAAAATTATGTGGTTTACATTATATTGTTTGGACAATACTGATCTAGATTATATAGACATTATTCCTCCAATTTCCTTAGCATTATATGACTGTAAATTTACTAAGACGTTAGTGATCTCCACAGTATAAAACATTTAGACTTACAGTCCTAAAACTTGGAACTAGAAAATGCTCTCCAAGTTTCATTCTGATAATTTGGTTTCCCATAAAATTGCCCTCGGGGGGAAAAAATACGTTGGTTAGAATGACATGTATTTCTGATCTGCCTGACAGTTCCATTTTTCATTGTAAATCAATGAAATGACTTTATTTTTGTTGGTATTTTGTAACTTTTGTGAACATAAGTCAGGGTCTCTGAATTAATTCTACCAAAATGGTACAGACTTTACAAGCCTGAGGAGCCAAGTTGAAGAAAGACTACAGGACACAATAAAATCATACAAGAGTGTAGTTCTCAGTGTTAATGGTTGAGAATCATCTGATTGGCTAGTTGAAACACAGATTGCTGAGCCCACTCCCATAGTTTCTGATTCAGCAAGTCTAGGGTGAGGCCTCAGTCTGTATTTCTAGCAAGTTTCTCATGTCCAGGCATCACAAGCTAATAAAGATTGATCAAAGTAAATACTACCTTTTAGGAGGGCTCTAAGTGGTCAGTCAGTCTTTACCAGATTATACTACCTGGGGAAGTATCATTATTGTACTTATTGTATTGTATAACTTATTTCAACTTTGTATCAAATAATTCTCATGTAATCTTTAGTAAATCACTTAATATCACCAGGATTCAGTTTCCTCACTTACAAAATGAGGAATTACATATATAGGTAGAGATTTCATATTGCCTCTCTAAAGAGATTTCTATTGCCTCCATTGTCCCCTTCTGCCTTGGAAAAAGAAGGCTATTTTTAGCTGGATACATTGGCAACAGAAATAACACACTGTATTTCCAAGTTTCCCTTGCCTCTCCCTAGACCTGTTAAATCAAATGCAAATTCAAGTGCTGTGTGGGACTCCCAGGCTGGCATATTCAGCTGATGGTGCTCTCTTTTTGCTTTTTGCCTTTATTTTGTCTTTAAACACTCACTTTATTTATCATGAAATAATATGGAACATTGAAGGTTTGTATAAAAATGGTAGAGCAGGAGAATAGAAATGTGTCCCTGAAAACACTGTGGAAATACCACCCCAGCTCCAGAATGTCCATCTCCAGGTTGACCTTATGTAAGAAATACATTTCCACATAATTTGTCACCACTGTTTTTCTCCTGTAGACAGCTGGAACCTATTGATCAACTTAAGATAAATATTCTACTAAGAAGTTAGTCAACATTTTAAAACACAGAATCCCCTATATAGGGTTTCCATTAAACTTGGGAATGTATAATACTATATTATTTTTCTACAGATTGAAGAGGTCCTTGATGACATTATATAACCACCTCTATTTCCAGAGTTTCTAGACATCCTGTATTTTATATGTCTTTCCCAAGACATCCTGGCTTCCACATGACGTTATATGTACTTTCATTTTAAAAAATAATTTTACATTCATTATCCTGAAGCCTTTTTCAAATCACCAGTGCTGTTCATCTCACATTCATCCATTAAATACTTCTGAGGAACAACTACTCAAAAGCTCAGGAAAATGTGAAGTCAGTAGCATTTGGAAAAGGGAAAATTCAGAAGAATACATTGTTAAGGGGAAGGAGAAGTATTGCAGTTATTAGAAATAAAATGAATTATGTCAGGAAACTAAGGAACAACTATATAAATGTGTGCAGGCTTTTAGAAAGAGACAAAATTGAGTTTAACTGGGTGCTTTCTATTCTTTGATGGTAGCAGAAAAGCAAGCCTCTAAACCATTTGAATGAAGATCCAGGAAAAGGCTAAAATTAAGCATAGACTACATTGCCAGTGGCTCTGCCTATGGATTCTGGTCTTAAGGCATTGACAATATAATGGCAAAAATATCTCATGATCAACAACTAATAAGTAATTAGAAATGGAGCTATACTTTGCCTTTGGGAAAGGGTCTATCCAGGAGTTAAGACAAAGTTGTACCACAAATGATGAAATATTTTAATTACTATCTATAAAACAATTAGATAAAGCTTCCAAGTTTCGTACTTATCTTGTTTCTTCCTTGGATTCTGCTTTAAATCAGCAGGTACAGTAAGTCATGAAGCTGTATATCCAAGTTCTCACAGATATTGCTATAGGAGCCCCCACAGAGGACAATGAGAGAATATAAAGTCAGCAGAAATATGAGTGAGGTCTTAACAATCTTGACATCAATTAAATTTATACAGACAAGTCATTCAATTTAAAGATGAGGAAACTAAGGCCCAGAGAGTTGTGGCTTCTCCACGTGGCACAACTAATGAGAGTCACAGCTGGTACAAGAACCAAGGTTTTTTGTCTTTCAAAACAGTTTCACTTCTGCAATACCAGTGCCTTCCAATGATTTACTCAGTGACTCCATCCAAACAAACTTTATTCATCCACATTTGAGAAAGAGGAAATCCTGTAAAACTCATTTACAATCTTATCTGAAGGTAAGAGTGTTAACTCCAGCATATTCACTTATATATTTGGCGCTTGGAAGACATTCTGTGGAATTAAATAGTTTTTCTGCATAATTTACAGAGGGATCACTTAACAGTGTTTTTTTCCTGGGAAATGCAAATTAAATACTTGTTCTGTAAAAGTTGTGATTGAGTCTCTTCCAATCTGGAATCTTCCCTGTCTAATTAAATATTTAATACCATTATTTGCTGCTTTTAGTGAAAATGGCTGGAATTCAAGCTGCTCTGCAACCTCTCATCTGCTCCGTATGACAAGGAGACATATGCTGATGAAGGTCTAATACAGTTTTGCTAAAGGCTAAACTCAACACATCTGGTAAAGCCTCAGAAGGGTCCCAGCCTCAATACTCACTTACAATTCTGAGACAGCAGCAGCAGCCTGACATGAGGCCAAGATACGAGTTGGTAAAATACATAAATATCAACCTCTGAGGAAAAAAACTCAAGAATTGTAAGTAACATTTCATAGAGAAAAATATAATTGCCAAGCTACTAACATTTAAAATTTTGATAAATTCCAATATGATTTGCAGTTTTAAAAAAATGATATTTTTGTGTTTCTTAAGGAGTTTTGTTTATTTTTTTCAATTTGGCTTTGGTAACAAAACTGAGAAAATTGTGCTATAGAAAAAATATAAACTATCCTCTTTCATTGACCTTTAAAAATATCTGTTGAATATAATTAAATGAGACTAAAACAGTATTCTGGCAAGCAACTTGAAGATACTGTTATTTTCTTTGTGTGAAAGTAGCCAGGCAGGTCTGACTAGGAAAGACTGAAGAGCTGCAGCATTTACTACTGAAAGAAGAAATGTAAATGGCATCTACCACTGTTGGCTGTGGAACTGTTTGGAATGATGTAACACTAGAATAAACAAAACATCTGAATAAACATTTCTTCAGCAGGAAAACTGGCATTATTTGTGAAGTATATATAGACACGCACACACACGCACACACATGCACCTGATACCATGTAATCAATCAAGGAAATTTCCAGATATGAAAAATGATTATTTGCCAAGAATTAAAATCTTTTTCATTTTTCAAAAAAAAAAAAAAAAAAAAAAGATTTCTTAAAGGTTTTGGTACCTAAACCATTGTTTTCTGAATCATGCTCCAGAGTTCAACATTTCTCAAATGATTTTGTGAAAAGTTCCCCAACAAAATTAATTAAAGAACAAGAACCGCTGGCAATCCTGGGAAACAGTGTGTTGTGCAAAATTTAGTTTTTAAACTGTAGGACCCCATGACATGCTAATTTGTATTGTCTATTTCAAGAGGGGAATACAACGTTCAGAATTCTCCAGAATTATTTGACTACATGGCTTTCTGTGGACTACATCTCAGGCCTGGGGTCCTCTGGTCACTTTGTTACAGGTGCTTCATTCTTCCCAGAAAAATGAACCTTATTTTTGTCATTGGCTTGTAATGTGTGTATTTTAGTGAGTCTCCTTGAAATCTACACAGAAAGAAGAATATCTCTGCTTTCCCTCTATGTCCATTACTGGACATATAAAAACGATAGCAAAAAGTCACCTTGCCTTTCTTCAAGGAGTGTGAATGAGAGAGGGGACAGATAGTTGCAAAAAGAGTGGACCAAATATATTTTTAGCTCAACAATAGCTATAATGTTAGCAAGGCAATAACTCTTCTGTCATATGAGTACAGCAGAATAAGAAACTAAGATCTGTGTGTTGGCTGGAGGGATCAGGTGTTAGGATCCCACAGGACTCCTATTGCAAATAATTTAGTACGCGAGTCAAATAGACATGACATACATATGTTCAAATCTGCCTTTCTTTTCTGTTTCTCTGACATCCCACATTTGCCAGAGTCTTCAATGCATAGCCATTAGAATTTGCTACAGAAAGAATGTTAAGTGAATGGCTCAAGAAAAATTCTCCTCAAATATTTGCCTCCCTCTTCATTAGGTCAACAACTCAGTTCATGGTGCTTTTTCAAAGTGTAAATGAGACATTCCTATCCACTACTTAAGGCTATAATGCCCATGGTACAAAGTTTATGTTCCTTGTCCTCCTGCTGTAGAAATGCGGAAGAAATCAGGCAGAGGAAGCTTGAGGTTTAGCTCTCATGAGCACTTCTCACTTCCAGAGATCCATAATTAGACTAAATAGAGCTCCAGTGTGGCTGTCCATGGCACACTGAGGCAGCAACACTAGGTCAGTGGGCTAGAGGAAAGACCTGGAGAGAATTTCAGTATCTGAAGCTAATGGAAACCAAGGTGAATCTAGAAGGCCAACATATAGCATATGAGAGCCAGTACCCACTGACAAAGACCAGAAGAGGTCAAGAAGTAACCGTCTCACTATATATGTCCTTAATACGGCTAGATGCCACTCTTCAGAACAATGGCAAGCAGAGGGAAAGGCTGTCTGGGCACCAGAGCAACTTTATGCAAGAAACACTATGCCCCATCCATTACATTACTGCACTAAAATATTGTATTAGTCCATTCTCACATTGCTATAAAGAGCTACCTGAGACTGAGTAATTTATAAGAAAAAGTTTAACAGAATCACAGTTCCACAGGCTGTACAGGAAGCATAGCTGGGGAGGCCCCAGGAAACTTACAGTCAAGGCAGAAGGCAAAAAAGAAGCAGGCACAGTTTTCACATGGCCAGAGCAGGAGAGAAAAAGTGAAGGCGGAAGTTCTACACACTTTCAAACAACCAGATCTTGTGAGAACTCATTCACTATCATGGGAATAGTAAGAGGGAAATCCTCTACCATGATCCAATCACCTCCCACCAGGACCCTCCCCCAACACCGGGGATTATAATTCAACATGAGATTTGGGTGATGACATGGAGCCAAATCTTATCAAATATAAACTAAATAGGACTAAGAATTAATTTTCTTTCCAACTAATTACCAAGTGAATACTTAGGAGAAAGTCAAGACTTACTGTAGACTAAATAAAGACATTCTATTTTTTCTTCACATCTGAGTTATAACAGAATTTGAATATATAACCCCATATTTATCCTTCAGGGAATCAAGGGTGTTAAAGTATATGAACTCATTAAGAATCTGACACTTATTAAATTATGTGGAGTAGAGGAAAATAACTAATTCTTCCATCTCATATTACAAATCATCATCCACTTTTACCTGGAAGAATTTGCTGACTATATAGAACATATATGTGTTTCAGTCAAAGCTCATCTCTGAATTTCACCACCTGTCAAGCAAACTTTTGCAATGAAGGAAAGGAGCCTTCATCCTGTTCTCTGATATGTGAAATGACCACAAAATAGCCCCTAATCAGTTCAGTCATGTTATGACCTGACAAAATCCAGATGTGCTTGAAATCTCCCTCAATTCTTCGATATTTAAAGAAATATGACAAATGGGGGAGAAAACGCAATTTAGTTCAAGTGCGGAAGCATCTAGTTCTGTCAGACATCTACCCTATGATGTTTGGCAGTCCATATGATCTTCCTGATGTCTCCCCTTGTGCAAAATAGAGCTAACGATTTTATTTTTGTAATTTGTCATGTATTATGAGTATTAGTAAGATTATGGAGAATGGATACAATAAAGATTCCTGCCTATTTTTAACCAAAAATATATAACCCTGCCTTCAACAGGTCTCAGCAGCCTGGCACAATGCCTACTGAACAACGAACCAATAAGCAATCTGGAACACTTATTAAGAAAACCAGGTAATCTATTGTATTTGGATTATATTCTTGAATGGGAAGGGCAGGGTCAATCCAACATGGAAATAAATGGTTTTCTTGGCAAATATACTGAAAATTCTACAATGATGTTCTCTAATAATCACAGTTTTGATAATCAGTGAACATCAGGAGCTACTTACTTCAGCCAGAAAACCTGTCGAGAATAAGTTGGGGGGGGGGGGGTCTTCATTTCACATATCCAGAATTAAAGTGGATTCCAGATTCTATAGTGGATATATAACATAATAAATCACATTGAAATAGACATTATGCTTTCACTATATGTACTAGCAGAAACTGCTAACTAGATCCAATTACCTGAGACATATGGCTGCTCAACTAATGCCTACACTTCTCAGCCATGCTTGCAATTAGCTGCAGCCACATGACAAATTGCGACTAACAGTATATGAATGAAAGTGGTTTGTGTAACTTTCTGAATATAGTCTGAAAATGATTAAGTCCATATTCTTCCTTTTCTTCCTGCTAGCAGGATTTTAGGTAATATAGTAAGTTACACTCATCCAAATAAATGAAGGCAAAACCTTATTGAGGTTATATAAAATACAGATACTTGGGTCTGACATCATGAAATGGCAAAAAAAAAAAGACCTATACTATTTACACCAGATTGTTGCACACACACACACACACACACACACACTTCTATCTTACTTACATCAGTATTATTTTGGGTCTTCATTACCGTATCCAAAGTGATTTATAATTAACAGAGGGATGCTACTTATCTGGGCTTCCCAAATTAATTCATTCAACAAATATTTTCTCACTGTATATTAAGTTTGAAGTTACACATTTAGTTCACAAGACAATAAAAAATATTTGCCATCCTGCAGCACTTTCTACATATTTGTGTTCACTGAATACAAAGAGAACAAAGAAGAAAGTCATCAATTCTGCATGTAGGGCCAAGAAATGGAATTTTGGATGAAGGATATCAATTGGTCTTGGTAGTCTCTAATTTAGTCACTTCTCTTAACAATACTACAAGATGTAGTGCTCCCCTCCCTGTGTCCATGTGTTCTCATTGTTCAACACCCGCCTATGAGTGAGAACATGCGGTGTTTGATTTTCTGTTCTTGTGTCAGTTTGCTGAGAATGATGGTTTCCAGGTTCATCCATGTCCCTACAAAGGACACGAACTCATCGTTTTTGACAGCTGCATAATATTCCATGGTGTATATGTGCCACATTTTCCCTGTCCAGTCTATCATCGATGGGCATTTGGGTTGGTTCCAGGTCTTTGCTATTGTAAACTGTGCTGCAATGAACATTCGTGTGGAGCACTACACACTGGGGTCTGTTGGGGGGAAATAGGGGAGGAAAAAGCAGGGAGTGGGGAGTAGGGGAGGGATGTCATGGGGAGAAATGCCAGATATAGGTGAAGGGGAGGAAGGCAGCAAATCACACTGCCACGTGTGCACCTATGCAACAATCTTGCATGTTCTTCACATGTACCCCAAAACCTAAAATACAATTTAAAAAAAAAACAATACTACAAGGTGCTCTTTTAACACAGTACTTTGGTAATAAAATAAAACAGAAAGGATTACCTCTAAAGCACATACACAAACACACTACATACAAATATTTATATATAAATTTATACATATTTATAAAATGTAATATATACACACGGATATAAACAAAGATAGTATCTATAAATCTTATACTGCAGTTTCCCTCCTTATTATCCCTCATTTCAACTCTGAAATACCTCTTAATGTTTCCCATTGTAATAGCAATATAATAAAAAGACTGAATGTTCTTGACAGAAGGGTTATGTTTTATTCACTTTTGTTTCCCAATAGTAATAGTATACTATGCTAGAACATAAAAAGAGCTTGATATGTACTTGTGAATAAGTGACTGTCTTAGTTTGCCTTGTGTTGCTATTACAAAATACCAGAAACTAGGTCATTTATAATGAACAGAATTATATGGACTCATGGTTCTAGAGGCTGAATAGTCCAAGATTAAGGGCCAGCATCTTCTTCATATGTCATCCCACAGTAGAAGAGATAAGTCAGGGTGAGTGAGAGCAAGAGGTTGAAGTTGAAGACTTCATCAACCCATTCATGACATGTGGTGATGACTCAATCAACCCATTCATGACAGTGGAACTCTTTGACCTTAACACTTTCCATTAGGCTCCACCTTCCAACACTGTTGTACTGGGGATTAAGTTTCCAACACATGAGGTTTGGGGACACATTCAAACTATGGCAGTGACTGAATGATTGAATGAATAAGTAAATGACTGTTTGGACGGTCATGCCAAGAAATGCAAGAAAATAAGTTGAATACAAATTTTCTTCGTGAGTGGGTGTTCACAGAATAAACTAGAAAATGAGAGCCATTAGACGACATAGCAGGTACTAGACAACCATAAAATACTTGTAAGACCACATCAAAAACAAATTTGTTGGTTTGTTTGTTTATAGAAAAAAGTAGCTTTATAATTATTAGGGAGAAAGCGTTGCTTGACCTATCCAAGAAAACAAAATATGGCAAGGGACAAAGTTATGTTTCTTCTGATCTCACTGAATTTCAGGTAAGCAGATATATTAAAGCTCATTCATTCTGCTAGAATCCTTAAATGTTCTGAGTGCTGATTTACCAAAACTCACACTGTAAATATAATTAGCAATTAAGTCCTAATAGGCTTCCCAAGGAAATCATAGCCAACTTATGACCAAACCAAGTTATTCTTAGAACTCAAAAGGAAATATTCAACATCTTCTGCAAATATAAATACCTGAGAACCATTTGGGACAAGGAACCAAGGAACCAAAGAGCCATCCAAATACAAACAGCCCAATTAACAACAGCTGTCAGCTATCCTTAAAAGAAATAACCTTAAAGACATCTTCTACCTTCAGCATAATGATCAAGGGATATAGACTTTTTCTCTGAGATATCATCTAAAATGAAGACCAAATATTTCTGAAAATAGTAAAAACTATGCCCATCACTCTCCTCTATGTGTCAGGATTGAGAAAAAGAGAAAATTAAAAGAATAGCATTTCCCTTTCAGTTACTGTTCATATATAATACACTATGTTTTAAATTTTTAGTTTAATTGATATACAGTGTAGTGTGGACACACTTTTATTAAATGAAGGACGTGTATCTGATGATCTCTGTAAATTTCTTTTCAGCTCTATAATGATTTCTCCACAATCACTCATAGACTCCAATAAAAATGCCATCCTAAGGAAAGGCAATACAGCCTTACTTAAATTTTTGCCCTCTACTTTTTTGTCAGCCTTTTTAACAAAGTAAGTTACTAGAAACTTTAGAAAGAAGACTTCAAAGTCAACAGCTGCAAGGACATATAATGATAGTACTAAATCGTAATGTAAGGAATAATGCTATTTCATACAGTGGTTACTGAGAACATAGAAGCAATTTTATACATTCAAAAGCCTTGACATTTTCAAACCCTGTGCAATAATAATGCAAACAATTACTAAATTCAAGCTGCAGTTTAACTAGTCCCAAATCTGCTGACATTTTTACGTGAGGCTGCACAGAATCCCCAATAATGGATATGTCGAACTCTGACTGCATGCCATCCAGAGAAATAGCCTTTAAATAGTCTTGGATAGGCAAGGGTCCCGGCATGTCTATCACCTTCCATGTTTTTAAGCAATTGGTATTTTATACCTATTCTGCCTGGGATCATTTATGGCAGAGAACATATTGCTAAAAGAGATTGGTTAGAAAAGCAAGCCACTGTGTTCTAGAGAAGGATTTTAAGCTCCCAAACCAAATTTGGTTATCTGTGGTTATCTGGATGTCTGCCAAATCCTCAGCCATTATTTTTCTAGAAGAAACATGTCAAGTTTTTCTGTTAATCACTCTCCAAATGCATATCTATTCCCACGCAGTACATTAATAAATGGAAATGAGCCTAATTATTCACCTGTTAGTGGGTGAGACTGAGGAAAAGAGAAAACTAAAAGAATGTTTCCCTTTCAATACTTTGGTGCATAGTCTCTTTGCTACCATTCTATGAATAGCAATCTGGCTTTGTATGTCTCTGTGATTGGATAATAATTTTAAGTAATAAACAAGATTTCTTTTTACCCATAATTCTTTGTTCCCATGCCTACACTCTCTATTACCTACCCATAACCCACCCTACCATAACTTGCAATGAGAGGAATCCATCCCTCAGACAAGGCTGTTTCAGCAAAAAAGAAAAGGAGGAGAAACCAGTTCATTTCCACCATGCTAAGATGGTATTTAAGCTCTCAAAAAATTAAACATATTTAGAAAAAATGTTACATTTTCATGTACACCCAAATTTGGGGGCATGTGGAATTTGTACCTATTACTGCAGTAATTAATAGATCATTTGTTTATGTCCCCTAATAACAATAAGATACATTTATTTGAAGTATTTGAACTCAACTAGGTAGGACTCAGGCATCTACACCATACTTTTTTAGTCCCTGAAACACACTGACAAGTTTCTCTGAATCCTGACCCATTTCCAAGTTTTCAGTGTGAGACAACAGCTCAGAGTCAACATATCTAAGGTTCTCCTTTCACCATTCCATGCTATGGCATCAGCATACTTTCATCAAGTTTAAAAGAGAAATTGTTATTATGCATTGGAAATATGGATCTTTCCAAAGAGATATAGCTATCGTGTCATGCAAATGATACTCACCTAAGTTATACAAGACAAAGAATCTTATTTAGACCACTGAACCTAAAAATACCAGACTTCATATCAACTGTTTCTCTGGGTATTGCCTTCTTTTTCTTTTTCTCTTAACATTTATCCAGCTATGTCAGAGTATTCTTATGAGGTTAAAAAGAGGTGATGTAATAGGACTCCTGAAACTTTCAAGCACATTGCATTATTTGAATCAGAAATTAAGGAACATTTTAATCTCAAAATGACAATGTATAGCCTCATATTTACCAGCTTGTAACTTTTTTTCAATATTGAAGCCCTTTGTTTTTAAATTCAAACATCAGGGAATTAAGATGAAATCAATAAACTGGCTGAAGAAGGCATAGAAAGTCAATTGTTAAGAAGACTGTTTTTATTGTAGAAATAACCATGGCATCTTGGTGTTTGATTATTCCATATGTTCTAATTGAAAATGTCCAAAGATTTCTGGTATTAAAATTTCTTCTTACAAAGTGTGGGTTTCTTAATCATGCAGCTGAGCAGTAACCCATATTCTGATTTCTTAAAAGAATTCAGGTAACATTATTAATATTTTAAAATTAGAATCATCTCTTCTAGGACACTGGTAATGTTCTATTTCTTGAACTGGAAGGGGGTTGTATGGCTAAGTCCTTTTTGTGATACCACATGAAGCTTCCATTTATGATGTGTACACTTCTCTGTACATACATTTTGCTTCAGTTAAATGTTAAGGGGAAAAACAAAAAAACCTGTGCAACTAGGAAAATTAAAACACCCTCTTAGAAATATTAATACTGTACTCGTCTTTGGACTTTGAAAGTCAATTAAAATACAGCTAAATAAAATTACAGAGACCATCCTGATATTTAAACATTATAGTTTAAAAAGTATTTTCATATTCATATTAATTCTATGACAGATTTAGTGCTTTCACTTCAAAAAGTAAACTAAATTTCAAAGCAGTAAATGAGTTTTCCAGGGTGGTTAATTCAATATGCTTCAGAATCATATCACACTCTCAGCATTTTTTTGGTCTAAGTATAGCTATCATTCCACAATTTCACAGCTAACTTTATTACATGAATTCTTATTAAAACCAATCCTGTTATTAGGCAAAAAGACAAAAGCTATAGAAATATCCTAACAAGTACAAAAAAACTAATAAATTCCATCATCTATTTAATAATTTTAGAAAATTGATTGCTAAACCTCTTTAACATAGTAAATAATATTAATCTCAAACTAGTGGTTGACATTTCAATAGAAATATAATTGTGAAAAGCAAAAACAATTTGACAATGTCTTCTATGACTACTATTCATTGTTGTCCTGTTAAGTGTAAGTTAATGCATTAAAGGGAAAAAGTATTAAAAAGAGAGTCTGGAAAAACACTTTTAAAACTAATAACTAATGAGAGAGTTTAATAAAGTGAATAAAACAGTAAGTGCTATCCAAGTTCTATGCAAGTTATAAAACCTCACCAAGAAATGAAAAAGATGGCTTGAATAAGCACAGAAATATATCAAGTTTCCAGGTAGTAACTTGCTATAAAAGTGTTCACTGCAGCATTATTTATCATAATAATAAAAACAGAAACCAACTAATATTTGACAATAGGGAATAGGTAAAATAAAGTATGGTAGAATCATATAATGTAGTGTGAGCAGCCATAAAAATATATGAAAGAAAAATATTTTACGGCTTGCAAAAATGTTCAAAGTGGACAGTAAATTTTTGAAAAGCAAGTCACAAAACAATTTCTTTGTCAAAATGTATATTTTTGTATATGCACACAGGCAAATGTGTACTCATAAAATAAAACCAGAAAGCTATATCTCAAAACATATGGAATTATAGAGTTTTAGTTTCTTCCTTTTGCTTCATCTGCATTTTTGTTTACCTATATTTATTTTAGACAATGTGTATATTTACAATAAGAATTAAAATGACATACATAAATACCTTAGAAAAAAATATATAAATTCTCTTATTGTGGTTGGGATAGATTTTATGCAGTTGTCCCTCCAAAAAAGAAATAAGTAAAATGAAAAACAAAACCTCAGTAGCATAAAACGGACTGTGTCTGTTGAAATTATATGGCATTTATGTGATCCTATTTTAGTCAAAAGTCATCGTTATAAATTTTTATCCCAAACTTCAAAACATAAGAAACTATATGGCTTTACCACACGTGTAGTGTTTTACTATTTCAAAGATAATTCCATATTACTTGAATTATTTCATTCTCATTCTAAGTTTTTGAGAAAAGAGATTATCCTTATTTACAGATGATGGCTTTTAGGCACAGAAACTTCTGGATGGTTAAACATACAGGTAGCTAATTAGATCTCCTACATCAGTGTACAAGTAGGACTAAAATTTAGAACTTTAAACTCTAAGCCCAAATGACTTTCTAACTAGATTTTACTTCAATTCAAATAATTATTAAATTTCTCCCAAATGACAGACAGGTCTTGTATTTTGGAAATTGTGTATGGAGGTGATTAAAATGTCATACAATTTTAAAACAATTTGTAAGGGCATTTTTCAACTCTTGTGGTACAAGAGTTAGCATTAGTTTGGTTTTTACTTCAGTAATACTTGGAAGCTGAAATGCTGATGTCGAATCACTCCAATATAGACCCAATTCTTTAAAATGATTCACCAATAGTATCTGCCCCCTGAAACAGAGCATTAAAATCAATCACTGAAGCTGAAAATTATAATCAGCCTGGGTCCAAGGAAATCCATGAGTAAAGATTTTTTTCCCTTTAGCAAACCCATCATCTTGGCTTAACGAGTTAACCTTTCTTTTAAAAAATTCATTTCATACATGATGCATTTCATGAATACGTACATGGTGACATAGTTAAAACACAATCAATATGCTTTCAAGGAATATACCCCAGCATAAGACATGGTTCAAGTTTTTATTTTCTTCCTATGTAACATTTACTTTAGATTACAAAAAAAAGTAAGCAAAATATGATTTTCAAAATTTATCTCATGATATACTTGGCAATCTTGCAAAAGCTTTACATGCATTATGCCTTGCAATAAACATTGACATTTATAATCTAAAATTCTCGTTTGTGCTAAAGGCAGGCTCATTCTTTTACTTAGGCAATGAAAATTTAATATAGTGTGTGTATGTGTATGAGAAGGGAAGGGGAATATAAAATATATTAAGTAATTCACTTGCCTATTACACTACCAGAAAGAGGACATCATTTTTATTTTCACATTTCTCAAGCAATAGATTTTTGCAGCAAAGTTGTCAACTGATGGGAGGGTTTTAGGACTTTCTGACACATCAAATTTGCTGAGAAAGACAGAGTTCTGTGAGTGCTTCCAGTTTTCCATTTTCTAAATGTTCAAAATGTTCCAACGGAACATCCAAAGTACATACCTGCTTTTTTCTCATCTAGAGCATGCCTTCCTCCTGTGAGCCATTGTAATGGGTTCAGTGACAACCTCCACTACTACTTACCTTGGTGAAAAATGAAAATTTCATCACCCCAAATGTGGCTCCTTTATTTTTTTTCTTCCTCCTATATACATCCAGCTAAGAAACTGAGAGCATATTATTTTCTAAAACAGTTTCTCCAAATGAATCACAGAACTATGAGGCATGGACACACATGAAGGAAGTTAAAGAAAAGGGAAAATTCAAGGTAAAAATTGAGCAGCTTGACAGAAAGTGAATTTTCTGTCAAGAGTATGTATTACCTTGGTTCCAAAAGGCCCACAAATCTGTAGAGGGATAATGTTGAATGCCATTGATTTGTGCATATGCTGCTCATTTAAGCATTTGATTCTGGCATTTTTCTCTGTAGATATTGCAAGTTCCACCTGAGCTAAGTTTACTGTTTTACATTGAAATAAATCTGCATCTTATGTGCAGTTGAGCCCCACTGGAATATTCACTGTGGGCACATGGCTTGTTGCTTTACATCAAGATATTTGAGTTTCTTTTAAAACCACACCTCAAAGGACAGATTCTAAGACAGATGCTGCATACTAGTGAACTTTCAACCATAAATTTTAAAAGAAAATTCCAAATTTTGATAAGATAGATGATCGTTCAACAAATTTTTCCTTTCTTTCCTCACACTGTGAGCAAAGTACAATTTCCTACCCCAGTGATGTTAGACTCAGCCATGTGACATGCTTTGGCTAATACAATATTAGGAGACATGATAAAAAACAAAGTCTTGAAATATGCTTGGGCACTGGGATTTAGCCAATATTGCTTTCATCACTGACATGATAAGAATATGTTTAGGGAGTCCACTGTTCCCAGGAGGGTAAGAGACTCAGAGCAAACTTGAACTAAGGCTGCGATTTGGAGACCAACCCAGCTGAGCCCAATTTAGATTATCCAACCTACAGCCAATGCACAGATATGTGAGAATAGATGTTTTACCTTAAGCCACTGTGTTTGTGGTGGTTTGTTACCCATCATTTTATTATGGCCCTCATTAATTAGTAGATATCTGGCAACCAATACAATGTAAAAGTAGTAATTGTGACATATAGATAAGTTTTTTACACTGGATATAAAGCAGTTACAATGTAACAAACTTAATGAACAACTACATTGTGTATACACATAACTGTCACTCAATCAATTACCAAGATAATGTTGTATTTCTTAAAGGAGAAATGATTAGGCTTTTTAGCTAGCAGGACATGTCTGGTTACCAGTCTTCTCTTGAAATACATGCATTACTTTCGCAGTCCAATTCTAAATGGAGAAACCAACACATGGATAAAGAAAGGACAGGCAGTTTCATTTTGAATGCCTGTTCTGTGTTATTTCTTATCCTGCTGCTTAGTGAACTAATGAGGTGATATTTTCTGAGGTAACAGAAAAACAGCAGTAATAAATGAATACAAATTAAAGCTGCTAAAAATAATTTGTTAGTCATTTTAGTCTCTATATTAAGAATCAGACTGTATTATTATATTAGATATTGTTCTTGGAGAAAGCTAGCATGATATGAACAGTTCCACATTGAAAATTCTGAAATGTTTATATAGATAAAAAAGTTGTGTTTCTTTAAATCAAATACAATTAAACATACAAAAAGAAGAATTAGACTTTTAAAAAAACTTCTTTTTAATTATTACTACAGCATCATGATTATAATGACAAAGAGATTTTCATCTAAACTGCAAAAAAATCTACTAATAATTTATCTTGTGTCTTGAAAAGTGTTCTTGAGTTTTAAAATTCATGAGGGAACACTTTCAAGTATTTATTATTCGCTAAAGCCAAAAAAAACCTTACTCCTTTTCTAATCTTCTGAATAATATCCTTATCAAAAGTTTACATTTCAAATCTAAATTGTAAGTGTGAAATGGAAGTTACTGACAAAGCCATTAGAGCACCTTCAATGACACTGTATTTTAAGAGTCCCAGTGGAATGAAATTATATCTTAACCAAAGTACGTGATGAAGGAAGGATTAAACAAATACTTTTGAGGAGGAGCCAGAAAATGAGAACCAATCTGAAAGGCTTGCTTGCAGTTAGCAACAGGAGTATTTCAACTAACTTTTGCTACACAATGAGCATGGCTGCACCCTGAAGAGAAGACTATGCTTCAATGTGTTTCTGATCCTTAAGGGAATTTATTCCATTGGAAAATAATTTATCAGTGAGTTTAGTTCTTGCTTTCAAATTATGTATCTTCATGCATCATCTCATGGGTAGTGAAATTGTGTTACTGAGGCTTCCCTAGGAGTCCTGGACTATGGTCATGAATGGAAACTTCATCTTATAACTTTTGATCCTATTCCATTAAAGGCAAATATATTGAAGCATGCAGGTAGCATGACCAAAGGCAGGAAAGACAGATGATTTATTCTTTACTCTCTCTGTTTTTGACATAAAAGCATAGATTTTAGGTTTAAAGTCCAGAAAAGAAAAAGTTTCTCATAATTGGCTATATAAAGCATTTTTTTTTTAAAAAAAAGATGGTTCTTAAAATGCTAATAAAGGATTTCCACTAATCATTAAATACACAGCAATTAAAAGCCTACAGAATGAGAATTGATAGTCATCATATATTTCTATGCAATTTTAAAGTCTCCAGTGAAAATGTTGAACTTCATTCCTCAACATTGAATTAGACAATACAGCCTACCATACCCTAAAAAGGTTTCTTTCTTTCACTTTCATTCAATAAGATAACTTAATGAACACTTTTTCTGTTGACAAATATTGATGGAATTAATTATTTCTGTATTACCTACAATAAAAAAAATAGATGTGGACTTTCTGAAGAAACAAAATAGTAGGTTCTTTCAGTATTTTTCCTGTGATGGAATTTCATATAAATATATGGGCAGAATTGTAATGATCACTGGCAACTTCAAATGTCTGAAACTAGTTCTCACTTTAAAAACACATTCTTTGGCAACAACTAAAACACAAGAGCTACATGCCAAAGCAAGGTGAACTTTAAGTTCTATGAAAAAAAGATCCCATTCAAATCTAAACCATTTCCTCTTTTTTGAATACTGCTGCCCATGCTCCTCCAAGGTATGCATTTGATAGAAAGAAAATAAGATTGAACTAAATGTTCCAGGTGCTGTAAGGAAATTTCTTTTTTTGTGGGCGGGGAGAATGGAATCTTACTCTTGTTGCCCAGGCTGGACTGCAGTGGCACAGTCTCAGCTCACTGCAACCTCCATCTCCTGGGTTCAAACGATTCTCCTACCTCAGCCTCCTGAGTAGCTGGGATTATAGGCACACGCCACCACGCCCAGCTAATTTTTGTATTTTTGGTAGAGACGGGGTTTCACCATGTTGATCAGACTGGTCTTGAACTTCTGACCTAGTGACCTGCCCACCTCGGCCTCCCAAAGTGCTGGGATTATAGGCTTGAGCCACAATGGCCCACTGGAAATTTCTATTTATAATCTGAGTCCGAGATCGCAGTGAAATCCACAGTAAAAAACAAAAAGTTTACTGTCCAGGAGATAACCCATGCTAATACTTTTGAGGCAACTTTTTCCATATTAGGCTGATAGCAAAGACAACAAAGAATCTTTCTTGCCCTGTCAGAGGTAAACTAAAAGGAATCTTTCTAAAACCTAACCCTATAATTAAAACAAATACCCAAATATCTAGGACTAGGTTTATAGATATTTGTATGCTCATGTGCATCAATCAATGAAAACTTAAAAGAGAATAAAAATAAAACTTGAAAGGGAAGAAGAAAATTATGGAACAGATACCTTCTGAGATGTCCATATTATGAACTTTTTTTAATGCAAATGTGCAGAGGGCAACCCAGTTTGTTAGAACCTGAAGAATATATCATATGAGATACGCTTTCTGAGAAAAATAATGCATAAAGTGTATATATATATATATATATATATATATATATATATGTAAATATGGAAGTATGTATTTATTTAGAATGATAAGGCTGGGCATGGTGGCTCATGCCTGTAATTTCAGCACTTCGCGAGACTGAGGCAAGTGGATCACCCCAGGAGTTCGAGACTGGCCTGGCCAACGTGGTAAAATGTTGTCTCTACTAAAACTACAAAAATTAGCTGGGCATGGTGATGCACACCTGTAATCCCAGCTGCTCAGGAGGCTGACACATAAGAATCGCTTGAACCCAGAAGGCAGAGTTTGCAGTGAGACAAGATGGTCTCACTGCACTCCAGCCTGGGGAATAGAACAAGACTCTGTCTCCAAAATAAATAAATTAAGTCAATAAATAACAGAATGATAAAAGCTCTAATTTACAAATTTGAAAAGCTGAGAATTACCACTGACATCACAAATCCAGTAAAATATCCTAAAAATTGTATTTAACTGTTTAGTACACTTATATCTTTTTCAACAATTTTTGTCTAAATGCTCTTCAAACACCTCTTCTTATTAAAAAATTTAGAAATACAATATTTAATAGAAAGTACAGATATTTAATTTGATCTTTTCTTCTATGGTTAACCAAAATAAGTTTATCATTGATAGTGTAGAAGGTTTTCTCTCAGTTTTGCAACTGGCATTATTGGTGATGTCATTGTGGTGGATTGAATTGTGTCCCCCCCATATACATATAAGATTTGTATATGTCTTAACTCCTAATATCTGCGAATGTAACCTTATTTGGAAATAAGGTATTTGCTAATATAATTAAGAACCCTGAAATGGGGTCATTTTGGATTTAGAGTAAATCCAAATTGAAAAACTGGTGTCCTTATAAGAAACAAATAGGGGAAAGACCTATGAAGAGAGGATGGAATGGATTCTCTCTCAGAGACTCCAGAAAGGACTGACTCTGCCAACACCTTGATTTTATGCTTTTGGCTTCCAGAACTGTATGAAATAATAAATTTTTATTGTTTAGAGCCATGAAGTTTGCAATACCTTGTTACAGGAGCCCTCCCCCCACCCCCCAAAAAAAACCCTAATGCAATCATGTGCCTGTAATCAATTTTATTTTACATATAAAATGTAAGAATCAGTTTTAAAGATTTCCTGTTCAAAACTAATCATAAGTGTTTTTTTAAATTGATAATATATGTTAACTAGTTTGTGACAACGCCATCTATTATGGTGACATATAAAAAATTTTGGGTTTTTTTTGGAAGGAGAGAAGCCATCTTGATCAAAATAATTAGTGTTCCAGTTACGATTCCACATATCTAAAAACTGGAAAATGTTTTTCTCACCCTAGCTTCTGACTCTATATGTTCCATATTTGATTTCTTCTCCAGAATTCACAACTTAGACTGAACACAACAGGATAAATTCACACAACCCTATACCCTCTAGTTCCACACTCTTTTACAATGGTAAGTAAGCACAGTGGGTATTTAGAGCATGCATTAAATAAATAAACATAGAAGTGACTGCAAACCATAAATACATATTGCACTAAACTCAAACTACATGTAACCCCTACTCAAGCACTCCTTAGCCAAACCCAAGAAAAGCCCATGACTGCTTCATCACCACTCAACACAAGATGAAATGTGACAGAAAGAAAACAAGAGAGTAAAGTTATGTTTATTTTGCTAACTGAATGTAAATGTATCTTAATGTTATAATTTTTACCAAAAATAAAAGTGTATAAACACATTGACAGGGTCTTTTCTTGGAAAAGGCCCACACAAATGATTCAGTCCTAACACTAAAGCTTCACCAGCTTCATGGTAAACCCACCTCCATGTATGATATACATTTTTAAAATGTTAAAGAATTCTTCCTTCCTGATTTTAAAAATATACTCTTAGGTCCTACTAAGATAGAGATATAGATGCACCTGTTTTGCCTACTCATAAAAATGCTATCTTATTCAGTTTGGGTCTTATAACAAATTATCATAGAATGGGTCACTTAAACATATTTCTCACAGTTCTGGGGGCTGCCAAGTTCAAGATCAAAGTGACTATAGGTTCTGTGTCTGATTTACAGATGATCCTCTTTTGTCTTCTCCTTTTAATCTCACATGGTGGAGAGCAGCGAGAGGAATTAAACTACCGTGTCTTTTCTTACAGGCTTACTAACCCTATTCACAAGGGCTCCACTCTCATGACCTAATTTTTTCCCAAAGGCCCCACCTCCTAATACCTTCACATTTAGGGTTAGGATTTCAACATATAAATTTGAGGTGGACACAAATATTCAGTTCATAACAAATGCCCTGATCTTTTTATTTGCTTGATGAATTATAACTCATACTTCAAATTTTACTTATTATCATCTGTATACAAATATCCCTGAATCTCCTAGACAGGTTCCCACCTCTGGAACTATTAGCACACATTTGTCATGGTATTTAATTACAATAAAATCATAGCCTGCTTTGCTTGCAAGATTATAAGCTGATTGAAAACAGGTATCACCTGTGTTCTCTTTTATGTTCATAGAAAGCCCTTAAGATATATCTGTTTCAGGAAAGCACTTACAATGCAAGGAAGGTAAGGCACATAAACAAATAATAAATTCAACATAAAACAAATATTTACTGAGCTTCTACTATATGCCAGACAGTTTTGGGAGCTAGGGAAACATCAAGAGAAAAACAATCAGTACTAAGTAAGTGTGTTAGGAGGTATTAGAGCTATTAAAAAAAAAAAAAAAGAGCAGATTGGGGTGAGGCTTAAAAGTGAGAAATGCAGCTTGCAATTTTATATGGTGTTATAAGGGTGGGCTTAAATTGAGAAGTAATATTTGAAAAAAAAAATACTGAAGGGAAGCAAGGAAATTAGACCTGTAGATATATGATAGAAAAGAGTTACAGGTAAAGAACAGCTAGGCCTAAGGCCTTATGATGGAAGCACACCTAAGATACTGAAGAAGCAGCAAGGAGGCCAAATATTGCCTGAACTAAGTAAAGGGAATATGGTAGAGAACAGGATGTGTAGCACTTCCTGTCATTTTAAAGACTTGGCATTAATTTTGACGGAATTGTTGAACTTTGAAGGATTTTATCAGGATCACTCCAGCTTGAAAATACATTATAAAGTCTCAGACGAAAAAGTAGGAAAAGTAGAGGATAATAAGTAATAGTGGCTTGAACTGGCATGGTAGCAATGAAGGTAAAGTGAAGATGTCACGTTCTGGCTATGTAAATATATTTGAAAATAGAACCTACAGGACTTTATGAAGAAGATTTAGGAGTTTAAAAACAATAGAGGAGTCAGGATGCCTATTTTGGCCTGAATAAGTAAAAATATTAGGTTTAACATTAACTAAGATGGGGAAAACTGAGTAGACCAGGAGGTTTTTGGAGGAATTTAGATCTTAGAATGGGAATTTAGATTAAAGTGTGTTAAGTTTGAGATGTGGAATGGAAGTGTCAGAGTGGAAATGTTGAAAATGCAGTTGGAATAGGAGCTGAAATTCAAGATAGAGATTCAGAGTGAAAATATAAATTTGAGTCACCATCTTATATATAAAATTAAATTCACAAGATTCGATGAGCTCTCCCAGGAAGTTAGGAATAAATAAAAAGAAGTCGTCGTCCATGGGCTGAGCCCTGAGGCACAGCACCAATTAGTGAATTAGTGGTCTCAGGAGGATAAGAAGGAATCAGCAGAGGAAACAGAGAAGGAACAGCCAATAACATGGGGGAAAAAACCAAAAGTATGAGTACACTGAAAACCAAATGAATAAAATATAGTGAAGAGGAGAGAGTGTCCAATTGCTACTAAAAGGTCAAATTCTCCTGAAAGATTATGTATACTGGGAAGAATTGACATTCGAGTTTACCAACATAAAGATCAATAGTGGTCTCCAAAAGAAAAATTTTGATGAAGTAATAGGAGCAAAAGTGCGCTTACCAGAGAGTGAAAACAGAAGAATTAGATACAATTAGTACTGACAACTCTTTCAAGGAGTTTTGCTTCAAAGGAGACCAGAGTAATAAAGCAGTAGAAAGAAAGCAACGTTTTGAAGACTGACAATATAGCAATAAATTTGTACAGATGGGAATAATTCAATGAGGGGAAAGAAGTAGTGATGTAGGCGGGAAGAGAACTGAAGGGATGTTCCTGAGTAGAGAGGAGATGGACCCTAAGAAGACTTTAGGAATACATAGTTCATCTGGGGAAGATAAGTTGAATGAGGAGGGAAAAAAAAAATTGTGAAAGGTAGTTAAGAGAAGGGAAAGTTAATGAACTAAAGAAATATGATTCCCAGTCAGCATTAATAGCTCACATGAGGTTTGTGGTCATGAAATTAAAGTCAGATCACCAAGATAATATTTCTTTTTCCATCCATGCTCTGTTGCTTTGTGTCCAGGTATAGAATATGGAGAAAATCAGACATGTCACGATTATTAATTTTCCAAGTGAGTACCACAAACTAAGAAAACAACAAGAAAGCTAGACATGTTGAAAGGGATTTAATGTGATTATTAACTCTGAAGTTTAAGCCAGATAAGGAGAGAAATAAAAACTTCAAAGGAGCAAAAGATAACTAAAACCAGTAAAATAAGTAAATTGGAAATCCTACTAGTGCTGAAAGACTTTTAGAGTCAGCATTCTATGGGAGTGAGATGCATAGATAGGAAGTAGTTACCATGGAGTATGATGCATAAAACTGAGATTATACAGAACTTGCAGTGAAGCAAGGTCCAAGGCATGACCATGAAAGTGAGCAATTGAGATAGGGGAAAGAAGAAATTGAGAATTCAATGTTTTCAGAGAATTATCTATGTATATAGTTTAATAAATAGAATTAAAACAAACTGAAGTAATGAAGAGAGTTACAGTAAACCAGAAACTAACAAATGGAGAAATAAGGAAGAATGACATGTAAGTTGGACAAAACAATGAGGGCAGTAGGTGATTTGTAGCCTAATGACATGATATTCAAAGCTAAGTTTTCATTATATAAACAGAACTAAAGACAAAAACCACATGATTATCTCAATAGATGTTGAGGAGGCTTTTGATAAAATTCAGTATCCCTTAATGCTAAAAACTCTGAATAACTAGGTGTTGAATGAACATGCCTGAAAATAATAAGAGCCATCTATGACAAGCCCACAGCCATCATTATACTGAATGGACAAAAGCACTGGCACAAAACAAGAATGCTCCCTCTCACCATTTCTATTCAACATAATATTTAAAGTCCTATCCAGATAAATCAGGCCAGAGAAAGAAATAAAGGGCATCTAAATCAGAAGAAAGAAAGTCAAACTATCTCTGTTTGCAGATGATATGAATCTGTCTCTAGAAAACCCCATGGTCTCAGTCCAAAATATCCTCCAGCTGATAAACAACTTTAGTAAAGTTTCAGGATACAAAATCAATGTACAAAAAACACTAGCATTCCTATATACCAACAACAACCAGACTGACAGCCAAACCAGAAACACAATTCCATTCACAATTGTCACTAAAAAAAAATAAAATACCTAGGAATACAGCTAATCAGATAGATGAAAGATTTCTACAATGAGAATTACAAAACACTGCTCAAAGAGATCAGAGAAGACATAAACAAATAAGAAAACATCCATGCTCATGTGTAGAAAGAATCATTATCATTAAAATGCCTACACTTTTTTTTTTTTTTGAGATGGAGTTTCGCTCTTGTCACCCAGGCTGGAGTGAAATGGAGCGATCTCGGCTCACCACAACCTCCGCCTCCTGGGTTCAGGCAATTCTCCTGCCTCAGCCTCCTGAGTAGCTGGGGCTACAGGCACACGCCACCATGCCCAGCTAATTTTTTGTATTTTTAATAGAGACGGGGTTTCACCATGTTGACCAGGATGGTCTCGATCTCTTGACCTCATGATCCACCCGCCTCGGCCTCCCAAAGTGCTGGGATTATAGGCATGAGCCACCGCATCCGGCCCAATGCCTACACATTTTAAAGCAACTTCCAGATTCAATGCTATTTCTCTCAAACTCCAATGACACTCTTCACAGAACTAGAAAAAAGTATTTTAAAAATCTTATGGAACCAAAAAAGAGCTCAAATAGCCAAGGCAATCCTAAGCAAAAAGAAGAAAGCCAGAGGCATCATGTTACCTAACTTCAAACTGTATTACAGGGTAACAGTAACCAAAATAACATGGTACTGGTACAAAAACAGACACATAGACCAATGAAACAGAATAGAGAGTCCAGAAATAGTTTCACATCTATGACCACCTGATCTTCAACAAAGATAACAAAAACAAGTAATGGAGAAAAGACTCCCTATTCAATAAGTGGTGTTTGGATAACTGACTAGCCATATGCAAAATATTTAAGCTGGACCCCTTCCTTATACACACAAAAATCAATTCGAGATGGATTAAAGACTTAAATGTAAAATCCAGAACTATAAAAGCCCTGGAAGACAACCTAGGCAATACTATCTTGGACATAGGAAAGGGAAAAGATTTCATGACGAAATCTCCAAAAGCAATTGCAACAACAAAAATTGTCAAGTGGACCTAATTAAACTATACAGCAAAAGAAACTATCAATAGAGTAAACAGACAACCTACAGAGAAAGTATTTGCAAACTATGCATCTGACAAAGGTCTAATATCCAGCATCTATAAAGAACTTTAATAAATGTACAAGAGAAAAACAACCTCATTAAAATATACACAAAGGACATGAACAGATACTTCTCAAAAGAAGACATACATGCGGCCAACAAGCATATGAAGAAAAGCTCAATATCGCTGATCATTAGAGAAATGCAAATCACGAGCACAATGAGATACCATCTCACACCACTCAGAATAGCTACTATTAAAAAGTCAAAACATAACAGATGCTGGTGAGATTGTGGAGAAAAGGGATCACTTATACATTGTTGATGGGAGTGTAAATTACTTTAACCATTGTGGAAAACAGTGTGGCAATTCCTCAAAGAGCTAAAATTTGACCCAGCAATCTCATTACTTGGTATATAACAAGAGGAATATAAGTCATTCTACCATAAAGACACATGCACACAAATGTCCATTGCAGCCCTGTTCACAATAGCAAAGACATGGAACCAACCTAAATGCCTATCAATGACAGATTGGATAAAGAAAATGTGGTACATATACACCATAGAACACTATGCAACCATAAAAAAGAACAAGATTATGTCTTTTGTCGGAACATGGATGGAGCTGGAGGCTATCATGCTTCGCAAAATAACACAGGAACAGAAAACCAAATACTGCATGTTCTCACTTGTAAGTGGAAGCTAAATGATAAGAACTTATTAACACGAAGAAGAAAACAATAGACACTGGGGTCTACTTGATGGGGGAGGGTGAGAGAAGGGAACAGAGCAAAAAAGATAACTATTGGTAGTAGGCTTCATATCTGGATGATAAAATAGTATGTATATCAAATCCCCGTGACACGTTTACTTATGTAACAAACCTTTACATGTACCCCCAAACCTAAAATAAAAGTTTTAAAAAATGAGAAACATGCTTTATCTATAAAAACATACATAGCTTAAAAATAAAGGGATAGAAAAAGATATTCTATGCCAACAGAAACCAAAAAAAAAAAAAAAAAGAAAAAAGCAGAAAGCACTGCTTATATCATACAAAACAGATTTCAAGACAAAACTTTAAGAAGAGACAAAGAAGGTCACTATGTAATAATAAAAGGGCCAATCAGCAAGAGGATGTAACAATTCTAAATCTAGATGCACCCAACACTGGAACACCCTGGTATGTAAAGCAAATATTACTAGAGTTAAAGAAAGAGATAAGTCCCAATACGATAATAGCTGGATACTTCAACACCCTGATTTCAGCACTGGACAGATCTTCCAGATAGAAAATTAAACAAGAAACATTGGACTTAATCTGCACTATAGAAAAACTGGATCTGATAGATATTTACAGAGCATCTGATAGCTGCAAAATACACATTCTTCTCAGCACGTAGATCTTTCTCAAGGATAGATCATTTGTTAGTATTAAAACAAGTCTCCAAACATTCAAAAATTTGAAATAATGTCAAGCATCTTCTCTGGTCACAATGGAATAATACTGGAAATTAATAACAAGAGGAATTTTGGAAACTATACAAATATTTGGAATTAAACAATATGCTCCTAAATGGCCAAAAGGTCAACAGAGAACTTAAGAAGGAAACTGAAATTTCTTAAAACAAATGATGATGCAAACACAGCATACTGAAACCTATGGGATACAGCAAGTAGTACTAAGAGAGAAGTTTAAAGCTGTAAGTGGTGCATGTTAAAGAACTAGAAAAGTAAGAGCAGACCAAACTTAAAGTTGGTAGAAGAAATAATAGACTAGAGTAGAAATCAATAAAATTAAAATGTAAAAGAAAATAAAAAAGATCAATAAAACAAAAAAAAATAGTTTAGAAAGTTAAAGAAAATTGACAAACCTTTAGCCAGGCTAATTAAAAGAGAGAGAGACAGATGATACAAATAAGGAAAATCAGCAAGTAAAAAGGAGACGTTACAACTAATATTGCAGAAAGCCAAAGGATCATTAGTGGCTGCTATGAGTAATTAGTGGTTGCTATGAGCCATATATATGCCAATAAATTGGAAAATCCAGACAAAAAAGAACAAATTCCTAGACACATACAACGTACCAGGATTGAGCAAGAAAAATATCTAAAATCTAAGCAGACCAATAACAAGTCAGAAGGTTGAAGTCATAATAATGTTTCCCAGTAAAGAAAAGCCCAGAAACTGATGGCTTCCCTACTGAATTCTACAAGACTTTAAAAAACTAACCCCATCCTACTTAAACTAATCTGAAAAATAGAGGGGGAGGGAATACTTCAAAACTCATTCTACAAAGCCAGTGTTACCCTGTGATATGGTTTGAATTTGCAGCCCTGTCCAAATCTTACGTCGAACTGTAATCTCTCATGTTAAAGGAGGGGCCTGGTGGAAGGTGACTGGATCATGGGGGTGGCTTTCCCTTTTGCTGTTATCATGATAGTGAGTTCTCACAAGACTGGCTGTTTAAAAATGTGTGGTACCTCTCCCTGCTCTCTCTTCCTCCTGCTTCAGTCATGTAGGATGTCCCTCCTTCCCCTTCACCTTTCGCCATGATTATAAGTTTCCTGAGGCCTCCCCAGCCATGCTCCCTATACAGCCTGCAGAACCGTCAGCCGATTAAACCTCATTTCTTTATAAATTACCCAGTCCCAGGTAGTTCTTTATAGCAATGTGAGAACAGGCTAATACACCCTGATTACAAAATCAGAGACACATTTAAAAAAAGAAAACTACAAGCCTGAGATAATCCCATTTAATCACAAACTGCAGTATACTGTATTTTTGAGGTGTGTTGAATTCAGTTTGCAGGTACTTTGTTGAGAATTTTGGGGTCTATGTTCATTAGGGATAACAGCTTGTAGTCTTTTTTGTTGTGTCCTTGTCTGGTTTTGATGTTAAGATAATACTGGCCTCATAAAATGAGTGGAAGAATTTCCTCCTCTTCAATTTTTTGGAATAG